>NC_073632.1:106747213-107986275 GCF_029407905.1 Bubalus kerabau | reverse complement strand
TTACTGTTTCCACTTTTTCTCCTTCTATTTGCCATGAAACACTGGGACCGGATGCCATGATCTTAGTTTTCTGAATGTTGAGCTTCAAGTCAGATTTTTCATTCTTCTCTTTCACTTTCATCAAGAGGCTCTTTAGTTCCTCTTAACTTTCTGCCATCAGAATGGGATCATCTACATATCTGAGGTTGTTGATAGTTCTCCCAGTAATCCCTATTCCAGCTTGTGATTTATCCGGCCTGGCATTCTGCACTACGTAATCTGCAAAGAAGTTAAACAGGCAGGGTGACGATATATGGCCTTGGCGTACACCTTCGCCAATTTTGAACCAGTACGTTTTTCCATGTCCGGTTCTAACTGTTGCTTTTTGACGACCCTCACACAAGTTTCTCAGGAGACAGGTAAGGTGGTCTGGTATTCCCATATGGATGAGATAATGCAGGGAGTGAAAAAGAGGAGACTGCTTAGATGTTAATACTGATAGCCAGAGACAGCCCAGGACAAGAAGCCTGCAAGGGAAGTTGAAAGAGAGGCCAAAGATAAGTGAGACTCCCCAGGGAGAGTGAGTCATCCTGGGGGCCAAGGCTGCTTACAGAGAAAGTTTGACTGTACAGGATGTTGCAGAGGATGAGTACAATCAGAACTGAAAGTTTTCTTTTGATTTAGGTTATTTGGATCCTGGCTATTGTAAAGAGTGCTGCAGTGGACATTGGGGTGCATGTGTCATTTTTAATTATGAGTTTCTCTAGGTATATACCCAGGAGTGGGATGGCTGAGTCCTATGGTAGTTCTATTTTTGGTTTTTTGAGGAATCTCCATACTGTTCTCTAGAGTGGCTGTATCAATTTTCATTCCCACCAACAGAGTACGAAAATTCCCTTTTCTACACATCCTCTCAAGCATTTATTGTTTGTAGATTTTTTCTGATGTTGGCCATTGTGACTGGTGTGAGGTGATACCTCCTTGAAGTTCTGATTTACATTTCTCTAATAATTAGTGATGCTGAGCATCTCTTCAGGTGTTCGTTGGCCAGCTGCTTGTCTCCTTTGGAGAGATGTCTATTTAGATTTTCTGCCCATTTTTTGACTGGGGTGTTTGATTTTGTGTTAATTTATGTATTTTAATTGAAGGGTAATTGCTTTACAGAATTGTGTTGGTTTCTACCAAACATCAACATGAATCAACCATAGCTTTACCCATGTCCCCTCCCACTTGAACCTTCCTCCCACCTCCTAATGCTTAATTCTGGAGCCCCAGGAGAACTGGGTCATTTTATTAAAAGCCATGTACAGTGAGTAAGCAGGTGCTTTACTCTGCTTTTTTTCCCAAGCTTTTGTGGTCAGAACACATCTGCTGCTGCTGCTGCTAAGTCGCTTCAGTCGTGTCCGAATCTGTGCGACCCCAGAGACGGCAGCCCACCAGGCTCTCCCGTCCCTGGGATTCTCCAGGCAAGAACACTGGAGTGGGTTGCCATTTCCTTCTCCAATGCATGAAAAGTGAAAAGTGAAAGTGAAGTCACTCAGTTGTATCTGACTCTTCGTGACCCCATGGACTGCAGCCTACCAGGCTCCTCCGTAAATGGGATTCTCCAGGCAAGAGTAGTGGAGTGGGGTGCCATCACCTACTCTGCAGAACACATCTAGGATCAACGAAAGCCAGCAGATTCCTTATGTCAGTTTAAAGCTTCGAATCTATTTATCTTCCTCAGGACGTAACCCCCAGAGATTCGGAGAAGCAGGTGTCTGTCATTTTTCTTGTATTCACAGGTAATCTGGCTCATTTCCTGGGACCCATTCTATGGTACCCATTCTCACTGTGTAATCAATTCGTACTTCCCTGTAAGCCTTCCCTACTCTTCAAGCCTTGCCTGCCATACATGGGAGCTCTTCATTGCGTATATAAGGAACTTAGTCTGTAGACAGCGACATCAACTGGTGCTGCAGCAACAGCTTTTGTGGGGTGGCCACAACCCAGCCCGAGGAATTACATTCTACTTGTTCCCTCTTGCTTCCCTCTGAGTCAATCTGTGACTCTTCTAGTCTGTCAGCTCTTGATCTCTAAGGTTCCAAAGCAAAATGAGTAGAAAGCGATCCCTGTGAGAACCATTAATTAGCAATATTCTCAGCACATCGTGGGATGAAAGCAGTACCAGCCGTCACTATCCGAGTCCAGGGAGGCCAAGTCACCCTGGGAACCATGGATTCCCTGCAGGCTACAGCCCCAGCAACGACAGTCTTCCGTCCATGGAAGGCATTCTTCTGGCTCTGCAGGGGACACAGAGACCAGAAAGAAGAAAATAAGACAGCAATCTGAAAAGAGAGCTGCACGCTGAGGCTTCTTAACAGCCCGGTGAGAGAGCATCTTTTTTTTTTTCAATGCTTTTGGAAGGAAACTGTGACTTATCAAGCCACTTTTTGTGTGGCTCACATGGAGTGTCAGGGAAGGCGTGGACATGTTTGTAGCAGTGTCAGAATAAGCACCGAAGGAATCATGAGCCAACCAAATATCAGGACGGAATGTCTCAGAATGATGCAGTGTCTCTGTCTCTTCCTGTAATACTTAGCCTTCGTGAGGGATGGCTGAGCAAAAACAAGTGACATCCTTGGTGTCTTCCTTCGAAATCACTCAGGATAGGAGATAATTATGATAATGTACTCAGCAGCTTTTTCTTCTGCCAGCTTTCCTTTTCATCAGTCTCTCTATTGTTTTCCCCAACAACATGATGGGTAGTAATAGGCAGCCCTGTTCTCTCTCTCTCTCTCTTTTTAATACCATTAATGCTCACTGAACCACATTTAATTAAGGAAATGTATATTGATACGCATAGCATAATCAGGTCAGGGACTAGAGCTGAAATTGATTGAGGACAGTTCTTTCACACTTATTTCAATTTATGAATGCTCAGATGCAGACAGATAGTGAAAAGGGTTTAATTTCCATTTGTGTTGTTTGCACATTCTTTATAATGTAAGCATTAATTGAACACGCTCAGTGTCAGAGTGGAGCAATCAAGCATATCCATTTTTCATAAATGAGGGTCACAGGTCAATCTTGAGCAAGTTCCAAGCAATCTAGTTATAGAAATGTATTTATATTGGATCAGCCCTGATGTGAAAGATTAGAGATCTGGAAAATGAACCCCAGGAAGGCGATGCAGCGTCAGCTCTGGAAAGCACGTCCTGGGGAGCAAACACCAGAGGCTTTCCACTCTGTGCCTTGGAATGTGGTTTTTGCACTCGTCATGCGTTCCTCAGACTCTCTTTACTTTGCTTGTAGATACTGGTCATTGCAAACAATGAGTTCAGACTACTGAGCTGAGGCAATGGATTGTTAGGTAAGAGTTAATTTGGCGGTGTGGAGGCGGGGGGGGGGGTTGTGGATTTAACTGCACAAAGCATTCTGCCCATTCAATCCACTAATATTTCAACAAGCACTGTGCTAGGCACACGTTAGATAAACTGGATAAAGTAATTTTCAGAGGAGTATATGGTAATTTTTTTCAAATGTATGAAAACATCAGATTTTCATTTAAAGTGATGGATCTATAATAGCCATATGTCATTATGTATTTTCCCAATTTTATTTTAAAACCTTTGCTCTCTCTCTCTTTTCTTACATCTGTTATGGATTAAACTATTTTGCTCATTTATAGGATTTTAGCCTAAGAATGGGCTTCCCTGGTGGCTCAGATGGTAAAGTGTCTGCCTGGAATACAGGAGACCTGGGTTCTATTCCTGGGTCAGGAAGATCTCCTGGAGAAGGAAATGGCAATCCACTCCAGCACTCTTGCCTGGAAAATCCCATGGATGGAGAAGCCTAAGAATATAATTTAAAATTAATTCATATATTAAAATGCAATCAACTTTTCATATCTTGATCTAACAATTCTGTAATAAAAATGGATCACACTTGCTCTTGTGTAAAAATGTGCATGATTTCTCATACCTAGAATAATATTCTCCACATATTAAATTCACATATTAAGTTCACATATTAATATTCTCCACATATTAAGTTCCTGTTAAGTAATAGGAAAAGGAAGTGGAGGATGCTTTCTGAAATTCTTCTCCTCTGAGAATAAGCATTTTACCCAAATAAGAAAATTATTTGTGTCTTGATCAGCAAATGTAATTTTGCTCATTGCCTCAGAGACATTAAAATACACTGTCCTTCTTGAATCTTGTTTTGTCCCTACAACTTTCAAGAATTTAATGTCCAGGAGTCTTGTATCTTGTATTTTGTCCTTACGTAGTGTGTGGGCAGTTAAGTAGGCTTTATATCATTAAAATTTGCATGTGATTCCAAGTTTTTAACCTTCTTAACAGCCCAGTTGAAAAGTTAGAAGGAATGATGTCTGCTATCACAAAAGTTATTCTGTGTCACATACAATATTTGTATTTTGCTTGATTCAGAAGAACAAAAAAAAACATTTAAAACAATTAGAGTCAGACAAATATTTTAAATGTTTTATTAGAGAAGTCAACAAAAGGAAAATAAAAGAGTCATGAATTGAAGAAATATGAAAATAATATAAAACCTATATTCCAAGTTGATTTTTTTACCTTGGAAGTAAAGCGAACAACCCACAACTTAACAAATACCTCTGAAATAAGATCCAAAAGGAAAACATTTAGATCCTTGGGATATTTCATTAAAGGGTATATTTTGGACCCCATTTCCTAGCCTGAAACATAACTGAAAAGAATGCAAACTTTTAAAACTATTTAAAAGCAAAAACTACATGGGTAGGAGTAGTTTGGTACCATCATCAGAAGAGACAGGATTATCTAGTCTTTCTTGGTGTGTTTCATCTCTTCAGATAAATATCAATTTTTTTTTTTATATTTAACCACATGAATGAGGAAATTCTCTGACCTCTTTTTCTCACATGGATTTCTATAATAAATTAAGGTTCAGGGTCTTTACATGTCAAGGAATGAGCTGTTGTAGCACCTACTAGAGAAAGGATGAATATAGTTATTGTTGAGAGGTTGAGAAAGAAAGCCCTAGAGACAGGAAAAAAATAGATGACCTAAATGTCCAGGCCCAAAGAGGAACAAAGCTCACGATGGATCTGACTCTACTGTCAGCCTGAGACTTGCACTCTGAAGAAAAAATCCTTAACCCGACAGACTTCAGGGGGAACCATTGTGACACATTCTGATCAGAAGGTCCTTCATGGGGAATGATATGCACAATGCCTCTAAACATTTTAGATGGGGAAAAGTATTCTGGATGACTTCTTCTTGGAAAGAGGGAGTAGTCAAAGGAAACTGTATGAAGGGAATGTATGAGAACTGTCCTAAGGGGGCTCATTCAAAGCTACCTAAACCAGAAGAGTCCTCATAGACTGCTTTTGATCTGGAAGAAAGATATATCTCATCACATATATGTGATATGGTTTCAGAAGCCTGAGACTCCAATTCTAGAGTTAGGCAAGTGAGCAATATTTTCTCAAAATAACAGAAAAACAAACAAAACAATGTTAGGTGAAAGATGATACATACAAATGAGAATAGGGTAGAAAATTCAAAAATTAAAATTTTTAAACTATTTTTCCCCCTTTTGGTGACAAGTAAACAGAAGGAAAAATACAGAGCAGTCTTAGCGTTTCTTTGTGGTAGGTGATGCAAAATTAGGTTAACAACTGGGAGGCTTAGTGAATGTTTCTTATTGAATTTTTAAACAGTTGATCAATACAAACTATTTCCCTTTCCAAGTTATGAAATTATTATAATTTGCTTATCTTTCCTTTTCTTTCCAGCTATTACTTCACTAGAGAAAAATAGTGATGATCAGCTAAAGATAGAATTCTGTTTTTCTAACATGTATGGCCTTAATTTTCATTCATTTGAATATTTATGCAGAGACTTCCTTTGGAACAAAAAGCAACTGCCTTTATAGGAGTCATTTGAACTTACAATTCTCTCTAGAAATATTCTTCTCTAGAAATATACTAAAGAGCATGCAACTTTATTTCCAAAATACAGGTAATAACCAATCTGAAAAAAATACCAAACAGATAATGTTTTATTAAACCAAAAGAAAGAAAATATAAGAGTTTCTGTTTCAAAAAGTCTGAATCACATTTGTACCTTGTAATTTACTAACTTGAAGGTTTGAAAACTATTGCCTGTGGGCCAAATCTGGCCCTTGGCCTGGTTTGTAAGTCAAGTTTTATTTAAACACAGCCATGTCCATTCACATACACATTGGTTGCTTTTGCCCTACAATGGCAGAATAATATAAATATAATAGTGAAGAGGAACTAAAAAGCTTCTTGATGAAAGTGAAAGAGGAGAGTGAAAAAGTTGGCTTAAAGCTCAACATTCAGAAAATGAAGATCATGGCATCTGGTCCCAACACTTCATGGGAAATAGATGGGGAAACAGTGGAAACAGTGTCAGACTTAATTTTTGGGGGCTCCAAAACCACTGCAGATGGTGACTGCAGCCATGAAATTAAAAGACGCTTACTCCTTGGAAGGAAAGTTATGACCAACCTAGATAGCATATTCAAAAGCAGAGACATTACTTTGCCAACAAAGGTCCGTCTAGTCAAGGCTATGGTTTTTCCAGTGGTCTCGTATGGATGTGAGAGTTGGACTGTGAAGAAAGCTGAGAGCCGAAGAATTAATGCTTTTGAACTGTGGTGTTGGAGAAGACACTTGTGAGTCCCTTGGACTGCAAGGAGATCGAACCAGTCCATTCTAAAGGAGATCAGTCCTGGGTGTTCTTTGGAAGGACTTATGCTAAAGCTGAAACTCCAATACTTTGGCCACCTCATGTGAAGAGCTGACTCATTGGAAAAGACTGATGCTGGCAGGGATTGGGGGCAGGTGGAGAAGGGGACAACAGAGGATGAGATGGCTGGATGGGATCACCGACTCGATGGACAGGAGTTTGGGTGAACTCTGGGAGTTGGTGATGGACAGGTTGGCCTAGCGTTCTGCAGTTCATGGAGTCACAAAGAGTCAGACACGACTGAGCGACTGGACTGAACTGAACTGAACTGAACAGTGGCTGTATAGCTATCAAAGCCTAAAAATAGTTCTACCTGTCTCTTTACAGAAAAAATGTTTGCTGTTCTCTGTACAAAATGCAAAGTTTTTTTGTTTTTTTTTTTTTGACAGATGAGGTTTGAAAGTTATGAAATTCCTGATTTTTCTTTTCACTGTTATCCCATGATTAAACTGCACTGAGGACTAATTTTGAGTAAAGTTTTCTGACAGTACATGATTTACAAGTTCTTACACATCCCTGAGAACTTCTCCATGAAGGAGATATCTCTATTTAAGATAAAATAAACTCCGATAATTTAGGAAGATTTTCCTATCACATAGCTAATAGTAGGAACATTTTCCAAATGTTTTCTGGTATTTTCAGTGAATCGATAGTCAGTTCTGAAGAACTGACTATCATAGGTCAAATTCTTCCCACTCCATTTTGTTTACTTTTTTGTTTGTTTGTTTTTGTTTTATTTTCTTTACTCTCTAGAGCTTTATTTTGAATACAGAGCATTCATTTTGACTATTGCACTTATTTTTAGATAGACCAAAACCTTCTATTGTAACCTCTATTTGGTGTACAGAGACTATTCATGTGCAACTGTGATTGCAGTCTTACATGATTTCTTGTTTCCCAGTGAGGGTGTAAGTAAGTGCATTGCTATTATCTTTCTAAAGACAGAGATGGCCGGCCATCCTGGTGCCTCCTACCAGGCCTAACCCTGAGTGGAGGGATGAGACGCCAGAGCCCTGGACCAGTATAAGAGTCCTAGGGCTGCTGGACTCTGTGGGCCCTTCCCCAGAGAAGGCTCTGAACACAAGACAAATCGCCAGAGCAGAAATGGCTTTGTTGGCAGGAGAGGCCAGCATTCCTGGCTTAATTCCCTGGTCTGAAGAATCTGCCTGCAATGCAGGAGACCGGGGTTTGATCACTGGGTTGGGAAGATTCTCCGGTGAAGGCAATGGCAATCCACCCCAATATTCTTGCCTGGAGAATCTCAAGGACAGAGGAGACTGGTGGGCTACAGTCCATGGCATCACAAAGAGCTGGGCACAACTGAGCAGCTAACACTACCACTCCTACTGAAGTCTCATTTATTTAATCTGATTCTGACTGGGTCCAGATTTGCAGTCTCCTTCTCCCAGCACCATCACCACCCATCCTTACTCCTCAAACACCCACTTGACTGACTTGCTCCTCAAGTGCTCAGCCTATAAACTGGGGCTTAGTGAACAAGCCTGAAAGAGCCTCCAGGGACCCCCAGGGTCCCAGTGTGCCCGGGGGACAGAAAAATGATTACACGAGGTCCCAATAAAAGGGACTGAATGGAGATTATGCTTCTGCCAATAAGTAGAATGCACACAGCAAGTAAAACGAAGTTCAGTTCTGAACACTGGAGCGTCTTACTCTACTTTCCCACACAGTTTGGGTAGGTGTGAGCTGTGAATAAGAAAGTGACCAGTAAGTAACTAATTGCAGAGCAGATGTTGAGGGTCTGTTTTTTAAAGATGTGGCTGGGTGAGACAAGACTGGAAGGCAGAGCAGGTCCTGTGCTCAGGCTCACTAGAGCAAGGCCTGGGTGAATGTTGTCTAGTCACCACAGGGCTATTTTATTCAATTAAAACTTAATTCTTGAAAACCAGACGGTGGCAGGGATGCAGAGTGCTAGCAGCTGTCAGGGTCCCTGAGTGGCTGGCGGTTGGAGATGGACCTCTGCAGCCCATGGAAGGCAGCCCACGTGAGGACAGTCGTGCCAGCTAAGGCCCTCAGCTGGGGCCACAGGACTCCCGTCTGCCTTGTCTACCAGCCTCAATGCCTGGCATGTCCTCAGATGCTTGGTAGATGCCCAATACGTACTTGATGTGGACAAAAAGGATAGTCACATATGAGGAGGACAAATAGAACACTTAGTGTATTAGAATGTAAAGGTTTTAACCCCAAATTTGGGGGTGAGGTAACAAGTGAAAAATGTGAAAGTGTTAGTTGCTCAGTCATGGCTGACTCTTTGCAATCCCATGGATGGTAGCCCGCCAGGCTCCTCCGTCCATGGAATTCTCCAGGCAAGAATACTGGAGTGGGTTGTCATTCCCTTCTCCATGGGATCTTCCCAACCCAGGGATCGCACCCTGGTCTGCCTCATTGCAGGCAGATTCTTAACCATCTGAGCCACTACTTAAATGGTAGAAGAAACAGTTTTACTCACAGTTGCCGGCTTATTTGAAATTGCAATCCCACTCTTTCCCCCGCCCCGTTTCTAATCCCCATCACATGATCAACTTCTTTTTTATACATATCTCCCTTCTCATTTTCTTTTTTTTATAACTTTTTTTAAAATTTAATTTTATTTTTAAACTTTACAATATTGTATTGGTTTTGCTAAATATTTAAATGAATCTGCCACAGGTATACATGTGTTCCCCATCCTGAACCCTCCTTCCTCCCCACACCCTCCCTCTGGGTCGTCCCAGTGCACCAGCCCCAAGCATCCAGTATCGTGCATCGAACCTGGACTGGCGACTCGTTTCATACATGATATTTTACATGTTTCAATGCCATTCTCCCAAATCTTTCCACCCTCTCCCTCTCCCACAGTGTCCATAAGACTGTTCTATACATCAGTGTCTCTTTTGCTGTCTTGTATACAGGGTTATTGTTAACATCTTTCTAAATTCCTTATATATGCATTAGTATACTGTATTGGTGTTTTTCTTTCTGGCTTACTTCACTCTGTATAATAGGCTCCAGTTTCATCCACCTCATTAGAACTGCTTCAAATGTATTCTTTTTAATGGCTGAGTAATACTCCATTGTGTATATGTACCACAGCTTTCTTATCCATTCATCTGCTGATGGACATCTAGGTTGCTTCCATGTCCTGGCTATTATAAACAGTGCTGCGATGAACATTGGGGTACACGTGTCTCTTTCCCTTCTGGTTTCCTCAGTGTGTATGCCCAGCAGTGGGATTGCTGGATCATAAGGCAGTTCTATTTCCAGTTTTTTAAGGAATCTCCACACTGTTCTCCATAGTGGCTGTACTAGTTTGCATTCCCACCAACAGTGTAGGAAGGTTCCCTTTTCTCCACACCCTCTCCAGCATTTATTGCTTGTAGACTTTTGGATCGCAGCCATTCTGACTGGCGTGAAATGGTACCTCATAGTGGTTTTGATTTGCATTTCTCTGATAATGAGTGATGTTGAGCATCTTTTCATGTGTTTGTTAGCCATCTGTATGTCTTCTTTGGAGAAATGTCTGTTGAGTTCTTTGGCCCATTTTTTGATTGGGTCATTTATTCCCTTGCATTCTTATACACTAATAATGGGAAAACAGAAAGAGAAATTAAGGAAACAATTCCATTCACCATTGCAATGGAAAGAATAAAATACTTAGGAATATATCTACCTAAAGAAACTAAAGATCTATATACAGAAAACTATAAAACACTGGTGAAAGAAATCAAAGAGGACACTAATAGATGGAGAAATATACCATGCTCATGGATTGGAAGAATCAATATAGTGAAAATGAGTATACTACCCAAAGCAATTTATAGATTCAATGCAATCCCTATCAAGCTACCAACGGTATTCTTCACAGAGCTAGAACAAGTAATTTCACAATTTCTATGGAAATACAAAAAACCTTGAATAGCCAAAGCTATCTTGAGAAAGAAGAATGGAACTGGAGGAATCAACCTACCTGACTTCAGGCTCTACTACAAAGCCACAGTCAGCAAGACAGTATGGTACTGGCACAAAGACAGAAATATAGATCAATGGAACAAAATAGAAAGCCCAGAGATAAATCCACGCACATATGGACACCTTATCTTTGACAAAGGAGGCAAGAATATACAATGGATTAAAGATAATCTCTTTAACAAGTGGTGCTGGGAAAACTGGTCAATCACTTGTAAAAGAATGAAATTAGAACACTTTCTAACACCATACACAAAAATAAACTCAAAATGGATTAAAGATCTAAATGTAAGACCAGAAACTATAAAACTCCTAGAGGAGAACATAGGCAAAACACTCTCTGACATACATCACAGCAGGATCCTCTATGACCCACCTCCCAGAATATTGGAAATAAAAGCAAAGATAAACAAATGGGACCTAATTAAACTTAAAAGCTTCTGCACAACAAAGGAAACTATTAGCAAGGTGAAAAGACAGCCTTCAGAATGGGAGAAAATAATAGCAAATGAAGCAACTGACAACAACTAATCTTAAAAATATACAAGCAACTCCTACAGCTCAATTCCTTCTCATTTTCTTATTGCCATGTGTATCTCTGCTAAAATGTTGTCTCCACTTTGAGCATGTATTAGACAGGAAAGTTTGTAGAAGGCCTTCCCTGGCAATTCAGTGGTTAAGAATCCACCTTCCAATGCAGGGGACATGGGTTCAATCCCTGGTCAGGGGACTAAGATCACACATGCCCCAGGACAACTAAACCTGTGTACCTCAACTGCTGAGTCCATGTGCTCTAGAGCCCATGTGCCATAACTACAGAAGCCACAGGGCACAGCTAAGACTCACCATGCGTGCATGTGTGTGCTAAGTCACCCCAGTTGTGCCTAACTCTTTGAGTCCCTCTGAACTGTAGCTCACCAAGGTCCTCTGTCCATGGAATCCTCCAGGCAAAAATACTGGATTGGGTTGCCATGCCCTTCTCCAAGGGGATCTTCCTGACCCAGGGATTGAACCTGTATCTCTTACACCTCCTGCATTAGCAGTCAGGTTCTTTACCACTGGTGCCACCTGGGAAGCCCAAGACCCAACACAGTGAAATAAATCTTTTTTTTTTTTTAAGGAAGGGCTGTGGAAATAAGGAGTACAAATATCTTAGCACCTTTCAATCATGTTTATTTTTCTGTGAGAAAATCAAAGAAAGTGTCTGTGCTCATTGATGTCAAGCAGAGATGGACTAATGGAGACTCAACATGGACCACACTACCCTGACCCTAGGTGCCCTGTAGAGGGGATCATGGTGCCCACTCACAAGGAATCAGCAAGGTGACCCACCATAGGGAAGAGCAGCAAATGTCTGTGCACAGTAAAACAACCTCCCCACAGCAGGAGCCAGCGTCCTCTGAGCCGTCGTTTACCCCAAGCACGTACAGCAATAGCTTGAGTAACACACGAACTCCATAACCGTTTGTTTCTAACTTGTTTCCAAATTTCCAATTTCTCCAGATATCTGTGCCAAAGCAAAAAGCATTTCCTGCAGCCTGGAGGCAGCGTGTGCGCATGCTGTTGTTCACCTGTGGTAAAGCTGCAGTAAGAAAAATTATTATGTGAGAAGATTCACTGTGTTGCCTAATACATGTCCCAGGCTTCATTCCCCAAGGGGCAAAGGCAATCAAATCACTTTCCTCTTAAGATCTAAAACATTACGATAATCCTACTTATCTTATAAGTGAGCTGGAAATCCAGTTTTTATCCAGGATCCTCCTTTCCCAAATCCAAGGATTACTCCAGCTTGTCCATGAATTCATTTTGGAGGACCAGGCAATGTCAGTTAATGAAGCAGGAACTAGGTGGCTCTCTCAGTGACTGAGCTCAGCAAACCATGTGGTCAGCCTCCTCTGCCATTCCCCGCCCCTCTCACATGGCACTGGCTGTGGACCCTGGGGTCCTGACAACCATGCCGAAGCTGGGCATCTTCCTCAGACAGGGTCTGCTCAGCGGCGGGCGAGCTCTTGCCAACACTAGGTCCTGCCCTTTACCTGATCACCTCTGCAAATGCTGTCGGCTCACCCGGACTCAGAGTAAGAGTATGCGTTCCTTCTCGTTCGTGTTCAGTTAGGTGCATCCAGCAGTGAAACAGCACAGGGAGCAAGAGTCACAGTTTTTAGTGCTGCGAGGGTAATTTCAGCTCACTTGTGCACAGCATTTTCTCCAGGGCATTTCCAAATACAGCAAAGAGAGGTCAAATAGAGTCAGGGTCCAGCATCAATAAAGCAGAAAAGCTGCAAAGAACCTGTTTCCTTCTCCCTGGCCATTTCCTGGTTTCTTCTTTTCCATAGGGAAATTTTCCTCTCAGCTCTTTGTTTCTCCTCCCCTGTCGTATATTCTTTACTGGAGCTACGTTCTCAGGTACATACCTATGTGTAACCGAGGGAAATGGTGGCTGCGAGGGCTGGTTGTCACGTGTGTGGGTAGTTCATAAACCCCAGGTCCCTGACACGTTTAAAATACCCTTAAATCTTCACAGCTGAAAGGAACACTCAACTCCATCTTCCTAAAACAAGGAGTCATCTTGCTCAAAGTACAATGCCAATCCATGATCAAGAAAGCAGAAGCTGCTTGAAACTTTTTATTTGGCAACTCTCTAGCTTCATCACTGACTCAATGGGCATGAGTTCGAGCAAGCTCCTGGAGTTGGTGATGGGCAGGGAGGCCAGGCGTGCTGCAGTCCATGGGGTCACAAAGAGTTGGACATGACTGAGCGAACAAACTGAACTGAAATGAACTGAACAAATCTTCAAAAATCTGAAGATTCAGTCTCTGCTGACACCCTGCACCTTTTTTTATTTTTTAAAGTGTATTTTCACTTCCTGGGACCACTTATGACAAGTCCCAAAAATTTCTATCTGCTGAACAGCACAGAAGAGGATGTTGGAAAAAAACAAAACCAGGTAGGGATTTGAGGCACCTGCTTCTGACTTCACGTAATATACTCTTCTACCAAGGTCTGGGAGCTTCCCTGGTGGCTCATATGGTAAAGCATCTGCCTGCGTGCAGGAGACCTGAGCTCAATCGTTGAGTCAGGAAGATCCCCTGGAGAAGAGAGTGGCTACGCACTCTAGTATTCTGGTTTGGAGAATCCCATGGATGAAGGAGCCTGGCAGGCTACCGTCCACATGGTTGCAGAGTCAGACATGACTGAGCGATTAACGCAAGATACAACTAGGATCTGTGTTTCCTCTCAACAGCTGTATCACTAATGATAAAAGTTCATATGATTCATCAAATATTATATAGCTTTTATAAGCAATCATGGACCCAAGTGAGATTTTTATTCTGACACCTTTATATTTAGTTAAATTTCATGCAATGTTGAACTGACCAAACTGTTTTAATTCATATGGTTCACAAAAATTTACTTTGCCATTTAAAACAATAAAGAAATTTCCAGGAATAGAATGTGTGTGTGTGCTCAGTCATGTCTGATTCTTTGTGAAGGCATGGACTGTAGCCTACCAGGCTCCTCTGTCCGTGGGATTTCCCAGGCAAGAACACTAGGGTGGGTTGACATTTCCTACTCCAGGAGATCTTTCTGACCCAGGGTTCAAACCCATGTCTCTTGTATCTCCTGCATTGGCAGGTGGGTTCTTTACCCCTGAGCCACCTGGGAAGCCTGCAAATGTATTAAAAAATTAATTTTCACAATTATTCCCTATGCAAATGTCCATTGTTTGAAGACAGCATTAATTAAGTCACCTTTATTGTTTCCCATATCAGTACAACACTAAAACGTAAAAGTAAATTAAAAGATTTTAAAGTGTAGCAAAAAAAAAATTATTGGTTTTAAGAACATAAATACTTCAAAGGTATTTTCTAATACCCAGTGCTATCTTTCCATTTTAAACACCTTTATAAACACATATAAGATAAATAAAAGGACTTACCATAACAAAGTTTCAGTTAAAAGCTGAGAAAATTGCTCAATTCCTGAAAATTTAAGTAATTTTGTTGACTCTCATGTATTATTTAAAAGTACTAGTGAATGCACTTATGAATTATGTTTCTAATGGAATTCTAATGGAATAAAATGAAGACAGTAATTAAAATATTGAGAGTTTACAAATAATTTTTAGCTGACATCAAGTTAAGTATTAATACATAAGAAGTTAGTATCACATAATAGAGTACCATTTTCTGAAGAAACTCACCTTCTTTTTTCAAAA
This sequence comes from Bubalus kerabau, assembly GCF_029407905.1. Lineage (NCBI taxonomy): Eukaryota > Metazoa > Chordata > Mammalia > Artiodactyla > Bovidae > Bubalus > Bubalus kerabau. The sequence continues at coordinate 107,971,352 of NC_073632.1, read as the reverse complement.
TCAGGACAAAACACAAATTGCCCAGCAAGTTATTATCTCAGTGTTTCTTACTAGAGAGAAATTGCAAATACAGTGGCAAATATATTTTTAAAATTTCTTCTTCTGTTAATTATAAATTTCATCATAAAGCACCATACATTTTTGCACATCATATGAGTGAGAGACAATATACATTTCCTTTGACTCTAATACTTAACTCCATTTTCCCAATTTTAAAGTTGTGTAGAAATTTTTTCTTTAGTTTTCAAATACTTACTTCTAGTATAAAAATGGCATTTGTGGGGTCTTTATGAAATAAGTGTTTCTATTCTATATTTAACATATTGTGAGTGTGAAAGTGTTAGTCACTCAGTCGTGTCCAACTCTTTGTGACCCCATGGACTGTAGCCCACCAGGCTCCTCTGTTCATGGAATTCCCCAGGCAAGAATACTGGAGTGGGTTACCATTTCCTTCCCCAGGAGATCTTCCCCACTCAGGGATTAAACCCAGGTTCCCCCACACTGTGGACAGAGTCTTTATTGTCTGAGCCACCTGGGAAGCCCAATCTAAGGAAATTTGAAAAAGTTGATAATATCAAGCTCCAAAGGAGTTTAACTTCAGGTGTGCCTAACAGAACAATTTTTATACCAAATTTATTTTGAAAAGACTAAAAATGTGAAACTATGTCAAAGCCTTCACTTTGAATGTGAGACAATTTCCTTAGAGTATTTGTCGTTCTTTATGTTATTCTACTTATACATGATAAAGGTGATTTTGTGTGGTTCCACTTTTACTTAGGATGTAGAAAACTGCAATAAAATACTGTCCTCACCACAACAATTGATAGCAATTGGACAGACTATAAAATTATATCTTTATTTATCCTGTCAGAGAGTCATAAAGCAATAAAGTAAACTGAATCCCAATACATGACAAGCCCCTCAGAGGACAGAAGGGACATATAAATTATTTCATCTTTGGTGGAACATGAGAGGAAGCGGTAACAATCATATCTGGCAACAAAATATTCTTCAACATTCACAAATTTCTAAAGGCAGAGTATGTGCCTGTGTGATAGTTTAGAATCTGTGGGAAGCCCAGACACAATAAGAGGCAGCCCCTGCTTGCCAGCTCTTGTCCACAGGCAACCCTGGATGCCTGTGAGAAAGCTCGGAGAATCACCCTCCACTGCATGTGTATACACATGATGACCAGCCCCTGCTGAGACACACAGGACCAAACTGTGCAATGTGAAACCCTGTCTCACAGGAAGTAAATACCATTTACTTCTAGAGAAAGCCAGGGAATTCTCCTGCCTCACTGTCTCAAAAATGGTCAGCAGCTATGGAAGAAGGGTGGAAACCCTGCACCTCTGTCTTGCAAGCATTCAAAGTGAAATTTACCTGCTACCAAGGGAAGCAGAGGAAATCCACTCATGAGCACAATCCTGCATTAACACACAAGAGAGTTTGGCTGAGAATGGAGAGCAACAAAAAGCTGACGTGTGCTCAGAACTCCCACTGACACAAAGCAGAGTTTTGCAACCTTGTGGAGGAGGTGATGGAGTAGTGAGAAAGCCCTACTTCTGAAGCTCAGTTGCAAAAGGAGGCCCCTGACAATGACCAACGATGAACAGAAGCATACATGCACACACGCACACACACACACACCCCCCACACACAAGCAAACAAAGAAACCAAATGCAAATGCCAAGATAAAGAACTGAACAGGCATGCCAAAGACCAGGGTACAGCAGAGGCAAAAACTGATGAAGTTGAAGACAGATCAATGCAATATTTCCAACGAAACAGAGAGAGAGAAGAAATAAGAAAAACAATCTAAAATCTCTGTCCAAACATGTAATATGCACTTAACTGAAATTGCAAAAGGAGAACAGGGAGAAAGTAGAAGATGAAATGTTGAAGATAGAGAGGCCGAAAAAATTAAAAAGAACTGATAAAAAGAAACAAACCACAGAAACCAAAATCTCAAGATCCTCTAGGAGAATTTTAAAAACATCAAGCTTATCAGGTCAAACTACTAGAAGTTGAAGATAGGGAGAAAATTCTGATGACATCAGAGATAAAAGAAAAAATATATAGATAAGGAGAAGTAAAGATGAGAATAATAGCAGATTTGGCGTCAGAAACTATGCAAATCAGAAGACAATAGAGTTACACATACAAAGTTCTGAATGAAAAACCTATAATCTTCCATCATATCATGTGAAGATATATTTCAAAAGTGAAGGAAAAGCCTTTTCCAGAAAATCAAAAGTTGAGTGATATCATTGAAAGCAAATCTACTCTATAAAACCTTTATAATTCCTCAGAAAGAGTGTGACCAGATAGAAAAAGATTTTTTAAAGAAAGAGTGTGAGAAGTAATAAATATGTTGGTAAACATAAAAGACATTTTACTTATTTGTAATCTCTTTAAAACAAAAGTGAGTGTCTAAAATTAATAGCAGCAAGACTTTGCTGTTTTTACAATATGTAAAATTAAGAAAGTATGGCAAAAATGAAATGGCAAAACTAATGCAATTATGTAAAGTTTAAAAATAAAATAAAATTAAAAAAAAGAAATTAGAGATGGAAATGTGTACATTTGGAAGTTTATTATGATCTACTTGAGGAGGTATATGTGTATGTAGCCTGCTTCAAGTTAATGATATATACTATAAACCATAGGGATCAACAAATGAAAAATAATAATGAAAAAATGGTATAAGAATAAATCAATAGTTGAGATTAGAGTGAATAGTAAAATGCATTCAGTTAATTCAAAAAAGTGGAAAACCTGTGCAGAAGAAACAAATATATTTAGAAGAAATGGAAAACAAATTCCCAGCCATTACCAATAATTTTATTAACATAAAAGGTCTAGAGTGTCTAAGTACAAGGGACCATAACAATATTGGATATAAAAGAAATATCCAACAAGATTTTTTATAAGAAATCTACTTTAAGTAGAAAGATACATAAATTAAAAGTAAAAGGATGGGGAAAGACATATCATGCAAATTGTAAGCCCCAGGAAGCTGGGGAGGCTCTATTAGCTTCAAACAAGGTAAACATTAGAAAAAGAAACATTACCAAAGATAAAATGGGACCGTCCTTAATGACATAGAGACCAAGTCACCAAAAAAGATGTAATGATCTTAATATAAATGCACCAAATAATACAGATTCAAATTATGTAAAGCAAAAGTTGACAGAACTAAAAGGAGAAATAGAAAATCCCATTCATATAATTGAAAACGTCAATTCTTTCTCAGTAATTGAGGGAGAGTTAGAGCACGAAGCAATGGCATCCCACTCCAGTACTCTTGCCTGGAAAATCCCATGGATGGAGGAGCCTGGTAGGCTGCAGTCCATGAGGTCACTAAGAGTCGGACACGACTGAGCGACTTCACTTTCACTTTTCACTTTCATGCATTGGAGGAGGAAATGGCAACCCACTCCAGTGTTCTTGCCTGGAGAATCCCAGGGACAGCAGGGCCTGGTGGGCTGCCGTCTATGGGGTCGCACAGAGTCGGACACGACTGAAGCGACTTAGCAGCAGCAGCAGCAGCAGACCACTGGGCATATTGCATGCACTAAAGACATCACTACAAACACTCAGTCATGTCCAACTCTTTGCAACCCAATTGACTGTATCCTCTGTCCATGGGATTCTCCAGGCAAGAATACTGGGGTGGGTAGCCATAGGTGGACACAAAAGGAACTGTTAGAGAGATGTTTTAGAAAGAAAGAAAAGGATATTAGAACAAAGATCTGAGAATGGGAGCAAAAACTGTGATAAAGAAATTAGTTGATAGGTTTTAAATTGATAGCAATTAACTACAGTAAGAATAATAATGTTTGATTTTGGGAATTAAAAACATTGTTCTTAAATGTTAGAAAACAACTTTTAAGCAAGATAGAGGAAATTGGAGAAGTGTTCTAAGATCCTTAGATCGCTTGGGAAGAGAAACATTTAATGATTCACGTTAGGCATTCAGTATGCATGATAGAAGGCTAGGAACACACAATGAAGAAATAGGATTAGCAATAAAATTTTCAGAATCAAAGAAAAACTGAAATTAAAAAAATGATAATAAAAATAACACCAAAAAAGGTAGGATCAAAATTGGGGAAACAAGACAAATACAAAACATAACACAGTATGATTAAAGTTAATTTTAAATATTTTAAATGGCCATAAATATAATATAAAAGGAACAAATTACACTTTCTCAACATAGTGAAATTAATATTGAATTAAGAAAAAACTCTCCAAATATATAGAATGTTTTTTCATTAAATAACTCAGATTAAGATGTAACATTAATAAAAATGTGAAAATATATATGTAGGTAGCAATAATGACAAAGTAATACTAAATCCAAGGTTTGTATAATAAAATTATATTGGTATTTTAAAGTGCTTATAAAATGCTATTTATAGTTATATATTCTTCAATGATTATAGTAAAAGAGAAAAAATAATGTGAAATATATGAGGTAATCATCCAGCTAAAAAAAAACTGGATAAAGAACATTAGAGTTAAGGGGGGAAAAAATTGAAAATAAAAGTAGAAGAGATAACAAAAAACCAAAAGTTCACTGTAGGTAAGGATGAGTTAATACTCAATATCTGCCAAGATTATTATTATTTTTTAATATAAGGCAAATATATCATAAAAAAATTTAAGGTGATACAATTACAGCCAATATGAGTTATCTTTGAGAACAAGTATTACCAACATATTTATGATAAAAAAAATTTGATAACTACAGGTATACTTCTGAGAAATATGACAATAAAACCTATATATAAAAAAGATAAAACCAACCAAAATTATAATACTTTTTTAAGAAATTAACTTATTATCCAAAAGTTCATTCATTGAAGTAAAAACATAAAATCTAGTTTTACAAGTAAGATCCACCAAAATTTTACAGATAATAAATAAAATTTCAGTTCAGTCACTCAGTCGTGTCGGACTCTTTGCAACCCCATGGACTGCAGCACAGCAGGCTTCCCTGTCCATCACCAACGTCCAGAGCTTGCTCAAAGTCATGTCCATCAACTCAGTCCCTTCTCCTCCCACCTTCAATCTTATATGAATTTCAATATTAAACAAATTATCTGAGGACAGGGAAAAATATATTTCCTAAGCAACTTAAAGAATCTAGAATAGTTTTAGTAATACAATTGATTGAAGGCAGTGAAAAGCAGTATTACATACAAATTTCATTTTCCTATGTATATAAATAATGAAAACAATATTGGCTGATAAAATCAAGTAAAGTATTGAACATTACATGCATTATGGCCAAGCTGAATTTATTTTAGGAACGTTAGCTGTTTTTATATTTTAAAATATTCTAATTCTTTACTAGCATGTGAGATGAATGCAATTGTGCGATAGTTTGAGCATTCTTTGGCATTGCCTTTCTTTGGGATTGGAATGAAAACTGACTTTTTCCAGTCCTGTGGCCTCTGCTGAGTTTTCCAAATTTGCTGGTATATTGACTGCAGCACTTTCACAGCATCATCTTTCAGGAGTTGAAATAGCTCAAATGGGATTCTATCACTTCCACTAGTTTTGTTCGTAGTGATGCTTCCTAAGGCCCACTTGACTTCACATTCTAGGATGTCTGGCTCTAGGTGAGTTATCACACCATCGTGATTATCTGAGTCATGAAGATCTATTTTGTACAGTTCTGTGTATTCTTGCCACCTCTTCTTAATATCTGCTGCTTCTGTTAGGTCCATACCATTTCTGTCTACCACACAGTTGCACTCATCTCACATGCTAGTAAAGTAATGCTCAAAATTCTCCAAGCCAGGCTTCAGCAATACGTGAACCGTGAACTTCCAGATGTTCAAGCTGGTTTTAGAAAAGGCAGAATAACCAGAGATCAAATTGCCAACATCTGCTGGATCATCGAAAAAGCAAGAGAGTTCCAGAAAAACATCTACTTCTGCCTTATTGACTATGCCAAAGCCTTTGACTGTGTGGACCACAATAAACTGTGGAAAATTCTGAAAGAGATGGGAATACCAGAACACCTGACCTGCCTCTTGAGAAACCTATATGCAGATCAGGAAGCAACAGTTAGAACTGAACATGGAACAACAGACTGGTTCCAAATAGGAAAAGGAATACCTCAAGGCTGTATATTGTCACTCTGCTTATTTAACTTATATGCAGTGTACATCATGAGAAATGCTGGGCTGGAAGAAACACAAGCTGGAATCAAGGTTGCCAGGAGAAATATCAATAACCTCAGATATGCAGATGAAACCACCCTTATGGCAGAAAGTGAAGAAGAACTAAAGAGCCTCTTGATGAAAGTGAAAGTGGAGAGTGAAAAAGTTGGCTTAAAGCTCAACATTCAGAAAACTAAGATCATGGCATCCAGTCCCATCACTTCATGGCAAATAGGTGGGGAATCAGTGGCTGACTTTATTTTTCTGGGCTCCAAAATCACTGCAGATGGTGACTGCAGCCATGAAATTAAATGACGCTTACTCCTTGGAAGGAAAATTATGACCAACCTAGACAGCATATTAAAAAGCCGAGACATTACTTTGTCAACAAAGGTCCGCTAGTCAAGGCTATGGCTTTTCCAGTGGTCATGTATGGATGTGAGAGTTGGACTATAAAGAAAGCTGATCGCTGACAAATTGATGCTTTTAAACTGTGGTGTTGGAGAAGACTCTTGAGAGTCCCTTGGCCTGCAAGGAGATCCAACCAGTCCATCCTAAAGGAGATCAGTCCTGGGTGTTCATTGGAAGGACTGATGTTGAAGCTGAAACTCCAAATCTTTGGCCACCTGATGAGAAGAGCTGACTCATTTGAAAAGATCCTGATGCTGGGAGGGATTGGGGCCAGGAGGAAAAGGGGACGACAGAGGATGAGACGGTTGGATGGCATCACCGACTCAATGGACATGGGTTTGGGTGGACTCCGGGAGTTGGTGATGGACAGGGAGGCCTGGTGTGCTGCTGTTCATGGGGTCGCAAAGAGTCCAACACGACTGAGTGACTGAACTGAACTGAATTTACTTCTTCACTTATAAGATTAATAGGGGAATGAAACTACATGCATCATAACCTAGGTGAACTTAGAAAAAGTAATCAACAAGAAGCCATTCATTCATTATAAAATCTCTTAGCTAAATAGTGATTGTTTTAAACCCCAAAACTGTATCTTTACTAATCTGGTAACCTCTTACTTACTTATGACTTTCCTGGTAGCTAAGCTGGTAAAGAATATGCAATGGAGGAGACCCTGGTTTGATTCCTGGGTCAAGAAGTCCGCTGGAGAAGGGAGAGGCTATGCACTCCCGTGTTCTATGGGGAAGCAAAGACTCCGACATGACTGAGTGACTTTTCATGTTTTTAAAAGCCCATGATCTTTTGAACCTTTTTCTCTTTTTTTTAATATTTAATGAAGGAATTTAGCAAGGTCTCTGAAATGAGCATAATATAAAACCAATTGTATTACTATACAATATATATTTTTAAGTGATTGTAACTAAAAAACAAATACTGTTTATAGGAGCAATGAAATATTTAGTATCTAGAAATGTCTAAAAAAGGCACATATCTTCTTTAAGAAAAAATAATAATGTATAGCTTAACTAAGAACAAAGGAAGAAATCATCAGCAAATAGACCTAACATGTCATGTATACAATATCTTAATATCATATCATAAAGGTGTAATTTTCTGGAAACTGTAAGTTCAGTGTAGTTCCAAACATAATCACAAAAGGATTTCCAATAGAATTTATTAAGCCAAGCCTATACTAAAATAATAATGTAAGTACCAAAAATAATAGAAATTTGGGGAGAGAAGACCATTTAGATAAATTGTTTAATTAATTTCTTTTTTATTGAAGGATAATTGCTGTATAGAATTTTGCTGTTATCTGTCAAACCTCAACATGAATCAGCCATAGGTATATATACACCCCCTCCCTTTTGAACCTCCCTCCCATCCCCCTCCCCATCCCACCCCTCCTGGTTGATACAGAGCCCCTGTTTGAGTTTCCTGAGCCATACAGCAAATTTCCATTGGCTATCTATTCAACACATGGTAATGGCACCCCACTCCAGTACTCTTTCCTAGAAAGTCCCATGGACGGAGTAGCCTGATAGGCTGTAGTACATGGGGTTGCTAAAAGTCGGACACGACTGAGCGACTTCACTTTTACTTTTCACTTTCCTGCACTGGAGAAGGAAATGGCAACCCACTCCAGTGTTCTTGCCTGGAGAATCCCAGAGACGGGGGAGCCTGGTGGGCTGCTGTCTATGGGGTCGCACAGAGTAGGACACAACTGAAGCAATTTAGCAGCAGCAGCAATGTATGTTTCCATGTTGCTCTTTCCATACATCTCACCCTCCTCTCCCCTTCCCCCATGCCCATAAGTCTATTCTCTATGTCTATTTCTCCATTGTTGACCTGCAAATAAATTCTTCAGCACCATTTCTCTAGATTCCATATGTATGTGTTAGAATATGGTATTTATCTTTCTCTTTCTGAATCACTTCACTCTGTAAAATAGGTTCTAGATAATTTAAATGCCAAGCATCTATGTTTAACAAAAATATAGACAGTGGAACAATAGACTATAGGCACAGATAGGTACTAGTTTACCCAGGACAAGGAGAAAGATTCAGTTTTGGAAGAGTACATAAGTGTTTTCAACTGCATTGGTAATGTTTCATTATTCAATTTGGATAATTATTGCATAAATTTTATTTTGTTGTTTGTATACTATTATATGTTTTGCTTGCTGCTAAATCACTTCAGTCGTGTCCGACTCTGTGTGACCCCATAGACAGCAGCCCACCAGGCTCCCCTGTCCCTGGGCTTCTCCAGGCAAGAACACTGGAGTGGGTTGCCATTTCCTTGTCCAATGCATGAAAGTGAAAAGTGAAAGTGAAAGTGAAGTCGTGTCTGACCCTCAGCGACCCCATGGACTGCAGCCTTCCAGGCTCCTCCGTCCATGGGATTTTCCAGGCAAGAGCACTGGAGTGGGGTGCCATTGCCTTCTCTGATATGTTTTGCTTATGTGATACTAAATTATACACACAAAACCCAATACATTTATTATAATCTCCTCATATAAGAGTATCCTGATAGCTCAGAATCTGCCTGCAATGCAGAAGATGTGGGTTCGATTCCTGAGTTGGGAAGTTCTCCTGGAGAATGAAATGGCAACCCACTCCAGTATTCTTGCCTGGAGAATTCTACAGACAGAGGAGCCCAGCAGGCTGTAATCCAGGCTTTCATAAAGAGTTGGACATGACTGAGTGACTGACACTTTCATTTTCACTCTCAAATGTAAAAAAGATTTTGTCAAAGGAAAAGTATACTTCTAGTTTCCAAAAGGCTGGATATTTCTGGTAGCATGGAAACCTATACTATCAACCTGTCAGAAGCTTTTATTCAGTAGCTCACTTGTCAGAAGCTTTACTTGCCACTTTAACTTCAAAATCATAAAATTGCTATATAGAAATTCAGAGTTGTATTTTTATTATGCAAAATTGGGTAAACTTTTTAAAATAAACTGCAAGCTGGACTGTAAAAAAGGCAGAACTTTAAAGACTTGATGCCTTCAAACTGTGGTGCTGGAGAATACTCCTGAGAGTGCCTTGGACAGCAAGAAGATCAAAGCTGAATTTAAGGGAAGTCAAACCTGAATGCTCATTGGGAAGGATGGGTGCTGAAGCTGAAACTCCAGGATTTTGGTGTCCTGATGTGAACAGTCGACACACTGGAAAAGCCCCTGATTCTGGGAAAGATTGAGGGTGGAAGGAGAAGAGGACATCAGAGGGTGAGATGGCTGGATGGCATCACTGACGCAATGGGCATGAACCTGTGCAAACGTTGGAAGATGCTGAGGGGCAAGGAGGCCTGGCATACTGCAGTCCATGGGCTCGCAAAAAGTCGGACATGACTGGGTGACTGAACAACAACAAAAAAATTAAAGTTCTATAAATAAAAAGAAAGTTCAAAGGTTATTTCTCAAAGACTCACAACATTTTTTCCTGGTGTACTCAGAATCCTTTCATGTTGTTTTTAATTGGCATCCTGAATATGTTTTCAATCTTTTAAAGAGCCAAAGAGAGAATCCACACTTATCAACATTAAATTGTGCAGACCAATTAAAATTTCTTCTTTCTTTGTTTTGTCTACTACTATATCAATTCAGTAAGAGTAACTCACGATGTTTATGCTAATTACAACTTTAATTGGAAATTATAAATGTCTCTTTGACATTGAGCAATTGCTTTATAAATGTAGTCTGTTTAGCAATACCATATTTTATACCATAAAGTCCAGAAGAGAATATTGATTAAAAGGTTGCTTGATGAGATCAGTTTTGAGAACTACAGAACCATCAATCACAAGACACAACTCATAATTTCATAACTGGCAAGATAATTAGGAAAATATTTAGTAACTTCTAATAGGAATAACCCAAGACAATTTATTTTATTTCCTACCTTTCCACAGGAAAACATGTAAGACAAGGAGACAAGGCAGCAAGAGCAAATCAGAAAAGGCATGTTCAACCAATTAGGAAAAAGAGAAAACAGAAATTACAAACAATACAACAATGCCATCAAAAGCATCTAAGATGATCACTGGCAGGAAGACATGAGACAGAAAAGTGGGAATTGAGACACAGGTTGGGCACCTGATAGTGAAAAATGGCAGTAGTTTCCGGGAGAGGTACGGAGTCAGAGCACATTTGCCTCTACTGAGAGCTCTCATGAGTTGGGCTAAGACTGAACAAAGAGCAAGTACTTGCAGGACACGAGAGGAAAGTAATAAAAGTGGGGAGAGTCTCACAGGTAACAGCTCACAAGGTGAACACACACACAGCCCTTGAAGCACATGGATCCCCTTAGAAGACATTAAGTGCACAACCTTGGAACAGCAACCAGTAAGAGCAACCACACATGATGATAAAGACCTCCCAGATTTGTAAGGTTCTAAGAGATAAAGTAAGAAAGTCTACACAGGGCTTCTACATTAAAAAAAAATAAGCAAAAACAGTAGTTCTCCCCTAATAATCATGAGTTTCTGCCCCTATAGGAAAAGAAATAAACACCATCAACCTTAGATTACATATAGGTGAAGACTTACAGTGACCTGTGGAAGGGCAAAAGAAAATGTTCTCTCACCTTGGAGAAGTACAGAAAAATCATCTTGCAACTAGACAGTTAGAGGTCCTCCATCACTGGGGAAGAAGCTGGATCACATAGAAAGCTCAGTTCCTAAGCCCAGGGACACAGGATGTAAGACAGAGGATGAACCAGGAAAAGAGAATCAGCAAGGCTGCATGCATGCTGAGTTGCTTCAGTGGAGTCCAGCTCTCTGCGACCTCATGGACCGTAGCCTGCCAGGCTCCTCTGTCCATGGGATTCTCCAGCCAAGAATACTGGAGTGGGTTGTCATTTCCTCCTCCAGAAGATCTTCCCGATCCTGGAACTGAACCTGCATCTCTCATGTCTTCTGTGTTGGCAGATGGATAATTAACATGAGCCACCTGGGAAGCCCATGCCAAGTACCAAGTAACTGAAAATTTCTGATGCTAAAGGAGGGGATGGAGTAAGGAACTAGAGCCTGTCTGAAGTACAAGTTCAAAGATAAGACCTAAAATTGTGGTTGAAGAGGAACATTGAGGTAAAAGTCTCCAGAAAATGATCCAGGACCTAAGCTCAAGGTAATGTTGTGGCAATTTGAAGTTAAAGGTATACCAAAAGCAGACTTTGGGAAAAAAAAAATTCCATGTCCAGATCAATTCTGACTAGATTTATTCAATCCCCCATCACCACCAATCATGATAGAACTGAAATATAAATATGTCTATTTCTAGGCACAAATAGCACTCACCATAATCTAAAACACACTCTCACATACACTGTGAACATCAATCAGAAATCACAGGATCCAAAAGTAAAAACGCCCAATCAGTCAGCAGAATCAGACACAGGTATGAATGATGCAGGTGTAAAACTATCAGTAAGGAATTCAAAAAAACTATGAAAAATACAGTCGTAGTGGAAAAGTAGACAACACGCATGAACAGATGGGAATGTTATGAAACACACAGGAACACAAAGAATCAAGTGGAACTGTACTGTGTACGAGCCTGCTGCTGCAACAAATTATTGAGAAATCGGTGGCTTAAGACAACAAAAAATTATTACCTTACAGTTCTGGATCTGAAGTCCACAATGGGTCCACTAGGCAAAAACCAAGATATCAGAAGAACTGCATTTGATTCTGGAGGCTCTAAGGGGTGAATTCATGTTCCTGCCCTTTGCAGCTTGCAGAGACTGACTGTATTCCCTGGAGCTATGCCCTTTGTTTGCAAAGTCAGCAGTTGCTCAACTGAGTCTAACGCTACATCACTCTGACAGTGACTCTTCTACCTCCCTTTTCCACACGGAAGGACCCTTTGGTCCTTTAAGATAATCCAGAATCATCTTTCTCTTTTAAACTCTATTTTAAAATAAAGTTCATTAGTAACTTTAATTCCATCTGTAAACAATGTCCATTTACCACATGAATATTTGTGCCCCCTCCACCCTACATCCATATGTTCAAATTCTCATCCCCAAAGTGATGATTTTAGAAGGGGGGGCTTTGGGTAATAATTATATCAGGAAGGTAAAAATATCATGCATGGCGTTAGTGCACTAATAAAGGAGAGCAAGCACTGAGAGCTGCCCTCCTCCCTAGGACATGTGTGGACACAGCGAGACGGCCACCTATGAACTAAAAAATATGACTGCAGCAGACAATGGATCTGCCAGTCCCCTGATCTTGGATTTCACAGGCTATAAACCTCGAGATATGTTTCTGTTGTTTATGAGTTTATGGTAATGTGTTACAACAGCCTGAACAGAATAAGTCATCATATAAAATTGCATATTTGTAAGTTCTAGAGATTAGAACATGGATATCCTCAAGGAATATTATTTTGCCTACCACACAGGGAATAAAAAACATGATACCTAGAGATGAAGAGTGCTTTTGACAAGTTCATCAGTAGCTATGACACAATGAGAAGAGTATTGGTGAATTTAAAGATCGTTCAATAGAAAGTGCCCAAATGGCAACACCAATGGAGGGGGCAGTACAGGGAAGAGGTAAGCAGAGCATTAGAGCATCCACAGTTGTGGAACAACATCCAAAGGTATAATTTACGCATAGCTGCAATCCCAGACACAGAAGCAAGACTGAATGGGCCAGAATAAATACGTGACGAGTTAACAGCTGAGAATTTCCAAATACAGTAAAAGCATAAAAAATAAAATTCTAGAAATGTAAGTAACATCAAACCACATAAATACGAGAAAGAAAAGTTTCCAAACATTTAATATTCAAATTTCTAAGTTCGTCAAAGTTAGCACATTACAGTCGTTGAAGATAAAAAGTAAAGCAATTTTTTTTGTCAATTTCATCTTTAATTCTGTCAGTTTTTGCCTAGTAATTTTAGGTGATTGGGAAAAAATCACCTAAAGTCTTCAAAATTAAAGTTTCTAATTTTTATAGTTATTATAAAAAAAAAGTAAAGCAGGCTTTCCATCCTAAAGTACACAAGCCAGAAAAAAATCGTATGGCATCTTTAAAGTGCTGAAAGGAAAATGTAATTGTCAATTCAGAATTCTATACTTAACGGATTGCAGTTCAAAAAGTAAAAGGGGAGGGAAAGACTTTCCGGACAAGCAAAATCAGAGAATTCATAAATTGAGCCTCCACTGCAAGACACGTTAAAGAAATTTCTTGAGGCTGAAGAAGTTTTATACCAACATAAACGCTGATCTACAAAACAGAAGAGATGATTCCCAGAAATGGTTGAATGAAAGTAATACAATGCATTCTGTTTATCTAATTAATGAGCTGTTAAGAAGTATTTACTATCTAAAACAAAGTTGGTTGCAAATGAATTCTTGGTCAAAAACATGGGTGGTAAAATCTGACAACAATAACAGAAAAGACGAAAGGGAGAAGGATAACTCTACCCTTGCAAGGTGTTTGCCTGGCATGTGCAGCCATCTGTAACTATTTAAACATAGAATGTTGTTAATTAAACTTTTGCATTTTTACCCTAGGACAAACATTTAAAAAAACAAATTTCTGAACAGCTATAAAAATAAGCCCATAGTGAAGATAAAATGGATTATTAAAAATATTCCCTGTTTCAGCCAGAAAATATCCTACTTGATAAAATGATGAAAAAATAAGGAACTGAATATGGAAAAGGTAAAAGAATGGAGTTTATCTCCCTGGGATGACCACAGAAGCAGCAAATAGAAAAACCTCTGAAGCTTATAAGATAAGCCTGGACTCCAATTTTGACTCTTCTCACATAGACTAAGAGCTCTTTTTCTGTTAATATTTGTATTCTCAGCTCCAAGAATAGTTTCTGGCTCATAAACCATACCTGATAAATTAATGAGCTGTTGCCTTCCAAAATTTAACACCTTCAGGCTTTCTTGTCACTATGACATGTTCTTTCCAGAGTCCCACAAATTCTATTATATGCTTCTATGTTTTATCCAGATTGGAGAATCATCAGTTATAGCTTGGTTCATTGAGTCATACTGTGTCATCACTCATTCTTAAATATTTCCAAGAGAGAGGTTACTAATGCAGATAAAATTTGATTTATTTGTTCAGGAATAAAGAGAATAAGCCACAGTGGAACCATCAACAAAAAATCCTTTCAGAGGATTCATAACATTAAAAAAACAATAAAAAATAAAGTGCTTAAGTTTTGCATTAGAAACTATCATACTAGCGTTGAAAATATCCATCATCAAAAGTGATTCATTGAATAAAGGTTCACATGCAAAGTATACCTCATTATTTAAAGGGATAGCTAGATTTATACAAAAATCATTCTGGGAATCTTATTATAGGAAAAAACACGCTGGCAGTACCACATCTCAGAAACATAACTCTTACCGGGAATGTACGTTAATCAGAATTCCCATAAGTTTCAAAACATTAGAAAAATACTTCCCGGACTTTGATTGTGTCAGGAATTCTTGGGCAGAATTGTGAAACTGCAGAAGAATCCTTGAAGAGAGTAGGTAAGGAGACTGGCCCAGAGCAAGTAAAGAGATTGTTGGTCAAGACTAAAGGCCATGCGAGGTCCACTGCAGGCTTGTCTTAATGGGGACACTTTGTAAATTAGTTAGCCCACCAGTTAAAACTCTTTCTTTGAAACAAATAGAAAATTCAAGTTCATTTAAGCCCAGGTAGGGATTTGATCATGACATTACACTCTGATTCAGAAATGAAGGCAAGAATGCAGCGAGGTTTCTGGAGAATCTGGGGAAAAAAAGAAAAGCTGTCAAGGACTCTGTATTCTAGTCCCCACTTTCAGCTCCATCCTCTGCGTGCCTGCTCCCTTCGCTTTCACTGTTCCTCAATCTGCACAACCGTCCCCAGCCCTGAAATATGTCTATTACAACCTGAATCCCATGAAAAGAGGCTCTCCTTGAAGCACAATTTCAGATGCCGCAATGTGGAGCGGAATTTCTATCAGGCTCTATGAGGTGTCCTTTCTTGGCAGAAAACCTACCTTGAGGGAGGAAGGGATGAAATCAAGTGCCGAGTCCCATCTTACAAAATGGCCCCAGGACCTGCCATGGAAAATGAGAGGGAAAGCTAAGCGGGTCCCTAAAGCAGCGTCTTTGAACGCAGAGTGACCCTCCTCATTAGCAAACGTGGTGCCATCTGTGTTCTGCTATGCAGTGAGGCAGTCTTCTTTTTCCATTTTCCCCCAAGAAAAGTATCCAAATAAATATTCCCAGAAAGGACAGTCCTGGAGCCCTAAACTCTGTGTTCATGTTCAAAATTTTAGTCTAGGTGTATGCAATATGGTGCAATGACCAGAATCACATGGACCTCAGTACAGATCCTGAAATTCCACTAACTGGCTGTGTGAACAAGGATGGGATACAATTTCCACTGACTTCGGTTTCTATCTGAAAAATGGGGGCTAGGAAAGATTCAGTGATATTATCCGTTGGAAGCCCTTCACCCAGTGCCTGGCACATGATAAACGCTTCCATGCCTCCTGCTTTAATGAGTGCTAGACTACCGATTTAAGAAAATGGTGACTTTTATTTCTCCTTATATTGTTGTGTACTATTATGATCTGGAAAACTGCTCAGATTTGCATTACCCCTAATTATGTTAACAACTGAACCTGGGAAATGATACCAATACCTGCATGACCCTTTTCGGATGACCTGTCATTGTGAATTATTCGTAAGTTGAGTGTTCAAGTTATCAAAAAACCAAGGCATCTACAATCACGTTGTTCATCCATGACAACAAGTGGAGACTTGTAAACAGCTAGCAAGAGTGCTTATATCCTCAAAACTCTGTACACTCTACACTTGTTGGCTTGCTTTTTTATTTCTTTTCAGGGACTAACAGCTTTAGAAGTTTAATTATCACATCTTAGGGTGAGGGCGTAATGAGCATACAGTTGTGTTCCCAGGGGAAAAAAAAAAAGGTATAAAAGACCTGGAGAGTGTTTTACTTAATTTGATGTGAAAATAATGTGTGTGGTTTTAAGATTTTGATTAAAATGGGAGTTTTCTCCAAATATGAGGATATCACAGTGATTCCTAGCACGGAAGGCAAAGTTTTCTGTACTGAGAAAACAACCTAAAATATATCTACATCAATAGCTATGTGACCTCTTTCAAAGTGGAAAAAAAAATCTGTTGCCCTTGGAACTTTTCATTGACAGAAAACAGGTGATTCTGAGGTTTTATGCCAAGAGTAAAATGACAGATGGGACTAGCCCAGCCCATGAGGCCGCCAGGACAGCAGGACAGGAGACACTATCGTACCAACGATGGACAAGCGACTTTCTTGGAGAAAAGCAAAGGTCTTAGAATTTGAATTAGAACAGCTTTTCTTCTTCATTATGGGTCCTCTTGGAAACTTTTCTCCCACCTTCCAAAAAAAAGATCTGAAAAGAGTAGCAAATGCTTCTACTGATGTTTTAGCTTCCAGTTTTAATCCTATAGAATACCATCACGAAATAGGGCCATTTTCCTATTTCTTCTATTTCCTTTTCTCAGTAGCCTCACACGTCAAACCCTTAAAATAAAGACAGATAAATAATTTCTTGGTGCACATTTCACTAGTTGCTCAGGAAATAATGAGCAAAGTTACTATTGATACATAATTAGAGAATTTTTGAACAGTCTTTGACTAGCACTCTGGACATGGATTTAAGCAAACTCGGGGAGATGGTGAAGGACAGGGAAGCCTGGTATGCTGCAGTCCATGGGGTCGCAAAGAGTCAGATACGACTTAGCAGCTGAATAATGGTATGCGTGAATTTCTAAACTGAGGACAAAACCAACTGACAGGACGCAATGGGACCTTGGAGGGAGCAGGACAGCTCCTGCCCCATATCCTCTACTTTAGCGCCTCTCTAAGGAACCTAGATAATAGCATTTGATGTACATCTCCTGAGTCCTGAGTCTTTGGCAGATGTCGAAAGAACCTCCCACTCTCCAACAAATGGAAGATGTAAATACTTGATAATCTTGAGCACATGGTCCCAGGAGCCTAAGGCCTGATACTATTAACTGCTACCTCTCTACCAGCCAATCAGAGGACTGTGCACAAGCTGATCACAAGCACATGTCTCAGTCTCTCACCTGGATTTTAAAAGTGCTTTGCTTTGATTTGCATTCCACTAATCATGTGCAATGCTGAGCATCTTTTCATGTGCTTATTAGCCATCTGTATGTCTTCTTCGGATAAATGTCTGTTTAGGTCTTCTGCTTATTTTTGATTGGGTTGTTTATTTTTCTGGTATTGAGCGGCTTATATATGGTGGAGATTAATCCTTTGTCAGTTGTTTCATTTGCTATTATTTTCTCTTTAAAAAAAAAAAAAAGTGTTTTGCCAAAACCCGTCCAGGGAGTTGGTTTTATTATTTTTTTTCTTTTCAGGGCATGAACCACCAGCTTCCCTCCATGACCCTCCAATAAACCTTTGTCTGCTCCAATCTCAGACATATCAGTGTGTTTGGCCTCACTGTGTTGGATATGGGAACTTGCATTAATAAAACAATATGCCATTCTTTTGAATTTTTGATGAATCTGCTTAGTATATACAAACTCAAAGACAAATGCATGTATGATACTGTTTTATTTTTATGTTAGATGATCCACAAATAAATCCAACCTTTGCTAATTTTTTTACCTCAAGGACTATCAGTGATGCTTAACTGATACGACTTAATGTAAAAAGTGAGCCTGCTTTCTGCTTTTGACATGTTTGCTTCTAAGAATGCAGTTGACAACAGCCATTATTCTAGAGCTCAGGACTTACGGACTTACGGTGGGGCACACCGCAGCCGTGAGCTGTCGGCCTGTTTTTGTGTGTTTCTGTTGCGGGAACACGGCCTTTGCGCACCCTCGATGGCTGCTCTCACACTGCAGTGTTGTTGCCGTTGTTCAGTCACTAAGTCACGTCCAGCTCTTTGCGACCCCGTGGACTGCAGCACTCCAGGCTTCCCTGTCCTTCACTATATCCAGAGTTTGCTCTAACCCATGTCCATTGAGTCAGTGATACTATCTAACTATGTCATCCTCTGCTGCTAACTTCTCCTTTTGCCTTCAATCTTTCCCAGCATCAGGGTCTTGCCCAGTGAGTTAGCTCTTTGCATCAGATGGCCAAAGTACTGGAGCTTCAGCTTCAACATCAGTCTTTCCAGTGAATATTTAGGGTTGATTTCCTTTAGGATTAGCTAGTGTGATCTCCTTGCAGTGCAAGGGACTCTCATGAGTCTCCTCTAGCACATTACAATAGCAAAGTTGAATTTTTGCAACAGAGATTTACAGTGTCCTTTAGAAAAATTCCCAACCCTTCCATAGCAGAAATGGACAGTTTTTTAAAATTTCACATCTGTATAATATTAATCAAATCTTCAGATTAACATCTAAACACCCATTAAGTCCATAACTTTGTCCTTGGAACCATAAGCCTGGTAAGTATTGAGATAAATGTCATGAAAGTATGCCATTAATTGCTTTCCAGTCAACAGTGCTGACTCAGCATTTCCAATCACACTAGTGAATGGGTGACCAGAGTAAAACCATCTCTTTACTTTTTAATTACATTCAGTTAATTGCAATGATGTCTCATCTAGTCCTAAAAAAGCTCAAGATGCTATCAAGTGAGTGAAAAATATAGTTTTCCTTCATTATTTTTTCTTGGCACCTTCTGTGAATAAGTGTGCTATAAGTTTAATTGGTTTAATTACACTGAAAAAAATCTATAAGGAATATGGTAAATGCAATTAAAATTTAATCAGTTTATGTAAAGCAGATAGAATCCAGGTTTCTTCAAGCCAAATAAGCTCAAAATAATACCATTGACCCTCTCAGGACATGAAAGGCTTTCCATATAATGTGGGCAGTTATATTCTCAGTTAATGTGCATAAATGAGAAAATAGGAAATAGTGTGCTGATTAAATCATTCAATTCAACTAGCTTGTGTAGCTCAGGGAAAACATTAAAAATGGAATTGGCTGTTGAATAATGACATATATTTAACTCTCATAGGGGACTTTATATTTTTTTTCACCTTCTTGCATGATTTGGTGTAAGTCATTAACTTATCTGTGGAGCAAGCAATTTTAAATATGTGACTTTCTAAAGGATTAAATTAAGATTTCACCTGTATATTTACATACATACAAATGATTAGAAGACTAAAATTATATTTTTGATTTTGCCAACAAGCTAAATTTATTCATTAGCTGAGTTTTATACTGTAAAAATCAATGAAACATGTATCCAAAGTAAAAAAGTATATATATTGAAAGCATTGTCATAAATCCCTTATCTTAAAGCACTGATTGATTATGGATAATTATTTTAAAATAGAGATTACCTTAAAGCAGGCATCAGAATAGTTAGGATATAATTATGTCTTGACCTAGAACAAATTAATGATGATGATTATAATTGCTTTTCTTATTTATTTCTCTTTATTGAGCTTTTAAAATAACTTTTTAGAGTAATATATGAGTTGAAAAACCTAAAAACAGAGATGTATTGATTGATTGACTTCTCTTTACTCCTAATGGGACCACCACAAGTCAATCATTGATAACAATTTGATTTGTTTCCTGTTCAACTTTACCTAATCTAGTAGTTCTTAAGGAGATTCATTATAGTTCTGGGGCTCTCTGAGGCCTTCTCAATGGTGCACAAAGTCAAAACTGCTTTTATAACGATATTGAGGTGTCAGTTGCCTTCTGCTCCCATTAACATTCACAGTGATGATGAAAAAGCAGCAGTGGATAAAATTCCTGGTGGCTTAGCATGAATCAAGGCCTTGCCACCAAAGTGAACCTCCAGTTATATTTTTCATGACAACATCAATGGGAAAAAGAAGCAATGCTTATCCAAGAATATTCACACAGGAGCAGTAAAACTTATTAATTTTGTTAAATTTCAACCCTTGTTTACATGTTGTTTAAAAATAATCTGTTTAAGGAAATGGGATATGGGACTGTTTGGATGAAGTACATCTGGTAGATGCTGAAGGCTACCTGTCCTTAGGAGAAGCACTCGTGTCATTATTTCATTTGCAAAAGCAAACGCTTGACCACTAGCTTCCTTCACTGCATCACTTTTATTTGAAACACTGACAAACTAGTCAGATGTGTTTGACAGATATTTTGTCAAAAAAATGATAAAAGTGAGCCTGTTACATACAGGAAAACAACTGACAGGATTTGTAGCTAATGATACAGTTAAAGCTTTCATGTAAAATTCAAAATTGTGGGAAAATTATATCTACCACTTTAGAATTCAACAGCTTCTCGATATTCAAAGACCATTCTGATGAATCCACTGGTGATATAAATGCATCTGAGCTCTTTGATACTAGATAATAAAATTTGGCAACTTTCACAAGATTGAAATTGCTCAAGAAATAGCTAACTTCCAAATGACCATTACATTAGTTGCAAAGTTAAACATTGGCAAAGCGTACTTTGAAAATGTAATTACAACAAATGGATCTTAATGAAATGGAGTATGAAAAAGCCATTGGTGTGAGAAGGTGACTTATTAAAAGGCCAAAGAAGAACATACATCATGAAAAAAATTAGCAAAGGAGACAGAATAAGAAGCAAATAGATCTATTCAATCATAAATAAATTTTAAAAAATTCATGTTCATCATCAAGGAAAAAGGCCTTGAGAAAGTAAGATATGGGAAGGAAAAATAAACCAGCAAAGATGAGGAACTAATGAAAAAAATATAAAAAATCATTATAGAGATGAAAACTGCTGTAGAAATACGAAGAGAAGCACAATAAACATGTCCAGGAATATGGTAAGTTAGAAGAAGTAAGTGCTATAGAATGGCAGAGAACATAAATATAAAATGATTTCTAATACAGACATTGGATGCTAAACTGAGAAATTCACAAATGGTACATACAAGTAGTTCAGGACATAATGATAGGAAACTCCCGGTATAAAAAGAGGCAAATCTATAGATAGAAGAGGAAAAGATGGAGACAAAGGAGAGAATGATGTGGGAAAAAAAGAAATAGTAAGACAATCCAAAGCAAAGGAGAAAAGTAAAGATATACCCATTTGAATGCAGATTTCCAAAGAATAGCAAGGAGAGATAAGAAAGACTTCCTCAGTGATCAGTGCAAATAAATAGAGGAAAAAATAGAATGGGAAAGACTAGAGATCTCTTTAAGAAAATTAGAGATACCAAGGGAAAATCTCATGCAATGATGGGCGCAATAAAGGACAGAAATTGTATGGACCTAACAGATGTGGACGGCTGCGACCGGCGCACTTAGTGTGGTGGAGAGGAGCTACCCCATGTCCGAGGTCAGGGGCAGAAGCCAGGAGGATCCCATGCCCGAGGGGAGGTGGCCAAGAGGAGCTACTCCACGTTAAACGTCAGGGGCGGCGGCCGGGAGGACCTACCCGACGCCTGAGGCCAGGGACGGCGGCCAGGAGGAGCAACCCCACCTCCAAGGAGCCGTGGCTGCGCAGCGCAGGAGGGTCTAGAGGAGCTATTCCACGTTCAAGGTCAGGAGGGACAGCGGTGAGGAGATACCCCTCGTCCAAGGTAAGGAGCAGTGGCTGCACTTTGCTGGAGCAGACATGAGGAGATACCCCATGTCCAAGGTAAGAGAAACCCAAGTAAGATGGTAGGTGTTGCAAGAGGGCATCAGAGGGCAGGCACACTGAAACCATAATCACAGAAAACTAGTCAATCTAATCACACTAGGACCACAGCCTTGTCTAACTCAATGAAACTAAGCCATGCCTGTGGGGCAACCCAAGACGGGCAGGTCATGGTGGAGAAGTCTGACAGAATGTGGTTCACTGGAGAAGGGAATGGCAAACCACTTCAGTATTCTTTCCTTGAGAACCCCATGAACAGTATGAAAAGGCAAAATGATAGGATACTGAAAGAGGAACTCCCCAGGTCAGTAGGTGCCCAATATGCTACTGGAGATCAGTGGAGAAATAACTCCAGAAAGCATGAAGGGATGGAGCCAAATCAAAAACAATACCCAGCTGTGGATGTGACTGGTGATAGAAGCAAGGTCCGATGCTGTAAAAAGCAATATTGCATAGGAACCTGGAATGTCAAGTCCATGAATCATGGCAAATTGGAAGTGGTCAAACAGGAGATGGCAAGAGTGAAAGTCTACATTCTAGGAATCAGCGAACTACAATGGACTGGAATGGGTGAATTTCACTCAGATGACCATTTTATCTACTACTGCGGGCAGGAATCCCTCAGAAGAAATGGAGTAGCCATCATGGTCAACAAAAGAGTTCGAAATGCAGTACTTGAATGCAATCTCAAAAACGACAGAATGATCTCTGTTCATTTCCAAGGCAAACCATTCAATATCACAGTAATCCAAGTCTATGCCCCAATCAGTAATGCTGAAGAAGCTGAAGTTGAATGGTTCTATGAAGACCTACAAGACCTTTTTATAACTAACACCCAAAAAAGATGTCCTTTCATTATAGGGGACTGGAATGCCCAAGTAGGAAGTCAAGAAACATCTGGAGTAACAGGCAAATTTGGCCTTGGAATATGGAATGAAGCAGGGAAAAGACTAATAGAGTTTTGCCAAGAAAATGCACTGGTCATAGCAAACACCCCCTTCCAACAACACAAGAGAAGACTCTACACATGGACATCACCAGATGGTCAACACCGAAATCAGATTGATTATATTCTTTGCAGCCAAAGATGGAGAAGCTCTATACAGTCAGCAAAAACAAGACCAGGAGCTGACTGTGGCTCAGACCATGAACTCCTTATTGACAAATTCAGACTTAAATTGAAAAAAGTAGGGAAAACCACTAGACCATTCAGGTATGACCTCAATCAAATCCCTTATGATTATACAGTGGAAGTGAGAAATAGATTTAAGGGACTAGATCTGATAGAGTGCCTGATGAACTATGGAATGAGGTTCGTGATGTTGTACAGGAGACAGGGATCAAGACCATTCCCATAGAAAAGAAATGCAAAAAAGCAAAATGGCTGTCTGGGGAGGCCTTACAAATAGCTGTGAAAAGAAGAGAAGCGAAAAGCACAGGAGAAAAGGAAAGATATAAGCATCTGAATGAAGAGTTCCAAAGAATAGCAAGGAGAGATAAGAAAGCCTTCCTCAGCGATCAATGCAAAGAAATAGAGGAAAATAACAGAATGGGAAAGACTAGAGATGTCTTCAAGAAAATTAGAGATACCAAGGGAACATTTCATGCAAAGATGGGCTCAATAAAGGACAGAAATGGTATGGACCTAACAGAAGCAGAAGATATTAAGAAGAGGTGGCAAGAATACACAGAAGAACTTTACAAAAAAGATTTTCATGACTCAGATAATCATGATGGTGTAATCACTCACCTAGAGCCAGATACTCTGGAATGTGAAGTCAAGTGGGCCTTAGGAAGCATCACCATGAACAAAGCTAATAGAAGTGATGGAATTTCAGTTGAGCTATTTCAAATCCTAAAAGATGATTCTCTGGTGCCGGGAGCGAGCTCCGCCTGTGGCTAAGGTCATGAGGAAGGAGGCTTGACATACGCAAAGGCAGGATCGAGCCTCAGGAGTCCCCCTGGAAATTCTCGAGCATCTATCCCCAAAACCAGAGTCTGCCTACTTTCTGCTTTGTGCTCTCACCTACACCTCTGACTTTACAGGGGGCTGTCCCCCATTACCTCTCTCTGAAAAAAGAGTTAACTTACAGCTCCAGTTAATAATTCCTGGGTGTGATAGTGTTACAACCTACAAACTCCTTTGGAAGTCCTCTAGCCTGCCTGAATAGGATTTTCCGGCCATATGTGATTGCTCAGAGCCTCCCAACTGTGAGAGGCATGAGATGTTCTAAACTGTCTAAATACAGATTCCTTTGAGCAGTTAAAAGATTGATTAGAAATTGTATTGGTGAAGGATTTTTCACTTGTTGGGCCAATGTTTGCTGCTAAGTCTCCATATCCCTTACCTGCTGTGTCCCTGGCAGTGTATTGATTGACATAATTGGTGTAAGTAGTAGCTTTAATGTTTGTAACCTGGGACCCTTGAGTTAATTCTTTTTCTTGTTATAGCCCACCACACCTTTGCCCTTTAGGAATGCAACTTTATCTAATGCTTTTGGAGGGTGGCGCTTGACTAATCACCTTTAGAGAAAAATAAGTTTTCTGAAGAAAGGGTCTTAAAATGTTAACAGGCCTCCGGGCCAGAAGATGATGCAAATCACCTAAACTTTTGCATATGATAAATTTGCAGGAAGAAAGCCTGGCTTACTGCATGACTCTACCCCTTCCCCCATTATTCTCTAAGCATAACTTAAGGTATAAAAACTACTTTGGAAAATAAAGTAGTTTTTTCGGGCCTTGTTCACCGAAGTTTGGTCTCCCCATGTCGTTCTTTCTCTCACCTTCTGGCTGAATTATTCAGCCTCTTCTCCACTGAATTTCCTCACTGAGCTATCCTTAGTTGCTCTTTATATCCTTAAATAACGTTTAATTAAGCAATTGTTTCCTGATCCTCGCGACGCCATCCCCGCTTCGAATTCCCTGGATCCACCGGGGCTGGACCCCGGCACTCTGGAAGTGCTGCACTCAATATGCCAGCAAATTTGGAAAACTCAGCAGTGGCCACAGGACTGGAAAAGGTCAGTTTTCATTCCAATCCCAAAGAAAGGCAATGCCAAAGAATGCTCAAACTACCGCACAATTGCCCTCATCTCACACGCTAGTAAAGTAATGCTCAAAATTCTCCAAGCCAGGCTTCAACAATACATGAACCATGAACTTCCAGATGTTCAAGCTGGTTTTAGAAAAGACAGAGGAACCAGGGATCCAATTGCCAACATCTGCTGAATCATTGAAAAAGCAAGAGAGTTCCAGAAAAACATCTATTTCTTCTTTATTGACTATGCCAAAGCCTTTGACTGTGTGGATCACAACAAACTGTGGAAAATTCTTCAAGAGATGAGAATAACTGACCACCTGACTTGCCTCTTGAGAAACCTGTATGCAGGTCAGGAAGTGACAGTTAGTACTGGACATGGAACAACAGACTGGTTCCAAATAGGAAAAGGAGTCCTTCAAGGTTGTATATTGTCACGCTGCTTATTTAACTTATATGCAAATTACATCATGAGAAACGTCAGGCTGGATGAAGCACAAGCTGGAATCAAGGTTGCTGGGAGAAATATCAATAACCTCAGATATGCAGATGACAACACCCTTATGGCAGAAAGGGAAGAAGAACTAAAGAGCCTCTTGATGAAAATGAAATAGGAGACTGAAAAAGTTGGCTTAAAGCTCAACATTCCGAAAAGTAAGATCATAGCATCCGTCCCATCACTTCATGGCAAATAGATGGGAAAACAGTGGAAATAGTGGCAGACTATATTTTGGGGCTCCAAAATCACTGCAGATGGTGACTGCAGCCATAAAGTTAAAAGATGCTTGCTCCTTGGAATAAAAGTTATG
Source organism: Bubalus kerabau (assembly GCF_029407905.1). Classification (NCBI taxonomy): domain Eukaryota; kingdom Metazoa; phylum Chordata; class Mammalia; order Artiodactyla; family Bovidae; genus Bubalus; species Bubalus kerabau. The sequence continues at coordinate 107,945,290 of NC_073632.1, read as the reverse complement.
AGCAACCTAGACAGTACGTTAAAAAGCAGAGACATTACTTTGCCAACAAAGGTCCATCTAGTCAAGGTTATGGTTTTTCCAGAGGTCATGTATAGATGTGAGAGTTGGACTATAAAGTAAGCTGATCACTGAAGAATTGATGCTTTTAAACTGTGGTGTTGGAGAAGACTCTTGAGATTCCCTTGGACGGCAAGGAGATCCAATCAGTCCATCCTAAAGGAAATCAATCCTGAATACTCATTGGAAGGACTGATGTTGAGCTGAAAGTCCAAGACTTTGGTCACCTGATGCAAAGAGCTGACTCATTTGAAAAGACACTGATGCTGGGAAAGATTGAAGGCAGGAGGAAAAGGGGACCACAGAGGATGAGATGATTGGATGGTGTCACTGACTCAATGGGCATGAGTTTGAGTAAACTCTGGGCGTTGGCAATGGACAAGGAGGCCTGGTGTGCTGCATTCCATGGGGTCACAAACAGTCAGACACAACTGAGTGACTGAACTGAACTGAATTGAAGACAATTCAAGGAATTTCTGAACTCTATTAGTAAAAAATTATATTAAAAGGCACACACATTCCAATATTCGTTGCAGCACTATTTACAATAGCTAGGACACGGAAACAACGTAGAAGTCCATCAACAGATTAATGGATAAAGAATTGTGGATAAATTCCAAAGAATTAATGGATAAAGAATATATGTCATGGAATATTCAGTTCAGCTCAGTTCAGTTCAGTCGCTCTGTCATGTCCAACTCATTGCAACCCCATGAATCGCAGCATGCCAGGCCTCCCTGTCCATCACCAACTCCCAAAGTTCACTGAGACTCATGTCCCTCGAGTCAGTGATGCCATCCAGCCATCTCATCCTCTGTCGTTCCCTTCTCCTCCTGCCCTCAATCCCTCCCAGCATCAGAGTCTTTCCAATGAGGCAGCTCTTCGCATGAGGTGGCCAAAGTACTGGAGTTTCAGCTTCAGCATCATTCCTTCCAAAGAAATCCCAGGGCTGATCTCCTTCAGAATGGACTGGTTGGATCTCCTTGCAGTCCAAGGGACTCTCAAGAGTCTTCTCCAACACCACAGTTCAAAAGCATCAATTCTTTGGCGCTCAGCCTTCTTCACAGTCCAACTCTCACATCTGTACATGACCACAGGAAAAACCATAGCCTTGACTAGACGGACCTTTGTTGGCAAAGTAATGTCTCTGCCTTTCAATATGCTATCTAGGTTGGTCATAACTTTCCTTCTAAGGAGTAAGCGTCTTTTAATTTCATGGCTGCAGTCACCATCTGCAGTGATTTTGGAGCCCAAAAAATAAAATCTGACACTGTTTCCACTGTTTCCCTATCTATTTCCCATGAAATGATGGGACCGGATGCCATGATCTTATACCCAGCCATATTACCCAGTCAAAAAGAATGCATTTGAGTCAGTTCTAATGAGGTGGATGAATCTAGAGCCTGCTATACAGAGTTAAGTAAGTCACAAAGAGAAAAACACATTTTATATGCTAATGCATACATATGGACTCTAGAAAAATGTTACTGATGAACCTAAATGCAGGGCAGTAATGGAGATGGAGACATGGTGAACAGAGTTGTGGACACAGTGGGGAAGGACAGGGTGGGATGAGTTAAGAGAGTAGCATGGAAGCATACGTTACCATACATAAAATAGAGAACCAGTGAGAATTTGCTGTATGATGCCAGGAACCCAAACCTGGTGCTCTGTGACAACTCAAAGGGGTGGGAGATGGGAGGGAGGTTCAAGAGGGAGGGAGCATAAATATACTGTGGCTGGCTCATGTTGATGTATGGCAGAAACCAATACAATATTGCAAAACAATTATCCTCCAATTAAAAATAAATAAATTTTAAAAAGACAAATATGTGATTTGAAAAATTTATGCCAGTCAAGTTATCCTTTAAACAACAGACATTTAAGTAATCATGAGCATTTTTAGAGAAAGTAGTTGTCTAATTATACTATAAGAAATTTTAAAGAAAAACATTCACTTATTTGACTTTCAGCCAAATACACATTAAGAAAAATAAAAATGAAAACAAATGCGGTAAAAGTGATAGCTACTGACAACTGAATCCCTTTAAACATAAAACTTCAAAGAAATTCCATTTATTTTCCACTTTAAATTCAAATGAAATTATAGTTAATAATGTCTTTTTAAGAATCATGCAGAGCTCTATGCTGGACTTCTGACTTACAGAATACACTTTAGTACATGGGTGATGTTTTAAGTGACTAAGTATATTAAATGCATTAGGAAACAATTACATATGGTGAAATAAATTGGTGGATTTGGAAAAAATTAAATCAGTCTTGGATTCTAGGTTAAGTTCCTTGGTCATAGCATGTTAATCTTTCCAAATATGTGTGGATTATTTTGCCAAAATTTTAAAAAGTTCATGACAGACATTGGTCTAAACTTTTCTTTCCTTGCAATGCTTTTACCTTTTGTTTTTCATATTAGGATCATATTGATAGCATACTATGAGTGGGAAACATTGCTTATTCATAAATTTTCTGGAAAAATGTATGCAGAATTGCTATTCTTTCTTTAACATTCGATAGAATTTACCAGCAAAACCATCTGTGCCTATAAATTTTACTGTAAGAAGGATTTTTACTGTGCATTCATTTTTTTTATAGATATACAATTATTTAAATAATCGATTTCTTCCTAAATGAGATTGGCTATGTATGTACTCTAAGGAATTTGTGCATTGAATCCAAATCTTCAAATTTATTGCCATAAAGATGCTCATTTTCTTATTATTCTTTGGATAGTTTTAGAATCTGTTGGTATCACCTCTCTCATTCTTGATAATGGCAACTTTTGTCTTCTTTTTTTTTTTTCTTTAATCATTCTGGCTGGAAGTTTACCAATTTTATTGATTTTCTGAAACAAGCAACTTTACATTTCATTGATTTTCTCTATTGTTTTTCTGTTGTATTTTATCTATTGTTGGTCTTGCCTTTATTTTATTCTTTCCTCTTCTTATCTACTTTTAATCTCTTTTTTGTAATTTATAAAGATAGAGGCTGAAGTTATTGATCTGACACTTTTCTTTATTACTAATGTAGGTATTTATTGCTATAAATGTTAGCATAAACTGTACTTTAATGGAATTCCACAAATTTTCATATATTTTATTCTTATTCAATTCAAAGTACTTTAAATTACCTTTTCAAAAATTCATCTTTGATCATGGGTCATTTCAAATGTGTTTTTTAGTTTTTCAGTGTTTGATGATTTTTATGATGATTTTTCTAAAGGTTTTTCCGCTATTGGTTTCTAACAATACCATTATGGTTAGAGAAAATACCCTCTACCACTTAAATGTTTGTAAGTTTATTGAGATGTGTCTTATAGCTCAGCATATCATGTAGTTTGATAAATAGGTGCCTTAAAATACTATTCTACTGTTTTGGGGTGGATTTGTATGAATTTCAACTAGATTGGCAGCATTGTTCTTTTTCTCTATTTTCTTTCTGATTTTTTTCTATGTCTTCTATCAATTATTGAGAAATGTGGTGAAGATTCTGAATGTAATTGCTAATTTGAACACTGTCATTGCTGTTTTATCAAATGCTTTTCATGTGTTTGGAAGCTCTATTATTAGGTGCAAATGTGTTTAGTATCATTGTGCTTTTCCTGAATTGACTGCTTTTTCATTGTGAAATGACTTTTAAAATCAATGGCATCTGTTGTTAAATTCACTTTCTCTAATGCTACTGTCACCTCTTAAATTTTCTTTTGAATACTGATAGCTTTATCATAATGCATTTTTTCTGTATTTGACATTTTTATTGAGGTATAGTTGATTTACAATATTAGACTAGCTTCAGGCATGCAATATAGTACTTTGGTATTTTAAAAGACTATACTCAGAACAACTTCTTATAAGATACTATATTTCCTGTGCTGTACATTATATCTTGTAATTTATTGACTTTACAGCTGGTACTTTGTACCTCTAATCCCCTTCTCCTATTTTTCTCCTCCTCATTCCACTCTCCCTTTTGGTAACTACAAGTTTGCTGTCTGTGAGTCTATTTAGTTGTATTTGTTTATTTTGGTTTTTTTAGAATTCACATATATGTAAAAACATGCAGTACTTTTCTTTCTCTGTCTGATATATTTCACTAAGGATAATACCTTCTGGTTTCATCCATTTTGTCACAAATAGCAAGATTTCACTTTTTATGGCTGCATAACACTCCATTATACATATGTGTTTGTGTCTGTGTGTTATGTAATAATTTCTATTCCTATGTCTAAAATGCAATAAGTCTTTCTCCATCAATGTCTAATCACTGTTAATGTCAAGTGTATTTTCCAACTCACACATTGCAGTTTTATCTCTAGAACTTCAGTGTTTATCTTTGCATATCCACCATATTTCTACCGAACTTTTTGAACATACGATATATCATCTTGAGAACTTTTTACTCCTTTAAGATTTGTTTAGTGGGATCAGAGTGAAGTTCAGTGTAGGACTTACCGTTCCCTTCTACTAACAGAGGATCTTAGTTCTTTACTCAAACCCCCCAAATTATGAATTTCCATGGCTGCTCACACAGGTAATATTCACAGTCTTTTTTAAGTGCTAGATATTCATTCCTCTAATCTTTCAGGATGACTTTTTCTTGGACCTTGAGCACTTTTCTTACACACATGTGGTGATTAGCACTTTGCTGAATATTCAAGGGGGTTTCTATGAAGGCTGTTGGAGTGTTGTCTATGGTACTTTCTGCTCATCTGTCCTGAAAACTCTCGCCTCCTTGATCTCTCTGAACTCTCAACTCTGCCTTTTCTATGTAGGAAGTAGGCGGGGCTCAGCCTGAGTTCCCCACCCTGTATTATGCCTGAGAGTCTTTCTTGACAGTTATCTGGATGATTATTGAGTTTTCTTGAGTACAGTTTTAAGTGATTTTGTTGGCTACATAGTCTCAGACTGCTTGGAAGATACAATTTCAAAAACAGCTTCAAGTAAATTTCCTCCACTGTTTTCACATTAATTCCATTCCATATCCATAACCACCACCTGATGAATTTGAAGAGAGAGCAGTGAGGATGTACAAATAGTGTTCAGTTGAAGCATCTTTCCTGGGAGAACCATTTGAGTTCCTAGTGGTCCATAGAAAACTGAATTCTCTGAATCAAATATTTAAAATCCTAAATTTATGCAGCAGATGGGAAACAAATTCTTCATCAATTCTTTCTGGATTTTGTTTACAGATGAGTTTTATCTATGACTAAGAAAGCATTTCTCAGGGATTTGACAGAAACATTCTAAGGAAATTCCAGGAAATTAAAAGAAAAGTTTCAGAACAGCACCAAACAGGTGTCTGGCCATCCAAAGCCATTCTGTCTTGTTAGCAGGGAGGAAAGTAGCCTGTGTTTTTACATTCCTTACAGTGGTTATCAAGCATAGTGAAGTGAAGGGACTTCCCTGGTGGCTCAGATGGTAAAGAATCTGCCTACAATGAAGGAGACTCAAGCTTGATCTCTGAGTTGGGAAGATCCCCTGGAGAAGGGAATGGCTACCCACTCCAGTATTCTTCTTAGGGATTTGACAGAAACATTCTAAAGAAATTCCCGGAAATAGAAAAGTAAGAACAGCACCAAGCAGGTGTCTGGCCATTCAAAGCCATTCTGTCTTAATTGGTAGCAGAGAGACAGATTCCCTGTCCGCTAACATTCCGTATAATGGCTATCAAGCATAACAGTTCCTCAAAATAATGTCTGGCAGAAAAGCATGGGGACAACCAACACTTATCTCACATTTGATATTTAACCGCGTCAAGATTCTCTATTTAGAGCAGTTCAAGTCATGATATAAAAAATATGGCATTGCCCAGTTTGGATAGAAAACTTGGATAGAGTAAGAAAAGAAAGACTGTAACCTTTTACTAAATGGGCAGAGAAAGCTAAATTTTCCTTGGTTGTAAGGACTGTAAAATCATGCGAGAGATTGTCCAGGCTGATGGTGCAATTGGTTTTCCTAGAGAGTAAATAGAGCAGTCACCCAAGTATTCTGAACAATTAAGCTGCAGGTGTGGACACGCCTGCAGCGAAGTGTGAACACAGGGAGCCCAAAGAGAGCATCCATAAAAGGGTCAGCAGTTGGTCTTTGATGTTGGATTGAACTTTTCTACCACTGGTAAGTTTTATAACAAAAAAGGAAAATCCGTTTGAATAATTCAAGACAAGCCCACACGTCTACAGCTAATCAACAAAGAAGGAGCTGAAGGACTAAGCCAACTTTTGACTGCAAACAAGAGAAAAAATAGGGTACAGCCAATCTCTGAGAAAATGTAATTTACAGTAGAGAGACCATTTGCTGGACCAAAAGAACTTGATAACCAGCCTTGCAGGTACATTTTCAGCAAGGCCTCTTAAACAAAGCGAAGGAGCAACTTGCAGATGACAATCTATGAAAAGAGGACTCAACACATCTTTTCAACTAGAGCAGTTGTTTACCACATTTTGAAAATCCACAGGCAGCCTGGAATAGGGTACAGCTTGAATGTTTCAGCGGAACAGCCTGTATTTTCACTTAGGGGTAAAGCATTTATAATGCAAAGGAAATGCTCTAGTAACCCAAGGGAGCTCTCAATGTTCTCTTAATGAGGGCAATTAACCACAATTTTTTTCATTGTTATTCAAATTTTGCTACGACGCTTAACTGATTTAGAAAGGAGAATACAAACTTTGGCTTAATAGAATCTGGGACAGATTGTGTACGTGGAAAGGCTCAGGGACATCACTAGTCCTCTACAGCAGGAATCGTCTAGAGAGATACGAAGTTCACGGACTGTGCGGATCTGGTCTACACTTTGCTGAGTTTCAGGATATTGGTTCTCTCAGAGAGAAATGTTTCATGTTAAACTGTGCCAGGTGCTTTCGGGGTGGAAGAGGTTTTTTAGAGACAAAAACAAAATTTTCACTGTATGAGCTGCTTAACTGATACAGGATTATCCTTTTTTCAAATGTTTGCAACTTGAATTCAACAACTAGCTTGAAACTTAAAATTTTGAAAGTTGATATTCATTGTATAATCTTCATAACAATTTTTAAAACAAGAAAAAAATGAAAGACACTATTTAGCTCAAAGATTTCATTTCACAGATGAAGAAAACAAAGCACTGAAAGTTTAATAACCTATCACAGTAGGGCAGGCGTGTTAGCTGCCGGATCACTGTTTTGGCTCCATAATCACCCACACGATGAGGCTGAGCGGAGCAGCAGCTGTGAGTGAGTAAATTACAGTTGTGTAGTCTCTAAGTTGTGCCCAACTCTCTGCAACCCCATGTTCTGTAGCCCGCCAGGCTCCTCTGTCCATGGGGTTTCCCAGGCAAGAATCCTGGAGTGAGTTGCCATCTCCTTCTCCAAGGGCTCTTCCCAATCCTGGAATCAAACCCGTACCTCCTTCATCTCCTGCATTGCAGGTGGATTCTTTACCACTGAGCCACCAGGGAAGCCCAAATTATAGTTGTCATTTCTATCAAAATAGTTTGGAACTCGAGCTTTTTGTGCAAGCTCACTATTTCACCCCTTCAATCCCAGGTGGCCCTTAGGGAACTCTATTCATCATACCAAACCTCTAAGTTCCTAAAGGGCTGGCCTGAAATAACGTGCTCTACAATCTCCATCCCTGTGTTCTGACTCTTCTAGGATGTGGTGGTGGTTTAGTCCTTAAGTTGTATCGACCCTGTGACCCCACAGACCATAGCCCACGAGGCTCTTCTGTCCATGGGATTTCCCAGGCAAGAATACTGAAGTGGGTTGCCATTTCCTTCTCTGGGGGATCTTCCCAACCCAGGAAATGAACCCACATTTCCTGCTTGTCAGGCGGATTCCTTACCACTGAGTCATCTGGGTAGGGTTTGGTAAAACTTTCTGAGAAGACCAGGAAGGAATCATTTTAGAGACTGGGGGGCCATACAGTCTCTATCAAAACCACTCAACTCTGCCATTACAACGTGAAAGGAGCCACCGACGTCAGCATATGAGCATGCTGTGTTCCATGTTTACGGGCACTGACATTTGAGTATTGTATCATTTTCATGTATAATGAAGTATTCTTTCCATCTCTTGCAACCATTAATAAGCATAAAAAATATCCTTAGCTTTGGGGCTGTATTTGAGCCACAGCCAGTAACAGAATGGAAAGTGCAGAGAACACGGTAGGGTACTGGAGGTGGGTGTGAACCACCGGCATGAGGCTGGACCTCGAGGAGTCAGTCTGACGTAAGAAGACCTCCGGCTCCTTTGGAAGAACTTTCCCGCCCTACAGCTGGGATGGCAAATACTGCCCCGAACAGCTGCTGTAGCCCTTCTTCCCCAGAGACCAACTCCAAGTGAGCTTCCTCAAAGCACCCAAACAACTGTTTGCAAAATGCGTAGGAGTTTAATGAGTGGGGGCAGAAGCAGAGGAAAAGGTTTATTAGGCTTTCCTAGGCTCTTCCATGTAAGGGTGGGGAGGGTACAATGTGACACTGAGAACACAGTGAGTGAGAAAAAGACATTTGAATGTTCCAAAGACCCACTGAGAGAGACACGGGGAGCCCTGCACTGATTCGTGAGTTAGGAGGATGGAGACAGGCTAGAGGAACATCACAGCGCAACTGATACAAACCACAGCTACACTTCAAGAGATAACATATGCTTTCTTGCAATTAAAAGGAAGAGATGAATAGTGTAAGATCTTGATATTTAAGTGTCTCTTTGGTGGCTCATTGGTAAAGAATCCGCCTGCCAAACAGGAGGCACGGTTTCAATCCCTGAGTCACGAAGATCCCCTGGAGGAGGAAATGGCAATCCACTCCAGGATTGTTGCCTGGGAATTTCCATGGACAGAGGAGGCTGGAGGGTTAGGAAATCAACCCTGAATATCCATTGGAAGGGCTGATGATAAAACTGAAGATCCAATACTTTCTCCACCTGATGTGGAGAACTGACATTGGAAAACACCCTGATGATGGGAAAGATTGAAGGCAAAAGGAGAAGAGGGCAGCAGAGGATGAGATGGTTGGATGGTTTCACCGACTCACGGACGTGAGTTTGAGCAAGCGCCTGGCAGGAGTTCATGGGGTCAGGAAGTCAGACATGACTTAGTGACTGAACAGAAACAATGTGTTATTTAAGAGTTCCTGTTGTGTTTTATTTAAAAGCTGTATGATTCACCACATAAGAGATGGGGTAGGGAGAGGAGCAGGTGGTACCCAGTGCTGAATTCCATTTTCTCAAATCAAGTTCCTTCTCAACTTCAAAATTTCTCCAGTGCTGCACAACCTAATAGAACTTTTAACCATCTTTGGTTTTGTCAGAAAATGCTCTACACTTTGCTCTTTAACTAGATGACAGAGACCAATTAAATTAATGAGCCTCACAAAAGTGTTTCCCTTGGCAAACGGCAGGCTGTGTTAATGTTTGCACAGTGCCGTTTTTGAGCTCTAAGCCTCTATGTTAAATGCCAGTCTTGCCCCAAATATCTCTGTGTGCTATTGAGGTCTACCAAACTATAGTTGGGCTTCCCAGGTGGTGCTAGTGATAAAGAACCTGCCTGCCAATGCAGAAGACATAAGAGATGTGGGTTCAATCCCCAGGCTGGGAAGATCCCCTGGAGGAGGGAATGACAACCCACTCCAGTATTCTTGCCTGGAGAATCCCATGGATGAGGAGCCTGGAGAGGTAAAGCCCATGAGGTCACAAAGAGTCAGGCACAACTGAAGCGACTTAGCATGCATGCACAAATTATAGTTATACTCTTGCCTGGAAAATCCCATGGATGGAGGAGCCTGGTGGGCTGCAGTCCATGGGGTCGCTAAGAGTCAGACAGGACTGAGCAACTTCACTTTCACTTTCACTTTCATGCATTGGAGAAGGAAATGGCAACCCACTCCAGTGTTCTTGCCTGGAGAATCCCAGGGAGGACAGGGAGCCTGGTGGGCTGCCGTCTATGGGTTGCACAGAGTTGGACACGACTGAAGCGACTTAGCAGCAGCAGCAGCGTGTGTGTGTGTGTGTGTGTGTGTGTGTGTGTGTGCAGTGTGCTGTGCTTAGTCGCTATGTTGTGTCCATTTATTTTGCAGCCCCGTGGACTGCAGCCTGCCAGGCTCCTCTTTCCATGGGATTTTCCAGGCCAGAATACAGGAGTGGGTTGCCATTTCCTCCTCCAAGGGATCTTCTCAATGCAAGGATCAAACTCACATCTCCCACATTGACAGGCAGATTCTTTACCCCTGAGACACTTGGGAAGCCCATACACACACACACACATATTTTCAGAGTCAAATTTAATCTTCTGTTTCTATGCATAATGTAGATATACAGAGAGAATACAGCATACATGATGTAGATATACAGAGAGAATATGGCATACACGAATATCATCTTCAAGTGAATCACCTCATTTAGTCAAATCTACTTTTTTATTAACAGTCTCTAGATAATCATTTTCTCTACAATTAGTTATTTAATAATGACAAGTAAAATTTCCCAAATGATCACAAGAGTCTAAAAGATGATAAAAACATGTCTATTCACATCGCTTGAATACTTTAGTACTTTGATAGTGGTCTAATTAAATGCTTATTATAATCTCTCTGACATCATATTTACACTTGCTGTCAGCTGAAGAATAAAGTCAGAGGCAAATAGCAAAGGCTCAGTGATCAGGAAGAAACCTTCATCTTCATTCTGGACAAAACGGAAATGAAATGTATGCTCTGTTTTGTGATTCCTTCAAAATAGTGCAATGTTCTTGCAACATATAAGCACAATGTGTATTTTGAGGACTAGTTGAAAAACTGCAACTCTTTAACTAAGCTCTTTTGCAATATTATTTAAGACTGTAGATTTTTCCTAAACTAGGTTGTAATGTGGTTAAATGTCCATGCTACCTTGTAGAAAACATCAAAATATAAATCCCTTGGTGTGTTTCAGTATCCATGTGGCACCAGGGGTGAAGAATCCACCTGTCAATCAGGGGACACAAGAAACATGAGTTCAGTCCCTGGAGAAGAAAATGGAAATCCACTCCAGTAGTCTTGCCTGGGAAACTCCATGGACAGAGGAGCTTGGAGAGCTACTGTCCATGGAGTCAAGAAGAGTTGGCCACACTGAGTGCACATATGCTGCGTTGCACCGCACTGTTCTCACCACGTACCTATTTCCTAAAACAATAGCTCTTAGATCAGTAGTCACATGTGAAACTAACTAGAGCCTATACAGTTAAAGTGATTTTTCTCATAAAAATATCTTTTATAGATTTCAATGTATTCTCTATAGAAAATCATTATGTTCATTGAAAAAAGTCACAACAATTGAATAAAAAACATTTTTTAATACTGAATCTTTGAATTTATAGGCATGTGGAAAATGACTAATATGTTAGGGTGACAAAGAGCCAATATCTCAAAGATCACTTGACTTTTTAATTTGTTTTAAATGCAAAAATTCACTGAGTACACACAAGGAAAGCACGGACGCAATTTTGGCATTCTAGTGAAATTCCAATTTAGATGAACTGATTATTTCAATGGAATATTGCACATTGTAGAATTATATTGTGTTTCTATTAGATATATGGGGTTTTTTTTTCTAATATGGGTACTTTTTAGCCTTTATAGTTACAACCTAAAATAGCTGATTTGCTAGTCTTGCAAGATAGCTGCTAGTCTTGTTGAAAGATACAGATTTATCTGGAAAAAAATTTTGATAGTAAGCATTTGCCTTTACCTACAGGACAACTACGAACTGATATATAAGTTGTTTGGTGTACAATTACTAAGAAGGAATTTACTCATATTAGTGCTTGGAATATGTAAACATCACATTTCTACCATTTAATTCACTATGCCCCAGAAAAAATTTACTAAAGCTGCAAAAGTGTCTTTGTTGGTTGCTAGTGTACTTCTAAGCACATAAAGTATTAGTTTTAAGGCAAATTAGATTAGACAACTGGTAATAAATATATATGGAATATATTTGAGAGTTCAAAATGAATACATTTCGAGTTCTACTTTTGGCCCGGAGATAGTAAGATGATCCAGAATTAGCCTTCTATCATTAGCGTCTAGGAACTGAGCAAAATACAGACACAGCTATTTTTCAGGCATTACAAAACAGGCGACTCTGACTGTGATCCCCGGGAGAAAGAGAACATCACTCAGGGCTTTGTGCCAAGAAGCAATTTCCAAAATGCAGCAGACGCAGGAGGACCTCAAACAGAGCCTGACACTCTTACAGATGTGAGGACAAAAAGTAGAGTTTGAAAAGACGGAGAGCCTAGAAGATTTGAGGCTAATTTCAGAAAGAAAGGAGTCATGCAGAGGAAGATATCTAGATATCTATATAAGAGCCCTAATGAGTCTTCAGCAGAGTAGCAATCTGTGTATGGTAGGGTAAATCTTCACAGAGATGGATGAGAAAAACTTCTGACCTATTTATTAAGAAGAAATGCTGTGTATATGTGCTCAGTCCTGTCTGACTCTTTGGGACCTTATGGACTGTAGCTTGCCTGACACCTCTGTCCATGGGATTACCCAGGCAAGAATACTGGAGTGGGTTGCCATTTTCTCCTCCAGAAGATCTTCCTGACCCAGGGGTTGAGCCCATGTCTCCTGCATCTCCAGCATTGCAGGCAGATTCTTTACCACCGAGCCACAGGGTGAGGTGCAATGAGAACAATTTTCAGAGCTTACATAAGGTTAGCAATCAAAAGAATTGTCTCTTGCAGATTCACACATTTATATGAAATGCAAAACACCAATACACTTGAGAAGGAAAATAAAGCTATTACCTTAATTTAAACAAACAAACAAACATAATTTTTGGTATCAGATAACAAGGCAATGGCCAAGACAGTATGTTATTGATGCAGTGTTAGATAAATTGACCAATATAATGTAAAAGGAAATCCAGAAATAGCTCATACCCTTGAATTTTGATGAAGATGGAACTATAGTTTGGAAGGCATGGCTTTTCATTAAGTTTTCCTAGAACACTTGTACTTGTCATACGGAAAAAAAATAAATCTTAATCCCTACCTCACAGAATACAGCAAAATCAATTGCAGAATGATTTTACCCTGATATATAAAAAATATAGCATTAAAGCTCCTGAAATGCTTTTCTAGGATGACAGGATATTTATGTGAGTGTGGGATATGTGAACTCGTACAGCACAAAATATTCCTAGCACAAAAGGGCAAAAAGAGATGTTTTAGACAACACTAAAATAAGTGTTCATTAAAATATGACTTTGGAAGAGTACACTGGCGAGATGCAAACTTTGAGATGAAATCTGTGGTATATACATTCAATAAGAACTTGTACCCAGAATACATAAAGGCTAACCTCACCCAATAAGACAAAGGTATCCAACCCCAATAGGAAAAAAAATTAATACCATGTGAGATAAGAATGAAAAAAGAACAGAATCGTTAAATAGGAAAAGATAGAAAATACCAATTGTTGGCTAGGATATAGAGCAACAGAAACCTCATGCACTGAAGATAGAGATGTAATTACCAGAGCTGCCTGGGGCCACTGTTTGGCAACACCTACTGAAGTGGCTTATTCCTTGGAAGGGAAGTTATAACCAACCTAGATAGCATATTCAAAAGCAGAGACATTACTTTGCCAACAAAGGTTCATCTAGTCAAGGCTATGGTTTTTCCTGTGGTCATGTATGGATGTGAGAGTTGGACTGTGAAGAAGGCTGAGCGCTGAAGAATTGATGCTTTTGAACTGTGGTGTTGGAGAAGACTCGTGAGAGTCCCTTGGACTGCAAGGAGATCCAACCAGTCCATTCTGAAGGAGATCAGCCCTGGGATTTCTTTGGAAGGAATGATGCTGAAGCTGAAACTCCAGTACTTTGGCCACCTCATGCGAAGAATTGACTCATTGGAAAAGACTCTGATGCTGGGAGGGATTGGGGGCAAGAGGAGAAGGGGACGACAGAGGATGAGATGGCTGGATGGCATCACTGACTTGATGGACGTGAGTTTGAGTGAACTCCAGGAGTTGGTGATGGACAGGGAGGCCTGGCGTGCTGTGATTCATGGGGTCGCAAAGAGTGGGACACGACTGAGCGACTGATCTGATCTGATCTGACTGAAGCGGCATCACACTTAACCTCATCATCAGTTCTGTTTCTACAGTACATACTTTAAACGATGAGTGTATGTGTCCCTGTATTCACAGCAACACAAATCATGATAACAGCAAAATAAAGTATAAATAAATCAAATGTCCATCAGCCAATGAATTTATAAATCAGTATAATATATGGTAAATTGACTAGTTTCAGTCTTGATTCTAATGTATAACAATTCTTTGAATTGGGGCAATTCATTTAAATTCTCTAAGTATCAATATATATCTGTAAAACAGTCACCATATTTGTCTGGCTGGGTTGCTGAGGTAAAACAAAACAAAGAAAAATAAAACAAAAACAAATGTGTGAAAGTCACCGGGAAATAGCAGAGCTGGAAGGCAGCGCACCTGGAAGAGAGCTCTGCCGTCGGCTCCCCTCCCCCAGCACGCCGAGAGACGTTTCTCGTTTCATTGACTTGACCAAATGTATCTCTTTCCTTTTGCTTATATTCTAGTTAAGCTGGTAGAAGAAATCATAGTTTGAATTCTGAATTTAGACATTTAAAATTTTTATACGTATCCGTACGTGATTTATTTGTGTTTATTCTCTGTTTCTGCCTTGCTAGATCTTTCTCACTTTTCAAGCCTCCTGCTCATTTTTTTCTTCAAAGCCAGCCTGCCATTTGCTGCTCTTTCTTCTATTCGGATATTACAGTGAATTTCAATCACAGCACCTATTTCCTTATTCTCGAACACTTTATTAATAACTCTGATGCTGATGAGTAGGAGGGGAAGATGTTAGATTAACATATCAGAAGGCTAAAGTCTTTTCTTCAAATATGCATTATTAAAGATATAAGAGAGAAGATTCCTTCACATTAACCCTCCCACTCCTCCTCCTTAAGTGTTGTTCATGTTAATTTGCTAGTAATAGCAGTGTGGAGAAACCTATTAGCAGCTGGCAGTTTAGTGGGGAGTTTCACTTACAGCTAAAGAAAATGCACTATAAAGATGGAATGGATATCTTGTGATAAAATGCAGTTTAAGGATTTTAAAAAACAAGAATAGTTTAAAAATACACATGCAAGTTTTACTGATTTTGCTTAGAATTTGACTATATATACAAAAAATATTAACATATTAATTTAGCAAAATTGCTTTTATCGGTTCTCTATTTTTACACTAAGCACCAGCCACTTCCAAATAGCCAGTTGTCTAGCACAGCTCAAACACAGTTGAGGGAGAGTAAAGATAGGCTGGAGCTAGGTTATGATTTTATTTTTATCATATATTCTTTTGCTTACAGCTATATTAAAGTGTAACAGATATACAATAAATGGTGCATATTTAATTAGACAATTTGATGAGTTCTGCCTTATGTATAAACTTGTGAAATGATCACAATTAAGATAAACATCACTTTCAGAATTTTCTCTTATCCCATCATAATCCCACCCCACTAATCCACTCTGCCCCATATGCAGATAACCACCTTTCCACTATCTGTCCTCACTGACTGGTCTCCATTTTCTATAGTTTATATAAATGAAATCAGACAGTTTGCACTATTTTTAGTCTGGGTTCTTTCACTCAGCATAATTATTTAATATATATAGCAATAGTTTATCTTTTTATTATTCAGTTCAGTTCATTCCTTCACTCATGTCTGGCTCTTTGCGGCCCCATGGACTGCAGCATGCCAGGCTCCTCTGTCCATCACCAACTCCTGGAGTTTACTCAAACTCATGTCCATCGAGTCAGTGATGCCATCCAACCATCTCATCCTCTGTCGTCCCCTTCTCCTTCCACCTTCAATCTTTCCCAGCATCAAGGTCTTTTCAAATGAGTCAGTTCTTTGCATCAGGTGGCCTAAGTATTGGAGTCTCAACTTCAGCATCAGTCTTTGCCATGAATATTCAGACAGATTTCCCTGCAGTTCAAGGGACTCTCAAGAGTCTTCTCTGACACCACAGTTCAAAAGCATCAATTCTTTGGCACTCAACTTGCTTTATAGTCCAATTCTCACTTCCATGCATGACTACTGGAAAAACCACAGCTTTGACTAGATGGAACTTTGTTGGTAAAAATAATGTTTCTGCTTTTTAATATGCTGTCTAACTTGGTCATAGCTTTTCTTCTAAGGAGCAAGCATCTTTTAATTTCATGGCTGCAGTCACCATCTGGGAGCACAAAAAAACAAAGTCTCTCACTGTTTCCATTGTTTCCCCATCTATTTGCCTTAAAGTGATGGGACCGGATGCCATGATCTTAGTTTTCTGAATTCTGAGCTTTAAGGCAACATTTCCACTCTACTCCTTCACTTTCATCAAGAGGCTCTTTAGATCTTCTCTTTCTGCCATAACAGTGATATCATCTGTGTATCTGAGGTTATTGATATTTCTCCCAGCAGCCTTGATTCCAGCTTGTGCTTCATCCAGCCTGGCATTTTGCATGATGTACTCTGCATAAAAGTTCAATAAGCAGGATGACAATACACAGCCATGATGCACTCCTTTCCCAATTTGGAACCAGTCTGTCTGTTGTTCCATGTCCAGTTCTAACTATTGTTTCCTGACCTGCATACAGATTTCTCAAGAGGCAGGTCAGGAGGTCTGGTATTCCCATCTCTTTCAGAATTTTCCAGTTTGTTGTGATCTACATAGTCAAAGGCTTTGGTATAGTCATTAAAGCAGAAGAGGATGTTTTTCTAGAACTCGCTTGCTTTTTCTATGATCCAGGATATTTTGGCAATTTGATCTCTGATTCCAATGCCTTTCCTAAATCCAGCTTGAACATTTGGAAGTTTACAGTTCATGTATTATTGAAGCCTGGCTTGGAGAATTTTGAGCATTACTTTACTAGCATGTGAGATGAGTGCAATTGTGCGGTAGTTTGAACATTCTTTGGCATTGCCTTTCTTTGAGATTGGAATGAAAACTGACCTTTTTCAGTCCTGTGGCCACTGCTGAGTTTTCCAGATTTGCTGGCATATTGACTGAAGAACTTTCACAGCATCATCTTTTAGGATTGAAATAGCTCAACTGGAATTCCATCACCTCCACTAGCTTTGCTCGTAGTGAAGCTTCCTAAGGCCCACTTGACTTCACATTCCAGGGTGTCTGGTTCTAGATTAGTGATCACACCATCATTGTTATCTGAATCATGAAGATCTTTTTTGTATAGTTTCCTCTGTGTGTTCCTGCAGCCTCTTCTTAATATCTTCTGCTTCTGTGAGGTCCATACGATTTCGGTCCTTTATTGTTTTCATCTTAGCATGAGATTTTCCCTTGGTATCTCTAATTTACTTGAAGAGATCTCTAGTCTTTCCCAGTCTATTGTTTTCCTCTATTTCTCTGCATTGATTGCTGAGGAAGGCTTTCTTATCTCTCCTTGCTATTCTTTGGACTTCTGCCTTCATATGGGTATATCTTTCCTTTTATCCTTTGCCTTTAGCTTTTTGTCTTTTCTCAGCTATTTGTAAGGCCTCATCAGACAACCATTTTGTCTTTTTGCATTTATTTTTCTTGAAGATGGTCTTGATCCCTGTCTCCTGTCCAATGTCATGAACCTGTGTCCATAGTTCTTCAGGTACTCTGTCTATCAGATCTAATCTTTTGAATCTATTTGTCACTCCCACCGTATAATTGTAAGGGATTTGATTTAGGTAATACCTGAATGGTCGAGTGCTTTTTCCTGCTTTCTTCAATTTAAGTCTGAATTTGACAAAAGGAGTTCATGATCTGAGCCACAGTCAGCTCCCAGTCTTGTTTTTGCTGACTGTATAGAGCTTCTCCATCTTTGGCTGCAAAGAATATAATCAATCTGATTTCAGTGTTGACCATCTGGACAAGACCCAGTTTCCCCCTCAGTCAGTCTCCCCCATCAGGATGATTATCTTATTGCTGAATTCTAGGTCCATTGTGTGGATATACCAAAATATGTTCACCAATGACTGGACATTTGGGTTGTTTCTCTTTTTGGCTATTATAAATAATACTTTGATCACTTGATGCGGTTACTCATTGGAAAAGGCCCTGATTTGGGGAGATTAAGGGCAGGAGGAGAAGATAGCAGCTGAGGATGGGATGGTTAGATAGCATCACTGACTCAATAGACATAAATTTGAGCAAACTCCAGGAGATAGTGAAGAACAGAGAAGCCTGGAGTGCTAAAGTCCATGGGGTCTTGACAGAATTTAGCAACTGAATGACAACAAAATTAAATCCAGGATATCACATTTCATTTAAACAACATATAACCTAGTTTCTTTTGATCTGTAATAGTTTCTCTTTTCTTTCATGTCTTGGGTTAACTCAAGAATTCTACACCAAGTATTTTGTAAAATGTCCGTGAGTTATGATTTGGTCCAATATTTTCTTCAACACTAGGCTGGGATTGTGGGCTTTAGAGACAAATACCATTGAAATGCCCTTCTGATCATATTCTATCAGGGCTGCATAAAACCAATGTGAATTAATACTGGATATTAACTTGGATCACTTAAGGTCATAATAAAGCCAAATTTCTCTCTAAAGTTACTACTTCCCTTTTTTCACACTCTATTCTTTGGAAATGACCTAGTAAATACATCTCACATTCAAAAGGGGATTTTTCACATTTTAAAATGAGGTTGTATAATAGTGTTTCCTTGTGCATAACAAATGACCACAATCTGAATGGCTTCTAGCAACAGAGGTTTGTTATCTCTCAGGTTTCAGTGCTCAGGAGTCTGTGTGGCTTAGCCAAGTCTTTGGCTCGTAATGGATGCAATAGACTGAATCTAGGTGTTTTCAATATGGTGGAATCAGCTAGAGCTCAGTGTCTCTTACAAGCCCATTCAGGTTGTTGGCCGAATCCAGGTCATTGTGGCTGTAGGACCGACCTCTCCATAGGCTTGCTGCTGTTGCCCAGAGATTGCCCTGGGCCCCAAGGATACCTCAAAATCTAGCCCTATGGCCCATTGAGAGGCCATTCACACAGGATGGTTTGCTTTCTTCCAGGCCAGCAGGCCTCCTGCTCCTGCAACTAAGGTCACCCAGGATAACATCCCTTTTGGATTAACTCAAAATCAGCTGATAATTAACTTAATTATGAGAGCAAAATCCACTGTATTCACAGGTTCTGTCTACACTCAAAGGGAAATATGCAGGGTATGTACACCGCAGAGAAGTGGGGGAATCTGTTCAGCCATATTATGTTTCTTGTAACAGGTTGTCTTCCTATTATTAAATTATAAAACTTCTTAATCTGTTCCAGATACAAATCCCCCACCAGATATGTGTTTTGCAAATATTTCTCCCAGTCTGAGGCTTGCATTTTTATTTCTGTAACAATATCTTTTGAAGAGCAAAAATATTTGTCTTACCCAAGGCCATTAAAATTTTCTTGTGTTTTCTCCCAGAAATTCCAAAATGCCAAGGCAATTAAATGAGAAAAGGAAAAATATTTCAATGAATAATGTTACAGAAAAATAAACATTAGCTGAAAAAAAAAACATGAATCCATTCTTTACAATACAGTTTTTACAGAATTCAAATCAAAACTAACCGTATATTGAAATGTAAAACAAAATTTTGACTTCTTTATTGATAATATGAAAATTATTATTTGTGATGAGTTTTATAAAAAAATATTGCAACTGTTTTTGATATTCTATCATAATAAGAACCCTCACTCTTTTAATAACAATTTCATAGCAAATATTTACTCTGTCCAACTTTATGCCAAATAATGGGGAGAGAATATTAAGGAAAAACAAACTGTGTTCAGTTGAAGCTTGAATTTTAGGGAAGAAACAAGTATTGATGGAATAAACAGATGAGTATAATAAATAAAAACAAATCTATTAAAATTACATAGGCATTTACCCTTTGACATAACACTTTCACTAATGTATACAAAGATATACTTGGCAATAAGCAAAAATTCCACTTCTGCCTTCCAGTTGAACTAATATTCCAGCAGATGAAAATTATAAACCTGGACAAAAAAAAATTTAATGATTTGAGAGGACTAGAGAAGGCGATGGCACCCTACTCCAGTACTCTTGCCTGTAAGATCCCATGGACGGAGGAGCTTGGTAGGCTGCAGTCCATGGGATCGCAAAGAGTCGGACACGACTGAGTGACTTCACTTTCACTTTCCACTTTCATGTATTGGAGAAGGAAATGGCAACTCACTCCAGTGTTCTTGCCTGGAGAATCCCAGGGACGGGGGAGCCTGGTGGGCTGCCGTCTGTGGGATCACAAAGAGTCGGACACGACTGAAGTGACTTAGCAGCAGCAGAGAGCAACCAGATATTTGACATAGAAAGGAGGTCTTTTGTATTATCTTTTATATCCACGGAACACATCACTGTGCTTGACACTGTTTACCTCAACAGTTTCCTCTTTATAAGGAATTGTGTTATTTTTCCTTCTGTCTTTTGCTATAACAGAAACAAAGATGCTGCAAAGAATAGCCTGTACATATGTCATTCGACACTTTTACCAGAGAATCTAAGGGAAATTATTTAATGACTTGCCAACAAATTTAATGTCAGCTATAAGAATTTTTGTATATGACATTTATGAAGCAAAGTAAGTTCCTTCTATTTCTAATTTATTGAGTGTTTATCAAGAATGAATGGTTAGTTCTATCAAGTGCTTTTGTTAATGTATCTATTATGAAAAAATTGGAATTTCCCAATGATTCAGCAATAAAGAATTTGCCTGCAATGCTGGAGACAAAGGAGACAGTTTCCATCCCTGAGTTGGGAGAATCCCCTAGAAGAGGAAATGCCAATCCACTCTGGTATTCTTGCCTGGAAAATCCCACTGCCAGAGGTGTGTGACAGGCTACAGTCCGAAGGGTCACAAACAGTCAGACATGACTGAACAACTGAGCACACACATAAAAAAACAGCTCTAAAATAAGACTGAAATTTTAATGAGAGTGCAAAACCAGATAGAGATCTAATTTAAATTTTTGATCATTAAACTGTGGTTTTATAAAAATATTTTTGTTCTTGCTATTATTCACTGTCATGTTTAGGGGTTCAGTGGATGCAACGCCTGTAAATCTTAAATTTCATGTAACAGTTTTCATTTTGTAGTCACATTAGCATTACCGTTTTTGAAATGATTATTCTATGATGAAACAAATATGTAATTGTGCAATATTAGTAGAAACAATGACTTTTCAGATCATATAAAAATAGATAAAAATCTAAAATAAAAAAATAAATACACATTTCAGAGCAGGACAAACTAATATTATATAAACTCAAGAGTTGTCTGCTGAAAAGGCATACAAGTAGCAACAACTCAACACATACTCCTAGCACTGATCCTGATCTCCAGATGACAGTTTCCATCAGAGAGAGCCAGGAGTGTTTGAAGGAATATCTGATTTCTTGTCAGAAAAGCACAGATGAGCCTGGACATCATATCCCTTCAGAAACAAGAAAACAATGAATGATTAATGGGATCTTGCTAAAGAGCAAAGGGAGGAAACAGAGAGTTTGACTCCAACCGGTTGAAGTTGAGACAATTTGAACGTTAAGAATGCTCACCAGTGAAGGTTTTTAGGGCAAGAACTCATCATTTAGGAAAATCAATAAAGGGAAATAATTAAGCATTTACCACTTCTTTCCAGGACAGACTATTTTCAGGATAAGAAATTGTATATAAGGACTTTTTTTTTCTCTTTATGAAAACTACAACCAAAAACTAAACACCTCTGCACAGCAAAAGAAAGCATAAACAAAATGAAAAGACAACATACTGAAGGCGAGAACATATTTACAAGCCACCTGTCTCATATCCCTCCTGAGAAATTTGAGGTAGGGATGTAGAAAGAGGAGCAGGCCTCTGCAACTGCTGATGTCAGGAACAAAACAGATCACAGAGTTCTCGAAGCCCCTGGCCTTCCTGACATTCACTCTTATTTCCTGGATCGTGGGGAAATCTGGGAGGGAAAATGAAAAGTAAAAGTGTTAGTCATTCAGTTGTGTCCAACTCTTTGTTACCCCATGGACTGTAGCCCACCAGGCTCCTCTGTCCATGGGGTTTCCCAGGCAAGAATACTGGAGTGGGTTGCCATGCCCTTCTCCAGGGGATCTTCCCAACCCAGAGATCGAACCTGGCTCTTCTGCATTTCAGGCAAAATTTTTACCATCTGAGCTGAGTTAGAGAGACTAATGAACAACTTTGGAAATATTTTAGTATTTTCACAACTGGCATGGCATATGCTCAGTGAATTTGAGGTCTTCGACCTTTGAGGTGCACTCTGGAATCTTGAGCTGAGCTCCCCATTTGCTTCTAGGTCTCTCACAGTAAAGACCTGAGAGAAGGCCCTTCTCCTCACGGGACAGCCTTCCATCCATCTTATCAGAGGAGGCATCCTGTGTTCCTCTCAGGCAATCAGGTGAGCGGACTGAACCCTGCATTGCAGATAGAGCTCACCCCGCAAGTATGACTCGAGGGCAGCCTTGAGGTGGAGGAGTGCTGGCTAGACCTCAGGTCTAAGCTAAAATGTCATGCAATTACCAGAAGCTCTAAATTTTTCAGTAACTGTGTACATGCTCCAGGCATTAATGGAGCAGCTGTTATGATCCTGTTTATCTTTAAGTTATGAATTCATTAGCCAGGGAGAAGGAGTGTCCTCATCCCCAACCTACAGCATCCACATCCCCATGTTCCCTGAATTTATTTATAAGTGACAGCTTCGGAATTCATGTCAGTTTATATATGTGTGTGTGTATGTGTGTTAGTCGAAGTCATGTCTGACCATTTGCGACCCCAAGGACTGTAGTTTGCCAGGCTCCTCTGTCCATGGGATTCTCCAGGCAAGAATACTGGAGTGGGTAACCTTTCCTTTCTCCAGGGGATCTTCCTAACCCACAGATCAAACCCGTGTCTTCTGCATTGCAAACAGATTCTTTACCTTCTAAGCCACCAGGGAAGCCCTGTCAGGTTATATAAAACCATCTAAATGAAGTACTGTTTCCAAGATATTCATAAGCCTATGTTGTGGGGAGTGTATTTAGACACAGAGGAAAGTGCTGTATGCATTAGACCCTTCCTCTGCCTTCTGGAATTCCCTTTAGGTCTTAGGAGAAATCACTGCGGAATGAGTAGGGGGAGCCGAGGAGCAAACCAGGATCCAAAGAGCTTTGTCAGAACCCTCAGGTAAAGGCAACTTCATATAGATTGGAAGATAAACAACATCAGCAATTAGGAGGCAGGAGCCATGGGAACAGGCAGAACAGCTGCTCGTGAGTGGCCTGGATGTCAGATATCTGCTGGATAGAAGCTTATAGAAAAGTGTTCAGAAAGTGAGTCAAAGCTTGGTTAGTGGCTCCAACCAACACATGGATATGAGTAATGGCTGAGGAGGACGACGGGAGATGAGATGTCATATGGACACAGGTCTCGAGGAGTAACTGGCACCCACTGCAGACAGAGGAGCCTGGTGGGCTACAGTCCATGGGGTTGCAAAGAGAACACAACTTAGCAACTGAGCGCTTGTGCGCACACACACACACACACACACACACACACACACACATACACACAGACACCAGTAGGGGCTCCCAATGAATGTGAGCCCATACACCCCACTTCAGTGAGTGATGTAGACACCCACTGAAGAGATGGGTTCTTGACTTAGGATCCCTAAAATTCAGAAGCTAAGGTGATCTGTGGAAGACACTCGAGGGTATTTAGGAAGGATTGGGTTTCAGACATGAGCAAATGGAGATACAGATGTTTGGAAACTATCAAACTCATTCATGTAGCTGCTGCCATATTTGTGGTTCCTGGAGAGGGAGATGATTAGAATTCAGTTTCCTGTTAATAAAATAGAAAAATTAATAATTATAAAGGTGCCATTTACAGTAGCTATAAAAATTTTAAGGTAACCTGAAATAATTTTTTTAATGTAAGCCTTTTTCCAAGGAAATTTTAAGACTCAATTGAAATTCATTTAAGAATACCTAATTAAATAGACATACCATATGATTGCATATAAAGCCTATCATAAAAAATTTCATTTCTCCTCAACTTGATCTATTACTCCAATAAAAATTTCAGTAGAGGATTTTGTGTAATTTAATAAGCTGAACAAATGGCCAAAGTTAGAAAGACATTCTAAAGAAGAAAGCGAAAAATGTAAAGCTTGCCAATATGGTGAGCATGAAAAGTTATCTTCTTGTGGTTTTAGTTTACATTTTTCTGATTACTAAAAAGGTTGAACAAATACTCATATTTTTGATCTTTATTTGTTTTTCTCCTGTGAGATGCCAACAAGTTATTTGCTCTTTTCTCAACTGGGTGATTTGTTTTTTCTCTCTGATCCATAGAAATCCCTTTAAATATTCCTGATTAAAAATTTTTTTCAGTCATAGTTAGGTAAATATTTTCTGTTAGCTTATGGCTTGTTCTCTAACTCTCCTCATGGTATCTTTCATTGCACAAATATCTGTGATACAATGGAATTATCTTTCCTTTAATATTTAGTGCTTTCAAACTATTTTTTATTGTATATTCATCAAGAAAATACTGACTTTAAATTTTAAGTTAATACATGTCATTTATTTTTGCCTAACACATAAGGTAAGAACACAGTTTCATTTTCCCATATAGATAATTAATTTTCAGCATTATTTATTGAATATCTCCCCTTTCTGCCTGAAGTATAAGAGTGACTCTTGTTTAGTTCCTAAGTGTGCCGGATGCTTTGTAACTCCATGGGCTGTAGCCCACCAGGCCCCTCTATCCATGGGATTTCCTTGACAGGAATACTGGAGTGGGTTGCCATTTCCTTCTCCAGGGAATCTTCCCAACCCAGGTATCCAGCTCACATCTCCGGTGTTGGCAGATTCTTTACCACCGAGCCACCTGGAAAGCCCCAGCAGCGCCTCTGTTGCTCGTCGCTAAGCTGTGTCTGACTCTTTGCAACCTCATGGACTGCAGCATGCCAGGCTTCCTTGTCCCTCACTATCTACCAGAATTTACCTCTGAATTCATGTCCATTGAATCAGTGATGCCATCCAACCATCTCATCCTCTGCTGCCTTCTTATCCTCCTGCCTTCAATCTTTCCCAGAGTCTTGTCCAGTAAGTCGACTGCATCATGTGGCCAAAGTATTGAAGCTTCAGCTTCCGCATCAGTCCTTATTCAGGGTTAATTTCCTTTAGGATTGACTGGTTTGATCTCCTTGCTGTCCAAGGAACTCTCTAACATGCAGCCAATCTCCATATAAGTATGGATCTGTTTCTGAACTGTTTCTGATTTATTTCCACTTTATGTCTCCATCTCTGTATAAATATTGTAATGTCTTAATTTGCATATCTTTAAAAAATGTGACTACTAGGAAATTTTAAATTATGTATGTGGCCTGTATTACACTTCTACTTAACAGAGCTGATGTAATCTTAGTAACCTCCTCTTATTTTGCAAACCTTGAACTATTAATTCTTTTTCCTTGTTATTGTCCTACTGGAATTTCCTGAAGTGTGTTGAATAGATGCAGTAATTGGAGGTAATGTTTTGTCCCTGGTTATATGGAAATATGTTTAATATTTTACCATTAACTAAGATGTAGTTGCAAGACAGATTTACACGGGGATAAAATTTTTCTTCTATTTCTAAACTATTAGCTTTTTTGTTTGCCTTGTTTTAAATCATTAGTGGATGCATAATAATATCCATTGCTTTTTTCCTGCATTAATATGATATTTAATATTTCATATGATAATTATATGATAAATAATATTTCATTATTTTTTAATACTGAATCAACCTATTTTTCCTAAAATTCACACAACTTGGTCAAAATGCATTATCTTTTTAATATATTATTAGATTTTATTTATTAAAATATTTTAAAGACTTTGGTATTCATACTCATAAATGAGTGAGTTTAGCCTGAAATTTTAAAGTGATGTTGTTCCCTGGGTGGTACACATGCAGCCAAACATACACATACACACACACACACACACGGCATTCTTGTTGTATACTTATCTTCATATTTCTTTGACCAAAATTCTTTATTATGCCTCAGACCTTTGTCTGGGATAGTTTTCCTCCTCTTAAAACATATCCTTTAGAATTTTATCAGAAAGGGGTAAGCATAATTTTTTAGATTTTTGCTTGAAATTGAAACTATTTTTCACTCTTGAGAGTTAGCTTTGCTGAATTCGGGTTCTGAGCTGAGGCCCGCGCACTGCCCTCGCGCTGCGGGTGCAGAGCTGTCCTTTCTGGCTCCTGTTGCTGCTGTCTCTGCGTCACCGTCAGTCCCATGGCCGGCTTTTGCAGACAATTTATTTTTTCTCTATTTTTAAGATCTTTTTTTAGTGTTGGGAATTCACTGTTTGATTATGATAGCTTTAGGTGCACATTGTGAACCTTTTGTCTTTTATCATATTAAAAATGCTCAGCCTGTATCTCATCGTTTTGTTCAGCCCTTCTCTTATTATCTCTTTTTTCCTAGACTTGAATAAGACATATATTTAATTGCATTCTTCTATGTCACTAAAATCTTTTTATGTTTCATCTTTCTTTCTTATAAAGGATTTATTCAGACTCACTACTTCACCCTAGTTCAGTTCAGTTCAGTCGCTCAGTTGTGTCCGACTCTTTGCGACCCCATGGACTGCAGCACGCCAAGCCTCCCTGTCCATCACCAACTCCCAGAGTTTATTCAAACTCATGTCCATCAAGTTGGTGATGCCATCTAACCGTCTCACCCTCTGTCATCCCCTTCTCCTCCTGCCTTCAATCTTTTCCCAGCATCAGGGTCTTTTCAAATGAGTCAGCTCTTCACATCAGGTGGTCAAAGTATTGGAGCCTAGTACATCTTCAGCCTAGTACATCATCTTTCTTCTGATTTGTGTAAGATGTTATTTAGTCTCTCCACTGAGTTTCTGATTTAAGGTAGTATGCATGCATGTGCAATTTATTCTGAAGAGCTGTATTTATTTTGTTATCAAATACACCTGCTCACTTAGGAGAGTATTTTATTTTTTATTCTATTTTTATTCCCTTCTTATTCTTTTCTGAATATTTAAATATATATGCAGAGTACATCATGAGAAACGCTGGACTGGAAGAAACACAAACTGGAATCAAGATTGCCGGGAGAAATATCAATAACCTCAGATATGCAGATGACACCACCCTTATGGCAGAAAGTGAAGAGGAACTCAAAAGCCTCTTGATGAAAGTGAAAGTGGAGAGTGAAAAAGTTGGCTTAAAGCTCAACATTCAGAAAACGAAGATCATGGCATCTGGTCCCACCACCTCATGGGAAATAGATGGGGAAACAGTGGAAACACTGTCAGACTTTATTTTTCTGGGCTCCAAAATCACTGCAGATGGTGACTGCAGCCATGAAATTAAAAGACGCTTACTCCTTGGAAGGAAAGTTATGACCAACCTAGACAGTATATTCAAAAGCAGAGACGTTACTTTGCCCACAAAGGTTCGTCTAGTCAAGGCTATGGTTTTTCCTGTGATCATGTATGGTTGTGAGAGTTGGACTGTGAAGAAGGCTGAGCGCCGAAGAATTGATACTTTTGAACTGTGGTGTTGGAGAAGACTCTTGAGAGTCCCTTGGACTGCAAGGAGATCCAACCAGTCCATTCTAAAGGAGATCAGCCCTGGGATTTCTTTGGAAGGAATGATGCTATAGCTGAAACTCCAGTACTTTGGCCACCTCATGCAAAGAGTTGACTCATTGGAAAAGACTCTGATGCTGGGAGGGATTGGGGGCAGGAGGAGAAGGGGACGACAGAGGATGAGATGGCTGGATGGCATCACTGACTCAATAGACGTGAGTCTGAGTGAACTCCGGGAGTTGGTGATGGACAGGGAGACCTGGAGTGCTGTAATTCATGGGGTCGCAAAGAGTCGGACACAACTGAGCGACTGATCTGATCTGATCTGATCTGATAATTCAAGTATCTACAACAAGTCTTCTCTGGGGATTTGTATCAATTCAGATCTGTATTTTAAAGTTTTTTTTTTTAATTTTGTATGTTTAGCTGTTATGAACCAATGTGTTTTCGTCACCATATTTCCAGAAATAAAAGTTTTCTCAATTACTTTTAGAAAAAAACTTTATTTTAATAAAATACTTAGGCTTGGTCGTGTGTACTCAGCCACTCACTAGTGTCTGACTCTTTGTGACCCAAAGGACTATAACCCACCAAGTTCCTCTGGCTATAGAATTTCCCAGGCAAGAATACTAGAGCAATCCAGGGATTAAAAAGGCTGGCTTAAAACTCAACATTCAGAAACTAAGATCATGGCATCCAGTCCCATCCCATTATGGCAAGTAGATGGGGAAACAATGGAAGCAGTGACAGACTTTCTTTTCTTGGGCTCCAAAATCACTGCAGATAGTGATTGCAGCCATGAAATTAAAAGACACTTGCTCCTTGGAATAAAAGCTATGACAAACCTAGAAAGCATATCAAAAAACAAAGACAAAGGTTCATATAGTCAAAGCTATGATTTTTCCAGTAGTCATGTATGGATGTGAGAGTTGGGCCATAAAGAAGGCTGAATGGCAAAGAACTGATGCTTTTGAGCTGTAATGTTGGAGAAGACTTTTGAGATTCCCTGGGACTGCAAGGAGATCAAACCAGACAATCCTAAAGGAAATCAATTCTGAATATTCATTGGAACATCTGATGCTGAGGCTGAAATTCTAATACTTTGGCCACCTGATGTGAAGAGCCAACTCATTAGAAAAGACCCTGATTCTGGGAAAGATTGAAGGCAGGAGGAGAAGGGGATGACAGAGGGTTAGACGGTTGGATGGCATCATTGACTCAATGGACAGGAGTTTGAGCAAGTTCTGAGAGATGGTGGACAGGGAAGCTTGGTGTGCTGCAGTCCATGGGGTCACAAAGAATCGGACACGGCTGTGTGACTGAACAACAACAGGGAACTAGGATCCTGCAAGCTGCCTTGTGTGGCCAAAAAACAAATAAATACGTTTAAAGAAATAAAAAGTGTCAAGTCTGCAAAGTAAACATTTCTTGGAATGTGCGGTATTCATTTTCTTCTTTAAATTAGTATTTCTTGACAGAAGCCCTGGCAGTTCTTGAACTCCCATTTCAAAATTTAAATATTGAACCAGTAATTTTAAATAGCATGAGCTCTGTTTATGATTTTGTTCACTCATCATATAGGAAAAAATCTGTTTATACATTTTAGATAAAATGCCTGTGTTATGGTTTTGCTAAATGAAACAAATAGATGTAAGCAAAATCTAAATTATGATTTTCATTATGTTTTAATCCCATAGATCTTTCTATGAAAAAGGAAATTTAAAAGTTACTGTTTTTCCATTTAAATTCTTCATTCTGTGTCAGTTTTAATACATCTTCTCCGTGCTGACATAACAAATGTTCTCTAGTAACTAATGGGTATTGTAATCTTATTCATAAGGAAATTCTAAAAAGTTACATCCAGTGAGAACACAAGACCCACTGGCTTTTTGAGATGGCAACTGATTGACTTTCTATAGACCCCCATAAATCCAGTGAAACAGAAAAAAAAGGTGCCCCATTTTGTTCCAGAACACATTTAATTAAATTCCTGCCCTTTAGAAATCTGTTCCTTAAAATGGCATCAACCTTGGAGATATCTATCACAAGTCTAGGGAGGAAAGCACATTTTTCCTATGTGTACAACTTCTGCGTAACAGAGTAGAGGACTCTAGGGTAAAGGGCACAACAGAAGTTGTATCTTCCATTGATTATCCCACTTGGGGTTGAGAAATATCCATGGGAAGTCTTTGATACTAAATGGTGGTCCCACTAAAAGCAGAGGAAGTCTTCACAGTTCATTTTTTGTATCCTGCAGTTTTCTTTAGAAAATATAATATCAGAAAGTAACTATTTCAGGAGATAAGTAAATCACACATATTTACACATCAAAATCAATAAACGTAGCAGTTACATAACAAACCTTGGAGCCAGCATCAGATTTTTTTTTTAATCCCCATTAAATTTAAAGTGCATGGACTGAACGACAGCCCCTGCTATCGCGCTATCACTGATACCATCCCTCGGGAAATACAAATAAAGAGCTCCTGAGTCAGGGCCAGAGGGGAACATTTTCCAGGCAGGAAGGAATCTATAGCCCCTTTTCAGTTTAGCCAAGAAGAGGTTTCCACTTTCCCCTCTCTGCCTCCTGCGAAAAGTATTTATAGACATTTGAGAGAAGCACATTTTTAAAGCGTATTACTGGAATCCAGTTACACTAAGAGGGCGGCACTTGTAACTTTTCAGCATCAGGGACACAGAATTGGGCAAAAGAATGAGCAAAGAAAATGTTTGAAGCACTTTAAATAAATCTTGGGTTGTATAATTTTAGAATATTTTTAATAAGAGTTGCTACTTGGAAGAGAAGTTAGAAAACAAAGATAAGAGAAATACAAATAAAATCATTTGTTACAATACCACTTAGAACTATTACTGATAGTTTGATGTCTCTTATTCCAGATTTTCATATGCATCTATTAAGATATTTAAATATCTACATATACTCCATTCTGCCTATCTATCATTAAAAAAGTGCATATTAGATATCCTGTTTTATAGCCTGCTTTTTTTTATCTTGAAAATATGTAGCACAGAGCCACCGTTTTCTGGGAAACAAATGCAGAATTTTCTCAACATTTTAAATCATTATATATTGTTCCATTTTATGGTATCTATCTGTCTATCTGTCTATCTATCTATCTGTCTAGACCTATAGAATCCACCTGCAGTGCAGGAAACCTGTTCCATTCTTGGGTCAAGAAGATCCCCTGGAGAAGGGGATGGCAACCCACTCCAGTATTCTTGCCTGGAGAATTCTGTGGACAGAGAAGCCTGGTGAGCTACAGTCCATGGAGTAGTATGGAGTCAGATACCACTGAGCAACTAAAACTTTCACCTTTTCATATAAAAATAGAAACAGAGATATATAGATTAGAGGTATGTGATATAAATACATTCTTCTATTTAATAGTAATTTGTGTTCTCATAGACACAGATGTAGGGTTTGGAGAATTCATATGCAAATGTTGTTAAGGTTAGGAGGTAGAAGAGTGGAAGAAACAATTTAAAAGGAAAATACTGGGTGTGTATAAAATTAGATTATTATTAAAAAGTCATGTCTGTAGAAGTGTTTTAATTTATACAGCAGGAATTTTACACTGAATTTAAAATGGTAAAGAACCAGAAGAGAAAAGCAATTTTGTTTCTTGGACCAAATTTTTTCCTTGTGGAATTTGAAGATCTGTATGTGAAGATTTCTGCATAACCTGTCTCTATTTCTATCTATTGTCAAAATCCCAAATTAAACCACCTGGTGGATAAAACAGTAATTAGCAAGAGTTTACTGTGCCCATAGGAAAGTTTGCAACCTGGGAGCTTTCAAAGCCAAAACTGATAGGAAGCTCATGATACGAAGGGTGTGACATTACAAGATGGCTTGTAAAGTAAAAGGAAGGTGTTGTTCAACATTTGCAGGGACTGGTTATTACAGAGCAGCTTCCAGACAGCAGGGAACTGTTCAAAAATGATTATCTTATTCCATTTTAGAAAGATGAATTAACTTTCCTGTATGATTACCAGAGGCATTTACAAGAAATGACGTAAGTTAAGTTAGTTTATGCTCACGAAATATGTAGATTTATTTTTGCTCATGTGGTTTAAATGGTTTTGTCTCCTTGGAAGACTGTCAAGCCTCCTCTCCATTTTATTTTAACCCCATTGATACATGCTCTAAAACTTTGGGGAGCATTTAATTTGTTTTCATATTTTCACCTGGTCTCCCCATGGATTCTTAAAGCTTCCTCAAGCATGGTTGCTGGATTTCCAAGGTCAACATCCTAAGAGAGCCAGGGGCATGGTGCTTTCACGACCTAGCCTCAAAAGTCACTTAGTGTCGATTCTGGTGTCCTCCAATATTCAAGGCAATCACAATGCTCAATTCACTTTCAAGGGGAAGGAAATACACCTCATCTTTTGTTCAGGAAGTGCAAAATTCTAGATACACATGCAGCGGATTTTTACAAAGATTTTTGGAAAATACGATCTGTCATACACATCATCTCAGTGAACAGATATTTCACAAAAGGCTGGAAAATAGAGAATATCTTCATAGTTTGTCATAGTTTCTCTATTGCATGACTGAGACCAGAAACAAGAAATCCATTATTTCCTAAATGTATTGTTAACATCTTTTTGTTTAGAAGAGTGTTGGCATTGTGAAATAACAAAATCATTACCTGAAGCTTAGATACAAAATTTAAAGGTAATCTAGATTTTTAAAATTTTGGTAGCTGTTGGATTGATATAGATTTGTAAAGATCTAAAGACAGGCTGCTAAGTCGCTTCAGTCGTGTCCGACCCTGTGCAACCCCATAGACGGCAGCTCACCAGACTCCCCCGTCCCTGGGATTCTCCAGGCAAGAACACTGGAGTGGGTTGCCATTTCCTTCTCCAATGCATGAAAGTGAAAAGTGAAAGTGAAGTCGCTCAGTCGTGTTCGACTCTTAGCGACCGCATGGACCACAGCCTACCAGGCTCCTCTGTCCATGGGATTTTCCAGGCAAGAATACTGGAGTGGGGTGCCATTGCCTTCTCCGCTAAAGACATGAGATATTTTTAATTTTTTTCTTATTTTGTATCAGGGTATAGACAATTAACAAACAGGGTTGTGGCAGCTTCAGGTGAACAGCAAAGGGACTCAACCATACATACACAGGTATTCATTCTCCCTCAAACCCCGCTCCCAGCAAGGTCGACACATAACATTGAGTTCCCTGTGCTGCACAGCAGGTCCTTGCTGGTTATCCATTCTAAATATGACAGTGTGTACATGTCCATCCCAAACTTTCTAAGTATCCCTTCCCCCGTCTTCTGCTCAGTGCCTAGTTTAGTGCCAGACACTGATGGATACAAATGCACTCCTTTAGGTACCCAAATTCGTGCTATTATCCATCCAGTGTTCAGTTACAGTGTACATGCAGTGATGATGGGAACTGTCCACATATTCCTGAAATCTCTGTCAAATACCTACATGGAAAACAGCCTTGACTTCTTGAAGAGATATTTATAGGTGAGCATTACGTGATTTTGACACCTGAGACTAAGGGACTGAAATATGAGTGCAAGAAACTCTGGTCAATCATAGGCATCTTTTAAAAAATAAATACTGAAGAGGAACCTGAACACTTACGTGCTCTCTTAGCTTCAATAAGCACCAAGCCTCTGGAAGGGCTTTCTACTCCTGACCCCTTCAAACCAGCCATTGTTGGTTGAAGCACCCGCCACTCTTCTAACAGACACTGAATAGAGAGGTTTTTCAAATCCTCTATAGAGCGAACTTTGTTGTATCTATTAGCTTCTAATAGGTACAGACTGTCTTCAAATAAAAACATGGTATTTCACAATAGCTCTTGCCTTATGCCTCTCCCAATTGAGTTGCTAAAGACCACTTATCTGAAGTGAATTTTTTTCTGTTGCAATGAAAAAAGTTATACTTCCTCTTTTGAAATATCTAACATTCTGACGTGAAAATACCACTGCACACTCTCCACTTTCTATCCAGTATCTTTGTCAAGAGAGAGAATGGAGTCCTTTTTCTTAAACTAAGTTCTGTCAGTTCAGTCACTCAGTCATGTCCAACTCTTTGTGACCCCATGGACTGCAGCACACCAGGCTTCCCTGTCCATCACCAACTCCCAGAGTTTACTCAAACTCAAGTCCATTGACTCGGTGATGCCATCCAACCATCTCACCCTCTGTCGTCCCCTTCTCCTCCCGCCATCAATCTTTCCCAGCATCAGGGTCTTTTCCAATAAGTCAGTTCTTCCCATCAGGCAGCCAAAGTATTGGAATTTCAGTTTCAGCATCAGTCCTTCCCATGAATATTCAGGACTGATTTCCTTTAGGATGGATCCCCTTGCTGTCCAAGTGACTCTCAAGAGTCTTCTACAATACCACAGTTCAAAAGTATCAATTCTTTGGCACTCAGCTTTCTTTATAGTCCAATCCATGCATCTCTCACATCCATGCATGACTACTGGAAAAACCATAGCTTTGACTAAACAGACCTTTGTTGGCAAAGTAATGTCTCTGCTTTTTAATATGCTGTCTAAGTTGGTCATAGCTTTTCTTCCAAGGAGCAAGTGTCTTTTAATTTCATGACTGCAGTCACCATCTGCAGTGATTTTGGAGCCCCCCAAAATAAAGTCTCTCAGTCATTCCATTGTTTCCCCATCTATTTGCCATGAAGTGATGGGACCAGATGCCATGATCTTAGTTTTCTGAATGTTGAGTTTCAAGCCAACTTTTTCACTCTCCTCTTTCACTTTCATCAAGAGGCTCTTTAGTTCTTCTTTGCTTTCTGCCTTAAGGGTGGTGTCATCTGCCTATCTGAGGTTATTGATATTTCTCCCAGAAATCTTGAGTCCAGCTTGTGCTTCATCCAGTCCAGCATTTATCATCATGTACTCTGCATTTAGGTTAAATAAGCAGGGTGACAATATATAGCCTTGATATACCCCTTTCCTAATTTTGAACCAGTCTGTTGTTCCGTGTCCTGTTCTAACTGTTGCTTCTTGATCCGCATATAGATTTCTCAGGAAGCAGGTAAGGTGGCCTGGTATTCCCATCTCTTAAAGAATTTTCCACAATTTGTTCTGATTCACACAGTCAAAGGCTTTGGCATCATCAATGAAGCAGAAGTAGATGATTTCCTGGAATTATCTTGCTTTTTCTATGATCCAATGGATGTTGGCAATTTGATCTCTGGTTCCTCTGCCTTTTCTAAATCCAGCTTGAACATCTGGAAGTTTTTAGTACATGTACTGTTGAAGCCTAGCTTGGAGAATTTTGAGCATTACTTTGCTGGCGTGTGAGATGAATGCAATTGTGCAGTAGTTTGACCTTTCTTTAGCATTGCTTTTCTTTGGGATTGGAATGAAAACTGACCTTTTCCAGTCCTGTGGCCACTGCTGTGTTTTCCAAATTTGCTGGCATAGCGACTGCAGCATTTTAACAGCATCATATTTTAGGATTTGAAATAGCTCATTGGAATTCCATCACTTTCATTAGCTTTGTTCATTGTGATGCTTTGACTTGACTTTACATTCCAGGATGTCTGACCCTATGGGAGTGATCACACTCTCATGGTTATCTGGGTCATGAAGATCTTTTTTGTATAGTTCTTCTGCATATTCTTGTCACCTATTCTTAATATCTTCTGCTCCTTTTAGGTTCATACCATTTCTGTCCTATATCTTTGCATGAAACATTCTCTTGGTATCTTTAATTTTCCTGAAGAGATCTCTAGTTTTTCCCATTCTGTTGTTTTCCTCTATTTCTCTGAATTGATTGCTTAGGAAGGCTTTCTTGTCTCTCATCGCAAATTCTTTGGATCTCTGCATTCAGATGGATATATCTTTTCAGAGTGCCTGAAGAACTATGAATGGAGGTTTGTAACATTGTACAGGAGGCTGTGATCAAAACCATTACCAAGAAAAAGAAATGCAAACAGGCAAAATGTTTGTCTGAGGAGGCCTTACAAAAAGCTGAGAAAAGAAGAGAAGTGAAAGGCAAAGGAGAAAAAGAAAGATATATTTATCTGAATGCAGAGTTCAAAGAATAGCAAGGAGAGATAAGAAAGCCTTCCTCAGTGATCAGTGCAAAGAAATAGAGGAAAGCTGTCACTAACACTGACAATAGTGTATCCTTTGTCATTTTTTAAAGATAGAATTTTTGAGTGTTGCTTTACTTCTTATAGAATTCTTATCATGCCATAATTTTTAATGTCTAATGTGAACTGCCATTCTATGAATATTCAGCTCAGTTCAGTCACTCAGTCATGTCTGAGTCTTTGCGACCCCATGGACTGCAGCATGCCAGGCTACCATGTCCATCACCAAGTCCCAGAGCCTAGTCAAACTCATGTCCACTGCTTCAGTGATGCCATTCAACCATTTCATCCTCTTCTCCTCTCCTCCTGCCCCCTCCTGCCCCCTGTCATCCCCTTCTCCTCCTGCCTATATTTCTTATTGAAATCTGCTACTTATCAATTTCCCTTCTTTCTTCATTTCATTTATCTTCATTTTCAGAGTGCTGCCTGTGTGATCTGCTGAACAGACTAGAAAAAGCTGAATGCTTCCCTAAGAAAATGTCTTATGGTCTATGAAAGCTTTGGATATTTGTCTGCTTCATTTTTTTTTCTTTTATTCTAGTGATTTTTCCCCCTTTGTTAATGACCAAAAGATCTCTGTCTCATGGGATGGTCTGATTTCCAAATACACATGCAAAATATTCTAGGATCTGATGGCCTCTTTTTTGCTCCTTAAAAATATGTGATGACTTGGCTCTAATTTTGGAAACACTATACAATCATAGGGCTTTCCAGGTGGCTCAGTGGTAAAGAATCCGCTTGCCAATGCAGGAGACGGAAGAAACACAGGTTCTATCCTGGATGAGGATGATCCCCTGGAGTAGGAAATAGCAAGCCACTCCAGTATTCTTGCCTGGGAAATCCCATAGACAGAGGAGCCTGGCAGGCTACAGTCCATGGGGTCACAAAAGTGTTGAACACGACTTGGTTACTAAACAACAGAGACATACAATCCTGTTACTTTGAAGGCAACATAACAAGGTTCATTGAAAACAATGAGAATTCTGTTTAGTAGAGCTGTAACTCAGGAAAGTGGGAGAGCACGTAGTCAGTAAAAGTGTCATAATAAATGTAATGAATATGAGGCTGCCTTATAAACTGTCGAGTGCTGTACAAATATCAGCTTGCATGATGACAATAAAAATTAATAGTTTCAGTTAAGAACCTTACTCTCCAAGGAGACATTTACCACAAGGGGATACACCCATATAAAATGCCAAGAGATGTAATGGAACACATCCAATTTTCTTATTATTTTTCTAAAAATGAAGCCACTATTTGCCCATAAGTAGGGCTTTGAACAAGTGGGATGTATGTAGTTGGGGACAACCACAAGAAAATTTTAATTTCTCTCACCAGCCCTTTAAACCTTCATGATGAAGTAATCTCACGTAGGTCCAATTGCAATTCTGGTCACCCGCTAGATAACAAATCATTCTCAGAATTGAAGTCACACAAGCTGTATGATTCCTGTAATTAATCTATAATAATGAAAACTCCAAATTGCATTATCACCATAGCTTCCTTCTTGCCGTGTCAGGCTGGTTTCATTCAGACAGAAACTCTGCAGGGTGAACGTGAAAGCCCAGCTCCATCCCTCTGTCTGGGGTGGAAAGGACGTGTGAAGTACAGAAAATATTACCTGACTGTAATGTTATGAAGTGCTGCAAGTGAACATTTGATGCTGACTCCTCAGAAATCTACTGGAAACATGCAACCATCCTTCCCGTGGCGTGGACACTGTGTCTCCTATGACTAACCCTCCCCTCAGTGCATTGACGCCTCCCAATCACATTTTAGGTTCTGCAGGTGCTGTGGAGACAAGTTTGACCTTTGGGCCACCACTGGAAACAATGCAGACTGCACTCACTTCTGCCATCTTTCCTCTGCAGTTGCCAGGCAGCTAGTTGGTTAGTCTCATACTTTGGAATATTCCCAAGTATAATTCAGATGCCATTTCACTGCACCCACAAACTCCAAGAAATGCATATTGACCCTGGACTGGCCCTCTCCAGGCTCGAGGTAAAGGAAAGAGGAAATCACATTTTTCCCTATGTCATAAGAGAGAGCTTGTGACACAACACTTAAATAAGTCCAGCAAAAGACATTCTTTTACCAGATTATACAGAAGGCCTAGACTCTTTGACAAGTTAGTAATATATATACTACTAACTTGTAATATTTTATATTATAATCCCATTATTACAATGTAAACTGTATAAATAATCCCATTTTATATATATATATATATATATATATATATATATATATATACACACACACACACACACACACACACACACACACACACACAGAATGTGGTCCACTGGAGAAGGGAATGGCAAACCACTTCAGTGTTCTTGCCTTGAGAATCTCATGAACAGTATGAAATGGCAAAATGATAGGATACTGAAAGAGAAACTCCCCAGGTCAGTAGGTGCCCAATATGCTACTGGAGATCAGTGGAGAAATAACTCCAGAAATAATGAAGGGATGGAGCCAAAGCAAACAGAATACCCAGCTGTGGATGTGACTGGTGATAGAAGCAAGGTGCGATGCTGTACAGAGCAATATTGAACAGGAACCTGGAATGTCAGGTCCATGAATCAAGGCAAATTGGAAGTGGTCAAACAAGAGATGGCAAGAGTGAATGTCGAAATTCTAGGTATCAGCGAACTGAAATGGACTGGAATGGATGAATTTCACTCAGATGACCATTATATCTACTACTGCGGGCAGGAATCCCTCAGAAGAAATGTAGTAGCCATCATGGTCAACAAGAGTCCGAAATGCAGTACTTGGATGCAATCTCAAAAAAGACAGAATGATCTCTGTTTGTTTCCAAGGCAAACCATTCAATATCACAGTAATCCAAGTCTATGCCCCAATCAGTAATGCTGAACAAGCTGAACTTGAACGGTTCTATGAAGACCTACAAGACCTTTTAGAACTAACACCCAAAAAAGATGTCCTTTTCATTATAGGGGACTGGAATGCAAAAGTAGGAAGTCAAGAAACATCTGGAGTAACAGGCAAATTTGGCCTTGGAATATGGAATGAAGCAGGGAAAAGACTAATAGAGTTTTGCCAAGAAAATGCACTGGTCATAACAAACACCCTCTTCCAACAACACAAGAGAAGACTCTACACATGGACATCACCAGATGGTCAACACAGAAATCAGATTGATTATATTCTTTGCAGCCAAAGATGGAGAAGCTCTATACAGTCAGCAAAAACAAGACCAGGAGCTGACTGTGGCTCAGACCATGAACTCCTTATTGACAAATTCAGACTTAAATTGAAAAAAGTAGGGAAAACCACTAGACCATTCAGGTATGACCTCAATCAAATCCCTTATGATTATACAGTGGAAGTGAGAAATAGATTTAAGGGCCTAGATCTGATAGACAAAGTGCCTGATGAACTATGGAATGAGGTTCATCACATTGTACAGGAGACAGGGATCAAGACCATCCCCATGGAAAAGAAATGCAAAAAAGCAAAATGGCTGTCTGGGGAGGCCTTACAAATAGCTGTGAAAAGAAGAGAAGCAAAAAGCAAAGGAGAAAAGGAAAGATATAACCATCTGAATGAAGAGTTCCAAAGAATAGAAAGAAGAGATAAGAAAGCCGTCCTCAGTGACCAATGCGAAGAAATAGAGGAAAACAACAGAATAGGAAAGACTAGAGATCTCTTGAAGAAAATCAGAGATACCAAAGGAACATTTCATGCAAAGATTGGCTCGATAAGGGACAGAAATGGTATGGACCTAACAGAAGCAGAAGATATTAAGGAGAGATGGCAAGAATACATAGAAGAACTGTACAAAAAAGATCTTCATGACCCAGATAATCACGATGGTGTGATCACTGACCTAGAGCCAGACATCCTGGAATGTGAAGTCAAGTGGGCCTTAGAAAGCATCACTATGAACAAAGCTAGTGGAGATGATGGAATTCCAGTTGAGCTATTTCAAATCCTGAAAGATGATGCTGTGAAAGTGCTGCACTCAGTATGCCAGCAAATTTGGAAAACTCAGCAGTGGCCACAGGACTGGAAAAGTCAGTTTTCATTCCAATCCCAAAGAAAGGCAATGCCAAAGAATGCTCAAACTACCACACAATTGCACTCATCTCACACACTAGTAAAGTAATGCTCAAAATTCTCCAAGCCAGGCTTCAGAAATATGTGAACCGTGAACTTCCAGATGTTCAAGCTGGTTTTAGAAAAGGCAGAGGAACCAGAGATCAAATTGCCAACATTTGCTGGATCATCAAAAAAGCAAGAGGGTTCCAGAAAAACATCTATTTCTTCTTTATTGACTATGCCAAAGCCTTTGACTGTGTGGATCACAATCAACTGTGGAAAATTCTGAAAGAGATGGGAATACCAACCACCTGATCTGCCTCTTGAGAAATTAGTATGCAGGTCAGGAAGCAACAGTTAGAACTGGACATGGAACAACAGACTGGTTCCAAATAGGAAAAGGAGTACATCAAGGCTGTATATTTTCACCGTGTCTATTTAACTTATATGCAGAGTACATCATGAGAAATGCTGGACTGGAAGAAACACAAGCTGGAATGAAGATTGCTGGGAGAAATATCAATAACCTCAGAAATGCAGATGACACCACCCTTATGGCAGAAAGTGAAGAGGAACTCAAAAGCCTCTTGATGAAAATGAAAGAGGAGAGTGAAAAAGTTGGCTTAAAGCTCAACATTCAGAAAATGAAGATCATGGCATCCGGTCCCACCACTTCATGGGAAATAGATGGGGAAACAGTGGAAACACTGTCAGACTTTATTTTGGGTGGCTCCAAAATCACTGCAGATGGTGACTGCAGTCATGAAATTAAAAGACGCCTACTCCTTGGAAGGAAAGTTATGACCAACCTAGATAGCATATTCAAAAGCTGAGACATTACTTTGCCAACAAAGGTCCTTCTAGTCAAGGCTATGGTTTTCCCTGTGGTTATGTATGGATGTGAGAGTTGGACTGTGAAGAAAGCTGAGCACCGAAGAATTGATGCTTTTGAACTGTGGTGTTGGAGAAGACTGTTGAGAGTCCCTTGGACTGCAAGGAGATCCAACCAGTCCATCCTAAAGGAGATCAGCCCTGGGATTTCTTTGGAAGGAATGATGCTGAAGCTGAAACTCCAGTACTTTGGCCACCTTATGCAACGAGTTGACTCATTGGAAGAGACTCTGATGCTGGGAGGGATTGTGGGCAGGGGGAGAAGGGGACAACAGAGGATGAGATGGCTGGATGGCATCACTGACTCCATGGACGTGAGTCTGAGTGAACTCCGGGAGTTGGTGATGGACAGGGAGGCCTGGTGTGCTGCAATTCATGGGGTCGCA
Source organism: Bubalus kerabau (assembly GCF_029407905.1). Taxonomy (NCBI): domain Eukaryota; kingdom Metazoa; phylum Chordata; class Mammalia; order Artiodactyla; family Bovidae; genus Bubalus; species Bubalus kerabau. The sequence continues at coordinate 107,904,108 of NC_073632.1, read as the reverse complement.
AAGAGTCGGACACGACTGAGCCACTGATCTGATCTGATCTGATACATATAATATATATTATACATATACATAATGTTGAAACTGAAGCTTCAATACTTTGGCCACCTGATGGGAAGAGCCAGTTCATTGGAAAGTTCATCTTTCCCCCTGATGCTGGGAAAGATTGAGGGCAGGAGGTGAAGGGGGTAACAGAAGATGAGACAGTTGGACCACATCATCAGGCCCCTGGACACGAGTCTGAGCGCATTCTGGGAGATAGTGAAGGACAGGAAAGTCTGGCATGCTGCAGTCCATGGGGTTGCAAAAAGTTCAACGTGGCTGAGCAACTGGAAAACAACAATAGCGTATACAGGATGGAACTGCTGACACAGATTTCACCCCTAGAAAACATATGGGCTCCAGAGCAACAGTGTTTGAACAAACCAGATATAAAGGCATTTCTGTGGTAAATGAAGACATTTGAACATGGTGTAGACTTTAAACGAAATAAGTGTATCAAAATGGAAAGTTGGAGAGTGACTGAAAAGAGGTACAAAATAAAATCTGCAATATGATCTTACATAAACTAAAAATTGCAGACATATGGGGAAGAATATATGTAATATGATATGAATATCAAGGTACAGATAGTGGTGATCTTTTCACAGTAGAAATATAATATTCACTTTGCCATTCTTGCTTGTCTTATTATCCAACTTTCAGTACTATATTTGAATGATTTCTATGATACAACAATTTATGAAAGAAGGAAAGAAGAAAAGAAGGTCTATGCAATCAGAGCCTTCTTTTCTGGTTTCTCCAACTCCAAAAATACTCATTTATGATAAGTTAGAGTCAAAAGTTGAAACAAAGAAGAGACTAGTTGGGGCTCCTCTTTTCCAAATTCTCCACAAATGACCTAATTCCTTATGTTTAATTAGGTTGCAATGCAGTCATACCTGATATCCGTTTATTTTCCTTTTGTTTGCTGAAACTAAGTCAGATGTCTTTCAATTTTAGTGTTCTATTACATACATCATTCTCTCATTTGACAATAAAAGGCCACTCAAAGTAGTCTTCAAAAACATGTAGACAAGCCCATGTAGGGTTAACCTCTGTTCTGTCTCTATTGCTAATACAACACTGTTCAGACATAGCCAAGAATATTACCATCCAGTGATATCCCGTGGACACAGATGTCTGTGTCAACTGACAACATAAAATAGACAGGTATCTACCACTTCAAAAAAATTAAAGAAAGAAGTGACAAACACAGCCTGCAGCATCTTCCCATTACAACAAGAATAAGATCTGTGTTTCTCTCCGTGACCACAGAGATCTGCATTCCCGCTGCCTGCTGGGATCTTCTCCCAGACCTTCAGGGACTGATTCCTCCACATGAGTCACATTTGAGCTCCATGTCCTCAATCTTTTAATTTTATGACAACTCGATCCATTGTTTACACACCATCCCTTCTCTATTGCCCTAGCCTCTTCAAATCACACCAGTACCTAGAATTTGTTAACTGGTATATTAATGTTTCATATTTTAGTTTTTAATCAAATTATACTGGAGTATAGTTGCTTTACGATGTTGTGTTACTTTCTGTACAGCAAAGTGAATCACTATACGTGCACATATATCTACTCCACGTTGGATTTACTTCCATTTAGATCACCAGGGTGGAGAGGGCGATGGCACCCCACTCCAGTACTCTTGCCTGGAAAATCCCATGGATGGAGAAGCCTGGTAGGCTGCAGTCCATGGGATCGCGAAGAGTCGGACACGACTGAGCAACTTCACTTTCACTTTTCACTTTCATGCATTGGAGAAGGAAATGGCAACCCACTCCAGTGTTCTTGCCTGGAGAATCCCAGGGATGGGGAAGCCTGGTGGGCTGCCGTCTATGGGGTTGCACAGAGTCCATGACTGAAGCGACTTAGCAGCAGCAGCAGCAGGTCACCAGGGAACTTTGAGTAGAGTTCCCTTCGCTATCCCATAGGTTCTTGCTGGTTGTCTATTTTGTACATAGAATCAATAGTGTATGTGTTTCCATTCCTATTGTTTGTTACTACTTTTATTGCTTCTGTCACTTTTCTTGTTCTCTGAAGACAACAACTAGGGCTCTCTTCTACTTTATGATGAATTCTTCACATCTACTTGGTATTTGGCATGTGCTAGCTGCTTGATGAATACTTGTTGAATGAGTGAATCAGTGCCATAGATATCTGGATTCCAATAAATAAGCTGCCTGTAGTAATAACCATAAGTAGGTATTGAGTTCAACCAAGAGCTGAAGCTAAAGATAATTTAAGAAACACAACTACCAGCGAGCACTTGAAAATAAATCCAAATAGGAAAATATGTAAAAAATAAACAATAGAAAGACTCTGTGCAAAAAAAGGATTAAAAATTTGCCAAACATTGTCAAAGTTCTCATGGAAATGAACATGCTCATGTATAGTGAAGAGACTTTAAGTAGGTAAAATCTCTCTGGTGAGAAACTTTGAAAAATTCACCAAGATACAAAAAGTTCAGTCATCACTATTTTGAGATATCTTAGGAAAAAATATCACAAATGGGATATAGACAGAAGCTATCCTTGACTATTTTCATAATAACGAGAAACTTATATGTAGCTATTCCATCAACAGGAAATTGGTTTAACTGAAAAGCAGTACAAATATAAGAATGAATAGCATGCAGCCATTGAGATGCTGAAGTGTAAGAATTAACTAGGTTCATTGCTGGTGGTGGGACTTGCAGTGATTTTTTTTTTTTTCTTTCTTCTCTGCACATTTTTAAGAGATTGACTATTTCATATTTAGTATTCCTATTTTAAAAAATAATAAAGCATTAACAAAAAGCATGCTTTCATATGTTTCATAGGCTATGGTGTGTTAGACCAAGTGTAACATTTTAACAGTCCAGTACAGTGTTCAGTGATGTACAAAATAATGAAGAGCCTCACTTCACGATTTCCTCCAATGTGGATGTAGCTTTAACCTTGAATTAACTGAATTTCAGGATTTGATCTATGTGTATTCCATGAGGCTACTATGAGTTTTATGTCTGCCATTCAGTTGCAGTTCCTTTATTGTGCTTTTGGCAGTCTAAGCAATAATTATAGATATCTCTTGTAGGAACCTCTGAACTCCTGCCTGGATTTACACTACTATTCATGTTGATCTGGAATTCTTTTGAATAGCTTTCATTATTAACTTGAAAAATAGATGAATCATGGCATAACTCAAGCTACAAAAATGAGGCTATTTCTTTTCAGGAATAAATACTCTCTGTTGCCCTATGATTTGGGGATAACTACGTAGCCTCTAGCCCCATGCTTAGTTTCAAAACAAGAATATTTAACTTACATTTAAAAAAAATGTAGGGATTCTTTGCTCATAGTTTTCTACTTGGGAAGGACTTGAAAACTGACATAGCTGAATGAATACTGACATAGGGCACACTGGTTCTGATGAAATACAAAAAAATCCATATACCACAGGAGATGCACAACCAGCACGATCTAGAATTAAAAAAAAAAAAAAGAGCTATAAATAAAGGGTATGCTGTGTGTCACTGAGAAAATTTATTCTTTGGTTCTCTCTCCTGGAAGAAATCTGTTAGCGTTTGTGTACAATTCCCGAGGAACTATGTAGATATTTGTCTTGTGATATGCCAAGATAATTTTTGCATACAAAGCTTGTAGTTTTGATATAGTCCCCTATTTAAGTACTAGATGGCTTTATTGATGTATCTTGAGCTTTACTTTTTTTTCTAGCGGACATGGGTGAGTTACTATGTATTTTAACACTATTGAATAAGCGATGATAGAAGAGAAATATTCATCATTATTGAATTTATAACCTAGACTCATGAAAAAATCACTTAGTCCTTATATCCTTCTACCACATTGAATGAGAAGAAGACAAAAAACTTAAACACTACAATGAGAACCAGCCAGAAAAGATATTACTTGTTTTCCATATTCATCCAGCTAATCAAAAGGGTCATTTTAATAAACTTTCTTCTCAGAAGGTCCATTGATGTTTCTCTCATTCTCTCCTTCTCTTAAAACTGAATCACCATTTCCTTGCAACCATTTTACTAATGGAGGTAACATCTTTTGAGAAAAACTTTTGCTTTGCCTTGATGCTTCTTCAGCTCCACCATATAATGTCATTCATCCTTGAAATGTCAAAGACAATAATAAGTGCTCGTATTCTCTCACTGCTCTCCGTTAGATAATTAATGGTCTCTTAAAGATGAAATTTAATGGAATTTTCTTACTTTATTCTATGGGCTCTCTCTCCAAAATGGCTATTAGTCTGGGTTCTTTAACACACATACCAGAAATTACCCAAGTTTTCTCTTCTTATTTATCCGACTTGTCTCTCTTCCTTGCTTTCTTCCTGCTCACCAACCAAAGACATTCATCTCTCAAGGCTGAAGCTGAGTTATTTGCTATTCAATTATATTATAATTTTTCCTTTTCCAGTCTCTTAAACTTACACTACTATCTACTCCTCTCATATTTTTTTTTGTTTGTTTATTCATCATGGACTATCGCCAAGTATTCCTCCATTGCATTTTCATATATTTTCTTTTTCACCTCTATAGCCACTAGCTATATTTATATATTTGTAGTCCTATGTGAGATCTGGTTGTAGAAATTTGAATATGACATGGTTCCTCTCATCAAACACTCCTAATATATCATCAGTTTAGTTCAGTTCAGTCGCTCAGTTCTGTCTAACTCTTTGCGACCCCATGAATCGCAGCACGCCAGGCCTCCCTGTCCATCACCAACTCCCAGACTTCACTCAGACTCACGTCCATCGAGTCAGTGATGCCATCGAGCCATCTCATCCTCTGTCATCCCCTTCTCCTCCTGCCCCCAATCCCTCCTAGCATCAGGGTCTTTTCCAATGAGTCAACTCTTCCCATGAGGTGGCCAAAGTACTGGAGTTTCAGCCTCAGCATCAGTCCTTCCAATGAACACCCAGAACTAATCTCATTTAGGATGGACTGGTTGGATCTCCTTGCAGTCCAAGGGACTCTCAAGAGTCTTTTCCAACACCACAGTTCAAAAGCATCAATTCGATCTCCAAACTGTGACTGACCTCTCCTTCCTAGATACTTTATAGTCATCTACTAAGATAGTTCTACAATTATGAAACAGACTCTCAGTTAATTAGACTTTATTGACAAATAAAAGTAAGCCCTTTAGTTCCTAAGGTTTTTCGTAAATATGCTTCCAAATTTCAGTAATATTTTTAACAGAGATCTTCAACCAAGACATTTTCTAGTAGATCTAGCCTAGCAGACTGCATTGAAATGTAGTTTCATCCCAGATATAGATAGATATAAACAGATAGATAATTACTTATCTAGAAAATAGACTGTCTTCCTTTTAATTTTTGAGAATCAATTCAAGGCTTATTTTTATCCATAAATAGACCTCATTCCCATTAAAAATATTGTTGAAAACTTTTCATGCAAGAGATACTGACAAAGTTATTACAATATTTAATACATTTGGAATACTAATAAATATTACTACAAAAAATGTAACTACACAATTACACTGTGTGTTATGAATAAGACCTGGAACAGAAAAATCCTTCCTAACCTTTTGACATCATGGTACACATGGAAGAAGTATTTATAGGATACCTTGGTGTAAGCAGAGAATCCTGCACATCCAGAGGTGACCAGGCTGTGGGTTCAGCAATCTGCTTCACATCTGAACATCCAAAGTGCTGAAGGAGTCAAAATCTTGTGCATTCCCGGCACACACTATTCTTCCCAATACCGGATGGAAAGCTGTGGTGCAGGAGACCCCAGGAGAATCAGTCTCTTTCACCTTGGGTAGTCATGGAAGGAGGATTTAAATGTCCTTGAAGCAGTTTTTTGTGCTTAGTTTTTTAAATAGCATAGAAAGAGGAGAAAACCTCTGGTGCATAAATGTTCAGGGTAAATGGAAAACAGCATGTTTTCAAAGAAAAGAGAAAAAGACCAGAGAAAATTTTGTTGCTATTCATTCATGGCTAAGTATATTGAATACCTTATTTAATGTCTCTTTTTAGAATGTTTATTTTAAACTTTTGGTCTTTAATTTGCATTTAAAAATATTGTATTAGGTTAATAATTAGCATTTATTTCATTTGTTTTACCCTGCTTACTCCTTTCTCAGCACCTAACTATTACTGATGCATTATTGAGTATTTTCTATGATAATGACTCAGAGGGAAGACAGATAAAACACTGAACAAGGAAGATAACTGAACTACTGAACATAGTTTTGGCAAATCTATACCAAATAATTGGATACATGAATAGATGAATAAATGATAAATGACAAATGAAAAATATTAAAAGCATGTTTTTTATTTGGAAAAGCCAACCTTTTCCTGAGATAGAAAAACTATGGGTTTCAAGAATAAAATTCTTACAAAACTGCACTGAGCATTTACATTATAAGCCACAGAGTTTCTAAAAAAGTAACAACCATCTTCTGACTAAAAGAGAGATAAGAGTTTCACAATAAACTAGAAGAGGGAGATAGGGCTCAGTCTGGATTCCAGAGAAAGGTTTCCGTTCCTTAATTCCTGGGATTACTGGGTTTTGGGCTACAAAGCAGAGTTGAAGGAGTGTTAGAATACAGCAACAGAAATCCAGATAGACTAATGGAAAATCTAAGCACAGCAGGGACTTCTCATATTTGGCAGTATGCATGCAGGGGAGACTCCAAGTCTTGAAAAGAAATCCCAAGTCCCACACGCCACTTCAGCCATGAAAGGAGGCTAGAATGTCAGTGCTAGGAGACTCACAGAGGTCCTGATGGAAGTCAGGTCAGAACCAAGGACAGGGACAGCAGCGTCTCGGTCTCTCCAGGAATGGTAAGCAAGACTTCAGGGACTGTCAGCTTCTGTCTACAAGGATAGCTGGGCTGAGATTCACTGCAAGAAGGTCAGCAAGGGAAAGGATGACTCATGGATAGAGCATCCCTTCCCAGATGTAAGGACAATGGATAAATCAACTGAAAACATATCCTCCAGAGAGGAGTGAAGAACAGTGGGAAGAGAAGAATTCTGAATCTGATTATTTACCCAAAAGAAGCAGCTTTAAAAGTGGAAATGGTTGAGCCACCCTGATTATCATATTAAATTCTTCAACTATAATGTGGAATAAGAGTGCATAAACTGTTATTAATTCCTTTATAAACAAAGAAATTAGATGTATTCATTTATTATTTATAACTATGAATTTTAAAATTATTATAGTATGCTTCAGATTCCACCTTCTGATGAAAACAGGTCAATGGCTTTTAAATCATTGGGGAAAATAAAGGAGTTATATAACCCATGTTCAAATGTGAATTCCTCTATTCGCTAGCTGTGTGACTTTTGTTGAGAATAAATTCTCTATGAGTCTCACACGTTCTCATGTCTTACGAGCAGAGGTGCTGCTTTCTGTGGTTTGTAATTTCCAACCACAGATGTTTACAGACAGAAATGATGTCTTCCTCTGAGGCAAAGGACAGACAAGCTTACTTCCTATTATAGAAGATTTGGATTCCCAAGCTCAGGGTTCCCCTCGTATAATGCATGTGAAGTAGTCATCTCTTTTTCTTCATTTCATTCTGTTAGAATTGGGGCTCAGAAAACTGGCATACAAATAAAAATACAAATATCCTGACTAATGCTATTCCTGTGAGTAATAAAGTCCTTTGTTTCTAACCTAGGAGTCTCAGGTCTTCTGTCAGTATCCATGAAATACAGGCAGTATAATTTTTTAGCATGCATGACCATAAGCCTGATTTTCCTCACCTTTTAAATAAAGATTATATGATTGTGCTTTGTTCTTCACAGGATTGTTATAGAAATGAAAGAAGATCCTGCCAAAAAATACAACATACTAAAATTGAGAGCTTGGACCCCAGAGTCTAATAGCTTAGATTTAAATTCCAGCTTACCATTTACCAACTAAATGACTTTGGGCAAGACACTTATGTCTCTGTGCTTCAAGTTAGTCATAAGTAAAATGTGGCTGGGTAATAATATTACCAACCTCATAGTGTTCTGAGTGTTAAAAGCTCTAAGAATATTTCTTATGTACTGTGTCAGTGTTTGCTATAAGGCTCTGAGAAAGAAATTTGTACCTAACTGGTTTGCAATGAATGATATTAAAGACAGACAGACACAAATAGAAAGTAGATATATGCATACACATATATACAGATTCATAGATACATACTTGCTTGAAGTGAAGTGAGGTGAAAGTCGCTCAATCATGTCCAATTCATTGCGACCCCATGGACTATATAGTTCATGGACTTCTCCAGGCCAGAATGCTGGAGTGGGTAGCCTTTCCCTTCTCCAGGGGATTTTCCCAACCCAGGGATCAAACCCAGTTCTCCTGGATTGTAAGCAGATATTTACCAGTTGAGCCACCAGGGAAGTAAGATAGAATATGTTGGTTCAGAAAGCAAAAAGATAACTTCTGGCTACAGATGCTTGTATAGGATATTGGGCGTTTGAATTGCCCAATGAATGATAAGCAGCATTCATATATATATATATATATAACATAGCATTCACAGCTGCTAGAGAATATATTTCTCTGTATATTTAATATATATGTATTTCTCTATATATATAAAGAAGTGAAAGACTGTGAAGTCCAGAAAAATACTCTATCACAGACACACAAAAAATTGGAGAAAGAAGAGACAATAGTAGGTAAAAGCTACTGTGCCTGTTTTGCACGTCTTTCATATCAAGTTCAACGTAAAACACAAAATAGGTGTTAAATAATGTTGACTACCTAGCAAATTAAGATCTTTACATAATTACTGTGCCTGGTGAATCTTTAAGTTAAAATATGAGTGGTTTCTATGTGCATTGATTTTTTGAAGATTTTTCCAACTCCATTGGCTGGTAGGAGAGTGCCTAGTGCTATTTAAGACCAAAAAACAGAGCTTCAAACACCACTTCTTTAAATGCAAATGCATAATCACCCTCTCTTCAGTCCATTGAATTCGAGGTTTATTGGGCACTTTCTCGGTTGCATTGATTTGGCACTAATGATGTGCTTCAGTCTTATTCTACTTTTCTCTAAGAGAACATAGTGATCGTCTTAGGTTTTCTGTAATCCATTTCATTTTTTAAAATTCTTTGCTTCTCTACTTTTTTGTTCCAGTTTTATGTTATGAACATCAGGTGGTAGCCACAATGGAGAAATATATTCTCTAGCAGCTGTGAATGCTATTCTAGATACATACACTTCCCTCAAGAAATTAAACCATCTGGGTATTTTTCCAAATGCATTGAATTTATTGGAAAAAAAGAAACCCATAAGATGCATCTTATTGGAGAGAAGAGGAAAGAAATGTCTTTATAATAAATTGCAAATGGATGTTAAGTTTTAACAATCTAGAGTAATTTCACACACTGAGAGAAAATAACTGATTTTTTTATGTTTGCCCTTCCAATTTGTTTTGCTCATCTGTTTGAAGATTGGAACAATCTGTATGATTCTGAAGGAAATGTTTACAAGTAGTAAATGTCATAATTGTAGACATCTATGCCATCCTGATAGCATTAGACAGTTTTGTAAGATTATGCTGCCATGTCTGGCCAGTCTTAGCTTTATAGATAATGGTGTATGAGTATGCACAGCTTTTGTCTATTGGGATAACAATAGTAGGATAACAAACAGCTACCTTCAAGAAGGAAAATGGAAGAGCTGACTACATGGAAAGTGAGTGTGCCAGATGACACGAGCACTTGGGAAGCCTGTGTTTCTGGGGCACCCTTGCTGGGTCAGGTCATAGGTAAGGAAAGCATCTTTCGCTAGGGCTTCCCTGGCGACTCAGACATTAAAGAAGCTGCCTGCAGTGCAGGAGACCCAGGTTCGATCCCTGGGTCAGGAAGATTCCCTGGAGATGAGAATGGCTACTCATCCAAGTATATTCTTGCCTGGAAAATCCCATGGACAGAGGAGCCTGGCGGGGTCGCAAAGAGTCCAACACGGCTGAGCGACTAACATTTTCACTTTCACTTTCACACATAGCATATTGCATAGAATGACATTAAATGCCTTGCACAAGCTTCAGAAACAGTGAAGACCCTGTTGGGCATGAGGAAAATGCTGTTCTCTGAACCAATTCACACTGAAATGCCCCTGTGACATTACCCGTCCTATCAAAGTTGTCTCAGTTCATTCCTCACACTTGACTGATAGACAGAAATCTGTAATCCCTGTAGTGGATCCTTTGGGTGTGGTTTGCACCATGTGGAGTTACGGAATGACAGACAGAGAGGAAGTGCTGGGCCAAGAAAAAGAAGAAAACGTCTCTTATCTGCATTATTGGCATTTTGGGCAAGATGCATTTTTATTGGGAAGTGCTGAACATTGTTCTGAACATTTAGAAATGATAGCTTCATTGGTCTTCATCACTACATGCCTGGAGTGCCCTCCCAGCTCATAGTTCCCAACTTTCCCCGTGGCCAGCATCCTACCTGGTTGAGAACCTAAGGGCCTTGACTGATGCGACCTCCCAGCACCAGGAGCCATTCCCCACAGCATTTGCAGCTACAACCTAGACAACACAAATATGACTTTTCTTCCAAAAGTTCAGTTCAATTCAGTTGCTCAGTCGTGTCTGACTCTTTGCGACCCCATGAACTGCAGCACGCCAGGCCTCCCTGTCCATCACCAACTCCCAGAGTCCACCCAAACCCATGGCCATTGAGTTGGTGATGTCATTGAACCATCTCATCCTCTGTCGTCCCCTTCTCCTCCTGCCCTCAATCTTTCCCAGCATCAGGGTCTTTTCAAACGAGTCTGCTCTTATCAGGTGGCCAAATTATTGGAGTTTCAGCTTCAACATCAGTACTTCCAATGAACACCCAGGACTGATCTCCTTTAGAATGGACTGGCTGGATCTCCTTGCAGTCCAAGGGACTCTCAAGAGTCTTTTCCAACACCACAGTTCAAAAGCATCAATTCTTCTGTGCTCAGCTTTCTTTATAGTTCAACTCTCACATCCATACATGACCACTGGAAAAACCATAGCCTTGACTAGACGGACCTTTGTTGGCAAAGTAATGTCTCTGCTTTTGAATATGCTGTCTACCTTGGTCATAACTTTCCTTCCAAGGAGTAAGTGTCTTTTAATTTCATGGCTGCAATCACCATCTACAGTGATTTTGGAGCCCAGAAAAATAAAGCCTGACCCTGTTTCCACTATTTCCCCATCTATTTGCCATGAAGTGACGGGACCAGATGCCATGATCTTCGTTTTCTGAATCTTGAGCTTTAAGCCAACTTTTTCACTCTCTTCTTTCACCTTCATCAAGAGGCTCTTTAGTTCTTCTTCACTTTCTGCCATAAGGGTGGTGTCATCTGCATATTTGAGGTTATTGATATTTCTCCCGGCAATCTTGACTCCAGCTTGTGCTTCCTCCAGCCCAGCATTTCTCATGATGTACTCTGCATATAAGTTAAATAAGCAGGGTGACAATATACAGCCTTGCCATATTCCTTTTCCTATTTGGAACCAGTGTGTTGTTCCATGTCCAGTTCTAACTGTTGCTACCTGACTTATATACAGATTTCTCAATAGGCAGGTCAGGTGGTTTGGTAGTCCCATCTCTTGAAGAATTTTCCACAGTTTATTGTGATTCACACAGTCAAAGGCTTTGGCATATTCAATAAAGCAGAAATAGATGTTTCTCTGGAACTCTCTTTCTTTTTCAATCATCCAGTGGATGTTGGCAATTTGATCTCTGGTTCCTCTGCCTTTTCTAAAACCAGCTTGAATATCTGGAAGTTCATAGTTCACGTATTGCTGAAGCCTGGCTTGGAGAATTTTGAGCATTACTTTACTAGCGTGTGAGATGAGTGCAATTGTGTGGTAGTTTGAGCATTCTTTGGTATTGCCTTTCTTTGGGATTGGAATGAAAACTTCCAAAGATTGTATCAAGTCTACAAGGATCCAATCTATTTAGACATTTACAACATTTTTATTTCTTTAGAGGTAAGATTAAGTTAAAAGAGGTACCCTACTATCCACCTGCTGTGCAGGAGACCCAGGTTCAATCCCTGGGTTGGGAAGATCCCTTAGAGAAGGAAATGGCAACCCACTCCAGTATTCTTGCCTGGGAAATCCCATGAAGTGGAGCCTGGCAAGCTACAGTCCATGGGGTCACCAAAGAGTTGGACATGAGTTAGCAACTAAGCAACAACAATACCTATTTTAAAGCCAGGTTCTAAACCATGGCTTCATGTACAAGGTCAACTATATGCTGGGCAAGGCTCAAGGGAAATAAAACCTGAGGCTCCTTGTGTAAAAAGCAGGGGGACAGAGTGCAATTAGAGGTGTTAAAATGTAAAAATTTTTCCTTTAAAATATGTGATCATTTATAAAATAGAAGAGAGTAATAGCAATACATGAATATAAATTGTCATAATTTTTATAATATAAACTGTCATAATTTTTATAATATAAAAAGACTTATTAATGGATTCCTTAAATTGATCATAAGCTTCTTCTGGCTCCTTTTTCTTCAAATGCATTCATTAGGTTTATCAAGATTTATACTTTTGGCAGCATCATGAAAACTCCAGCCAATTGTTATTTTTATCACTATCATCTTATAAGGCCCATAAAGAAACAGGCTATCTGACAAGTAATTGGTATTGATGAAATACCATTTATATAAAATGCCATTGCATACCACTGTGTATGCTAAATAGAACTGTATTTCACAGAGGGCCCGACACTCAATCTGTTTCCTTTCTAAACTGCATTATCCAAGTAGAAATGTGGGGCCCACCTTCTCTGTGCTGCACAGGTAGGAACAGGGGCTCTCATTTACTGAAAATCTATGTGAGGAAGAAATTCCACACTTAACTGAAAGCAGCATAGGTAGACTTTGGCAAATATAAAATTATAAATCACATCAGAAGCTTTAAGTTTTAAGAAGTTGAGTAAAATACTCATTTCTTTGTCCATAATGAGTCACTTCTCACTTACCGCTTTCAAGATTCTCTCTGTTTTTGACTTTCAAAAGCTGAATTATGAAATTGCCAAATGTAGATTTCTTTAATTCATTCTATTTGGAGTTTTTTGAGCTTCTTGAATATAAAGTGTAATATTGTCATTAAATTTAGGAAGATTATGCCATTACTTCTCAAATATTCTTTTTGACTGTATCTCTCCTTTCCTTTTGGGGCTCCCTTTATGTAGGTCCCTTAGCTTGGTTCATTCTGCTTCATTGTTTTTCTTTCTGTTCATCAGACTGGATAATCTCCTTTGAGCTAACACTAAGTTTGTTGGTTCTTTCTTCTCTCTGAAGCAATCAATTTTTGAACCTCTGTAGTGAATGTTTCCTTTTAGTTATTATACATTTTAACTCCAGAAGTTCTATTTTGTTTTTTTAAAAACACATTTGCTATCTCATTATTTATATTCACCATTTATTGAAACATCATCTCCTACTATCTTTAATATTTTTAGACATGGCTTATTTTACTGTAGCATTTTGAGCACATTTAAAATAGCTGAAAAAGTCCACCTTATACGTTTTCTCAAGGACACTTTCTATTGATTGTTGCTTTTCTTGTAGAAGACATAATAGATGCAGGTTCGATCCCTGGGTCAGGAATATCCCCTGGCGGAGGGCATGGCAACCCGCTCCAGTATTCTTGCCTGGAGAGTCCCATGGACGGAGGAGCCTGGCGGCTGCAGTCCGTGGAGAAGCGCAGAGCGGGTCAGGACCGAGCGCCAGTGCGACTCGCATGCGTGGTTCATACATTCTTGCCTCCTCGTGTGCCTCACGTGAAGCGAAGTCGCTCAGTCGTGTCCGCCTCTTTGCGACCCTCGTGGACTGTAGCCTACCAGGCTCCTCGGTCCATGGAATTTTCCAGGCAAGAGTACTGGAGTGGGGTGCCATTTCCTTCTCCAGGGATCTTCCCGACGCGGGGATGGAACCCGGGTCTCCCGCACCGCGGGCAGACACTTTACCGTCTGAGCCACCAGGGAAGCCATATGTATCCCTCATACTTTTTATTAAAAACTGAGTAGCTTAAATAACATGATGTGAAAACTCTGAAAATCAAATTTCACGTCTCCCCAGTTTTTTGTTTTAGCTGCTTGTTACAGTTGTCCTTGTCTTAGAGAATTTTATGACCTAATGTCTAAATCTGTATTCCTGGGACTTCCCTGGTGGTCCAGCGGCTAAGACTCCAAGCTCTCAATGTCGGGGGCCCGAGTTCATTCCTTGATCAGGGATCTAGATCCCGAGTGACGCAACCGAAGATCCGGCATGCTGCAACAAAGATTGAAGATCACGCATGCCACAGCTGAGACCTGGCCCAGCCCAATAAACACATGCAATGTTTTGAAGAAATAAGGAAATCGGTATTCTTTGTCATGTGTAGCCCTAAAGTCTCTACTCAGTTAGCTTAGTGATCAGTTAATGGTGAGACAGAGATTCCAGTAAAGGCTTATAAACAGTAAGTCTACTATTCTTTTCTGAACTCTGTGGGTGCTGGGGCATGTCTTCAAGGCATAACCTGGAGTCTACACCTCTGCCTTAGCCTTTGCTTCCTGCCTGTGCAACCTCAGGATCGACCAGCGGAGGGAGCTTAGATCCCACTCAGGACTTTCCTTAGTACGTGCCCTTCTCCGTGGTGGGCGCAGCCCTGGGTGTGCACATAACCTTCCAGATTCTCAGAATAATTTGAGAGCTTATCAAAGTTCCTACAGACATCTCACTTCCCAACTTTCCCTTTTAAGCTCTGTTGGTTCGCTTGTTTGCCCCGACTATGTGGCACCTCAAGCAGGCATGAAGTTAATCAACTGCCTTGTTTTGTTTGTTTTGATTGTTTCTGACATTTGCCTTCAAAGGCAATGGTCATTTCACTGGAAGAGCCATGAGGCAAGTCAAACGCAGACAGCCTTGCAAGTGTGATCTTCCAGGGCACTGTGAGTTAGGGCGGATAAGGGCATTTTCCTGAAAATTAGATTTTTAACAAGCTCCGGCACCATTCTACTTCTTCTGGTGACTATCAGTCTACTGATTTTCGCCACTAGTGAGCTGTCATTTTTCAAGGACACAATGGAAATGGTGAGCAGAAAACGGGACGAAGAAAGTTCAAATGCCGCAAGCCCAGTTGTTCTTACCAAGGGTCAGCCATCGGCTGCTGGGGGGCACCTGCTCTTACAGGTCATAGCTTTGGTACCACCTCTCCCTTCTGTGTCACCCAAAGTGTTCAGATCTTTGTCATTCAAATCCTTTCCCAGACTGAGGGGAAATTCTCCTGGAATCTTCTTGAGCAGGACTTTCCAAATTGGGCAGATAATTATAGAGGAAAAGGGAAGTTTATGAGAGGAAACTGAGGAGACGTTTAATGGTAGACTTGTTTCAACCCTCTCTCTGATACAAGGTCGGTATGATGGTAGGGTCTCAAGAGGAAATGCAGCTGTCCTAACTCAAGTTGGTATAAATTAAGTAATATTCACAGAAGGGCCTATCGACAAGGATGTGAGAGCGGGCTGCATGGAATCACAATGGTTGATGAGATCACACAGGGCTAATATGAGTGGGGCGACAGACTCTTGAGCCTAGGAGGCAGGCAGGAACTAGAACACAGAAAAAACCTGGAAGAGGAGACCAGTGCAGAGAAGCCACTTTGAAAAGAGACTGAGTATTGAGACAATTAAGCCTCTGCATTCTTTCATCAGTCTTGAGTAACATTAAATAATGATGTATTTTACCCAAGGTTCTGGGTCAGAAGACACAGGGAGCCCAGGAAACCCCACAGGCAGGGAGCTCACGTAATACATAACCCAACCTCGATAAACATGCTTCCCTTCGATCTCCTGCCTGGTCCCCGCCAGTCACACCCAGCTGGAAGTCAGAGAGCAGTTTGCTTTGACTGTCGGAGTCAGCTTCCTGGGCAGACCACAGCATGGACCTGGAGGCCAGTGGAAGACAGGACTGAACAGAACAATGGGTCCATGCCTGGGAGCCTGGTGACTTAAACCAACATACGCTGCTTTGTCAAAGTTCTGGAGATTAGGAATCTCAAGTACAGGTTCTGGTAGGGCCATGGTCCCTCCAGTCCTTTGGGGAAATGTCCCTTCATCTCTTCTGGATCTGGTGGTTTGCTAATGATCTCTGGTCTTCCTTGGCTTGTAGCCACATCATTCCATCTTCCCATGGTCTTATTTTAGTAAGGACACTAGTCATATCAAATTAAAGGTTCACCCTACTCTGGTATGACTTCATTTAACTAGTTATATTTGCAATGATCCTATTTCCAAATAAGGTCACATTCCAACTTTGAGGAGCACAATTCAACTCATAACAAGGACAATGGGGAAGAAAAAGGCATCTGATACAAAAATTCAGTCAGATTAAGATATAAAAATAAAATCAACAATAATATCAGCATACTATAAAAGATTCAGCTAAATTACAAGGTAAATATGAAGAAAAGAATGATATTGGAAAACCAGTTGGCAGCCATCAAAACCATCCCAGAGTGATGCTGGGATTGCACATGGGATTGTTTGTAATATTCACACTGTAAGCAAGACACTAAACTGTATTCTGTAGCCAGAAAAGTTGAGATCCATATAACCTAATAGGTGATAAATTGAATATCTATTTTCTTTTGTTATATTTGCAACAAAAGCTGTTCAATTATCAAAACCAGAAGTTAAAATTCTATGCAATACGTGCGTTTGCTTTTATACTTATGTGATTGCATCTAAGCACCAAAGATGACAAGCTTGGAAAATAACTTAAAGATGTTATTACTACATGGGTTGGCATGAGCCAACCCATGCCTCTCTGTTCCACTGCTGCAAGTTATTGATTTGGAAACTGTATCATTTAGCTTCTCAATTCTGTCACTTGCTGGATTCATTTTCATGGATATCTTTGTCTCTGTAGCCAAAGTGATCAGACACAGCCCTTGGTTTGGTTGTTACAGCTGTTTTAAGAGGCAATTTGGAGCACTGTGGAGTCAGGGTAATCGCTTGTAAGAACCTTAGAAGCATCTCAGAAAACACACAAGAGTTCTGCGACAAGATTATCTGAAGGTGGTTGCGGACCGCTGCCTGTGGGGGAGCTCTTGAGTGTGTCTGCGGCAGCCAGATGTTTGTGTTGTCACATTAAGCCGTGGAAAGCAGTGAGAGAGGAGGCTGGAGCTAGCCGCAGCAGGGCAGAGCCCTAAGCATTAATAAAGCCCACGCACCTTCCAATAGCTCACGGGGCCTTTGTGGATCAAACGCTACTATCAAACCATTTGCGAAGCTGAGTTAATAGCCTTAGAATCTCCCATATTTTTCTAGGAAGGGAAAAATAATTTAATGACATCTTTGGGGTCTGCTTTGCCTTCTATAAACCCTACACGTTTTGCTTTCCCAGAAGCTTTTCCAAGCTTGCAGAGTTATTAAGCAAATAGGGACCTGTTCTTTTGTGAAACAAAAAGCTTAAGTTCCTTAGAAACAGAAAGCTGCTCTTGCAAGAACACACATCTGATGCACTAATTTGATGGGTATTTTTATCTTCAGGAATCCAAGGTCTAGGTCTGCTTTTAGACAACAATCAGACAGGGCAGTAAAGAATGAATGGGCACGTTGTTGAGTCAATCAATTAAAAAATGAAATAAACAAAGTGAATGAATGAACTCACTTAAAATGATAGTGTTAGCACCAGTGTGGGGAGCAGAAGGGGCCTCCTCTTCATCACTTGCAGGGTGAATCCAACACCCAGGGGAAGGATACTGGGAGTTTTGCAGACTCCAAAGCCACTATGGGATCCGACTGGGAAGAGATCTGCAATTAGTACCTCTGGCTTGAACATCACAGCCCCATTTGGGTACAGTTTTCAGTGTAAACAAATAAAGCGTGCAAATACTAATACTAATGAATTAGATTGGCTTCCATGTGATAGAAAAATTTCATACTCCCACTAGGAAATTCGGGGTACTTGATGTCTAGTGGTACAGACTAGGTGGCCTAGAAAGGCAGGTAAAGGCAAAATGAATAACTTATAATCTGTGGTCTCAATGCCCCACATCTAGAAGGGAAACCAATGGGTGAATTTTTCAGGTATCAAAACATAAAAGAAAGGCTAAGTATTGGAATGAAGAGCAGAAGGCTATTTTGAACTGAAAAAGCCCAGGATGGCTTTACAATGAAGAGAAATTTTGAAATGGGCCCTGAAAGAAGAATAAGATTTTAATATGTACAGAGAAAAATGGGAATTCTGGGGTTGAAGGAATTTTATGAACAGGCAAGGCAGTGTGGATATTGGTCCACTTATTTGCATGCATTGAAATTAGAGTCAGTAAATTTTTCCTGTAAATGGCCACATAATAAATATTTTAGGCTTTGAAGTCCACTTCTCTGGGGTTTGCTTTGTCTTCTATAAATCCTACAAGTGGTCTCTGCTGCAGCTGCATAATTCTGCAATGGTGATGGGAAAGCAACCTAAACAATATAGAAATAGTGAGCATTAAAAAAAAAAAAACTGAACATGACTGTGTTCCAAAAAGTTGTTATAAAACAGATGTCACATAGCTACAGTTTACTACCTATAAACTCCATGAGGACAGGAATTTTTGTCTGTTTTGTTCACTAATTTATTCCAAATACCTAGACAGTGCCCAGCTCATGGTCAATAAACTTTGCTTTTTATTGAGATACAATTGATATATAGCATTATATTAGTTTCAGAAATGCAACACAATGATTAGATATTTGCATATACTGTGAAATTATTACCACAATAAGTCTAGCTAACACTAGCTAAATGATAAATAAATGAAAAAAAAAATAACATGAATCTGGGCAAATGAAATAGGAGCATATCTGAGAACCATTGACTGTCATCCTGAGGTGTAGTTTTATAGCACAGATAACAAGAAACCACTAAAGGTTTTCTACAGTGTAATTACTCTCTGCATTTCAGAATGTCATTTGGCAGATAAGCTTGATGGATGGAAAAGCAAAGATATTTGAAGCAGAAAGATAGGCTGACATATCACAATCCATATAAGAAAGAAGAGATTCTGAACTAGGATGTGAGGTGTTAGGCATAAGTAAAATACAAGTTTTAGAGGCTTAACCTCTAAAATGCAGCCATGTGCTGAAATTTAGAGAAAAGACTTTAAAATAATTATTGGTGACTGGAAGGAGCATTGGAGAAGGAAATGGCAACCCACTTCAGTATTCTTGCCTAGAGAATCCCATGGGCAGAGGAGCCTGGTGGGCTACAGTCCATGGGGTTACAAGAGTCAGACAGGACTTAGTGGCTAAATCACCACCACCAGGAGCATAGCTAGTTCATTCTGTAATTCACAGAAGCCAGAATACTTTTAAGGAGAATGAAAAAAGAAAAAGTCAAATATAGGTGAAAGTTGATATATCCACCTATAAATGCTATGAGCTGTAGGTTATCATAAAGTTAGTTCATTAGAATGTTCTTCTTCTGAGTAAGAATGAAATGTAACAGATGTTCTCATGTGATTATCATTGACTTCCTCTACCCACAGGAGACTCCCTTGTAAGGCATTTAGAAGGTGGTCCCCAAACTTCTGCTTAGGTAACACAGCTCAGAACAGGCACACAGCAAGAGCCCAGGACCTCTGTTGAAATCGTTTCTGTCTTGCACTCGTTGTTTGTCATCATGCCCAGTTACCTGTCATATAACTACTTTATTTAAGCGACTTTTTTTTTTTTCCAAATGTTTCACTTTTAATTGTAGACACAGCTCCTATATTTTTTTTTCAAAGAAGTGATAAAAGTAGCGATTGACTTGAGTTTTCATGAAGTCTGCGTTTACGGAGCAGGACATGCTTTGACATTTGAGGTCACAAGCTGGACCAAAAATAAAGTTTTACACTCTCTACCATATGAATCACCAGCACAGAGGCTAATGACAAATGTCACTGATAAGTGCCTTGTGTCCAAGAAGGAGCCCTCAGGGGACAACAAGTACATGCAGTTGCAGTTTTATTTATGATTCTATTTCTAAAGCATCATTCTCTGTCATCACACTGGCAAGAAGAAACACTGATGAGAAACACAATGAAATTAGGTCAGAAATGAAAGAATGAATTTGGTCCTATAGAAGACAAAGGATAACTTAGAAATCTAAGAAGGGAAGCAAGATTCGATGCCCCTGGTTCTTCCAGAAGAATCACAGCTGTTTGCTCCTTTTTCTACATTTTCATCATCAAAATGTTGTCCTGAATATTCTATTTTCTAGAGAAAAGTTAAATATTCACATTGCTGCAGGGGCCAAACAGATAACCTCATTGTGGGCAAAGTAAGCCAGAAATAACAAAATGGTGAAAGAGGTCAGAGGGAAAAACACAAGTCCATGTGACAGACGAAGGGCTGAAACTGTGGTTCAGTTCAAGCAGAATGTGCTTTTATGTCCTTGGCTCTTGCAATTTTTACGCAAGGCAAGACAAATGCATGTTTCATCTGAAATCTATGAATGTTTAAATACTGTTAATTAATTAATATCTCAATGTGTTGTGTCCAAAAATTATCAGTGGTCCTCAGTTTGCTATCTCCTATTTTGAATCATTTTCTTACGAGAAATCCTTGATGAACTGATCACTATTACCTATTGTTTCAAACAAATGTGTTTATAAAATTTTCATAGGGCTTGATTCAGGGGAGAACAAAAATTATCAGCATACATTAAAGAAAAGAGAATTATTATGGTGCTATTTTTATTCAATAAAAGTAAAGCTAATACTTTTATTGAATATTGATATTTATTATGAGCAAATACTTTTAATAGCTCAGTTGTGTCCAATTCTTTGTGACCCCATGCACTGTAGCTCACCAGGCTACTCTGTCCCTGGAATTCTCCAGGCAAGAATACTGCAGTGGGTAGCTGTTCCTTTTCCTAGGGGATCTTCCCGACCCAGGGATCAAATGCGGGTCTCTTGCACTGCAGGCAGATTCTTTACCACCTGAGCCACCAGGGAAACACCACGCTTTTATTGAACTATGTGTTTCAAGAACTTAGATATAGTAGCATGTTTAATCCTCAGAACAGCCTTACTAGTAGGGGACTCTTAGATGAAGTTGAGGCACAATAAAATTACATAACCTCAGTTCACTTCAGTTCAGTTCAGTCGCTCAGTCCTGTCCGACTCTTTGCAACCCCATGAATCGCAGCACTCCAGGCCTCCCTGTCCATCACCAACTCCCAGAGTTCACTCAAACTCATGTCCATCGAGTCATTGATGCCATCCAGCCATCTCATCCTCTGTCGTCCCCTTCTCCTCCTGCTCCCAATCCCTCCCAGCATCAGAGTCTTTTCCAATGAGTCAACTCTTCGCATGAGGTGGCCAAAGTATTGGAGTTTCAGCTTCAACATCAGTACTTCCAAAGAACACCCAGGACTGATCTCCTTTAGAATGGACTGGTTGGATCTCCTTGCAGTCCAAGGGACTCTCAACAGTCTTCTCCAACACCACAATTCTAAAAGCATCAATTCTTCGGTGCTCAGCTTTCTTCACAGTCCAACTTTCACATCCATACATGACCACAGGAAAAACCACAGCCTTGACTAGATGGACCTTTGTTGGCAAAGTAATGTCTCTGCTTTTGAATATGCTATCTAGGTTGGTCATAACTTTCCTTCCAAGGAGTAAGCGTCTTTTAATTTCATGGCTGCAGTCACCATCTGCAGTGATTTTGGAGCCCCCAAAAATAAAGTCTGACACTGTTTCCACTGTTTCCCCATCTATTTCCCATGAAGTGATGGGACCAGATGCCATGATCTTAGTTTTCTGAATGTTGAGCTTTAAGCCAACTTTTTCACTCTCCACTTTCACTTTCATCAAGAGGCTTTTTAGTTCCTCTTCACTTTCTGCCATAAGGGTGGTGCCATCTGCATATCTGAGGTTATTGATATTTCTCCCGGCTATCTTCATTCCAGCTTGTGCTTCTTCCAGCCCAGCGTTTCTCATGATGTACTCTGCATATAAGTTAAATAAGCAGGGTGACAATATACAGCCTTGATGTACTCCTATTCCTATTTGGAACCAGTCTGTTGTTCCATGTCCAGTTCTAACTGTTGCTTCCTGACCTGCATACAGATTTCTCAAGAGGCAGGTCAGGTGGTCTGGTATTCCCATCTCTTTCAGAATTTTCCACAGTTTATTGTGATCCACAGAGTCAAAGGCTTTGGCATAGTCAATAAAGAAGAAATAGATGTTTTTCTGGAACTCTGTTGCTTTTCCCGTGTTCCAGTGGATGTTGGCAATTTGATCTCTGGTTATTCTGCCTTTTCTAAAACCAGCTTGAACATCTGGAAGTTCACGGTTCATGTATTACTAAAGCCTGGCTTGGAGAATTTTGAGTGTTACTTTACTAGCATGTGAGATGAGTGCAATTGTGTGGTAGTTTGAGCATTCTTTGGCATTGCCTTTCTTTGGGATTGGAATGAAAACTGACCTTTTCCAGTCCTGTGGCCACTGCTGAGTTTTCCAAATTTGCTGGCCTATTGAGTGCAGCACTTTCACAGCATCCTCTTTCAGGATTTGAAATAGCTCAACTGGAATTCCATCACCTCCACTAGCTCTGTTCGTAGTGATACTTTCTAAGGTCCACTTGACTTCACATTCCAGGATGTCTGGCTCTAGGTGAGTGATCACACCACTGTGATTATCTGGGTCATGAAGATCTTTTTTGTACACTTCTTCTGTGTATTCTTGCCACCTCTTCTTAATATCTTCTGCTTCTGTTAGGTCCATACCATTTCTGTCCTTTATTGAGCCCATCTTTGCATGAAATGTTCCCTTGGTATCTCTAATTTTCTTGACGAGATCTCTAGTCTTTCCCATTCTGTTGTTTTCCGCTATTTCTTTGCATTGAAGCTGAGGAAGTCTTTCTTATCTCTTCTTGCTATTCTTTGGTACTCTGCATTCAGATGTTTATATCTTTCCTTTCCTCCTTTGCTTTTCGCTT
Organism: Bubalus kerabau; assembly: GCF_029407905.1. NCBI lineage: Eukaryota > Metazoa > Chordata > Mammalia > Artiodactyla > Bovidae > Bubalus > Bubalus kerabau. The sequence goes on along the minus strand of NC_073632.1, from coordinate 107,881,102 downwards.
CTCTTCTTTTCACAGCTATTTGTTAGGCCTCCCAAGACAGCCATTTTGCTTTTTTGCATTTCTTTTCCATGGGGATGGTCTTGATCCCTGTCTCCTGTACAGTGTCACGAACCTCAGTCCATAGTTCATCAGGCACTCTATCTATCAGATCTAGTCCCTTAAATCTACTTCTTATATAACCTACACAGCTTTAAAGTGGCAAATCCCCAAGTTGATCGCCAGTAGAATAAGTCCAGTTTCCTGAGCTCTAGCCTCTGTATATCCTGGCTTGTATTAATCCTGGGATGGCAGAAAGGCACTCAGCCTATCAGATCTGGGTTTTCTTGTGGTTAAAATAGGGGTTTATAACTGACTACCCCCAGTTGTGTGGATAAAAGTAGATAATATAAATGAGATTCTTATATACTACCACACATTATTTAAACATAAATTGTCACGGACAATTTGGTATGGTATAGGGTTCTTAGCATTGGTAAGATCAAAGGCTATGCTCTATTAAAACAGCTATCATCATCTTTGTAATTCTGCAGCCAAGCACGGTATAATAAGCTGGTGCGTGTCCATCAGTGCCTGATGTGATCTTCTTGTTCCACTGGTACCCCTGTATGCTTGCCCCCAGTCGCTCAGTTGTGTCCGACTCTGCAGCCCCGTGGCCTCTAGCCCACCAGGCTCCTCTGTCCACAGGGTTTTCCAGGCAGGAATACTGGAGTGGGTTGCCATTTCCTTCTCCAGGTTGTTTTCCCAATCCAGGGATTCAACCCAGATCTCTTGCATTGGCAGATGGATTCTTTATCACTAGCACCTCCTGGGAAGCCCTCACTGGCATCTTTAGACCACTAAATGTTTTAAATAGGTACTGAATATACAGGGAATTGAATGTAATCAATTCTGTAGTACAGTGACATAAAAAGCATAATCAGGCTGTTCAATATTTTTGTTTAGTGAGTCTCCTCCCCCTGGCACTACCAGAAGAAGTGCCAGGATGCCATCTATCAGCCTCAGGAGCTTGATGCAATGTCCTGCTGAATATGGCAGAGTCACCTTTCACAAGTTGTCAGTCTGTAGGTCTGCTAGTAATTATTCCTGCTACACCATGTTACAAGTGTAACCATGCTGATTTGCTTTAAAGAGAAAGCTGAATTACTAATCAATAGAAGCAGCTAAAGGTGTGATTATTCTTACTGCTTTCTGAGGATAATATTTTGCCAGGACTGAGGAGGAAGAGAAAAAATAGACAACTGAACTTCTAGCTCTGTTCAATGTGCTCAAATTCAACTGTATCAATTATAGAGCAAACACAAGGAAAGGCTGAGAATATTTTTTAATGAGCTTCTGATGTCTCAGCCAGAGGAAACTGACAATTTAAATAGAGTCAAGTTTTATGAGACAGCTAGGCTGACAAGATACCTAAATGGTTATCTACAGTGTTGACACCCAAGACAGCTCACCCAGATGGCCGGGCACAGTGGGAGGAAACCCACAGCAGGGAGACAGTTGTCACAGACTTGTCCTCTTCGCCTTCCCACCCCCTTCCCAAAGAATGACCATCCAAATAAGCTGATGTTACAAAACCACTTAGCCCAGTGTAGCATGCAGTTAGCAATGGCTGTGGTTATTATTCGGAGAAGGCTCTGGCGACCCACTCCAGGACTCTCGCCTGGAAAATCCCATGGGCGGAGGAGCCTGGTAGGCTGCAGTCCATGGGGTTGCTAAGAGTTGGACATGACTGAGCGACTTCACTTTTATTATTAACTCAAGAAGCTAGAAACTTAGACCGGGTCATCTGAAAAACAAGAATAACATCCTTTAGTCATTAGGCCAGGTTTTGAGCTAAGTGATTGTCAGAAAGAGGCATTGTGACTCTTTGTGGAATGAGAACAATTACTTTATTTAATAGATGACCAGTGCAAGTTCTTTGCATGAAGCAGGGCAATCAAAGCTGGTGCTCTAGGACAACCCAGAGGGAAAGGGTGGGGAGGGAGGTGGGAGGGGGGTTCAGGATTGGAGGGACACATGTATACCTGTGGTCAATTCATGTCAATGTATGGCAGAAACCATCACAATATTGTAATTATTTTCCAATTAAAATAAGTAAATTTTAAATAAAGAGAGAAATTAAAGGAAAAAATTAGGAAGAGATAAATAATAGCACACTGTTATATATTAGTTCTGCCATACAGAGCAATAGATTAAACTTTAAGCATAAAATGTAAAGAAATTATTATTGATACATTTTTAAAAAACAAAACAAATCTTACTTTTTGGATCATACAAATAGCAATAAAACAGCCTTGCAGTTCAGATTATGAGGACCTTATATTCTCTGCTGCTGTTGTTTAGTTGCCGAGATGTGTCCCACTCTTTTGCAACCCCATGGATTGCAAAGATGACCAGGATAAGTCACCTTCCTGTGTCCACACTCTGTAATTGACATCATCCCTCTCCCTCCTCCACCAAGAAGCAGAGTTTCTCTCCCCACTCCATTGATCTGGTCTGGTTGTACCATTTCTGAGGTTCATTCTTAAGAGTCTTGTCAATTTCACTCCCTCTTGGAAACTCTTCTGTCAGTCACTTGAGCAGCCCTCATTGACTATGAAGGCTGGGAGGTCAGTGTCCAGGCTGATGATGACCTCTGCCAGCCAACTTGCCAGTTGACCTAAGATACTTGGAAGATTTCAGCCCAGACTGGAAGAACCACTCATCTGAGTTCAAACCAGAACAGGGAGCTAAATAAAGGCTTATCCCCTTCAAGCCCTAAGCTTTAAGATGGTTTATTTTCCAACAAAAGCTGATGATCTGTTTGTTCTCAGGCTGGAAAAGTCAGTGAGACTGAGTTCAGCCTCCATAGTAGCTGAACCTACTGACAAGCCCTGACTTTCCACAGGCAGTGACAGACCAAGACAACTAGATACGGGCCAAGAATGGTCTCGATTGTAAAGGGTCAGTAAGTGATGTTCTGTTATTGATCCCAGTATATCAATTACCAAACACAAAGAAGTCCTGAAAGTGTTGAATAGAGAGGTTGCAGATTTCTTCACTCGAAAGGCTTGGATATTCTTGGAGATACACTTCAAATTACTGTCATAACTTGATGTGAACAGGGATACTGAAAATAGTAACTAAAGATGAAGCGAGGCTCATTGATTAGTAAGTTGAGGATGTATGTGTTTCTCGCTGTGCTTCCCTCTCCCTTCAGAGGCATGGGAATAAACCAAGAACGCAAACTAATGGGAAAACACAATGCAGTCTGCTTATAGTATGATGTTTCTATTTTTATTGAGTTTAACTGTAGTGATAGAGCGTATTCATTTCTAAACATTACCATAACAAAGCACTACTAAATACACAATTTAAGCAATGGATATTTATTTTCTCACAGTTCTGGAGACTAGGAGTTCAAGATCAAGCTGTCAGAGGGTTTTGTTCTTTCTAGGGTCTCTGTCCTGCTTTCTACCTGAGTCTTTACCTCATTTATCAACTACAAGCATCTGTGTTCAAATGTCCTTTTCTTATGAAGACATTAGAGGTTATTAGAATCCACCCTAGTGACTTCAATTGAAATTGTTACCTCTTTAAAGACTCCATCTCCAAAACAGTCACATTCTGAGATTCTGAGGGTTGAACCTTAACGTATGACTTTTGAGGGACACAGGGCAAATAGTAAATACTAAACACACAGCAAAAAAATGCTAAAAAGAATGAAAGGGTCTACAACTCCACAATGTGAGCCTGTCAGTGGTTTTACTTTTTAAGACTCAGGTAGTTTAAACACACATTATTTATTCCACAAAGCAGAATAAAATGAACCTAATAAGGTTCTACATAAGGCAAGAGATAATGAACCCTGCAAGCACTTAAATAGACTTGGTAGGGAAGACTGTGTTGTTGTTGCTGTTTAGTTGCTAAGTCATGTCCGACTCTTTCACCACCTCATAGACTATAGTCCGCCCAGCTCCTCTGTCCATGAATTTTCCAGGCAAGAATACTGGAGTGGGTTGCCATTTCCTTCTCCAAGGGATATTCCCTACCCAGGGATCGAACCCACATCTCCTGCATTGGTAGACAAATTCTTTATCACTGACCTACATGGGAAGCTCCAAAGAGAAGAATGTTCTATTGCCTTATTCTTTTTTATGTTTGTATTTTTAAACAAAGAATATTTAACTATAATTTACATACAGTAAAATTTACCCATTCAAAATGTATAGATCTATGACCTTTAAGCAAATTATATATCAGCATAACTACCACCATGATCAAGATATAGAATATTTCCATCCCCCAAAAGTCCCCCATGCCTCTTTGAGATTCATCTTCTCATCCCTGGTACAAACTGTTCTTTTGTAAAAGGGTCTACCAAAACATTTTGCCTGTTTTTTCTTCCATTGTTTGTCTTATTTTGGAATTGTAACTGTTATTTACATGTCTGGACCACTTGTAAGATGTACATACTGTGACAATTTTTTTATAATCCTTAAAGATATGGGAATACGAGTTCCTCTTACCCTTCTCCTGAGAAACGTGCTTGCAGGTCGAGTAGCAACAGTTAGAACTGGACGTTGAAAAATGAACTGGTTCAAAATTGGGAAGGGAGTACATCAAGGCTGTATATCGTCACTCTGCTTACTTAACTTATATGCAGAGTACATCATGCAAACTACCAGGCTGGATGAAGCACAAGCTGGAATCAAGATTGCTGGGAGAAATATCAATAACCTCAGATATGCTGATGACACCACCCTAATGGCCGAAAGCAAAGAGGAGCTAACACACCTATTGATGAAAGTGAAAGAGGAGGGTGAAAAAAAACAACTGGCTGGCTTAAAACTCAACATTCAGAAAGCTGAGATCATGGCATCCGGTCCCATCGCTTCATGGCAAATAGATGGGGAAATAGTGGAAACAATGACAGACTTTATTTTTTGGGGCTCCAAAATCACTGCAGATGGTGACTGCAGCCATGAAATTAAAAGATGCTTGCTGCTTGGAAGAAAAGCTATGACCAACCTAGACAGACATTTCAAAGCAGAAACATTACTTTGTTGACAAAGTTCCATCTAGTCAAAGCCATGGTTTTCCCAGTAGTTATGTATGGATGTGAGAATTGGACCATAAAGAAAGCTGAATGCCAAAGAACTGATGCTTTTGAGCTGTGGTGTTAGAGAAGACTCTTGAGAGTCCCTTGGATAGGAGATCAAACCAGTCTATCTTAAAGGAAATCAATTCTGAATATTCATTGAAAGGACTGATGCTACAGCTAAAGCTTTAATACTGTGGCCACCTGATGTGAAGAGCTGACTCATTTGAAAAGACCTTGATGCTGGGGAAGATTGAAGGCAGGAGGAGAAAGGGTGACAGAGGATGGGATGGCTGGATGGCATCACCAACTCAATGGACATGAATTTGAGTAAACTCCAGGAGATGGTGAGGCACAGGGAAGTGTGGTGTGCCACGGTCCATGAGGTCCCAAAGAGTTGGATATGGCTGAGTGACTGAACGACAACAACAATCCTTGACTTGCCTTTTCATTGTCTTAAAGCTGTCTTTTGAAGAACAGAAGTTTTTAATTTTCATTAAGTTTAGTGCCTCAACTTTTTTTTATGGTCATATGTTTGTGTTCTAAATTATTTTTTCTCCTATTATTTCTTCTAGATGTTACATATTTTTATTTTCTACATTTAGGTCTATGATCCATTTCAAATATGTTCTGTTTAAAATATGAAAGTTTACAGATTTACAATTACTTCAGCTCCATTGTTGAGAGGCCTATCTTTTCTCCATTGAATTACCTTGGCACCATTGTGAAAAATCATTTGTCCATGTATGTGTGGGTCTATTTCTGGGCTCCACGCTGTTCTGTGGACCCATATGTTTCTTAGTATACCAATAGTGCGTTGTCTGAATTATTGTAGCTTTATAATCTTAAAATGAGTTAATCCAAGCCCGGCAATTTAAGGTTTCCTTTAATGTCTTTTAGCAATTCTAGATTCTTTGTGTTTTCGTAAAACTTTTAGATTACCTTTATTTTAAAATTGATTTCCATGAAATCACAAATTTTTGGACATATCTACATGGATCTAGATTGTTATTTTGTTTTCAAATACTTCTTACATTCAGTTTTGTCATTTTTAAAAAAAAAAATCTATATTATCCTAGGGGCTTCCCAGATGGCACAAGTGTAAAGAATCTGCCTGCCAATTCAGGAGACACAAGAGACAGGGGTCCGATCCATGGGTCAGGAAGATCCCCTGGAGGAGGAGATGGTAACACACTCCAGTATTCTTGCCTGGAGAATCCCATAAATAGAGGAGCCTGTCAGGACTCCAGGGAGTCACAAAGAGTTGGCCACAACTGAGCACATATTATCCTAAGAATGTTTTGAGTTGTTAATAGATATAAATTTCCTGTTGTAATATCTTATTTGTAAATTATAACTTTCTCTTATTATAAATATACTTCTCTCCTTGCTACATTTTGTATTTTATAAAACTGCCTTTTCCTAGTCTATCTCCTCTCCATCCTTTTCCCAAGAGATTATCCCTCAAAAGTAACATATTGTTGGACATTTTCTTGTAATCTGACAGCTTTTATCTTTTTATAGGATAATTTACTTATTTTCATTTGTTCTGATTACTACACTTGGTTTTATGTTTTCTTCTGTTTCATCAAATAGTTGAAGAATGCCTACCCTTTCCTTTATTTCAAGTAATCTCAAAAGGACTAGAAATAGTCCAAATCAACTTTTTAATATTTTATAATTTACTACAGAAAACTGACATGAGAACTGACATGAATTTCATACAACTCTCTGAAATTTGTGAAGTTTTTATAGTTTAAAAATGACTGTCATAAATATTAACTCTTTTCATTCTTCTTATTATTTTATCTCCATTTTTACCCTTGATGAATTCAAGATTTCAAGAGGTTTATTGACTTTTTAAGGTCACACAGTCAATAATTGTGGAGTGGAGAACCACATATTTTACTTTCTTTTTTTATGGTTCTACTGTATATTACAATTATTTTTAATGTATATAAATTAAGATTTTTAGTCGGAGTTTCAATATCTAACTCTCAAAAAATAATAGAATGAATATACAGAGAAGTAGAAGGATAAAGTCAGAGAAGGCAATGGCACCCCACTCCAGTACTCTTTGCCTAGAAAATCCCATGGACAGAGGAGCCTGGGAGGCTGCAGTCCATGGGGTCGCGAAGAGTCGGACACGACTGAGTGACTTCACTTTCACTTTTCACTTTCCTGCATTGGAGAAGGAAATGGCAACCCACTCCAGTGTTCTTGCCTAGAGAATCCCAGGGATGGGGAAGCCTGGTGAGCTGCCGTCTATGGGGTCGCACAGAGTCGGACATGACTGAAGCGACTTAGCAGCAGCAGCAGAAGGGTAAAGTATACTTGAAAAGCACTATGAACCAATTCAACATAGTTAAGATTTATACAATTTGCACATAGCAGTAAGATACAAATTCTACTCAAGTTCCCACAGACTATGAACTAGGAGATACTGGTGCATATCCAGAGACTTAAAACAAGGTGCAAAAGTTCATAGTCTAAAGGTATTGAAATCCTACAGAGCCTGTTCTCTTATCAGTGTGGAATTGTGTTAGAAATCAATATCAAAAAATATTTGAAAATAACTCACATATTTTCAAGTGTAATGTGACATATACCAACAGAGATCTTTGACTTAGCCTCAGTAAAGTTAGAAAACTGAAAAAAAAAAAAACCCACAGAGTGTGACTGCAAAAAAGAAAGCATTTAATTAAGAAATTAATATCAAAATGAGAAATTCATATCAAAGATACTTTTAAAAATCCCATGTATTTGGAAATTAAATGTCCACTTTTAAATGATGGGTATATTTTAAAAGCCACAACAAGAAAAATTAGAAAATATTTGTAATAGAATAAAAAAGGAAAGAGAATTTGCCAAATGCTTTTCTTATTTTTTAGAAAAGAAAAGCCAGAATACTTTCATTCTTTCCACTCTACAATAATCAGGAGCAAGGGCTGGGCCAGAGGCATACCTACCTGGTCCCCAATCCTGACTTTCCACTGTGGGTGGGCTTTTCCCTTCACATGCATGGTCACTGGTCACCCCTAGGCCCTCAATCTGACCTTAGCCAATAGAGGGGGAGAGACTTCATCTGATTGCCTAGCTTGGCTAAGCCACTCACCTCTCTCTCCTCTGATCGTAACTGCTGCCCACAGAGAATGTCTTCTCCTTGGCCACCAGGCATTGAGTACCTGAGTCTTTGAGCTCAAGTTCTAACCATGTGGCTGGGTCCTGCCAAAGTCCACCACTTCTTGGGACAATGTAAATCAATCTGTCTGAACAGTGATTCTAATGTAAGAGTGCATACATCTACAGGCATGAATCACTTTCTTCGTGATCAGATTTAGTAGTAACCAGATTATGCTGTTCTCCAAGCTACTTCACTCCTTGGTTGAGTTTGCACAAAAAAAGAGGAGTGTTATTTGGGGGGACCCTCTTCAACCTGAAGTGATGATGTGTGAAATAATCTGAATCCTCTCACTTAATTTAAATTTTGTGAGGAAAATAGCCTGTAACTACTGTAACACTATTATCTTGTCTGCAGTCTCAAAGGTTGGCTCTGGAAAGGTTTTCTCCACTGGCTCAAAAGTAGGTCAGCAAAAGCTCACAGTGATTGAAACAATTTGAGGGGAGGAAGATAATATTCAGATGATCCTTCAAACAAAGGCAATCCATTAGGCAGCTAAGCCATTTAAGGAAGAGCTTGGGAGATGAGATATGATAACACCAGGGGATGAATATTCTGTAATATCACCGCAATGTCTGTTTAGGTCAGAATTTTAAAGTACAGAGTGCTTTGAAAAATAAATACACATACGCATGGATTCCAGTATTCCCAACTCAGAAAATGGAAAAACAAAACACAGAAATGCTTAGATTCAACCAATATTTAACATGCATTGATTATTCCTCTCTTAGTGAATAAAGCCTGTGTGGTCAGGGCTCATGTCTGATTCACTTTGTGTTCCTCTGTTTGTTACCACTGACTGTTGTTCAGTCATTTCCCAGGAGAGAATGCTGAAATGGGTTGCCATTTCCTTCTCCAGAGGATCTTCCCAACCCAGCGATCAAACCCTGTGTCTTCCACATTGCAGCCAGATTCTTTACCATCTGAGACCCCGGAGAAGCCTCTTGCTCTGCCTTTAGAATGCATCAAGTGTCCTGTGTATCTGAAGAAAGGGATGCAGCTTCCATTTCTAGCAGAAGAGGGCACAGTGGTTAAAAGGGGGAGGAAAAATGTAGCTTTGAAGCCAAGCCTTACACAATGGGTGTGATGATCTGAAGTTCATGTCGAGGGTGATGCTCTGTAAGTTAGAGTGAGCAGCATTAATACAAGTATAGAGAACATTTTTTTCTTAGTTTCCAATAAGGCAAAATAAGCTGTAATAGAAGCTCTCAGTACATGAAAGGGCTGCCAATCCAAGTGTGTGAAATTACAAACTGAAACAAGAATGTTTCCGTTTCTGTAGACCCAGTGTCCAAGAGGGGATGAGAAAGGAGGTTTAGATGGGTAGATCGGACCAGCTCATGGAAGACTTTAAGTACCAAGTTACAAAGTTTAAACTGCCTACTTTTTACACAAGGAGAGGGCTACTGAGGGTCTTTGAGCAGTTTTGTGACAAAAATCAGTGTTGCTTCTGCAAAAAAAAATTTTTTTAAATTAACCTAGCAAGAGTGCATGCAGATAAGTCAGAGGTGAGAGGGACCACAGACAAGGCTGTAGTAATTCCTAGGGCTGTTAATGCAGGTGTGGAATGCTTCAGTGGCAGTTGGATTGATGATAAGAGGAGGATAGAAGTGAGAGCTGTTCTAGAATGAAATGTAGAGGAGTCAACAACTGACAAGAGATGAAGTGAGGGGGAGGAGAAGGGAGGGAAAAGAGAGCTGTTTGCCTCTCTGATACACCAGCAAGGACTTACCTTCTCTCTCTTCTCAACATGTAACCTAACAGCCGAGAAAGCTCTGAAATGTTCTAATTGCCTCTTTGCTCCCTATTTTTATGAGGACCAAGGTAATTAGCATCATAAGGGTTTCCAGAGGGAAAGAAGCACAGGCCTTCCTGGGGAACCAACAGCACCTGCCTGCCTGGCCTCCAGCCTGCTCACCAACGCCTCTGCTCACCTCCCGGTTCAGTCTGTGTTTAGACAGAGTCAGCCAGGATCAGGACACATCTCACACTTCAGGTGGCCCAGGAGTGACTATACATCATGTATTTTAATAAGTGTCTCAAAATGTCAGTTTCTTTCCAGGTAGAACCTACCTGGGAGGATGATATCTTGCACACTCCTAAGTCGTGCATTTCTCTAAGTGTATTTGTTAGGCACTATGATTTAACCACCTGATTAACCTATCAGTTCATTTGTCACTACCAAGGAACTAATTAGTTCATGATTGGTTCCCCAGAGTAGGCAAAACGGCAACAGTCATAGAACATGGGTGGAATGCTAGCCTAACCACCGAAAGTATATTTTTAATTAAAAAAAAAAAAAAAGAGCATCCTAGTAAAGGAATATTCTCCAACTGTGCTATGAAAAACAAAAACAGTGAATACAAGCTTAACAATGACCATCCAGCCCAAGAATCAATTTCCTGTCTGTCAATTTTGGTCACTAATTTTCATCTTTCCAGATTTCCCAACATACAACCATTACTATTAAATGATGTTTTTTTTCTTTTCATGAATATTCTTTTATTAGATTTCTTTTTTTAATATAAATTTATTTATTTTAATTGGAGGCTAATTACTTTACAATATTGTATTGGTTTTGCCATACATCAACATGAATCCACCACGGATGTACACGTGCTCCCCGTCCTGAACCCCACTCCCACGTCCCACCCCATACCATCCCTCTGGGTCATCTCAGTGCACCAGCCCTGATCATACTGTCTCATGCTTTGAAACTGGACTGGCGATTCAGTTCACATATAATAATATACATGTTTCAATGCCATTCTCCCAAATCATCCCACCCTCGCCCTCTCCCTCAGAGTCCATAAGACTGTTCTATACATTAAATGGTTGTTGTTGTCGTTTAGTCACTTAGTCAGACATTTTGTGACCCCGTGGACTGCAGCATGCCAGGCTTCCCTGTCCTTCACTATCTCCCGGAGCCTCAAACTAATGTTCATTAAATGGTAATCATTGTTATTAACAACTGTCCAATATAGAAATGGGTTATTATTATTAATTTGAGCTCACAGAGAACAACTCTGAGATCCAAAGAGGTTAAGCAACTGGAACAACTCACATATTGTGGCATATCTCTTGATTTATTTTTCTAAAAATCTAAAAGTTTATTTTTAAATTTCTCAGTTTTTCATTGCACTGATTCATCAGCTTCCATCATTTGTTATTTTCCTCCACGTTTCTAAAGATTCCCCCAAAAAAGAAAAAAAGGCATTTAGCTGTATTTTCTGGAGGGCATGAAGGAAGTGAATCTGAAGTTTCTTTCATTATGTTATGATGTTACAGTTGACGTGGAGAAACAGAGTATAGATGTTTATAAAAGACCGAGAGACCTGGAACCTGGGTGTCCAGAGTAGTCCCACTCTGCATGCCACAGAGGGGGAAGACGCACTGGTTAGACTACAGAAACCTCCCTAAGTTAGTCAAAGGGCAGAATCATTCTGATAATAGTATGTGTGGTCCCGTTATCTCTCAAGGGACTGGCATAAAAGCTACAATTTATTTTTAAAAATGAATAAATGCTCACAATGAGCTGGGCACAATGCCCCGTGGAAAAGTACATCCAGTTCTATCAAAAGAAGATACTTTATGCACATGGGCCAGTATTGTCTCTCTCTCCACTCAAGTGATGAAGGAGAATAATTTGTGCTCTCAAAGAACTTCATGGTACGGGGAACAATTTTTTTTTTTAAAGAGGCATTTCTTTGTAAAAGAAAATAAGGTTCACCTTTAAATGACTTTCTGGGTTTTTTAACCCTCTTTTGGATACAAGAAGAAGGGGAGATAGATAAAAGACAGAGAAGAATGGAGCATTTTTTTCTGATCTAGACAATGATGAATTAACATTTTCATTAGTTATGGAAATATTTGTTCCAAATCTTTTTGTTTTGTTCTAGTGTTTAACATGTAATAGAAATACTTGTTATTCATGTGACCACAGGGATCTAATTTCCAAGGCAAGTTCTTTCTGTTGAAATAGTTGACAGTTTAGTACCTCTCAGAGTTTTAGAACAATCACTTCTAATTTTGCAAGCATGGTAGGAATTGATGCCTGACAGCGCAACTAAAGCTTTGTTTTAGCCCCAGGACTCATGAGTCAAACAACAGAATGGCTTTCTGGGGCCTTTACTCCTGTAGCCAAAAAGGATGAGAGGTGCCTTTGGCTCCCGGGCAATCTGTCTTGAAGCCGCAAGCCCTCAGCAGACACAGCGCTCTCATCAATAGACGTCTGGACTCCAGTTGGGTGTGTGGGTGGCAGCGCCGACATCTCACTTTGACGGAAGAGTCCTGGGATGCTGTTACCAAAGGTGACGTTTTAATAGCCATCAGACAAATCACTCTTATCTACACAGTCACCGAGCCTCCATCAGCAGCGCCTCACCTGCCGCAGGAGCACACACCAGACTTCTTTTGTGCTACAGCCAGTTAGCCTGCCTTAGAATTGTGACCGAAATGCGTGTTTTACCATCTGGCCATTGCTGAATTTGATAGAGTCTCTTGTCTGTGCTTATCTTGTCACTGGAACAAATTTTCAGGCTTAGAAATGAAGACAGTCCCCATCAGTCATGGGTCTTGGCTCCTTGGCTTCTCATTGTGTGATAGGTGCCTGGAAATCCGTTCACAGGAGTCTGGCGGCGGGGAGACAATGACAGTTGGTAAGCAGAAGGGACGAAAGATGCAGGGTGGGAATACACATGTTTGATACAGCTCTCCAACTCCTGTGACACAAAAGAAGGCATGGGGACTTGGCACTTTTTGCAAAAGTGGATGGCCCAGATTTGGGGGGTAATCAGAAGCACAAAATCAGTGTCTGATGGCTAAACCCATGTCATAGAATTAAAAAGCAAATGTTATTAACTTCTTGGTGTCCACTTCAGAGAATGAAGCAGGGGAAAGATGTTAAGTACACTTCTTTTTTACTGGAAAAGCAATACATATAATTAGGAGTGGAAGCCAAATAGCAATTAAACTATCATGTCCTTCATAGGGAATACAAAGACATTTAAGCAAAGTAAACAGGATACATATAAATAAAGCTTTAAAATCACGAAAAGTAACAAGGAGTGCAGATAACTAAAATCTTGCCATCTACAAGAATTTAATGAGTATCCCATAAGTTTAAGACACCATGCTATGTCTCTACCAGAAAAAAAAAATGTGAGGGGAGGCTAAAGCTTCCAGAATCAGGGAAGCCTAAGACTGAATTCCAACTGAGCTCTTAACTGCTGTAAGAAAGTAACGGCACTGTCACTGAACTTAGATTCCCACATATAATAGCTGAGAATAATATTTACCATTAGGGTTGTTGTGGGAATCAAAACAATCTGCAGTCATTTATTTTATTAATTTAATAAACACTTGTAGGGCATTGTCTTCTCATTTGGATCATTCTAGCAATTCAGAATAATATGGCTAATAAAAGAGGCAAAACGGTCTGCCCTCAAAGGGCTTCCATTCTGGTGAGAAAGATGAGCAAATAAACAATGTATTCATAAGTGTATCAGTTCAGTCGCTCAGTCGTGTCCGACTCTTTGCGACCCCATGAATCACAGCACGCCAGGCCTCCCTGTCCATCACCAACTCCCGGAGTTCACTCAGACTCACGTCCAGCGAGTCAGTGATGCCATCCAGCCATTTCATCCTCTGTCGTCCCCTTCTCCTCCTGCCCCCAATCCCTCCCAGCATCAGAATCTTTTCCAATGAGTCAACTCTTCACATGAGGTGGCCAAAGTATTGGAGTTTCAGCTTTAGCATCATTCCTTCCAAAGAAATCCCAGGGCTGATCTCCTTCAGAATGGACTGGTTGGATCTCCTTGCAGTCCAAGGGACTCTCAAGAATCTTCTCCAACACCACAGTTCAAAAGCATCAACTCTTCTGCACTCAGCTTTCTTCACAGTTCGACTCTCACATCCATGCATGACCACTGGAAAAGCCATAACCTTGACTAGATGGACTTTTGTTGGCAAAGTAATGTCTCTGCTTTTGAATATGCTATCTAGGTTGGTTATAACTTTCCTTCCAAGGAGTAAGCATCTTTTAATTTCATGGCTGCAGTCACCATCTGCAATGATTTTGGAGCCCAAAAATATAAAGTCTGACACTGTTTCCACTGTTTCCCTATCTATTTGGGGACCAGATGCCATGATCTTCGTTTTCTAAATGTTGAGCTTTAAACCAACTTTTTCACTCTTCACTTTCACTTTCATCAAGAGGCTTTTGAGTTCCTCTTCACTTTCTGCCATAAGGGTGGTGGTCATCTGCATATCTGAGGTTATTGATATTTCTCCTGGCAATCTTGATTCCAGCTTGTGCTTCTTCCAGCTCAGCGTTTTTCATGATGTACTCTACATAGAAGTTAAATAAGCAGGGTGACAATATACAGCCTTGCCGTACTTCTTTTCCTATTTGGAACCAGTCTGTTGTTCCATGTCCAGTTCTAATTGTTGCTTCCTGACCTGCATATAGGTTTCTCAAGAGGCAGGTCAGGTGGTCAGGTATTCCCATCTCTTTCAGAATTGTCCACAGTTCATTGTGATCCACACAGTCGAAGGTTTTGGCATAGTCAATAAAGTAGAAATAGATTCTGGAACTCTCTTGCTTTTTCCATGATCCAGCTGCTGTTGGCAATTTGATCTCTGGTTATTCTGCCTTTTCTAAAACCAGCTTGAACATCTGGAAGTTCACGGTTCATGTATTGCTGAAGCCTGGCTTGGAGAATTTTGAGCATTACTTTACTAGTGTGTGAGATGAGTGCAATTGTGCAGTAGTTTGAGTATTCTTTGGCATTGCCTTTATTTGGGATTGGAATGAAAACTGACCTTTTCCAGTCCTGTGGCCACTGCTGAGTTTTCCAGCTTTGCTGGCATAGTGAGTGCAGCACTTTCACAGCATCCTCTTCCAGGATTTGAAAGAGCTCAACTGGAATTCCATCACCTCCACTAGCTTTGTTCATAGTGATGCTTTCTAAGGCCCACTTGACTTCACATTCCAGGATGTCTGGCTCTAGGTCAGTGATCACACCATCGTGATTATCTTGGTCATGAAGATCTTTTTTGTACAGTTCTTCTGTGTATTCTTGCCATCTCTTCTTAATATCTTCTGCTTCTGTTAGGTCCATACCATTTCTGTCCTTTATTGAGCCCATCTCTGCATGAAATGTATGGAAGACTGCAAATACCGCTAAGTTGTAAAGCAAGTTGGTATTGAGGGGTAGATTGTTTGGTGATGTGAAACTTTATGTAGAGTGGCCATGGCAACTGTCACAAAATCTGTGAAACTGGGGTAAAGGAATAAGTATAGTGAGAAAGTGAGTCATGCGGATATCTGGGTGAAAAATGCAACAAGAATTTTATTGAATTTGGTGTGCTGATTCTAAAAGTTTACATGAGAGAATGAAGGGCCAAAATAGTCAAATGAGTAAAAGAGAAAATGGAGGTTGTCCCATCATCTACTGAAACTTATAAAACTAAGGTGATTAAGACTCTCAAGTTCTGCAGAGTTAAACAAGCAAGTGAAGTAAAAGGAGCCAAGAGAGAGCCACACTGATGCATGCTGGACTTGGGTCATTCCAGAGCAGGAGGAAGAGAATGGACTGTCCAGAATTTGTTAGGGAACTGTTGGTTATTCATATGGGAAAAAAGAGAGTTATTGCCCTATATAGCACCAGATACAAGAACCAATTCTAAGCTAAATTGAAAATAAAAGTTAACACCAAATTTGAAATTTAGGACAACAATACAATTTTTTTTTAATATTCTTGAGTTCCAAAAGATTTCTTAAACATATTTCAAAAGGCACAAAACATGAAGAAAAAGGGTTGGTAAGCCTGACTGTTAAAATGTGAAACTTCAGTTCATCAAAAGATATCGAAAGATAGTAGAAAAGAAAGCCATAAACTCAGAGGAGATATTTATGATACATAAAACCAATAAAGGAATACAATCCAGAATAAAACACATGAACACACATATATACACATATAAATATATATGCATTATATATATATGTGTGTGTAAATAGACACACATTGGTGACATATGCATATATGGTTATATATATATATATATGTATAATATAAATCATTAAAAGTAACAAAGCAGCTAATTGAAAAATGAGCTAAAGGCTAAAACAGAAACTTCACAAAATAGGAAACTGGAACTGTCAGTAAAACTTTGCATACCATGTAAATAAAAATATAGGCTCTGTCAATATCAAGAGTTGGGAAACGTCAGTACTGGTCACTGCTGGTAGAAGTATAAACTGGTACAACTACTCTGGAAATGATTCCATCAATATCAGCTAAAGGTTATAAGCATGTATCTCCTACACTGTGATTCCATTTCTCTAAAAACTTGCACATGAACAGAAGAGGTATCTATAATATTCCACAGCAGCATAGTTTATGATACCAAAACATGTAGCATCTATTAACACAGGTATGTTGTATTTATACAATGGACTATTACACAGCAGTAATAATTAATGCATATCAGTAAAACAGAAAAATACAGATGTGTGTCCAAAATATAGCATAGCATGGAAGAAAATTGCAGAGTATGTATATCCATGTATATACATTCAAAGTAAGCAAAACCAAGACATAGAACAAGAAGGAAAGGGATCTGGAAGGGCCATTCAGAATGGCCCAATATCACCACTCATTCTCTATTTCTTACATGGATGAAAGAGCATGCCAGTGTCCACAAAACTGCTATCCTTTCCAACTTACATATATGCTGTTACTATGCATCTTTTCACTATTTGGTCAATATTTTTGAAAAAGTGACTAACAAGGGAAATGAGGAGAAAGTGAGGCATTTTGGTTGCAAAGGGGAAAATACCTTTCAGAATGTAGATGTAGAAAATACTGAAGCAATGGGAGGCTTTTATTTTCTTTGCTTTACAGTTATCTTGAGAAACACTAAGGATGTCTCATTATTGATGATAAGGATTCAATAATGAGTTTTAAGACACAGAAGAGAGGAGCGCTATTCAATAATATGAGGATCTCAGGAAGATTTGTTTTTTAAAGGCAGATAACTCGAAGCACAGTGTAGGCGTGGTGGTATTGAGAGCGAAGTAGACAATTTTGGGAGGACGGGCTGACAGCGATACAGACAAATGGTGTGAGCAACAGAGAACTCTGCTCAAGTTTATATGTAACTTTAATAACTCAAATGGGGAAAGAATCTGAAAAAGAATAGATGCATTCATGCTTAGTTGTTCAGTCATGTCTGACTCTTTGCAACCCCATGGACTGCGGCCCTCCAGGTTTCTCTGTCCATGGAGTTTTCCAGGCAAGAATACTGGAGTGGGTTTCTGTTTCCTACTCCAGGGCATCTTCCCAACTCAGAGACTACTATATTCCAGTATAAATTTTTTTTTAAAAAAATTAAAGAGCTTGTGGAAAATAGACTTAGCAAACAGGGACAGCACTGGACCGCTCCCTGAGGATGCAGAGAAGGAACACTGGCTTTGCAGTAGACACAGAAGTCGAAGGGATGCCCACGGGTGTGAGTGTGGTTGAAGATGGTGAGCAAGAGGTCCCGACAGTTCAGTAGGAGATGGGAAGGAAACCCAGAAATCAGAGATGGGTATGAAGGCGTACGGGAGAAGAGAGCTGAAGATGTCAATCATGAAAACGGGAACATGGAAATAGGAGTGCTGTGGATTCTATCCCAGGGCTTATCTCTGAGGAAAGATAAGCATTGGCTGCTGTGTCAGAAATCTTTCGTTCCATTAAAATTAAAAATGATCTGAAGCAAACAAGGGGAAAATTACCTTTCTTGACATATGGATAATAAAATTAACTGCTCATGTTATTCTCTGTTCTTAGAGGTACTTGAAGTATTTCTTTGTGTAAAATATCCTATGTATTAATTTTCTAAGAATAAAACTGTGCAAAACATTTTGCACTGGAGAAAAACACCGAGGTGAGGAAGTTGCAAAGAGTAAGGCTGCCTGGTGTCTGCTCTACCCTTTCCCCGCCAGGTCCATGGACTTGAAATTCAAGTGTCAAGATTCCTCAGCCACTATCTCCTCACCTGTCTAAACAGAAACTGGTCCCTTTGAACCTTGGCTTTCAGGAAAAGTAGGGGGATTTACAGAGCTGTTCCAATGATAATTCTTAATAAATATCAATAAGCTGCTTTGGTGATGTTTTCAATAGTCTTTCACATAAAACGGAACTTGAAGACATGAAAATGATGGAAACAAAGGATAATTGTCAGTATCCTGATGCAGGATGTTAGGAGAATTACTTTTAAAAGCCCCAAATTCTGAGAAACAAACAGTGTGCCTATTGACCTGTCTGAAAATTTATATATGGGCTGCACCCTCTTGCTATGCTGAAAGCCCCCTACCCCCAGAGTTGTAATCCTTTTAAAAGTGGCACATGAGGGGGCAATGACGCTGTGGTCCTAGCCTGGGTGCTTATTGAGGGCTGATTGATCTTAGCCTTCTGTTCCTCAGAGGCCCCCCTGTGCAGTATTGAATATTGCTGTTGCAACCATCAATCTGAGCCACTTAATGCTAAATTTAACTCAGGAGGTGGTAGGTTCTCTTTGGGCAGTTAATGACATTTGAAAGAGTCATCTCTCCCTTTGGGGCATTTTTCCCTACCAGCATTATAAAGTGAATCTACCCTTGGCATCATTAAACCCAAGAAAAATGGGATTTAACTGCGTTTGGTAATTAAAAAAAAAAGTTTCATAGATAAGCTAGTGGCACAGGAATATTAGGAATTTGCAATTGTTTATTCACTGAAGGGGACAAAAGAATTGTTGGTTTTATCATCCAAGGTTTGCATCTAGGCTCAGTGAAAGTTTCCTTTTTTAACTATATTCTCTTATCAGTCCTCTAAGTGGGAGTACAGCTCAGAGGGGAAGTGACGTGGAAGTTAGACTCTGAATGGGCACACCTTACGCGATTTACAAGGTCAGAGGGAAGTCCCATTCTTAACTTCTCTCTGTACTACCAAAGCTAGAAGATATACCAAAAGGAAGACATGCCAAATTAAGGGACAGGTCTTTATGTTACTGGACTTCCCTGGTGGCTCAGATGGTACAGCATCTGTCTACAATGTGGGAGACCAGGGTTCAATCCCTAGGTTGGGAAGATCCTCTGGAGAAGGAAATAGCAACCCTCTCCAGTATTCTGCCTGGAAAATCCCATGGATGGAGGAGCCTGGTAGGCTACAGTCAATGGGGTCACAAAGAGTTGGACAAGACTGAGCAACTAAACTTTCACTTCTTTCTTTATGTTACTAATAGTTATCAATGTTAATTATCTAGATCCTAAGTTATGGTACTTCACTTCTAATTAGGATATAAAGAGTCACAAAAAAATATTACTCTTACCCTCAGTTCAGTTCAGTTGCTCAGTTGTGTCTGACTCTTTGCGACCCCATAAATCGCAGCACACCAGGCCTCCCTGTCCATCACCAACTCCCAGAGTTCACTCAAACTCACGTCCATCGAGTCGGAGATGCCATCCAGCCATCTCATCCTCTGTCGTCCCCTTCTCCTCCTGCCCCCAATCCCTCCCAGCATCAGAGTCTTTTCCAATGAGTCAACTCTTCGCATGAGGTGGCCAAAGTATTGGAGTTTCAGTTTCAGCATCATTCCTTCCAAAGAAATCCCAGGGCTGATCTCCTTCAGAATGGACTGGTTGGATCTCCTTGCAGTCCAAGGGACTCTCAAGAGTCTTCTCCAACATCACAGTTCAAAAACATCAATTCTTCGGTGCTCAGCTTCCTTCATAGTCCAACTCTCACTCTTACCCTAATAATTACCAAAAATCAATCCTCTACAAAATCTTACTTCTCTTGAGTCCATTGGAAAGCTTCGGCCACAAGGGAAATGGACTGAGTTCTTAAAAGTAACAAGTACCACCAGCACCAGTCCCCTCAGAAGAAATGGGGCATGCAAAGCACCTCTCTTCTGCAGAGCATGGAAGACAGAAGCAGCTGTCAAAAAAGAAAGCAGCAGCAAATATTATATGAATTTTTACTACCAAATATGATCAAATATGAGAGAATAATTGGGAGCCATCAGATTAGGGGTCAGTAAACTGTTCTTTAAAGGACAGAGGATGAGATGGTTGGATGGCATCACCGACTCCATGGACATGAATTTGAGCAAAGCCCAGGAGAGAGTGAAGGACAGGGAAGCCTGGTATGCTGCAGTCCATGGGGTCACCAGGAGTCGGACACGACTTAGCAACTAAACAACAACAACAAAAGCTTTCTTAAAGGAGTAAGAAAATAAATAGTTTGGAATTTGCCAGCTGTATGGTCTGCGTCAGCTCTACGATCGTAGTGCTAAAGTAGCCACAGACGACGTGGAAGTGAGTGACTGTAGCTGTGTTTCTACAAATTGTCTCGACAGAAACTGGTGGCAGCCCCAGGGGCAAGAGTTTGCTGACTCCTGATCAAGGGGCCCCCAGTGTCTTAGATGGAATCCAGTTGGCATCACCCTATTTTCTTTTGACCAAGATGGAGGAGCAACGGCTGCCAAGCAGAAGCTGGCTTCAGCAGCTCGCATGAGACCAAAGAAGCTGGGCCAAGTCCTCATCCTTTCAGAGGCCAGTTTTAGCTTCTGCTTTGCTCTTACACTAAGCAGGCTCCCAGACAAACAGGCCAGAAATCCTGGGACCTCCTTAAGCTCATCCTTTATATGAGGAATGGACTTCTCAACCAATTAAATTTGAATCTCAAAGGACAAGGACACTCTGACATTTAAGTTGGAGTAGCAAATGGACCTTCTCTTTTTTCACTTATTGTTACAAAAAGGGGATCCTTGTGAAGTTTTCCTAGAATGATTTTCTTTATTTTAGTGAATTAGAAACTTGAGTAAGTGGAATAGGGGCATAACAAAATCCTGGTGGTCCAATATTGTATCTTATTCCTCATTGTATAGGATAGGACAGGTACAAAATAATTGTTTGATATATGTCTGCTTCTTGAATCCATTTATTTTTTAAAAACTGACCCCATAGAACAGACCTTCGGTAACAGAACAAAGAAGAATTTATTTTAGATACATCTTAGTGCAATTCTCTTGGAAACATGATTTTCAATAACATGTAATTTTAACTACAGTAAAGTTGTTAGATCGTGATTACTAGTGAACTTTAGCTACATTAGAAAGATCAAATCATAATATGTTTTAATGGTGCCATTAAATGAAGACTATTTCAGATGGTCATTCCTCTAGGAAATAAGTTTTTCTTAATTCTACAGCAAGAGTTCTATCCACCAGCATGTACCTACCTAAGCGTTTTTGCCCACAAATCTATTTATCTTTCAAGCACCTCTCTTACAGCAAACTCGAGGACCACTTACAGACCAGACGTATTCAAACAGAAGACGCAAGGCACTAACAGAGATCAACACAGCCCTGGTGTTTTACTTCGGAATATTTTACTATACAGAGAACAAATACCTTTTATTTCCAGAGCCTTTTTGAGAAGCACTTTTATGTAAATTATCTCACTTATCCTTATATTTAAAGCAGAAAAAGCAAATGTTTTCCCACTTTTAAAAATAGAAAACAAACACAGTGGGTGTTAACTGGCTTGACCAACGACACACAGCTGATAAGTCTTAGAACAAAATCCCTAGCCTGTGTATATTTTTTCCACCATATTCCCCTGCTTCAAACAAACATAAAATTGTTAAGGGTTTTGAATGAAAAATGCTGTTATTTAGATATTTATCCTCAATTCCAGTAAAATCATTTAGCAGAGTTTCCAAATATTCTTCTTTTCAGAGGTTGCTCTGTACTTTTATGAAAGGAATCAATAATGATTTAAAATTATAGTAAAGCAATTTGTAGAATGCTACTTTAATAGGGAGCATGAAAGGCTCAGAATTCTTCAGTAATAAAAAAAAATTTAATTCATATACACACAGTAAAATATTCTACAGAACAATAATTAATAACATCATGACAATGTGTCATGTTTTATTAGTTAAAAACTATTTTGACTTTCTTTTAATACCCAGATTTATACATATTGATGGCTGGAATGATTCATAATGCCATTTTACTATTAAACTACCCCAGTTTCACTTCATATTTTAAACCAAACAATTAATTTTGTTCATGCATACCTTCTCTGAACAGACTGACTTGAATTTGTCATTTATTCTAATTATGCATGCAAAATAAGTTGCAGACAGCCACATAGCTGAGCTGCGTGCTTGCTGTTTAATATTTATAGTGCTCCAGCAATGATTAAGCAGCATGTACAACAAAATCCTTGCTCTTCCAGGCTTGTAAATTTCAGTGTTTTGACAGAATTTATAGTTAAGATACTGGTTTCGTACTGACCAGCCCATTAGCTCTGTGAATCTGTGAACCATGCTGCTGGGCCCCAAGGTCATGAATTTGCTCCTCCTGTTTACAATTAACCTTGCTTTATGTTATAGCCACTAAACTGCACGGTAACTCCAGTCAACCACCTGAAAAACACACTGCCTTGGTGACTCAGGGAGGGCAGGATAGATGAATCAGTAAGCATTCAATTTTGCTACTAGAAAAAGAACTCAAAGCCACTGACAAATTTGTAGCACCTTTATGAAAGTCCCCAGCTTCTAAAAGAAGCTCATGGCCGTGCCTTTGTTGATTTCTGTGTTCATTACAGGTATTCTGGCATTGACTTTTTTATTTTCTATTGGTATCAAACTCAGTCTAGTTTCTACCTTGGTGAAGAACAAAAAACAGTTGTTTCTTCTAAAACCACAGAGCTTATCAAATCTGGGGGAAAAGCGATCACAACTTGAGTGAATAGTCAGAAATCATCCTATGATCTCTCTAAAGCAACAAGACTAGTTTTGTGTGACTCAGAGAAGTAATTTCATTGTTTGGAACTTGGTCATCTTTAAGAGTAATTACTGGATTTCCCTGGAAGTGAGAACTGTTTCATCAGCAAATTAGCATCAACCCACTAATAAACATTCCTTCTAAGACAAACCCAATATGCTTAGTGTTTTCTCTAGATCTAGAAGTTTCTGGATAAATTACAGATTTTGAGTGACCAATAGCAACAGGTGGGCTTCCCAGGTGGCTCAGTGGTAAAGAATCTGTCTACCAATGCAGGATACAAAGGAGATGTGGGTTCGAGCCCTGGGTCAGGGAGATCCCCTGCAGAAGGAAACAGTAACCCACCACAGTATTCTTGGCTGGAGAATCTCAGACAAAGGAGCCTGGTGGGCTACAGTCCATGGGGTCACAGACTCGGACATGCCTGAGCACACACATTAGCAACAGGTGCTTCTCAGCATATCAATTGGGCGGTGGTTTAGTCACTAAGTTGTGTCTGACTTTGGACTCCACGGACTGCAGCCCACCAGGCTCCTCTGTCCATGGATTTTTTCCAAGCAAGAATACTGAAGTGGGTTGCCATTTCCTCCTCCAGGGGATCTTCCTGACCCAGGAATCAAACCCGCATCTCCAGCATCTCCTGCATTGCAGGCAGATTCTTTACCACTGAGCCACTGGCAAAGCCCCATGACATCCTTCATGCTCCTCCTAAAATTGGCTTTAGCTCAAAAAACAGTTCATGTTAAAAATGAATAAACAGGGAGAAGAGAATGGCAACTCACTCTAGTATTTTGTCTGGAGAATCCCATGGACAGAGGAGCCTGGCAGGCTACAGTCCATGGGATCACAAAGAGTCGGACATGACTGAGTGACTGAGCACTCACATATCCAGTGTATAATATATAATTTTTAGAGCTGTGTAAAGCAAATAAATATTCTTCTCAAAATATTATAGCTTAAAAATGAATAAACACTTTCTTGGTAATACTTAAAATTTTCTTGGTAATACTTAAACCATTTGATTTTAGTTAAAATAAAAAAGCTGTTTTAAAAATGTCCACAATTCAGGACTTCTATGTATTATCGAAAATGCATTCTTTCCCTTCTCTATTAATAACTTCACCTCCCCCATTCCAAATAGTGGTTGCTTGAGATGTTGATTTAGTAACAAATGTAATATTTTATGTCATTTGGCTTTTTTTATATTCAACATGTCCAGCTATACAGGAGGAAAAAATCACTACTGCACTTCAAACAAATTCTTCAAGAGATTTTCCTGTGCCAATGTATACAGAAAGAGCTGCCCTTTTGTTTTGCAAACAGTGGCTCTTCTCTAGCCTATAAATAATGGAAAGGAAAACCTCAGAAAGGGTTTTCTAATTCCATTGGCTTCAGGCTAACTACCCAGCATGCCTTCTTGTTTACAACTGCAAGTCCAAATGTATGATTTTTCCCCTTTTCACTCAAAACATTAGCTTTTTGGCTTATGGAATTAACCTCTGCCATGCATCTATGCTGTTTGCTTGCTGTTGCTATTTTAAACACTGAATCTGTTTTGCACTTTTTACCATAAGGCTCTGAGGGTGTTATATAAACTGCTACTCCAGGAATTCTCTTTTTATCTCACATAAGGTAAATGTCAAGCCCTCATCCAAATGTACTGATAGACAAACTAGAAGCTGCTGGAAACCTTTTGAACATAGGTAGCTGTATCAACCATGTTTCTAGCTTCTAAAACAAGCCTGATGATGTCTGATATCTTATGACAAACACGCATCGGATAATTTGCCCAAGTGTCCTCCCCTTGACCTTCTCCCTCCCTCATCACCCCCTTAGGAGTCCTTGTTCTGTGGGCAGTTGCAAATACAAGCCAATCATGCCAGAGTTCACACCCCAATCACCTCAGATCTCCCTTTCTCACACTTCAGCCCTGACTTGATCACCAGACAATTAGCAAGAGCCCCTGTGCCCCAGGGCCTACTGAACTGGCTCAGAATAGTCAGCTTCCCTTTCTTCACCTGCTCCTTTCCTGTCCGTACACGCTAAGTCACTCGGTTGTGTCCGACTCTTTGTGACCTTATGGACTGTAGACCGCCAGGTTCCTCTGTCCATGGGATTCTCCAGCCAAGAACACTGGAGTAAGTTGCCACGCCCTACTCCAGGGGATCTTCCCGACCCAGGGATGGAACCTGGGTCTCCTGCACTGGCAGATGAGTTCTTTACCGCTAGAGCCATCTGGGAAGCCCTTATTGGATGTACTATAACTCAAATTTTATGTTAACATAGTGTATTTTAAAAGAACAACCTAATTGAAGACCAAGAGATCTCTTTTTAGCTCTACTCCCAGATTGCCTTTCTCTATTATAGACTTTTTGCTTGAATTATTTGAATTATGTGACCCATCTATTAACCCATTGCTATGTCTACATACAACATGGGACAAAATACAGTGGCAATCCTGAGATTTAGTTGGACCCCAAAGTCAAGAGATGGAATTAAACAAACCTTTCCATATCACTTTTATGTCTTACATTCTGAGACTTAGTCAAGAAGTGAAAATATGCTGATACCTCTATTTGCAAGACTAAAATAATTCTGTTTGCTTTGCCGTTCCTTCTCTATCTCCATCTGTTTGTTTTTTTATGTAAATTTTACTTGAAGAAAGCTGATAAAATTGCTGTGGCTAGTCTAGGAGGAGGGAAAAGAAACGTAAATGTGGAATGCAGAATGGAACTTTCTGAGTTAATACTTTTTAGAAACTCTCTGTGGTTTTTTGGTGCCCCACCAATGTAGATTGAGTGCTGCTCAATTATTTTGATGCAAATCTACTTCTTCAAACCCAAGTGTATTTATAATGAGATGAGATGCCTTCTAAGGTCCCAGTCTGCTCTACCAGTAACTTTCTATAGTCTTATGAGGAGCAAATAGTCTCAGATATCTTGCTGAGATTTAAACCAAATCAGAACATTTAGTTCAGAGTGGAATGAAAAAGTAGCTTATCCACTATGATCACTGATAATCTTGTGTGTGTTGTCTAGAATCTTTTAACTTTCTTTCACTTGTATGGAATGCTTACTTATTATGGGAAGAGACATATGTGAGAGGGTGCATGCATGCTAAGTCGCTTCAGTCGTGTCCAACTCTACAACCTTACGGGCTGTAGCCCACCACGCACCTCTGTCCATAGGATTCTCCAGGCAAGAATACTGGAGTGGGTTGTCATGCTGCCTCCAGGGGAGCTTCCTGAGCCAGGGATCAAACCCACATCTCTTACCTTTCCTACATTGGCTGGCGGGTTCTTTACCACTAGCGCCACCTGGGAAGCCCATACGTAGAGCACCGTACAACGAGTCACCTCTTTTGGGTTTTGAGACTAAGTCAACATAATTGTGAGCACGCACAGTGATACTTCAAAAATAATGATTGATTATTTGGTTGTAGATCTTCATAAACCTCAGGTATTTTTACAAATGTCTTTCACTATTCTTTATTTGCACTCTTTTGAAGAATCTAAATAACTTGAAAGACATATAAGCAGGTTCTCCTTTGAATGCTACATTGATAACTTCTGTCCACTCACCCTTAACATAAACTGCAAAAGTATCTCTTAATTATTGTAGATTTGAGAGGTAGAATATGAGTTGTAAGCATCAGATCTCCACTGGTTATTGGGTTAAGACATAAAGAATGAGATCAGCACTTCCCATGAGCCTTCAGGACAGGAAACCAAGAAACTTCAGTGTTCAGGGGTGAACCATCCGATCAAAAGTTCAAGAGATGATGATCAGATGTTCAAAAAGTTTACAAGCCTGTTGTTCAACAGAAATTTATTAGTAACTAAACTATATAAGAAGAGGTGGCAAGAATACACAGAAGAACTGTACAAAAAAGATCTTCACGACCCAGATAATCACGATGGTGTGATCACTCATCTAGAACCAGACATCCTGGAATGTGAAGTCAAGTGGTCCTTAGAAAACATCACTACAAACAAAGCTAGTGGAGGTGATGGAATTCCAATTGAGCTATTTCAAATCCTGAAAGATGATGCTGTGAAAGTGCTGCACTCAATATGCCAGCAAATTTGGAAAACTCAGCAATGGCCACAGGACTGGAAAAGGTCAGTTTTAATTCCAATCCCAAAGAAAGGCAATGTCAAAGAATGCTCAAACTACCGCAGAATTGCACTCATCTCACATGCTAGTAAGGCAATGGTATCCCACTCCAGTACTCTTGCCTGGAGAGTCCCATGGATGGAGGAGCCTGGTGGGCTGCAGTCCATGGGGTCTCTAAGAGACACGACTGAGTGACTTCACTTTCACTTTTCACTTTCCTGCATTGGAGAAGGAAATGGCAACCCACTCCATTGTTCTTGCCTGGAGAATCCCAGGGGCAGGGGAGACTGGTGGGCTGACATCTATGGGGTCACACAGAGTCGGACATGACTGAAGTGACTTAGCAGCAGTAGCAGCACATGCTAGTAAAGTAATGCTCAAAATTCTCCAAGCCAGGCTTCAGCAATACATGAACCGTGAACTTCCTGATGTTCAAGCTGGTTTTAGAAAAGGCAGAGGAACCAGAGATCAAATTGCCAACATCTGCTGGATCATAGAAAAAGCAAGAGAGTTCCAGAAAAACATCTATTTCTGCTTTATTGACTATGTCAAAGCCTTTGACTATGTGGATCACAATAAACTGTGGAAAATTCTGAAAGAGATGGGAATACCAGACCACCTGACCTGCCTCTTCAGAAACCTGTATGCAGGTCAGGAAGCAACAGTTAGAACTGGACATGGAACAACAGACTGGTTCCAAATAGGAAAAGGAGTGTGTCAAGGCTGTATATTATCACCCTGTTTATTTAACTTATATACAGAGTACATCATGAGAAACGCTGGGCTGGAAGAAGCACAAGCTGGAATCAAGATAGCCGGGAGAAATATCAATAACCTCAGATATGCAGATGACACCACCCTTATGGCAGAAAGTGAAGAGGAACTCAAAAGCCTCTTGATGAAAGTGAAAGTGGAGAGTGAAAAAGTTGGCTTAAAGCTCAACATTCAGAAAACGAAGATCATGGCATCTGGTCCCATCACTTCATGGGAAATAGATGGGGAAACAGTGGAAACAGTGTCAGACTTTATATTTTTGGGCTCCAAAATCACTGCAGATGGTGACTGCAGCCATGAAATTAAAAGACGCTTACTCCTTGGAAGGAAAGTTATGACCAACCTAGATAGCATATTCAAAAACAGAGACATCACTTTGCCAACAAACGTCCGTCTAGTCAAGGCTATGGTTTTTCCTTGGTCATGTATGGATGTGAGAGTTGGACTGTGAAGAAGCTGCACTGAAGAATTGATGTTTTTGAACTGTGGTGTTGGAGAAGACTATTGAGAGTCCCTTGGACTGCAAGGAGATCCAACCAGTCCATTCTGAAGGAGATCAGCCCTGGGATTTCTTTGGAGGAAATGATGCTAAAGCTGAAACTCCAGTACTTTGGCCACCTCATGCGAAGAGTTGACTCATTGGAAAAGACTCTGATGCTGGGAGGGATTGGGGGCAGGAGGAGAAGGGGATGACAGAGGATGAGATGGCTGGATGGCATCACTGACTCGATGGATGTGAGTCTGAGTGAACTCCGGGAGTTGGTGATGGACAGGGAGGCCTGGCGTTCTGTGATTCATGGGGTCGCAAAGAGTCAGACATGACTGAGCGACTGAACTGAAACTATATAAACTTACAATCAAATAAATGGTATTAAATACAAAGGCAATAAATACTCAAAACTTATCATTTATCATTTATTCTCCTACATTACTCTGTTCCCTACATTCTTGGGGTTGTTGATTTTTTTGTCTCCTGTGATAGAAATACAATCTAACCATGCTGCCACACAGCTCTTTCTATTCTATCTTCAGGAAATTCATGTGGACAGTTTGACATCAGCTATAGTGGAAGAACTCACACCACAGAGACCCACAAATACTACACATCAGGGTTTGACTTGTTGTTTTGTTGACTGTTTAGATATAGAAAGTGTTTAAAAACACCTTTGCACAGCAAACACATCGTAGATTGAATAAAAAAAACTGAATAAATGGAAGAAAATATTTGCCAATGGTATGACTGATGAGAACTTCCCTGTAGCTCAGTCAGTAAAGAAACTGCCTGGAATGAAGGAGACCTGGGTTCAGTCCCTGGATCAGGAAGATCCCCTGGAGGAAAAGAAAGGCAACCCACTCTAGTATTCTTGTCTGGAGAATCCCTTGGACAGATGAGCCTGGTGGGCTGCAGTTCAGGTCTAATATACAATGTATAAAAATAGCTTCTGCAACTCAACATCAAAAAAACAAACAACCCAATTAAAAAATGGGCAGAAGACCTGAACAGACATCTTTTCAAAGAGGACATTCAGATAGCCAACAGGCATATGAAAAGATGCTCAGCATAATAAATCATTAGAGAAATGCAAATTAAAACCACACACACACACACACAATAAGACATCACCTTACATCTACCAGAGTGGGATCATCATAAAGGACACAAATTAGAAACGTTGGCAAAGATGTAGAGAAAAGGGAACCTTTGTTACTGTCAAGTAGGAATGTAAATCTGTGTAGCCACTGTGGAAAAACACTATGGAGGCTTCTCAAAGAACTAAAAATAGAGCTGTTATTAATATATGACCCAGCAATTTCATTCCTGGGTATATATTTGAAAAAAATGAAAACACTAATTAGAAAAGATACATGCACTCCAGTGTTCATAGCAACATCATTTAAAATTGCCAAAATATGGAAGCAACCCAAGTGCACCTCAAAAGATGAAAGGATAAAGATGTAGAAAAAGTATACACATACACAGAGAAATAACCATAAAAAAGAATGAAATTTTGTCATTTGCAGCAACATGGATAGACTTATGCCAAGTGAAAAAAATCAGAGAAACACAAAAACAGTAATATACTTCAATTAAGAAGCAAATTTTACTAAAAAGTACTTTGTGTCTATAACTATCACATTATAAATGGCACTAAAATGGAGGGAATGTTGTTCCAGTGCTCAAAAGCATTTTCCAGTTCAAAAAAGTCTCTTTTATTATTGATGAACTAGTGAAGTTCTTCGTACATTTTTGTTGTTTCACATTCACCTTGCTCATTAATGTAAACAAAGTTCTTACTGAATATTCATTTCATGGGTACACTTGGAAGGCAATTGCCACCGTAAGTTGACCATGAAAATAATTTTTCAAAAATGAGTGAAAGCATTCCATGAGATTGAATTCGCTCTATGAAATGTACAGGAGAGTATTGCGTATTTCTAAACTGTTTGCTACACATCTCTGGTATCATTAAAAATGTTTCTCACTTCCGCTGAGACACACCTGGATAATAAGTTAAGTGCTCTGAGGCAGCTGCAGGAATGTATATTACTTTCCAGAATATCAACAACTTGGCAGAAACCCTCAGCAACCCTCGCTGCTTGCATAGGGAAGTAAGATCTTAATGTACTTATTGTACTAAGACCTCACAGCACTGCAAGCGGGAAGAGGATGAGCGGGAAGAGGGTGAGCAGGAAGAGACTAGGAATGCCCACCCACTATGTGTTCCCATATAGTTACTTCTCCAAAATGTGCCTGCAGCAGTGAGGTGGAGACAGGGATGAAACAGATGGGGCATAGCTCTAGATGACTTATCTCCTTGCCCTGCGCCCCTCTGAGAGGTGCCTGTAACATGCTCTGTGCCCCTGGGGTTCTGCCAGGCTTGAAAGAAAAGCTTCCCACGTGGTGCTCTTGCACACTGGTGTGTAAGAAATTCCTGGAACCATCCCTGTGGTTTCGCCTGTGGAGATGCCTACTCACCCTGGACTCTTCCCTAAGAACCAAACTGGAAAGCTCAGCAGCACATTCTATCTGGGGATGGGGGGCACCCTAGAGGCAGCACTGGAGTCAGTCTCTTCAAACAGCATCTTGACCCCTGCTTTCCAAGGCCCTCAGGAAACCCAGGTCTTCATAACATGCTTCCCGGGCAGCCAGATTTGAAGCGTCACGGAGGAACAGTGCCAGAGGTCAACACATTCACCGTCTTGGCTTTCTCCTGATTTATTTCCTCACTGTCATGATACACCCAGCTCTGGGAGTTTGAGTAGCTGGTGTTGTGACAATTTGCTGATGCTGTGCTGCTTAGATTTCTTGCTTTTTCTTAATGTGGAATATTTACTGAGCTGCAATGAGAATGACCTCTGTTCTGATGAATTGATTCTGCTGACATTTAGCATTTAAGGAGAACAAAGACGGGTAGAGAAATAAGACAAGTAGATGAAGGAACAGCTACAGAATCCAGCAGTCCCTGAAGCTCAGCATCTTCCTGCCGGGACAGCATGGTGGCTTCCAAGAGTCTGTAGAGTGAGGATGCAGACATTCATTTATTTTATGCTACTGAGAACCATCCTCCCAGAAAACCACTCAAATATTAACGCTATTCTCTCAGTAATTTTACAGAGAATGTTAAAAGGAAAATCTGTTATCCAAAGCAAACAGTGTTTGCAAAATCCCTGGATAGATAGATATGTGTGCTTAGTCACTCAGTCGCGTCCAACTCTGTGACCCCTTGCACTGTATCCCACCAAGTTTCTCTGTGTATGGGGTTCTCCAGGCAAGAATATTGGAGTGGGTTGCCATGACCTCTTCCAAGGCATCTTCCCAACACAGGGATCAAACCCAGGTCTCCCACATTGCAGGCAGATTCTTCACCTTCTGAGCCATGAGGAAAGCATAGATCTAGCCATAGACTATCTAATCAATAGACATAGATATAGATAGAAATAAAAATATATCTTCAAGCATTTTTTAGAGGCAAACCAGTAACATAAAATAAATATGTAAATAACCAAGGACACTTATTTTAAAACTTTCTAAAGAAATTATCTGGTTTGTTCTAAAATCTAAATTAATTGCTTTGAAAAAGATATCACGTCCCCTACTGCCGGAGTTTACTAGTCAACATATTATAATTATCTATAGAAGATGTTATGTACCAAGTCAGGGTCCCTAACACTAGACTGGAATAAGAACCCTCTCAGATTCTCTCCAATTTGAAGATCCTGAGATTTGACACATCTCGCATATCTGCAGTGGCTCAGTGATAAAGAAAGCCACTGCAATGCAGGAACCACGGGAGACGTGGGTTCCATCTCTGTGTCTAGAAGCTCCCCCTGGAGAAGCAAATGGCGACTGACTCCAGTATTCTTGCCTGGAGAATCCCACAGACAAAGGAGCCTGGCAGGCTACAGTCCATCAGGTCTGAAACAGTCGGACACGACTGAAGTGACTTAGCACTCACGCATGCACATCACGTTCTAACTTAGCCTACGTATGTCAGGGTTTAGAGTTTGTAAAAGGGATCAGGCTTTGGGCCTGGAGAGCACAGAAGGTGAAGGGTGGAGTTCCCCTCTATCCTGGTTTCTAAGCATCCAGGGTTCGCTTCAATGAAACCGAGACCTTGTGACCCAGATCATGACACTGTGCTTCTGGCAGCCCAGGGTGCTCTCAGGCGTCATGGGGCCTCCGCCTTCCAGCTGCAGAGCTGGGAAACGCACTCCTATCTGGAAGGGCCATGTCGGGTGGGGAAGGACTCTTCCTTTCCAATCAAATTCTTTCCTGTGAAGCAGAAGCCATTGACAAAGGTGATTTTGCTCCTTTCTGCATATGTTAGGGCTTCCCTGGTGGCTCAGTTATAAAAGAATCCAACTGCCAGTGAAGGAGACAGCAGCTTCCATCCCTGGGTTAGGAAGGTCCCTGGAGGAGGAAATGGCAACCCACTCCGGTATTCTTGTCTGGAGAATGCCATGGACAGAGCAGCCTGGGCTGCTACAGTGGGTGATAGGGTTGTAAAGAGTTGCACAAGACTGAGCAGGCACATAACATGCAATTAAGAGCCCAAGATCGTATTCATCTACTGTCTTAATTTGAAAAACATAACAGAGTAATAATTTCGGTTTCCAATTTGCAAGTAGACCATTATCAATAGAATTTAATTTGACCAAAATTCTAGGTTTTTGGAATTTATCTCAAATCCCCTAAATTTAAAAGCAGATGTTATTGGGTCACCAGATCAGAGAAAGCAGGGCCCCACTTTATTGCCACTACCCAGATGTTTTCCTGTCCTGCTAATGTATAAAGCCTACAACTAAAGATCATCCATCTGGCCTAACAGCTGCCCAGTGCCTTTTCCAAAATCCGGGGCTGTGCTGTGAGGTTGAGAGTAGCAGCATCATTTAGCTAAGCAGGGGACCGTCCCAGGTAGGAAAAGGGATGTGGATAGTACAGCTAATGGGGATAACAATGATGCCCTGTAGCATAATAATGGAGACTAACAGCATTCCTGAGGGAAGACCCAGAAGTGAAGATGACCCATTAAGATAATAATGGAGACTAACAGCGTTGCTGAGGGAAGACCCAGAAGTGAAGATGACCCATTAAGATAATGCTGCTGTGCTGTCAACTGAAAGGTGTGAGGGGTGTGTGTGTGTGTGTGCGTGTGTGTAGAACTTACTACTGGGAATTACACTTCGTCTCATATTAGTGTGGGAACAACAACAAAACTTAATCCACATTTATAGTACTTGCAGGGCCAACCAAGATGGACAAGTCATGGTGGAGAGTTCTGATAAAATGTGGTCCACTGGAGAAGGGAATGGCAAACCACTTCAGCATTCTTGCCTTGAGAACCCTATGAACAGTATGAAAAGGCAAAAAGATAGCACACTGAGAGATGATCTCCCCAGGTTAGTAGGTGCCCAATATGCTAACGAGGATCAGTGGAGAAATAACTTCAGAAAGAATGAAGAGGTGGAGCCAAAGCAAAAACAATACCCAGTTGCGGATGCGACTAGTGATGGAACTAAAGTCTGATGCTGTAAAGAGCAATATTACATAGGAACCTGGAATATTAGGTCCATGAGGAAATTGGCAAAAAGACAAATTGGAAGTTCTCAAACAGGAGATGACAAGAGTGAACACCAACATTTTAGGAATCAGAGAACTGAAATGGACTGGAATGGGTGAATTTAACTCAGGTGACCATTATATCTACCACTGTGGGCAAGAATCCCTTAGAAGAAATGGAGTAGCCATCATAGTCAACAAAAGAGTCCGAAATGCAGTACTTGGATGCAATCTCAAAAACGACAGAATGAGCTCTGTTCGTTTCCAAGGCAAACCATTCAATATTAAGGTAATCCAAGCCTATGCCCCAACCACTAATGCTGAAGAAGCTGAAGTTGAGCAGTTATTTGAAGGCTTACAAGACCTTCTAGAACACCCAAAAAAGATGTCTTTTTCATTATAGGGGACTGGAATGCAAAAGTAGAAAGTCAAGAGATACCTGGAGTAACAGGCAAATTTGGCCTTGGGGTAAAAAATGAAGCAGGGCAAAGACTAATAGAGTTTTGCCAAGAGAACACATTGGTCATTGAAAACACCCTCTGCCAACAACACAAGAGAAGACTCTACACATGGACTTTACCAGATGGTCAGCACTGAAATCAAATTGATTATATTCTTTGCAGCCAAAGATGGAGAAGCTCTATACAGTCAGCAAAAACAAGACCAAGAGCTGACTGTGGCTCAGATCATGAACTCCTTATTGCCAAATTTAGACTTAAATTGAAGAAAATAGGGAAAACCACTAGACTATTCAGGTATGACCTAAATCAAATCACTTATAATTATACAGTGGAAGTGAGAAATAGATTCATGGGATTAAATCTGATAGTGCCTGAAGAACTATAGACGGAGGTTTGTGACATTGTACAGGAGGCAGTGATCTACACCATCCCCAAGAAAAAGAAATGCAAAAAAGCAAAATGGCTGTGTGAAGAGGCCTCACAAATAGCTGTGAAAAGAAGAGAAATGAAAAGCAAAGGAGAAAAGGAAAGATATACCCATTTGAATGCAGAGTTCCAAAGAATAGCAAGGAGAGATAAGAAAATCTTCCTCAGTGATCAGCGCAAAGGAATAAAGAAAACAATAGAATAGGAAAGACTAGAGATCTCTTCAAAAAAATTAGAGATACCAAGGGAACATTTCATGCAAATATGGGCTCAATAAAGGACAGAAATGGTATGGACCTAACAGAAGCAGAAGATATTAAGAAGATGTGGCAAGAATACACAGAAGAACTATACAAAAAAGATCTTCATGACCCAGATAATCAGGATGGTGTGATCACTCACCTAGAGCCAGACATTCTGGAATGTGAAGTCAACCAGGCTTAGGAAGCATCACTATGAAAAAGCTAGTGGAGGTGATGGAATTCCAGTTGACCTATTTCAAATCCTAAAAGATGATGCTGTGAAAGTGCTGCACTCACTATGCCAGCAAAGCTGGAAAACTCAGCAGTGGCCACAGGACTGGAAAAGATCAGTTTTCATTCCAATCCCAAAGAAAGGCAATGACAAAGAATGCCCAAATTACCACACAAGTGCACTCATCTCACATGCTAACAAAGTAATGCTCAAAATTCTCCAAGCTAGGCTTCAACAGTATGTGAACCGTGAACTTCCAGATGTTCAAGCTGGTTTTAGAAAAGGCAAAGGAACAAGAGATCAAATTGCCAACATCTGTTGGATCATCAAAAAAGAAAAGAGTTCCAGAAGAACATCTACTTCTGCTTTATTGACTATGCCAAAGCCTTTGACTGTGTGAATCACAACAAACTGAAAATTCTTCAACAGATGGGAATACCAGAACACCTGATCTGCCTCCTGAGAAATCTGTATGCAGGTCAAGAAGCAACAGTTAGAACTGGACAGGGAACAATAGACTTGTTCCAGATAGGAAAAGGAGTACGTCAAGGCTGTATATTGTCACCCTGCTTATTTAATTTATGTGCATCATGAGAAATGCTGTACTGGATGAAGCACAAGCTGGAATGAAGATTGCCAGGAGAAATATCAATAACCTCAGATATGCAGATGACACCACCCTTATGGCAGAAAGCGAAGAACAACTAAGGAGCCTCTTGATGAAAGTGAAAGAAGAGAGTGAAAAAGTTGGCTTAAAACTCAACTTTCAGAAAACTAAGATCATGGCATCTGGTCCCATAACTTCATGGCAAATATATGGGGAAATAATGACAGACTTTATTTTGAGGGGCTCCAAAATCACTGCAGATGGTGACTGCAGCCCTGAAATTAAAAGACGCTTGCTCCTTGGAAGGAAAGTTATGATCAACCTAGACAGCATTTTAAAAACCAGAGACATTACTTTGCCAACAAAGGTCTGTCTAGTCAAAGCTACGTTTTTTCCAGTAATCATTTATGGATGTTAGAGTTGGACTATAAAAAAAGCTGAGCACCCAGGAATTGATGCTTTTCAACTGTGGTGGCAGAGAAGGCTCTTGAGGGTCCCCTGGACACCAAAGAGATCCAACCAGTCTATCTTACAGGAAATCAGTGCTGAATAGTTATGGGAAGGACTGATGCTGAAGCTGAAACTCCAACACTTTGGCCACCCGATGTGAAGAACTGACTCATTGGAAAAGGCCCTGATGCTGGGAAAGATTGGAAGTGGAAGAGGGTAACAGAGGATGAGATGATTGGATGGCATCACTAACTCGATGGAGATGAGTTTGAGTAAGCTCCAGGAGTTGGTGATGGACAGGGAAGCCTGGTGTGCTGCAGTCCATGGGGTCGCAAAAAGTTGGACTCGACTGAGGGACTGAACTGAACTGAACTGAACTGAACTGAATAGCACTTGCTATATTGATAGCACAGAACCTCATGCATCTAATGTCTAAAAATTAATTTGTGAGAGTCTTATGGAAAAGAAAGATTGAACTGATTTGTGGATCCATGCTCAGTCTTATTGGACTTTTTGTGACTCCCTGAAAGGTAGCCCACCAGGCTCCTCCTTCCATGGGGTTTTCCAGGCCAGAACACTGAAGTGGGTGCCATTTTTTTCTTCCAGGGGATCTTCCCAACCCAAGGATGGATCTCATTCCTCCTGTGTCTACTTGGCAGACAGATTCTTTACCACTGAGCCACCCGGGAAGCCCGAACTGATTTATCCATATTTGTTATCTTCAAATATTGGTGGACATTTAGCGTGCATATGCATGATCATCCCTTAACGTAGGACACATAAAATTGTTGGCATCTATGAAATACTTCAAGAAGAAAAGCTGATAGAAAGCAGAATCCTGTGGGCCTCCTGGGTGCAAAAACTTGCTGTCCTCCATTTCTTGATTACAAGAAATAGGCTTCATTCAGCCTCCAAGACTTTTCCTAAATTCCAACAGGTAGGTTAAAACAGTTGCTAGTTGTGGAAGGGAGGAGATCTGGAGACAAAGAAACAGAAACAACACTGCAGCCTCAGGGCAGGGTCCTGACTCCCCCCCAGGGATGCTCACCACAGTATCTTTGAGCCGTTTTGCAGATCTGAAATCCTCGCCAGGTGGGAGAATTTAAAGATATGCTACCCACAAGCTTGTAGACTCCAGACTAGTTGCAACCAGAAGGTTGATAATGCTGATGCCCATTCACCCCAATCAGAAGAATGTCTACAGCTGATCATACCCCTCTTTAAATGAGGACTATAAAACTTCTCACCAGATGGAGACACGCAGTCTTGAGGCCCTTAGCCCTCTGTAGCCCCCTTTGCCTGGCAAACCAGTAAAGCCTGTCTTTTCTATTTTATGCAAAACTGTCTTGAGGTTTCATTAAAGTGATGGGGTACAGGGCTCAGATTTGGCTTCAAAGCCTCTTTCCATTAGTGTGCACTTTCCACTATGAAAAGAGAATCTGTGCAGTGGGGCTTTATGAGGTAGAAACCAGAGACGGCTCTGGGTCCACCCAGCTTAATCAAGATCATAAAAAATGTCCACATTTGTGAAAAATTTCTAGTCAACACTAATGACTTTTTTTTTTACTTTAAAATTTTAAAGTTGAATTTTGCTAGCTTTTAAAAATATCTCCAGATATGGAGGGAAAAAAAATAGATATAACCACTTTCCAGGTTGATTATACCCAAAGATAGTTTGCTTTGTAACTAGACATATTATTCACCAAAAGTTGTCTTAAAAAAAAGTAAACACATTTGATTATACTTTATTTCATTTAACCCTCAAAAATTGAGAAATATACTTTTGTGCAGTTTTGTGCGTGTGTGTGTGTGTGTGTGTGTGTGTGTTTTCCAGATAAACAGAGTGTTAGAGAAATGAGGTGCGCTTCCCTGGTCTGTGCAGCTGTTTACCCCAGGTCTGAATTTGCAGGTCGGGTCTTTTGACCCTGAGCTCTTCCCATGATAACACAGTGGCCTCCCAAGATTGTCTTCTGGGCAAGCATTCCTTGAAACTGTTTTGTGGTGGACCAAATAAAGCAATGAGCTTTCCTGGTGGCTCCATGGTAAGGAATCCACCTGCCAATACAGGAGATGCAGGTTGGATCCCTGGGTCGGGAAGATCCCCTGAAGTAGGAAATGGCAGTCTATTCCAGTATTCTTCCTGGAAAGTCCCACGGACAGAGGAGTCTGGTGGGCTACAATCCCTGGGGTCACAGAAGAGTAGGACATGACTTAGCCACTAAACAACAACAACCAAATAAAGCAACTCAGTGTGCCCTGCATATTTGATAAAGTGTGAAATGTGAAAGTGGATAACACCTGTCAATGACAAAGACAAATGAAGCACTTTATTATAAAAGTTTAATGGGGTAAAAATGAAAAATTTACACTTATTATTCATAGCTCAGTAGGCTTGTGGCAAAATGAGTTTACTTACTGAGACCCTATGCCCTCCAACCGGGAAAACAGAAATAGGCAGAATGAATGACACCATCTCAGCCTCCTCATCTCAGGCTGCCAGGATCAGAGCCCTTCCACGTTGGTGTTATAAGAACCATTAAATAATCCAAAGTCATGAAGCCAGAATACCTGCACATTCACTAAAATCTTCAATAGCTTCCGGGCTCCATGCAACCATTTTGTGCTTGACTCTTTTTCATTTGTAAAATGAAGGGACTTTGTAAATCCCTGCAGATTCTGAAAAGTAGTTTTAGACACAAGAACCGCAGTTCTGCAAACTCTGAAATCTTAGCTCCACCCCCACTCCCCACCCCTCCGGGTGGCCAGAGCCCTTCTGCTCAGGGATCCAAGGCCCACAAGAGAAATGCAGCCCTCGGAGCACAAGGCCAACAGTGAGATCTTTCTTTGCATGTTGTTCAGTCGCTAAGTCATGTCCAACTCTTTGTGACTTTGTGACCCCATGGACTGCAGCGCCCCAGGCTTCCCTGTCCTTCACTATCTCCCAGAGCTGGCTCAAGTTCATGTCCACAGAGTCGGTAATGCTGTCAAACCATCTCATCCTCTGCTGCCCTCTTCTCCTTTTGTTTTCTATTTTTGCATGATGCAAGTCTAATCATGCTATCACTCTAAATCTTCTGTTATCTACCCGTTTTGTCAAGATAGGGGTTTCTCTGATAGTTCAGATGGTAAAGAATTTGCCTACAATGCAGGAGACTCAAGTTCAGTCCCTTGGTCAGGAAGATCCCCTGATGAAGAGAATGGCAACCCACTCCAGTACTCTTACCTGGAGAATTCCATCGACAGAGGAGCCTGGTGGGCTATAGTCTATGGTGTTGCAAAGAGTTGGATATGACTGAGCAACTAACACACTTATTGTCAAGATAAAGAAGACCAAGGTCCTCAGCTTATTATAATAAGAATCCTCTAAATCTGATCCTTGGACCTCAGCCTCAGCTCTCACCTGTCTCCTTTCCACACCTCTGTAGGCTGGTCATGATCCCCAGCTGGTATTTTTACTTCTCAGTACATTTCCAGGTATCTCCAAGGCAGAGCCTGTGCTGATGTCTGGGTCTGCGATCATATCCTCCTATAACCAGAAGCTAAGAACCTCTCTTCCAGAACAGTTTTAACTCTGCTAAGAGAACAGGGTTTGGAATCTGTGAGACCCTGTATAAATTCCCAACCTTACCACTAACAAACTCAACATGTCAATGAATCTTTCTAAGCTTTAGCCCCTTTAAATTGTGAATGCATGTGTGCATGCTAAGTTGCTCCAGTCCTGTCCAACCTCTTTGCAACCCTGTGAACTGTAGCCAGGCTCCTCAGTCCATGGGATTCTCCAGGCAAGAATACTGGAGCTGGTTGCCATGCCCTCCTCCAGGGGATCTTCCCAACCCAAGGATCAAACCCACATCTCTTATATCTCCTGCATCAGCAGGTGGGTTCTTTACCACTAGCATCATGTGGGAAGCCCTAAATTGTGATTAAGCATATTTAATTCAAAGAGTTGTTGCTGAGGATAAATACTATAATGAACGGAAGGCATCTAAAACAGTGCCTGGCACAAATAAATCATTCAATAAATAATAGTATGTTTGTGTGCATGCTCAGTCTTGCCTAACTCTTTGGGACCCCATTGACTATAGCCCATCAGGCTCCTCTGTCCATGGAATTTTCCTGGTAGGAATATTGGAGTGGGTTGCCATTTCCTTCTCTCGGGGATCTTCCAGACCCAGGGACTGAACCCACATCTCTTGCATCTCCTACATTGGCAGGTGGGTTCTTTACCACTGAGCCACCTGGGAAACGATATTAGATGGTATACTTATTATCATTAGGTTAGACCCAACTAGAGCTCTTCCTCCTCCAGAAAGAATTCTCTGAATGTCTCTAAATCTCTCCTCAAGCCCTAACCTACCATTCCATGGGAGGAATTAAGAGTTCTTCCAAGTACAGAGGTTCTTCATTGACTGAGCTGTGGCACAGTCTTATAGGCTGAGCTCTTTCCAGGCAAGAAAAGGAAGTTTCTTCTTTCTAAAAACTAAGATCCTGGCATCCAGTCCCATCACTTCATGGCAAATAGATGGGGAAACAGTGGAAACAGTGTCAGACTTTATTTTGGGGGGCTCCAAAATCACTGCAGATGGGGATTGCAGCCAAGAAGTTAAAAGACACTTGCTCCTTGGAAGAAAAGCTCTGACCAGTCTAGACAGCATATTAAAAAGCAGAGACATTACTTAGCTAACAAAGGTCCATCTAGTCAAAGCTATGGTTTTGCCAGTAGTCATGTATGGATGTGAGTTGGAGTATAAAAAAAGCTGAGTGCCGAAGAATTGATGCTTTTCAACTGTGGTGTTGGAGAAGACTCTTGAAAGTTCCTTGGACTGCAAGGA
Organism: Bubalus kerabau; assembly: GCF_029407905.1. NCBI lineage: Eukaryota > Metazoa > Chordata > Mammalia > Artiodactyla > Bovidae > Bubalus > Bubalus kerabau. The sequence goes on along the minus strand of NC_073632.1, from coordinate 107,839,815 downwards.
GATCCAACCACTCCATCCTAAGGGAAATCAGTCCTGAATATTCATTGGAAGGACTGATGCTGAAACTGAAACTCCAATACTTTAGCCGCCGGATGGGAAGAACTGACTCCTTGGAAAAGATCCTGATGCTGGGAAAGATTGAGGGCAGGAGGAGAAGGGGACGACAGAGGATGAGATGGTTGGATGGCATCACTGGCTCGATGGACATGAGCTTGAGCAAGCTCCATGAGTTGGTGATGGACAGGGAGGCCTGGCGTGCTGCGTCCATGGGTTCGCACAGAGTCAGACACGACCGAGGGACTGAACGGAACTGAACGGAACTGAACAACTGCTGGCATCACAGGGCCTGAGAGCCTCCCCCCCTTCCTTAGCCTCCTGACTATCTTTTATTGACCTTTCTGTGTATCTCTTTTGCAATGTGCGTGCCCACACTGATGAAATCTATTGCTACATTTTTTTCCTTGAAATATAATTTAAAGCTTTTATTCTTATTTTTTATTGTATTATAGTTGTTTTACCATGCTGTGTTAGTTTCTGCTGTACAACAAAGTGAATCAGCTATGTGTATACATATGTCCCCTCCCTCTCGCACCTCCCTCCCACCACTCCCCATCCCACCCATTATTTGTAGAGATGTGGATGGAACCTCTCCCTTCTCCAGGGGATCTTCCTGACCCAGGGATCGAACCAAGTTTGCTGCATTGTAGGCGGATTCTTTAACCTCTGAGCTACCAGGAAAGCCAATGGATGGCACTAGAGCCTGTCATACAGAGTGAAGTATGCCACAATTTTTAACATATTATTTTAAATACATTTCTAAAAGGCCATACCTTTCCATCAAGTGTTTTTTTTGTTTGTTTGTTTGTTTGTTTTTTGCCTTAATGCTACATTTTTCAAGTTGTTGTTGCTGTTCAGTCACTCAGTTGTGTCCAACTCTGCAAACCCATGGACTGTAGCAGGCCAGGCTTCCTTGTCTTTCACCATCTCCCAGAGCTTGCTCAAACTCATGTCCATTGAGTCAGTGTTGCCATCCAACCACCTCATCCTCTGTTGCCCTCTTCTCCTGCCCTCAGTCTTTCCAGCATCAGGGTCATTTTGAGGTGAGGCTCAGCAAAAATCACATTCCCAAGACTTAGAGTAAGTATTTGAATTGTTCAATTTTCTGCCATTTATTGGCATTAGTTGCATTTATTTCTTCTCTTCTTATTTGCTTGCAAATTCCCAGGAAACAGCAACCAAGTTTTCATACAACTCTATATCCTTCACAATTTCCTGCACATTATAGTCCTTAGTTAAGTATATGCTAAGTGACTTAATGACACATTAAATAAGAGACAAATGATTGAAGTGTTATATATTAGAAAAATACAGTGTGTATCTACATTCAGCTGAGAAGTAAGTAGCAGCTTCCACTTATCTCTTGGAAAAATCTCTGAAACATTTTGCAAAAAAAAAACAGAACTTGCATATTTTTTTTCCTGCCTACAGAATGAACAGCAAACTACCCTGTTCTTTTACCATAAAAAATATAGTGTTAACTGCAGGAATAGACTCTTTTGTCTTTTCAGGATCTCCAGTACATAGGTTGCATGCTGGAAATTCTTTTTCTTGATTTCTATCGTGGCTTTCTTGTTAGGCACCAGGAGGAATCTTTATAGACACAGCATTTGGTTTCTGTTCTTTGAGAACACGTCTGCAGCAGCTATTCTTAGAAACCTTTGTGGGAGGCCAAGCTCCACCTCTGTGGAGACTGAGTCACCGCTGCCTCACTAATTATGCATTATTCCCACTGAGGATTATGGGTCTAAATAACTACAAAACCAAACCAAGGAACCTGGAGGCTAATTGGGCTGAAAACATCCCTTTGCTCAAGCCGGAAGGCGGGAGATATGCAGTCAATTAAGCTCTAATGGGCAAACCCAGGAACCACTGCTCCCCTCTCCCTGCAACCGCCAGGCTCAACTTGCAGGCTTCAAAACAGTGTGCATGCATTGTATGCCCCCTTAATTCCCTGAAGCAATTTCCTGGTAAGTTCTGCTGCTCTAGTGTTCGGATTTCCTTTTTAAAAATATTAGTTAACAGTGTTTCTTTCGAGAAATCCTGTTTGTGAAGCACCATGATGGCTCCTGAGCTTCCCTGGTAGCTCAGCCAGGAAAGAATCCACCTGCAGTGTGGGAGACCTGGGTTCAATCCCTGGGCTGGGAAGATCCCCTGGAAGAGGGCTCCACTCCAATGCCCTTGCCTGGAGAATATCCATGGACAGAGGAGCCTGGCTGGCTACAGTCCATGGGGTTGGAAAGAGTCAGACACAACTGAGAAACTAAGTGTGATGGCTCCTGGGTGACTAAGAGCATTTGCCAGAAAATGACCTTCTAGTGAGGAGAAACAGACATGGACACAAAATTTAAAAGAGCTTCTGATGAAGGATGGGAGGCAAAACAGGGACACATTCAGAACTGGCTAAGCCTTCAACTCCAAATTGTAGCTCTGGGGTCATGGCAAGGGTCCTTTAATTTTTATTCAGGGTCTTAAATGGGTCATAGAGCAATAGGAAACTTCAGACAGACAGTTCTATTCTGCCCCTTTCACCTGAGGTATTGGTAAGGTCCAGAGGTATAAAAAAGCCACAGGCTAGATAAGACACAGAACATTAACTTTACATGATGGGTATTTTAAACAGTCTTGCATAGAGACCAACAGGTGTATCTGCCCAACACACATTTGCAGCGTGGTTGCAGGGTTCCATGTAGTCTTCCAGTCACTGAGCATTGAACTCAATCAGCAGTGGCCCTGTTCTCATTGAGTATCATTTATAGGGAAATGGGAAGGGACAATTAATGAATAAGTAAGGGAGCATACAGTACTTCAGAAGGTGAGAATCGTGAAATGCAACAGAGCAAGATGTAGGATGTGAGTAAGGTGACCAACCATGTGCTTTTCCTGGTGCTGAGAGGTTTCCAGGACTTGGGACTGTCAGAGCTAAAATTGGAGAGTCCTAGCCAACCAGAACAAGTTTTTCATCCTAGGTATGGGAGGCATGGAGGAATCAAAGGTGACTCTAAGGATCTGGGCCAATATGAGGATGGACTTGCCATTGAACACAAATAGAGAGCAGAGGGTTACAGAAACAGTGGATGAAGGAGCACAGAACCAGAAGGACTGTTGTGACGTATTAAGCTTAAGATGTTCATTAAACATCCCAGTGGGTGTGCTGGGTTAGTAATTAGATACAAGTCTGAATTTCAGGGGGGAAACCAAGGTAAAAGAAATAAATCTGGCTGTCATTAGAATGTAAATACATTACATTTACTGCATTAAAGCCATTGGGCTGGATGCAATCATTAAGGGGGTGTAGATACAATGGTGATGGGAATGATCCAGAAAAGGAGGAAATTTGATGAAAAGAGAAATCATGACTTACAAAAGAGAAATAATGATTTGCAAAAGAGATGGTCATGAATGAGTCAGAGGGGAGAGGAAGCACTGCACAAAAGGAGAGATGATTCTAGATAGGAGAAGGAAGAGTTTTGCTTGGTTATAGTGGGAGGGGTGATAGTCTAGATGGCACAGGGAACTTGGAGACAGAAGTTTTGATGTAAATTAAATGAGTACTAAAAATATTCTTTGAACTAGGAGAGCAGAGTAAGAATAGAAGAGAATAGGAAATACAGGAGTTCATTGCACCTAATATGAATAAGATTTTTTTTTTCTGAAATGCATGTGCATATGTATCTTAGTCATGATATAATATTACTTACTGATTGCTCATGGGGGTGATACTTATTGCATACTTCAGTGATATTTCAGAGCTATTTCTCTGTGTGATTATCAAAACAACCATAATTTTAAAAATAATCATAATAATGGTAGCAGCAGTACTGAGAGAAGCATCAATGATTGGAAGTCATAAACTTCAAGGAATGATGGAGAGTGACCCAGGGTTCTGGCTGACTATACCAAGAAAAGGTTCTATATCATGGAGCTGCGGATGGAGGAGGGGACATGACCCAGAGTTGGCAATAATGACTAAGCAGAATTTCTTCCTCCACTCCAAGCACAGTGGGGCACAGTGTGGGAGAGAAAGCAGCTGTTACTAAAGCAGGCTGCAAGAGAAGCCACACCCTTAGAACAGCACTGGGATTATGCAGGGAATTGCAAATGCACATGTCTTTTCAAGATAAATATAAGTGGCATCAAAGAAATTTGTCACTTCTAGGTGGAGAAATCTGCAGGATCCCCACTTGGACTGAGAATTACATGTGCTCTCTTTCCCCTGCTCTTGGGGCATGTTTCATGTTCCTTGAATCACTGTGAGAAACGCTGACCTTAGGGGAAGCAGGCTAATATGTTTTCAGTGTCTGCTAAGTACTTTGTAGTCGTTATTTTATTCTCAGGAAAGCAATATGTGCTAAGATTATCCTAATTTGAGAGATAAAGAGACTGAGACGCAGCACTTTTCTAAGACTGTAGAGTAGTAGCAGAGGCACAATTAGAACACACCTCTCCCTGACTTCAGAGCCTACGCTATTTTTAATTATGCCACCTTGTAGATGTGGAATGTCTCATGCATGCCCACCAGTTATACTAGATGATTAAGATTGAGAGCTTTTCATTTAAGGTCAGGAACAAGATGGGTTGTCAACTCTCACCACTCTCATCTAACATGATACTAGAAGTCCTAGCCATAGCAATCAGGCAAGAGAAAGAAACAAAAGACATTCAGATCAGAAAATAAGTAAAACTGTCTTTGCCTATATCAATAATATGATCTTATATGTAGAAAATTCTAAAGGCTCCATTAAAGAACTGTTAAAAACAATCAACAGATTTGGAAAGCTGCAGAACCCAAAATCAACATGCAGGAATTAGTTGTGTTTCTATACACTAAAAAGGAAATATCTGAAAAATACATAAATGGAACAATCCTGTTTACAATAACATAATGAAGAAGAAATGCTTAGGAATAAATTTAAGGAGTTGGAAGAAGTTGGAAAACCTGCAGACTGAAAACTATAGGACACTCAGAGCAATTAACAAAGAAACAACCAGCAAAATATTCCAAGTTTATTAGTCAGTAGAATTAGTATTGTTAAAAGGCCCATACTACCCAAAGATAAAGACATCTACATATTCTATGCAATCTCTATTAAAATTTTCAATGAGATATTTCACAGAAATTTTAAAAATAATCTTAATATTTGTGTGGAATCACAAATAACCCCACATTGACAAAGAAAGTCTGATTAAAAGCAAAGTGGGATCCATGATATTCCCTGATTTAAAACTATACTATAAAGCTATTGTAATCAAACCAATATGGTATTGGCATAAAAATAGACAAACAGACCAATGGAACAGAAGCAAGAGCCCAGAAATAAATCCTAGGATATGTGGTCAACTGGTAGTTGACAAGAGAGCCAAGAATACTCAGTGGGGAAAGGACAGTCTCTTCAATAAATGATGCTGGGAACACTGGATACCCCCATGCAGAGAAATAAAGTTGAAACCCCATCTTACATCACTCATAGAAATTAACTAAAAAATGTTTTAAAGACTTAAATATAAGACCTGAAACTGTAAAACTTCTACAAAAAACAAACAAATATTGGGTGAGTGCTCTGACAGATTATCTGTAAAACTGTTCTAACTGATCTTCTTGAATGCAAGTTCTTCAGTGGTCCCTTTTCATTTTGACTCTATGCTTGAAAAATAGAACATTTGCAGAGATGATTTAAACAGATTTGAAAAGTGCTTTCCTAATTGCATATAAGGGCAGAACTCTCCATGTTCTTTGGAACCCCCCTACCATAGCCCCCCTGAGGAAAACACAGCCCACTTGCATCTAAGAGATGCCTGACACCGCAACTAACATCTAAGTGTTTTCCAATACCCTAGCTTACACTGAGCCAAGCTCCACACTAGAGTGATGTACTGGCTCACAATAGGAATCAGTCAAGTGATCCCAGACCAGAAAAACAACTCATCTTAATCGGAAAAGTGGCAGATACGTAAATGTTTATGGTTTTAACCCACTGATTTTGCATTAAAAACCTAACTGATATAACAATGTGTGGGGCAAACAGAAGATTATATACAGTTAAAGAGAAAATTCAGATCTAGAAGATCTGAAATCTCCAAAATGTATCAAATAGAGACTAAGAGATGGAAAACATTAAAGAAGGATATCTGCAGGATATATTGAAAATGTGGCAGTTTGATTTCTGGTTCCTCTGCCTTTTCTAAATATAGCTTGAATATCTGGAAGAGCATGGTTCATGTACTGTTTAACTCTGGCTTTGAGAATTTTGAGCATTACTTTGCCAGCATGTGCTGCTGCTGCTGCTGCTGCTGCTAAGCCAGCATGTGAGATGAGTGCAATTGTGAAGTCGTTTGAGCATTTTTTGCATTGCCTTTCTTAGGGATTGGAATGAAAACCGACCTTTTCCAGTCCTGTGGCCACTGCTGAGTTTTCCAAATTTGCTGGCATATTGAGTGCAGCACTTTCACAGCATCATCTTTTAGGATTTGAAATAGATCAACTGGAATTTCATCACCTTCACTAGCTCTGTTCATAGTGATGCCTCCTAAGGCCCACTTGATTTTGGACTCTGGGATGTCTGGCTGTAGGTGACTGTTCACACCATCATGGTTATCTGGGTCATGAAGATCTTTTTTGTATAGTTCTTTTGTGTATTCTTGCCACCCCCTCTTAATATCGTCTACTTCTGTGAGGTCCATACCATTTCTGTCCTTTGTTGAGCCCATCTTTGCATGAAATGTTCCCTTGGTATCTCTAATTTTCTTGAAGAGATCTCTAGTCTTTCCAAGTCTATTGTTTTCCTCTATTTCTTTGCATTGATCACTGAGGAAGACTTTCTTATCTCTTCTTGCTATTCTTTGGAACTCTGCATTCAAATGGGTATCTTTCCTTTTCTCCTTTGCTTTTCGCTCTCTTCTTCTCACAGCTATTTGTAAGGCCTCCTCAGATAGCCAGTTTGCTTTTTTGCATTTCTTTTCCTTGAGGACAGTCTTGCTCCCTGTCTCTTGTACAATATCACAAACCTCTGTCCATAGTTCTTTAGGCATTCTATTTATCAGATCTAATCCCTTGAATCTATATGTCATTTCCACTGTATAATCGTAAGGGATTTGATTTAGGTCATACCTGAATGGTCTAGCGGTTTTCCCTACTTTCTTCAATTTAAGTCTGAATTTGGCAATAAGGAGTTCATGATCTGAGCCACAATCAGCTCCCGGTTTTGTTTTTGCTGATTGCATAGAGTTGTTCCATCTTTGGCTGCAAAGAATATAATTAATCTGATTTCAGTGTTGACGATCTGGTGATGTCCATGGATAGAGTCTTCTCTTGTGTTGTTGGAAGAGGGTGTTTGCTATGACCAGTGCATCCTCTTGGCAAAACTCTGTTAGCCTTTGACCTGCTTCATTTTTTACCCCAAGGCCAAATTTGCCTGTTACTCCAGGTATCTCTTGACTTTCTACTTTTGCATTCCAGTCCCCTATAATGAAAAGGATATCTTTTGGGGGTGCTAGTTCTAGAAGTTCTTGTAGGTATTCAAATAACTGCTCAACTTCAGCTTCTTCAGCGTTACTGGTTGGGGCATAGACTTGGATTATTGTGATATTGAATGGTTTGCCTTGGAAACGAACAGAGATCATTCTGTCATTTTTGAGGATTGCAAATCTCAATGCAGGTCAGGAAGCAACAGTTAGAACTGGACATGGAACAACAGACTGGTTCCAAATAGGAAAAGGAATACATCAAGGCTGTATATTGTCACCCTGCTTATTTAACTTCTATGCAGAGTACATCATGTTTTGAAATGCTGGGCTGGATGAAGCACAAGCTGGAATCAAGATTGCTGGGAGAAATATCAATAACCTCAGATTTGCAGATGACACCACTCTTATGCAGAAAGTGAAGAGGAACTAAAAAGCCTCTTGATGAAAGTGAAAGTGGAGAGTGAAAAAGTTGGCTTAAAGCTCAATATTCAGAAAATGAAGATCATCGCATCTGGTCCCATCACTTCATGGGAAATAGATGGGGAAACAGTGGAAACAGTGTCAGACTTTATTTTTGGGGACTCCAAAATCACTGCAGATGGTGATTGCAACCATGAAATTAAAAGACGCTTACTCCTTGGAAGGAAAGTTATGACCAACCTAGATAGCATATTCAAAAGCAGAGACATTACTTTGCCAATAAAGGTCCATCTAGTCAAGGCTATGGTTTTTCCTGTGGTCATGTATGGATGTGAGAGTTGGACTGTGAAGAAGGCTGAGCGCTGAAGAATTGATGCTTTTGAACTGTGGTGTTGGAGAAGACTGTTGAGAGTCCCTTGGACTGCAAGGAGATCCAACCAGTCCATTCTGAAGGAGATCAGCCCTGGCTGTTCTTTGGAAGGAATGATGATAAAGCTGAAACTCCAGTACTATGGCCACCTCATGAGAAGAGTTGACTCATTGGAAAAGACTCTGATGCCGGGAGGGATTGGGGGCAGGAGGAGAAGGGGACGACAGAAGATGAGATGGCTGGATGGCATCACTGACTCGATGAACGTGAGTCTGAGTGAACTCCGGGAGTTGGTGATGGACAGGGAGGCCTGGTGTGCTGCAATTCATGGGGTCACAAAGAGTTGGACACGACTGAGCGACTGAACTGAACTGAACTGAACTGCATTTTCGACTCTTTTGTTGACTATGATGGCTACTCCATTTCTTCTAAGGGATTCCTGCCCATAGTAGTAGATATAATGGTCACCTGAGTTAAATTCACCCATTCCAGTCCATTTTAGTTTGCTGATTCCTAAAATGTCGAATGTTCACTCTTGCCATCTCCCATTTGACCATGTCTAATTTGCCTTGATTCATGGATATAACATTCCAGGTTCCTATGCAGTATTGCTCTTTACAGCATCAGACTTTACTTCTGTCACCAGTCACATCCCCAGCTGGGTGTTGTTTTTGCTTTGGCTCCATCTTTTCATTCTCTCTGTAGTTAGTTCTCCACTGATCTCCAGTAGCATATTGGGAGTAGCATCCCAGTAGATAGCAGTAGCTATCTCCAGTAGCATATGAACCCGGGAGTTCATCTTTCAGTGTGCTATCTTTTTGCCTTTTCATATTGTTCTTGGGGTTCTCAAGGCAAGAATGCTGAAGTGGTTTGCCATTCCCTTCTCCAGTGGACCACATTTTGAAGGTATAATGACTGAAAGTTTTCCAAAATTGTTGAAAACATCAATCTTCGATTAATATCCAGTTCAGAATGACTGTGAATCCCAACAAATAAGAAGTAGAACAATGTTAGATCTAGACACACACCAAGTTAAAATGTAGAACACGAAAAGAGAAAAAAAAAAGATTGTAATAAAGTACAAATTGAGGGGCAATTTACAAAATATCTAGGCTTTACTCTTCAAAAGTATGAAGGTTAAGAAAGACAGAGAAAGACTGAGGAGCTCTTATAGGTTAAAGAAGACTGAGGACATAATTAAAAGCTAAAAATATTTACAGCTAAATGATAATAACAATGCTAATTAAAACTCATGAGATGCAGCTAATAAGATACTTAAATTCTCATAGTGTTTAATGCTCTTATTATGAAGGTAGAAAGACTGAAACAAATGAACTAAGTATCCAATTTAACTTGTTAAAAATAATAAATAAAAAATAGAAATAGGCAATAAGGGCACAAATGAATGAAATGAAAATGAAACATAACATTAGAGACAATCAGCAGAAATCAAAGACTGATTATTTAAAATAACTACTAGGAATGACAAATCTTTGAAAATATTAATCAAGAATAACAAAATTTAAATTAAAATACTGTTAAAATCAATAAAAGTATTATTTTAATAAAAATTTTAGTATTTTAATAAATTTAAACTTTATTTTTAATAATTTTTTATAAATTAAAATTTTAATTAAAAGTGTTAAGTATTTTAATAAAAAATTAAAATACTATTAATACAAAATTAACAGTATTAAGAATATTAAAGAGAAACATATCTGCAGATATAGCTGAGATAAAACAGTTGTAAGCAAAACTACAAAAATTCAGACTGATATATTTGAAGATTTATGTAAAATGGGTAAATTCTAGAACATTTCAAATTACTAAATCTAACTTGAGAGGAGAAAGAAAATCTTACCATTAAAGAAACTGAATCAGCATGTAAAAGTCTTCTCCAGAAATCATTTTCAGACCCAGAGAGTTTTTACCACTAAGTTTTAACAAACGTTCGAGAAACAATTATTTCCAAACCTTATCAAGTTCTTTCAGAGAATAGAAAAATAAGTGTTGCCTCTCTAATTCAGTTTTAAGGGTCATTGCAGTCTTGAGGTGTTTTTTTTTTTTTTTAAGAAAAAGCATAAATGAGGGATGGCAATGAAGAAAATTATAGCCTATTTTTACTTACAAGAAAAATATTAAACAAAATAGCATCCAGATTTCTGATGTATAATCTACCGTTCCATCAGCACACTTCATTAAGTCACTTCAGTATTTGGAAAATATCACAATATAAGCCTTTTATTAAAGAATAAAAGAAAAAGCAGAGGAAGAATATTTCTGGGAATAAATTGCAAATGATAATTAAAAAAAAAAGAAAAGGATTTCCTCAAGTTTAAAAGTTATTGAGTCGGGGGCAGAGAGGTCAGAGCTTTATGAGAATGAGGTATGGGAGTGTGGTTGTCTCCATTTTCTTCTTTTTTTTTTTTTCCATTTTAGAGTATCACCAGAAAATGAGGCATGAAGAATGTAATTATTCTCAAGTTTCCTAAAAGAGCTCAGGCTGGGGGCTTATCTCATCATAGTCATTGCTGGAGGGATTTTGGCAACAGCAGCTCACAGTGGGCTGCCTGGTCTATAGACCCTGAAAAAACCGCCAGTTAAAAGAAATTCCCTTGAAATCAACTTTTACCCCTAAGATTCCTATTTAAGATTATGTATATCAATTGTTTCCAAAAGTTCTTTTTTTTCCCTTGTATGTGATTATACACCATGTTTTTAGATATTGTGATAAGCTTTATACAATGAAATGGTGATGTTAGTAAGTGGTGGGTTTTTTGGTTTTTTTTAAGTGGTGGGTTTTATGTAAGGACTTTCTGAACCAAATAAATAATGGCAGCTTTGTGTTATATTACACTTCTAATTTTATGGGTCCCTGAAACTGAAAAATTTGGGAACCAAAAATATGTAGTTTTAATCATAACTCTTAGCACAATCTTATTTATTTTACTCTTTGTCTTCCCCCAGGAGTTATGGAGCCCCTTGAAAATGCAAACTGTGGCCTGTTGATGCAAGATCTGAGCGGATGCTTGCACACTGGAAAAGCAAAATAACATACTTTCCTAAGGGCTGATACCACATATTTTCTTTTGTTGGCTCTTTCAGGAAATTTTGATCCATCTAATGAGGAATACTGGGTGATTAGGGAAAGGACATGTTATAAATAAATGGAGTCAAGAGTTTTGCATTGGCTCAGATAAATGAAACGCTGAAGAATGGCTGGCACTATACTTCAGATTCCACAGCAGAATCAAGCCTTAGCCAAAACATGAAGCACATCCCTCCTGTCTTGTTTGAGAGCGCGTCTCCCAAGGCTGTCCTGAGTACACCTCCCGGGACACCCCTGCCGCTGTTCCTCCAGATCATCCTTCCAGCTTTCTCCCAGGAAAGCAGGCAGGGTTGCATCAGCTGATGACACCCGGGTGGGGAGTATGCTGACATCTCCTGGGGGCTGTGCTCCTGTCACAGTGAACCTATAAAAATCATTGACAACCTCCCTCATGCTGGATTCCTGGTGCTTCTCAGTCTTTACAGGCAACATTTTTTTAAGATAAAGATGAAACCTCCCTTGGACATCATCCCATGTAGGTACTAGGCAGCCATCTCCTCCTCTGCCATCTCTCCATCTCCTTGTGGTTGCTGTTCAGTTGATAAGTTGTGTCAGACTCCTTGTGACCCATGAACTGCAGCATGCCAGACTTCCCTGTCCTTCACTACCTCCTGGAGTTAGCTCAAGTTCTTGCCCATTGAGTCAATGATCTCTAGAATCATCTCATCCTCTGTCACCCCCTTCTCCTCTTGCCCTCAATCTTTCCCAGCATCAGAGTCTTTTCCAGCGAGTTGGCCCTTTGCATCAGGTGGCCCAAGTATTGGAGCTTCAGTTTTAGCATCAGTCCTTCCAGTGGACACTCAGGACTGATCTCCTCTAGGATTGACTGGTTTGATCTCCTTGTTGTACAAGGGACTCTCAAGAGCCTTCTCGAGCACCACAGTTTGAAGGCATCAATTCTTCGGTGCTCAGCCTTCTTTATAGTCCAACTCTCACATCCATACATGACTACTGGAAAAACCATAGCTTTGACTGCATGGACCTAACTTTCATCGCCTACTTTCTCTGCAGATATCCTTCATTGCCTGAATCCATAAGTGGATGCTGCAAGGAGTATTTACTTGTCCAGAGACATCAGTGTTCCGTTCTCTGTGGTGAAAACCTCTCCAATCCACCGAGGTCAATAAGAAATGTATATTTACTGAAAAGAACTATGAAAATACACCTGCCTTACTTATGTATATTTCACAGACTGTATGAAGTGAGATAGTCCCTGTATGAGCTTCTGTCTCCTCTCTCAGAAAAGAAAAGTAGGTTTCCTATAATGACATCAGTTCTGGTACATCTTCGCCTACACTTCGCTCACAGCCTTCAAGACCGCAGTTCCTGACGGGGCTCCCAGATGGCCTTGCACACTCCCACGCTGCTGGTGGGATGTGCAGGCCCTGAGCCAGATGGGTCGACAGCATGTCTGGAAGTCATGCTTCTTACCTTCCTTCTGCCTAGATTGGTACAGCAGTCCATCATCTTCCTAGTTCTTATTTTTTTCTGTATAAGTAATTCCATTCATTGTGTTAGCATATCAAAAGTATATAAAGGTATATAATGAAGTTTCCTTTCTGTCTCCTCTCCTATTTGCTAATTCCCCAAACTCCTTCCATAGGTAACCATGGTAACTAATTGTTTTTCAAGACATGTAATAATACAAATATACGTTCCCCCTTCTCTTTAGATACCTAGTGACACAGATACTGTGCACCTTGCTTTTTTCTAGTAGGGATATGTAAATGAGACGATGGCAGAGAAACCTACAAGTCCACAAAGTACATTCTCCCACTTCAGGGTAAGTAGTTATAGCTCAGAGCAGCTGCTCAGACAGGAACGGGCATTTTACAACCTTTGTTTGATTGAGCTATGGCTGTGGGTCCAGCTCTTTCAGATACAATGTGAGGAGAAGTCACGCTCACTTTCAGATCAAGAGTTAAGAAGCAAGGATGCGTTCACCATTTCACTGGCTGGACGCAGACAATGATGAAGCTTTGGAGGGAAGTAGGACCAGATGAGGAAAGGAAAAACATGATGGTCTTCACGCAATCTCAGTTAAAGAAAACAAAATGATCCTTTGGAGTTAAGGTCCCAGAATCACCTCTTGGAGGAGAACCCCTTGCCAAAAATGAGAGTGAGAAATAAACTCCAATTGTGCTGATGCATGTGGGCTTATTTTTTTAGAGCTCTCTAGCAATGGCAACCCACTCCAGTACTCTTGCCTGGAAAATCCCATGGACGGAGGAGCCTGGTAGGCTGCAGTCCATGGGGTCGCGAAGAGTTGGACACGACTGAGTGACTTCACTTTCACTTTCATGCATTGGAGAAGGAAATGGCAACCCACTCCAGTGTTCTTGCCTGGAGAATCCCAGGGACGGCGGGCCTGGTGGGCTGCCGTCTATGGGGTTGTGCAGAGTCGGACATGACTGAAGCGACTTAGCAGCAGCAGCAGCAGACTACCTTTGGACTTCCCTGGTGGCTCAGATGGTAAAGCGTTTGCCTACAATGCGGGAGACCCAGGTTCGATCCCCGGTTTGGGAAGATCCTATGGAGAAGGAAATGGCAACCTACTCCCGTACTCTTGCCTGGAAAATCCCATGAATGGAGGAGCCTGGTAGGCTACAGTCCATGGGGTCTCAAAGAGTCAGCAATGACTAAGCGACTTCACTTTCACGTAGACTACCTTTGGGGACGTCCTTGGAGGCTCAGTGGTAAATAATCCACCTGCAATGCAGGAGATGCAAGAGACACAGCTTCAATCCTTGCATCAGGAAGACCCCCTGGAGAAGGAAGGGGAACCCCACTCTAGTTTTCTTGCCTGGAGAATCCCATGGCAGAGGAGCCTGGTGGGTTACAGTCCAGGGGGTTGCATGAGAGTTGGACATGATTTAGCGACTGAGCAACAACAAACAGCTAGACAACATTTTACAGCACAGAAATCATACCATGTTGATACACAAAGAACTTTCCTTCTTTTTGTTGTTACAGCCTTTCACTGTTCTATCACTTTAGACTTTCTCCTATTGTAATTGTTTCTAGCTTTTTGCTATTAAAAATTATGCTACTGTGGGTGAGGTACACACAGGTCATCCCACATGGGAAATACCTTTTATACAAATACTTCATCCTAGAATCAGAAATCTTGTTTCAGTAGACTATTTAGTGTTTATTTTCAGTATACACATGTATATATGTATATACAAACATATGTGTATATATCAAGACCTATGCCCTACTAAGATTAATGCAAAATATATACATATCAGTCAGTCCCCTTTCAGAAGGGATTATTCCAACAACTGGAACACTGAGAGGCAACCTTACCCAGCCCTTCTCACTTAAAACCAGCAGCCTCAACGATTTTCACTAAAAATGAACCATCTTTTAAGATGGATAACATGGAAAGTCTTGTGTTTTATTATAAATCAATTTCACCTGTGCTCACTCAGTACTCTAATCCACTCTCTCTTTATGAACACTCTGAAAATATTTGATCATGTGACACATTTAAAAATTGAAAGTGGCAAAGAATAGAAGCAAGGAGGAAATTGTGGTGAGCATAAAGAGAGATGGTGGCGAGAAACCAGAACACCATGAAAACCAGACAGAATGTTTCAGAGGCTTAGAATAAGGCCACTTCAAACCAGGTCTCCTGTGGCACCATTACATGAAAGCACAGGGAAATAGCTGGTACTCAAAGTGAGGACCTTGAGATATCAAGGACTCAGTGAACCATCTTGTGTAGGCTATTAAAAGCAAAATATGTAAAAGTGTAGTATTTTAATTAACATTACCAATCTAAGTAGTGAGCTCTGGTGGCAGCTCAGAAAGTACGCATGTATAAACCTGTTCATTCTCTACCAATTCTGGTAAGGTGGACCAGAATATTTTAGGTCCAAGTAATTCAAAACTCTAATATATATGGCAAGAGGTGAACTACTAAACTTATCAGGAAAAGACGTTTGAGAAAGTTCACTTTTAATGGAGAAAAGAGTATGAGTTCAGTTTAGTTCAGTCGCTCAGTCGTGTCTGACTCTTTGCAAGCCCATGGACTGCAGCACACCAGGCCTCCCTGTCCATGACCAACTCCCGGAGCTTACTCAAACTCAGGTCCATTGAGTCAGTGATGCCATTCAGCCATCTCATCCTCTGTCATCCCCTTCTCCTCCTGCCTTCAATCTTGCCCAGCATCAGGGTCTTTTCCAATGAGTCAGTTCTTCCCATCAGGTGGCCAAAGTATTGGAGTTTCAGCTTCAGCATCAGTCCTTCCAATGAGTATTCAGGACTGATTTCCTTTAGGATGGAGTGGCTAGATCTCCTTGCAGTCCAAGGCACTCTCAAGAGTCTTCTCCAACACCACAGTTCAAAAGAGTATGAAGTTTCTAGTAAAAAGCAAATGACTTCTGACATTTGTATTCTTCTATGTGCCTTGTTGTGTGTGACCTGTGTAATATTCTTAAATATGCACCCTGGCTTCCACCTGAAATAAATGATGTCCCCTGTGTGGAACTATCCTGGCTCATTCATTAAGAATAGTATTTAGCTGGAAAAATAGGTCCAGCAGAGGAGGCTCATTAAAGCCATCACAGGTTAGAAATTCAGGCTCAGAGCTGTGGGCTTATCCATAGGTTGCTATGGTCCTTGACTTGCCAGTTCTTTTCCTACACCTCCAACCTCCCAGCTCCTGCACTAGGCACAGACTAAGCACCTTCACTTCTTGGAGGGGAGAACTTGAAGGAAGATCCATCAACGCTACTGATAATCAGGGGTGGGTGCTCATTCTCCAGGGTCACTGCCAAGTGGACATCCAGTTTGGCAGTCTGCAAGGGCTCCTGGAGAAAAGCTGTCTGGATCTAAAACACAGTAAAGGTGAGTTCCAAAATCACTGCAGATGGTGATTGCAGCCATGAAATTAAAAGACACTTACTCCTTGGAAGGAAAGTTATGACCAACCTAGACAGCATATTAAAAAGCAGAGACATTACTTTGCCAACAAAGGTCCGTCTAGTCAAGGCTATGGTTTTTCCTGTGGTCATGTATGGATGTGAGAGTTGGACTGTGAAGAAAGCTGAGCACCAAAGAATTGATGCTTTTGAACTGTGGTGTTGGAGAAGACTCTTGAGAGTCCCTTGGACTGCAAGGAGATCCAACCAGTCCATCCTAAAGGAGATCAGACCTGGGTGTTCACTGGAAGTACTGATGTTAAAGCTTAAACTCCAATACTTTGGCCACCTGATGGGAAGAACTGACTCATTTGAAAAAACCAGATGCTGGGAAAGAGGAGGAGAAGGAGGGCAGGAGGAGAAGAGAACGACAGAGGGTGAGATGGCTGGATGGCATCACCAACTCGATGGACATGGGTTTGGGTGGACTCTGGGAGTTGGTGATGGACAGGGAGGCCTGGTGTGCTGCAGTTCATGGGGTCGCCAAGAGTCGGACGTGACTGAGTGACTGAACTGAACTGAAAGGTCCCTAGCTACTCTGTACACAAGTGAGGCATTCGTTTTCATTCCGTTTCATTCGCGGCAACTGTGTGCTTTATTTCCTCGACACTGTTATGTGAATGCAATATCCTTCTCTATTTTGGATCCCAAATTGCTCTTTAATATTGCATGGGGAACAGCTGCCTCATTGCTCTCCTTGCCCACCAAGTGGGTTATGGAGACGCTGACTGTCTGCAGCGCAGTGAGGAGACTTCGGGGTGAGTGGTGCTCCATAAAGGACAAAATATTAACATGGCAATAAACACCAAGTTCTGTTCTCACTGAGACTGTAATAGGTCCTCACATTTTACAAAGAAACAGATGGGCTAGAACTCCTTCCTTGATCTGGAATTAGCAAATTCGACTTTCTGATTATGCTAATCTGAGGAGAGTTTAGCATAGAGCATATGTGTTTGGATTCAGGATATTTCTTATTTACAAGCAGAACTAAATTTAATTTCTTCTTTCCACTTTCTGAGGCCATTTTTGCAGGTTTTAAACACTTGTTTGGGGACTTCGAGAAACCATCCACCTCTGTCTCAAATGCCAGGATTGGGCCCATGATTGCTTCACACCATTATCAAATTTGTACAAACACACTTCTTGAAGTCATTCCTTTAAGAATCTCAACCAGAGAATCAAATTGCCTGCCCCCAACCATCAACCTTACTCTTCAGTCTGAAACCTACAAAATAATATTTTGTCTAACACCACCCTCAACATGAAAACAGTAGTCTTTTCTTTGCATGATGCTTGATGGTTTATGAAACATTTTCTCTTTTTTTTTAAGACTTTATTTTTAGAATTGACAAGTCACTCAGTCGTGTCTGACTCTTTGCGATCCTATGGACTGTAGCCTACCAGGCTTCTCTGTCCATGGGATTTTCCAGGCAAGAGTACTGGAGTGGGTTGCCATTTCCTTCTCTAGACGATCTTCCTGACCCAGGGACTGAACCCAGGTCTCCCGCATTTTTTCTTTGGTGGGGGGGCAAGAATACTGGAGTGGGTTGCCATTCCCTTCTCCAGGAGATCTTCCTGACTCAGGGACTGAACCCAGGTCTCCCATTTGTAGAATACTTCAAGGTTTACAAGTGTGAAAGGAAGCTACAGAGATTATTCCCACACTCTATATGCATAGCCTCCCCAGTTATCAATATCACTCATCAGAAAGGTACATTTTTATCAAGAATGAACCTGCATTAATATCTCTTAACCACCCAATAGCCATAGCTTATCTCAGGAGTCACCTAGGTGTTATGCATTCTGTCAGTTCAGTTCAGTCGCTCAGTCTTGTCTGACTCTTTGCACCTCCACGGGCTGCAGCATGCCAGGCTTCCCTGTCCATCACCAAGTCTTGGAGCTTGCTCAAACTCGTGTCCATTGAGTTGATGCTGCTGTCCCACCATCTCACCCTCTGTCGTCCCCTTCTCCTCCTGCCCTCAATCTTTCCCAGCATCAGGGCTTTTCCAACGAGTCAGTGGGCGTGTACAAAAGTATAATGATATATAGGCAACATTGTAATCTCATACAGAATATTTTCATTGCCCTAAAGTCCTCTGTGCTTTGTCTAATCATTTATGTTGTTCAGTTGCTCAGTCATGTCCAGCTCTTTGCGGACCCATGGACTTCAGGCATCCCTGTCCTTCACCTTCTCTTGGAGTTTGCTCAAATTCATATCCATTGAGTTGGTGATACCATCCATCCATTTGGTCCTGTGTCATTCCCTTCTCCTGCTGTCTTCAATCTTTACCAGCATCAGGGTCTTTTCCAGTAAGTGGTCTCTTCCCAACAGGTGGCCAAAGTATTGGAGCTTTAGCTTCAGCTTCAGTCCTTCCAATGAAATTCAGGGATGATTTCCTTCAGCATTGACTAGTTTGATCTCTTTGTAGTACAGGGACTCTCAAACTCTTCTCCAGAACCACAGTTCAAAAGCATCAATTCTTCTGACCTCAGTCTTCTTTATGGTCTATCTCACATCCATACATGACAACTAAAAAAAATCATACCATTGATTATATGGCAAAGTAATGTCTCTGCTTTTTAATACTCTGTCTGGGCTGGTCATAGCTTTTCTTCCAATGAGCACACATCTTTAATTTCATGGTGCAGTCATCGTCCACAGTGATTTTGGAGCCTAAGAAAATAGTCTCACTGTTTCCACTGTTTCCCCATCTATTTGCCGTGAAGTGATGGGACTGGATGCCAAGATCATAGTCTTTTGAATGCTGAGTTTTAAGCTAGCTTTTCAGTCTCCTATTTCACCTTCATCAAGAGGCTGTTTAGTGTCTCTTCACTTTCTGCCATAAGGGTGGTTTCCCCTGCATATCTGAGGTTATTGATATTTCTCCCGGCAATCTTGATTCCAGCTTGTGCTTCATCCAGCCCAGCATTTCACATGATGTACTCTGCATATAAGTTAAATAAGCAGGGTGACAATATACAATGACGTACTCCTTTCCCTATTTGGAACCAGTCTGTTGTTCCATGTCCAGTTCTAATTGTTGCTTCTTGACCTGCATACAGATTTCTCAGGAGGCAGGTAAGGTAGTTTCGTACTCCATCTCTTTAAGAATTTTCCACAAATTTGTTGTGATCCACACAGCTAAAGGCTTTGGCACAGTCAATAAAGCAGGAGTAGATGTCTTTCTGGAATTCCCTTGCTTTTTCTATGATCCAACAATGTTGGCAATTTGATCACTGGTTCCTCTGCCTTTCCTAAATCAAGCCTGAACATCTGGAAGTTCTCGACTCACATACTGTGGAAGCCTAGATGGAACGACTTTGAGCATGATCCTGCTAGCATGTGAGATGAGTGCAACTGTGCAGTAGTTTGAGCATTCTTTGGCATTGCATTTCTTTGGAACTGGAATGAAAGCTGACCTTTTCCAGTCCTGTGGCCACTGCTGAGTTTTCCAAATTTTCTGACATATTGAGTGCAGCACTTTCACAGCCTCATCTTTTAGGATTTGAAATAGCTCACTGGAATTCCATTGCCTCCACTAATTTTGTTTGTACTAATACTTCCTAAGACCCACTTGACTTCATACTCCAGGATGTCTGGCTCTACGTGAGTGATCACACCATTGTGGTTATCCAGGTCATGGGGATCTTTTTTGTATAGTTCTTCTGTGTACTCTTGCCACCTCTTCTTAATATCATCTTCCTCTGTTAATTCCATACCATTTTGTCCTTTGTCGTGTCCATCTTTGCATGAAATGTTCCCTAGGTATTTCTAATTTTCTTGAGATCTCTAGTCTTTCCCATTCTATTGTTTTTCTCTATTTGTTTGCATTGTTCACTTAGGAAGGCTTTCTTATCACTCCTTGCTATTCTTTGGAGTTCTGCATTCAGATGGGTGTATCTTTCCTTACCTCCTTTTCCTAACTATTCTCCTTTTCCTAATCATTTATATCTTCCCCTAATTCATTGCAAGTACATATTATTTTACTGTCTCCTTGCTTTTTCCTTTTTCAAAATGTATATTTGGAATCATACAATATACAGACTTTTCAGGTTGCAATGTTTCACTTAATAATATGTGTTTAACTTTCCTCCATGTCTTTTTGTGGCTTAATATTTCATTTCCTTTTGTGTGCATGCTAAGTCCCTTCAGTCATGTCTGTTTCTTTGTAACCCTAAAGACTGTAGCCCACCAGGCTCCTCTGTCCATGGGATTCTCCAAGCAAGAATACTGTAGTGGGTTGCCTTTTCCCTCTGCAAGAGATCTTCATGACCCAGGGATGGAACCCACATCTCTTATGTTTCTTGCCTTGACAGGTGGATTCATTACAACTAGTGCCCCCTGGAAGCCCTCATTTCCTTTAGTACCTAAAAGCATTCTATTGTCTGGTTGTACCACAGTTTATCCATTCACCAACTGAAGGTCATCTTGGTTTACCCTGGATTTGGAAATTATGAATAAAGCAGCTATAAACATGCATTTGCAGGATTTTGTGTGGGCATAAGTTTTTAACTCCTTTGGGTAAATATCAATTCCAAGTAGTGTGATTGCTGGATTGTATGGTAAAAATGCTTAGTTCTGTGAGAAACCACCTCATTCATCATCGTCCAAAGCGGCTGGACCTTTGTGCGTTCCCACCAGCAATGAAATACAATTCACATTGCTTCGTGCCCTTGCCAGGATTCTGTGTTGTTATTGTTCTGGATTTTGGACATTCTAACAAGTGTGTATATTAACTTCATACCTGCAACCTTGCTATAATCTTTTATTAGTTTCATTAGATGGATTGATTTTTTTTAAGATTTTCTACATGGATAACCATATCATTAGAAAAGACCCTGATGCTAGGAAAGATTGAAGGCAGGAGGAGAAGGGGACGACAGAGGATGAGATGGTTGGATGGCATCACCAAGTCACTGGACATGAGTTTGAGCAAGCTCTGGAGATGGTAAAAGCCAGGGGAGCCTGGTGTGCTGCAGCCCATGGAGTTACAAAGAGTCGGACACAACTGAGCAACTGAACAACAGCAAACCCATCAGCAAAGACAGTTTTGTGTCTTCCTTCCCAATCTAATAGACCTTCTTTTCTTACGTTGTTGCATTAGAAAAGACTTCCAGTATAATACTGAAGGAGTGATTACAAAGGACATCCTTGATTTGTACCTCATGTTCGTGTAAAAGCTTTGGGTTTCTCACCAGTAAGTGTTTTGTAGGTAATCTTTATCAAGTCACAAAAGCTCCCCTCTATTTCTAGTTTATTAAGTTTTTCTCATAAGTGGATGCTGGATTTTGTCAAATGCTTTTTTCTCAATCTATTAACATGATCATATGAGTTTTATTTTTTAGTTTGTTGATATGATGGAGTGCAATGGTTGACTTGTAGTTGTTGAACCAGCTTTACATAATCAGGATAAATCCCCTTTGGTCATGGTATATAATTAATTTTATGCTTTTTTGGAATCAGTATGCTAATATTTTGTTGAGGATGCTTATCTATGTTTGTGAGAGACATTGGTCTGTAATTTTCTTTTCTTATAATGTCATTCTCTGGTTTTTAAATTAGGATAGCACCAGCCTCAGAGATGAGTTTGGAAGTATTTCCTTTCCTTCTATCGTCTGAAAGAGATTATAGACAATTGATATAATTTCTTTCTTATACCTTTGTATAATTCACCAGTGAACTCAGACATCATTATACTTTTGAGTAATTCCAGAAGTGGAATTGCTGGATCATATGGTAGTCCTATTTTTAATTTTTTTAAGACTCATAGTGTGGTAAAGTTCTTCAGTGTGATTTTTTTTTTTCCTACATTGAAAAGCTGCAAGAATCAAACCTGAAGAAATAAAGACATGGACAGTATTTTAACTTCTGGGATTTATTATATAATGGAGGTTTTGGGAATTTCAAACTTATTATGTTAAATAACTTTTGTTGCATCTCAATTTATATGAATGAAACTTTTTGAAATTAAAGTTTAACAGTATTATTTGATCAGCTCTTAATGAAGATAAATGAACAAATCTGGTTTTAGTCTCTGTTGTACACGAACTTACAGAGAATACCAATTTGATAATCATTGACAAATTGGCAAGTTAATGTTAAAAAACAGAAATTGTCATTTTATAATTCTTTTCTGTGACAAACAAATATGCCTGTTATTTCCTGCATTATCCCACTTCTTTATATTCCTGAGCAATATCCAATATTGTTTTGCATATTTTAAAGCTTCCTATAAATTGTATCACACTAAAGATATCCTTCTAAACCTATTTATTCCCGTAACGTTGCATTTCTGAGTCATCAGCATTGATCTGCATAATCTTGGTTCAGTTATTCTCAATGCCCTATCATGCTCCATGGCAGATTTCTGCCATGGAATGCATCCTTTCTTGCATCTTCCCGTGGGTGAATATTTATGTTGTCTCCCATTTGCTACCACCGTTTCCCTAGGTTCAACTCATAGCTATGAGTAGAACAACTCAATGAGAGGATGCGCATTTCTTAAACTTTACTAGACACACCACATTGTTCTTCAGCATACTTATATAGAAATACATTCTCATGAGCAATGAGTCAAAGTTCCCAAAGTTCCTTTTAAGCTTTTTCAAATTTGTGTGCAAAATGTTTTACCACTGTGGTTATAATTGATTTCTCTGATTACCAGTGAGAGTGAACATCTTTTCATAGTTTTTTTTGAATTCAGGTTTTAAGACTTTGATCTCTAAATCTCACTGCTGCTTCCCCATATCCCCTAACAACCATTATACTCTTGATATTGTAACTGTAGAAGCTGACATTTATTTATTTGATGACTGTTCTGCTTATCAACAGCCAGTAACACTTAAAAATAGAATAACTTATTGAAATTAATTATGTTAATTAAACAGGAAGATATTAGTTATGCAGCCACAAAATTAAAAGATGCTTGCTCCTTGGAAGAAAAGATATGACAAACCTAGACAGCATACTAAAAAGCAGAGACATTACTTTGCCAACAAAGGTCCATCTAGTCAAAGCTATGGTTTTTCCAGTAGTCATGTACAGATGTGAGAGTTGGACCATAAAGAAGGCTGAGCACCAAAGAATTGATGTTTTTGAACTATGATGCTAGAGAAAATCCTTAAGAGTCCCATGGACTGCGAGAAGATCAAACCAGTCAATCTTAAAGGAAATGAACCCTGAATATTCATTGGAAGGACTGATGCTGAAGCTGAAGCTCCAGTTCTTTGGCCCTCTGACGCGAAGAACTGACTCATTGGAAAAGCCTCTGATGCTGGGAAATATTGAGGGCAAGAGGAGAGGGCGATGACAGAGGATGAGATGATTGGATGCATCATTGACACAGTGGACATGATTCTGAGCAAACTCCAGGAGATAGTGAATGACAGGGAAGCCTGGCATGATGCAGCCCATGGGATCACAAAGAGTCGGACATGACTGAGAGACTGAACAACAATTATTCATACAGATATTTACTATTATATTGCACATATATCTCTGCTTTTTCTCTATTTAGAATGATTTAATATGTTATAGTTTCTTGTAAAAGCAAAAATATTGAGAAATACTTATTTTTTGCCACATTCTTTGACAGAGACTCTAGACAATTTAAACACACATGAAAACTTGAGGAAAAATACAAGTTAATGTGCAGATCTGTGTTCTGTGAAATCCAAACTCGTTGCTGTTGGCTGACAAGTCTCGTTCTCCTGACCTCATGTCCTTCCGAGCTTCCCTTCCTCCCTTGGGGGAAGCTGTCACTTGGAGCAGTCACTCTCCTGAAAACTGCCCAGCTTGTGTCTCCCCCAGGACACAAAATAGGGGATGTCCCTCTTCTTGAAATCCCTTCCTGAGATATTCCCAAGGCCCGATTTCTCAACCAGATTAACCTCAAACTGTCTAATCTCTATCACATTCTTTTTATTTTCTTCAGATTATTCATACTTTTTCACCATCAGATGTGGCCCCTTTTTACTTTTCACTCTCTGTTTCATTAGGCCAGAACACAGCTCCAAGAGAGGGCCCTGTGTATCCCAGTACCTGGAACTCTGCCTGGCGTGCCAACGTGCTGGAAAAGTCCCTGGAGGGCTTACCTAGTCAAGGTCATATTAGAGGTCGCACCCTTCTCACGTGAACACAGTAAAACCCATCCACAGCTAGGAAAGTGTATTAGTGGCCATGGCGGTGCTTCGTGGTGTCCTTTGTGACAAATGAATGCTATTCAATTTACTTCCTGTGTTTCGAGTGCCAGACCTTGGCTTCTAAGTTGAAGAATGATTCTATGGGACCAGACTAATTGAAAGACATTTGAATTACAAACACTCGACTGTGGTTTTTGTATATGGAGGGGAAACGTGTGAAAATGAAGCGGACAGGCCATTTCAGAGGTCTTCTTATCGGGTAATGATGCTCCTGCAATAGCTGCTTGTGTGCTGCCGGCAGGAAAGAGCCCAAAGTCACAACTATTCAACAATGATATTCAATTCATTATTCTAGCTCAGTCTAAAATGCACATGACACAGAAATTCCAGATACAAAACCATCTTCAAGGCTGATTTGTATTCACATTGATGAAGAAACTACTTCACCCTGGATTGGGTCTTCGCAGGTACTTTTGAGTGTGAAAAATAAATAAAGTACAAAGTATCATTAGATGTTGCATATTTATTTGGGTACTTTTAAGAATATGAAAGCAAATGGCCTCTAGTTTTAAATGGCGCACGTTTATGCGTTAATAACATGAATGTCATAGGCTATAGTGTCAAACCACATTTTTCAGATGATTTTCAAAAAGAAAAAAAAATCACACTCATGATTCGGAGAGCTGTGTGTCGATTCTTTGCAAACATTTTATTCCAGATGTGACTAATTAGTAGTATAAACAAATTTGCTCAGGGACTGTTTATATTACTTAGGAAAAAAAGCCTAATTAGGAAAGAAGCTACATAGAACATGTCTCTGGGAAAAGTTACTGATTTGGGTGATTAGCATCTTATTCTGAACGTTCTCTAAAGACCCTTTGTGGGGATCATTTGTTATTACTATTTTTTTTGCATTCTTAGCATTAATATATAAGCATTCCCATGTACTATTCTTATATATACATAGTAATTATAATATTTGCTTAATATCACCAGTAACACCACACAATTGTCAGTGAGGAGCTGAATATTTGCAAAGAAACTGAACTTGTTTTTTTTCCTTTTAGACTAACTATAAGTCGTAACTTCTTTTTAAATATTTTTAAACATTTTTTATTTTTTGTCGAGGTTTAGCCAATTAACAATGTTGTGATAGTTTCAGTTGACACTGAAAGGACTCAGCCACACATAGACATGTATCCATTTCCCCCCAAACTCCCCTCCCATCCAGGCTGCCACAGGACACTGAGCAGAGTTCCCTGTGCTCATAGCAGGACTGTGTTGGTTACCCACCTTAAATATAGCAGTGTGTACATGTCCATCCGAAACTCCCCAACTATCCCTTCCCGTAATCCCTTCCCCCGGCAATGACTGAAGTCATAATTTCTAACTCCAAAGCTTGAAGAATTTTTCTACAGGTTTCTGAAGGCCTTTGCCTGCATGAATATTTTGTTGTCCACTTAAACTCATGAGAATTTGGAATCTGTTTATGTTTCTGATGTTAATATTTTAAAAGCATAAGAATAGCAATTAGCTTCCCAGGTGGCAGTAGTGGTAAAGGATCCGCCTGTCAGTGCCAGGCACATAAGAGATGTGGGCTCGATCCCTGGGTCAGCAAGGTGCCCTGGAGAAGGCAATGGCAACCCACTCCAGTATTCTTGCCTGGAGAACTCCATGGGCCAGAGGAGCCTGGTGGACTGTGGCCCATAGAGTCACAAAGAGTCAGACACGACTGAAGTGACTTAGGAAAGGAAAGTCAAGTGGCTCAGTTGTGTCCAACTCTTTGCGACCCCATGAACTGTAGACTACCAGGCTCCTCCATCCATGGGGTTTTCCAGGCAAGAATACTGGAGTGGGTTGCCATTGCCTTCTCCAGAGGATCTTCCCAACCCAGGGATCAAACCCAGGGCTCCCATATTGCAGGCAGATGCTTTACCGGCTGAGGCACCAGGAAAGCCACTTAGCATGCCCACAAGTTTAAAATCATAGGAATAGTAATTAATCAGGCCAAATTAGGGGATGCAAGTTGAGTGCAGACACTCACTTTCCATATCTAATTAAAGAATTACTCAGACTGAATGACTCTCCTTGGCTGACAGCATCCTATTTATGTTTCATGCATTCAGTTTTGTGCTTATAAACTGGAGATACTAATCTGATGGAGCCAAGCTCATCTGTAAGTCGACTCCTGGTAGATATGTCTTCTAAACGGAGGTTGTTAGGGTTTTCTTTTGACCCGTGAACCTGTCTCAAGCCATTGAACTGGAGCTGATAGAGTCATTGAGGGAATGAATGGATAAAATTTTCAGTACACAATTACAAACTGACCTTTCACCAAAGAAAGTATTGTTGACCAAACCCTAGACAGAGAACAAGCTTAAGTATATAATTAAGGCAAATTTTGCTTCCAGTTAAAGCTAACAGATATTTGGATCATGCACAGAAATGACACACACACAAAAATTCCACCATATCTTACATACCTCTCCCCAAAGACAAGTATATTCCACATGCAATCCTTATCGTTTTAGCCAAGGCTGTAGAGGTTTTGTTTCAGTTCAACATCACTTTCATTTGACATGCTGGAACTTTTGTAAAATTCTGTACAAGTTAGCCTGGTTATCTATTCTAAAATTTCAAAGTAATAAACTAAAAGCATTTAATATGTTGTTTTAGCCAATTGTGTTATTGAAAGAAAAAATAATAATAAAGCTTCCACATGGAGACAATTACAGTAAAATTAAGGGAAACATATGATATTACTTAAATGTGCAGTTTAAAGCTACATATTGAAAGTTACGGCCCATTAATGTAAGTTATTTTGTGGTGGAAATATCTAATTATCTCTTGCAGATAACAATATAAATGTAAATGTTTCAACCTAGTCATAATCACCTGCCGGGAGAAAAGCTGCACAATTAGGGATTTAGATGTGCCCCAAAGATGAATCGTTTATGAAACTCACCCTTGGTGTCTCCGCTGTGCCATTTCTGGGTGTCTCTTTCATAGATCAATCGAAGGAAATATATTCAGTTTTTGTGTGTTGAAATTACATTTTTATAAGGGTAATTATTTGGGGTGATTAATAATGGCAGTGATTTTTTTAAACTTGCAACTAACATGGTTCTCAGGAAAATGCATCGCCAATAGTGAATGCGTATAAATTAATTTCAAGGATTTTTTTCACCCACTGATTTCATGCCAGAATTGTTAACCTTTCAGTAGTTACAGGCAAATAAACGATCACAAGCTTCAGCCCTAAAATATATGCTGAAGCAGATAATTTCGTAAAACAACTAGGAATTTGGGTACCCTTTAGACAGCAGTCCTGAACCTTTTTTAGTACCAGGGACAAGTTTCACGGAAGACAGTTTTTCCATGGACACTGAAGGAGACGATTTCAGGATGATTCAAGGACGTTGCATTTATTGTGCAGGTTATTTCTAATATTATTGCATCAGCACCATCTCAGATCATCAAGATCAGATCCAAGAGGCTGGGGACCCCTGCTTTAGGAGTTATGACTTGCCCACGCTTCATTTATAGGCATTTTCAGCCTAGGTGCTATATATTTTCTATTTAGACATGTCTGAGCTGAGCTCTGTTGTTACAGCAGCAAACCCAAATATCAGGAATGCTAAAGTCCTGGGTGAGTAGCCATGATCCCCAAAGCACCACTTGTTTATGAACATTTCTGACCATTTAGCAAGTCAGGAGCCTGAAAGTAAGGGCTTCTGTTAGAATGAGAGTAGAACATTTTTCCATATAAGTGAAAGAAATAAAATATTTGGTTTACCTTCCTGTCCACTTGCCCTCATTTTTAAGATACACTCTTTTGTTTCAATTAATTGAAAAACACAAAGCTAACATGTATTTTCACAGTATAATGCTTCAGAATTTTTCCAATGTCTTCATGTTAACTGAGAAGAAATATTGATCAATCAATACTTTTTGTTCTCTTAGCCACGTGTTTGGATCAATAGTGGATATATGTCCCAAGAACTCACAATCATCTGTGACCATTGTATGAAAGAAGTTTTATTTTTGTTTGTTTGTATAAAGTTGATTAAATGGTAAAGTTCAAGTCTGGAGCTTCTAATGTCAACATTTGCTGCCACGCAGGGATAACCAATGTATGGGAACACCAACACAAGTCTAATTGGAGGTGAGAGAAGGAAAGAAGAATCTGGTAACATTACTGGAGCACCTGGATCAAACCGTAACTGAATGTATACTACTGGGATTTTCCTTTGTGTATGACAATAAATTTCTCTCTCTTTCTTTCTTTTTTGGCTCAAATGAGCATTTTACTACCTGCAATATAAAAAGACCTAACTACAAGTTGTTTAAGCTTCGTGCCTCTTATAACACTTATGCTGTATCATGTATTTTTTTCTTATTCATTTCCTTCACTAGACTGTTAACTCATGGAAGGCTGGAACCACGTCTCATCTTCGTGAGCCGATGACTGATGAACTGCATGTTATACTGTGTTGCTGTTGTTATTCAGTTGCTAAGTCATGTCCTATTCTTGTGACCCCATGGACTGTAGCCCTCCAGCCTCCTCTGTCCGTGGGATTTCAAAGGAAAGAATACTGGAGACGGTTGTCATTTCCTTCTCCAAAGTATCTTCCTGACCCAGGGATTGAAGGTGCATCTCCTGCATTGGCAGGTAGATTCCTTACCACTGAGCCACCTGGGAAGCCCTAGGGTACTTCAGTGATACATACATGTGCAATGATATATATGAGTTTCCCTGGTGGCTCAGCTGGTTAAGAATCCACCTGCAATGTGGGAGACCTGGGTTTGATCCCTGGGTTGGGAAGAAAGCCTGGAGAAGGGAATGGCTGGCTATCCACTCCAGTATTCTGGCCTGGAGAATTCCATGGACTATAGTCCATGGGATCACAAAGAGTTGGACATGACTAAGTGACTTTCACTTTCAATGATATATACATGATACATACATTTGTCCAAACTCTTATTATACATTTATTAAATACTTACTGGACAAATGAAATGAAGATGGATAAACTTTTTTGCTGTTCAGTAGCAGTATTTTCTAAATTGCCAAATGTGTTAATTTTGGTCAAAAAAATACCAAATTTGCATTACAACAAGTAACGTTTTGTTTTTTAATCAAATTTAGGACTTTTCTCTCTTCAAAGTTTTCCTACAAAGAATAAAATCCAATCAAATTTTCACTGTGTTTTCTCAGTGGAAGAGAAGTATCAATTTTCAAGCTTCAGTCTATAGATCCCATTTCAGTGGTTCAACAACAGTGAACAATTTAATAGAGAGAGAAATGAGGTTGATGAGGGAATCAAAGTCCGGATCATGGAGGGTCTCAATTTCTATGCAAAGCAGTTTGGATTTTATTGTGGTTGGCAATTTGGAGCCATTGAGGAGTAACCACCCAAGAGTCACACTTTGGAAAGATCATTGGGCAGATTCAGAGAGCAGGGAAAGAGCCAAAAGATCCTTTGATCTAGAAAAGACCCAGCCCGACTGAGTGTAACTGTCCAAACTGCAGAGGAGGCAGTGAGGAGAGACACGTAAGACAGCAGATGCTGAAATTAGGGGTTGCACGTAGGGGAAGAGGAAACAGATTAAAGATGATGTCAGATTTCTGGCTCAGATGGCAGCCATGCATGAAAATATTTTAAAAAGTAAAATAAGTAGACCCAGAACAGAAATTAATTTGGCTTTTGGACAAATCAATTAAAAAGAGAGAGAGAGAAAGAATTTACCAAAAATAATCTTGTGGGCTTCACTTACCTTTGCCTTTTACTGGCAATAACTCTTTACCATGGGGCTTCCTAGGTGGCGCTAGTGGTAAAGAGCCCGCCTGCCAATGCAGACTTTAGAGACACAGGCTCAATCTCTGGGTCAGGAAAATCCCCAGGAGAAGGAAATGGCAACCCACTCCAGTATTCTTGCCTGGAGAATCCCATGGACAGAGGAGCCTGGCAGGCTACATACAGTCCATGGGGGTCACAAAGAGTCGGACACCACTGAGCAGACTGAGCACCTCTCTTTATCCGGCACCTGGAGCCGGGCAGCTGGTTCTTCTGTCATGAAGACGTTCTGTCCACGTGCTCTGCCCAGAGAAGTGATCCTTCCAGGCCTGGATCACCTCTGCTGACCTGAGCTTACAGCAATCTTCTGAGCAGGGTGCTTGTGGCAAGCTTATTGATGCTTCTCCCATGCCCATGCTTATCTGGCACACACAGAATGCTGAAATTGGGCATGGTAAGCCACATTCCACTTTATGATCTTCATGTATTTTTTTTTTAAGGTGAAAGAATGTTCAAAAGTGTTTTATTTATGAAGTTTACTTAATTTCCAATGAGTCTCTATCATGGTGACTTTTTCCCTCTGCTGCAGAGCACGGGATTGGGAATGCCGCAGACAGACAGACGGAAGGAGAGCCTTCCTCGCTGTGGGCGGCGGGCCAGGTAGAAATCCCGAGTCGTATCTCATCACTTGTATCTGATTTCCTCCCCTTTGGCCAATAGGTGTCCCTGTAGCAAATGAAAGAATTTTGAAAGGAGTCCAGGGGTGTAATTAAGTGAGACAATACAGATGCCAGGATTTAAACACTGCCAGTTTTATGTAATTTAATTAATACTGTGGAGAGGAAGAAATGCTTGCCTGTGCAGTATTTTGTGAAGTAAAGAGCTTCTGACTATAGAGCATCATTCTGACAGAATCCAGAGAAATAAAGAGTTGATCCATAGATGGCTCTATTCGCTTAGAAAGAACAACCACATGCAGAGTCCTGTTTATTATTTTATGTCTGACATTTTAGGAGTCTGTGTAATGTCATTATCTGGAGAAATTCCAACAGCATGCCAATTGTCCCTTACAGGTGTCCCTGTCATTTCAGACAATCTTCTCAGACATCTATTACTCATAGCACCTGTTCCCTTCACGGGAGGACTGGACCTTATGAAGGGCTTTTCCTTACAGATGAGAAGGGAAGGAAGACATTTTGAACCGAAAGGATGGTTCTTCTGCTTAAAAATACACATATGCTGGCATTGGTGTTACCAGCTTTTACTTAGCTTTTATTCAGCTAGGACATTTTGATAAATATATATTCCATCTTCCTCAGAGAAGCAGTGGATAATGCTTCAGATGCAGACTCAAAATCAATTTTGGTAATAACGGGGAGAATAGCTCATAGCTCCCTAAATGAAAATCAGGCAACTTGAAAGGAGAAAGCAAGCCTGTGACTTGCTTTCACAGCAAAACACTCAATGAGATCCCACTGTCTCTGGTGGCTCCTCATTTATGGCTTATGGATTTTGAATGAGGGAAAACTATTTGAAATTTCAAAGAGTTTGGGGTTTTAAATTTGTCTTTGTTTAAAATGTTCCTTTTTTTCTCTTTGTACTTCATAGCTCTTCTCAAAACTTGCATCCTCAGTACACAGTAACACTGTGTTCTGGAAATAAAAACAGAAGATGATAAATGAAAACAAGGAAAAATGAAAGGATATGCTGACGATGAAGGGCAGAGGGCTCCTATGACGTGAAGCTCGGTTCTTCACTCTGGACACACCATCCCAAGACTGATTCTATCTGTCTACTTTCATCAAATATGACTGTACTTAAATGAAGTGGATTAATAATTCTGCTTAGAATATAGATTCAGTAGAACCAAGATAAAATATTGAGGCAATCGATTAGCTTTTGATAGTTCAATAAATGTATGCCAAATAATTCAAATGTAATCACAGTAAGACATGGCCCTCCTATTTTAATTAAGTATATTTAAAATGCTCATTCAATCATGTTTAGTGTAGCTGAAATTTCAGAAAATTTGATCACTGGCCAAGAACAGTGACCAAGGCATGAACAAAGCTACTGGATACTGCCTGCTCCTGGTGGATGATTTATTTCTGCTGGGTAACTCCTCCCAAATTTTTGTGGCTTAAAATGACAATCATTTCATCTGTTCATGTGCCTGTAAATAAAGAATTTAGACTCTGGGCTCTGCCGGGCACTTCTTTTGCCCCGAGAGACCCAGGCTGGGATCACAGGGTTGCAGTCAGGCTGCTTCATTCCCAGGTGTCGTGCTGGAGGCGAGGCTCAGAGCAGGAACTTCCTGTCTCAACTCAGCCAGCTTGGGCCTCCTGACACAGCTGCCAGATCCCAGGAGAGGGTTTCAAGAGGAGCTAAGCAGGAAGCTTCAGATGCAGGCCCAGCTGTGGGTGTTATATCACATCCTTCCACTGCCCTGCCTTGGCCAAGTTCAGGCAAAAGGCCAGGTCAGATTCAAAGGGAGGAGCACAGACCCTGTGTGTCGATTAGAGGCAAGAATTTGAAGTCACCTGTGTGTGAGAGTTAGTTGCTTAGTCGTGTCCGACTCTGCGCGACCCCATGGACTGCAGCCCACCAGGTCCCTCCATCCATGGGATTCTCCAGGCAAGAACACTGGAGTGGGTTGCATTTCCTTCTCCAAAAGAAACTATAGAAAGAAAGAAAGTGAAGTCACTCAGTCGTGTCTGACTCTTTGCAACCCCATGGACTTTAGCCTACTAGGCTCCTCCATCCATGGAATGTTCCAGGCAAGAGTACTGGAGTGGGTTGCCATTTCCTTCTCCAGAAGTCACCTGCAGTCTATTGGAAACCATCCTCTGGCCATGAATTACTTGCGTTCTCTGAGATGCAAAATACACATTTTCCTCCCAAGAAGCTGTAACTCTCATCCCATTGTGGCATCAGGCATTAACACAATTCAGTTCAGTTCAATTCAGTCATTCAGTTATGTCCTGTGTCCAACTCTATGAGACGCCATGGACTGCAGCATGCCAGGCTCCCATGTTCATCACCAACTCCCAGAGTTTGCTCAAACTCATGTCCATCAAGTCGGTGATGCCATCCAACCATCTCATCCTCTGTTGTCCCCTTCTCCTCCCACCTTTAATCTTGCCCAGCATCAGGGTCTTTTCCAATGAGTCAGTTCTTCACATCAAATGGCCAAAGTATTGGAGTTTCATCTTCAACATCAGTCCTTCGAATGAATATTCAGGACTGGTTTCCTTTAGGATGGACTGGTTGGATGTCCTTGCACTCCAAGGGACTCTCAAGAGCCTTCTCCAACAGTTCAAAACATCAATTTTGAACCACATTTCAAAAGCATCAATTCTTTGGCCCTTGGCTTTCTTTATGGCCCAACTCTCACATCCATATATGACTACTATTCCCAGGATCTAATTTTCTGTCAGACACAGATATTGATAAGCCTCCTCCCATGAGGCTCCTCAGGTTGGAAGATCCTTGAATTAAAAAACAAAAAAATCTAGTCACAGACAAGACGAAATATGCATGGAGAGACAGACACAGAATGCCTGAAGTCAACACTCCAATTCAAAGAGGGAAAATGGGAAGCATAGACAGAGTGACTGTGAAGTCCAGCCATGAAGGCCGTCAGTGTCTTGTGCTCATTTAGGAAGACCTAGACCTTCTCACTTTGGCCACATGAAAGCAAAGAACTGACTCATTAGAAAAGACCCTGATTCTGGGAAAGATTGAAGGCAGGAGGAGAGGGGAATGACAGAGGATGAGATGGTTGGAAGGCATCACCGACTCAATGGGCATGAGTTTGAGCAAGCTCTGGGAGATGATGAAGGACAGGGAAGACTGGCATGCTGCAGTCCATGGGGACGCAAAGAGTCAGACACGACTGAGTGACTGAACAACAGCAAAGACCTTCTCAAGGGGAGGAGAACTGGTCAGCATGTGGCTTCTCTCTTTGGACCGTGGGCTTATTCGCCTGACTCTTCCTTGTTTTGCTATAAGAAATGGACCATGTTTATGACACATTAGCTTTTGCCTGCCCTCAGAGCACTGGGGAGAAAAAGAATCTTCTTTCTGTCTTGTATTTTGGGGACAAAATGATACAGTTTCCTAAATTAAGGTGGGGTGTGCCCAGTCATGTCCAATTCTTTGAGACCCCATGAACTGTAGGCCACCAGGCTCCTCTGTCCACAGGATTTCCCAGGTAAGAATACTGGAGTGGGTTGCCGTTTCCTACTCCAGGGGATCTTCCTGACCCAGGGATTGAACCCAGGTCTCCTGCGTCTCCTGCATTGGCTAGCAGGTTCTCTACCATTAGCCACCTGAGAAGCCCAGCTCAGTGGGATGCCAGAGTATAAAACCTTTAATCCAGTCCATTGGACAGACGCCATGCCCAGATTCTTCTTTGACACAGGCTTCTCTCTACTTGGGCTATGAGTTGGGGAGTTACGAGGAACCACCATTAAGTTTCCTGGAGATTGTCATAATTGTCATACTGAGTGAGTTTTGAGTAAGAAAGAGAAATATCATATGATATAATTTATATTCAGAATAAAAAAATCACATTATACAAGTGAACTCATTTGTGAAACAGAAACACGGTTAGGAGGATAGGATAGTTAGGGAGTTTGGGATGGACACGTACACACTGCTGTATTTAAAAATGGAAAACCAGCCAAGACCCAAAGTACAGCACAGGGAACTGCTCAATATTTTGTAACAATCTAAATGGGAAACGCATTTGAAAAAGAATAGATACATGTATAACTGAATCACTTTGCTCTACACCTGAGACTATCACAATATTCTTAATCAATACTATTCCAATATAAAAGAAAAAATTAAAAAAGACAGATGCTTAGAAGAAGTTGTGTCCAGTGTAGAGGAATAACAAGCACCTCTTAAAACTCTGAGATCTTCACAAAGCATGGTGTTCCCACACCCCTGACTTGACTTTAACCCCAGGCCTTGTGTTCCTGGCAACATCTGTCTTTGATCTTTGCCCGAGTCACCTTTTACCTTGAGAAATGTTTGCCCAGTGAAGAGGCATGCAGTGAGAAATAGTTTTATTTTCCAACTTAGCAAGTCCAAAGTTGGAATATTTCTTTTGAATTCTGCTTTGAAAAAAGCAAACAGTTTCTTTTCACATCTGTCTCTCTCTCCACGCTTTATCATTGAGAGCTAAAAGAAGCCCGATGGTGCTTTCAACATCCTGCCTGGAAATCTCCTATGCTAGATCCACGAGTTTACCAGACTCACATTCTATCTTGTGTTCCCACAAGGATGAGTTTGCAAATGTTCTTCCACTTCAGGTCACAGGTCACCACTCTTCCAGGCTTGAACGAGAATTTGCTCCATGCATTTCAAGTTTGCAGTAGCATTCTTCTCCCTACTCCTCACCAAAGCTGATACCACCCTGGTTTAGGTTTTTGAGGCTGAAGGATCTCACTTCTAATACTGCTCTTGCATGCTAGGTTGCTTCAGTTGGGTCCGACTCTTTGCAACCCTATGGACTTTAGCCCGCCAGGCCTCTGTGCACGGGACTCTCCAGGCAAGAATACTGGAGTGGGTTGCCACGCTCTCCTCCAGGGGATCTTCCCGACCCAGGGATCAAACCTTTGCCTCCCATGTCTCCTGCACTGGCAGGTGGGTTCTTACCACTAGTGCCGCTTGGGAAGCCCACACTCTGTTTCAATTTTTCTATTGCTGTTTAACAAAACACCTTAAAACAACAACAGTTTATCATAAGTTATAACTGTGTGTCCAGAGAGTTATTCTGCCTTACTGGTGTCATATGAAATGCTGGGATGACAGAAGTTTCCAGAATGTCCTCACATGGTTGACAGTGGTACGGATCACTGGCTCCATCCAGCAAAGGCTGGGGGCTGGGGCTGTTCCATCAGAGTTTCTCCACATGGCAGCTTGAGCTTCATCATAACATGGCAGCAGGGTCCCAGCGAAAGACATTCCAAGAGTGGAAGGCAGAAGCTCCGGACCTCACAAAGGCAGCCTCAGAATTTCACAGCGTCATTCCCACCATGTTCTGTTGGCAAAAAGAGTCCAGGAGCAGCCTAGACTCAAAGGAGGTGGAAAGAGTCTGCCTCTTAATGTGGAAATGATGAGGTCAAACTGCAAAATCATCTGTGGAATGGGAGATGTGATTCATCAACCATCTCTGCAAGTACTTAGGGATGTTGGGGTGGGGAGAATGTGTTTTGTGTGTGAGGAGAACATGGATTTGGGGGAGGCTAGAGGAGAGGGAGTGAACTGTGTGTCTCCCCAGGCTTACATGCTGAAGTTCTAACCCCCAGTACCTCGGAATGAAACCTTGTTTGGAAACACGGTCACTGCAGATATAATTAGTTAAGAGGGGCCCCCTGCTCCAATAGTGGTGTCCTTATGAAAAAGAGACACTTGGACACAGATGGGTACACGGGGAAAACAACGTGTTAGGAGAGAAAGGCAGAGATCTGAGTGCAGGGGCAAAATCCAAAGAATGTCAAACACCACGAGCAAACCCACAGGATCAAGGGGAGAGGCCTGAGACCGACTGTCTTTCAAAGCTCTCAGAAGGAACCAGCAGTCCAGACCACTAGAGCACATGTCTGCTGTGTAAGCCAGCCGGCCTGTGGAGCATTGCGAAGGAGCCCTGGGGACTCTTACCAGTAGCCCTGGGACCTTTGTTGAGCACCAAGCCTGGCGGGTAAAACAAGAACAGCAAAATTCCCTTCCCTTCAGTGATCCAGGTTCATAGAAGTACCAGGGTCTTCATAGAAATACAAATATTCAAATAATCTCTGATGCAGTTTCATCCACCTTTTGGCACAAGATCTCATGTTGTGTTATAATCAGGAACAAGGCATATATGTTAGTGACGTGTGTGTGTGTTGTGATTTCCAATCACAAAATACGGGCATTGTCAGTGACCTGCACTGGAAAGACTGTTTTCCTTGGCACCACTGGCGCATTAACTTTAAGGTGATATACAGAGTTTTTGTTGTTCAGTTGCTAAGTCATGTCTGACTCTTCGTGACCCTATGAACTGCAGCATGCCAGACCCCTCTGTCCTCCAGTATCTCCCGGAGTTTTCTCAAACTCGTGTCCATCAAGTCGGTGATGCCATCCAACCATCTCGTCCTCTGTCGACCCCTTCTCCTCCTGCCTTCAATCTTTCCCAGCATCAGGGCCTTTTCCAAGGAGTCAGCTCTTCACATCAGGTGGCCAAAGTACTGGAGCTTCAGTTCTAGCATCAGACCTTCCAGTGAATATTCAAGGTCGTTTTCCTTTAGGATTGACTGGTTTGATATCTTTGTTGTCCAAGGGACTCTCAAGAGTCTTCTCCAGCACCACAATTTGAAAGCATCAATTCTTGGGCCTTCAGGCTTCTTTAGGGTCCAACTCACATCCGAGCCTGACTACTGAAAAACCCACAGCTTTGCCCATACAGACCTGTGTCATATGCAAAGTTTAGACCAGTCTTAGATTTCAACCAGCTCTTCTATGGAGGGACCTCCTCCAGAAAGCCAGGATTAGACAAGTAGACACCGTTCACACCCAAATCCTCAGGCTCACAGGTCACTGCCAGTTTTGCAAAGAACAGCAATTTCTTCACTGTTTTCTTCTGATTTCCTGGGCAGCTGCTTTGCCAGTCCAGAAGGGTGGTGCTATGACCTCACGCCAGTACAGCACATCAAAACCCAGTACAGATGCTGGAATATGTATGAGGAGATGACGAAGACTGATCTGTCTGCGGGGGATTCAGATGTGAGCATCTGCTCTAATGGCACGAGAAAGGATTCGACTCATCAACCACAGTGATTCATAACCATGGCTGTGTTTGCTCTCAGAATATTAAGGGAATCAACCACTCACTTAATTGCCAAAAAGGAATCTTAAAAAAAAAATACAGCATCTCTCTCACATTCTCTCAATATATAGATTTTTATATAGATAGATATCCCAAAATGGTCTCACTGGCTCAAGCATAAATGTAGCAAAGAAAAATTAAAATGAGCTAATACCTTTGATTAATGCGAGGTGCCATGCCTGAACTTAGAAGCATAAATATCTCTTTATACGTAATACTGTCTGCAAACAAGATCAAATCAAATTTCAAGGCACTTTGCTAATGAAAAGTATTGATCTTTATAGCATTTGGATCAAACCATTGCCAATTTTCAGTATCTTTGAGACCTCTTCTAGCAATGAGGGCTTCATCCTTGAATATATAGATTCCTCTCTCTCTCTCCTCCTCTCAGGCTAACGTTAGACCTCATGGCTTCTCTCTTCAGATTCTCTTCTGTGTTGATCTAGTTCATGTCTAAATCATCAGCTGTCACTTCCAGGTAGATGACTCCCACGCCATTGTCTTAGTAAGATACCTTCCTTTTCAATGCCTCGTCCACATAGCCTGTCCTTTACAACTCATCTGCTTCCTGACGGCTTCTTGCACTTTCTATTCTCTAACTTTCTGTTCAGTTTGCAGCCTCCACTCCACTCCTTCAAGTGTAACTACCCTTTAAAAATTGAGGGATAGCCCTGGTGGTCCAATGGTGAAGAATCCCCCTTCCAGGACAGGGGACATGGGTTTAATCTGTGGTTGAGGACCTGAGATCCTACGTGCTGCAGGGCAACTAACCCCATGAGCCACAAGAAGAGAAGCCCAGGCGTTGCAACTAGAGAAAGCCCTCACACAGCAATAGACCCAGCACGACCAAAACTAAAAAATAAAAATAGAAAAATTGAGGTGAAGATCCATGTTATCCATCCTTCCTACCTCCTTTCTGGCCCATCATGACTCAGGCAGTCTTCTTTCTGAACACCGGAATACATCAGCTGTTCATACAGAGACTGGCTTTGCTCCATCCCCAGCAGTAGAATTCAAAGACTGAACATGATATTTTGAGTGGGTACCTGTCATGGGGCAAGAGAAGTGAGGTAGCTGAAGGAAGTAGGCACAGCCTAGCCACCGTGACCCTTCCGATTGTCTCTAGCAATTATCAGGGTGACATTTATCTCTGAAAGATCACCAGCACTGAAGCTTAGAGTCAGCCTCACTATTCAGTTAAATATTAATCATCCACCATGTGACACCTCATGTTTTATTGAAGATTTCTATTTAAATCTAGTGTTTTTAATTAGCTTCAGTGTGTTTATATTTGGTCTCCCCAGCTAGAGGATAACTCTCTAAAGAAAAGGTGGTTATCAGTTTTCTAATACCCCTAAGAGGGTCAAGATCTGTTGAACCAGTATAATGATAAAGATTCACCCAGAAGGGACTCTGTTTAAACAGTTGGTACTTTGATTGATTGAATCAACCATGAGAACCTCTTAATTGATTTGCAATTGTAACTGAAATGGAAATATTTCCTCACGCTAAGTGAGTAATGGAGGCAGGACAAAAGAATGAAAGGGGAAGCTATCACTTGTGGCTTTTTGAAGCCAATAGTTAAATGAATGTGCTGGAATCAAGCGCTTCTTTATAGTCATAATAGAAAAACAAATGTGTTTAGAAATAGCCCAGATTCTCTCTTCGAGAAACCCCCATATGGATCTGCTTTTGGCAACAGGTAACAAAGATATTGATTTCAACTCACTTCCAGAGTAGATTGCGATTTCTAAAGAAAGCACCTTTGAAAGCACCTAATCTTTCAAAGATTACCTTTGAAAATGGTAATCTTTATTTGAAAATAATATGTAGAGATGGCTTTCTGACAAATGGTAATGTTCTTGTGTACTAGAGCAGTTGATGTCCAGACACATTCCCACACAGTCATTAATCAGCTCAAATGAAAGACACTGTATCCTGTGAAAGACTTTCCTACAGAAATCCTTGCACTCAGTTACTACATCTGCCCTGTCTCTCCCAGAGACCCTAAAGTAAACCTTCGCAACCTAGACACGAACATGAATTGCTTCCTTCCCACGTGTTTACTTTTCTCATCCTATAGATATGCATGGTTTGGTCAATTTAACAAAATGAGTTATGTTATACAGTCAACATCAAACAGCCTTTGTTGATCAGTTGCTAAGTCGTGTCCGACTCTCTGCAACTCCAAAGACTGCAGCACACCAGGCTTCCCTGCCTACTATGGGTTAATCATTATAGCTATGCCTGGGCGGGATAATAAGAAACAGGGAACCATAAAGTCCAAGTGACTAAAACCAAAGACTTTATAAGAGAAGAGAGAAAGCAGGAGTGGACTGGGAGGTGGCAGCCAGATTGAAGTCCCTGAAATTTCTGAATCTGAAAGCTACCAGAATCCATGAATCTTGGATGAAACAGGCTGGTCTGTGGGTGGAAGGGTGGTCTTGGGACTTTACTCGACATCGATCCTGTGCATACAGCTGCCAGTCCTTTTAAGATAAATTCCCATCGTTGTTGCTTGAGAAGATGTACAATTGTTGAATAATTATGTGATGAACATGTGTCACTTTGCTCCTTTTTTCCTGCATCTATCTTTTTAAGCACTTGGTTAGGCTGGAATCCCTCTGTAATTACAAGCACGGTTGTACCGGTGACTGGGCTGGCGTGCGCTGCCCTCCTGGTGAGATCCTCTGAGTTCAGAGGCTGGTGGAGGCCCGGGGATGCCTGGGCAGAGGTAAATCTCCCAGACATATGGCCTGTTTGCCACCTGAGGCAGAGGGACTACATCTTCCATTTTAACTCTCATAAAACATGCTTTGGGACCTAGACATTTTTGATGCATAAATCTTGGGCACTGAAAGTTCAATCTTGTTCTCTTGACTCTGGAGTTATTTCAGGCCAAATGCCACTGTCAGTATTTCCAGAACAGCAAACGGTGTGAGCGAGGGGCCAGGGCAGGGAGGGTAGCCGTCGACTCACCCTTGTGGAAAAATACTATGAATATTTTCTGCTTTAAATGTTTGTTATTTTTTTCATGTCAGGGATTAATTAACAACCAAAAGAACATGCCCAGAGACAGAAACTACAAGATCAGCGAATCATGAAATCGTCACTAGAAACCACAAGCGATGCAGCCCTTTCTGCAGCCGCAGTGTTGCTGTTGTTCTTGTTGACCCTCAGCTGGGAAAACTCCAGAAATACAGAACTCACCACCTCCCTCCCCCAGCTCATTCGCACCTAAGACCATGCTCTGTCTCCTAAAAATATTCTTTTGTTTTGAAACAAAATCTTCCCCTCTTCAACTTTCACATCTCCCAAAGATGGGAATACAGTCTTAACAGTCTTGAAAACACAAAAATGAAATTTGGTGATAAGAAAATAAGAATAAGTGGCCAAAGTAAACAGAACTCAGAAGCTTACTGTTTTAACTGGGAGCATCATTCACAAGGGACATTAATATCTGCTAATGAGAATGTATAATCCTTTTAATGGACTGCTATCAGAAACGAAGCCTGGGGAAGGAAACATCTCATAACAAGCATGCTTTGCAAATGCCCAGGCTCATTTAGCAAACCCACAGTTTCACGAATAAAAGGTCAGATAATTTTGGCTCTCTCCCACATAGAGCTTATTAGTAGCCCCTAAAGAAATGATTTCCCTTCATTTACATATTAAAATAATATTGTTTCAGACCTCTAAGCTCACCAGAAAAATTGGTCTTCAGCTCAACTCCTTTAAAAATATCTGTCTTTTCTCTCCTTCTGGCTATCAGGAATTCCTTTATTAAATTAAATTTTATTTTATTTTATATTAGAGGATGGTTGATTTACCACGTTGTGTTAAGTCATTCGGCAAAATGATCCAGTTGCACATATACGTATATCCATTTCTTTTCAGAGTATTTTCCCATATAGATTATTACAGAATGTTGAGTAGAGTCCCCTGCACTGTGTGTTAGGCCCTTGCTGACTGTCTGTTTGTATGTACAGTACTGTGTACACCACTGCTCCCACTTAAAAGGGAAAATAAGTACCTATAAAGGTGCACCCAAGGACCCCACCACAAAAACCTATTCCCACAAAATCTAGTTGCTGCTGCTGCTGCTAAGTCGCTTCAGTCATGTCCGACTCTGTGCGACCCCATAGACGGCAGCCCACCAGGCTCCCCCGTCCCTGGGATTCTCCAGGCAAGAACACTGGAGTGGGTTGCCATTTCCTTCTCCAATGCACGGAAGTGAAAAGTCGAAGTGAAGTCGCTCAGTCGTTCGACTCTTCGCGACCCCGTGGACTGCAGTGCACCAGGCTCTTCCGTCCATGGGATTTTCCAGGCACGAGTACTGGAGTGGGGTGCCATTGCCTTCTCCGAAAATCTAGTTGGGAAGGGAACAAAGACAAGAGATCTAGGCTGGCAAATTTCTTTTACTCTCTCTGCCCGATTTGTTCTAGTCCTGCCAAGATGTGGGTTAAGTATCAATCTGTTTATGACCACACTCATTTTGAGAGCTCTGTGAAAGTACAATCAAAATGAACTCTTGTTGCCTCCTTTTGAAAACATTCCAGGCTTGCTGTCTCAGCCTTCTTAAAAATATCCTCAAGGGCATCATCTATAGGTTTGCAATGAAAAAGGAAACAAAAGTTTGTAAATAACTCTGGTTACCAAATGCCGGTTCTCCCAGTGTGGTCCGTGGACCAGCAGATCAGCCTCTAGGGAACTCATGAGAAATGTAGAATCTTGGAACCCCACCCTAGACTTCCTGCAGCAAAAACTAAAGGTGGAGTCGGGCAGTGTGAGCTCTAAGGACCCTCCTGAGATTCCCCTCAAGCGTGAGAACCACTGCTCGGGCCACCGGGAAAGAGCAAAAGGCTTTTCACGTGAAGAGTCTGGACCAACCTTTCGCCCAAAGGCAGGAGTGTGAAACGCACACCACACAGGACTTTCCCAAGGATGGGGCAGACAGGAAGATTTAGAAACCTCATGGCCAGTTGCCTAACTTTAAATTCTCACTCTTAATGTTATGATAAGAAAGCTTGCTGCCGTGGGAATAATAGGATGTAGTTAACTACCCTCAGTGATAATATGTCATCCAGGCTTGATGGTGCAATTTGAAAATATCATTAAAGAGACAAGTTGTAGGATAGAGGATGACAGAAGTGTGATTATCTTTGGAAATTAAATCCTCAAACATCATGTGGCTTCTAAATGTGTGTCTCTTATCGATTTGAAACTCTTGGCTAATAGCTGACTTACTCAAACACTGTTCCAGATACATAGGCATGTGTAACTCCACACAAACATTTTAAAGGGATTTGAAGCCAGATGGTACTGGTGGTAAAGAACCCACCTGCCAATGCAGGAGACATAAGAGACGAGGGCTTGATCCCTGGGGTCAGGAAGATCCCCTGGAGGAGGGCATGGCAACCCACTCCAGTATTCTCGTCTGGAGAATTCCATGGGCAGTGGAGCTTGGTGGGTTACAGTCTGTGGGGTTGCAAAGAGTCGGACATGACTAAAG
This sequence comes from Bubalus kerabau, assembly GCF_029407905.1. Taxonomy (NCBI): domain Eukaryota; kingdom Metazoa; phylum Chordata; class Mammalia; order Artiodactyla; family Bovidae; genus Bubalus; species Bubalus kerabau. The sequence continues at coordinate 107,796,139 of NC_073632.1, read as the reverse complement.
TGACTTAGCATGCATGCAAAAATCTTGAATATCCTTGAAATCCATTGTCTGATTTATTAATAATTGTATATAGCTTTTTTCCCCTTACTAAATTTGACACAAACTCGTAGCAGAAGAAGAATAACATATGGGAAGGAAGGAAGAGAAACAGGGAGGGGAGAAAGCTTAGAAGGAAATCGTCTAAAAAAATACAACATAAAAAGAAGCGAAAATTCACCCGAATTCCCATAATTCAGAGAAAAGCACTGCTTCTTCTTGTTCACATCTTCCAGACAGAGGCCTGACGAATAAATTGGCCGTGCATGAGTGACACAGCAAGTGTACAAAATAGGAGTCGCCCTGCTCACGCTGTTCTTAAACGGGCCGCTTTTCAGTACCTGTCAGACACGTCTTCAAGTTAATAACCTACATCACCATTTTTAATGTTACATGGTGTTCTTTTTGCTTTGTATGCCCTGATTTGATGTTATAGTGTGTTCCATTTTCTATATATGTCATCTTTTCTTTACTACATTTTTATATTTTTGCTACTGTAAACAATATTGTTACAACTATGCCCAGATACTTTGGCATACCTGTGCGCTGTCCTTGGGGGATATCACTGGAAATCTGATTTCTAAGTCAAACGCTGTGTCGCTTTTAAATTTTGATACACGACGCTAAACGTCTTTTCCAGAACAGTGTACCAACATCCACTCTCTCCAATGATGTGTGTTCACACATAGTCTTCTAAACCTTCAGATATATTTGGTTCTTCCAGTGCTTTAAATTTTCAGCAACCAGATGAGCAAAGTCATCTATTTTCTTGGTTTTTATGTTAATATTCTAACTCCTTGTCTTACTGAAATCTCTTACTATTTCTGGTAGTTTGTCAGTTGATTTCTTATTTTCCAGCATCAAAAAAATCACGTAATCTACAAACAGAAGAAAAAGAATCCTACAACTTTCCTGTACTGCCACTTTTTAGTTTATACTTTTGTCAAGTTTCCTTGTTTACTTTCCATATTCCTGGTTTTAATGGGAATGCGGTTAGTGCTTTAAAATTGTCTGCTGCCTTTCAGTTAAGCTATACAGTTTTCATTATGTGTTACCATTGATTTCTCCTATTATCACTTTAAAAAGTATCACATATTTTTTAAACATGGAGTCAATACAGAATTTTAGTGACTGTTACTTTAGTACTTATTGGCGTGAACATGACTGTTAAACTTACTATACTTTTACCTTTAACTCACTTTTGTCCTTTTATCATTAAAAGTGATAAATCACTAAAAGTAAAAAATATCACAGAAAGTACTTTGCTGTTCTGCTTATATTTCCCTAAGTACAGGTATGAATACACTTTATAATTTTATATTGTAACTATTTTATACATAATCTATTATTGCAGTTGCATTTTCTTTATTTTGCACTGTTTATTTTTTGCCTTTTTTTTTTTTTCCTGAGACAGAATTTCATTGTGCTCAGGAGTTGAGGACATGTTGCTTCTTCATTTGATAATTATTTAGGGATTTACCTCTCTGTAGTCTATGCTAGACACCTGGTCCTGGCCCTGAGTTAGCTTGAATTCCCTTTTTCTCATTTCCTCCAGGTCACTTCATCCCACCTCCAATGTATCAATCAGATGGTCCTAGCTGAGGAGTTGCTGTTGTTGTTGTTCAGACACTAAGTTGTGTCCAACTCTTTGTGACTTCATGAACTGCAGCACTCCAGGCTCCTCTGTCCTCCACTATCTCCCAGGGTTGGCTCAAATTCATGTCTGCTGAGTCGGTGATGCTATCTAACCATCTCATCATTTGCTGCCCTCTTCTCCTTTTGCCTTCAATCTCTCCCACATCAGGGTCTTCTCCAGTGAGTCAGCTCTTCGAATAAGGTGGCCAAAGTATTGGCGTTTCAGCTTCAGCATCAGTCCCTTCAATGAATATTCAGGGCTGATTTCCTTTAGGATTGACTGGTTGGATCCCCATGCAGTCCAAGGGACTCTCAAGAGTCTTCTCCAACACCACAGTTCAAAAGCATCAATTCTCTGGTGTTCACCTTTCTTTTGGAGAAGGCAATGGCACCCCACTCCAGTACTCTTGCCTGGAAAACCCCATGGACGGAGGAGCCTGGTAGGCTGCAGTCCATGAGGTCGCTAAGAGTCAGACACGACTGAGCGACTTCTCTTTCATTTTTCACTTTCATGCTTTGGGGAAGGAAATGGCAACCCACTCCAGTGTTCTTACCTGGAGAATCCCAGGGACAGAGCCTTGTAGGAGGCCATCTATGGGGTCGCACAGAGTCAGACGTGACTGAAGCGACTTAGCAGCAGCAGCAGCACCTTTCCTTATGGTCCAACTCTCACATCCATACATGACTCCTGGAAAAACCACAGCTTTGACCATACGGACCTTTGTTGGCAAAGTGATGTCTCTGCTTTTTAATACACAACCTAGGTTTGTCATAGCTTTCCTTCCAAGGAAGGGACCATCCAGGTCAGACCAGCTGACCATCTGGGCTGGGCCTGAAATTGAGAGGTGAGTCAAGAAGGAGAGTGGGAACTGCTTCAGCCCCTGGCTGCAGAACCTGAAGGGTCTGTCCTGAGCCCCCAACCCAACCCCCTCCACAGAGCTCCTCTGGCTTCTGTCCTCTCGGCAGGAGTGATCGGTTCCTTCTAAGGGACAGTTTATGTGGTGTATCCATTTTCTCACTCCCATTCTTGCCTCACCCCTCTGACTGGGCTATTAAACATGATACTCCACAAAAATGGCTTGTTTATTTCTGCCTGGTATATCATTACCTATTCATTTTTAATTTTCAAAATATCACTGTGACTCAGTTTATTCATGGAAGGAAATAAGATTACATCTTTTTTCCATTTAAATTTTTTAGGTATTTCTCATCTTTTCTAATATTTAAATTGGTTGGAACGTTTATGATCAGACTCTTTTTTCCTTACATTTTTAAGTAACTTTTTTTTTTTTTTCCTCATGGTCTCTGGGGTTCTTTCTGTAATCCTCAAGTTCAAAAGCTTCACCAGGGCATGTCTTCATGATACTAAAGAATTTTATCACATTACTGGGGAACATGATAATTTCCTTTGTCAAATATTCATATCCCTTTATTTCAGAAGAGGTTTTTTTTCCCCTAATATATGTTGGAATAGCTTTGTGTCTTTATCACTGGATTTGATAATTAAGCAATTAATTGATCACTGGAAGCATCAGTATTCAAATCTCTATTGTTTATATGCTTCTAATCATCTTAATTTCTTTGTACCTTGTGTGATTTTTGTGATGAGAACTCCCCTATGCCAATCTAATTTTCTGTTCGTTTCACTATTTACCATTTCTAATTCATTTTTAGTTCCATAATATTGCTATTTTCTGCACAATCTCAACTCATTTATACCAAACTTTTCAAAAATACTTTTCTGCTGGCATCTGATTTCTTTAAGACTCTGTTGTAAATAAACTTCAATACTTTGGCCACCTGATGTGAAGAACTGACTCATTGGAAAAGATCCTGATGCTGGGAAAGATTGACTATAGGAGGAGAAGGGGATGACAGAGAATGAGATGGTTGGATGGCATCATCGACTCAATGGACATGAGTCTGAGCAAACTCCGGGAGTTGGTGATGGACAGGGAGGCCTGGCGTGCTGCAGTCCATGGGGTCACGAAGAGTCAGACACGACTGAGCGACTGAATTGAACTGAACTGTAAAAAACTATTTTTACTGTGGCCTTGGAAAGGTGTTTCTTCAGTTCTCATTGGTAGATTTTATTGATTCATTTCTTGTCTGTGTAGGATGTTCTAACCTACCCCATACCGTTCAGTTCTGCTTTGTGTTCCATTTACCCACTTTTGATGGGGGAGTTCTAGTGAGTCCTGCTATTTGCTGAAACATAATGTAAGTATAAGCTTCATGAAGCTCCCCCTCCTTCCATGAAACACCATTTGGGTTTCCCTCTGAGCTCTTGCTGGGGGACCAGACACTGACATTTTGTGTTTTCTGTCCAGCTGTGTGGTTGCCCAAAGGGGTTGGGAAAACACTGTGAGCCTGGAGACAGCTGGGGGCAGGGGGAGGCTTGGTTTGGGGTTTTTCTCAGAATTATCAGAAGCTCTGCCCCATGGGTCAGCTCCCAGGTTGGGGGATGGCTTCTGCCAGAAACTCCCCCACATTTCAAGGGGTTCCCCTGTTACAGGATAGGAAGCTAATGATAGTGAAACGAGTTCGGGTGATTCTTTCTCCAGCCACCTTTGAAATAAAAGAAACTGACTACTGACCTTACCCATCTTTGCAGGGAAGACAAGTCAGAGAGAAAAGTTCTCTGACTGTGCTTTGGGGCTGTGCTTAAACTTCCTTTTTTGTCCTAAGCGCTATTTGACTGCATTCATTTTTTTTTTTCTCCCATCTCGTACCTGCTGCCAACATGTACAAGGGAATTCCTCCACACGAGTGACCGCCTCTTCCACCCAGTTAGCCAGGGGTCCACAGGGCTCTTTAGAACATGCTGTGGTCGGTCACCACTTGTGTGTCCGGAATAGTTTCCACTGCATCCAAATTGTATGCTCTGAAATTTTCAGTTCGAGTGAGGAATCTTGCTTTATTCTTAGCTATTGGTATTACTGAGGACATTATTTTTGTGGGTTGAGGAGAAGAGCCAGAGGAGTCTGTAAACATATAATTTAGCTGACATCTTTCCCAGAAGTTCTTGTCATATTCATTTAAATTAACTCAGTGCAAGCAGATTTGATTCCATAATATATAATTTGAATATATGCATGACCATACTAATGACATGTCTCCAGGGGTCCTTTAACATAAATATATGACAGTTTCTCTAAAGTCTTTTCAGAAGGATCTGGAGAAGAATTCATTTGGCTGAAAATCTGTAATTTAGCAAGTGAAAATAAAGGTGTTTTTTTTTTTTTAATCACACAGTCATAGACACTACTCTCATGTTTATCAAATAATGTCTAACAATTATATTCAGATAATTGGATTTGTTTTCAGGACTTGAGTAGAAGATTCAAAATATGTGCTTGTGAAAATAATTGGAATCTTTCTTAATACAAGATTTAGCCTTAATTATGCACATAAATTTACACTGTTCATCATTGCTAACAACACAGGAGCTTATCACTTCCCACCTGTGCAGAAAGATGCAGAAAAAAGAGTGGAAAGTTAGCTGATAGCTGCTCACTCACTTGTACTTCAAGTCAGAGTTACCAACTTGACAGCCGATAGGGTAGCTTATACTTTCTATAAGCCTTTCTAGTCGTTGTTTTCATATATACCTGTGCTTCACCATGTAAAATAAGTACCTAATTGCACAGGGTATCAAAGGGACACATTGGCCTGTGCATGCACTTGTGAAGGCGATGGCGCCCCACTCCAGCACTCTTGCCTGGAAAATCCCATGGACGGAGGAGTCTGGTGGGCTGCAGTCCATGGGGTCGCTGAGTCGGACATAACTGAAGCGACTTCACTTTCACCTTTTACTTTCATGCATTGGAGAAGGAAATGGCAACCCACTCCATTGTTCTTGCCTGGAGAATCCCAGGGACGGGGTGAGCCTCCTGAGCTGCCATCTATGGGGTCGCACAGAGTCGGACACGACTGAAGCGACTTAGCAGCAGCAGCAGCAGCATGTGTGCTGAGTCACTCAGTCATGTCCAACTCTTTGCAACCCTAGGAGCTGTAGCCCACCAGGCTCCTCTGTCCACAGGATTCTCCAGACAAGAACACTGGAGTGGGCTGCCATTACCTCCTCCAGGAGATCATCCCAACCCAGGGATCGAACCCATGTCTCCTGCATTGGAAAGTGGATTCTTGACCACTGAACTACCTGGGAAGACTGGCTTTTGCAAATTGCTAGGCAAAACACTTTCCCCAAAACTCAGTCAGCCTTCCCAACCTCTTCTCCCAGGCTCCTCCCAAATCCCCCATGTGTGACAAGTTCAATAAAAGGAGCAAAGGAAGGCTGCATTCTGTCTCTGACTGTTGAGACTGAAGCAGACAGATTTTAACAGGGGCCTTAATTTGGCATGCTCTGGGAGGGGAATGTGGGTGGGGCTACTTCCCAGGGACCACGGCAAGCAGGTTAAAAAACATTACGTGTAGACTCACTCAGGTGAGAGCACTGTTCAGGTCAGTGGCTCAGTCGTGTCCGATTCTTTGTGACCCCATGGACTGCAGCATGCCAGGCCTCCCTGTCTATCACCAACTCCCAGAGCTTGCTCAAACTCATGTCCATCCAGTCGGTGATGCCATCCAACCATCTCATCCTCTGTCATCCCCTCCCCGCCTTCAATCTTTCCCAGCATCAGGGTCTTTTCAAATGAGTCAGCCCTCTGCATCAGGTGGCCAAAGTATTGGAGTTTCAGCTTCAACATCAGTTTCTCCAATGAACACCCAGGACTGATCTCCTTTAGGATGGACTGGTTGGATCTCTTTGCAGTCCAAGGGACTCTCAAGAGTCTTCAATACCACAGTTCAAAAGCATCAGTTCTTCGGCACTGAGAACACTGTTCTGAGGTGCCCACACTCAGTCACAGGGACCAGCCAATGCTCCACTTGCCCAGCTCTGGAATTCAGGCCGTGGACAGACTATCTCTCCAAGCTCCAGTTTCTCAGATGCAGAGGAGGTAGTATTTACCTCATCAAAATGCTACGACTATAAATTATATGAGCTTTAGAAAAGATGTTTAAAGTCCTGGATTAAATTAAAACGAAAGCTCAGTTAAGTGGTTTTTCTTGTTGCCCTTATATGTATTATATCAAAGCCATAGTAGAAATGTTTACAAGTGGCTACCTTCAAGTGCTTATGTGCCAGGTCCGTGCTAGGCCATGTAAGCAATATAACGAATTGAGATCCATGAAACTGTACATAAACATCTCCCTTTGTCTTCTGCGTCCTCCTTTGAGTTTTGGAATCAGCAGGCTCTGCATCCACTGAGAATCTCAATGAATGCAGATAGATGAAGCTCTCTCGTTTGTGTCTCATTTCCTGAGTGGGCGCATCAGGATGAAAACTGAGATTTCAAAAACAAAAAGCAAAACTGTAAACAAATCGCTTCTGAAGAGTTTTCTTGGCAGGATGCAGTTGCCACTTACATTTATAGGATGCTTTTCAGTTTTAAAATATTGTAATGTGGACATATTGTTGTCCTACATGTTTATGTGTGTGTTTGCATATCCCTACATAACTGGGGCTGGACAGAGTGGCATTATGGACACAGTGGTGTTATCACTCCACGGCATGAATGAGGGAACAGAAGCCAAGACCTCCTGGCCAAGTAAATGGGAAGCTTGAGAGAATGCAGCCATTCCCTGACTGTAAGTTTACGCCTTGTTCTTTCGAACTTCATTATTGCTCCTGGTTTGAACCACCACATCTGTGAAAGCTTCCCAAAGAGCTTCTCGATGCTAAGAGGAGAAAATGTAATCTCTGCCCTCTCTCTTTTGATCTTGCCTAATACTCTCCCTTAAATGCCAAGGTATTAGCAGATAAACCGTGTGGAAATGGGTAAGTAGATGAATTGATTTTTGTACTGCGTTACACGATGGATTGGAGCGGATTAAAATTTCATCATTCATCTTCTCCTGCTTCCAACCCCACTGTTATTTTTACCATTTTGTTTAAGCCAAGGGGATATGCTTATATGACTTATGCTCTTCAGCTATGAAATCCATTTGCTTTATCCATTATACTTCAGAATGATTGGTGCAGTTCAAATGCATAATAAAAACTAGTAATTACACAGAAAAAAAAAAAATCCCTTGCCCAGTTAAGGCTAACTTAACAGTGGAATGCAGGACACACATTTTAACTGTCTTGTTCATACATTTTTTGTTTGACTAACATGTTAGAATCCCCAGGGCTTTTTCAGGACAGCAGTGTGATTTGATTGGCTGGTTGAGTAGCACGTTCAGCCTTGAACGAGGCCATCTGTGCTCATGCTGGGCGCCATATTGACTCCTTCTCTCCCCAGGCTCGTCACTGACTAAGTGAGGCATCCATGGAGGAGCATCCTCAGGAGTCCTTTAGGCAGAATGGTTTCTTTAGTGTATCAGAGAAACGTGTAAACCGTTACCTGTGGCACTTGGGAATAAAGAATGTGTGAAGGAATCAGTGCATATCACACTGCTGGAAGTAAATGCATATCTTAGATCTTTAAAAGTTGTTTTCAGACTCACAAGTGGAGAAAGAACAGATATATCCTCTATCTTGCAGGGTTTCCTTTTAAAATTCCCAACAGATTAATGAGTCAGCCAAAGGAAAATATTTTTCCTAACACAGAATGAAAAGGAGCATAGCAAATGCTTACATGTTGGCATTTTGACTCGCTATTGATGAGAAAATAATTTTAGGTAAGCTTGCCATTTTTGAACACTATTGCATAAAAATAGGAAGTCAGCCAAATGTAGACTTAAAGAAACATCCTGAGAACAATGTTAAGTGCTTCAGACATCTGGATGTGGAACCCCAGCTCTGGGTCACACAGTCATACTGCAGCAGGGGGCACATGGAAAACAGAAACTCCATGTCGCCATCATCATCACCCGACTTCCTTTCGATTTGTCCTATTCTATTTGTCCTGTTGATTCAGACCTGAAGGTTTCCTGGCTCCCTGATTCTGTCAGTTAATAGCTCCCAGGTTGGAAGAAACTTCTAAGCTAACTCTCCTTGGAAAAACAACTCTTCCGTCTCTGCCTCAACTTGTCTTTTATGTCCATTTTGCATATACGGAGGCTACTGTTAGAGCCCTATTGCTCCCCTACCTTAAAGAACTGCTTGGATTTCCAAGAAGAAACTTGGAAACTCCTATATGGATGGGTATCCTAAGTCCACCCTGCTCTGCCACCGAGGGTTAGAGGGAGGGAAGAAGGGGACTTCAGGAGTGACAGTGTGCATGGGGAAGGTAAAGGGTCCCTCTTCTTTTATACTGTTATGTGTTCAGTCCACATTCGTTTTAATTCAGGCATTCCTTAGGAAAATCACTCCCAATTTCTAAGAGCTTTCTTTCTTCCAAAGGCAATTTCCTCTCAAGTATTTTATAGTTTGGTAGATTTCACACTCAATGTGCAATTTGTCTCTTTCATAAATGTTAATTTCAAGTCTTTGCAAAAGATGTATATTTTGGGAAACATTCATACATTTTAGAAGCAGCTGACAACAGAAGGAAATCACCTGTGTCTATAAATATAGCTTCTGTTTCTGTCATAGGTTCAGTAACAAAAAGGAGGGAAATAATTTCGCTTTGTTCCTGCCAGATTCCCAAGGCTTAAGCATTTCTTCGGGAACGTCCTAATGAGTCACAATTGCTATCCTTGTGCCCAAATGTGGGGTCTCCATGGCATCTAGAAATGAGGGCACCCTACAGCAGTCCCCCTGAAGGAAGAGGGTCTACTCGAGTTCTTTATGGAAGAGTTCTACTTTCCCTTTCTCACACTGAAAGTGGAAGAGGTGGAATGGATTGAAGAGAGGAAAATGCTTAACTGGTAGAAACCAAAGATCCATCTCCTCTGCTATAGTTAAAATACGAGGAGGAATGGAGTTATATGCTCACAAAAGCATTAGCCTCCGGCCTTGAATTTGCAAAGGCACTAAAAAGAGAAGTTACTATTTTATTGCCATTGATCCCGTGCACTGCCGAGATTCAGAACTGAGGCCAGATTTATTGTAGGGGGTATCCCCCCTGGTAGCTAAATTGAGGGTGCTCCCTTGCACTAATTTATCATTTATGACCCATCACTAGTATAATTTGTTCATCTTTTAATGCTTCACCCAGAAATATAACTTCTCATTAAAAATTTTATTAATGGTCAGATAGCTGAAACAGAACAAATATGAAGTATGTGAAAAATTCTGGTGAATTCTCATGAATGCGATAACCTAGACATTAATATAACTTTCCAAACCAGCTTCATCTGCTGTTAGGCAGCTTGTGAGGGTTACTCCTTTTTCCTTAACAATCCAGTCTTTTTAATTCACCAGTAGAGTGGTGTGCAGAAAGAGGTAAGAGGACTCCTGAAAACCAAAAGAAGGTCCCCTGTCAAGGCCTATGTAACTGGTAAAAATAAATGGGAGACTTCCCTGGTGATCCAGTGGTTTAGAATCTGCCTTGCAATGCAGAGAATGTGGGTTCCAGCCATAGTCGGGGAACTGGGATCCCACATTGTGTGGCAACAAAGCCCGCACTCCGCAGATAGAGTCTGCAGGCCGCAACGGAAGATCCTGCATGGAAGATCCCAAGTGCTGCAGCTCAGACCCAAAGCAGCCAAATGAATAAGGTTTAAATAAATGGGATCAAAACAAGTGCTCAATTCTAAATATCATCAATATCATGCAGCTATTAAAATGAATACAACCAACTCTCGATCAGTTAACCTGAGGAATTTTTAAAGATATTATTTTTTAGTGAGAAAATGAAGATGCCGAGAAGGTCACGTAACACACCCCATTTTGGTGAAGCAGCAACTGGCACCCTAGACGCGCATTTGCACGTTTGCACAAGAGGATATGAGCCAGAAGCAAGACGAGCTAAGACAAAGGGCTCACGTGGGGGCCCTGGAGGGGCCGTGTGGGCAGGGAACTGAGCCAAGAAGGGAGCAGCAAAAGGAAAAGCAAGATGCAGGAGTCAGGAAGGATCCATGACGCAATACTCTTTCTGTAAAATTAGATGAACACACACACCCACGGAGAAATGCATGAGAACGTATCTGCCCAAACAGTCGTGGTGTCTACTTTAAGGTGGCAAAAGCTCAAAGGATGCTCCTTTATTTTTATGCCTTTCTATATTTTTAAAATGAGTATGCATTATGCATTAAAAAAAGGCAAATTTATTTCACAGTGATAAAAATAATCAATATACTAAATATTCTTCTTAGCATGCTTAATGTCAGATTATGTTGCTTATTACAAGAATGTCAAGCTACTTATCACAAACCAAAATATGTAACGCATTTGTGCCTGCACATGTTTTTCTGTAAAGGAGCTGTAAATGCATAAATGCACAGATATGAATTCATATCGGCCTTTATACGGGTATGCATGCATGCACACAGACATAGGCAGGCAGGAATGCCCAGAGTCATGCCTGCAAATTTGTATGCACATGTGTGCATGCACAGACATATTTGCACACACACACACATACAGATTACATGCATGCACACATAGGGAAACTTACATGCATACACATGCACACATATAGGGAAACTTACATGCATCTGCAGGCACATGTGTGGTCCAGAAAAAAAAACTGGCCTAGAAATCCAGAAACAGAACTCTAAATTCTCTATTCAGAGATGTGTTTCTGAATATTCACAGGCCTCAGTTCCCTTATGTGTAAACTGCAAGTAGGAAAATAGTCAGTGATTTTCAAACCCAGCATTTTCATACAAGTACTTAAGGAGTTTTACAAATGTGATAGTCTTACAAAGTGATTGTTTTCAAAAATGGAAAAAATAAAAGCAATATATATCAAGAAAATGCTATACGTTGTAATTTAAAACCCTGAAGGCCACTAATATATCAACTTGTACTGGCCAATAAACTCAATTTTTATAAGGATCAGTTTACAGTTTTCCCAGATATTTATCTGTGAATGTATTTGAAGTTCTTGTCATCATGTACTTGCTAGAAAGCCTATAACCCGAACTCCTCCTTTCATTCCATCTTTGTATTTCAGTCTTCAAACAAATGCAGGGAAATGCAGTGCCTCTCCCATGGGTGCCAGGCACACCTGGCCAGTGGGCTACAGTCCACACTCACCATGACACAGCAACAGATTGTGTAAAACGAGCTTATACAATACATGTACCATGTTCAAAATTTTAGAACTTAGAATAAATATGTACGCTTCAAATATGAGTTTTAATAAACTAAATAGCATGTGTGTATGTGTGTTAGTCGCTCAGTCATGTCTGACTCTGTGACCCCATGGACGGTAGCTCTCCAGGCTCCTCTGTCCGTGGGATTCTCCAGGCAAGAGTACTGGAGTGGGTTGCCATGCCCTTTCTCCAGGGGATCTTCCCTACCCAGGGATCAAACCCAGGTATCCCACATTGCAGGCAGATTCTCTACCATCTGAGCCACCAGGGAAGCCCAAACTAAATAGCATGCATTCCATTTATTAAATTATTAACACACTTGTAAATTCAGCTCAAGTGTTAGTATGAAAGTAAAACACAAGTTGAAGAACCAATGAAACAAATGTAAGTGATTTCAGCTTTCAGTGAATATTGAAACACAGGCATCTGTGATTTTTAAAAACAAGATTGCCACATGCCTCAAAATGTTGTAATACCTCGTAGGCTATTTTCTACCCAAATAGACTTTTTGGCCAACCCAACACCAGGTACGCTTTAACTGGTTAAAGAAGTTGGCCTTTGACTCTCCCCAGTTTGAACACTTTTCAATTAAGGAATGCAAACGGTTTTTAGATACTGTATTTCATCACTCTGAGACACATTTTTCTCTTTGAAATTTGAAGACTTTTGTCCCCTGGGTAGGTCTCACAATGGGTGGCATTGATCCATAGCAGGCCACCTGAGCTGGGCTGTACTGGTTTCCACTGCCTGGACATATCTGGTTCTGCTGGTGAGACTTCACTGGTGCTCACCACTCTTCCCAGCTTTTCTTGCTTCCTTGGACATGTGGAACAGTTAAACTTAACCATTTCTTTGAAATCAGGGGTCACTATGAGATGTCCTTGGTCCAGTGGGATGTGAAGAGAAGGATCACTTGCCAGTTTCAGGCAGAAGCAGATTTTTTCATACTTTTTTTTTTTAGCACATATTCACTTGTTCAGTAGCCAGCATCATCTATGCAGAGGAGATCCACAGTGAGTTTGAATAAAATTTATCAAATATACTTGTTGAATATGAAATAGCATTTGCTAAATCTGAAACTCCAGGGAAATAGTTTTGAAGATAAAAGACTTCACAGGATAACCAGATTCTAGAATTCACTCCTTACCAAGCTTCTGGGCTAACCCATTAGGCACATAGTTTCAGAACTAGATAAATTCACTGCTGTATTAAAATCAATAGCAAGACAAATATGACTATCTTGAAAGGCGAGGAAAGCAAAGAAAAAGGGGGTAATGGAAAAAAAAGCCTCAGTTTCTCACAGTGAACTTAAATACTGAAGTCACGGCGTACTATTTCCCTGGAGTTTCAGATTTAGCAAATGGCATTTCACATTCAATAAGCATATTTGTTAAATTCCTTCCATGGGTCAGGGACTGAATTGGGTTATAGGTGGTAAGAAAGATAAAACACAGTGGGCTTTCTTACAGAGCAGACAGCTTATCAGGAAAGATGGAAATTCAAGAGTAAGAATCCCATGTGGTCCCACTTCTGGGAAAGGGAGTTCCTTGAGGTGAGTTCTAGAGGGAGAAACAGTTAGGTTGTAACCTGGAGGGAAAGTGCTGGATGTTAAAGGGGAATGGAGAGATGATTTTCATCAGCAGGAGCTAGACATATGAAAGCTCAGGAGAAGAACATGGCACGTTTAGCCACCAGACTCCCAGAGCCCAGACAGTAGGAAGGCACAGGGGGACTCTAAGTGGCTCAGCTTTGCAGAGAGAAATCTGGTTTAGATGAAAATGACTCAGATGCATTTACCTTATACTTTTAAAAACTACCTTGAGTTTCAGATTTCAAAGGGAAAAGTTTGTGAACCACATCTTAAAAGGAGAAAAATGTATCACTCCAGAGAATTTCTCAAAGACTAGTGGAAAAAGTAAGTTTTCAAATTTCCTGTAATCTGCAAAGAATGAAAGGATAGTGCCTCCAAAGCTGAAGATGGCAGGATTTTTTTAGCAATTCGCAATCAAAGCTATGCCAGGTTGAAGCAGCATCGTTCTGCCCCCCTTAACGCCAATTATCCTAAATTTCAGAAACACTTGGGTGCAATAATTCTAGGAAACTTTTTTTAAAAATAAGATAGAATAACTGTGTAATAGAACCGTAAATTCTAAAACTGTTTAAGACACTTTGGAACTGTCCAGTGACCTGAAATGTACCCTGGATAGTTGTGTTAAAGACCGCAAATGCTTACATTGTGCATATTAATATGTGAGTATTCCAGAATCTAGACTGCATCACTTAAAAAATAAGAGCCGTAACTTCCTTGCTACAGCTTCTGTATCACTGTCAGAATTTCCTGAAAATCATAAGCTACTAGAAAGTGTGAACCAACTGCCTAATTCTTTGTATACATTTTGACATGATATTAAATACTTAATGATTACTTTTTGAGAGTAGACGGTGAGATTAAGTGCCACGATCATAACAATTCTGAGCCACAGCTCCTCACAATGAACTGTGTTCAACAAATAATAACAAGTATAAAGGAAGGCAGATCTGCAGGAAGTTTGCTCACAACCTAATTAGCAACTAACACTGACAACTTTCAAACTTTAGCCAGAAGTATATTTGCACGTGGGCTTTGCTGGTAGCTCAGCTAGTAAAGACTTCATCTGCAAAGCAGGAGACCCCAGTTTGATTCCTGGGTTGGGAAGATCCACTGGAGAAGGGATAGGCTACCCACCCCAATATTCTTGGGCTTCTCTGGTGGCTCAGACAGTGAAAGAATCTGCCCGCAATGAGGGAGACCTAGGTTTGATCCCTGGGTTGGGAAGTTCCCCTGGAGGAGGGCATGGCCACCCACCCCAGTATTCTTGCCTGGAGAATCCCGTGGACAGAGGAGCCTGGGAGGCTACAGACCATGCAGTCATAAAGAGTTGGACAGGATTGAGCGACTAAGCACAGCACAGCATATATTAGCATGTATTCCACAGAGAAAACAAACATCAGCTCAAAAACAGTCACAGTTAACCCTACATACTTTATTTAATTTTTCTTATATTTATATTTTAAAACAGACTGTCTGCTGCTGCTGACTGTATTTGTCATTTAATGCAAGCAGATATATTAACTGGGCTCAAAACCAGAAGTCCATCTGAACACTTGAAAAATTCATTTGAAGTGGAATTTTGGGATTTCAGTTTAAAATGGCACTTATTTGTCTCTCTTTTTCATGTCTTCCTGATAAAATATTCACAGATATTTTTAAAAAGGGAAATATTTAAATGCTTTAAATAGGTAAAGAAACTGAAAGTGGCTCAGTTGTGTCTGACTCTTTGGGACCCTGTGGACTGTATAGAATTCTCCAGGCCAGAATACTGGAGTGGGTAGCCTTTCCCTTCTCCAGGGGATCTTCCCAACCTAGGGATTGAACCCAGGAATCCCACATTGCAGGTGGATTCTTTACCAGCTGAGTCACAAGGGAAGCCCAAGAATATTGGAGTGGGTGGCCTATCCCTTCTCCAGGGAACTTTCCCAACCCAGGAATCAAACCAGGGTCTCCTGCATTGCTGGTGGATTCTTTACCAATTGAGTTATTGTAAGGGTGTCAAAAAAGCAAGAGAGTTCCAGAAAAACATCTATTTCTGCTTTACTGACTATGCCAAAGCCTTTGACTGTGTGGATCACAATCAACTGTGGAAAATTCTGAAAGAGATAGAAAGGTGGAATACCAGACCACCTGACCTGCCTCTTGAGAAATCTGTATGCAGGTCAGGAAGCAACAGTTAGAACTGGACATGGAACAACAGACTGGTTCCAAATAGGAAAAGGAGTTCGTCAAGGCTGTATATTGTCACCCTGCTTATTTAACTTATATGCAGAGTACATCATGAGAAACGCTGGACTGGAAGAAGCACAAGCTGGAATCAAGATTGCCGGGAGAAATATCAATAACCTCAGATATGCAGATGACACCACCCTATGGCAGAAAGTGAAGAGGAACTCAAAAGCCTCTTGATGAAAGTGAAAGTGGAGAGTGAAAAAGTTGACTTAAAGCTCAACATTCAGAAAACGAAGATCATGGCATCCGGTTTCATCACTTCATGGGAAATAGATGGGGAAACAGTGGAAACAGTGTCAGACTTTATTTTGGGGGGCTCCAAAATCACTGCAGATGGTGACTGCAGCCATGAAATTAAAAGACGCTTACTCCTTGGAAGGAAAGTTGTGACCAACCTAGATAGCATATTCAAAAGCAGAGACATTACTTTGCCCACAAAGGTCTGTCTAGTCAAGGCTATGGTTTTTCCTGTGGTCATGTATGGATGTGAGAGTTGGACTGTGAAGAAGGCTGAGCACTGAAGAATTGATGCTTTTAAACTGTGTTGTTGGAGAAGACTCTTGAGAGTCCCTTGGACTGCAAGGAGACCCAACCAGTCCATTCTGAAGGAGATCAGTCCTGGTGTTCTTTGGAAGGAATGATGCTAAAGCTGAAACTCCAGTACTTTGGCCACCTCATGCGAAGAGTTGACTCATTGGAAAAGACTCTGATGCTGGGAGGGATTGGGGGCAAGAGGAGAAGGGGAAGACAGAGGATGAGATGGCTGGATGGCATCACTGACTCGATGGACGTGAGGCTGGGTGAACTCCGGGAGTTGGTGATGGACAGGGAGGCCTGGCGTGCTGTGATTCATGGGGTCGCAAAGAGTCGGACACGACTGAGTGACTGTACTGAACTGAAGGGTATCAATAATGGACCAGAAATTGGGGGTTCTTTCAGGACTTCATGAAGAAATTCCAACCCCTTGTATACCCTCCCTTCTGGTATAAATAGAATAGTTGATCTCAATAGCTTTCCACACAACAGTCAAAAACTACTTTGCAAAAAAAGTCACCTCTGTCGTGGGGAGGGTGTGTCTCTGAGGCTTGGAGAAATAAAAGCAGAATTTGAGGCAAATTAATTCTCCAGTTCTGAAGTAGAGTCTCCTTGCACAGGTGAATTTGGAATTCCTTGGATGGAATTCCATCCAGAAGAGTGGAATTTGGAAGACAAAACTTGAGTTCTTGCAACCACTGTAAAGGAAAGACAGCAGAGAGGACACGAAGCATCACACCGAGAATTTAAAATAAGGTTATTAATATACCGAAAGGCATTAGGGCAGACGAGTGTACTAAAAGCAGAAATAAGGGACTGCATGGGAAAGTACTTGGCATGAGAAAGTATAATAATTTAGATAGAGAACACATGGATGGGGGAAATAGTAGATGGACAGAACCAGGAACGAGACAGAGGGCTGGAAATTCAGGAAAACTGCCCCCCCGAGCAGTGGGACAGCACAGAACAGACAGCACAGGGGAAGCGAAGCCACACGGGGGATGAAATAGACTTGCTGAATCAAGATAAGAGGGGCTTGAGAAGGAGAGGCAATGGAGGAAGGAGGCAGATCAAGAATCAAAATGAAAATTTCAGATTTCAAGACTTCTCAAGTTCCAAACAGGATAAATAAGGAAAGCTCACATTTGTATATCGCAGTAAAACTTGAAAGCACCAATGATTTTAAAAATCTAAGTCTATCCAGAGGAAAAGTGATAAATAGATGATAGATATTGATGCACAGGAGTTTGAGCAAGCTCCGGGAGTTGGTGATGGACAGGAAAACCTGACGTGCTGCAGTCCATGGGACTGCAGAGAGTCGGACGCAGCTGAGCGACTGAACTGAACTGAGCTGAGATACATATAAATGGGCACATTCAGACAGAGTCCTATATACATATATTTATACATGCACATACTTACAAAAGAACAGAAGCCTGCTTAATACCAAACTGCCATTGGCCACACCAGATACAAAAAGACAATCAAGCAGTATTTTTTAAAATTACAGGAAAAAAAAGTTTGAAATTATTTTTAAGTAACCATGTAAATGGGTTCAGTCCCTGGGGGTTGGGAAGATCCCCTGGAGGAGGGCATGGCAACCCACTCCAATGTTCTTGCCTGGAGAATCCAATGGACACAGGAGTCTGGCAGGCCACAGTTCATGGGGTCACAAAGGGTCGGACATGACTGAATCAACTTAGTATGTACATGCAACCATGAGAACACGTCCTCTCTGTCTAGGTCTTACTCTCTCCTTCACCCCCACATCCAATCCCATGTTGAATCTCTTGATTCTACCTCCCGAAATACCTCAAATGTAATCCCCCAGTTCTATTTCCAGTGCCTAGACCCTATTTTATACCGAGGTAAGGAATCCTCTGACTGATGGGTTGCGAAGGCCTCTAACTGATTTTCTTGCATCCAGCCTCACCTGGTCAATGCTGAACACAGGTGACCTTGTCTTGTCATATCTGGTTTTGCTCTGATTTCCCAAATGAACAAAATTAAACCTATTTTTTTTGATCTACCATATGAGTCTCTTAGCAGAGCCAGTGACAATAACCTCACGGAAATGCTTCTGAATGGCAACACGGTCAAGAGAGACACAGGAATCGTCTTCCCATGGAGGCATCCATCTCCATTAGGTCCTCTGCAAAGATAAGAGCGCTTCTGTAATAAACAAGGCCTAGTGCAGTGGAAACAGGAAGATCTGCCGGGTGGCCACTCATCTGCATGCAGGGGACACGAGAACATGGCAAAGGAGATGTTGTAAATCACCCAGGAGCCCATGACGGGGCCTCTCGGAAGGCCTGGCTCAGAATTATTAATTAAAGCTTCCTCAAGGCTGGTTTGTTTGCACATCGCTTGAGTTAAGCCACACTGGTATCCCTGTAAATAATAAGACAGCCCGATTAGGCCCAGTCATTAATTAAGTGTCTTTGCTGTGAATAAACAGTGAAATCTTTCAGTCTGAGAGGGCCTATGGCGCAGTGATAAATATGCAGCTGTTGACAGTCGTGGAACACAGCTTGACATCTTCATTCGTTAACCGGAGCTCCCTCCCCAGGGCCGGGCAGCTCATGTCACAGGGAAGATGACGCTTCTGCTGCTCTTCATCCCTAAACTGACACGATAGGCAAGCTTACGAATCACCTACGTTGGGAATAAACAAAGGGGAAAACGGTCCAGACCCTTCACTGCGACCCACACTGTCACGTTTAATCGTCAGAGGCACTGGCATGCTCGAAGCACACAAATTTGGATAAAAACAATCCAGTGCTTTACTTGTAAGAAAATGTCCAAGTCTGTTATTTAAAAAAAAAAAAAAATCATCTGGGGTCCAACTGCAAACACTTTCAAAACTGTTAGCTGTTTTCTAACTTTTTTTTAATAGTTGCAGCAAATGCCCCTAAACTGATGATACGGTATAAACAATCATCACGTTTCTAACATTTGAAAAACAGTCCTCTCTATAGCAAACACTCATAAATTTCCTCATACTCATCTGCCTCTGGAAGTGCTTTGCAAACTCTAAAATACACACCACACAGAAGGGGTTGATTCTTTTTCAATGTAATTTCTCCATGAAGCCACAGTTGCTAATAAGGGTTAGAGTGCAGTGTTAGTGAACCTAGCCAGCGTTCGAGAACCAAGGAATTCTCAAGTTCTCCCAATAATCACCTCCATCACCTCTATCCCAAGGCTGCCAAGAAAGTTATAAACAAGAGCCAGCATGATGATGGAGAAGCACCAGCTTGTCAGGAATCATTCAAGGTCAGAAGAAGAATTCTGAAACAAGTAAACAAATGAAAGCAGACAAATAAATGCCTGCCAAGGTTGGGGAATGATCAATCAACCTCTCATCTCCTCTCTCAAGGACTCACTCTGAAACCTGACCTTCACCCTGCAGAGCAGCCTCAACCTGCAGAACACGGGTGGGTGCCTCCCCCAGCTTCAGTGAGACTCCCCTTCACAGCTGACCACGCTATCCCAATGATAATAAAAACACCACCAACACTAGCTCTTATTTATTTGAGTGTTTAATATTGTCCTGGTTATGTGTTCAGCACTTGAAATCCTTAGAGGGGCCAAAGGGTAAAAAAAAAAGGTGAGATTGGTAGTTCATCCTCTTTATTAGTGAATAAACTCAAGGTTACAAATGCTTCTTAATTTCAAGAGCAGAATTTGAGTTGAGGCCTCTCTGACTTCAGGGCCTGCCTTACCTACCCTGTCCACCTACAGGCAGGGGCTGGGCAAGTTGAATACATTTAATTTTATCTTATGGATAATAGAGGTTAATTATGATGCCTGCTTTACATGAATTTTGTTCTTGACTCCCCTCACAAAAAAAGGCAATTCAATTGTGCATGGAAGCTTTACTGATACTTCATTTGTGTCAATAAGTATATGATTCAATATTTTACTGTAATTTTAGTGGAATTAAACTTAGAAAGTACTATTTCATGTGTTGTATCTCATTCTACTGCAAAGACAGTTGCCCCTTAAACCCGGGCTGCTGGTATGAGCCCTCAAAGCTCCGGTACATGGAGGGGGCAGCGGGTGGTCAGGAAGGGTTTGGTACTCCCACCTGGCTAACTAGGTAAAATCCCCTTGCTACATACTTCAGGACAGTTGCGCTGTATTATTGCCCTAGACATCCTCAGTGGTAGGATCAAGGAAGCAAGACTTAAATTTCCATGACTATCCAAGACATCAGAGAATATTCCATCTGCAAATTCTCCTTGGAGTCCTTCCTTCTTGCCGACTTCAACTGCACTTCACCCTGTTGGATTTTGCCCTTCTTGTGGTTAGGTAACAGCTGCGCAGCAGTCTTCTATAATTACAAGAATCTGAAGAAATATTGGTTACTGTATACACCCTTAAGGAGGGTGACATTCCTTTTCCTTAAAGCTGATCATCTCCACTGCAGAGATGCCTGAAGTCTCCATGTGAAGATGCAACCTGAGGTTTCAAGCACTATATGATGTTAGCAAAAAAAAATCACCAGGCTTTTTTTTTTTTTTCTTAATTTGGGTTTTTCCCATGTGTATATGCCCATTTTTTTCTAGGCACACGTGTGTGCACTGTCCATGTCCCACATCTAAAAGGGAAGTTTTAACCAGTAGAAACTGCACACTTTCAGAGCACACAGACTGACCCCAAGATGTTCTCATTTGTTTGCACCAACAGGTTTCCTTGTCATGTCCTTCTAACAGCCAGGAGTCCAGACACAAAAGGCATATACCCACCTGAACACTGAGAGTTCCATATTTTATTCATCTCGCAGCATCCTGGCACATAACCAGCAGTCTGTTATAGATGACAGTATTTAATCTACAGAGTTTTCCATCTACAGGATAGATATTGGAAGGAACTAGATATCACAGCAAAGTCAGACAGTTTATGAACTCTTCTTTTTGAGAGACACAATTTCTTCCCAGGGAACATACAGAGCACAGAGTAAGAGGCAGTTTTCCTTTACCATTTAGTTTGGGTTCACATTTCACATCTCAAAACACAGGAAGAAAGGGGTTCCAATGTTATTTGACCCAGTCCTCACTCCAATTCTCCTGGTATTTATCTCTCTTGTGTATGAAAAGCTTCTTTTGAAGTCAGAACTCCAGGCATGAAGGAAGAAGGAATTCGTCAAGAGAACTGAATTTGGAAAGATTAAAATGTAGAGCTTTAATATAGCTGTAGCTGACACATGTCAAGGAGATAAAAGGAAGATTTTGGATTCTAAGAACAGTGCCAGAACTATGAAGCCCGACTTTTAAAATACATATGATTTTGATTGAAATTTGTAGGGGAAAAAAATCAATATAATCAACCACTCTAGTAAGTAGATGCATTGAGAAAATGTACATGGTCCTACAGTGTTCATTTTTTAAATGGGAAAAGAAAACAAGCTTTCACCGAAAGTATTTTAGACGTAGTTTCTAACAAGGGATATTTCTAAGTGTACTCAGCCTAGAGAATCTGCGCTCTCCAATTTTATCCGGAGCCATTGTCATGCAAACCATCTTATTAACTTTAAATGAAAGTTGACAAGTTATGCCCACTTACCAATGCAGTTATCAGATATCAGAGCCTAAGAAGTTTGAATACATAAAAATTTGGAAATGATCAATCTCTCTACAAAAAACAACAATTATATTAAAAATCTACTCATGTAAAACAGAAAGATGAAGTTCTGGGAGATTTATTTCCACATTTATCCCTTCTCACACTCAACGCTCTAAACTAAAGAATGCATTTTAAGGGTGTTGCCCTCAAGTATACGTATGTCAGTGCAGGTATACGTAAGAGACACTTTTGTTCCCTGGGTCAGAAAGATCCCCTGGAGGAGGGCACGGCAATCCACTCCATACTCTTGCTTGGAGAATCCCGTGGACAGAGAAACCTGGCAGACTATGTCCATAGGGTTGCATAGACCTGGACACGACTGAAGCGACTTAGCACACACACACACACCATCAAGTAGAAATCCCTTTATGAATATGCTAGAAAGCCATTGCCAAAAGCTCTAGTCGGCTTGTGTTTTCCCAATCTAAGGTAATCCTGAGATGTTTTCAGGACAAATTTGCCCTGAGTTTTCTGATCAGGTGTGATTATAATGAAAGTTCAGATTCTAGAAAGAAAAATTTTAGACTGTCAAGTAGCATGTTAATTATTATTATTATTATTAACCATGAAATAATCACCAGAAGAATGAGGTTCCAGCTCAATAAATGTTTTTGCTACTTCATCAACTTGCTGATTAATAAATTATGATTGTCAGATTAAAATCTTAAAAGTTGATATTTTACTTTAGAAAAAAAAAATAGAGATGTAAGTCACTCTCTCTCATGCTCACTATAAATGTATACAAAAGACATCAGGGGAGAAATGAGCTTAGGGAGAAGTGATGGATTCTACTTTGTCTGGGAGAGGCATTCAAGAAGACATTGGCAGCTTGCAGTCTGTTGGTCTCTTCTTTTCTGGAAGCTCAGAAAAGCAGTGCAGGTTAGGTGTGTGGGCTCCTGATTACTGGGCTCTGGTGGTGACTGAAACCATAAAAGCTGATGGGGTCACCCAGCCAACAGGTGTAAACAGGAAAGACACGAGGACCCGAGATGGTCAGAGGGGAGAAACCCAGAGTGGAGAGCCAAAGGCAACAGCTGTGCCATGGCATCAGGGAAAAGGAGGGTATTAATTAGGAAAGAAAATTCCATTGTGTTTAAGGTTTCTGGGAAGTCGAACAAGATGAACAGTGAAGATCGACCGTTGAGCTGAAGATCGACCACTGAAATTAAAAAAGAAAAGGCCATTGGTGGCAAATAATTCGGTGAAAGCAAAGCAAAGTCTCTGGCTTAGACAGAGATTAGGAAGGAAGTGGAAACAGGAAGCATAACAGCTCTTTTGACACTTTTGATTGTGGCGAGAGAGAACAGATGCTTGAGGGGATGTGATGACCAAGGGAGGTTCAATGCTGTTTGTTATGAAGATCAAGGAATATAAGGGATTAAGATACTTTGAAAAGAAGCAAGAGATGGGGTTCAGAGGTAAAGTGTCTGGCCATGCACTTTGCAAAACAGGAGCGTAGTTATTACACCTACTCTACAGGAAAGCAAACAGGCAACAAAAGAACCCGATGCTTCAGAGAGAGTAGAATCTGGATTCAATTCCTAGTCCTTGGGCAAGAGCTTCTTTCCGTAGGGTGCAGATGATTATACCTCCTGTAAAGAGATGGTATGAGATCTGAATGGGCAAGCGTGACGTGCCAGCAGCACAGTGCCTGGCACCCAGGGAGCACTCTAGACATTGCCATGGTGCTGGTGGGCCAGTGCTTTGAGAAACTCATGTCCATTGAGTCAGTGATGCCATCCAACCATCCCGTCCTCCTCGCCCCTTCTCCTCCTGCCCTCAATCTTTCCCAGCATCAGGGTCTTTTCCAATAAGTTGGCTCTTCACAACAGATGCCAAAGTATTAGAACTTCAGCTTTAGCATCCATCCTTCCAATGAACATTTCAGGATTGATTTCCTTTAGGATGGACCGATTTGATCTCCTTGCAGTCCAAGGGACTCTCAAAAGTCTTCTCCAGCACCATAGTTCAAAAGCATCAATTCTTCAGCGCTCAGCCTTCTTTAAGGTCTAACTCTTACATCCATACACGACTGCTGAAAAGATCATAGCTTTTATTGTACAGACCTTTGTTGGCAAAGTGATGTCTCTGCTTTTTAATAAACAGGATAATAAAGGGCTATTAAGAGCATCTATATATCCACAGATTTGATAACTTACATGGAATTGATGAACACCTTCAAAGATACCACAGTCCCTCTGTTTCCGTGACAGCACGTTGTGTCTCTTACTCTCCGGTTTTTCTCTACTCTGTGTGCTCGATCCTCTTCTTTATGCTTTATTTGCAAATGTAAATTTTTCTAAAGTTTGGCTTAGTACCAACCACTTAGGGAGGTATATTTACAGGTTTTTTCAGTGAGTGAGTTTCCTTGAGTTTCCATCCTCAGCCCTTCCCTTTCCTCTGTAATATCAGGCCTCACTTATCTCACTATCAAAATTATAACTGTCTGTTCCATGGAGAGAATGTGTCTTCATATATCTATGTCTTCCATAACCAAAGTCACCAGTTTAGATTTCCATCTGCCTGAAGGCTACTTCTACCAGAGTGGTCCACGCTATCTCAGCTTAAGAGTATATAAGCTAAACTCATCTTTCTTCCCTTCAGTTCCTTCGGACACTCAGGATGTCTCAATTCTGTTCATCAGGCTGTTGTTCACCAACATGAAAGTCTAAAATTTCAGATAATATCACTCTTCCTTTAAAACTCCCTTGGTTTTGAAGTCCTGGACACTCTTTCTTTCTAATGATCTTGAAATCGACCTCATTTTGTTTCCTTTGCTTCTGGTTCAGGATTTCATCTTTCATTGGACAAATTCAATAGTATCCTAAAATGTCTTCCTGCTTTTTGGTTCTCCTTGCACAGATTTATCCGGGAAAAAATAAAGAAAAAACATGTCCCGTGTCCCAGAGCTAGAGAGAAGTGACCTTTTCAGAAACTGAAGTTCATTTGGTATGGCTGGATTATATCATCCAGCCTTCTTTTTCCCTAGATCATGCTCATACCCTAGCACCTGATTTTTGCATCTTCATTTTTGTTAACTTGGAATAAGCTTCAGAATTTACTTTTTAATGACCAGTTTTCTATGTCCCTCTTATATAATGGAAGTTAACAATAGGCAACTTTCTCTCCAATGAAATGATTTGGGTAGGAAGAATATGTCACGATTCTAGTGAATATGTCACAATTCTAGGGACAAATCCACTTTCATTAAAAATTGTACATCTCACTGACTTGAAAGGACCAATGCTTTTGACTCTAGTGATCCAACAGGCAATTGATTTATCTTTATTTTGAGCTCTTTGTTTTTTCTTTACATATGATGGCACCTAATAGAGATTTTTATGTTTGCCCAATGAATTTCACTGATCATGTCTTCCTCCATTACAACCCTGAAGGGTCAGGTCATTTTTATTTCCTTAGAAGGCATAAGTTAAATATTATCTTTTTCAACTGAATCCCAGATATTCATAATATCTGTGCCCTTGGCTTTCATTGGGCGTTATCACCTAGGGGTCTGTGGGAGGCATGAGAAAGCAGTAAAGGTATTATTCATCCCTCCAGAGCCTCACAGAGTGGTGGGGCTACCCATCATGTGGCTGCATTCTCTTACTGAAGAGGGCATCTCCTCTTCTGATGGCCCACGTCCTCTCAGCATCTCCATCCCCTCAGGTTCCAATAACCACGTCCTCTCTCTGCTTTTGTGCCCTAAGGCAAGAGTGGTTCTGCCCACTGTGACTGATCCTGCTGAACTGTACCACTCCTTGCGATCTTGTTGACACAAAACTTTCCTTATGCCTTTGAAAATAACCTCTTTATTAAGTGTCCCTCAAATACCAAATTTGAGTCTGCTGTACTCTTTCTTTGGTCTTCCCAGGTGACTCAGTGGGAAAGAATCCACTTGCCAAGAAGGAGACACTCACTTGATCCCCGGGTAGGAAAGATCCCCTGGAGAAGGAAACGGCAACCCATTCCAGTATTCTTGCCTGGAGAAACCCATGAATAGAGGAGCCTGGTGGACACAGTCCAGGGTGTCACAAAAGAGTCAGACATGACCAAGCGACTGAGCACAGCACATGCTCCTTTGGGGACCCAGATGGATTCACTGACTTACTGTTAACATATGGCCTTATGCCATTGACTTAACTTCTATCAGCCTCCCATTCATTATTGGTAAAGTAGGAGTCATATTTTTTCAGGCCTATCTTTCAGAATTTTTGTGAAAAACAAAAAAGATAACAGTTCATTCTAAGAGCAGGAAACTCAAAACTCCACATAATTACAGTGAGATAAGTGTAGTATCATAAAAGTACATGTTTGCATAAACAAAATGGGAAATACAAAAGGCAAATTGGAGAACATGCTTGCCACATAAACAATAAAGACATTTTAAAATATCTAAAATGAGCTCTCATAAATCAGTGTTATAAAACAGAAAGTGAACCCAATAGAAAAACGGCTAAATGTCGTCAGTAGGAGAGAAAAAACAAATGTACTTAGTATTATTAAAAGATGCTCAACTACACATCAAGTAAAAAGAAGTACAAATTAAAATCACGAGTTTTTTTTTTAATCCATTGAAATGAAAAAGATCAAAAAGTAGGATAATACAACCTGTGACTAGGGTATTGGGAAATCAGAACTCTCACACACCACTGACAGGAATATAAATTGATACAACCTCTCTGGAGTGAAATTTAACAGTATGCCATAGAATTTAAAAGTGCTCACTTCCTCTGGGCCAGCCATTCCACTTTCAGAAATTCATTTTCTAGGTGTACTTATGCAAGTGAACCAAGATACAAGATTCCCCTGGAGAAGGGAATGGCAACCCACTGTAGTATTCTTGCCTGGAGAATCCCACGGGCAGAAGAGCCTGGCAGGCTACAGTGTATAGGGTCGCAAAGAGTTGGACACGACTGAAGTGACTTAGCACGTAGAGCTATTCATAACAACATCCCTTACAAACTCAAAGATGAAAAACAACCTCAGTTTCCATCAGGATGGGGCTAGTGTAGAACTTGGACACGAGAGCCCTGATAAGCTGGAATTAATTTTCCCAATCCCTTCCTTGCAAAGCTTCTGGATCAGGGCTCACCAAGAGAGACATGCAAGGCGAGCGGGGCAGAAGAGCGGCTCTGGGTTTGCGGTTTGTGTGGTTGGTGCCCTGCATGCCACATGCATGTGCTGCTCACTCACAGGAGTCACAGCAGCTCCAGGACAACCCCTGCAGATCTGCCGCTTTGCCCCTCCCGGGTTCAGCACACCCTAGCCAGGTGCAAGCTTGGCTCTGCCGTAAGGGGCGCCAGCTTAGCTCCAGTTCCCCTGAATGGTCAGTGACAGATGTGGAGAGAGAAAGATATGGCTTCACTTTATCTTCACGGCTTCCAGACTGTTCTTTGGTGACTCTTGACACTTGGTGTGGCCAACCCCCTGACTTCAGACCCAGTACCACCGGTGGAGTCCCCAGACTTCACAGGCTGCCTGACCGACCTCCAGGTCTAATTCTTCTAGATCACTTACAAGGGCTCTGCTCCTCTCTTCAGACCCTACCTGATGCAGTGTGTTAAGTAAACCATGAGGATGGTATAGACAACAGAAATGATAAGGTGGTTCTATATTTGAACATACAGCAACGCCCAAGACATTATTAAGTAAGCAAAGTGGTGCTCAGAAAAATGTATATTGCGTGCTACTCTTAGGTTTAAAACATGGGAGGGGACTTCCCTGGCAGTCCAATGCTTGAGACTCTGTGCTTCGAATGCAGGAGGTACAGTTTACATCTCTGTGTGTTCGTGCTAAGTCGCTTCAGTCATGTCCGACTCTTGAAGACACTATGTACTGTAACCGGCCAAGTTCCTCTGCCCATGGGATTCTCCAGGCAAGAATACTGGCGTGGGTTGCCACGCCCTTCTTCAGGGGATCTTCCTGACCCAGGGATCGAACAAGCATCTGCCTGCGTTTCCTGAATTGCAGGAGGATTCTTTACCCACTAAGCCACCTGGGAAGTCCTTATATCTCTGGTCAGGGGACTAAGATCCCACATGCTTTGCGGTAGGGCCAAAAATATTTTTTTTAAGAAAAGGGAAAATATGCACATACTCAACAGTAATACCTACACATGCCTGCCAATCATGGACTAGCACTGGAAAGACACATTTAAAAAATATAAGAACTTCTTCTGGGGAAAAGAACTGACAGTAACAAGGAAGGTGAGCTTTTACTGTATATCTTTTGTACCGTTTGATTTTTTTCCCCCATGAACTTGAGTTAATTTTTTAAATAATAAAAATGACATTGAACAATGGAAATAGCTCAGTGACATCTCATGGCATGACTCTCCCGAGCCTGCGAGGTGCTCAGGAAACACTGACTTCCTTGTGCTGCTTAGAGCGCGTCTCTCACCTCAGCATCTATGGGGATTCACCCTGTGTGTCTTTCCTTGGTGAGACGAGAGGTTGCTCTGAGCAGTGTTGCAGACGTAATGAACAGAGTAGATCAGGACCTGAGCAGGTGTGCATTTACGTTAGTCAACCTGGGAGCCAATGGCCCAGCTAAAGATACGGACATTGCTGTACCTAAGTTTAATTGCTGAAATAGAAAGGAAAGAGATATGCAATGCCTTATTGTTGAAGAAGGGAAGAAAGAGAGGACCTCCTTAAGTGCAACAAGGCTGCAGGCTGGGGAGAAATATTCCCTCTTGCTGTCAGCTTTCTGTATTTTACTTCAGTTTCCCTGAAAACAGGAAGTTTGACACAATATGTGAAAATTTGAAATGCTATAACAGAATAAAAATCTCAAATGTTGAATTTTGCCTTATAGCTAAAATATTTAAGAAATATCAGTATGTAGTGTGTGTGTATATGTTATGTTTGTGTGAGTGTATGTGTGTGTGTACTCTAGAGCCTTAGGAATACATCTTTTAAAATAAAAATAAAAAGAGTTTCCCCAGAAGCCACAGTGAGGAGGATATGCAATCTGGTTTAATGTATATAGGCAAAAAAAATATTTATGGCAGGTTATAAATTTTGAGAAATATTCACACACAAATATAAAACACTCTGGTAAAAATATAACTTAAAAAACTCATTCCTTTGAACAAGGCATATTTTTGGCTAACTGGTTGTAGGAATAAAAGTCATATATTACAGGCTACAGGCAGAGAAAATAAACTGTCCTCCTACACTCTTGTGGCTTCGAAAACTTGCTCGCTCTTTTCAGATCCCTCTTTCTGAATTATTCCTATGAGATTTCAGCAGCACAACCCTAGGACTCCAGAGCGTTTCTCCTTCCCACTCCACTGAGATGCTCCCACCCCTACAAACAGAGTGAGATTGCATTTGAAGGGAAGTAATAGAGTAAATGGATGCTGGAGATGCACTGGGAAGAAGGAAAGACAGACAGAGAGGAAGACTTCGGCCACAGAAGCAGATGAACAGTTAGCGAAATTACCAGCAATCACGAAAGACCACTGCGTTGGTTTCCTATCTGCTTTCAAGGCTTCTGCTCCAGCCTGTCTTGACCCACAGCTGCAAAGGGAATAACAGAAGAGTGATATTTCAGAAATGAAGCAAAAATCCTTTCCAAAGCCTATAATACTGTAATTGTTCTCAATACTAATACTGTAATTGTAAGAGCCAAGTGTGCAGCAGTCTTTGATTCCAGAACATCTAAATAGAACAGTGTGTTGTCTTTAGGAAGGGATGCCTGCTGGCTTAGTGGTAATGAATCCATCTGCAATGCAGGAGACGCAGGTTTAATCCCTGAATCTGGGTTGGGAAGATTCCCTGGAGAAGGAAGTGACAACCCATTCCAGTATTCTTGCCTGGGAAATACCATGGACAGGGAAGCCTGGCAGGTTACAGTCTATGGGGTCACAAAGAGTCAGACAGGACTTAGCAACTAAACAATAACATATACTCCAAACTTACATCCAAAGACATCAAAATAACTACCAATTTAGAGCAAACAACGCTCATCGATACATAATTGTAATCCCTTTTAGACCAATGTGTGTTTCCTATGTTGATTCGTCCTGGCAAATAGGATATCAAGCTTTCTAAGGGGAGCTCTCCTTTTGAAATATCAGTTGGTCAGAGAGTGTTTGAGAAAAGAAACAGAAGAATTTGCCTGGCTGGGGTGCCTACTTACCACTCATCACTCAGGAACATCACAATCATTATAATTGACAGGCATTTACAGACCACCTTTCCTCCCCAATCAGCTCATAAATGGTTTTGCAAATGGATTAGAAACAGCAGATATATGGATCACTTCACACAGCACCAAAGTACAGTCACCTCAAGGGGAACCTGGGGAACCACTGTATAAATCAGGATAACATTGGTGAAGGTTTAGGACCAACCATGAAGAATGGCTTATTTGCTTGAAGCCATGGGGAATATTAGGTAAACAGAGGACATTCGGTTCCCTTGGCTGCAAGGTCACCGTGGCATCGTTGGCTGTGGTCTGGGGTTAATGAATCTTGCTTCCAGTTGGCAGTGGTGTTTATCTTCTGGAGAGAGACTGATCAGGTCAGGGCAGGGGTTTCCTGGCTTCTCTGAGTCTTGCCAGCTGGGAAGCACAGACTCAGGAGAGGGATCCTGGGCTCAGGTGACATGACTTAAGGACCTTCGGATGCTCACAGATTCAGCAGAACCCAGGCACCTGCTTTCCAGTGTCTTCTGCAAAGACAGTGTGGGTACTTTCCTACAGGGTCCAAAACATGACCCACCTTGTTCTTATGCAAAACCCTGTCAGCCCCGGGTGCCTCACGGGGGAGTTAGTGTAACTTGGAGAGTATTTTCTGTTGATATTAAAATCGCCTCTAAGTCCTAGAGTCTGTCATACAGAGGTATGCACGCATGCATGCTAAGTCGCTTCAGTCATGTCCAACTCTGTGTGACCCGACGGACAGCAGCCCACCAGGCTCCTCTGTCCACAGGATTCTCTAGGCAAGAATACTGGAGTGGGTTGCCATTTCATTCTCCACTACAGAGGTAAGTAAGTCAGAAAAAGGAGCACAAATACCGTATATTAATGCCTAAAAGTGAAATCTAGAAAAATGGTACAGATGAACCTATTTGCAGGGCAGGAAGAGAGACAGAGACGTAGAGAACCGATGTGTGGACATGGGGGGAGGGGAAGGAGAGGGTGGGATGACTTGGGACAGTGATAGTGACATATATACACTACCACGTGTGAAACAGACAGCTAGCGGGCGCTGACATGCGGCACAGGGAGCTCAGCTTGGCGCTCTGGGGTGACCTTGTGGGGTGGGATGGGGGATGCGGAAGGCAGGTCCAAGAGGGAGGAGGTACATGTATATTTATGGCTGATTCACGTCACTGTACAGTCGAAGCTAACACAACATTGCAAAGCAATTGTACTGCAGTAAAAAAGAGAAATAAGAAATGCACTCACCTCTAGAGATGGTGTCAGGAGACGTTCTCCTGAGTCTGCCCATCTCCTGCGAGTCCCACCAACATCCCTAAAGCAGCGTTTGAGAAGAACTAAGAATCTCCTGTCAGTCTCGCTTTGCAGAGACAGAGATTCAATCTACTTTACCTTGTCTGTGGCTATTAGAAGTGAATTTCCTCAGGGCAGTTATGAGACATGCCAATGTTTAATGAGACTTGTCCTTGATACTTACTATATATAGGTGGAGACCTTCCTCAGAGGGATTCGGTGAATTGAGCTAGAAGGTTTCACAGCTGCTCACAGTGTATTTATAATGATTGTAAGGAGCAGTAGCAAATACACACGGAGTAAACATATATTTTAGACAATATTCTGGAAACTCAAAAGGTAGCTGTGTTTGTACCCAGCAAGTAGAGAAAGTCAGCTCAGTGCTCATCAGATGCATAGACTCATGTTAACAAGCAGATTCTGAGGCATTCTGTCCAGGATAAGGACCAAGGTTCTGCATTTCTGTTGTGGTTGTTCAGTCGCTCACTCATGTCTGACTCTTTTTGACCCCATGGACAGGGCATGCCAGGCTCCTCTATCTTTCACCATCTCTCGAAGTTTGTTAAACTCATGTCTACTGAGTCGATGATGCCATCCATCCATCTCATCCCCTGTCGCCCCTTCTTCTCCTGCCCTCAATCTTTCCCAGCATCAGGGTCTTTTCCAGTGAGTTGGCTCTTCTCATCAGGTGCACAAAGTATTGGAGCTTCAGCTTCAGCATCAGTCCTTCCAGTGAACATTCAGTGAATGGACTGGCTTCTGATGAAATCTGGTCCTCACCTCGAAGTTCCTGCCCTGAAGGTGTGGATTGGGTGTCTGTTCTGAGGGCCAGCACAATAGCCCCCGAGAAGTGGGTAAATAAACAGCTGCTGCAGCTGTTTCTGGAATTTGAAGACATGCTCCATCCTAGGCATGACATGACTGAGAACTGGAAATGACAAAATTGTGCATAACTTGCATTTCTGATCAAGCCTATGTTATCTTTCGAGGCTGCGAAGTCTTCCTCTTCATAAAAATGCCCTGATGTTCAAGCGTGATTATTCAGAGCTTCAAACAGGGTTTCTCCGGTTGTTCAGTGGTAAAGACCCTGTGGTCCCAACGAAGGGAGCCCGGGTTCCATCCCTAGCTGGGGAACAGTATCCTGCCTGGTGTAATGAGGATTCTTTGTGCCGCAGTTTAGACTTGGCAAAGCCAAATAAACTAAATTTTTAAAAAGGAGAATGCTTATATCAGAGGCCAACTCTTGCACATGAAACCCAAAAATAATGGCCTGAGATTAATTTCATTTGAACTGTCATTTCGGGTACAGCTTGTTAGTTTCTTCCTCCTCGGCTCTCTGGTTTCATCGCAAAAGCCCTTTGTTGATGTGCCCACCAAGGAGAGCCAGAAAACATCTTGTTTACTGCCTCAGAAGTTCCTCCCACTACCTTCATCCCAGAACTCAAACAGAGAACTAATCAGCCCTGTAGTTTATGTGGAAGAATGAAATTAGCCTCAATTATTTTCTTAACGGGGAGGAAAAAGGAAAGTTAAAACCCTCCCCTGCTGTAGCAAGCCAAAGTGTGGGGTGATAAACAGCCTTTCTTCCACAATGTACTTCGCTGAAGTTCAAAGTTGTTTTGTTATCACCCAGGATTCCCCCAGAGGAATTCTGTAGTTTTGCAGCAAATACCATTTGCATTTGGTCACTGAATCACTCTCAAGTTTCCTGCAGGAGAGCTTCAAAAGACCCTTGTGTGGTACAGGAGCTAATGACTGCACTCCCTGGGAGTCCGCTCAGAAAACATCTTCCCTGCAATGACTTGCAAAAGCTCACAGCCTACCACTTGGAAAAGTCTCAGATGTGATAATTAGAGCAATAGGCATTTTCATATGACAAGGAGGCATACTTCAGTGAAGGGTGTCCCAAATTCTTGTATTTCAGCATACAAATACAGAGCCCTCATGGAAGAACACTTACCTGCATAACATAAGGCCAACCTAGAATTTAAGAGCGACATCGAACAGCTTTCTGAAGTATTCGTACCAACTTTGGAACTCGTGTCCTTCAGGCCAAAAGCTCATGATTTGATAGAGCAGCACAATACTGCAGAAAGAGCATTTTCAATACAGCAGAGACCAGAGTTGAAAACTTCTCTTTGCTCTCTAGTTTTCCAGCAGTGTGTTCTCACAAAAGTTATCTAACCTCGCTCCATCTCTGTAACGTCATCTCTAAAATGCGCATAATAGTACTATAATATCTATTTCACCAAAAGGATTGAATGAAATACAAAACACAAGTTTCTTGGGACTTCCTTGGAGGTCCACTGGTTAAGCCTCTACCCTTCCACTGCATGATCCACAGGGCTGATCCCTGGTTGAGGGACTAAGATGCCACGCACATGCCTCGTGGTGGGGCAAAAAATACATTAAAAATAAATAAATAAGGTTCTTACACAGTGTATGTAGTCTAAGAGGAAGTTCCCTTTGCTTTCCAATCCTGGACCTCTTCATAATTATTTTAAATTCTTAAAAAAATAAAATAAGTAAGGTGAGACGGAAATGAAACAACACAATCATATTAATCTAAAGGCCATTGGATGCATGTGAAGAAAAATAAGTTGCCTTTATCTAGTGATATAGATGATGGAGAATTTAAGAGAAACATCAGGTGTCTGTCTTGGAAAGCATGACGTTTGTTTGTCTTGTTTTGGTCTTTTTAAGAGCTGGGGATTATTGTAAGGTGATCCAGCACAAATGTGTCCTTCAAAAAATCAAAAACTTAAATTCTGCAAAATTTACCCTGACTAGTCTGGTTAATAGTGGCAGAACATGGGATGGAGTCCAGTTTTTCTGATTCACAAACTTCTCCTGGTCCTTCTCCTCCTCTTCTTCTATTAAAACTCCCCCAGAACATGACTTTGAGAATGCCTGATCCTAGGAGATCCATGAAACTCTGAACAAATTGTCCTTACTTTACTACTAACTTTCAGTGTGACTTTTGCAAAACTTTTTTAATGTAGCTGAATCAATATTCTTATCAATATCCTCTTTAGTTTATGCTGCTGCTGCTGCTAAGTCACTTCAATCGTGTCCGACTCTGTGCGACCCCATAGACGGCAGCCCACCAGGCTCCCCCGTCCCTGGGATTCTCCAGGCAAGAACACTGGAGTGGGCTGCCATTTCATTCTCCAATGCATGAAAGTGAAAAGTGAAAGTGAAGTCGCTCAGTCGTGTCCAATTCTTAGCGACCCCATGGACTGCAGCCCACCAGGCTCCTCCATCCATGGGATTTTCCAGGCAAGAGTACTGGAGTGGGGTGCCATTGCCTTCTCCTAAAGAAAGGTGAACACCAGAGAATTGGTGCTTTTGAACTGTGGTGTTGGAGAAGACTCTTGAGGGTCCTTAGGACTGCAAGGAGATCCAACCAGTCCATTCTAAAGGAGATCAGCCCTGGGATTTCTTTGGAAGGAATGATGCTAAGCTGAAACTCCAGTACTTTGGCCACCTCATGCGAAGAGTTGACTCATTGGAAAAGATTCTGATGCTGGGAGGGATTGGGGGCAGGAGGAAAAGGGGACGACAGAGGATGAGATGGCTGGATGGCATCACCGACTTGATGGACGTGAGTTTGAGTGAACTCTGGGAGATGGTGATGGACAGGGAGGCCTAGCGTGCTGCAATTCATGGGGTTGCAAAGAGTCGGACACAACTGAGCGACTGAACTGAACTGAACTGTCTTTCATTCCCCATTACATATTTATAATCGGAATTTCCTTACAGGGCTAGTCCTTCACTGATGGTTATGGCTGGATTAATACAGTAAGGAAACCTGACCCAAGTCCTCCCAAATCTGTGTTTTCATAAGTGATTCATATGTTTCCATATAGGAAAATCCTTTTGGGTTGATAATAGTCCCAAAACTTAAGTAATCCTCTTTTGGGTGGATGTATGATTTCCATCAAGATTTTTGAATTTTGATAGTGGCTTAAATTCCTCCAGTATGTTGTCATGATTTCTCACCCAAGTTTGAAATATACATCCTTAGAAGGTATTCCATATGAAAAACGTTCGGCAAAGAAGAGCTCTCTCTGGGTTTGGTGACAGAAATAAGCATATGGCTACACTGTTGATTGATATGTGAAACAGAGTCAAATCATATTGAGGAGGGTCCCATAAAACTGCTGTGTCCCAAGAGGTCTGCAAATCCAGGAAAATAGCTTCTCTTTATAGCTGATTCACAACTTACCAAATAGATGCTACAGAGGAGATGCACCAAAAAGATGCAGAAAGGGACTTCTGATCCCCAGGTTCCAGCTTAGAACCCCAAGTCCTTGGTGACAATACCACCCACTGCAGCAGCCACATCTCTCACACCCCAGGGACCGTCTCCTCTTCCTCAAAGAGTTGGCTCCTGACTCTTGGTTCCCTGAGCACTTGATTCCTGGTGACTTTGAAACTCACCTGGAAGATCCTTCCAACCTCTTAGATCTGTGATCCACTCTCAGATGACCTTCATTAGTACACTCTAGCCAACTCAGTTCCATTGCCAACCCCCAGGCTTTGTCCTGACAGCAACAGCCATCTTTCTACATTCTAAATATCAAGCATCCTACTCCCCAGACACCCTCACTTTTAAAAATCAGTCTCTACACCAGAGAGAGCCTTACCCGATATGTTCGCTTTTTGCAACCAAGACCCACAAGCCGTCATTTTTATGTTTCCTCTTCCTCTCACCCTTCTGCTTTTTTTCTTCCTTATTCAGCTTTAATTTCATAAGCAATTATTATTGCTGTTCAGTCGCTTAGTTGTGTCCAACCTTCGTGACCCCATAAACTGCAACAAGCCAGGCTTCCCTGTCCTTCACTATCTCCTGAGTTTGTTCAAGTTCATGTCCATTGAGTCAGGGATGCCATCCAACCATCTCATCTTCTGTTGCAATTGTTATAGTTCACCCCCAATCCCCTTCTCCTTTAGGTTAAACCAAACAACGACTAAACCCAACCTGTGCCCTACTGCACCTACACATCGGCCACTGAACACAGCTGGAGAAAAATATACCTCTACGCTGACTAATATTTGAAATCTATAATCACTAACCTCAGGTGTGCCCTTCATAAAGGCTGGCTATACCATTATATTCCTTATCCATTCCCTCTTCCACTCTTCCAGATTATTGCTTCATACCTTACTGTCTCTCCCCAAACCTCACTGGCTCTCACACCCTCCTTCTACTCCAATAGTCTTAATTCTTGCTTAAGTGGAAAAATTGACTAGAGGAAGATTCCCACAGGCTCCACCATCACAAGGACCCATCTCTCTTCCCAGGTATCTTGCTATGCTGGTTGAAGGGTCCAGACTCAAGCTAACTTGCCTACTTCTATCCTGCCCCCACTTGATGGGGAAGTCTTACTAGTATTTAATTACTCTGCACCTAACTTCTCATTTGTAAAGTGGAGAGAACAGTATCTTTGATTTGGGGGTTAGATAGGGAGAATTAAAGCGGTTAAGATGTATAAACACATAAATAGCACCTGGCACAGAGCTCACACCGTTTGCCTTTGCTGCAATTTTCTTTCCTGCATGCCCCACATGTCCTCTGTCTCAGCCCCTGTTCTCATGAACGAGCAGTCGCCTTCCTCTGAGCACAGGGTGACCCCTCCCACTAAGCACAGGCTTTTACCCTCTCTCCTACGTGAGGACAGTGCTCCCACAGTTCACTACTTCCCACTGAATTTTCCCCCAAATATGTAAAATGCTGGTCTTTTCCTACACCCAAATCCCTTGCAGGGGATAGCAATGTCTGCCCGCCCGGGGGTCCTGTGTTCACCAGGGCTCCCTTTCAGTTTACTGTCAACAGAGTGTCAAAGGGCCGTGATTCATTATAGTTTTTCCATTCATAGTCACATTTTTCTTTTTTTAATTTACTTTTTTATACTGGAGTACATTTTAATTTACATTTTATACATTGCAGTACAACATACTGCAATGTTGTGTTAGTTTCAAGTGTACAGAAAAATAATTTAGTTACGCATGTACATCCTTCTTGGGGCTTCCCTTGTGGCTCAGACAGTAAGGTGTCTGCCTACAATGCAGGGGACCTGGGCTCAATCCCTGGCTTGGGAAGATCCCCTGCAGAAGGAAATGGCAGCCCACTCCAGTACTCTTGCCTGGAAAATTCCATGGATGGAGGAGCCTGGTAGGCTACAGTCCATGGGATCGCAAAGAGTTGGGCATGACTGAGCAACTTCACTGGTTCACTGGTTATACTTCTATCCTTTTTCAGATTTTTTTCTCATCTAGATCATCATGGAGAATTGAGCATGGCTCCATGCACTGCACAGTAGGTCTTTGCTGATTATTTTGTATAGATAGGGTATATACGTTAATCCCAAACTCCTAAATTACCCCATCCCCCATCTTTCCCCTTTGATGACCATGATTTGTTTTCTAAGTTTGTGAGTCTGTTTCTGTTTTGTAAATAAGTTCACCTGTATTATTATTTTTAAGATTCCACACATAAGCAATATTATATGTCTTTCTGACTTACTTCACTTAGTATGATCATTTCTCGATCCATCCATGTTGCTGCAAATGGCATGATTTCATTCTTATTCATGGCTGAGTAATATTCCATTGAATATATGTACTACAACTTTTTCCATTTATCAATCGATGGGCATTTAGGTTGCCTGCATGGCCTGGCTATTGTAAACTGTGCTGCCGTGATCATTGGGGTGCATGTATCTTGGAGTGTCTCACTTCTTAAAGTCCTCTTGTAGTTTCCCGTATCAGTTGGACCAAATGACAATGGCCTGTGAGACTCCACAATTTTGCTTCCACACATCTGACTTTGTCTCCAGACC
The DNA here is from genome assembly GCF_029407905.1 of Bubalus kerabau. Lineage (NCBI taxonomy): Eukaryota > Metazoa > Chordata > Mammalia > Artiodactyla > Bovidae > Bubalus > Bubalus kerabau. The sequence goes on along the minus strand of NC_073632.1, from coordinate 107,758,021 downwards.
CTCCTTCTTGCCCCGTTTCTCTGGCACTCTTCCCAGAACACGCAGGCACGTTTCTGCCTCAGTGCTTTTCAAGGCTGTCCTCCCGGCCTGGAATGTCCTTCCTCTGGTGTCTGAGGTCCAGCTGGGTCTCCTTTGCACCCCCTCCAGGTATTTGTCAGATATTTTCTTCTCATGGAGGCTGTCTTGGATCTAAATGCCACCACTCACCACCTCAATATTCTCTGCCCCCTCTCCCTTCTCTGTTTTTCCCTTTACCCACTGATGTGTCCAGAGGTGCAACATATTTTTCCTACTTGACTTACTGTGTGTCTCCAGCAAAGTGGGTGCTCCATGCGAGCTGGAACTTTGATTTGTTTATTGGTGTCTCTGCAGCCAGGTGAAAAGGACAAAGAAAGGCCTGGTCTTACCACCCAGTCCCTTGGCAGTAACCTCTAATCCCTTCCAAATTCTTGAGTAATAGAGAAGCCTTAGTCATTCAGAGGGACCGCTTGGTCTACTACTTTATTCTGTGCTAATAAGGTAGCTCTTGCTGGCCCCTCAGAGAGAGCAACAAAGTTGTAGTTCTGCCTGCCTGCTCAGTTGTGTCTGACTCTTTGCAACTCCATGGACTGTAGCCTACAAAGCTCCTCTGTCCATGGAAATCTCCAGGCAAGAATACTGGAGTGGCTTGCCATTTCCTCCTCCAGGGGATCCTCCTGACACAGGAATCGAACCTGTGTCTTCTGTGTCTCCTTCACTGCAGGCAGATTCTTTCTCGGTTGAGCCATCAGGGAAGACAATGCTGGCCCCTTGACTCCTCCTAAAAGGAGAGATGCTGGAGACTGAGTTTAATCATACGGGCAACTGATTAGTCAATCATGCCCACATAATGAAGCCCCATTGAAAACTTCATTATGTCCACATAATGAAGCCCCATTTACTGGACAGTAAAGCTCAGGTGGCCTTCCTGGTCTCCAGCCTCCCAGGTATACTGTCACAAGTCCATGCAGGGAGTCACACATCCTGAGGACAACGGAAGCTTTGCATCTGGAACCTCACTTAACTGCCCTGTGCATCCCTTCCTTGGGCTGATTTTAACATTCCTGTTCTTAGAATAAACATCTTCATGAGCACAACAGGTTCCAATGAGTCCTGTGAATCTTTTCAAACTACTGAGTGTGGGGGTGTTCTGGGGAACCCCCAAATTTGCTGTTGGTTTCAGAAGTAGGCAAGACTTTTTGTGAACTCTTACCCCTAAGTTTTCAGTTGAACCTTCACTCCTTGCAGTTGGGTCAGAGTTCTGGGCAGACTTGGCTGCAGCCTTGATCATGTTGTTGTTGTTGCTGTTTACTCACTAGGTTGTGTCCTGGTGAACAGTAGCCCACCAGGCTCCTCTGTCCATGGGACTCCTCAGGCGAGAATACTGGGCTGGGTTGTGTCCTGGTGAACAGTAGCCCACCACGCTCCTCTGTCCATGGGACTCCTCAGGCGAGAATACTGGGCTGGGTTGTCATTTCCTTCTCCAGGGGATTTTTCTGACTCGGGGCTAGAACCTGTGTTTCTTGCATTGGCAGATGGATTCTTTACCACTGTGCCACCTGGGAAGCCCACCCTTAGCCTAACATGTTGGTTAATTCTGGGTTCCAGTACTGAGACCACAGACATCCATAAACGGGTGTTGGATGAAGAGATGCATGGAACAATAAAAAGATGAGCTATAACCAAGGTTCAAATCTGGAAGCATTCAAAACATAAATTATTATGCTCATCCCACATTCAGCACAGTTTTCTTCCTAATTTCATTTGCTTCTTATACCCCACCCCCCTCCACCTCCATGGACTCTCAGGACCTGTGAAGCAAAAGACTAATCTTCACCCTTGACATATAAAATTAAAAACTACATCTTTTTTATTCAAAATTGTCATGCGGCTATTGGCCAACTTATGGACTAAACAGTTTCAGGTATAAAATCATTAATGTGTGCTGAGTGTGAAACAGAATAGGCCCAAGAATTTTAGTAGGGTCTTACTTCATAATGGATATACATAACGAAACAAATGTTCAGGTTACCTAAGACGCCACCCACACCGACATGAAAATATCAGTTTTAATTTTTAACTTTTTTTTAAGCCCAAATTATTCTAATCCCTTCGAATTATAAATTATCGCTATCATTTTTAAAAAATATTATCTTCCGTTTTATCTATTAAACCTTCATATTCTTAGAGAAAATAAATCTTAATCTCATACAGAGAGGAATATAAGGGGGTGACAAGTTTAAAAAAAATTCATAATAAACCCTCTGTTCAAGTGTGGAGGGCTTTTAAGAATCGCATGAGAACTTCCAGTGAGAAGATGGCCTTTGCACTTTTAAAAAGGTTGCAAAATGTTTATCTGCTGATGAAGAAAGTGGAGTGAACTTCCTTTTAAATTAATGGCAAATAAAGTCTTCCTACTTCCACCCTGATTTGCCTTCTCCTTGACAGTCCAGCAAGGAAACAAGGGCAGGGGCGTGGCAGACCACCCAACTGGAGATTGGGTGCAAGCCCAGTAGGGATTTACGGGAATTTCTGGCAGAAGCTTGAAACACCATTTATACCCCGTGTGATACAAGCACAAGCCCCACTGAAACTGTGATGTCAGTAATCAACAGTGAAATATTAAATTATGGCTTGGGGCTGAACACAGTCTCTTTATCAATTTTATTACTTTGGGAAATGTACAGACACATTAATATTTTTCAAGTCCTTTCCCAAAACTGCCCAGCAATGAGAAATACATTAAAATCAAAAATAACTTTGACACAGGGTATTTTGGGGTGAGAGAATCTACAGGATCGGGTCTTTCTGAACTTGCCATTCAGCATGGGTCATTCATCTACATTAGAAATATGAGCTGGGATAATGAGATATTCCCACCATGAGATGCGCGCTGAGTAAATCGCATTCAAGATGTAATTTGAATTTAATGCCTGGTTCATAAAAGAAACAAAGCATCATAAAAAGTTTAATGGTACACAGTGAATCAAGAAAAAGTAAAAAAGGGCCAGAAAACTGTTAAAACTCACCAAGAGCCTTCCTCTGTTCACTGCAGCGTGGTGTCAGCAGCGCTGAGTTCATCACGCCTCCTCCGTGCGTCCCTCCAGCGCGGACTTTCTCTGAACTTGCTGGGCCACTTCGAGCTGCTTTTTCTTGTCAGTTTTAAAAGCATTTTACCAAGTATCCTTGCTTCAGAGTTGACGCTTCCATCTTTATTAAGGGAATCTGTCTACTCTGGGCACAAGGCCTGGGATTTCAAAAGAAGGGAGTTTATTACTCAAGACAGAGATTCCTGAGGAACATTCTTGTGCCACCATTTGGACAGAAAAAAAGACAAAAATCCTCACTCCCCCAGTTTGCTGAGGTGAACTACGAGGCTGGTTGGATCTGTTAATCATGGTGCAGGAATCTCTCTCGAACCAAGCTACAGGTGCGTCTTCTTCTTTGTGGCAAACAAATTATATATATATGTATGTAAATGTATAACCATGTATATATAATCATACAATCATGTATATATATATATATATATACACACATATATGGTTTCCCTGGTGGCTCAAACGGTAAAGAATCTGCCTGCAATGTGAGAGACCTGGGTTCCATCACTGGGTTGGGAAGATCTCTGGAGAAGGAAATGGCAATCCAGTCCAGTATTCTTGCCTGGAGAATTCCATGGACAGAGGAGCCTGGAGGGCTATGGTTCATGGGGTCGCAAAGAGTCGGGCATGACAGAGTGACTAACACTTTCACTTTCACGTTCACGTTCATATATATATGAGCCCACAGTGTACGGGCTTTTAAAATTGCACCTGCCATCATGGACTACCCCTCGCAGAGGTAAGCCACGCAAACACTAGGAACAAATGAGGTATAGGAATTTTCAGTGAGTACAATATTCTAAGAAGTGGGGCAAGCTCTGGAATCTTAAGGCTTGAATCTCAAGATTCAATCTACCACATACTATATAGACAGGTGTAGGGTGTATAAATTTTAGGGTCTCCAGCTTTCTTGCCCGTGAATGGCAATTATAATATCTGCCCCCTAGGCATGCTATGCGAAGAAGGCAATGGCACCCGACTCCAGTACTCTTGCCTGGAAAATCCCATGGATGGAGGAGCCTGGTGGGCTGCAGTCCATGGGGTCACTAAGAATAGGACACGACTGAGTGACTTCACTTTCACTTTTCACTTTCATGCATTGGAGAAGGAAATGGCAACCCACTCCAGTGTTCTTGCCTGGAGAATCCCAGGGACGGGGGAGCCTGGTGGGCTGCCATCTATAGGGTCACACAGAGTCGGACACGACTGAAGTGACTTAGCAGTAGCAGCAGGCATGCTATGGGGCTTCCCAGGTAGCTCAGTGGTAAAGAATCCACCTGCCAGTGCAGGAGATGCAGGTTTGATCCCTGGGTGGGGAAGAGCCCGTGGAGAAGGAAATGGCAACCCACTCCAGTATTCTTACCTGGAGAACCCCATGGACAGAGAAGCCTGGTGGGCTACAGTCCATGGGGGCCTAAAGAGTCAGACACGACTGAGCGACTGCGCATACACACACATAGGAACGCTATAGAGATGGAAGGGCATGGTATTTAAAGGATTCGTGCTATGCCTAAAATGTGATTCTCAATAAATGGTGAACAACTATTAGCATTAACATACACACAGGACAAGTTTACCTATTTTCAATCATAACTTGGAAGTCTTTCTTTTAGAATTCAGAGATCATAAGAAATTTTAATAGCTATTCCAAGCTTTGCAAGTAAGAAGTGTTCACCAGATAGAAAACCTGAATCTCAGAGAAGTAACTTTTCCTATATCACAAAGGAAGTCTTTTTTTAAAAAGGTTTTACTGACACAAGGAGGTTCCAGGTGGAAGTTAGAAAAACTGGAACTTCTCTCTCAACTGAGCAGACCCCCTGGGGTTGCGCTTCCTCCACAAGGTCCTCGAGCCTCCTCTTTTGATGACAAGGCATCCTTCTGATTTGCTGAGATCCAAGACCTGTCAGGCTCTTTCCTGAAACAAAGTGCAGTAGTGGAGCCAGATTGTGAAGGGGAAGAAAAATCACCAGGAGCCGACCTAACTCAATGGTCTATAAATGCACAAGCCCTAAACTCTTAGCTGAGAAAGTGGGGTTTCTTCTCTCAGATGAATGGATGTGCCTGCTTCATCGCAGTCTATTTTTCTATAAATTCGAGAAGGAGTGGGGGGTGTCTCGGGGGTCGGCAATGTGGACCCTCTGTGCACCCCTGTTCTTCCCCTCGCTTCCTCTCTGGCTGGGCACCCCCCGGACGCGCGGAGGGGTGTCCTGGCTGCCTCCCACTTCCCCTCCCCCCGACGCTTCAGTGTTTCTGCTGAAATCCCTCTATTTAAAGGTAAGATAATCAGCTTTTGTTCCATTGGCTTGGATCAAAGACAAATCTCTGAGCTACAAAACAAAGCCTCGCTACGCTGGGGGCGGCCAGCTTGCTGGCAAAGCAGAGGACTGGGGTTTATTCCTTTTCCAGGACTGGAAATTCTCATGCCCTGGAAACCCCAGCAGGAGAACCCAAAGTGTTTCCCAAAGACAAACACCCCCATTATGCACGGGACTGGGCCTTGGCAGACACCTCCAGCCTCGGCGGGCACTTTGGCACCGGCCCCTCCGAGGGGAGCAGAAGGTCCCCCGGTCCCATCCATCCTTGGGGCGGGATTGGGCACCGCAGCACCGCCCCGGTGCTCCGTCAAAGCCTCCTTTCTCCATTTAGAGCTTTCCTCATTGTATTATCCGACTCCTCTAAGAAAGGGCCTGCCTGCGCGGTTCACCGCCCTGTGGAGCCCCAAGCTGCTCTCTGCCCGCCTGGCACAGAATGGGAAGTGCAAGGCCATCACTCCTCCCCCTTCCCCCGGAGGTGCTTTGGCTGAAAGCAGCCCAAGGAGGTACCGGTTCAGGTAGGGAGACAAGCAAAAGTAGATTTAACTTTTCACAAAACCGCTGCAAAGGCGCGCATAAAATCTCCATGCCTGCCTGCATACTAAGCTGCTTCAGTCGTGTCCGACTCTTTGTGACCCTATGGGCCGTAGCCCGCCAGGCTCCTCTGTCCATGGGATTCTCCAGGCAAGAACACTGGAATGGGTTGCCATTCCCTCCTCCGGAGCATCTTCTGGACCCAAGGATCAAACCTGTGTCTCATGTCTCCTGCCCTAGCAGGCATGCTCTTTACCACTAGCGCCACCTGGGAAGCCCTAAAATGGCCATATTTTACATATTCCCTAAAAATACAAATTGAGGAAACTGGCGCGATGATAGCAGCTTTGAGCTCCTGTTTGAGAACCAGACTCTCTGCTTTGTCAGTTCCCTCCTTAAGTAAGCACTGAGTTACATGCCTCCCTTTTGACTTAAGTAAAGTCAAAGTGTTGGTGGGGCAGTCGTGTCTGACTCTTTGTGACCCCATGGACTGCAGCCCACCAGGCTCCTCTGTCCATGGGATTCTCCAGGCAAGAGTACTGGAGTGGGTTGCCATTTCCTTCTCCAGGGCATCTTCCTGACCCAGGGGTGGAACCCTGGTCTCCTGCACTACAGGCAGATTCTTTACTGCTGAGCCACCTGGGAAGCCCCCTTTTGAGCTAAAAAGAGCACGAAAGCCCCACACTCAACCCAGTGAGCTTTGAGAGACACCTGTCAGCCACGCCCACCCAGCAGGTACCCCAGACTTCCCCTGGAAAGATGGCACGGACATGTACAAAGCCAGTTTTTGAGAATTCGTCTCTTCCATGTCAAAGGGAAAGAGGAAAGAAGGTCTACAAAATTTCTTAAGAAAAGGACCATCTGAGTATTTTCATGTCTAAGCAGTATTCCGCAAATCCACTCACTGCTGATTAGCCCTTGAGGTGAGATTTTCTAAAAATCATTTCTGGCCCCAGATCCTCCTTCTCAGGCGAGCCCGGGTCCCGCTGATTACCACCAAACAGGCTGAAGGTCCTCGTTAAGACCCTCCCCAGTCACCGAGTTCTCTGAGGCGCCCTGATTCTGCACGCCCGCTCCTGCCACGGCAGGCTCTGATTTTCTTAAAACAAGTGCCCCATTCTGTGTTGTGCCTCATTTAAAAATAAGATTTAAAGGCTTCCTCTTCCGTTCAGCCCTGTGCTCTCATTCAGCTCCTGGCATCTGTTCCTTACTTCAGTCTGGGAACACAAAGATTGTCCTTTGCTCTCTGAGAATCCTTTCAAATTTTCCCAAGTCAGTTGAAAACATCCAGCATGTATACCACAGACAGACAGAGACAGCCAGAGAGAGCTCACTGAAAAACTACAGATTTCTATAAAAAATAATGACCATGTTTCTAATAGCTTAACCTTCCTGCTTTACTAAACACTCATTATATTTGCCAACTGATCATAAATGTCATCTCTAATTAAACCTAAGTAACAGCCCACAGGCTGTAGAGTAAGAATCATGGCTTTAGGGCTTTTTTTTTTAAATAAACATAAATCAATTTATTAAAATATCACTTTAAAATCATCTAAGTTGACTCTAGAATTGTATACACTCTTAATGAGTACCATGTTCTAAACGGCATGATTTCTACACTTTCTCAGAAATTCCTGGGTGGTTGTTAGTCAAAAAAGGGAGATACAAGCAGCACCTTCACCAGCATCATTAAGTTAAGATGAACATTCTGGAGAAAATTTTTAGCAGTCTATAAAAAAACTTTTATGGCCCCGCAGAATGCCTCCAGCGATATATGGTTGGAAATCACCTCAGCTCTTTCTATTTCACTGCCTTCTTTTCCCCTCTGCGAACACAGGACCCAGCTGTTCTGTTTTTCATTTTCCTGCTGTAATCCAGGTGGGAACACATTTGCTGAAATGTAATCAGAGCACAGGCTCTTTTGGCCATCGCTACCCGTCAGTTAGATGAATAAGAGCATCTCATTGTCCGAGATGGTGAGAAGCGGATGCAGCCTGTGGACAAGTCATACTCATCCTCTGGGCCGTACCAGTCATTGTCCCAAAATAAATGCACAGACAGACAAACAGATGCATCCCTCTGCCCCAATTCTTTTCTGTCAGTTATGACCTTATCACAGATTCTCAGGAGGTAAAAATAGCAATGTTCCTCAAAACTCAGTTATTTCCACTTTCTTGGAATATTCAAAGTACCGCCAACAGACCTCAAATCCAATTCCATTTCTTCTCCATTACAGAAAATTTCTCTCTCTTCATAAACTTGTATCTGTGCAATGAATGGATGGACCAAAAAAAAATCATTTTTTATTGGGAAAATTCAGAATAGATCTATTGACCAAGAGAATAGACCCGTGCACATGTCTGATTCAAAACAAAAGCACTTCTGTAGGGCAGTGAGGTGGGGAAAGTTCTCTCCAGCAAACAGTGCTGGATTCCCGGGCTACCTGCATGAGAGACAAAATGGATTTGAACACCATCCACAAAACCCAATTTCTGATAGATTTCACATCTCATTGGGACAGATTAAAAAATAAAGCTTCTAGGGAAAATAGAGGGAGGCTTTGGTGATACTGAACTAGGAAAAAAAATTTTTAAACAGTATGTAAGTAATAACAATAGAAGAAGAAATGATAAGTGGCTTCATGTTAAAATTAAGAAGCTCTGTTCTTCAAAAGACACCATTATTAGAGTGAAAAGGCAAGACACATTCACAGTACAAATGTCTGACAAAGGATTTACATCTAAAATACGTAATGAGCTCCTGCAAGTCGATTGAAAAAGCGAAAAATACAGGCAGCCCAGGAGGAAAAAGTGAGTAAAAAAATAGAACAAATTCATCACAAAAGAGGACCTCCAAATGGCCAATAAGCAACTGAAAAGGTAGGCAATTTTATCGGTGTCGACAAAAAAGTAATCAATAGTCAATCAAAGAAAGAAATGGAAATTTTTATACCAGCCAAACTGAAGATTGTAACCTGAGAGACAGTCTCTCGGAGATCTCTGAGGACTGCTGCCAGGAGGTAAGGTGGGGCCAGCGTAGAGGTGATTTGGTGAAGAGACGAAGTGCAGCCACACAGGCGTCTCGGTAGAAGGTTGCTGCTAGTCACAGGAACAGACGTTTTAGTAAATGGTTTGGGCGCTTTTGTAGGTATGGGAAGAGGTAAGAATCCAGGTTCATAAACTTCTTCTCCTGAGAATATGTAATTGTTATCAGAGGTCTGGTTCTGCCAGTTCCCCCAGAGCCCGGGGGGCCTCATCCTGACCTTTGTCCTGGCTTCCTTTCAGGGTGCAGTGGAGGTCAGCAACTGTAGTGGTCCAAGACCTAATTCTTCTAGAGCTGGATGCTGGGCAGCCTTCTTCAGTTTACAATCCATTCCCTTTTGATTTTGATCTCAACCAAGGTTTGGGAGGCCTTTCAGGACTCATTTGCCCCAAGGCACTATGAACGCCCATCTCCAGGTCAGGTGAGGGTTTTGTTGAGAGGCTCTGCTGACAACAGCCCAAAGCCTGTGGACCACCTGCCTTACTCATCTGCTATGGTCCAGGAAATGTGGTCCAGCAGCCTCTTGCTGCTTCTTCCCTTGTCTAGGGTTACATTGTTACAATCACTGATCTTATAAGGCTGTATATTTGACCAATCATTTCAAGTCACCATAATCATCATTCATTTTATGTGAGGCTCAGTCACCTATTAGGTAATGCAAGAATCTTATTGAATCTTGTGAAAGAGGCAGAAAACAAGCAATATAGCTGGTAACACTAATAAGGTCCTAAATAAGTATATAAGCTAAGAACTTCCATTAGGTGGGACCCCATGTCTGCCCAGGTTGTCTGGCCCATGTGCTCTGCACCAGTACCTGTCTTTAAAGGAAGTGAAGTATTGGCACTTGCCATTAAAGTCCACTAAAAACGTCTGTAGGTACAAGGCTATCAGTGGGTGATCGTGACCCCTTATAGGATTGAGAAAGGAGTGTTATCTTCTATGGAGCCATATAGTTGATGCCAGAAAGATATAAATTGATCCTTATGTTTGAGCAGGTATTTCTGCAATGGGGAGGTCTGGTTTTTTCTTTCATCATCAGTCATCATGGAAATGCAAATTAAGGCCAAAATGCTATAGGGTGCATAACCAACAGAATGGCTAAAATAAATAGATGTAAGTACCCATGTCGGCAAAGACATGGAGTAACCGGAATTCTCATACACTGCTCCTGTGAGGATCAAGTGACACAACTGTGTTGGGAAAACCTAGCAGTTTTAGGTAAACTAAGTTTACAGCTACACTCTAAGCCAGCAACTGCACTCCTAGGTCTTTATATCCGACAGAAATTCCTGCATACACACTCACCGAAAGTCATGAATTAGAATTTTCACAACAATATTTCTCATGATAGATCAAAACTGGCAGCTATCCAGATAGTCATCAGTCAGAGACTAGGTAGAGAAATTGGGCTACATACACTTATTGGAACATTATGCAGGACTGGAAATAAACAAGATTCAACTACATGCAGCTCTATGAATAAAACAGAGCATTACAGACAGAAGCCAGACACTAAAGAGTACACACGGTGTAACCATCTGTATAAAGCAATAAGTCAAGCCCCTCACTCTATGCTGATAGTGGTAAGAAGGGTGGGAGGGCCAGCAGAGACTGGAAGGGAGGGCAGGGAAGTTTCTGGAATGAAGTTCATGGTTTCCTTATCTGAATGGTAGTTACCCAGGTGTGTTTAATTTACGGACATGCATTGATGTGTATGCTTTTCTTTATATTCATGTGTGATGCTTTTTAAAAGCAGAATGTACCCAATTACAGTAAGTGCTCAGTCGTGTCTGACTCTTTGCAACCCCATGGACTGTAGCCCACCGGGCTCCTCTGTCCATGGGATTGCCCAGGCAAGAATACTGGAGTGAATTGCCATTTCCTCCTCCAGAGGATCATCTCAACCCAGGGATCAAAACCACATCTCCTGCATGTCCTGCATTGCAGGCAGATTCTTTATCACTGAGCCACCGGGGAAGCCCCATTTACAGTAGAGTATTTAATAAAAAGAAACGATCACAACATCAGTGATGAACCTCATATTTCCAGAGCTTATAAAATAGTTATAACCACATTTCATTGCACTTTTAAATTTCACAGTAGATAAAATTGAAGGGAAGGCCTTTCCAGAGAAATCTGCTATGACCCAGCTGGAGAGGTTGTCTTCTTAAGACGGGGGCAAGAGGTCATCCTCCCCTAGCCTCACCTTCTCGGTGCACACATCTTTCTGCCCCAGCCTCTGTCTGATCCTGAAGACACTGTGTCCACCCCTGGGACAGACCTAGGTTTCAGAGCACTAACCACCCTTGGGACCCATCCTCTAGATGACTGACCCAGCTCCCTCGTCCCTCACGTGAGCTTAGGGGTGGATGCCCACAAGACTACCTACCTTCCTCACCTCACCTCCCCACATCCCTGGCAGGTAGCCATCACCTCCCTAAGCTACTTCCTGTACACCAGTCCTTGTCTGAGGATCTGCTTTTGGCAGCAATTCAAGTGAGTACAATGTGACTGAAAACGAAGACTTCATCTATTTACACTCAAGGACTAACCAGATGTAAAAACAGTAGGAAGTGATGTTCAAGATGAAGAGGAAAATGGGTATGATGAGAAACTAAAATGTGAATTATAGTCCAAATAAACAGCAGCTGGGAGCAAAACAGACTTGGAGAACCCAGCTGAGGGTATGAGAAGATTTGTAAAGCTCTCTCACGGTTGAGGAAGAAAGAGAAGCGAGATTCCACTTAAGGATAAGAAGTGTTCCCGAGGAATTCAGGGCAATTTGGAAAAAGCAATAATCACATAAATCACTAAAAAAAATGCTTCAGAGATGCGAAAAGGCAAGAGGAACAGAGACAAGTTTTCATCTTTATCTGAATTGAGAAGAAAGCTGTGCATCTTCCTTTTCTGGCACATTTTATGGTTTATAACTATGAATAAAAAAAGTGTTACAAACACCTAGGAAAAAACAAACAAGCTTCTCTCCAAATAGAAAAGGAAAAGACATTTTTTACAAGATGAAATGCAAGAAGAGATCTTCAGACTTGCCAGACAGAGGTTTCTCAGAAAAAGTTCATGAAGTAGGAATGTTTTTAATTCTGCTATTACCCAAGTGAAAGGCAACAGAAAGCTTTTCACCAGAAATGCATGGGGTCAGAAATATTCAACAAATATGCCCTTCCCAGATAATCGATTGAAGATAAATTCCAAGAACCAGGCAAAAAATTTTTTTAAAAAAATTGAAAACACAAAAACAGAGATGCCATTGAATAAAGTGGTGCTTGACTTACTTGTTGAAGGTTCATTGTTTAATGAACAAGCTTTCATAAATGGCCATAGTGGAATTCCCCACAATAAACCAGAAGATGCTGCAGGAAAGTAGAAGGGTTACTATGGTCCTGGCACCCAGATAGACGTTGAGTGTAAATTCTTTATGGAGAAAGGAGACCTCTGGTTGTCTCTCAAAGCCACCCCCACAAGGACAGAGAAAGGAAATCAGTGTGGCATACTTGTCTGCTACGTCCAGGAAATGGTTCCCCCTTGCTGCTTCTTCCTGCGGCTAGAGTTACACTATTACAATCATTGACCTTATCAGATCAGATCAGTCGTTCAGTCATGTCTGACTCTTTGAGACCCCATGAATCGCAGCACACCAGGCCTCCCTGTCCATCACCAACTTCCGGAGTTCACCCAGACCCACGTCCATCGAGTCAGTGATGCCATCCAGCTGTCTCATCCTCTGTCGTCCCCTTCTCCTCCTGCCCCCAATCCCTCCCAGCATCAGAGTCTTTTCCAATGAGTCAACTTTTCACATGAGGTGGCCAAAGTACTGGAGTTTCAGCTTTAGCATCATTCCTTCCAAAGAAATCCCGGGGCTGATCTCCTTCAGAATGGACTGGCTGGATCTCCTTGCAGTCCAAGGGACTCTCAAGAGTCTTCTCCAACACCACAGTTCAAAAGCATCAATTCTTCAGTGCTCAGCCTTCTTCACAGTCCAACTCTCACATCCATACATGACCACAGGAAAAACCATAGCCTTGACTAGATGGACCTTTGTTGGCAAAGTAATGTCTCTGCTTTTGAATATGCTATCTAGGTTGGTCATAACTTTCCTTCCAAGGAGTAAGCATCTTTTAATTTCATGGCTGCAGTCACCATCTGTAGTGATTTAGGACTATATATTTGATCAATCATTTCAACTTGCCTAATCATCATTCATTTTACTGGAGGATCAGTCACACATTTGGTAACACAAGAACCATTAAATTGTAAAGTGTGCAGAATTCAAGTAATCACTAATACGATCATAAGTAGGTAGTTAAGCTAAGAAGTTCCAATAGGTGGGGCCAGCCTCTCCCCAAGTTGTCTGACCCCTCTGCTCTGCACCAATCTGCATCTTTAAAGGAAGCAATGCATTGGCATTGGACATAAACTTCACCAAAGACATCTCCAGGTTCAAGGCTGGTGGTGGGTGACCCCTTATAGGGTTGAGAAAGACATGTTATCATCTAAGGAGTTACATGGCTGACACAGAAAGAGAAAAATTGATCTCTGTGGCTGAGCCAGTATTTCTGGCATTGAGGAGGTCTGGTTAATGCAAAATGCAGACACGCAGTGCAAACTCGAGGGGAGGGTGGAGGCCCAAATGGGCAGAGAATTGTATGCCTAGTCTTGCCTTAACATGTGAGTTTTATTTCATCAGCTTTCAAGTGATAATTAAAGCAAGGAAGATTGAAATGTTACTATTTCCCATAGGATCCGTGAGGATACCACCTTGGTGATATTTTGTAAAACTTAGGAGTTGGATGAAATCTCATTTTTTAGAAGCAATTTCCAAGCAGCAAATCATCTACATTAAAATACATCACTAAAAAACAAACTATGGAAAATAAAGTGATAAAACACACATCAGAAAAGGACGTTCCCATTTAAATATAGTCGCATGAATCAGTTCCAAACAAGCAAATCTTATATATTCGAAAAGCTTCCACAAGTCCACTATCCATGCTAGAATTCTCACCAAATAAGCATATTGTAATTTTGTACAACTTTTGCTGTGAAATCATGTCAAATACACATAAACTGTTGTTAAATTATATCATGACATTTAATGTTAAATTTTATATCCTATAACTTCATTTTTCCTCAATACATTAAATTTTGAGTTCATACCATATGTCCTTGAAACAAGTTACTTTTAAATGATTCTTTTTTAATCTTTTTTGATCCTTTAGAAATATGATTCAACATTGAATATGATAAATTCAATGAAATTATTCATTTATGATTTTTAAGAGATATTATGTTAGGTTTGAGTTTTTAGTCATATTGTCTTAAAATTATTCTTAGAACGTGGGTACAAAATAGAAATGTTTCCTTTCCATTTTCATGAGTGCTCGCTTTCTGAAGAACTTACCAGCTAAGAATACCCGTGTAAAATCCCTGAATTTGAGGGTACCATGGGTAGTGCTGCACTCCTCAAGAGCACAGAGTTAAGAGATTTCCAAATGAAAGCTGCTTTGTGAAATGCTTGTCAATTAGGGTTATTAGTGTAAAGATAACTAGCTCTTTTGAGTACCTATATGGAGAAGACTCTTGAGAGTCCCTTGGACTGCAAGGAGATCCAACCAGTCCATTCTGAAGGAGATCAGCCCCGGGATTTCTTTGGAAGGAATGATGCTAAAGCTGAAACTCCAGTACTTTGGCCACCTCGTGCGAAGAGTTGACTCATTGGAAAAGACTCTGATGCTGGGAGGGATTGGGGGCAGGAGGAGAAGGGGACGACAGAGGATGAGACAGCTGGATGGCATCACTGACTCGATGGACGTGGGTCCGGGTGAACTCCGGAAGTTGGTGATGGACAGGGAGGCCTGGTGTGCTGCGATTCATGGGGTCGCAAAGAGTCGGACAAGACTGAGCGACTGATCTGATCTGATCTGATTGACATTTCACCTTTGGAGATGAAGAAAAATTCATTTACCTTATTTTGTTTTCAGTTTTACTTATGTTTAATGTTACTATGTCGATAGATATCTTTACAGAATATTGTGTTAAGAGGAGCAATAAAATGTGTTAGAAATTTTGGAGAGACTGAGAGATAAAAATGATAAAATTTGGAGCTCACTGAAATAGGGTCTAAAGTTAACCTTGAAATACTTCCAAGAGAAAATAAATTCTAGCTTCCCCCTACCCCCGGCCTTAATTAACTCATTTCTGCAACAGGAAAGAATCCAGACTTGGTTGCAAGACCTTACATGAAATGCAGGTCTCATGGGAGAAGAGGCGCTGCTTTCTCCCAGGCTCCTGCATAGGATCTCAAGGTCAGCTTGCTCTTCGCCTTCACTTCACCACCTAATCACCCTAGACAGTCCTTGGAAAACACTAAAGGAACCACTTTGTCTTCAGGGCAGCCCTCCTTTCCCTTCCATGGCCTGTTGTTTTATTGTTTTGAGCCAGAGTGGACTGATACAAATAACTCTCTTAGAGGATTAAAACAAAGTGGGAGGGACTGTGCAAAATAGCTCAGGCGTTCCCTCATTCATTCTCACGTCACTGCCAGGCAGTGCCATTGCTCTTGGCAATGATTTTCCTGATCGTCTCCCGTCAAATCAAGTTTTGCTTGCTCTGCCCGTGTCTGTGGATTTACATGCGGTGCCTTGGAGAAACACTGGGGTTATTATTTTTTCATTTCAGTGTCACGTGCCCACCAGATGGCAACTGTTGATCCCTGGCGGCACAGACCAGGCCAACTATTCCCAGATTTTCACTTGAGTCTGTGACTCTAAAGAAAATTAATTCTTTGTCTTTTAAATTGGACTCATGACTAATTCTCAATCATTACTGAGACTTAAAATAAAATTCAGAGGCATTTTTCAAAGTATCTTTAAATACCAATCTCAGATAAGAGCAGTTGGTTTTCAAACACTTTAATACACTTTCTGCTCTTCTGTCAAAGAATAGTTTTGACTTAAAATAAAATTGCTTTTCTTATCTGAAGCCTTCTGTGAAGCTTGAACATAGTATGTCAGTGTGTGCTTTACCTGGAATGAAGACTTTTACAGTTTGCCTTCAAATCATCCACCTATCAGAATCATAGCTTTACTTGTCATGGAATTCTTCAGATAAAAGCTATCCAATTAAGCTACTTCTGTCTGTCACAATTATTGATACAAGCTAGATACCCTGCTTCTGATCTTTATCTAAACAGCTCACTTCTTGGCTGTGTTATTTACCATCTTCACATGCCATAACACTATTTACTTTACCCAGCTTGGGGAAGAATTAAATAAATAACCATGTAAAACTCTTAATCTGCATAGACCAAGCCCTTAATAACCTCACTGCTCTCAATAGTGTTATTAAAGCCATAACTATTGTGTGTATAATATAATCCTATGCCAAGAGATAGAAGGATTCTCTTTATCAATCTCATGATGACACAAAATGAAATGAAATTTGGGCAAAGATAAGATTTGCAGTTTCACTCTAACACCAGAATAGTGAAGTACAAATTTTTACATTGCTTCTAAACTTCTACAAAATCTTTACTTTCCCTTTTTTTTTTCTTTTTGAGACAAGAAAATAAAAATGATAAAACTTAAATAGTCTAATGAACCCTCATTTTAACTTTTACTGGATAGTCAATGAATGGAAAATAATTGTTTCAATTTTAAGAAACTTGAAGATGTTCCTTTGGCCTTCAAATCGCACACTAGCTCTGCCTGCAGTTTGTTGCAATGACTCCCATTTTGTCTTCTTTTCATGTGTTCTCTGTCTCACCCAGATTTCCCTTCCTCTTCTTTAGCACACAGAAGAAACAAAATATAGCATGAGTGAGTGAGTGAGTGAAGTCGCTCAGTCATGTCCAACTCTTTCCGACCCCATGGACCGTAGCCGACCAGATTCCTCCATCCATGGGATTTTCCAGGCAAGAATACTGGAGTGGGTTGCCATTTCCTTCTCCAGGAGATCTTCCCAACCCAGGTCTCCCACATTGCAGGCAGACGCTTTACCGTCTAAACCACCAGGGAAGCTCAAATATAGCATAGATAATGTCAAATTCTTTCCAGATCCAATTTGAAATTTTCATAAGTTATTTTTTTAAATCATTGTATTAACCAAAATATTTTCGTAGCATTCATCAGTCTGAAAAGATGTACACAGACAGAGTTTAGGGGTTAAGTTTTAACCCTGTGCACCCATCGTAACTTCATCACAAGCCAGGTTCTGGCCGTATCAAGCTGAACACTCTTCTGGCAGAACAAAGTCTAGTTGCAAATGTCATGATGAAAAGCTGTGCCTTTGTCTCTTTTGCTTAAGTCTGAATAATTTCTTTCAACTTGGGTTGATTTTATGCTTGTCTATCCTCCTTAACAAATTAAAAGTTAAGATTCTGCTTCTGTTAAAGACATGGTTTTTATAATCATGAGATGTAAGAGGCTTTGAGTCTTCATTCAGCTTATGAGACCTGTAGCATCTAGCAAACTCCTTTAAGCCATTATGCTAAGACAAAAATCTTTGAATATAGAAGCGTGTTTTGTTTTGGTTTGTTTTTGTTTAAAGGATGCTAAAAATTCCCATCAAAAAGGAGAAGAGGGCATAGCGGTTAGAAATAGAGAATGCAGCACCGAGCTGCCCAGATAACTAGTGGGTGCATCTGTCCTTGCCTCAGTTTCTTTCCATGAAGTGGTAAACAGTATTTTTCCATTCCTCACCGGTTTGCAGAAGAGCTAAATGAGTTGACATGTTAAAGGTACTGAGAATAGTGCCTGATACATAATAAACACTATAGTAAGTGTTAGCCATTATTATTACTTAAAAGAACATATATTGTGCCACAAACCGATGTTGACGTTAAAAGGATCTTACCTTTGAGTGTCTCAAGGTGAGTGGTGATGATGGTTTAAGCACTCGGTCGTGTCCAACTCTGTGACCCCATGGACTGTAGCCCACCAGGCTCCTCTGTCCATGGGATTCTCCAGGCAAGAATACTGGAGGGGGCTGCCATTTTCTCCTCCAGGGGATCTTCCCTACCCAGGGATGGGACCCTCAGTTCTTGCATTGCAGGCAGATACTTTACCACTGAGTCACCAGGGAAGCCCTAGCAAAGTGAGGGGGCAAGCAGAAAAGCACCCCAATCAGGAGGCAAGGAACCAGACTCGGAGAGTGGTAGCTGTGCTTTGGCCCCTTCTTGTGTGTTTCATGGCCCAGACTCCAGTACTTGCACAGACCTTTCAGCAGAGGCAAATTGATTTTCTGGAGAGACTGTTGAGCCTCCCTCAGTCCATAGGGTCGCTACAAGTCGGACATGACTGAGCGACTTCACTTTCATGCATTGGAGAAGGAAATGGCAACCCACTCCAGTGTTCTTGCCTGGGGAATCCCAGAGATGGGGATGCTTTTTTAAGAGAAAGCTAGAATCTGTAGACCTACTTGTGGGATTGGCAATAATGGATCTTCAGACACAAGAATGCAGCAGACTCCTTCATTTCTTAATTCCTCACAATCATTTTTAATTTTTACTATAGAGCTCTTGCATACCTTTCATTAGACCTAATCATAATTTTCTGAATGGCAATTTAAATAGTATTATTTAAAAACTTTCAGTGTTACTGGTATATATACAAAAATGAATGTTGTATAGTGACATCCTATCCAGCAAATTTACTGAGTTCATTTTTTAATTTAAATTTATTAATTTTTAATTGGTTGGTGAATGCTTTACAATGTTGCCTTTGTTTTTGCCATGTATCTACATGTGAATTCATTTTCTAAAAGTTCTAATAATTTAGAATTATATCATTGTTCCATTTTTATGAGTTTCTTTTTTCTTACCTATTCCAATATCTACAATCTCCAGTGCAATTTTATTAATAAATACAACTAGGCCTGAAAATTTCTTTCCGGGAGGTTTTAAATCACATGTTCAACTAATTAGTAGAAATGGAATTACTGAAATTAAATTTCTATTTGTTTCTTTTTTAGCCTTGGTAATTTGTATCTCCCAGGAATTTATTCACTTAAAGTTTACTGACATCAGTTCAGTCGCTCAGTCACGTCCGACTCTTTGCAACCCTGTGGACTACAGCATGCCAGGCTTCCCTGTCCATCACCAACTCCCAGAACTCAAACTCATGGCCATTTCGTCAGTGATGCCATCTGCCATAAACTTTATTACTGACATAAACTTTGTTTATTGCATCCTCTTAGCATTTTTTAAAATCTGAAGTATTTATAGTGTTACACCATGTTTTATTCCTGACACAGGTAAATTATAAATTTATTAATTTTTTTTAAAAGTAAAGGCTAGTACATTGTTTTGATCTTTTGCTTTGTTTTCTCTATTGTGATAATATTTTCATTTTGTTAATTATTGTTCTTAAATTATTATTTTCTTCCCTATATCTTATTTAAGCCTAATTTGCTGTTCTTTTCCTAATTTTTGAAGATGGATACTTATATTCAGATTTCCTTCTGATACATGTTTTAAGGATATAAAAATTTCTTTTAAGTGCCACTTATCTGCATCCTACTAATTATTACATGTCATATTTTCTTTAGCATTTCTCTCAAAAGACTTACAAATTTTCATTATTTTGCCTGTCACTTATTTAGCAATTTATTGTGTAATTTCAGGATTTTGATTTTTCTTATTTTATACTATTGCCTTATATCTTAATTCCAATGTGGTTGGAGAATGTATTCTGAATGAATTCAATACTCTGAGGTGTTCGACCATGTTTTATCACCCAATTATAGGTCAGTTTTGATAAATGTCTTTTATCAGAAATTTTTGACATTTGAAGATTTAGCATCATATATATGTTAATCTGTAGTTTGTTTACTGTTTTGATCAGAACTTCTACATCTATACTGACCCTTTGTCAGGCATATAACCTGCTTTGAAAATGATATGATTTCTATTATGATTGTGGCTGTGTCTCTCTTGACTCTTAGTTCTATCAATTTTTGCCCTACATATTTTGCAACTATGTGTGGGGAGCATAGAAATTTAAAATGCATACGTTTCCTTGATGGACTAATCTCACTGCAATCTGCAGTCATGGTTCTTGGCTCAGATTTTCCTCTCTGATGGGTCTTGATGGCTAATCTTTTTCTTCTGGAAAGCACAAAACTATTCTAGATTTTAGAGACACTGTCCTAAAATTCGTAGCCCTGACTTGGTGTGGCTTTGTTCCAGGGGAGCACAGGTCAAGTGTCAGGCTCTCTGGTCCCTTAGGCATGAGTTCAGTTCAGTTGCTCAGTCATGTCTGACTCTTTGTGACCCCATGGACTGCAGCACGCCAGGCCTCCCTATCCATCACCAACTCCTGGAGCTTGCCCAAACTCATGGCCATCGAGTCAGTGATGCCATCCAACCATCTCATCCTCTATCGTCCCCTTCTCCTCCTGCCTTCAATCTTTCCCTTTAGTCATAGTGGGATCCTGAAACCTTGCATTTTGATTAGTTTTCTTTCAAACATCATAAAATTGTCAGTCTCTGCTGATTTCTTTGTTTCCTATTTACCACCTTCTGCCCCAGCACTTTGGGTTCTCAGAAATATCCCTGACAGTACAGTTGGCAAATACCTCAAGGAAACCTCTGCTGTAAAATGCTGGCTTACTTCCTGGTAGTAACCTGTTAAGCCCTGGTTGATGCAGAAACTCTATGTTTTAATTGATTTTTTCACTTGTCAGTGAAAATTGTGGTCTATTACAAGTCTCCCATCTGAGTCAGAAGTGAAAGTCTTAAGACCCAAACTTTTTTGAAAATCTGGAACTTTTGTGATGAAAAAAATGTGTTAGTTGCTCAGTCGTGTCTGACTCTTTGAGACCCTTTGGACTCCCACAGGGCTCCTCTGTTCATGAAATTCTGTAGTCTAGAATACTGCAGTGAGTAGCCATGCCCTTCTCCAGGCAATCTTCCCAATCCAGGAATTGAACCAGGGTCTCCCACTTGGCAGGCAGGCAGATTCTTTACCATCTGAGCCAGGAAAAACCTTTTGGGCCACAAAAAGAGAACAGTATCATTTATACATGAGGATACCAGCAATCACACATTCATTATAGGAAAAAAAATTTTTGTGTGTATGTTTAGCCACTCTTTTATCTTTTTTAAAGTTTCTGTTCAATGCTAGAATACAACTAAAGACATAGAAGGTACGAGTGCTATTACAGGACTTGTCTCTTGTAGTTAATCTTTTCTCCACATAAATAGTATATGTAGTTTTGCATTTATTAGATCAGTTGAATTTTAAATTTTTAACTCATTTTGCAAAGTGTATTGCTTTCAGGAAATGAACACACATAATACTGAACAAAACTCCCCAAAGGTTATTAAATGAGCATCAAGCCTCAAAGAAAAGTCGCAAGAATCAATGAATGTTAACTGAGAGAACCGAATTGGACCTAGGCTATGCATTATTTATGATAGAGCTAATTTCAAAAATGTCTGTTTGAAACAGCATATCAACTAGTCAAAGCTAAAGGCTGAATGGGTGTAACACTGAAGAAGGATGTTTATGCACGGAGTTTGGCTTTTAATCCAAGACACTACCCAGACTTGAAGAAATTGCATTCAAGAGGATATCTCTTGATGAGAACACCTATAGAGATGGTTATTTGCAAACCCAGTCCACAGCAGCACATGACTCATTTCCAGCATGCTGTAATTAGAAACAATACTAGTGTCGTGCACATTCCATTAGTCATCGGAACTTTCTTTTGTCCCTGTTCAGGCGATCTCTTGTGACCAGAGGCCTGCACACCAGTGCAGGAGACTTTTAATTAAAATTACAGATTGCAATAATTGTGCTATGAAATATTAGTGGAATGAAACCCCATGAATTCCCTGAGCATGCCCACTTTAATAAATGTAAACACAGTGATTTCACAAACAGTCTCATTCACCCTGGCCAGGCTACCAATCACGTGCCTGCATGCTCACTCACATCAGTCATGTTGGACTCTTTGGGACCTCACGGACTATAGCCCACCAAGCTCCTTTGTCATGGGATTCTCCAGGCAAGAATACTGGAATGGGTTGCCATTAACTTCTCCAGGGGATCCTCCCACCCCAGGGATCACACCTGTGTCTCCTGCATTGGCAGGCAGGTTCTTTACCAGTAGCATCACCTGGGAAGCCACAGATGGGAACCATTTACCTGGGATACAGTGACGGTGGGAGAATGTCCAGTCTCAGGAACTCCAGCAGCATCACAAAATACCTGCATTCATGGCACAGTGACAACCAGTTATCTGCACAGGAGACGTGCACGTGGATGAAGAGAAAGCTTTCAGTCCACTGGGAGGAAGGCAGGCAGAGGAGGAGGAAGGCCTCAGGTTCCTAGGAAAGTCTTAAGCATCAGTGTCCAACTGAAATGTGGGGCACAAACGGAATTTTGAATTTTTATTAGCTGCATTAAGAAAGTAAAATATAGTAAAGTTAACTTCAGTGATGGCTCAATAAAGGACAGAAATGTGGACATAACAGAAGCAGAATATATCAAGAAGAGGTGGCAAGAATACACAGAAGAACTGTACAAAAAAGATCTTCATGACCCAGATAATCATGATGGTGTGATCACTCACACTCACCTAGAGCCAGACATCCTGGAATGTGAAGTCAAGTGGGCCTTAGGAAGCATCACTATGAACAAAGCTAGTGAGGGTGACTGAATTCCAGTTGAGCTATTTCAAATCCTAAAAGATGATGCTGTTAAAATGCTGCACTTAATATGTCAGCAAATTTGGAAAACTCAGCAGGGGCCACAGGACTGGAAAAGGTCAGTTTTCATTCCAATCCCAAAGAAAAGCAAGGCCAAAGAATGCTCAAACTACCACACAACTGCACTCATCTCACACACTAGTAAAGAAATGCTCAAAATTCTCCAAGCCAGGCTTTAGCAATACGTGAACCATGAACTCTCAGATGTTCGAGCTGGTTTTAGAAAAGGCAGAGGAACCAGAGATCAAATTGCCAACATCCACTGGATCATTGAAAAAGCAAGAGAGTTCCAGAAAAACATCTATTTCTGTTTTGTTGACTATTCCAAAGCCTTTGACTGTGTGGATCACAACAAACTGTGGAAAATTCTTCAAGAGATGGGAATACCAGACCACCTGACCTACCTCTTGAGAAATCTGTATGCAGGTCAGAAAGCAACAGTTAGAACTGGACATGAAACAATGGACTGGTTCCAAATAGGAAAAGGAGTTTGTCAAGGCTGTATATTGTCACCCTGCTTATTTAACTTATATGCAGAGTACATCATGAGAAACGCTGGACTGGATGAAGCACAAGCTGGAATCGAGATTGCGGGAGAAATATTAATAACCTCAGATATGCAGATGACAACACCCTTATGGCAGAAAGTGAAGAGGAACTAAAGAGCTTCTTCATGAAAGTGAAAGAGGAGAGTGAAAAAGTTGGCTTAAAGCTCAACATTCAGAAAACTAAGATCATGGCATCCAGTCCCATCACTTCATGGCAAATAGATGGGGAAACAGTGGGAACAGTGGCTGACTTTATTTTTCTGGGCCCCAAAATCACTGCAGATGGTGACTGCAGCCATGAAATTAAAAGACGCTTACTCCTTGGAAGGAAAGTTATGACCAACCTAGATAGCATACTAAAAAGCAGAGATATTACTTTGCCAACAAAGGTCCATCTAGTCAAGGCTATGGTTTTTCCAGTAGTCATGTATGAATGTGAGAGCTGGACTATAAAGAAAGCTGAGTGCTGAAGAATTGATGCTTTCAAACTGTGGTGTTGGAGAAGACTCTTGAGAGTCCCTTGGATGGCAAGGAGATCCAACCAGTCCATCCTAAAGGAGATTAGACCTGGGTGTTCATTGAAAGGACTGATGTTGAAGTTTAAACTCTAATACTTGGGCCACCTGATGCGAAGGGCTGACTCACTTGAAAAGACCCTGATGCTGGGAGGGATTGGGGGCAGGAGTAAAAGGGGACGACAGAGGATGAGATGGCTGGATGGCATCACCAACTCGATGGATGTGAATTTGAGTAAACTCTGGGAGTTGGTGATGGACAGGGAGGCCTGGCGTGCTGTGATTCATGGGGTCGCAAACAGTTGGACATGACTGAGCGACTGAATTGAACTGAAGTTGCCTTTGCAAATCATTCTCTTGGTAAGCATCTTTTTGTTTGTTTTTGTTTTGGGGCCAGTGCACAGCTTGTGGGATCTTAGTTCCTGGACTAGGGTTGGAACCCAGGTCCCTGGCAGCGAAAGCATGAAGCCCTAACCACTGGACCACTAGGGAATTCCTGCTCAGTGTCTTTTCAATATCATCAGGAATACCTGAGTAGATACTAGCCATGTTTCCTTCATAAAAATTAGTGCTGAATACTCAGACCCTCTTTTCTCTCACCTCATCTTAGACACGGGGCATCTTCCACACTTTGGGTACTGAAAAACTCTATAAAAGTAGTTTTCAAAGTCAAGAAGTAGATGGGAAGAAGGTGCTGTCATTAACTTTAAGAACTAAAACTCTTGGGAATGTGGGCATTTATTACTTATATTCAGACACTGAATAGTTATTCTGCTAAATGATTCATTAATAGCAATCAAAGTTTTCATAAATCAAGTAAATAATTTTCGGCATTTTAGGTCTTTTGGCATCATAACCAACCTTTCCCAATAACAATTTATGAGCTAAAGTATCCCTGTGTTATGTCTCCTTATTAAGAGTGTCCATCAGGGGAGACAGGCTGAGTGTCAGAAAAGAAAAGGTAACGGCAGACAGGACAAAAGGCACAGCGCTCAGATGGAGGGCGGAAGACGGGCGCTGGAGAATTTCAGGATAGTGACATGATTGCCTCCTCTCATTTTTACCTGGGGAATTTATAATCTGTTCTGTGGAACAAAGGGAAACCATCAGATCCCTGTGTGCAATTTCTGCTCAAGAAAAAGAAAACTCTCCTATTTTATCGCTTCTCTATCATCCGAGTCTCCTTCAGGTGGCATGAATAAAAATACCTACATTAACCACACACACTTGCAAACTCAACAAAGCTCTGAGCCACATGTCAGGCAGGGTCACCCAAGATGGATGGGACCTAGTGAAGAGTTCCGACAAAACGTGGTCCACTGGAGGAGGGAAGGATGATCCACTCCAGTATTCCTGCTGCAAGAACTTCATCAGAGTATGAAAAGGCAAAAAGATCATATTTCAGGAGATGGTGGAAGATGGAGGAGCCTGGCAAGCTGCAGTCCATGGGCTCACAAAGAACAGAGCACGATTTAGTGACTGAACAACAGCAACAAAGCCACACAAGCAGGGGGGTCTTGACTCTCAGGAGAAGCCCCCACTTGCCCAGAGAAATCCTAACTCAAACTCATTCCAAAGATGGAGAGAGAACAAAAGAAGGAAGGAGGAAAACTGCGCATCACCCGAAAGCAGCACGTACCTCGGGGCATCCTGGAGACCTAAGACGGATAAATAAAGCTAAACGGGCCTGCAGTGGACCGGCGGGGCCACACGGAGCCGCCGCCAGGGACATCGAAGGAAGAGCATTTGAAATCAATATTGGGAATGTTTAATTGTCAATGAGATAGAGTTCATGGGGAGCAGCTTTCCAGGAATGAATCAGTCAGGATATGGTTCCCTTCGTGGATCTGAGACATCAGTTCAGTTCAGCTTCTCAGTCACGTCCAGCTCTTTGCGACCCCATGGGCTGCAGCACGCCAGGCTTCCCTGATGGATGGTCATAATAAGCAGTGATAACACAGGGATACTTTAGTTCATAAATGGTTACTGGGAAAGATTGTTATGATGCTGAAAGACCTAAAATGCAGGAAATTATTTAAGTGATTTATGAAAACTATTATTGAATCATTGGAGAAGGCAATGGCACCCCACTCCAGTACTCTTGCCTGGAAAATCCCACGGACAGAGGAGCCTGGTGGGCTGCAGTCCATGGGGTCGCTAAGAGTCGGACACGACTGAAGCAACTTAGCAGCAGCAGCAGCAGCATTATTGAATCATTAAGTTATTTCAAAACAAGACAGCATCAGTATTTCCAAAACCAGACAGTACTGGGGATAGATGAGGACACATCCTTTTCCCCTTCTTGGCTTGACCCCATGAATCTCCAGGTAGAATCCATAAACCACCTCAGGGTATTTTATAACCAATAGCAAACGGCTGCACTCTACCGTGTTGATTTTCATATCAGAGTTTCTTCCTGTTTGTTTTCTCAGCACTTCCCATGAGAATGGCAGACACGAGAGTGACCTCCCATCGGGTGTCACCCATTTTATGTTCAGCTAAATGAATAGGAGGCAGTGTTTGTCTCATTTCTTTTAGTGCATTCAAAATGCACTTTTCAATTAAGGAGATGGAATGTGGAGGAAGGTTTCTTTTCATTTGGAGGTCAGATAATGTTCCTATTTCAGAAGACTGTATAGTATTTTAGAAGAGAGCAAAGCCAGTATGATCAGTAATGAGATAGAAAACAATTAACTGGTGCTCTAACAAACCAATAGTCACAGTAAGCTGCTTTTGTCGAAAGCTATGGAAATAATTGATTTAAGGAATTGCAACTGTCAACAATTAAAACTGTGTGATTCTTTTGTCTGGACTTCCAGCTGAGGAACAATTTACATCAACAAACTAATTATTTTTTCTTGAGTTTTTAACAAGTTTATCTATTAATTTATGGGTGTACTAAAAACCACCAAATGGAAACTTGTGTGAAGCAAAAATATTGATCTCTGTTTTGAAGGCAGCAAGCGCACTCTGGGGACTGAGAATGAAAACAGTTCAAAGGCAATTGTCAGGAGCCTCCCAGGGTCAAGGCTCAGAGTGCAGTTCGGGGCCATTCTGGCTATGAGAGATTTTCCACTTAGGTGCTATTAGGATTCCCGCATCTCTCAACATCGGAGGGTTGTAGAGAAATCCATCCCCCTCCCTAAAGGTTAGACCTCTTGAAAGAAGACAGAAGAGCTCTGTTTGGTACGTGTCTGTCATGACACAAAGCATTATTTATGTCTGAAGCATGATGTGTGTGTTAAAGACTTCGGGACAACAATTATTTATATATTCAATGAGTAAAACAAAATAATTGGGTATAATCTCTGTCCCCCTCCCCACGTTTCAGAAAGGCAGTGATGAACCAATTGTTCATGGTTCACTCTCTGCCATGTCCAGCTCTCTGCGACCCCATGGACTTTCCTTTCCTTCACTATCTCTAGGAGTTTGCTCAAACTCATGTCTACTGAGTTGACGATGCCATCCAACCGTTTTATCCTCTGTCACTGCCTTCTCCTCCAGCCCCCTCAATCTTTCCTACATCAAGGTCTTTTTCAGTGACTTGGCGCCTCGTATCAGGTGGCCAAAGTATTGGAGCTTCAGCTTCAGCATCAGTCCTTCCAATGAATATTCAGGGTTGATTTCCTTTAGGATTGACTGGTTTGGTATCCTTACAGTCCAAGGGACTTTGAGAGTTTTGAAGTCAAGTGTCTTCTCCAGCACCACAATTTGAAAGCATCAATTCTTCAGCACTCAGCCTTCTTAATGGTTCAACTCTCACATCCAGACATGACTACTGGAAAAATCACAGCTTTGACTATATGGACCTTTGTCAGCAAAGTGATGTCACTGCTTTTTAATAGACAGTCTAGGTTTGTCATAGCTTTTCTTGCAAGGAGAAAGTGTCTTTTAATTTCATGGCTTCAGTCACTGTCCATAGTGATTTTGGAGCCCAAGAAAATAAAATCTGCCACTGTTTTTGCTTTTCCCCCATCTATTTGCCATGAAGTGATGGGACCAGATGCCATGATCTTAATATTTTGAATGCTGAATTTTAAACCAGCTTTTTCACTCTCCTCTTTCACCCTCATCAAGAGGCTCTTTAGTTCCTCTTCACCTTCTGCCATTAGGGTAGTATCATCTGCATATCTGAGATTATTGATATTTCTCCCAAGAGAATGGAGACACTTTACATGGGAGGATCTTGGGAACACTCTGGTTCTAGGAGTACATAAGGGAACTTTGGTGACAGCACCATTTGCATGGTATATACACACCTTTACCCAGATTGTCTGTTTGTTTGGGGTGGCTTGGGAGTGAAGAGGTGCTTTACCAATGTTTCATGTGTCAGCCACTCAGAGAAATCTAGAATTGGCTATTTTAGAGTTGACAGTGATCGTCATAATCTAATCTCAATTTATGGAAGGCCAAGATCCCAAGAATCAAGCCAACTAGAAGCAGACTGGGTCTTAACTCCAGGCGTTCTGCCCTACCTTAGGGTCCTCCTAACATGGAGGTGGGCTTTACCTCCACCCTCTGTCTAGTATCTGTACTCTCTTGAGGTGTTTTAGACCAAAGTTTCAGCCTTGCAGTAACTGGGCCCTATCCTAATGCCCATGAGCTTACTGGGCCCATGCCAAATGGTTCTGGACAGGACTCAGATCAGGGACCTATGGCCTATGGACCACATGTCTGCTCGCCAGGTGACAAAGAGAGTGAGTGTGGATGGAAGATGTGGTCACCTTTGTATGAGTCATAATTCTGTTTCGCAGGGAACAGTATCTCTCTAGAAGGGGTTACATAATTGGTAGACTCAGTACAAAGTGGAAATGAGGAATCCATAGTTCAAAAGGCTGGAAAAAAATCTGTGAAAATTCCTAAAGCATAAACTTTTGTCTTTTCCTCAGTGACCTCTTTGGAATAGCAGTGATGTTCATTTTGCTTGTTTTTAATGACATCAAAAGTAAAATTACTAACACAGACTTTACCATTTACCTTTATATCACACAAAGTCCATTTTAATTGCAAGTCAAAACTTATTTGATAAGAATTATCAAAATTGCACATTCTATGCATTTCATAGCATGTACCGACATATTGAATGTCTTTGCTCTTACCAGAACAGAACTTCAGGAAATGAACTCAACTGTATTTAATTCACTTTTTGCTATATGCACTTTCTACCACACTCTCTGAACGCAGTGAGTGCAGAGGAAAGGGAAAAGAATTATGGACTCCCTCTTCTTTTTCTCTTATGTCATTATTTGCAGTTTTAGTGGTTGGTTAACACAGGAAACCAATGCTAATAGGAAGGAATATGTCAGATTTCCTTGGCTGCTCTTTTCCATAAAATGTCATTGCCGCCTTCTTTTTTTTTTTAACTCGTCAGGTTGTATACTTTTTCATTTATTATTCATTTTTAAACTTTTCCGGCCACAATGGCATGTGGGCTTAGTTCTCTAACCAGGGATTGAACCCACACTCTCTGTGTTGGGAGTGCGGAGTCTTAACCACTGGACCCTCCAGGGAAATCCTCACCTTTGCCTTCCTTTTGTTTTCAAAACAAGTTCTAGCTCAAAAGAAAAGCGTGGCTTCTAGGAGCCAACAGTGCTTCTTACACATTCACAGACTTCACAGGCTGACCTGGTACTTACTTGGGTTCTCTCTGAACCCCCACCCATAGTGAGGCCACAGAAATTCTTACACCAAGATACAAGTGTCATATGCGAACGGAGGACTGGGTCAGGAAGGACACACATGTACTGCATGCACTTCCTCTGTTCATACACAAAACACAAGTTCAAAGACAAAACTGTTAAGACTTTCAGACGGCAGCAGTGACAGTCTTCTGAACATCTTTGGGGGGCAGGGGTGGTGGGGTCTGGGCTGCTGCACACGTCACATACCCTCGAGGCCAGGTCTGACCTCCCTACAGCATGTGCAGGTGGGCTGTGTCTAAAGCTCCAAACAGAACTTGGAAATCCATGTGTCTTCAGTGGTGACTCAAACCCAGTCTATAGAAACCAAGTAAGTAGCTGTGTGTTGGGGAAACATGTGAAGACCAGGGATGAGATCATTCTGCCCAGCCATTTCATAAATAGGCGCTAATCTGTCCTATCATATCAAAGTGTTGAAATATAATTAGTCTTAGAGTCACCTCTTTTGGGAAGAGACCCTAAAGATCAAAGCCCACTTGCTTTGGCAGATTAGGGAACCCAAAGTAATCAAAAGCTTCGTCCAAGGTCTCAGATTCATTACTGATGGATGAGCGAAGCCCTCCTCCAGTGACCTGGTCCACCCTTCACTTTCTACTTTAGGGAATCCCTTATTCATGAAGTGAGAACAAACGTTCTCAAGGAGGTGATAAATGTATGACAACAAAATGATCTTCGGTCTTTGGTTCTGTGAAAACGAAAGTTGAACAGTAAACTATGTAAACCATCCTGGAGAAGGACGTGACAACCCGCCCCAGTACTCTTGCCTGGGAAATCCCACTGACAGAGGAGCCGGGGAGGCTACAGTCCATGAGTAGCAAAGAGTCAGACATGACTTGGTGAGTTAAACAACAACAAATATAAACCATCCAATTTAGAAATAAAGCAGTTCTCTTAAAATTAGCTGTGTGTGGTCATCTTAAAAGCAACTATGTGAAATCTGCTCCTTTAGTGTTTTGGTTTCATTATATTATTTTAATATCTCATCTTCCCATGATAATGTTTTATATTTGCATTATTTTAGATTTTAAAAGAAAGTGCAGAAGGCAGACACTGAAATTTTTCTAGGAGAAAGTTTGTCAATAACTCTAGAAAGGAAGGAGTTTTTGGCTTGTTTGTTGCTAATATAATCCTTTGTGTTGGGTCAGGAGATTTATCCTAATAATTAAGAATTGTAAGCTGGTTGAACTAAGCAAATACTCAGCTAAAAAAAAGAGCCCATATGTATCTAAGTATTTACTGTCAGTTTGAAATCCATAGGGTACTGATTAAACTCTAAACACGAACAAGAAGAAAGTTCAGAATCTCAATGCTCAAGATTGCAAAAAAATAATAAACTTATGCAAAAGAATGTTAGAAAAAAACATATCCTTTTCTGTTCTTATACAATGGATCAAGTATTTTGAAACAAAGCAACTGTTAACTTGAATGGGAATAGCCCAGCAGAGTAAAATGGAGAACTGATCAGACTTAAGACAGAAGCTACATAGAATAAATCTAAAAGTTGATCCTGTAACACACTGTTAGGACACAAGGAAGTTTTGAAATAAGAAATTTGAGTGATTTTATTTTTTTCAGATAGAGATATGGATTTTCCAGCTGTCTACTCCCACTCAACTCTATTGCAAAACATTTCCCTTCCACCTTTTCAAGAGGGTCAAGAAATCTTCCTGTCAAGGGAACATATGTTTCCTGAGATACTGGGTCCCTGAGAACAGTGAGGAGAGGTGGGATGCTCTTGCTCTCAGGCAACAGACAGAAATGTCTTCTGATGACCCATATGGTCTGTGTGAGCAGTGGCTGATGGAACACTCATCTGTGCATGCCTGCTAAGTCACTTCAGTCATGTCCAGCTCTTTGTGACCCCATGGATGGACTGTAGCCCACCTGACTCCTCTGTCCATGGGGATTCCCCAAACAAGAATACTGGAGTGGGTTGCTGTGCCCTCCTCCAGAGGATCTTCCAGACTCAGGGATCAAACCCGTATCTTACATCTCCTTCATTGGCATGCGGGCTCTTTACCAGTAGCTCCACCTGAAAGCCCAATGGAGGACTCATACTTACAGCAAATGGAAGACAAGCCAAAGCAGTTCCTCCAGACATGTGGTGCTATCTGCCTATTTGAATGGCAAGTCAGTCTACAGGTGTTGGCTTGGTTCCATTGGTGCTTTTTTTCACAAGAGTTCTTTGCAGGCTAGACAGCATATTTAAAAGGAGAGACATTACTTCGCCAACAAAGGTCCGTCTAGTCACAGCTATAGTTTTCCCAGTAGTCATGTATGGATGTGAGAGTTGAACCATAAAGAAAGCTAAGTGCTGAAGAACTGATGCTTTTGAACTGTGGGGTTGAAGAAGACTCTTGAGAGTCCCTTGGACTGCAAGGAAATCCTACCAGTCCATCCTAAAAGAAATCAGTGTTGAATATTCATTGGAAGGACTGATGCTGAAGCTGAAACTCCATTACTTTGGCCACCTAATGTGAAGAACTGACTCCTTGGAAAAGACCATGATGCTGGGAAAGATTAAAGGCAGGAGGAGAAGGGGACGACAGAGGATGAGATGGTTGGATGGCATCACCAACTTGATGGACATGAGTTTGAGCAAGGTCTAGGAGGTGGTAATGGACAGGGAGGCCTGATGTGCTGTAGTCCATGCGGTTGCAAAGAGTCAGACACGACTCAGCGACTGAACTGAACTGATATCCACTTGTGCCCTAGGGAAGGTGCCACACCGTCTTCCTCAAGGTGGTACCCTAACCCAATCACCTTCCCAAGCCAAAGAAGAGAGTGCAGGAGGATGTATGTACCAAGAGGTGAAATAAAATCAGGCGAGTGAGTGCAGAGTTTCAGAACTCATGCAGGGACCAGCCCTGAAATATGAGTGTGTGGTTTCTGTGGCCCCACAGGAAAGTTAAATGCTCTTCTGTGTAACATTATGATTGCACACTATAAAGATGAATGGTAAAATTCATGTTAATGCTTTAAAATATTTTTTCACTTAGAATGTCATCAGATAGCATATAAAAAGGCATCAAACATTTCAAGACTACAGAGTGAAGGAAAAAGCATTGCATTTTAGGACCTGCCCTGGTACATTTTCCTGAGTCTTAAATGAGAGTCTCCACAAATAATCTGAGTGGCCCTGGTTGGAATCACTGATCAGATACTGAGGCAGAAGAGGAGTTAGCCTCTTCTGTGGTAGGTGGTTTAAAGAATGCACTGAAGACTTGATAGGGCTGCTGGGAATAATACAACAGCTATAGAGCAAAGTAGCATAAAATAAACAGCACCACGGGGAATGGGACCCCGAGCTGATCGGGGGAGGACCGGACGATGGGATCTCTGCAGCTATGCTCAGCGCCCCAACATGTTGGAGAGGGCAGATGGGGGGATGGAAGAGAGTGTAAGAAAGGAGGTGGGATCACCGAGAATGCCACAATCATGTGACTCGGTGTTACAACTTCAGCGTAGCCTGTAGAGGGCTAGGTGTGCACAGTGAAGGGGGCCACATCCTACAAGGAAACAGAGGAGCAAGCGTGTGGATTCTTCCCTAGACTGCAAACGAGGGCGAGAAGGGGCATTTTCCTGTGACTTCAGTCTCTTCTGAGGTCCTCGGGGTGGAACCAGAGTGTTGAGTGCAGACAGCTGCTGAAGGAAGGAGACTGATCGCCTATCGGGAACTCTCTAAAGGGTGATCACCTCCCCAGACACAAACAAGTCCCTAGACCTGATGCACTGTAAGTCTTGCTCTAGAAGTCAGAGGTCCTGACAGAAATACGTCCTGTACCTTTCTAATTCCATGCAATACACTTATGCTACTTGTCCCCAGAATTTCTTTGCCAACTCAAACTCTCCATTTGTTTGGCATAGCTCACCATTCACAGCTTCCCCAAACCCTTTCCGTGGCTATTTCTTCTCGTTCTTCATTCTTTCAACCTTTCCACAGACGTCTCTCTCTCTTTTATTTTAAATTCTCTCCACACGTAAGTGTATAGAATGAATTCTGAGGACAGAATTATATCATCTTTGAAGTGAAAATGCCCTTTAGCCTGCAGTCAAACTGTGGCCTGGCATATAAATCAATTGGCAAAACCCCAGTCACATTCATTCAGTTGATCATTCACTCACTAATTCATTTGTTTAGATTCTGCTTAAATAATCTGGTAAGCCATTTATTCATTTCCAAATAAACTTCACTGAATGATTACTATGACCTAATGTGTGAGAATATAAAAAACAAGATAAAACTACTATCCTCAAGAAACTTGCAGCATAGTGATAGTAACACACAAGTCAACAATTTCAGTGCAATAGGCTGAGACACACGTGATAAAGTTTGCGTTATTTCCAATGTTGATATCAACTTTTGACAACACAGAGAAGCACCTATCAGTGACTCCATTTTGATGTAAACTCATCTAAATGTTGGTGTCTCTCTATGGCAAACACCCAACACAATTATGCATCAATCAATAAAACCAACTTCCTGCTACCTTTAAGAAAAAATAAGTAATGCAAAGATAATATAAAATTCAACCATACAGTGTGAGAAAGATGTTATCATATAATAATATATTGGGCAACATAGTTCAAGATTATTTTTAATTTTTCAAGAGGGGATTAAAAATAAAATGTAGCACTTGAGCACTTCCTGGTAATTAAATTTCCTCAAGGAGGTCATGGTCTCATTACTACTGTACGAGGCAGCCCATTCAGTCACGGCAGCTTTAATTGTGAGAACATCCTTCTTCCCTAGAATGAATGGAAGTCAGTTCTCTGTAACTTTCCCCACTGATACCAGTCCTGCCCTCTGATACTCTCAGAATGAGTCTAATCCATCTTCCATGTGGCGGTCCTTTAAGTATCTCAGGGAAGCTGTCATCTCCTCACTTGGTCTCCTTGAAGTCTAGTTACCACAATCGGTCCTGTGCATCAACACATTTAGTTCATTGATCAAACAGAAACTTGGTCCTGAATATCCTTAACCCAACAATGTCCTATGAAATGCTGCTCTTCAGTCTACATCTGTTAAAGCAAATGAACAGTATCACACTTAGGTTAGGCAACCTCATATCTGCATCAAGGTCAGGACAGGAAACACTTCAACGCTCTTTTACTCATCCTGCTCTTTGACCTCTGGGTTCCACAGCCATGAGAATATATGTCTGTTGTTTCTGAACTATGCAATCTGTAGTATTTTGTTATAGGGGCCTAAAGGGCTGAACTAAGAACTCAGATTTGAAGCTCCATCTTTGACATCAAAAGCACAAACTAAACAGAACAGTCAGTCTGCTCATTAACTTGAACTTTTCAAATGTTTGCCCCATTTTTTAGTCTAACTGCTTCAACTCATGTCAACTTTGCTTCAGCTGTAACCTATTATGGCCATTTTGAATTAGTCATAGTAGGAGGGCAGGTCTGCACACACAAAAATTTGGGAATTTTTGGAGAAAATAAAAAAACAAAACCTTAAAAATCAATCAAAAATGCGTTACCCTCCACTTGGATGAGGGCTTTGGTGTGATGATTCCTTCAGCTCAAACAAATAAATATATCCATGATGAGTGAGCAACTGGCAGTCTCCAGAAAAAGAAGTGGGATTTCCAAGAAGAGTTACTCTATGGGGATGTATAAACGGAAGCTGTGGACAAATGGACTTGGGCTTTTTCTACTCGAGATTTTCTCATAATGGGAGAAATGAGACAGTTGCCTGAGGTGAAAAAGAACTGAGAAGAAGGCCAATTCTCAACAGAGAAATGGAAAACCAAGAGAAAAGGAGAAAGGGCTTTAAAAGGAGACTGAATAGTAGGGAAAGAAAGAGCCCCGTGGTCTCTGCGTGGAGCAGGCCCTTCAGGTTCTGAGCCCAGACTATCCGAGCAGATGTGGTTAAGACACCCCTGGGGATCGCTTCCCCAAGAGTGTCTTCCTTTGATATAATAAATTGTGAGTAAGGAGAGCAAGAGACATTAACCAAGAATTTTCTGAGGTAGAAAACCAAGACTATCTGACCATTTAGTTTGTTTTCTGGCCTAGGGGGGAAAAATAACATTCTCACAAGTAAAAACGTAGGCAAATATCTCTCCAGACACCAATGCAAACAAGACAATAACAGAAGAGCCCCAAGCTTAAGAACTAGACTTCATGGAAAAACTAAAGAATGTATAAATCAAATGTGATATTTTTTCACTCATATCGCCTTAATTTTAAGAGACTCTGTAGCCTAATAGCTTTGCTTTGCAAGAACGAAAGACATGAGATAGGCTACTAATGGGTGCCTTGGGACTTTACATGAGTTTAAATCCTCCTTTCAACTTCCAACCCAACACAAAATAGCTTGTTACTGACTCTTCTTTTTCTAGATTATATCCGTCCCTACTATGTTAGGGCTTCCCTGGTATCTCAGACAGCAAAGAATCTGCCTGAAGTGCAGGAGATCCAGGTTTGATCCCTGGGTTGGGAAGATCCCCTGGAGAAGAGAATGGCAATCCACTCCGGTATTCTCTCCCAGAGAATTCCATGGACAGAGGAACCTTGCAGGCCTCAATCCATGCGGTCACAAAGAGTTGGACATGACTGAGTGACTAAGACTACAATGTTATTTTTTCAACAAATTGTTTAACAATTCATCTCTTACTGATGCACAAACCACTCTAAGGAAATTCAACAGTAATAAGGGCTTTAAATCATCAGTTAAGAAGATATTGCAACTATTTGAAAACATGTACCCTGATATTCACTATTAAATAGCAGTGCTACTTACAATAACCAAGACATGGAAGCAGCCTGTGTCCATCGACAGAGGGATGGGTAAATGAGATGCGGAAATATATACAACGGAATATTATTCAACCATAAAAAGAATTGAAACAATGCCAATTGAGCAACATAGGTGGACATAGAGATTATTACACTAAGTGAAACAAATCAAAGACAAATATCATGACATCACCTATAGGTTTATGTACGCAGAATCTAAAAAGGTGATGATAATGAACTTATTTACAAAACAGAAACAGACTTAGACTTTTAAACAAACTTGTGGCACCAAAGGGGAAGGGATAAATCAAGAGTTTGGGGGTAACATATACACACTGCTATATATAAAATAGATAATCATCAAGGACCTACTGTGTAGCAGAGGGAATTCTATTCAATATTCTGGAATAACATATATGGGAAAGAAGCTGAAAAAGATGGATATATGTATACTGAATCACTTTGCTGTATACCTGAAACTAACACAACATTGTGAATCGACTGTACTCCAACATTAAATAAACACCACTGTGTAATATTGTATTTGTTATCCCTGTGAGTATTTAACCTCAGTGTACCCAATACTACAGGTATATAAAACCCATGTATATCCCAAGATACAATCTATTTGGTTGGCCAAAAAATTTTTGTTTTCAGGAACATTTTAGATTATATCTTGAATAAATATAGCAAATATGGCCCTACGTACCTAAACATTCACTTGGTGATCTCTATAAAGACTCGTGGTTATGCTGTTTTATCCTGGTTCAACTTTTTCCTGGATAACTGGAAGAACCACTTAACTGTGACCTCCTTTATTCCTGTCTTGACCCCAGAGTGAACTTCTTGGAGCAAAAATCCAATCAGGGCATATCTTTTCTTAAAGTTTTTCATTGTTGTAGTTGCTAAGTCATGTCAGATTCTCTGTGATCCCGTGAACTGCAGCATGCCAGGCTTCCCTGTATTTCCCTATCTCCTGGAGTTTGCTCAGATTTGGGCCCACTGAGTTGGTGATGCCATCCAACCATCTCGTCCTCTGTTGCCTCCTTTTCCTCCTGCCCTCAATCCTTCCCAGCGTTCAGGTCTTTTCCAATGAGTCGGCTCTATGGATCAGGTAGCCAAAATATTGGGGGCCTCAGCTTCAGCATCAATTCATCCAATGAATATTCAGGGTTAGTTTCCTTTAGGATTGACTGATTTGTCAATTTCCTGGCTGTCGAAGGGACTCTCAAGAATCTTATCTAGCACCACAATTCAAAAGTATCAATTCTTTGGCACTCAGCCTTCTTTATGGTCCAAATCTCACTTCTGTACATGACTACTAGAAAAACCATAGCCTTGACTCTATGGACCTTTATAGGCAAAATGATGTCTTTGCTTTTAAATATGCTGCCTAGGTTTGTCATAGCTTTTCTTCCAAGGAGTTTAACTGTCTTTTAATTTCAAGGCTGTAGTCTGTCATTGACAGAGAGTAAAATCCACACTTGTGTGATCAGGAATCTGTGAAAATCATTAGCTGAGAAGTGGCCCCAATAGCCTACACCAGTTATGGACCGACATCTTCATCGGACCCTTTAACCTCACTTTGGGCAACTTTCCACTGACTGCCTCTTCTTGTTGGGTCTTTGAAAAGCCAGGCTTCGAATCCCATCAGGACTGTAGCCAGGATGCTCTATTCCAGGTCTCACCAGATTCCAACCCAAATGTCACCTCCTCCAAGAAGTCTTCCCTGATCATCCTACCCAAAGCAGTTCCCTGCTCATGGCCAGCGTCACTGGAGTAGGACCAGCCCAGGTGAGGACGCCCTGGGGCTCAGAAGGCCCTGCACTCAGTTTGTGCTCTGTCTGATCATCTTCAAATCTGTCACAACTTTTGAACAAAGGCTCTGAGTTGCTTTTTCTTTTAATATTGACTCTGCAAGCTTTGCTGCCAGCTCTTCCCTCACTCCAGACTGCATTGTCCCATTCGGGTTTTCTCCATGGCACTTCCATTATTCAAAGTGATCTCTTTTGTTAATCTATTTACTGACCTTTCCCCTCCAGCGATGTGAGCTCCAGCAGAGCAGGAACCTCGCCAGCCTGGCTCACCACCGTGTCTCCGGCCCCTGGAACAGGGCCAGGCGGAGGGTGAGTCTCAGAAGCACATGGTGAATTAATGACCAAGGCAGAGCACTAAAAATACAGCCGGGAGTGCAAAACACACAGAGAGGAGTTGATGGTAGCTGGGCTTTCTGCCATGGCTTCAGACTCATTTCCCCAACACCACTTATCCTACCGAGGTGAGATACTGATTAATAAAAGATGCTCGTGTCATCCACCAGTAAATTCATCCCGACAGGTCAAGAACCAAGATGAAACTTAACCACTGAGTTCTAGCACATCCTGCCAGGAGGCGCATCCTGGGGCTGCACTCTCCCTCCTCTCTTCCAGAATCCGGGGGTGTTCAGGATCCTGCCGCCTGCCATCTATGTTCCTCCGGGAAGTGACCTCAGCCCTGCTCCAGCGGTGGACCTGGCTGACCTGGCTACCGCTGGGTTCACAGGTGGAATGTTGAAACAAAGGAGCCTCCACCCGGGATGCCAAGAATGTTCTTCCCTGAGGTTCCGGAAGGGCTTCTACCCTTCTTTGCTAAAGATGGCCTGCCCCCAGTGGGCCTCAGGACTACTCAATCTTTGCTCACCATCCCCTCCCTCCCACCCCCCACCCCCCCTGCCCAACGAATCAAACCCTCCGTGGAAGGAGGGCAAGCCCAGAGCTGTGAGCTCTTGGAGCTGGAGTCTTGGACTGAGCAAATCTGAATCCTGCCAACTACACATGGCCTTCCTGTTGAAGCCAGTTTGGTCCAGTTCTACACGACTGAGTGACTGAACTGAACTGAACTGAGCTCTGATACTTGGAGGCAGCAACATCCTTACTGATTTGTAATTATCACTTTCTGCAGAAAGAGAACATCAGTGAGATAGATCTTCATTTGTATTTGCCATGAATGTATCTTCTCCTATGTTCCACAATAGGCAGTGTTTTAAAATAAACTTGACTTTTCCAAATATTTCACTATCCTCATGGTTGAAAACAGAGTTGTTGTTGTTGTTTAGTCCCTAAGTCGTGTCTCTTTGTGACCCCATGGACTGTAGCCCACGAGGCTCCTCTGTCATGGAATTTCCCAGGCAAGAATACTGGAGTGGGTTGCCATTTCCTTCTCTAGGGAATCTTCCCGACCCAGGAATTGAACCCGCATCTCTCCTGCTTGGCAGGCAAGATTCTTTACCACTAAGCCAAAAGGGAAACATTGAAAACAGAGACTTGAGCCTTTCATCGTAATTTGCAGTTATGACCATTAAGACAGAACTTACCTCACAGAGTCTTTGTCAAGACGGCGGGACTGACTGACTGTAGTGAGAAAGCAATCTGTGTTTAGGATCACAGTCCTGGGTCTGTCCTGTCCTCACCTGGGACCAAGACAAAGGCCCTGTGCTCTCCGAGTCCCCATGCCTCCTGCTGTGAGACAGCGTCCTCTGATCATTGTAAGGAGGTTGACCTCCGAAGGTCATTGTGAGGATGTGGGACACTAATGCACACAGGGCCAGGGCCCCACAGGTCGTGAGAGGCCCACACGGACTCACGTGGCCCACCATTGCCACTTTTGCACTAGCCAAGGGGGAGCAAAGGTGCGTGGCTGGTCCCTGCTCGTGAGAAACACTAACGTCCTTGGGGAGATGGACCGAAGTTGGTTACAAAAAGCTAACTAGCTGCTAACGAGGATGAATTGCAAGTGCCAACGGTTTGAGGAAGAGGAAGTGTCCACAGGGCTAAGGCAGAAGGACCTTCTGGTGAAGATGGGTGGAGGTGGGCAGGCAGAGGACCGGACCCAAGACCGGGTCTCACACCTCCCAGGGAAGCAGAACAGGAGGGAGCGGGGAGGGGAGAGTGTAGCTGGTGGCCGCAGAGGGCAGGCTCGGCTCCAACTTAGCAAAAGAGAGTAAGAAACCCCCAGCAGAGGCAGAAATGGGTGTTTCATGAAGGGCTCCGCCTTCCAGCTACATCCAGACGGCGGTTGTCAATATTCTCCGAAACAAAGCAATAATAAAAAACACACAGAAAGCTTTAAAGACAATTCGGCTTAATTTTAAGACAGAGAAGTAAATAAGGATGAGAGGACAGAATCCTGAAGAGACCATTTAAGAGATGTTTTTCCAAGTCCGGGTTTGAGAGGAGATCCAACCAGTCCATTCTGAAGGAGATCAGCCCTGGGATTTCTTTGGAGGGAATGATGCTGAAGCTGAAACTCCAGTACTTTGGCCACCTCATGCGAAGAGTTGACTCATTTGAAAAGACTCTGATGCTGGGAGGGATTGGGGGCAGGAGGAGAAGGGGACGACAGAGGATGAGATGGCTGGATGGCATCACTGCCTGGATGGATGGGAGTCTCAGT
The DNA here is from genome assembly GCF_029407905.1 of Bubalus kerabau. Classification (NCBI taxonomy): domain Eukaryota; kingdom Metazoa; phylum Chordata; class Mammalia; order Artiodactyla; family Bovidae; genus Bubalus; species Bubalus kerabau. Next base: position 107,717,339 of record NC_073632.1, on the reverse strand, counting down.
GAACTCCGGGAGTTGGTGATGGACAGGGAGGCCTGGCGTGCTGCGATTCATGGGGTCGCAAAGAGTCGGACACGACTGAGCGACTGAACTGAACTGAACTGATGCAGCCTGATTGGAGGGGGCGGGTAATATAAGGATGACCGTGGTGATAAAAGTACCTCCACCGTCTCTGTCTCTCTACCCAATTCATCTTCAAACTAAATAGATAACATTTTTCCCTTTAGGAATTAGTGGGAAAGGCGAAAACAGAGAAAATGGTAATACTATAGTTCTTAAAAAAGCAAGGATTAGGAAAAGGAAACAGTCTGGCCACAGCTCTTCCGACCACAAGAGGGTGCTGCTGGTTCCAGGAGCAGAGCGGACATGGAGCCCAGCAACTAGCCAGAGGGCTGCCCTGAGTCCGGTCTGAAAGGGGTCACCTAGGCAGTGCAGAGTGGGGACCGCCCCTGGCCTTTACCCGTGGCCTGTGGCATCCATGTCGTCCTAAGACCACAGAAGGCATGGAACCCTTATCACCCAAGGCCTCTCAGACTCATGCTGGGCACGTCAGGACCGGGACTTGTTTTAAAGGGACCAGTCACTGCACAGGCAAAGCAGGGAGGTCCTGCCCCCGCAAAACCGGGCCATATGATGGTCTCTAGCTGTGAGCTCCACTCAGAGAAGGATTTAGTCCCCCACGGCTCCCAGTGACACCGTCCAGCCAAATTCCATTTCCCGACCCAGCAGACCAACTAAGAGAACGCCCGGGCACCCAAGATTAAAAATAGGATATTGCCACCGGGTGCCTGGCCGGCTGGCAGAGACACAGGACCTTGGGAGAACCTGGAGCCCTGCCAGGCGGCTGTCCTCGCGCTCAGCCACCCCCCGGGAAGGGGAGGGGGGTGGAGGTTTACAAGGAGTCCTGCCAGGAAAGGGCTGGGAGCAGGGGAAGGGTGGAGAAATGGTTTTCCTGTGAGTCAGGGACAACGGCTGTCACCGCGGAGGCAGAGGAGGTCGGAAAACTGGGTCCAACCCTTCAGTGGAGCCGTGGCAGCTGAGTCAAAACAAGCAGTCAGAAACTTGAGGCCCTTAAAAATACAGTAATTCATGCGACATCAAAGCAGCGATTAGCACGGCTTCCTGGCTGTCTCCCTCTGTTTATTTATAGCACATTACACATTTTAATGCTATTTTCATAAGGTGCTTCAGCTGCTGCGGTGCCATATTTGGGAGGCCAAGTGCCTGAGAAGCGCTACAATTAACAACACCCCAGGCCCAGCCACACGGGAGCCTGGTGTCAAGCCCAATGACCACAGCCTCCCAAAAGGAGGCACGGAGGAGAAAGTGTCCCCAGGGCTCCCAGTGCCCTGCGAAGCTGGCCAGACGACGGGATGCAAAGGGGCGCAGAGGAGAGGGGAGGGAAGGAGAGTGCAACCGCCAGGTTCGTCTGGATGAGTCCTGTGGGGAGGACGGTCAGTCCTCAAGCCTTTGCGCAGAGCCTGCTTTTATTAGGGCACAGAAACTGGCCCTTTGAGGGTGGAGTTGTTCACTGAACTCTGGAGTCCACCCCCTCCCCGCTCCCCAAACTGGCTCTATTTTAAACGCATTTGAGTTTATATCAAGGTCAAGGATGGGAGGAGGAAGGAAAAGAGAAAAGTCACGGGAAACGTTCTCATTCCTCCCAGGAACTTACTTTCTTTGACCAAAGGTGGATCACTTAGGAAACAGAACCGCTCCATCTCGTATCAAATAGACAAAATGCACTCTTCCTGCAGATAAATTTAGTAGCAGTGTCTCCAAGTCTGACTGCGCTTTACGATTAGTCCCCTTGAAAAATGCAAGTGGGTGTATTTGTGCCATGGGAAAAATATGTCATCTCCGCATCCAGAGATAAAACAGGTGGGGGAAAATAACAGGGGGTCAAGAGAGCAAAGGGAAAATACATGGCCTGCACTGGCCCTGTGATGAACACATGCCCCTGAACCATAAGGACCCAACCACGTGGGAGCCCACGATTCAAGAGGCTGTTTTCAGCTGGATGGATGTTCAACACCGTATCATCACAGCACCAAATTCAGGGTCACAGTTTCTATTGGAAGCATCGATTCTCTCGTCAATGCATTTAATGTTTATGAAATGTCAGATATCGGCAAGCTTCCAAAATCATCAGTGTCTGTTTTTTTCCACCCAACCATTGGCAGCTGGCTTCCTCGCTTTTATGTCTGAGACCACTACCCGGTGGCCCTTGTCTGGGTTGGGACATCTTTTGGACCCTCGGATCCATCTGAGGACTGATCTCCCACAAAAGTTTCCGAGACCACTGCCAACATTCTCATATCACACCTGTCCTCTAGGAACTGGGCTTGAGCCCGAAATGCGGCTCACACAGGCCACTTAAGGGCCGTCCCAAGATAACTCGGGTCGGAATTTATCCAGCCCCCTACAAATAAAGCACATCCCATGACTCCACTGTGGAGGCATCCGCTGTTCCAGAGCCTCTTATTTCTAACAGTTGCATCAGCCGTAAGCACACACCGTGAGCTGGTGCTTGGTGAGTAAGATCTCAGCAGATAGCAATGTCTTTCTCTAAAACTAAATCAGTTTGACTTTGGCACACTCTTGAAGCATTCCCTTCCCAAGACAAAAGCTCAGGGAAGTGTACATTTGCCATGCTCTCCTAATCCTCCTAACAGCAGCTAACGTTTATGGAGTGTCAGGATGGACTGTTCATGGCAGGACCCCCGTCTTAGCTCAGTTAATCCTCAGAGATGCTCTCAGGTGGGTAAATCACACAGATGCAGGTCTCAAGGGACAGTGGTCCAGTAACTTGCTGAGCCCAGGCAGCACAAGAGCAGACATTGCCCACCGAGGGCCCAGAGGTCATGTCTTCATGAGTGAGGGCACGTCCCTGCTTCTTTAATAAGAGCAACCGTGTTCAAGAGAAAAATGAAAATAACTCATTTCTAATTCTCAGTACAAGTAAGGCAGGTCTGGAGCTATGGTATTCCTTGTTCAGTCTGAGGATTATTATGGTTGCTTCTGTCATCTTGGCCTGTTTCATTGGTAGTTCTGTTTCTTATGGTCATTGGAGAGCTACGAGGGTGAAAATCTGTTCCCCGACATTGACGTAAGACTCAAACCAAGATATCAAAGACCAGAGCTGGGGAGGGTATGGGCGCCCGTTCCAGTCCCAGAGTTAAGGCGTCTGTTCCTCACCTTCTGTGTCCAGACACCTCATCAAGCCAAGAAACACCGACGACAGTCTGGAAAACAAGAGACCAGGGTGAGCTCCCTGTCGGGAGGTCTGACTTACAGATGGAGACGTAGAAGGCATTTTCTCCAAGACAGCGGAGCTCGCGGGCAGCCTGTGGTGCATCTGGCTGATGGGATAAAGGATGCCAGTGTGTGTGGGGGCACCCCCAGGAGCCCTGGACTGTGGGGTTCTAGAGAAACCAGGATGATTTGAGGTCTTAAACGCTCTGCCTGGTATTAGGAAGCACAATTCTGGATGAGGCTCCACCTGCCACCAGGGGGCGCCTGGGTTCTGAGTGTGCCCCGTTCTCAGGGTCCCGGGACCTCGATGAAATGAACCGCCCACAGCTGTCGTCACTCCCTCACACCTTCACACGCGGCCGAGCCGACTCCAGATCATCTTTATGTGTCCTGGAGACAGATGCCCCCGGGAAGGATCCAGGCTCCATCTTGAATAGGGAGCCCTCGGCCCCCCGGCACAGGGTGGCCAGACCGGCCCCCAGGGACTTGTTAGCAGAAGCAGGGACCTAAGACGTCACGTGGCTCAGCCCCTCCGGCCCCTGGCCTCAGCTTACTGCATTCTCTAAGGGAGCACTTCCTTAATTAGTATGTATTATAATGCATTATACCCACCTCTTCAGTCAAAGAAGAGCATGACGTAAACGCAAGACCCAGATTCAGTATTGACCCATCAGGCCCCTAACGAGTCATGCTTCTGCCGGCAGATGTGACAGGAGCGCCCCCCCCCCGCCCCGCCCCCAAGAGAAAGACACAAATTCCCCCTGTCCTTGACAGACAGCATCAATTTCCGGAGCCGGCAGATTCTTCCCTGGCAGATTTAGGACACCAAAGAAAACAAGGGCCCCTGATAGTACCTCGGGGGGATGGGGGACAAAACCCCCGCGCTCACCAGTGTTTTCATAATGATATCTCCGCACTTATGCTACCCTGACCGCACGGGTCTACTGGGTCTGTGTGTATAGACGCATCAGCCCAAGCACACAACAGAAAAACAAGCCCGTTGTCCGCCCTTCCCCGCCCTCTGCAGGAATTTGGCTGGAGATGAAGGTTTGATCTTTTAGTAATAACATTCTCAGTGTCCAGCTGCGTGCAGCCAAGGGAAATAAACACATCAGCTTCTGAACCTGGTTGTGCTGTGGATTGACATGGCCGCTGACAAAGGATTAACCTCTTGTTGCCTCAGGGCCCTGCCCCACAAAAGATGACCTATATTCTCAACCCAAACAGCTTCTCTGCATTAATACTTAATGGCCACAGAGCACAGGGTAACCATGGGAGCGTTTTGCCAAGGTCACACTCTTTCACAATCGGTGCTATTTTGGTTCTAAGTGTGCTTCCAGCCTGCACAGTTACATGGAAATTAAATACCCCTTGAAGGGGAAGTAAAAGAATGGTGTCTGCACAGCGGAAATCCAGCATCACAGACCAGGCCTTCAGGGGGCCTTGGAGAGTCTGAAGAGGCAAATACTCTGAGTCATCGTTCGGATGTACTGGTTCTGCCTTCCGGCTAATGTACCCAGTTCTAGCCCAATAGTGCAGTTACTATCGTAGTTCTGTTTAGGGTCACTTTTGGTCCTGTGACCTCAGTCTTCCACCTAAATTATTTCAGAAATTATTTAGGATTGAGTGTCTCCAGCACAGCTCCCAAACTATTGTTGCTGTTGAGTTACCAAGTCATGTCCGACTTTTTGCGACCCCATGGACTGTAACCTGCCAGATTCCTCCGTCCATGGGATTTCCCTGGCAAGAATACTGGAGTGGGTTGTTATTTCCTCCTCCAGGGTATCTTCCCGACCCAGAGATCAAACCTGCATCTCCTGAATTGTCAAGCAGATTCTTGACCTTTGAGCCACCAGGAAAACCCCCCTCCAAATGATATGCTACCCTAGAAAATGACCCAGAGGCAAGTAGAGAGGAACAGTTCACCTCCAGAGTCACATCTTTCCCCTGACATCTTGGGAGAGTTTGACTAAAACTGCCCAGGACAGCAGCTCTTAACTAGGATTGGAATGAAACAGAGTCATCACCACTGGTCTGAGGGAAAATTATTATCTGAAGAAGAAATTTCTAGAATTCCAGTGTAGTCTGTATGTTCCAGAAATAACCCATATTGACTTTGCATCAGCCAGCTCTTTACATCTGGAACAAAATTTAGTGGATACATTCCGTAGGGACAGACCAGCTGTTGTAAAAAAAAATAAATAAATATTCCCCCTGATTTTCCTGGCTTAACACTGGCCTATATATTGGTTCTTCCCAGGTGGCACTTGTGGCAAAGGAGCCACCTGCCAATGCAGAAAGGACACAGCTGCAACCCCTGGGTCGGGAAGATCCCCTGAAGGAGGGCATGGCGACTCACTCCAGTCTCCTTGCCTGGAGAATCCCATGGACAGAGGAGCCTGGAGGGCTGCAGTCCATTGGGTCACAAAGAGTCGGACACGACTGAGTGACTAAGCACTCATGCACGTATCAGTTCAGCAGGTGAGTTCTTGGTCTGTGAGCAGATTTCAAGTCTCCTTCCCCTAACACTGAATGCTTCACTAGGGCCTTGCAGTCTTTAGTCTCCAGACCACAGATGGAGAAAGAAAGGGATGAAGAAGACTTACTGGCTTCCTAACTGTTGTGGCATGGAAATGACAAACATCACTCCTGCTCACGTTCCAATGGTCAGTCAAAACTAGTCACAAGACCCCAAATATACACAAAGGAGGCTGAGAGTTGCAGTCCCCAGCTGGATGGCTGTTTCTTAGTGACAAGTCTGTACTGTGGACAGGAGGGGCTACATTTTGGTGGCTGGGTAGCAGTCTCTGCCACGTGGCCATCCAGTGCTGGGGTTGACCCCACGCCAGGACAGTTGCAGCAGCGTACACGACAAGGCCATCAGTCAGTGTCCTGGGAACCCTGCCAGAGACCAAGAGCTCCCTACTTGGCAAGGAAATCTATTTAACTTTTTGGACGGCACTAACCAATGATAGAGCTTCCCCGGTGGCTCAGTGATAAAGAATCCACCTTCCAATTAAGGAGACGCAGGTTCCACCCCTGGGTTGGGTGACTGGAGAAGAAAATGGCAGCCAACTCCAGTATTCTTGCCTGGAGAATCTCCCAGACAGAGGAACCTGGCGGGCTACAGTCCATGGGGTCGCAAAAGTGTCAGACACGACTTAGAAACTAAACAATCTTAACAACCAATGATAAGAAAGTACTGACACTGAGTTATGATATTTCATCACACAATTTCCATCTGCTGATCTTAGTTCTCCCCTTCTAGAATCTCACAGAAATTCTACTTCTTCCACTTGACCGACCATCAGAGAGAAGATCCACCCTGTCTCCCTAAAGTGATTCATTATCTAAGCATGCTCAGCTTGCTGATTTTCACTCCATTTATGACACTGGCCATCTTTCTTGGGATATTCACACAACTCTTCTTGGCCACCTTGAAATGTTTAGCTCAGGACTGAAAACAGGGCATCAGGTGAGCAGAAGGAGACAGGATGGGCTCCATGAGAAGGACCCAGTGTGTTTCATTCTGGCAAAACATTCCTGGGCTGCTGTTTCTCCTCTCTCATCAGCTGGGTGGTGGACCAGGAGAGACAGTGACTCTGGCTCCTGGATATGAGTCTCGGGGGGACCAAAGCCCTGCTGTTCACAGACTTCCCCCTCCTGTTCTTACACAATGAGAGAGTTTCACTGCGAAGGGCTCGTTTCAGATCAATGCATTTTAAAGCTTAAAAAGAAAAATATGGCTGAACTAAAACGATAATAAAGAAAGCTCAAGATAACGCAGCCTTTTATGCAAGCTTTATATCATATGAGCCACGCTTTAGAGCAATCCTGGAGATGAGCATAAATTAGACACAGAATCTTTTAGTTTTTAAAAAAATTAATAAAGTTTAGATTAAATATTAAAGAGAAAAGATGTAGTTCATTCTTCCTGGATGAAGTCTCAGAAAAATGGGGTTTGTTTCTCTTCCTCCGTTGAGGCTGGCATGGTAAAAGAGTCTCTATAGAAATATTTTTTTAATTTTTAGAAAGTTTCTTAAATTAATTTTTACAGTTAAAAAGTATATTATGGGAGAGACTATTTTACCCTGATTGGGCCATTTTGTAAAAAATTGATCCAGAAAAGCAATTTGTCTCAATTATATTTTATTTTGCTCTATTTTGATAGGAAAAAGGAAGGGTGGAATTGCAAGCAACCTTTTAATATAGCTTAGAGACTTAATGGGGAAAGGGCACTAATATTGTAATTACCAGTTTTCTTTTATCAGCTACAGTTCTCTTTGTTGCTCCTGCTATTTAAAGTTACTGTTCACACACTGTGGCTAATTCCCTTTGTTAAATTTCACAGTGAATGCAGCTTCCTGAATATTTGTTATTGCAGTCCTATGGATGCAGGCTTCTCAGATAAAGGAGCAACTGGGTGCATCCATCTGTAGGCAAATTAAAAATGAGTTTAACCCCATGGCTTCCGTGACCTGGTCCCCTTAGGCAGAATATGCCCTATGCTTTGGACTAACAAGATGTAAAATTGAACTAACACATGCTTTATTTTTAACAGTATTTGGTAGAACATCAGCATACATCTTTGATATGTCCCTATAGTCACACAAAGGAGGTCTGGGGAAGGAATCCAAGGGGCAGGGCTGGGAAAGAGGGCTATGGGGTCTGGAGAACAAGAGAAAACAGTAAGATATTTTTTGAAAGAAAAAAAGCCTATTTTTTTTATTCAAGGTATTGTTGTTGTCCAGTCCCTAAGTCCTGTCTGCCTCCTTGCAATCCCAGGGACCACAGCACGCGAGGCTCCTCTGTCCTCTACTATCTCCCAGAGTCGACTCAAACACGTGTCCATTGAGTTGGTGATGTCACCCAACTATCTCATCTTCTGCCATCCTCTTCTCCTTTTGCCCTCAATCTTTCCCAGTGTCAGGGTCTTTTGCAACAAGTCAGTACTTTGCATCAGGTGGCCAAAGTAGTGGCATACCCCCTAACAAATGAAGAGCTTATCTGCAACTGGATTGGAAGGTTTCAATCATGGTTAAATGAACTCCTGGGGGAGAGACTCAGGAAGGGAGGAAAGAGGGGAGGGCGGCTAAGGCAGGTTGGTCAGAGGGTTGCAGACCACTTGGGGATATGGGGAGTCTCTTGCTAGTCTCTGGTCAGGACCCTTGGCTTTTGTGATCATTATTCTCCACTTCTCTCCTTTCAACAGGATTGCCACTCATGGGCATCTGTCCTTGGGGAAGAATGCATATTTGGTTTTCTGCCATTTATTCCTCCTCTTGTAATTTTCAATGAGAGAGAGAGAATAAGAAAGTAATTGACATTTGTTTCTGTCTTGATCAATCTAATATTGGAAAGAGAGAAGAAGGAAAGGGTCTAGAACACACAAGAATAGACTTTGCTTTGTCACTGAGGGTGGTACCATTTATTTATTCATTCAGTGAGTATTTGTTGAATGCCCACCATGAGGCAGGCTCTATTCTGGGCTTGAGTAGGAGGAATGAACCAGTCAGAGAGGGCCTCAGCTTTCACAGAGCTATCTTCTGGTGAAGGCAGATTGTAATAAACTTGAAAACAAATAAAAATGATGCAGGGGAAGGAGATGAAGCGGGCAGAGGCAAGACGCTGGAGGCGCACTTTTGGCGGGCGCTGGTGTCTGGTCAGGGAAGGACAGTGATATCTGATCAGAGCCCAGAGGGATATGAAGGATCAGTCCCATGGAGAGCTGAAGAATCAGGTTCCAGGCTGAGGGGAAGGCAAGTTCAAAGGCCCTGAGAGAGGAAGGACCACCCTCTTTTCTGTTGGAGAGGATCAAAGAAGCCATGGTGGGCTAAGGGTCCATGGGGAGCCTACAGATGAGGTTGGAAGAGTCCTCAGAGCAGGTTGAGCACCTGACTTGGATTTTTATCCTGAGTGCAGGAGTAAACAATGGAGGGCCTTACTCACCTATACTTTGTTTGAAGCACATGGATGATCTGAAACATACTCAAAAGTGTAGAACAGAGTCATGGGTCTCAGACAGGCATCATCAGCTTCAACAGTGAACAACTCACCCTGTTCTTATTCCCACCCTCCACCCAGGCTTCCCATCTCAACCAGGTTTTACTGAAACTTCCAGATATCCATGCATTTCTTTCATAAGTACAAGAGCACGTATCATGCCTGAACACTGAAGAATAATTCCTAAAGAGTGTCAAATAAATATCATCAGCTAACGTGTCCCTGTGTAAAAGTTTATGTGTGTATAATTTTTATTTTAGTTTTTTCGAATCAGGATCCAAATAAAGTTCATATATTGAAACTGGTTGGCTTGAATATGTCACTCAAATCTCTTTAAAGTTACAGCTTTACTTTCAGGAGAGGATTTAAAGCCAGGGAATATCACGACTTTGTCACTTTTTTTTAAAAGACTTCTCTGGCTCCACATGGAGTCCAGGGAGTAGGAGGGCAAGATGGAAGAAGAGAAAGTGGTCCCAGGAGAGATGATGGTTCTGAGGGTAACGGTGAGATGCAAAGTGTTTGGATGAACATTGGGCTTGCCAATTTTCTGTCTCATTTTCCAGTTCAAGCTTGCTGCTGCTGCTGCTGCTGCTAAGTCGCTTCAGCTCACCAGATGTATTTTTCACAAATGGTGGTCTAATCGCTAAGTTATGTCCAACTCTTTATCACCCCACAGACTGTAGCTCACCAGGCTCCTTTGCCCATGGGGTTTTTCAGGCAAGAATACTGGAGTGGGTTGGCATTTCCTTTTCCAGGGGGTCTTCCTCACGCAGGGATTGAACCTGGGTCTCCTACATTGCAGGCGGATTATTTACCAACTGAGTCACCAGGGGAAGCCCCTCCCCCTCTCCCAGTTTTTTAATATAGCCAACTAAAATTTCAGATTATGGATGCATGCATGTTTAAATGATGAAAAGTGAAAGTGTTAGTCATTCAGTTGTGTCCAATTCTTTGTGACTCCATGGACAATAGCCTGCCAGGCTCTTCTGTCCATGGAATTTCCCAGGCAAGAATACTAAAGTGGGTTGCCATTTCTTTCTCCAAGGGATCTTCCCAACTCAAGGATCAAACCTGCATCTCCTGTGTCTCCTGCATTGAGGCTGATGCTATACCTGCTGAGCCACTAGGAAAGCCCCATACTGCTTAACAATAAAAAATAATTACTATTGCATATGATGAGCATTTTGCTGTGTGTCAGCCACTATGCTAAACTTTTAACATGAGTTCAGTTCAGTTCACTTCAGTTGTGTCCCACTCTTTGTGACCCCATGAACTTCAGCATGCCAGGCCTCCCTGTCCATCACCAACTCCCAGAGTCCACCCAAACCCATGTCCATTGAGTCGGTGATGCCATCCAACCATCTCATCCTCTGTCGTCCCCCTCTCCTCCTGCCCTCAATCTTTCCCAGCATCAGGGTCTTTTTAAATGAGTCGGCTCTTCGCATCAGGTGGCCAAAGTATTGGAGTTTCAGCTTCAACATCAGTCCTTCCAATGAACACCCAGGACTGATCTCCTTTAGGATAGACTGGTTGGATCTCCTTGCAGTCCAAGGGACTGTCAAGAGTCTTCTTCAACACCACAGTTCAAAAGCATCAATTCTTCAGTGCTCAGCTTTCTTTATGGTCCAACTCTCACATCCATATATGACCACTGGAAAAACCATAGCCTTGACTACATGGATGAGTTATCTCACTTATCCCATCAACAACTGGTGAGATTTACTGTAGGGGACATTTGCCATTCAGTTCAGTTCAGTTCAGTCACTCAGTCGTGTCTGACTCTTTGTGACCCCATGAATCGCAGCACACCAGGCCTCCCTGTCCATCACCAACTCCCGGAGTTCTCTCAAACTCATGTCCATAGAGTCGGTGATGCCATCCAGCCATCTCATCCTCTGTCATCCCCTTCTCCTCCTGCCCTCAATCCCTCCCAGCATCAGCATCTTTTCCAATGAGTCAACTCATTCTCATGAGGTGGCCAAAGTATTGGAGTTTCAACCTCAGCATCAGTCCTTCCAATGAACACCCAGGACTGATCCCCTTTAGGATGGACTGGTTGGATCTCCTTGCAGTCCAAGGGACTCTCAAGAGTCTTCTCCAACACCACAGTTCAAAAGCATCAATTCTTCGGCTCTCAGCCTTCTTCACAGTCCAACTCTCACATCCATACAGGACCACTGGAAAAACCATAGCCTTGCCTAAACGGACCTTTGTTGGCAAGGTAATGTCTCTGCTTTTTAATATACTGTCTAGCTTGGTCATAACTTTCCTTCCAAGGAGTAAGCATCTTTTAAATTTCATGGCTGCAATCACCATCTGCAGTGATTTTGGAGCCCAAAAAAATAAATTCAGCCACTGTTTCCCCATCTATTTGCCATGAAGTGATGGGACCAGATACTGTGATCTTCATTTTCTGAATGTTGAGCTTTAAGCCAACTTTTTCACTCTCCTCTTTCACTTTCATTTAGAGGCTTTTGAGTTCCTCTTCACTTTCTGCCATAAGGACGGTGTCATCTGAATATCTAAGGTTTTTGATATTTCTCCCGGGAATCTTGATTCCAGCTTGTGCTTCTTCCAGCCCATCGTTTCTCATGATGTACTCTGCATATAAGTTAAATAAGCAGGGTGACAATATACAGCCTTGACGTCCTCCTTTTCCTATTTGGAACCAGTGTGTTGTTCCATGTCCAATTTGCCATTTGCCATTAGGGAAGTTTAAATCACTTGCCCAAAGTCACTGAGCAGAATTATAGAAGCATGGGTTCCTCAGGGCTTTTATTTTTCCATCATTCTGTCTTCTGGAAAATTAGACCCACTTTAGGCCTAGTAGTCCTAGCTTTCTGAGTGTGTTTGAAACTTCCTAACTCTCGTGTGTGTGTGTGTGTGTGTGTGTGTGTGTGTGGTGTGGTTTGTGCCGTGTGTATGGTGTATGTATGAGGTATATGTGGTTTGTGTGGTGTGTGTGTGTGTGTGTGTGGTGTGTATGGTATGGTGTGTGTGTGTGTGTGTGGTATGTGTGTGGAAGGTATGTCTTGAGTGTCTTTGTGGGATGTGTGTGCAGTTGTGTGGTGTGTGTGTGTGTGTGGTGTGTGTATGTGTGCAGTGTATGGTTTGTGTGGTGTGTGTGGTGTGTGTGTGCAGTGTGTGGTGTGTGTGTGATATGTGTGGTATGTGGTGTGCATGTGTGTGGTGTGTGGTTTCTGTGGTGTGTGTGTGGTGTGTTTGAGGCTGTGTGTGTGTCTGTGGTGTGTGTGGTGTTTGTGGTGTGAGTGGGGTGTGTGTGGGGTGTGTGCTGGAGACTTATTGCTTGATTGAGCTCATTTTCTTCTGTTCAGTTTCCAACTCTACATAATAGCATTTCCTCCTTCCAGGGGGAAGCAGAAGCTGGGAGAGACCAGAGGAAGCGCCTTCACGGAGCTTCCTGTTGAGGGAAGCAGGAAGTGCTGCAGAGTCACGAGGAAACCTGCCGGCAGAGATTTCTAGGGTTGAAAGGGCAGGGCCAGGGGGCCCAGCATGGAGCCTGGAGCGTGGAGCTTAGAAGTTGATACGAAAAGGATGCCTGAACTTCTGTTTCCCTTTCCTACAATCGTATCAAAAGTGACTCTTGGCAAATACTGAATGGCTAAAGTTTAGAGAAAGCCCGTACTTGTTGGGCCATCTGCACCAACTCAGCACAATGCCGGCTCACAGGTGATTGAAAGGGCAGTGAAGCAGCAGTCAAAAGTGAGTGAAAACGCTCGGTCCTGTTCCAAGACTTCCGAAGTGGCGTATCATTGAGAGGCCTTTTTTTGAATGAAATCCTTGAGTGCAAAGGACCAGTTAGAATTAGTAAAGCTAAAGTTTGGTTGGAAAAAAAGGTAGAATAAAACAGAATGATACAAATGCAATATGCAAAAAAAGTGGATTTCCTTGGTGGCTCAGTGGTAAAGAATCTGCCTCCTAATGCAGGAGACGTCAATTTGATCTGATCGATCCCTGGGTCAGGAAGATCCCCTGGAGAAAGAAATGGCCACTCCCTCCAGTGTTCTTGCCTGGAGAATCCCATGGACAGAGGAGCCCGGCGGGCCACAGTCCATGGGGTCACAAAGAGTCGGACACCGTTGAGCGATTAAACAACAACAACAAAATTAAAAGGAAAGAAAAATTTATATAGGATATGGAAGCAGAAGAGATCTATACAAGAAGTTAAAATTCAACCTGCAGGAACTTGTTTTAGTTAGTGAACAACTACCTTCCATTGTTTTTTAAGCAGCCTGAGGAATTTCTGGCTAACAAACAAAAGACTGGAGAGTAATACCCCCTCTCAGGGTGCCCGTGTCCAGAACAGACCTGTGTGCTTTAATATTGACCAGTTTGGCACCCGTGACCCCTGATCCTTGGGTTTCATCCCTCATTACAAGATCATCAGTGACACTTGAGTTCTTAAATGGATCCTTTCTGGACCTTGAAGCATTGGTTCCTCTGAAACATTTGCACTGTTGGGCATTTCTGTATTCTTAGAATACTCTTGTATCATTCACCTGTCTTCCTGAATTCCCTGTTTTCCTGGTTTTCCTCTACTCCTTTGGCTGTGTCTTCACCTACAGGCTTTTCTCTCCCCATCCACTTATGACATGGTTTTGGGGATGAGGGCTAGGATTTCATCTGAGCTGTATCTTTACTCACTTGCGGAGATGCAGGCACTCTTTTGCCTCCCACCACTTCATAGGAAATAGATGGGGAAACAGTGGAAACAGTGTCAGACTTTATTTTTCTGGGCTCCAAAATCACTACAGATGGTGACTACAGCCATGAAATTAAAAGATGCTTACTCCTTGGAAGGAAAGTTATGACCAACCTAGATAGCATATTCAAAAGCAGAGACATTACTTTGCCAACAAAAGTCCGTCTAGTCAAGGCTATGGTTTTTCCTGTGGTCATGTATGGATGTGAGAGTTAGACTGTGAAGAAGGCTGAGAGCCGAAGAATTGATGCTTTTGAACTGTGGTGTTGGAGAAGACTGTTGAGAGTCCCTTGGACTGCAAGGAGATCCAACCAGTCCATTCTGAAGGAGATCAGCCCTGGGATTCCTTTGGAAGGAATGATGCTGAAGCTGAAATTCCAGTACTTTGGCCACCTCATGCAAAGAGTTGACTCATTGGAAAAGACTCTGATGCTGGGAGGGATTGGGGGCAGGAGGAGAAGGGGACGACAGAGGATGAGATGGCTGGATGGCATCACTGACTCGATGGATGTGAGTCTGGGTGAACTCTGGGAGTTGGTGATGAACAGGGAGGCCTGGTGTGCTGTGATTCATGGGGTCACAAAGAGTCGGACACGACTGAGCGACTGATCTGATCTGATCTGATTATTTGCTCACAACTTCTATTTTCCTGTGTAGAACTTCAGCTCTATATGTCTGAAAACCTTCTAGAATCCTCTGCCTAGAAGTCTCAGCAGCATTTCACAGCTGTCAAGCTCAAAACAAAGTTCCTTACCTCCTCTGATCTGCCGTAGTCCATCTCAGCACAGCCCTCATTATCCTCTATTTATCCAAGTGGTGAGTCATCCTCAAGCCCCCCCGTTTTCCACATACTATAAATTATTGAGGGTTGTCTTCTTCTTTCTAAGTATCTCTAAAATCTGTCACCTTTTTCAAGTCTCCTATGAGGAGGTACTGTTAAGTAATCTTATTTGGTGACTAGATGGACCTGGAACTAAGATCAGATCATAAACTCCAGCTCAGTGTGCCCTGGGGGTTCTGAGGTCATGTCCAAGTGATTTAGTTCCAGTCCCCACGTGGTTTTGTGCCCTGAGAATGCCACTTTCAGAGCTGACGAAAGTATGTTTCCTAATGTGCTAAAACTCCTCTGTGGTTCTGACTACTGGAAGATTAAAAAATAGCAAATATTTGTGGTCTGTATTCATGTGAATTTATGCCAATCAGAATAATGTGTGGTTTCCTCTATTTCTATCTTTCTCCCTTCTCCATTTGGTAACCTACTTCTCCATTAACTCCTGTAGATCAAATTTCCATTTTGTGACACCTCAGCTTCCTGGACAATCAGTTGGTTATTTTACTACTAATGCTCATTTTCATCTAAAATATGCCAAGAAAATGAACATACATTTGATATATATAGAAAGGTAGGTAGATAGGTAGATGGATACAAAAAGATATTCTCAGGAAGACAGAATACACCGACCCTGTTTATGACTTGCAGGAATATTATGAAGAACTCAGTTTCTATGACTACATTCAAAGGCAGAAAGATAAACAACCAAGAGAAAAATCACTTAAGCTATTTAAAAAGTAGAACTGGAAAGATATGAAATCTTGGAAACAGATGGAGAAAGGAAGTAAAAAGGAACATTGATAACAGGAGGCAAAGCCCTAGGATATCCAAGGCAAGGAGAAAATGGACAAAGCATTCAGACAAGAGCTAATATAATATTACCTTTCAGGCACAAACCACTAAATTGTAGGGTTTTTACACTTTAATATGTCCTCCCACAAGAAACACAAAATAAGATATATTCTTGGCAGAGTTTGTAAACTTTAATTTTTTTTTTCCATTCTACTCTAAAGGCCTTACCCCTTGCTGTAGAGTTAATGAATATAATATGTTCACACTGGTGTGCATGTTCTCAAAGAGAGGAAGGATTTGTGATCATTTTCATCACCCTAAACATAACAGAAATACTAGGGAATTAAGAGATTCGTACTGCTCTCATTGCAGGGCACAAAACATGTGACGCTTCGCATATGTTATTCTGAGATTTCAAAATCAAAAATCATTTATGTAATTGCCCAATTTAGAATCAGAAACTCTGAAGAAAGAGTCAGCAAAGAGCTTTGTGATTGCTGACCTTGAGTCTGACAATGCTTTGGCTGCCACAGCTTGTCCCCGAGGCCCTGACCACATGCCACGGATGCCCATGTGCCCTTTTCACATGCTCACCACTTCAAGACTCCACACATGGTTGAATCAAAAGGGTATTACATGGGAATTGATGGGGGGTGGGGGAATAAATGGATTTTCTCTCCTTTGGTCTTTATTCATTGCCTTTCCACTTTTACGGGGGAGAAATGAGTCAGTGAATTCTTTTCATCCTGAAGGGACGTCAAAGTTTAATGCATCTTCAGTTTCAGACAGTGGCAATCTTCTTTCAAATTCCTGGGGGAGTTTGAAAAGGTGCTGTGGTGCTAATAGTTCTTCAGGTCCGTGGATTTTTCCAAAGTTGACTTAGTCATTAGAGAAGATACTTCTTGATCAGTTCACAGTCGTCCTGAAAGGACTCATTCCTGCTGTACAGAGCTGCAGTCCCTCACTAGGATGGAAGAAGGTTCAGCGAGAACCTCCCTACTTTGGAGGGGATCCTCTGAAGAGACGCTTTTCTGTGTATTTCAGTGACCTGCCAGGTACACGGAGACACGAAGCTCAGTAAATACTACGTTTTCAGGAACAGATAAGCTGCTCCAATATTTTAGAAGATAGAGGATGAGACAATTCACCTCTAGAATTCCAAGATCCTAAAGCATAAATCGACTAGTCAAGGCTTTCAATTCAAAAGTGAATCAGGACCACTTAGTTATGGGATCAGTGTGCTTCTTAAGGCAGTAGGTAGAGAGGTTGGCAGGGCAGCTCTTCTCCCAGGAAATAAACTCAACGCAATAGTCACAGGTCAGTTTTTTTCCCTTACAGAATGTCTGATCCTGCTGGGTTTTTCTGGTAGCAAGACCATCACACAGAGCAAGAGGCCCAGCTTCCAGACAGGAACGTGCCCCGTTCCTGTTTGTAGATGAAAAGGAAAAAATTGTCCAAGTTCACCCCACACCCTTAGTGTGAGTGAAGAGGTAATTATGCACCTGCACACACACGCATGCACACACACACGTAAGACACAGAAATGCACACAACCCCTGCTCTTTCTCTTCCCAGAGACCAGGGTCCCCCGGGGTCACCATGTCAAAGGGGATTTTCCAGGGGAACCCTTTGCCAAATGTGAATTTGGAGGAGACCACATTTACAACTCTGGCTCCATCAGTAAATCCTAAGAAGGAAACAAAGTGGGGTTCCGAGGACCTGATAATTTTGCATGAAAAAATACGAAAACAATATTATCCACACATGCTCCCATTCTATTATGAACCTGTGACTGTTCCTGTAGACTTCGGAGTGATTTGCAGGCTCCTGTGCATTAGATGGTGACCGGTCTCAGCACCACTGTACCCTCGCCATGCCTCCACCCCCTGGTCTGAAACGTGAAGATAACAATCCCCTCCTTTTAGTGCCTGTCAGGAAGATCGATAAGTTGTAACAAAAATCAATGTGTGCCCTAAAATGTCTCATGCACACTTGAGGGGTTTTTATTTCCATTACATTCTCAGATAGTTTTAAACTACTGTTTCCTAAATGGGTAAATGAAGGTAGATATGGACCTCTGACCCTCCAGTAGCAGCCAGATACCCTGTCAAACTCAGCCCCTGGGCTGCCTCGTCTTCATCTTCTGGAAACCCTAGAAGAGTTCTATGAGATCATTTACTTATTTATCTATCTATTACCAACCTAGTCTTATGGATTCTGCTTTCTTCCATGTTTATAATTCAATCAGATCAGATCAGACCAGATCAGTCGCTCAGTCGTGTCTGACTCTTTGCGACCCCATGAATCGCAACACGCCAGGCCTCCCTGTCCATCACCAACTCCCGGAGTTCACTGAGACTCACGTCCATCAAGTCAGTGATGCCATCCAGCCATCTCATCCTCAATTATTTTGGTGCTCCAACTGTGCAGATTGATCAGAGAAAGGTCCTACAAAACGGTTTCTGTGTCCTTGCAACAAGCTGTCCCTCGCTTTTTGAATCTTTATCTTCTGAGCTAATGATGTATTTCAGGCTCATCTTGTACCTTCCTTGACCTGGCACTGGAATCAGACATTTCTCTGGAAAGCCTGGGTTCCCTTCAAAGGAGAATGGAGCTAGACACCCAGCTCTGCATTCCAGGTGTGCGCATTGCTTCTGGGCTGCCAATGCTGTACACCCTTTCAGGAGACAGAGGTATGGGGGAATATATAAAAGCACACACAATATACAAACATATGCTCATATACCTATCTAACACATATGTATGCATTTCTATATCCTTATCTTAGAAACCTTAAGCTTATACCAATGTTTTAAATTGCCATTGAATTCACTCCAATTGAATTTGAATTAATTCATATGTATCTGCAAGTATTATGTGTAACATACTGCAGGCATATTTTGTATATCATGTGTATATAATACATACATGTGCTCATTAATATATATAGTATCTTATTACATCAACATTAAAATTATTATAAATTATAATGGCAACATGCAGTATATAATTATATATACACACACTCTGTACTATACTATCTATATCTTCATCCTTTTACAATAAGAACCCTGGTTTCTAGCATCTTTGCATTTCCTGATTTGCTCAGCCCTATAACAGATAGGACTTCGCAGGCGGCACTAGTGGTAAAGAACCCACCTGCCAACGCAAGAGATGTAAGAGACGCAGGTTCGATCCCTGGGTTAGGACATTCCCTGGGAGGAGGGCATAGCAACCCACTCCAGTATTCTTCCCTGGAGAATCCCATAGAGAGAGGAGCCTTGCGGGCTACAGTCCATGGGGTCACAAAGAGTCGGAAATGACTGAAGCGACTTAGCAAACGCACATAATAGATGCGCTCAGCCAGGCAACAACTAGAAGCAAGCCACGGAACGAGAGCTGAGGATTTGTTGGCGGTTACTTGCCTGCCCCACCCCCACCCATGCTGCTAGACTGAGGATGCGCAGTCCACACGGCTCATAGGTTATTTGACAGTTTCTCCCTTTCCCCCGAGGTGGCTTTGCTGTTCATTTTAAATAATATTATATCCTTTTGCTTCAGTTTGCTTGCAGTACTATTCCCCTCTTTCCTTGTTTCAATTTTGTTTTTTAATTTTTGAATATTTATAATAGTAAGTTATTTTCAAATCTCAAAACTATATAAAAAGGTAATCTCAGAGAGGTTTATTTTCTGTTGTATTACTAGAAATACATCCTTAGGGTAAATTTCTATAAGTGGGATTTCTGGGTTGAAGAATAAATGCATATGTAGCTCTGTTTGATTTTGCTAAATCCCCCTCCACAGGAGTCATTTAAATTCCCACCAGTGATGAACGTGAGATAGCCTTAACAGCAGAGTAAACGGTCAGGCTCTTAAATAGTGTCCAAATAGATGAGTGAGAAATGATATCTTAGTGTAGTTTTAAGTTACATTTTTTCTTATTATGAGTAAATTAAATATCTTTTGCATTAAATAAATGTTATTTTAATATATTTTCTGTCAATTTTTCTATTCTTGAATGACTTGCATCCACATTTCTGTAAGATTTTTTTGTCCTTTTCCTCCAGTATATCCCTGGGTTGGGAAGATCCCCTGGAAGAGAGCATGGCAACTCACTCCAGTGTTCTTGCAGGGAAAATTCCATGGACAGAGGAGCCTGGCAGGCTACAGTCCATGGGAATCACAAAGAGCGGGGCATGACTGAAATGCCTGGGCATGCACGCTTTTTCTGTACAGCTTCCTGGATGGATGGTGTTGCCCTAGTGGTGTGAGTCAGGACAACTTCTCCCAGCAATAAGATAAGATTGTAAGAAACCTGAATATAAACTTTAGTAATAGAAGAAATGTAAGACCAACTTACCTGCCTCCTGAGAAATCTGTATGCAGGATTTCTCAATACTTTCTCAACACTCCAATACTTTAGCCACCTGATGCGAAGAACTGACTCATTGGGAAAGCCCCTGATGCTGGGAAAGATTGAAGGCAGGAGGAGAAGAGGATGACAGGATGAGATGGTTGGATGGCATCACCGACTCAATGGACGTGAGTCTGAGTGAACTCTGGGAGTTGGTGATGGACAGGGAGGCCTGGACAGGGAGGCCTGGCATGCTGCAGTCCATGGGGTTGCAAAGAGTCGGACATGACTGAGAGGCTGAACTGAACTGAACTGAGTGGAGGAAATGGAGCTCAGCTACAAAGGTAGCTATCCATTAGCAACTATTAGTTTGTATGCACTAAAAATGGGATAATATCCTATCCCAGGATACTGATGGAAACTAACCAAGGCAATAAGCTTGAAAGCATCTGAAACAGAGTCAGTTCTTCAAAACATCTGTCTTCACTGTAGCCAGTCACTAGAAAATGTCTTTCCAGGATCCCAGAAGATGAATGACCTTGACTTTCTTTGCTGACATTTTTTATGGGTGTGTCTTTAGAATCTAAGAGGCAAGAAGTTAATAACTGCTTCAACTTTTCACTTCATTCCTCAAATAAAGTGCAGTTATCCCCCTTTATCCACAGGGGATCTGTTCAAAGTCCCTCAGTTGCTGCCTGAAACCAAGGATGATTCCAAACCATGAACTATGCATGCTTCTAGTATTTACAAACCCATGATAAGGTTTAATTTATAAATTAGCCACATTGAAAGAGTATCCCTGTAACTGGTAATAAAATGGAATGATTATAACAATATTGTAATAAAAGTTATGTAAATATGGTCACTCTCTCTCAAAATATTGCCTTTTCCTTCTTAACTAAACACTTACCTCACACTATGGCTGTAAGGATATTTTGCAGTTTGAAATGCAACAGCAAAGCTAAGATGAATTTCTTTTTCCTTGTTTATGATTTCACAGGTAGAAGATTCACTCTTAGCGTGTGTGTATGTGCGCTAAGTCACTTCAGTCAAGTCTGACTCTTTGTGACCCTGTGGACTGTAGCTTGTCAGGTTCCCTAACCCTCTGTCCACAGGTTTCTCCAGGCAAGAATACCGGGTGGGTTTCCATTTCCTTCTCCAGGAAATCTTGCCAACCCAGGGATCGAACCTGGGTCTCTTACATCTCCTGCACTGGCAGAGGAGTTCTTACCACTAGTGCCACCTGGGAATCCCCAGTAGCTGTTAGCAACCTCGGCATATGTTATTTTTCTTTCCTTATTAAGTCGAAAACTTTCACCTTTTCACTAAAAGTAAGGACTTCCAGGCGTTGGCAGATTCTAATGGCCAGCATCACTGCTCTGTGCTTTGGGACCATAATTAAGAAAAACTAGGGCTGGAAGAAGCACAAGCTGGAATCAAGATTGCTGGGAGAAATATCAATAACCTCAGATATGCAGATGACACCACCCTTATGGCAGAAAGTGAAGAGGAACTAAAGAGACTGTCGATGAAAGTGAATGAGGAGAGTGAAAAAGTTGGCTTAAAGCTCAACATTCAGAAAACTAAGATCATGGCATCTGGTCCCATCACTTCATCGGAAATAGATGGGGAAACAGTGGCTGAATTTATTTTTGGGGGCTCCAAAATCACTGCAGATGGTGATTGCAGCCATGAAATTTAAAAGACGCTTGCTCCTTGGAAGGAAAGTTATGACCAACCTAGACAGCATATTAAAAAGCAGAGACATTACTTTGCCAACAAAGGTCCGTCTAGTCAAGGCTATGGTTTTTCCTGTGGTCATGTATGGATGTGAGAGTTGGACTGTGAAGAAGGCTGAGCACCGAAGAATTGATGCTTTTGAACTGTGGTGTTGGAAAAGACTCTTAAGAGTCCCTTGGACTGCAAGGAGATCCAACCAGTCCATTCTGAAGGAGATCAGTCCTGGGTGTTCATTGGAAGGACTGATGCTGAAGCTGAAACTCCAATACTTTGGCCATCTCATGTGAAGAGTTGACTCATTGGAAAAGACTCTGATGCTGGGAGGGATTGGGGGCAGGAGGAGAAGGGGACGACAGAGGATGAGATGGCTGGATGGCATCACCGACTCAATGGACGTGAGTGTGAGTGAACTCTGGGAGTGGCTGCAGTTCATGGGGTCGCAAAGAGTCGAACACGACTGAGCGACTGGACTGAACTGAACTGCGGGTCACTTGTACACCAGCCCTGAGACCCACCAGCTGATCTGATAACTGAGCTACTAACTGCTACTAACATGACTAAGAGTCAGATACACTGGATGAAGGAATGATTCCCAAGAGGAGAGAGCAGGACAGCATGAGATTTCATCCATCACTCAGAACAGTGGCGCACAATTTAAAACTATCTGTTTCTGGAATTTTCCATTTCATGCTTTTGGACAGAGGTTAACAGCAGGTATATGAAGCCTTAGAAAGTGAAAGCGCAGATGAGGGGCCACTTCTGGATCGGAATGCCTGAAAGATGAACTTGCTAAAACATAAACAGTCATTTACTGGCAAGTACAGATGTGAAGAGGAACCCGAGGGCCTCACGCAAATTCTGAGCATGTCACCCGACTCAGCTCTTGATGACTCTGCTGAAAAGGAGGCAACAGAGGCAGCATTTACAACCCAAAAAATGCCCCGAAGCAATCTTCCTGGCTCAGGGATTTATGGGTCAGCGTGAAATTTTTATCTTCTCTCCTCTAAGTCAGTTTAGAGACTCATCATAAGCAGCAAAACCATCAACCTAATAAGGAAGCTACTTTCTTTCTTCCTCTCTCTTATTTTTATTCATATTTCCCCCCCACAGCACACCTCACTCCTCAGGACTGGCCTCCAGTGCCCAGCAGCAGCCATGACTATGTCTTCATGAAAGAAGATGGATAAAATATTACCATAACCTCAGAGGCAGGAGCAAAGCCCTTATTAGAATTCAGACCTACAGCTGGAAGTTCCAGCATGGGGCGGGAGATAAAGTTCCCCATTGTTAGCACACAAGTGCCTCAGACTTCCTGGCAACGGCAGTGAATTACGCAGTCATTTATGCAGCCCTTCAGAAGCAGTCCACTGTTCCCAACAAAAAAGGCATTCAGGAAGAGAGAGGTGGCTCCCCGGCCCCAGAGAGCTGGCTTTGGACAGTGAATGGACGCTGGGCCTCCCAAGTCAATGGCCTCTATGGGAAAGGCAGTGATGTCACTGCGAATGCATTTTCAGGGTTCTGCCCTGCTTTCCCTGCTCTCTCCCCCTCGTAGGCCGATGTCCCGCTTTATTTTTCTCCTCTTTCTCTCTCTTGCTGTCTCCCTCTGGATTCTTTGAGGCCATTCTATTTTTTCAAAGTTTAGAGCTCAAACCCCAGCAAAGGCCCACGACAGCACGACTGCCATGGCAACACTAGGGCTTCTACACTTCAGTTTTGGCATAAAAAGTAGAAAACGCTTGAAAGGGAGGGCAAGGGAGAAAGCGGGAGGAAGCCAGTGTGCCCCCGTGGGGGCGGTGTGGGCCAGGGAAGCACGGCGCAAGGAGCAGGGACCTGTGAAGGGGCTTTTGGGAGACAAATCTGTAATCCTTCGCATTCAAACCTCAAAAAAAACAAAACAAAACAAAATACAAAAGCCTGTGCTTCTGATGGACATGTAGAAATGCAGGGGAAGAATAACAGAGCTTCTGCAAGAAATAAGGTCATGCTTTTGAAAACTTGTGCAACGATACAGTGTAGAGGATGCTTTCAAAACTTCATCTAGCTTTCTCCAAAAGAAAGACAGGAAAGGAAAAGTCTCACATGATGTGTGACCCAGTGGAGAGGGAGCCGAAGACAGGCTGATGCATTTGAGGCTGCCCCAGGCTCTGGAGTCCCTGGGTGTCAAAGAGCTGCAGACATAAGCTGTAAGGTGCTGTCGTGTCAACTCAGAATAGTTGGTGGGGAATAGAAAGGGCCTTTCATTCCCCTGCTTTCTTCTCCCAGAGAATACTTACCTTGAACTCCCACAAGAGAATAAATACATCATTTCTCTGATATGCTTTATGTCCCTTGTATCAAAAAGCAGATATTAAACAATCTGAAGAAAGCAGCTCCTAGAAAACCCAAACTTCTGCTCCCATGAAAACCAGGCCAGCAAACTGGGCTGTTTTGCTGTGAAGGCACCATCCGGTCACTCAGGGCTCCTCTTCGGTGTCTGCCACCTGATCCGTGTGAGCCTGCATCCAATTCCTGGGTCCTCCTTAGTCACTGCTTCTAATTCTCTCTTCTACTACTTCCCAAATATTTAATCAGCTGTGGTTTAAACACTATATTCTCCATTTGTAGAAGATACAATCTACTGGACCCAGAGCCCCCCTCCAAAAAGCTGCAAGACTAGTCAAGGAAGATAGAGTCCTCAAGAGGGGATGGATTGTTTGGGGGCATCTGCTAACAAGGGGGCATGACTGCTCAGGGGCCTGCCCCAGGGCCTGGCCTAGACTCCCTGCCAACCACCTGGCACTCCAAGTTCTTCCCTCCAACCCCCTTCTTCCCTCATGTCCCTGGAGAGCCTGGGGTCTTCACTACAATCTGAAGGTATCTCTGGGCTTCTCATCCTGTCCCTCCCTCTGAATTTCCCCATAATTCCTTTCATGCTATTGATATTGGCTGAATTCTTCCAAGTCATGTGTGGGCATTCAAACCCCAGGACTTCAACAGAGGTAATCAAGTTAAAATAAGGTTCTTCAGATCAGATCAGTCACTCAGTCGTGTCTGACTCTTTGCAACCACATGAATCGCAGCACACCAGGCCTCCCTGTCCATCACCAACTCCTGGAGTTCACCCAGACTCACATCCATCAAGTCAGCAATGCCATCCAGCCATCTCATCCTCTGTCGTCCCCTTCTCCTCCTGCCCCCAATCCCTCCCAGCATCAGAGTCTTTTCCAATGAGTCAACTCTTTGCATGAGGTGGCCAAAGTACTGGAGTTTCAGCTTTAGCATCATTCCTTCCAAAGAAATCCCAGGGCTGATCTCCTTAAGGATGGACTGGTTGGATCTTCTTGCAGTCCAAGGGACTCTCAAGAATCTTCTCCAACACCACAGTTCAAAAGCATCAATTCTTTGGCACTCAGCCTTCTTCACAGTCCAACTCTCACATCCATACATGACCACAGGAAAAACCATAGCTTTGACTAGACGGACCTTTGCTGGCAAAGTAATGTCTCTGCTTTTGAATATGCTGTCTAGGTTGATCATAACTTTCCTTCCAAGGAGTAAGCGTCTTTTAATTTCATGGCAGTAGTCATCATCTGCAGTGATTTTGGAGCCCAGAAAAATAAAGTCTGACACTGTTTCCACTGTTTCCCCGTCTATTTCCCATGAAGTGGTGGGACTGGATGCCATGATCTTCATTTTCTGAATGTTGAGCTTTAAGCCAACTTTTTCACTCTCCACTTTCACTTTCATCAAGAGGCTTTTGAGTTCCTCTTCACTTTCTGCCATAAGGGTGGTGTCATCTGCATATCTGAGGTTATTGATATTTCTCCCGGCAGTCTTGATTCCAGCTTGTGCTTCTTCCAGTCCAGCGTTTCTCATGATGTACTCTGCATATAAGTTAAATAAACAGGGTGACAATATACAGCCTTGACGAACTCTTTTTCTATTTGGAACCAGTCTGTTGTTCCATGTCCAGTTCTAACTGTTGCTTCCTGACCTGCATACAAATTTCTCAAGAGGCAGATCAGATGGTCTGGTATTCCCATCTCTTGAAGAATTTTCCACAGTTGATTGTGATCCACACAGTCAAAGGCTTTGGCATAGTCAATAAAGCAGAAATAGATGTTTTTCTGGAACTCTCTTGCTTTTTCTATGACCCAGCGGATGTTGGCAATTTGATCTCTGGTTCCCTTGCCTTTTCTAAAACATCAGGAAGTTCACGGTTCACATATTGCTGAAGCCTGGCTTGGAGAATTTTGAGCATTACTTTACTAGCGTGTGAGATGAGTGCAATTGTGTGGTAGTTTGAGCATTCTTTGGAATTGCCTTTCTTTGGGATTGGAATGAAAACTGACCTTTTCCAGTCCTGTGGCCACTGCTGAGTTTTCTAAATTTGCTGGTGTCCTTATAAAGAAGGTACATTTGGAGACAGACATGCACAGTGGGAAGTTAATATAAAGAGGCACGGGGAGAGGGGGCCATCTACAAACCAGAGACAGAGGACAGGAACAGATCCTCAGAGGAGCCAACTCTGTAGAAGCCTTGATCTTGGACCTCTGGCCTCAGAGCAGTGAAAAATGATACATTGCTGTTGTTGAAGCCAGCAGTCTGTGGTACTTTCTTATGGCAGCCCTAGTAAGCTACTATGCACACCTGGTTCTGTTCTGAAAACTGCTTCTTGGAAGACCTGAAGTCACACATATGGTACCAGGAGTGTCTGGGAAAAAAAAAAAAAAAAACACACAGGCAGTAAGTGGAGGATTGGAGACTGACCAACCGCCATGTTGGTGTTAGACCTCTGGCCTCCACACCCGAGGGAATTTCTGTTCTTTCAGGTCACCTGGTTTTGGTGCTTTGCTCCCCAGGAAACGAGTGCAGCCTCTGAGACTGCAGAAGGGCCAGCTTGGCGGCGGGGTGGCAGAGGAGAGGCCAGCGCAGAGGGGCCGTGAGAACGAGCAGCTACCCCAAGGCCAAGGCACTTGGTCACACGAAGCCCCTTCTTCTAAGCGTCCCCTCAGGAAGAGCAGCTCACAGGGGTGGTGAGAGGCGCTCCCCAGACACACACGAAGAGGTGGGTCTGTGCACCGTGGGGGATCCCTCCACACTAGTGCCGGTGGAACACTGGAACGGAGCCGACAGTTGCCTCCAGTCTTCACACCTTCAGATCCACCCTCGTGACCATGTCCAGGTCACATGTCCTGGGCCACCCCCCAGACAGTGACAGAGCACGGCCAGGCACCAGGACGAGGGCACTTCCGCCACCACAGGCTTCCTCTCCCCTTGGGCTTGACCTCTGCTCAGGACTCCCAGTGGCCGCTGAGCCTGGCGCAGACTGTGCCTGTGTCTGAAGCTCCTCCACCCACTTTGCTTCCTCCCTCCCCTCTGGCAGATGTCAAAATGGCATCACTGTCTGAAGCCTCTTCACCTTCTCCGGCCCCTTCCCCTCCCCTTACAGACACACTCATGTTCATCTCCTGAAGAAGTAAGTGATACTCTCTTGGCATTTGCTTCTCAGAAGACCTGAATGAACCCAGGAAAGAACTTCTATAACACTGTCACTCATAAAAAGGATCTCATTGTAAATCAAATTCCTTTAAGTTTCAGAAAAACTGATCTCACCTCTCTTGATTTAGTAGCTAACACTCCAGGGCTCAGAGCACTAAGAAGTGAACACAACCAGATTGACAAGCTGTGCCCACCTTCTGAGTTCTCTTGATTAGTTCTATCAACCAAGTTCCAAAATATAATTGGGCAGCTTCCAACTGGGGCTGCAACCAGAGATTCCTTGGGGACTGTGGTCACTCACTGCCTTCTAGGGTTCCTTATTACACTAGGGTATTGTGTATCCGCTCAAGAAAGTAAAAATGAGAGAGAGGGGGATGGCGCTCAGTCTGCACTTTTTAAATAATCTAAAATGGTCGAGTAGCAGCAAGCACCAAACTCCTGCCACAGGTCAGCTTAACTGATGTAGAAAGGTCCACAGCCAACTTTCTGTTTGATTGCTTCCTGGTGACATGTTGCTCTGTGTGATAAAAATTATAGGAAAGTGACATTTCTCTACCCTCTGGTCTTCTAAATCTCACAGAGAGAAATTCGTGGGTTTGTGGGTGTGGGCTCAGTCACTCAGTTGCGGACTCTTTTCTACCCCAAGGACTGTAGCCCACCAGGCTCCTCTGTCCAGGGGTTCTCTCTAGGCAAGAATACTGGAGTGGGTTGCCATTCCCTTCTTCAGGGTATCTTCCCAACCCAGGGATAAAACCTGAGTCTCCCACATAGCAGGCAGATTCTTCACCATCTGAACCACCAGGGAAGCCCAGGCTTAAGAAAGGTATGTGCTATTTCCTTATGCCAAATTTGGAAACCATGAGGCTGAAAGCACCACTTGCAATCCATGAAAACTCTTTTGGGGATTGGGGGGAACCAGACCGTGAACACTCGGGGACTGGGGGAGCCAGAAAACAGCACTAATGAACGCAGATGAAGAGAAGGGCTGATTACCGTAATTACTAACATTGTAAGGAACACATGCTGACTAAGCGCTTTTCCACCAAAGACGTGGATATCACGGCTACCAGGAAACGTGTGAGGCTCTCGTGGAATTAAAGAATTATCCGCTAGTTGGGGCACATTTCACAGCAGATTCAAGTAGACTACAAAGGTACCGGCCAAAGAACTAAAATTAGAATTTCAGAGAAAGAGATCTTGTGCCAAACAGAAGATTTTGATATAGGCCTTGAAAAAAGAGTAAGAATTCGATAATAAAATAAGGAAGAAGAGCAATCCTGAATCCAGATGGAACTCTCACTGACGCTGGCAAGAAAAGAGACAGCATGCTTTAGGACAGGAAGCCTGTTGGTTACCTGGGCGTTCATTGACGTTGACATGTCAAACTAGAAAAACTGAAAACAGACAAAAAGTCCCACAGGTGTCAGACTTTATTTAAATAAAGTGTCTTTCGAAAGGAAATGGTGTGGTCATAAGACAATGTGGCATTTTAGGATGGTCTCTTTTTAAAAATGAACACTTATTTGATTGCCTATATTTTTTTTTATTTATCTGTTTGTTTTTAATTCTGTGGTGGTTTGGTCAAAAGATACAAGGCCAGCTTACTCAACCTGCTGCACAGAAGCTGCCGCTTCCAGGCTTGAGCTTCTCTCAGCCAACACTCAAGCAAACACCACCAGGAATGGCAAAGGGTTTTGTTTTGTTTTCCTTTTTATATATTTAGAAAAGGACACTGTAAATATACTATTCATTTCACTAAGTGTCCTTGTTTTATGTGACCTACACCTACCTTTATTTTCCACTTTTCCCCGTCATAATTTTCATCTCTTTATAATCTTCATTCATTCTGATTTTATTATTTTTATTTAATCATTTTCTGTGTATGTGCAAATATACAAGCACTTTCACATATTTTCTCTTTGAGGTCACCATTATGTAGAAAATAAATAAGCTATAAGGACCCCTAGTACAGCACAGACAATATAGCCAATATTTTCTAATAACTGTAAATGGAATATAACCTTTAAAATTGTGAATCACTATGTTGTACATATGAAATTTATATAATATTGTACAACTATACCCCAATACAAAATTAAATAAATAAAATGAGATTTATATGAAAAGACAAAGGCAAATTTTGCAATAGAAAAGTGGGAGGAATTAATCTACCCAATTTAAAAACTTACTAAACAGCTACAGCAATCAGCATGAGAGGTAGACACAGAATAAAGAAATCAGACATAGATCCACACCAATAGGCCCAACTGATTTTTTACAAGAGTACGAAAACAAGAGAAGAAGGTTAATTTTGTCAGTAACTGCTACCGGAACAACTGGATAACCATAGGCAAAAAATAATAAGAAACTTCAGTGTAAGCCTCACATCTTATACAAAAATGAGCACAAAATGAATCATAAACTTAAGTGTAAAATGAAAAATCACTGAGCTATCCCAAAAGTGAAAAAATAGGACCCAAGGCTACATAAAAAGTGACTAGCCTTGACATGTAAAGCACATGTTTTCAAAGGAAAACACAGGTAATACGCCTGATCAAAATTAAAACTTTTGTTCTACCAACGATCTTGTTAAGAGTACGAAAAGATATAGCTGGTTAAAAAAGGTTTTCCAAACCACATATCTGACAAAGGACCCCTCACTAGAATATATAAAAAACTTAAAAATTCAACAGTAAATAAACACTCTAATTAGAACATGGACACAAAATGTGAATAGACATTTTACAGAAGAAGGAATTTACATGACAAGTAAGTACATGAAAAGACGTTCAGTATCATTAGGCATCAGGGAAACGCAAATTAAACCCAAATATGATATCACTACACACCTCCCAGAATGACTGAAATATAATGCCAATAATAACAATAAAATATAATAAAATCACCAAAGATTCATAGCAGTTTTATTTCTAGCAACCCCAAACTGAAAACCACCCAGCTGTCCTTCAGTAGGTGAATGGTTAAATAAACAGTGGTCCATCCACACATGGAATCCTACTCAGCATTAAAAAAGAATGCACTATTCATGCCAGGGATGACTTCAATGAACCTCCAGAGAATTATGCTGAGCAAAAAAAAGGAAATCCCAATAGATTACATAGCACATGATCCCATCCATAGAACATTCTTGAAATGATAAAGTTATAGAGATGGGGAGCAGGTTAGTGATTGCAGGGTTTAGGGACGTGATGGGTGGGGAGGAGGGAAAGGGGTGTGTAGCTCTTACAGGGAGCAGGAGAAACTCTTATGGTGAAAAACGCAAGTTCTGTGTCTTGACTGATGGTTACACAGATCTGCTCATGTGATGAAACTGTGTAGAACTAAATGCACACACACACACACACACACACACAGTTCATGCATACAGCCTGGTTGTCATACCCGTACCACAATCATGCAAGATATTACCATCGGGGGTGAAGGGTATACACCACCACTCTGTGGTTTTTCTTGCAACTTCCTGTGAATCTACAATTATCTCCAAAGTAAAAAGTTTAAAAACATAATTTCTAATCGGCTATAGCCTGGAACAAAATAAAGTGTTTGAAAAAAATAAAACAAAATATGACACAAATGAATATACCTATGAACTAGAAACAGACTCACAGACAAAAATCAGTTTCCCTGGCCCCTTCCTTCACTATTCGGATGAAGTAAGTCTGGAGTGAGGTCCAATAACGCATATTTCTGACAAGTACTCTGATTTCAGGCACGTCCTGGGAAGGATTGCTCTAGGCTTTTCTAGTTCTTCACTTTGGAATTTCTGGCAGGACTATCAAATTTGACCAGGATGCTGAGTCTGTGAGGTATGACCTAAGAATTCTTCACAGAGTCCTTTTTACCCATAAACAAATATATCAGCTTCACGGTAATGAAAAGAAGCCCTCAGGCCCATTTCTTATCTAATACCCCATTTTTGGGAAAAGAATAAAGCAGTCCTTTTATTTAGCTGAAACATTTTCCCCATTAGAACCTTAAAAACAACACTGTTTTACAGACTTCTTATTATGGTGTTTTACGGTATGTGGTCAAAAGTTTCAATAAACTTCCTTAAGTTCTATTCCTGGCTGAAATTACCAGTCATCTCTTGAATATCTGTGTTCTGGAGTTGAGGAGAAAAGTTTACCTTTTGAAACAGCCAATGGGATTTAAATTTTAGGAACTACATTTGCACTTCCCTACCAAAATCCATAATGTAAAGGAATGGTTACCCTACTTGAGGAACTCACAGCTATATTTCATCAGAACTAGACGCTTGCAGAACAGGTCCATTCTCGGGTAACGTGCAAGGTTAACAGGGAGGCGATGTGTGTCCTCAGAGATAGGAAGGAGTTTTCTCCACAACGAGGCACAGCCTAGGGTCCTGACCCAGCCCAGGGGCTCCAGGCTCTGCATACAGGGCTATCCATTAGATGGTCATCTCTCCTCTTCCATGATTGGAACCCTTTGCAGGCAGGGCCTGGTGGCATTTCTGGTGAGTATCCTAGTACTTGGCAGGGCAGCTACCATAGGGTAGACGTTCCACATTACTTTTAAATGAGTATAAGTGAAAAAAATGAGAAAGAGAGTGTGTGGAAAAGCATTTTCAAGGATAAACCCAGAGAGAGAGACTCTGGAAGGCCACGTGATCCCATCCTCAGTCACAGAAGGAGAAGCACTTAGCACAGTGACCTCAAGGTCTGCACTGGAGCCAGAACGTGCCTGGAGATCTTCCTGTTGTTCTCAAAGATTTCATTCTCCAAAGATATCTCATCTGTGGTTTTCTTCTGTGTTTTATAGTAGCATAAAAGCAGTCAAAACATACTAACAGTCAAAGATACATTCACATACTTAAATATTGCTTATAATTTCGTCTCTCATATTTGATTGTACAGCAAGATTAGACAAGCCATTAAATACATGTGGTCTCAAGAATTGATTTAAAGTTGTATCAACACAAATTTTAAGAGAAAAGTGACAACAGACTCAACAATGTAGATCCCCACCTGCATGGAACAAAGAGCCTAAATTTAGCTAAGAGTCACTCTCCATCTGTGCATTTTAACAGACTACACCTACATGTACAAAAGGCAGCAAGAAAGGGAAAGGAAAGCCTATTAATAAGTAAGAAGTAGCTCAGATAGTAAAGAGTCCACCTGCAATAAAGGAGATCCAGGTTCAATACCTGCATCAGGAAGATCCCCTGGAGAAGGGAGTAGCGACTCATTTCAGTATTCTTGCCTGGAGAAGTCCATGGACAGTGGAGCCTGGCAGGCTACAGTCAGTGGGGTTGCATAGAGTAAGATGCGAACGAGCAACTTTCCTTCTTTTCACGTTTCTAGGCATGGGTTCTCAGAATTTCACAGAAGAAAACACTTTCCCTCAATACTACTTTTAAATTGATAAATTCACCAAACTTCTCAGATCGAAAATTTGTTCTAGGAAAAGCTTGATTTTAGCACCTCTCTACATTCTTTTACTTGATGAAAGTTTCTAAAGAGATATATTAAGACAATTTCTCATCTGTACACAAATAAAATTTTAGGTATATTTTTTTTAAACTTTTCCTTCTTGTTTCCATGGAGAAGGGAAAGGCTCCCCACTCCAGTACTCTGGCCTGGAGAACTCCATGGACTGTATTGTCCGTGGGGTCACAAAGAGTCAGACACGACTGAGTCACTTTCACTTTCACTCACTCTCTCTTGCTTCCTACCGTGATCTTTTGTTTAACCAACAAAGGAGAAAGAAATAAGACTTTTTCCAAAACCACTAGCCTTTCCACTACAACCACGAGCTTTTCCACTACTATGTCACTTTTTAAAATACCACCTCCCCAGTGGTAAGTGCTGAGGAGATGTGGAGTATTGCTTTGATTCTACTTCTTCTGCAAAATTAAGTTAATTCTTTAAAAATTAGGTATCCAGTGGTTCTTAACAGAGCACAATGATTAAAACAAGCCGTTAGTCAGGTGATTTTTTCCCTGCTTCTAGAAAAGAATCAGAGTATTCTAAACAGAGAGTGCTAATCCTCATGGCCCTTATGTAAAAAGCGCCTGCGGCCGGTGAAGGGTTACTGACCCAGAACAAATAAATTCATAAGCTTTAATAATCACATTTGGGTCACTTTATTTTAAAGCATGACATCCACAGCTTCGGCCGCCCTAGTGCACTGAATCGCTGTGGCCAGATGCTGGGAGCTCCCTGGCACAGCAACCATCTGTGAAGGTTCTCAGAAGTTTTTCATCTTAGGAAAGTCTCTTCTATCTTTTTGAAACCGGTTGTCGTCTTCTTCCCTCTCCAGTGCTTTAGGCCAATAAAGCCTCTCAGCATTCCTTTTGCAGATGACTGGGAGATTTCATGCGGATGAACAGCGAGGAAAGGAGCTTGAGCTGGGCAGGCATGATCGCCGTTCAGCGTGACTCCTCAGGAAGAAGGCGCAGTAGAGACCCAGACCCAGGTCGATCCGTGGGCAGTGACGCAGCTGGAGGCGTAGCCGGAAACCGCAGGGCGCTGGGTCGGAGGTGCCAGGGCATCGTGTCATTGAATTGGGTTTGCATGATTACTGAAGGGCCCGGGTTATGCACGCTGGATGAAGTTCCCGGAATGCTGGGGAACAGAGAAAGCCGGGGGTCAGAGAAAGGAGCCCTTGGCAAGGGCGCGGGATGGAGGGATGAATAGGAGGGAGGAGGCGAATCTGCACTGATGGCCAGGGCTCTGGCTTTGTGTTCGTGCAGATAAAATCCACTTCACACACTGCGTTCTCCTGACTGTCCACTGGCCTGGGACCCGGGCATCCCCAACATGAGAAACTCCAGGTCCTCACAGTGTCCTGGGTGTTGGCAGGCACAGCTTCTGTTCTCCAAACCACAAGAGGAGAAATATTAAAATGGAGGAAGGGAGCAAAATACAGGCATACTGTAAAAAAAAAAAAAAAAAATCTGTGAATGTTAAAATATTTTTACAGCCCTAGTATTAGCATGTTTTAGCAAAAGGAAGTGGGGAAATGCTGTTTCCACACACCCCCCCCCCTCCCCGCAACAGGCCTTTAGATAGAAATATTTTCTTCATTTCTCCAGAGGCTAATATTTATTTAACTGGGGTTTTGTAAGTTGAAATTAGAAGGCCTAATAGTGAAGAAATGAATTATATATACACATATATAGTAATTTTTATGTATGAAAGGATACAGAAAGTGGATTAAATGCATTTTTGCAGAGAGTATTATTTTTACCCTAAACCCTGCAGTGTACATTGATAAGATGGAACTCTTCTATCACCACAGCAGTTATCCACTTTAGGAAATTGACACTGATTTACCACTATTATATAACCTACTCCGATTTTTGAAATTGACCCAATAGTGTCCTTCAAACTGTTCCATCCAGGAGAAGATCCGGCCATGAGTCAGTTATTGTATGTAGGTGTCTTCAACCCTTTTTCATCCAAATCATTTCTTCAGACATTTTTTATAACCTTGAATTTTTTTTTAATTTTATTTAATTTTTTTAAATTGGTAGAAAAATTGCTTTACGGTTTTGAGTTGGTTTTAAATTGAATTTTTTTGTTACAGTGTCCCTCTTCCAATTTTAAACAGAGCATTCTTCACGTTGTTGTGTGATGTTTCGGCAGGACCGGACTCAGGATGTTGGTTCTCAGCTAGAACAGGCCAGAGGAGCTGCTGTGTCCTTCGCAAGGCCTTGTCCCTGGGGGCACATGGCCTCCATCCGTCCCTCAGTGATGACAGCCACAGACGCTCAACCAGCGTGGTATCCAGTGTCTTCACTGCATCGTTACCTTGTTTGGAAATGAAAAAGAATGTTGCAAGGAGCTACTTGATGCTTCTCATCAAAATGTCCTCCTGTATCTGTCATCCATTGGTGATTCTTGCATGATCCAATTTCATTTTGATATTTGAAAAGATGTTAACTTCGCAAGTCTGCCGTAGTCTCCACATTTTCCTCTTGACACATGACATTCTGCTGCAGAGAAGAGCTAGCCCTTCTTCCTATTTAGTTTGTTTACTTACCTGCTTACCTATTTATTACTCATGTGCACTCGTGAGTTTGGTGCTCAAGGTCATATCAGGTCTGAAATAAATGAATAACTTCTGTGTGTTTTAGATTTCATAAAATAAATTATATACACACAAATATAAAACGTGTGCTCACCTGTGTATGCATGTGCATCAACCCAAGGATGGGGAAGGAACACTAGAGGAATATGGATCATGTTGGCAGCATCACAAAAAAATTACAAAGAGCCCGTCGAGTCTCATGAATGGCATTCTACCAATTTAAAAAAATATATGTTGGCATTAAGTAAAACACATTTAGATTATTATCAGACTAGACAACTTCTAGGCTGCTCAAAATATACAAAACTGGGGGAAATGAAACGGTTGCTAGACTGTCTCCCACAGCAACTCATGGAGGATGCTTCTGAGCAAGACATTAAAATCCCCATGATTATTATTTAACATTTATTTGGCACCGTAAAAGCACACAGAGCTGTGTGGTAAATAAAGCCGTCCTAGCCTATAACACTGTGCCCCGAGGAACTCAGAGCCATGAAGCAATGGCCTAATTAGGCAGAGCCGCATGTGCCGTGGGGAGAAATTTCTTCAGTGTATACTGCTTTCATGACATACTTAGGAGGTTGCAGATGAGGTTTGTTTTGTTGTTTTAATCACTATCATGTTCAACTCTTTTTTGACCCATGGACTGCAGCCCACCAGGCTCCTCTGTTCATGGGATTCTCCAGACAAGACTACTAGAGTGGGTTGCCATTTCCTACTCCAGGGGAGATCTTCCCGACCCAGGGATTGAATGTTATCCCACCAGATGTTGAACACACAACAACTCTGGGTTTCTTTTCCCTTTACTTTTAAAGTCTCCCTATTTTAACGTTATTCTTATATATGAGATGTTCTATTGGAAATGTTTCAGGGGGCACTCAGGGAGATTCAGTGAGGGGTCCTTGGGACTCACCAAGCTAAAAGGACAGTGCATTAGATCTGGTTATGCCATAAATTACATTTGCTTCCTAAATATCGTTACTTTTTTCAAAAAAAGGATTAAAACCCCTCTCTTCATTGTGTCCTCCTCCACCAAGAAGACTGTTTCTCTTACAAACTGGATCAAATTTCTACACCTTATTTTTCCATCACTTCTGTTGTGCTTAGAATCTTCTATTTTCTTATCAAGTACTAGTATCAAGTGCTTCGTAGATGTTCGGTAGTCTAGATAGATACAGATATTAATGCTGTTAGGAAAATGCTAGTGCTTAAAATTGCATAATCTATATGCAACTATAGAACAAAATCCAAAGGGAAATAATACAAATAAAAGCTGTTTTGATCCCTTCCCATGCACAGTTCTACCCCTTAAGTGCCATTATTATAGAACAATTTTCTTGGATTCTCCAGCTTAAGGCTCTAAAAATCATTTTTAAAAGAAGTCAGATGTGTATCAAAAAACCAAAATATAATAAGAGGGCATGTAGATAGTTCTTAGTCTTTAAGTCATGAAAATACACATTTCAATGCTAATTTCAGGCCAATATTCAAAATTATATCATTCATTCTGACTATTTTATTATTAAATACATGATATTCTGAAATTATCTCCTCAAAAGGCTTAAAGGGACTTCCATCTCTAGTAGGCTAGGTGCCCTGGATGACTTCGATATTTTTGATAAAACAAAATACTGGAAGATAGACAATATTGAGTCACACTGTTGCACTGGCATAGAAGAAGGAATCTGCTGAGCTCTAAATAAAAATGAAAGCAGAAACCCGGGGAATAACCAGGAGCCAAAGCTGGCTTTGCCTGGGATTTCATCAGAAACCTGGAGGCCTTGAACATCTGCTTCAGTATGAAGGAAGAGAGAAAACGTAGGCCTGACCAAGGTGAGGAGTCTCCGAGGATGCTTCTCCTCATAAACCTGAGATCCTCAAGGAATCAAACCATTGTCCAGAAGGGAGATTGCTTGACTGCAATTTTGGTACTGTCTGGTTGGAGGGAAACGTATTTGTAATTTCACACAATGTATAGCCCCACATCACAATATTTGTGTGGAAGGAAGGAAGGAAGAAAAAGGAAGAGTGAATTTAAGGTTGTTTCAGGTTGGCAGGACACCAGGCCACTGGCAGAAATAGGTCCAAATCCCAGCTGAGTGAACCAGGTAGGAGACATTTACACACATAAATCCAGGGGAAAGAGCTGACATTTGCGTAAGTATAAACTCAGGCAGAAAGAAAGACACCACATAGGAGAGCCAGCTGAAACTGTAGACAGCAAAAGAGAATCCAAAATGGGAATTATCAGAATATAAATTTTGTCTCATATGTTTAAAGAAATAAGAGCTTGAAAATATAAACAAGCAGCAAGAGTTTATTCAAAAGCATGAAAATTTTCAAAAGAATAACATCATAACTTTATCTTCTACAAGTGAAATTAAAATTAAATGAATGCATTAGACAGAAAATTGAAGAAAATAAAAAAAAAAAAAAAAAAGAAGAAGAATTAGTGAACTGGCAGATAAAGAATGTAGCCACAGAGAAAAAATGATGAGGACTATGACAGGGAGATTGAGCCACAGGAAAAAAAGTGAAAAGTTTTGATTTCATCTAACTAGAATTCCAGAAGAAGAAAATAAAGAAAGGTTAAGAATCACTATTTAAAAGATAATGACAGCAGCGAAAAAGTCTCAGGGCTGTTGTGATTTATATCCAGGAAACCTATTGAGTTGCAGTCAACGCAAGTGAAATTCATAAAATTCATACTTATTTTTGTGAAACTGTGGAGCAGCCAAGGAGGGAAGACAATGAACTAGCCACCAGGCTGACCAATGATTTCTCAATGGTAAGAACAGAAGACATTGTTGTTTAGTCGCTAAGTCATGTCCAATTCTTAGTGACTCCATGGACTGTAGCCCACTAGGCTCCTCTGTTCATGGGCTATCCCAAGCAAAAAGACTGGAGTGAGTTGTCGTAAGTCAGAGTAATTGGCCTCTTCAAAGTGCTGATAGAAAATAGCTGTCAATCTAAATCCCTATGTCTTTCAAGAAGGGAAAAATAAAAATATATCCAGCTAGTCAAAATCGAACTTGTCACCAGCAGGGTCACTAAAGGACATTCTCAAGGGTGCATGTGAAGCAGAAGGAAGGTGACTTCGGTCTTAAAGTCTGGGATGTGTTGGTGAAGGGTAAGATGATGGGATGTGGGGACTTTCTGACCAGGATTTAAAGCCCCTCCATAGAACAGCTGCCTGCCTGAGACTTGTGTTTAGTGTTAAACGACTTAAGATCTTGAAGAGGTTAACAGTCTGGGGGCACCTAGAATGCCCTACCTATGTATAAGTAGGAGGAAAAGAACCTAAGGAACCTTCAGGAGGCACCATAAATTATGTCTAAGAGACATCTCAAAAGTGCTGTTCTGATACCAAATCTGTGATGCTCCTTTCAAACCTGATCCCATCTTTGCCAGCTGGCAACTCTGTTCTTCCAGTGGTTAATAAACTCTACTCTGCCTCTTTATCTAACATTCTATCAGGAAATCTCATTCACTGTGGTCTCCAAAAATATCAAGAGCTGGACCTCTTACTGCCATCTTTTCAGGGCATGTTCATCTCTCACCTGGAGTGTTGGGACTGCTTCTGCAGTCAGCCTGGATCCTCTTTCCAACCAAGCCAGCTGTTCCAAATGTAGTAGCAATTATACGTGTAGTCTTTTTAAAGCTTACGACAGGCCATGGTCCTTGTCTGTCTGACCTTCTAGCCACACCCATTATACCCTTGAGAAGCCCGAATCCCTAAATTACCCCAGACCCTGAATTGTTCCAGCCTCTATCACCTCCCTGACCTCTCCCAAGGCCTTGGCCTTCCTCTTTCCACACAAGCTTCCTTGCTTTTGTGATGTGTCTGAACATCATGTTGGCATGTTCTGAACTAAAAGACTAACCATTGCCTCTTTCTGGAAATTTCTTGCCCAGTTATTGCCCTGACTCCAGATAGCTACCTGATGGATCAACTAACTGAAACCTGCAACACCTCCCCAGAACTTCCCCACCTTTTTTTGTACTGTTTCCCCCATGACACCCATCACTATTACAACAGTATCTAGTTTAGCTATTTATTATGCTGAGTGGCTATTTTCTGTCTTCACTTTTGTTAAATATACATTCAGGGTTTTGATGGTTTTGTTTGCTGGCATATGCTAAGCTATGGCTGAATATTTGATGACTGAATGAAAAGCTACAACCATTTTACTTAAGACAGACAAAAATAAGGGAATATATAGCAAAATAGATAAATAAAGAAATTAAAGGTAAAATGAATAAAAGAAACCAAATTGCTGTTTTTAGCAAATATGACCATCTACAGTAGTCTCAAGAAATCTATAGGGAAATTACTACAATTAGTAAGAGAACTTGACATAATTGCTCTACACAAAATCAATACACCAAG
Source organism: Bubalus kerabau (assembly GCF_029407905.1). Lineage (NCBI taxonomy): Eukaryota > Metazoa > Chordata > Mammalia > Artiodactyla > Bovidae > Bubalus > Bubalus kerabau. The sequence continues at coordinate 107,677,699 of NC_073632.1, read as the reverse complement.
GTAGAATTGCATTTCTATTCTATGACTGCAAAGTTATTTAAATCATTAAAAAGAAAATATTTTAAGTAGAAAAGAAAAACATATAGGACTTTCAGTTCAGTTCCGTCACTCAGTTGTGTCCGACTCTTTGTGACCCCATGAATTGCAGCACGCCAGGCCTCCCTGTCCATCACCAACTCCTGGAGTTCACTCAAACTCACGTCCATCGAGTCAGTGATGCTATCCAGCCATCTCATCCTCTGTCGTCCCCTTCTCCTCCTGCCCTCAATCCCTCCCAGCATCAGAGTCTTTTCCAATGAGTCAGCCCTTCGCATGAGGTGGCCAAAGTACTGGAGTTTCAGCTTCAGCATCAGTCCTTCCAATGAACACCCAGGACTGATCTCCTTTAGAATGGATTGGTTGGATCTCCTTGCAGCCCAAGGGACTCTCAAGAGTCTTCTCCAACATCGCAGTTCAAAAGCATCAATTCTTCGGTGCTCAGCTTTCTTCACAGTCCCACTCTCCCATCCATACATGACCACAGGAAAAACCATAGCCTTGACTAGACGGACCTTTGTTGGCAAAGTAATGTCTCTTCTTTTTAATATGCCATCTAGGTTGGTCATAACTTTCCTTCCAAGGAGTAAGTGTCTTTTAATTTCATGGCTGCAATCACCATCTGCAGTGATTTTGGTAATAAACTAAAAATTTTTTTAAATTAACATTCAGTTTCAATACCATCAAACCAAATATGTATAAGAAATTTAAAAACAAATACTAAAGAAAATCTAAGTTAAAGATGGGCGACTATAGTATCTCAGACAGTAAAGACCATCTGCAATGCTAGGAGACCTGGGTTCGATCACTGCCTGGGTCATGAAGATCCTCTGGAGAAAGAAATGGCAAGCCAACCTAGTATTCTTGCCTGGAGGATTCCACGGACAAAGGAGCCTGGTGGGGGTGGGGGCGGCTACAGTCCATGGAGTCACAAAGAGTCAGACATGACTGAATGACTAACTTTCATTTTCACTTTCAAATGAAAGATATGGCAATTTTAAAATGAAAACTTAATATTGGACATATAATTAATGCTGCACAAACTGATATATCAGTTTACTTCAGTGACTCAGTCATGCCTGACTGTTTGAGACCTCCATGGACTGCAGCACACTCGGTTTCCCTGTCCATCACCGACTCCCAAAGCTTGCTCAAACTCATGTCCATCGAGTCAATGATGCCATCCAACCATCTTATGCTCTGTTGTCCCCTTCTCCTCCTGCCTTCAGTCATCCCCAGCATCAGGGTCTTTTCAAATGAGTCAGTTCTTCACATCAGGTGGTCAAAATATTGGAGTTTCAGCTTCAGCATCAGTCCTTCCAATGAATATTCAGGACCGATTTCCTTTAGGATTGAGTGGCTTGATATCCTTGCAGTCCAAGGGACTCTCAATAGTCTCCTCCAAAAGCAGTTCAAAAGCATCAATTCTTCAGCACTCAGCTTTCTTTATGGTCTAACTCTCAGATCCATACATGACTACTGGAAAAACCATAGCTTTGACTAGATGGACTTTGTTGGCAAAATAGTGTCTCTGCTTTTTAATAGGCTGTCTAGGTTTGTCAGGAGAAGGCAATGGCACCCCACTCCAGCACTCTTGCCTGGAAAATCCCATGGATGGAGGAGCCTGGTAGGCTGCAGTCCATGGGGTCGCTAAGAGTCCGACATGACTGAGCGACTTCACTTTCACTTTTTACTTTCGTGCATTGGAGAGGGAAATGGCAACCCACTCCAGTGTTCTTGCCTGGAGAATCCCAGGGACAGGGAGCCTGGTGGGCTGCTGTCTATGGGGTTGCACAGAGTTGAACACGACTGAAGTGACTTAGCAGTAGCAGCTAGGTTTGTCATAGCTTTTCTTCCAAGGAGTAAGTGTCTTTTAATTTCATGGCTGTAGTCACCATCTGCAGTGATTTTGGAGCCCCCTCTCCCCGCAAAAAAAAAAAAAGAAAAAAGAAAAAAATCTCTCACTGTTTCCACTGTTTCTCCATCTGGTCTGCCATGAAGTGATGGGACAGGATGCCATGATCTTAGTTTTCTGAATGTTGTGTTTTAAGCCAACTTTTTCACTTTCCTCTTTCACTATCATCAAGAGGCTCTTTAGTTCTTCTTTGTTTTCCACCATAAGTTTGGTGTCCTCTACATATCTGAGGTTATTGATATTTCTCCTGGCAATCTTGATTCCAGCTTGTGCTTCATCCAGCCCAGCATTTCACATGATGTACTCTGCATATAAGTTAAATAAACAGGGTGGAGACATACAACCTCAACATACTCCTTTCCCAATTTTGAACCAGTCCATTGTTCCATGTCCAGTTCTAACTGCTGTTTCTTGACCTGCATACAGATTTCTCAGAAAGCAGGTAAGGTTGTCTGTTATTCCCATCTCTTTAAGAATTTTCCTGAGTTTGTTGTGGTCCACACAATCAAAGGCTTTCGCATAGTCAATAAAGCAGAAGCAGATATTTTTCTGTAACTCTCTTGCTTTTTCTATGATCCAGTGGATGTTGGCAATTTGACCTCTGGTTCCTTATATAAATCCAGCTTGAACTTTCAGAAGTTCATGGTTCACATACTGTTGAAGCTTCACTTGGAGAATTTTGAGCATTACTTTGGTAACATGTGAGATGAGTGCAATTGTGTGGTAGTTTGAACATTCTTTGGCATTGCCTTTCTTTGGGATTGGAATGAAATCTGACCTTTTCCAGTCCTGTGGCCACTGCTGAGTTTTCCAAATTTGTTGGCATATTGAATGCAGCACTTTCACAGCATCATCTTTCAGGATTTGAAATAGCTCAACTGGAGTTCCATCACCTACACTAGCTTTGCTCGTAGTGATGCTTACTAAGGCCCTTTTGACTTCACATTCCAGGATGACTGGCTCTAGGTGAGTGATCACACCATCGTGATTATCTGGGTTCTGAAGATTATTTTTTGCACAGTTCTGTGTACTCTTGCCACCTCTTCTTGATATCTTCTGTTTCTGTTAGGTCCATACCATTTTTGTTCTTATTGTACCCATCTTTTCATGAAATGTTCTCTTGGTATATCTAATTTTCTTGAAGAGATCTCTAGTCTTTCCCATTCTGTTGTGTTCTTTTTTTTTTTTTTTTTTTTTTTGCATTGATCACTAAGGAAGGCTTTCTTATCTCTCCTTGCTATTCTTTGGAACTCTGCATTCAGATGGATATATCTGTGATTTTCTCCTTTGCCTTTAGCTCCTCTTCTTTTCTCAGCTATTTGTTAGTCCTTTTCAGACAACTATTTTGCCTTTTTGCATTTCTTTTTCTTGGAAATGGTCTTGATCACTGGCTCCTGTACAATGTCACAAACTACTGTCAATAGTTAATCAGGCACTCTATCAGATCTAATCCCTTTAATCTATTTGTCACTTCCACTGTATAATCATAAGGGATTTGATTTAGGTAGTATCTGAATGGTCTAGTGGTCTTCCCTACTTTCTTCAATTTATGTCTAAATTTGGCAATAAGGAGTTCACGATATGAGCCACAGTCAGCCCCCAGTCTTGTTTTTGCTGATTGTATAGAGCTTCTCCATCTTTGGCTTCAAAGAATATAATTAATCTGATTTTGGTATTGACCACCTGGCAATGTCGATGTGTAGAGTCGTCTCTTGCGTTGTTAAAAGAGGGTTTTTGCTATGACCGGTGTGTTGTCTTGACAAAATTCTGTTAACCTTTTGCCCTGCTTCGTTTTGTACTCCACGGCCAAATTTGCCAGGTATCTCTTGACTTCCTACTTTTGCATTCCAGTCCCCTATAATGAAAAAGATATCTTTTGTGGGTATTCTATAAGGTGTTGTATGTCTTCATAGAACCATTCAACTTCAGCTTCTTCAGCATTACTGGTCAGGGCATAGACTTGAATTACTGTAATATCAAATGGTTCTTTGCCTTGGAAATGACTCAGGATCATTCTGTCATTTTTGAGTTGCATCCAAGTACTGCATTTCGGACTCTTTTGTTGACTACGAAGGCACTCCATTTCTTCTAAGTGATTCTTGCCCACAGTAGTAGATATAATGGTCATATGCATTAAATTCACCTATTCCAGTCCATTTTAGTTTGCTGATTCCTAAAATGCCAATGTTCACTCTTGCCATCTCCTGCTTGACTGCTTCCAATTTACCCTGATTCATGGACCTAACATTCCAGGTTCCTATACAATATTATTCTTTACAGCAGTGGACTTTACTTCCATCACCAGTCACATTCACAGCTGGGTGTTGTTTTTCCTTTGGCTCCATCTCTTCATTTTTTCTGGAGTTATTTCTCCACTCTTCTCCAGTAGCATATTGGGCACCTACCCACCTGGGGAGTTCATTCAGTGTTCTATCTTTTTGCCTTTTCGTACTGTTCATGGGGTTCTCAAGGCAAGAATATTGAAGTGGTTTGCCATTCCCTTCTCTAGTGAACCACATTTTGTCAGAACTCACCACCATGACCAATTTGTCTTGGGTGGCCCTACATGGCATGGCTCATAGTTTCATTAAGTTAGTCAAGGCTGTGGTCCATATGATCAGTTTGATTAGTTCTGTGATTGTGGTTTTCATTCTGTCTGCCCTCTGATGGATAAGGATAAGAGGCTTATGGAAGCTTCCTGATGGGGGAGACTGACTGTGGGGGAAACTGGTGTATAATTTCAGTGCAATTCAAACAAGTCTCCCAACATAGTTTTCACAAACTTCATGAACTATTTCTAAAATTTAGAAGGAAGACAAATGACCAAGGATCACCAAGGCACTGTTGAAGAAGAATAAGGTGGAAGTAATTGCTCAACTAGATATTATAGTGTAATATTAATTAAATTACAAATGTTTAATAAAGAAACTGTCATAAAGATAAATTGTTAAATAAGATTAATTAAAACAGATATAAACCCTAAAGCAGATTTAAACATTCAGAATGCCCAGAAACAAACCCATCACTGTGGCAAAGATCCATCCTGGAGGGTGCAGGGCAGATGAGTGGGAAATGGATGACGTCTACGGCAAACAGTTAATTCATCTTGAAAAACAAGGTTGTTTGCCCTGAGCGTTTTTAGGAAAAACGTGAGAGAGTCTTACAGTCTATAGGTAGCAAAATATTTCTTAAGCAAGACCCCTTCAAAAGGCAGAAGATATTGACAATTTTGACTACTATAGAATGAAAAGGCTTTTATTCATTAAAAGATACTGTCAAGCAAAACGGCAAGCCACAAATTGAGAGAGGATATTTTGAGCACTTAAAATGAATAAAGAACTGACATTCATAGAATTAAAAAATATTTTCACTAATCAATAAGAAAAACACAAACAATCCGATGGAAAAACTAGCCCCCAAAAAAGGACATGAATAGGTATTTTCTGAAGTGGAATATGAGTGGCCCGCATTCTATGAGAGTCATCCAGAGTACAAATCAGGAAAATAGAAATGAAGTCCACAATTCAAATCTCTTCCTCTTCCAACAAACTGTCAAAAATTAAAGTCTGATAAAATCAAGTTGGAGAAGATATAGAAGAATGAGAAAGCATACATGCATCAGTGTAAATTGGTAATGTATGGGATTGGTCATTGTACCAATAAATGTAAATTGGTACAATATGGGATTATCTTGAAAAACTGAACATGCTTATGACTAAATATTCCTCCAGTGAAATATTGTCCATGGGACCATGAAGTTATATAAGAATGTTCTCTGAGTTCTTTTTAAGAAAAGGAGGCAAATAATTGGAATGCCTATCAGTAGCAGAACTGACAAATCAGTTGCAAAATATCTCTTTAGTAGAATATTCCAGAGCAGTAAAAAATAAATTAATAAATTAACCAGAACCAAATACATCACTGTGGAGAAATCTCCAGAACATAATGTAGAGAAAAATAAGTCACACAGGAGTTCATGTAGTAAGACCCCATTTACAGGTAGTTCAAAGCAGACACATTCAACAGAATTTATTGTTTAGGAATGTATACATAGACGGCAATAGAACAATAAAGAAAATAAAGGAATGATTACGTGAAATTCAAGAAAATGGATACCTCTAGACAGGATGCAAAGTCAGGCAGAGGCATAAAATGATTAGGTAAAGTATCAATCATAATCTTTTTTAAAAACTAGGTCCTTAGTACAAGTTTGTTTTTCTTTTAACTTTATGTAATCTATTATGTCCTCTCTTTGCGTCTCATAACACGCTTGCTTTAAAAAGTCAATGTATCAAATTTATAAGCTGTCAAGCTGTCATGTGCTTTTAGGTTATAACATTGGCACAGAATAAGCTTATCTTTTTCATCTGACTTGATGCTGTGTCTTTCCTTAGACATCCAAAGTAACATACTAATCTCAGCCCACGTCCACAAATTAAATACAAGTGAAAATGTCCACTCAGAGGCCCACTTTGGGGTTTTAGTGTTCTTTTTGGAGCATTTACTGAAACAAAGTTCTCTATGACATGAAAATAGATCCTGGATTCTAATTGGAAAGTTCCCCATCAGAATCAAACTAGACAACTAGAGATAAACATGTACCCGTGCAGTCCTCCAAGGTACAGGTCAGTCTTCCTATTTCAGTTTCAAGAATTTTGTGTTACTGTGTGAATCTGGCCCATGTAAACTAGAAAATGGTTAAAACCGTACTTTTGCAAATTTAAGACATGTTATTCTCAAATGCCAACATGAAAAGGTCAAAAAGATAAAAACATGAATAAAACGTGGGCAAGTATATATAAAATACATAAAATGAAGATACGTTCTAATACTTTTACTTTATGCAAGAATGCTGTTGCTAAAAGTTATGTGTACACTTTCTAGAAATTAAAAGTTAAATTATAGGACACTGTCATTTACAAGTTTACATTTTTTTAGGCAATTACCACAATTCTTCATCATTAACTGACAAGATATATAAGTAATTTTAGCACTCAAGAATGGTCTCTGAAACACCACTGGAATTTTATAAGTCAATATAAAATGGCACTAATATTAATTCTATTAAATATTTTACTTGCAAATCAATTTACTCAAGTTCGCTTAGAGCAAGTGGCATAATGCAGTTGCAAATTGTATTACAAGTAGATTTTCTCTAAATAATCATTCTCAGTTCCATGCCTCCAACTAAATAATCCTGAGATGTCTGCATTCGATTATTTGGAAAATAATAATTATAACAATTATAGTATTTCCTGGGGGACAAATAATCTAGCAAATTAAATCCAGTGAAATATAAATATGTCACCATTATCTTTTAATATTTGTGAATGGAATCAGGGAATACAGAAGCTATTATTCAATAAATAAATAAGTATGGACTTACTGTTAGCACTGAACAGTAACCATACAGATGTGTCCAGGGCTATTTAACAAGGTTCCTTGTAATTCCATAGCAAAGAATTAATGAGGAGATTTGTGTTAAACCAGGATCTGACCCTGAATAAAACAATCTTTATTTTCAGCTTCAACATAACAACATACTGTTGCTTAAATATGCTTGTGGATTTACTAAACTGTTATCCTTGCTCAGACGAAAATGAAAGCAGAGGGAAGTGGTGTGGTTTTTAGAACCATGAAAACAAACTAAAAAGTCTCTCATCTCAAGGATCTATGCTTCAGGCACCTCCTCTCCAAGTCTGTGTCCAGTTAAATTGAAAAGCTTGTGTTAGTCGCTTTGTGACGTCCAGCTCTTTGTGACCCGTGGACTGTAACCCACCAGGCTTCTATGGCCATAGGATTCTCCAGGCACGAATACTGGAGTGGGTAGCCTTTCCCTTCTCCAGGGGATCTTCCCAACCCAAGGATTAAACCCAGGTTTCCCTCATTGTAGGCAGATTCTGTGCTGTCTGTGCCACCAGGGAAGCCCCAAGTAGCTTATGTGGTCCCAAAACAAATAGACTACCCCAAATCTTTGCAGTATAGCCAATCTGGATGATTCAGGGATTATCTCACAAAACCAGGGTCAACATCGCACAAGCTCAAAGTCACTCGGTTGATGAACGTAATGGATGAAGTATGGTGAGTAGAAGCTGAAACCTTGTCATTTCTTTTCACACCACAAGTACTTCCCTGTGGTCACTTTTTTTTTTATTGTCTATAAGGTATCTTTATCTGTAAGCTTTATTAACTCTTGGAATGTCCTGTAAGAGGCAATATTTTCCATCAATTCATATATATTATCATAAGGCCAAACCTAAGATGTAAATCTTGTAGAAACTGAGGCATCAGTTAGCAAGAAGAATAGTTTCCAGAATGGTTATTGCTGAATTTTTTTTTTTTTTTTTTTTTGGCAGGGGAAGGGAAGACACTGAGATGCCCTTAAATAAGTCATGTGGGTGTGAAACCATTCATACTGTGAATAAGGTCAGTCAAGGGTTAGCCTCATATCTCAAGCTCATTTCAGTGCCACTCAAGGAAGAGATGGGACGCAGCCCCCCAGCCCACTATGGCTTTCTCACCTCTACTTCTGTCAGCTGAGAGGTTCTATTAATGGTAGAGATTTATGAGTGCCTATGACTTCTTAATTTACCTGGCTGTACTTCATCATTCCTCTTGATGAAGTAAGCACACTGGCACACATTCTATTTTTTATTTCCCACCAAATAGGTCACCATCTGGCTTTTATTAATTGAACATTCAATTGTTATTTAATCATCTATACACCTGAAGCTGTAAGAAATGACACAGGGTAATTCCATTTACTCTTTACCTGGTTTCCCCCTATGGTACTGTCTTACAGATATGGATGGACAGAGTTGATACAGAACATTTGCATCATCACAAGGATCCCTCATGTCTATGCACTCCCCTTCCTGTCTCCTCTGTCCTTAGCTCCTGGCAACCACAAATGTACTTTCTGAATAGTATTGCATGTTTTGGATATAACAAATTTTGTTTAGACATTGATGCATTGACAAGCATCTCTATTGTTTCCAGTTTGAGGCTGTTCTGAATAAAGCTATGTTGAGGACTGTGGATGAGCTGTTGTGTGAATGCATGCCTTTATTTCCCTGGGAAATAAAATATTGCCTAAATATTTCTCTCAGCTTTGACCTTGTTTCCTCTAAGCTAATGGAACCTCTTCCTTCCCCTTTACCAAGGTAGCTCTTCCTGTTCATTCAGGACTAAAGTTAAATCACTTCTTCATGAACCACATGTGTACAAAGCTTCCTGAGATATACCACAAAATTGCATAAATCCCTGATCCGCAAGACAGGCTTAGGCTCCTCCCCATGTGCTCAGTGCCTACTCTCTACCCCAGAAGTGCATCTTAATGTTCTGGATTACCTCATTACTTGACATTCTGTCTCTACCACTAAGTTCATGATCAGTAGAGACTCATGTGGCTTACCTTTGTGTGTTAATCGCTACCATTCACAGTTCCTGGCACATAAAAGGGTCTCAGCAAAGCATACTGAATTCAAAGAGAACTGAGCCCACCTGCACGTAGAAGCTGTATTAGACATAATAACCACTGAATCGTTACTCTCAGATCCCAAGACATTAGACCTGGAACTATCCTGCCTCCTGGAGCTCTTAGGAGCTCTTAGGAGCTATTGTTATCCTTTCAATAGATACTACCTCTCATTTCGCTGTTACAATAGCTCTAGCTTGGTTTTAAAAATACTTCTCTTTGGTAGTATGAAGAAGGGTCTAGACTGTTCTCTTCTCTCCGGGTGGACTGTTTCCTCAGAAGAGGGAATACGACCCGCAGTGACTGAGCTGATAAGCCACGGCTCAGGTGGCCATGAGGGAAGGGGCATTCAAGTGCCAGCTCCATCTCAGGAGAATCTCAGAGAAGTGGCTGGATTGGGGTCAGCTGGGGTCACATAACAATTCCTGAACTAATTACTGGGATAAAAGCCCCCAGAGTGGTGGGGGCTGGGCAGCTGGGGTTGGAACAGATGCACTTGGACAGGACAGATCCCACGAAGGAAGAGGAACCACTTCTCCCATCAGGGGGGAGTCAGAGAGGTCAGAGGAACCTCAGAGGCCCACAGGTAACTACTTATTGCATTGACTTCACTTCACTGCACCCCTCCTCAATTCTTAGCAACCTAGGACCCCTATGTTGGTGGGATAAGGAGGACAACTTGAAAACATACAGTACATAAAGCCACCTCTTTTGTGTGTATTGGGCTCAGGAGGTTGAGGAAAATATTTTTTTTCCCCTAAAAAAAATGTAGTCTGATACAAGGTTTTCCAATAAATTTTATTATGTCCCAGAAATAGAAATCTTAAAACTAGAATTTTGACTTGTTGGTCTCATATATCAACTAACACAAGTGCTTAGAGTCTTAAGTCATTTCCTAGGTAATGGAGCTCAAACTGCACCTCATGTAGTCATCACTTCTAGCTTTTCTGTAGCACTGATCCCAGCTTCTGTGCGAAGACTTTGAGTGATGAGAAACTCATTGCTTTGCAAACAAACAGAAAATAAAAACAGACTACTATGACAACTATAATTATTAGGGATATACTGCTTACGATAAGTCTACTTTTTCTTTCTCACTCTTACCATCTAGTCTTCTCTAGTTTGCTCTCTGCAGTATTACAGAATAAATGTTCCATCTTCTACATGACAACATTTGACTATTTGAAGACAGATACTTTGTGTCCTCATCGCCCTCTCTTTTTCAGGGTAAATATCCCCATGTCTTACTGTTATGAAATCATATAACAAAACTTATGATCAAAACAAAACTTATGATCAAAACAGCAACTTGGTAGTCTTGACATCACCATGTGAATTTTAAAAATACATTGGTTAGCCTTTGTAATTTTCATTATTCATGAGTCACTTTGAAAGTCATGCCATGTATTGACTTACAGTTTTTAGAGAATTATTTTATTTGAGTTGCAAAAGCATATCCTTCGACCAATAAGTGCCCCCCCAGTTCCAGGCCATCGAGTGTGTAGAAGGATAAATGCATATGTCACATTGTATTTGGGGATTTGAAGATGAGGATCTTCACACAGCCATCCCTGGGAACTCTTAAATGTCTCTTCTGTGTATAGTAAATATGCTACAGTTTAATTTCGTTTGAGTAAAAGGTTGGTCATTGTTCGTGTCCCTGGTGCTTGCATTGGTTCACACATCACATCAACCCGGGAGAGTAATTACCCTTCCTCAGGCCAACAAAACTTGATAAATTGTAAAAGCCTTCCAGTGGAAGTCTTCCCATCACCCAGTGGCAGTAATAAATCAACCAAGCAATGCCATCCAGAAGTCACTTCATTATGGAGTGTACACTGAGGAAATGACTTTCTGCATTAAGCAGAAAGCATTGCTTACTTAGGAGGGAAGGGCTATTATAGTCAAAGGAAAAACTTGACCTTAAAGTACTGCTGCGTCCCTTGATGTCTAATTGGCATTTAAAAAATAATCATTGTAGACAATATATTGGGATCTTTTCTGCTTCCGTACGGATCCTGCTGGAAGCACTTTTTCCTAGGCCCTGGGAGAACAAAGCTGCAGCATCACCTCTTGCTTGGGGTGTGTAGGAAGTCCTCCTTGCCTGTTGGCTCCTACAGCCGTGTTCCCTGTGCTCTCCTGCCCAGGGCTCCCTGACCTCTCTCTGTACTTCTTGTGCTCCTGCAAAACCCTCAACTCTTTTTTTTCCTGAGTGCCTTTCCACTGATTTTTTTTAAAAAACAAAACCGAGAATTATTACTGCATCCTTAAAGACCCTGCATGATCTAGCTCTATCTTTATCTGTGATGTGGCTTTCTCTGTAGAGTCCCATAGAGGTGAAAGGTCTATTTGCTTTCCAGAGAGCAAATAAGAGCCCTGCGAAGCCTTAGCCCTGCGGAGTGGACTTCACCAGGCGCTTTCTCCACTTGGCAGCTCTGCCTTTCCTTTGGGTTCTCCTTTCCTGGGGGTGAGTAACTAAGTGCACTCCGTATTAGAGAAGAGGGATTAAGTCCATCCTCCCAGAGGAGAAGGATCTAGGCATACTGCTTGCAATTCTTCTGTGAGAAGTATTTGTCTCTTTCCATTTATTTTTTTACATAATCATTTCTTTATAAAGTATGGGCTCAAGGATATGTATTATTATTTGGATATTATCTAAGACAAATTGTTTTTGTTGTTGCTTGGTTTCTACTAGCTGCTTTGGCTACTGGAAATTCCTTCAAGTTGTCTTTGCTCAGTTTAGTTAGAGTCTCTGTCTTTTCTTTAAGCCTTTTCTCAGACATATATATTGTAAATATATGCTTCCTGGCTATGGCCTTTTCTTCCATTCAATGCAAGTTCTGAATTTTAATTAATCCCAATTTATACACCCATTTAAGGTCTTTTTTTTTTTTAAGTCAGAAAACTAGAAATAGAAAGAAACTGCTGTGATCTACACTAAAGGATGTCTACAAATAAAACCATACAACTTTCAAACTTAATGGTTAAATATTAGAAACCTTCTGCTAGGTCAGGAACAAGAAAGGAATATCCACCATCACCACTTAACACCATGAGTGTAAAAAAAGGTTGTTGGCAAGAAGTGTATATTTACAATATACATGTCTGAAAAATACTGAACACTGTACTGTATCCTGGCCAGTAGAAAAAGAAGGAAAAGGCACCATTAAAGTTGAAAAAGAAAAAAAAAGCCATTATTTACAGATGACATGTTTATGCATGCAGAAAGCTAAAAGAATCTACTAAAGAAATAACAAAAATAGCAAGTGTATCGGAGAAGGCAATGGCACCCCACTCCAGTACTCTTGCCTGGAGAATCCCATGGACGGAGGAGCCTGGTAGGCTCTAGCCCATGGGGTCGCTAAGAGTCGGACACAACTGACTAACTTCACTTTCACTTTTCACTTTCATGCATTGGAGAAGGAAATGGCACCCCACTCCAGTACTCTTGCCTTGAGAATCCCAGGGACGGGAGAGATTGGTGGGCTGCCATCTATGGGGTCGTACAGAATCGGACACGACTGAAGCGACTTAGCAGCAGCAGCAGCAGCAAGTGTATACAACAATGTTGGTGAATAGAAGGTCAATATATAAAAATCAACTTTATTTCTATATAATAATAAAAAAACATGGAAAATAAAATTTTTAAATACCACTTACAAGAGAATGAAAAATTAAATAACTAAAATTTAAAAAAATTTAATGACATCAAAATATAACTAAAGAAAATGAAAGATTACCTAAATAAGTTGAAAGGCACACCATGTTGATGGATTGGATACCTCAATATCATTAAGAAACTCAATTATCCTTTAATTCCAAGATTCAATGAAATTCCAATAAAAATCCCAGAAGGTTTATTTTGCAGAAATTGTAAAACAACTTAATTTTAAAATCTACGTACAAACAGGAAAGATCTATGCCAAGCTAGTGCTCATAAGGAGTAAACCTGGAGAACATACAACCCTGGCGTCAATAAGGGGTGGTGGTGGTGAGGGTAGACACACAGACCACCGTAACAGACAGACAGCACAGTGGGGTCCCCAGCACACAGTCACCAGGCCTACGACGAAAGCTCCATTGCAGCCCATTTGGGAAAGAAAGATCTTGCCAATTAATTGTAGTCCATTAATTAGAAGTGGAAAAATGTCTTGATCTCCGCACCTAACACTATAGACCCAACCAATTTGAGAAAAAAAAGATAATATAAATAAAAAGTTAAAACAAAAACTAAAAACTAAAAGAAAAGCAAACAATATCATCATGATTTGAGGGGCAAATATCTTTTTATTAAACAGCACTCCAAAACCACTAATCATAAAGGCATTTTTTTTCTGAAAAAATGTATTTCTGAATATCTTCTTGAATTTCCTCATTTGTGTATCATGCACACATTTTGTTTTGGTAATTCTTTATCCTTTTGCTTAGAACTCAACCTTTTACTTAAAATTTTAAAATGAGATCTGACTAAATATTACTTAATATTTCTTTCTCCTCTAGTACACTATGATTCCAATATATTGAAGAAGATCATTCCCCCTCTAAGCATTTAATTTTTAAAATACAAGATTATAAGATGATATTTAAGTAACAGGTTCAGTTATAAAAGCCTTCGTGATTTTGAATGACTAAAAGCTCTTCTGTATAACAGTCACACTTTTCAACTGCTAGCAAATTTGCTAGTTACCAAGCGGAAGACCATTTCTGTTCTGTATTTCTGCTTCATGGGAGATGTTCTCAATATCAAGAAGGTATTTCAGCTACTGAAATTCCAACTGAATCCCAACAATGGGATAAAATATTCCTAACTAACATAGGTTTAGTACAGAGACCAATTATAGAATACTATGGGCCTGTATTCATCATCATTTGAAGAGTTAACACACTTTACCTAAATGGTGTTTCCCTTTTGATCCTATATATAACTGACTTATTAATAGAATAATTGTAAAAACACTTTCAATACTTAGTGAAGTGACTATATATATAAAGAGCAATGCTAAAAATTGTATTATATGCATAATCATATACAAATTATATACAAAATTCTGAGTAATATACATCTATTCTCAGCTTTTTATATCTTTATAAAACTATATATATAAACAGAAAAACAGATGTAGAAGGGATGGAAGCCAGAAATTTATTTAACTTTGCTCCTTGGCATTTCAATGTAGGCAATGAAATAGGCACTTTACTCAATGATTCTGATGTGATATGATCTCCAGTGTTACATGGAAACTAACACCCATACAAACACATAAACTACAAAACTCTGAAGACTTAGTATTATATATATATATAGGTTTTCAGTGAGGGTGTTTATGTGTGTTAAAGGAAGCAGACAGCTTAATGGGCTTGAAAAAGATATTGGTGGAGTATTCTTATTTTGGTCCGTATAGCCAAAGCTATGGTTTTACCAGAACTCATGTACCAATGTGAGAGTTGGACTATAAAGAAGGCTGAATGATGAAGAATTGATGCCTTTGAACTGTGGTATTGGAGAAGACTCTTGAGAGTCCCTTGGACTGCAAAGAGATCAAACCAGTCCATCCTAAAGGAAATCAGTCCTGAATATTCAATGGAAGGACTGATGCGGAAGCTGAAGCTCCAATACTTTGGCCAGCTGATGCAAAAAGCCGACTCACTAGAAAAGACCCTGATGCTGGAAAAGATTGAAGGCAGTCAGAGGAGGGGACAACAGAGGATGAGATGGTTGGATGGCATCACCGACTTGAAGGACATGAGTTTGAGCAAGCTCCAGAAATTGGTGATGGACAGGGAGGCCTGGCCTGCTGCAGACCATGGGTCACAAAGAGTCAGACATGACTGAGCAACTGAACAACAACAAAATTCTTATTTAGAAAAAAATGTAAATAGTATTCATTGGTTCAGTTCAGTTCAGTTTAGTCGCTCAGTCGTGTCCAACTCTTTGCGACCCCATGAACCACAGCACACCAGGCCTCCCTGTCCATCACCAACTCCCAGAGTCCGCCCAAACCCATGTCCATCTAGTCGGTGGTGTCATCCAACCATCTCATCCTCTGTTGTTCCCTTCTCCTCTGGCCCCCAATCCCTCCCAGCATCAGGGTCTTTTCAAATCAATCATCTCTTTGCATGAGGTGGCCAAAATATTGGGCTTTCAGCTTCAACATCAGTCCCTCCAATGAACACCCAGGACTGATTTCCTTTAGAATGGACTGTTTGGATCTCTTTGCAGTCCCAGGGACTCTCAAGAGTCTTCTCCAACACCACAGTTCAAAAGCATCCATTCTTCAACACACAGCCCTCACAGTCCAACTCTCACATCCATACATGACCACAGGAAAAACCATAGCCTTGACTAGACGGACCTTTGTTGGCAAAATAATGTCTGCTTTTGAATATGCCATCTAGGTTGGTCATAACTTTCCTTCCAAGGAGTAAGCATCTTTTAATTTCATGGCTGCAGTCACCATCTGCAGTGATTTTGGAGCCCAGAAAAATAAAGTCTGACACTGTTTCCACTGTTTCCCCATCTATTTCCCATGAAGTGATGGGACCGGATGCCATGATCTTAGTTTTCTGAATATTGAGCTTTAAGCCAACTTTTTCACTCTCCTCTTTCACTTTCATCAAAAGGCTCTTTAGTTCCTCTTCACTTTCTGCCATAGGGTGGTGTCATCTGCATATCTGAGGTTATTGATATTTCTCCTGGCAATCTTGATTCCAGCTTGTGCTTCTTCCAGCCCAGCATTTCTCATGATGTACTCTGCATATAAGTTAAATGAGCAGGGTGACAATATACAGCCTTGACATACTCCTTTTCCTATTTGGAACCAGTCTGTTCTTCCATGTCCAGTTCTAACTGTTGCTTCCTGACCTGCATACAGATTTCTCAAGAGGCAGGTCAGGTGCTCTGGTATTCCCATCTCTTTCAGAATTTTCCACAGTTTGTTGTGATCCACACAGGCTTTGGCATAGTCAATACAGCAGAAATAGATGTTTTTCTGGAACTTTCTTGCTTTTTCGATGATCCAGGAGGTGTTGGCAACTTGATCTCTGGTTCCTCTGCCTTTTCTAAAACCAGCTTGAACATCCAGAATTTCATGGTTCACGTATGCTGAAGCCTGGCTTGGAGAATTTGGAGCATTACTTTACTAGCTTGTGAGATGAGTGTAATTGTGTGGTAGTTTGAGCATTCTTTGGCATTGCCTTTCTTTGGGATTGGAATGAAAACTGACCTTTTCCAGTCCTGTGGCCACTGCTGAGTTTTCCAAATCTGCTGGCATATTGAATGCAGCACTTTCACAGCATCATCTTTTAGGATTTGAAATAACTCAACTAGAATTCCATCACCTCCACTAGCGTTGTTCATAGTGATGCTTCCTAAGGCCCACCTCACTTCACATTCCAGGATGTCTGGCTCTAGGTGAGTGTGAGTGATCACACCTTTGTGATTATCTTGGTCATGAAGATCTTTTTTGTACAGTTCTTCTGTGTATTCTTGCCACCTCTTCTTAATGTCTTGTGCTTCTGTTAGGTCCATACTATTTCTGTCCTTTATTGAGCCCATCTTTGCATGAAATGTTCCCTTGGTATCTCTAATTTTCTTGAAGAGATCTCTAGTCTTTCCCATTCTATTATTTTCTTCTATTTCTTTGCATTGATCACGGAGGAAGGCTTTCTTCTCTCTACTTGCTATTCTTTGGAACTCTGCATTCAAATGGGTATATCTTTCTCTTCTCACAGCTATTTGTAAGGCCTCCTTGGACAGCCATTTTGCTTTTTTGCATTTCTTTTTCTTGGGGATGGTCTTGATCCCTGTCTCCTGTACAATGTCACGAACCTCCGACCATAGTTCATCAGGCACTCAGTTTGATTATAAAAGCAATACATGCTTCATGAAGATAATTTTAAAAATATAGTATAGTGAATAGGCCCCCATCATTCTACCCTCCAGAGATCATCACTACCACACATTATATATCTTTCAAGTCTTTTTACTTTAGGTGTGATTTTAAATTAAAAGATAAAATATTATTATGAAATTTAGTTTGTAAAAAATAGGTATGTTAAGTCTCAGAAGGGGTAAAAAAAGAAGAATTAGAATTAGGGTCAATCTGTAAGATTCCATTCAGGGATAAACTAAATAGCATTATAAACCATTTTCATTTTCCATAAAACACCTCATTCATTCCATGCAGTTTGAAACTCATTTTCATTTAAAATTTCAAAATGATGAAAACTGAATTATTCAAACTTATTTGTTTTAAGAATCACTTCAAGATGATGATATCAAAGCCTTTCAACAGGAAAAAAAAAAAAAATCCCTCGTGTTGGTGACATAGCACATGTGCTCTTTGACCTCTGACATCTTTGTGATCCAGTCATGGCTCTTCCTCTCCTTTGAAGGGTTCTACCTGTGTGAGACCCCAACTCGTGCTCTTGATCTCCAGCCATGAGACCCTTGAACCCTCCGAGGGGCCACTTAAGGTCTTACTTTCTGAGGTCTGAATACACGTCCTCACTCCATGGGAGCTCCACAGCTATTTCACTCTACATTCAGGTCCTGCCCACCACGTTTTTGGAAGCCAGTTGGACACATCAGAAGGTTGAGCCCAAGTTCACCATCTCCTATCCCTACTTTGCAAATAGTAACATGAAAACAAGAAGCCCACAGTCCCTGATTGGCCAACACCTCCACGGGTCCCAAAAGAAAGTACAGTGTTAGTCGCTCAGTCATGTTCAACTCTTTGTAACCCCATGGACTATAACCCTGAAGACTCTTCTGTCCATGGAATTCTCCAGGCAAGAATACTGGAGTGGGTAGCCATTCCCTTCTCCAAGAGATCTTCCCCATCCAGGGATCAAACCTGGGTCTTCTGAATTGCAGGTGGTTTTTACTGTCTGAGCCACCAGGGAAGCCCAGGAACCCCCCAAAACCAGTATTCTATACAATGACTGAAGCACAACTCTCCAGGATCAATTCTTCCAGTTCTCATAGTCCCAGGCTCCATACATCAGTGTAGGAATGCAGTTTTGAATCAGTGAGTCAGAAGAACTTTTGTCCTATTTCAGTGATAATTTCACA
Source organism: Bubalus kerabau (assembly GCF_029407905.1). Classification (NCBI taxonomy): domain Eukaryota; kingdom Metazoa; phylum Chordata; class Mammalia; order Artiodactyla; family Bovidae; genus Bubalus; species Bubalus kerabau. The sequence goes on along the minus strand of NC_073632.1, from coordinate 107,659,198 downwards.
CGTGATAATTTCAGTTGCCTTTTCACTGAAGAAGGTGACAAAACACAACTCTGTTTGAACTGAGAGCTGCATCCTCCTCTGAGCTCATTTGTCATTTTTTTTTTTTTTTTGGCATTTTTACCTTAAATGACAATAGCCCCATCATTGCCCATAATGCAATCAGGTAACCATAAGCAAATGGACTGCAGCAAATGTTCTGTCCAACGGGATCCACCTCTCCACTTGATTCAGTGTTTTAAAAGAGTTTTGTGAGGACAGCATCTGGCAGAAATGCCTAATCAGGGTGTTTGGAGTATCAACCATTTTAACGCATGTCAATCCCACCGTCATTCCCACTGGCCAACACGTCTGCTCTCTTGGGAGCGCGCCTGGTAGGGTTGTCCGTCCACTCATCTTCTTCTGGAGGAGAATTCCCTATTTCAAGTGCCGGACCCATCTGGCACTGTTGGCACCTTCATGATTTTGAAAGTGCTGGGAAATAGAGCATAAAAACCAGGCGGGCTCCATTAAAATGGAAAGCCCTTGGGCTCATCCCTCAGCTGGCCTCTAATAGCTGATGATCAAAAAAAAAGTTTCCTTTACAAAATATTAACCACAATACGCTGATGACACTTTGCACGACACGCGGAATATAGTGGGGGTGCCTGCAGATTGCAAACAGGTCCCTCGGCAGAACTTCTGAACTCTATCAAGAGATGTGACCGGAATGTGAGGGCCCTAATGTTGGCTCAAGGCCTGGATCCCTGTCACAGGAACACCAGGAGCGAATAACTCGAACGGGAAATTTTGTTGGACACACTTAATTTCCCGCAGGATAACGGATGGCTGATGGTGGCACCATGCCAGGCTCCTGGGGCCCTCGGAGACTTTGTAGGCTGTGCAGCGTTTGATGACGCCACTACTCTGGGCTCTGTGGATTGCAACTACGACTTTCTCAATACATGTTTTCCTTTCCTCCCTCTCAGTGATGTGAGAAGAACGTCTGAAAGGTCATGTTTTTAGACGTGCACCATGTCTAGTCAAGGCTATGGTTTTTCCAGTGGTCATGTATGGATGTGAGAGTTGGACCATAAAGAAAGCTGAGCACTGAAGAACTGATGCTTTTGAACTGTGCTGTTGGAGAAGACTCTTGAGAGTCCCTTGGACTGCAAGGAGGTCCAACCAGTCCATCCTAAAAAGGATCAGTCCTGGGTGTTCATTGGAAGGACTGATACTAAAGCTGAAACTCCAGTACTTTGGCCACCTCATGCGAAGAGTTGACTCATTGGAAAAGACTCTGACACTGGGAGGGATTGGGGGCAGGAGGAGAAGGGGATGACAGAGGATGAGATGGCTGGATGGCATCACCAACTCGATGGACGTGAGTTTGAGTGAACTCCAGGAGTTGGTGATGGACAGGGAGGCCTGGTGTGCTGCGATTCATGGGGTTGCAAAGAGGCAGACACTACTGAGACTGAACTGAACTAAACTAATGTGGATGTAAGGAAACATAGTTGCCAACATCAGAGAAACAGGTCCCTCTCCTTAGGAGCACCTGATAATAATAACTAAACACAGGAAGATGAAAATGAGAAGAAAAAAAAAAGAGCTCATGAGTTAATAGGACACATGCTTATTTTAATTCTAGTCCATCACAAAAATTATTTTAAGTGATGTGCATTAAAATGTTAACAAATTGTAGCAAGTTCTTAAAAATAAATATGCTGAATATGCCGTTGTTCAGTTGCTCAGTCATGTCTGACTCTGCAACCCCATGGACTGCAGCATCCCAGGCTTCTCTGTCCTTCACTGTCTCTCAAATTCACTCAAATTCATGTCCATTGAGTCAAAGATGCCATCCAACCATCTCATCCTCTGTTGTCCCCTTCTCCTATTGCCTTCAGTCTTTTCCAGCATCGGGATCTTTTCCAGTGAGCTGGGTCTTTGTACAAGGTGGCCAAAGTATTGGAGCTTCAGCTTCAGCATCAGTCCTTCCAATGAATATTCAGGGTTGATTTCTTTTAAGATTGATTGTTTTGATCTCCTTGCTGTCCAAAGGACTCTCAAGAGTCTTCTCCAGCACCAGAATTCAAAAGATCAAAAGATTATTTCTTCCCTGTTCAGCCTTCTTTATGGCCCAACTCTCACACCTGTACATTACTGGAAAGACTATAGCTTTGAAAAAATGAAGCTGATGAATACATGTGCTAAGCTCCTTTGCAGTAATTAGCAGAGGGTAAATGATCTGACTCTGAGTGCCTGATCATAGAAAAAAACATAGAAATGGTCTTTTGAAATAAGCACAGCTTTTTTCTCATACTAGGATAGTAAAGAAATTTACATGTTAGTCCCTCATACAGAAGACTTGTTGAATTTATTGAACTGTGTCCTCAAAAATACGTCTATGAAAAATGCAAAAATAGTTCGTCAGTATTTCTTCTGAGACCCATTGATTCATATCAATGGCATGACACCAAAGCACCATTTGGTAAGAACTAATCAACTGTGAGCTAACAGAGTGCATTTACATGTTGATGTGCTTGTTTCTTTGAAAGGACTGATGCTGAAGCTGAAACATTTTGGCCATCTGATGCGAAGAGCCGACTCATTGGAAAAGACCCTGATACTGGGAAAGATTGAAGGCAAAATGGGAAGCAGAGGATGAGATGGTTAGATAGCATCACTGACTCAATGGACATGAAGTTGAACAAACTCTGAGAGACAGTGAAGGACAGGGAAGCCTGGCGTGCTGCAGTCCATGGAGTTCCAAAGAGTTGAACACAACTTAGTGAATGAACAACAAAAACAATGCTTTTTCACCCAAGGAAAAAAAAAAAACATTTAGACTATCCAGAAGATTAAAGAAGCCACTCAGTTGAAACAAGGACCATGTAATGTCTGTTTCACCTAATGAGTGAAATGTTAGTGAATGTCCTCACCTAACGAGTGCCTTTTATGACAAAGTCCTCTGAGCAGAGAGACACACAAATGCACAAACACACACAGAGGATGACACTGTAGGCTTCGGAGAGCAGTCTTCAAACAAGAAACCAATTTCACATGTATTGGCTATCCAATACATAGGCTAACTTCTAAGACTCAAGAAGCTTACAAAGCAGAGTAAGAAAAAATAAAAAATAAAAATAAAGATCTGTGAATCATTAGAAGACTAGAGAACTACTTAAATTCAATCGTTTCATTTTTTAAGCAAAATCAAAATAATTATCTGTGAATGCTTTTGAGAACAGACCTTTATAAAAGTGTATTTGGAGCTAAATATTTGTATCTCACATTATATACAGCAGAGACGAACTGCTACAATAGACCCATTCTTAATCAACTTCCATTTAACTGACTTGCCAGAAACCCATGCTCTCAATTTCACTGTAAAAACAATCTTGTTGATGTCTGTGATATATTTGAGTGTTCATGGCTCTGCTATCTTCTCTCCAGTTGAACTGTTTACTCTAAAGAGTTCATTGTGTATGCTCCCAATCTTGATTACAATAGCTGAACTTGTAATTGAAATCACTTGAATAACTATTACAAAAACCAATACTATATGAGCCCCCAAAAGAAAGATTTCTATGAAATTGAATTGAATACTCTAGAAAGTACTACAAAGTTAAATTATTAAAAATAATTGTTCTGAAATAAAATATGGAAAAGGCAACTATGAAATAACAGGAGAGAAAAAAATTATCCAAGGTTTCTGTGTTCAGATTAAATCACTAATGTCTTGAACTTCCGAGTCTTTAAGGAAACCATATGTGGAAATTATTCACAATACACTGTGATTATAGTTTATATTAAAAAAAAAAAGTGACACCAATCAATGGCCTCTAGGCCATATATGCATATGAAAATAACCTCATAGTTGGAACTGTTCTTCAACGTTCTTTTATAATTCCCCACTGATAGTCCTTCCACCATCGGTTCGTATCTCTACTGTCCTACCTGCGTCTTAGCAACAAGTTTCTCAAAAAGTTGAGATCACTAGGTATTTCTAGGTAACTCTGCCCACCGACAGAGCTGGCTTTCTGGGTGTCCAGAGCAGTTGTGCAGAATCGTGTGCTGACAAGGGCCTCACGATTGGTTTGATGCGCTGTTGCCTTGTCTGGAAATAACCTTACTTTTGAACTTGATTTTTTCAAGTGAAGTCAGACGGTACCGCAGAACTGCGACTGTGGGCCTACACATGTGCAGGTTGGAGCCCACAGAGAACCCCCGGGTGCCTGCACAGGCCACTGGCCAAGCACAGTGGTACCTGTCCTGAAGCAGCCTGGGATGCGATGGACCCTCAAGGAGGTGGCCAGGTTGGGACTTTTGATCAGCTTGGTGGCTGAAATGGCAGCCACAGCTGTGGGAGACAGAGATGCTGTGCTTGGGGACGGCCTGGGACGAGGGCTGGGGGACCAAGTGCCTGTCTCTCTGGAACTGATTCCTGTGGCAGCTGCACGACCATCAGCTTTCCAGCCTGAGCACCTGGACAGTAACTACCAGCCGAATTTGTCAGTAAATTATTACAAAATACAGCTGTGCACGTGGTCATCAGTTCAGTTCAGTTGCTCAGTCACGTCCAACTCTTTGAAACCCCATGAACCGCAGCACGCCAGGCTTCCCTGTCCATCGCCAACTCCTGGAGTTTACTCAAACTCATGTCCATTGAGTCGGTGATGCCATCCAATCATCTCATCCTCTATCATCCCCTTCTCCTGCCTTCAATCTTTCCCAGCATCAGGGTCTTTTCAAATGAGTCAGTTCTTCGCATCAGGTGGCCAAAGTACTGGAGTTTCAGCTTCAACATCAGTCCTTCCAATGAACACCCAGGACTGATCTCCTTTAGGATGGACTGGTTGGATCTCCTTGCAGTCCAAGGGACTCTCAAGAGTCTTCCCCAACACCACAGTTCAAAAGCATCCATTCTTCAGCACTCAGCTTTCTTTATGGTCCAACTCTCACTTCCATACATGACTACATAGTCATCATCATAATGCTTACCAGGAGGTTATCAGAATTTTTTTAGAGTTTAGTGTCTCTGGTCTTGAAAGCTAGTTCATTACAAAGCAAGTATCCACAAGCTTAGGAACAGAAATTACATTTTAAGAGCAAATACTATATGGAAGAGAAGCCTGAGAAGCTTCACACAAACCACTTATCAATAAGGGAGACAAATCTTTCTTCCTTGCAATTGAAGCTATAGTAATAAAATTCATAAACACAAACTTTGAATTATATACAAATAATGAAGTCACTTTCAGTTTCCTCTACAACTCCCACAAACTTCAGAAAATGTCAGAGTAAACATTAAAATGGCATTTTATAAATTTACACTTAAATTCAAATTTGCACAAAACTGATTTGTATGAAGAGTTGAATCTTTTTAGAAAACTTGTTCAGTGAGAATCATCAATGTAAATATACAAAAATTTATATTTGGGAGTGATTTATCAGAAATATACTCCAATGTTGTTACAACTAAAGTTACATCATCAAAAGGACCCCTCTCAAATTTAAAAAGAAAATCAAAAATTGTTTGTGATCTGGCATTTACCATGAGAAATTAATGTCATTTTCAATTACAGGTATACTTTAGCGATATTTCAAGTTTGGCTCCAGAGCATCCCAATAAAGTGAATCTCTCAATAAAGTGATAATAAACAAAGTTTATTTTGGTTTCCCAGGACATATAAAGAACTTCCCTGGTGGCTCAGATGGTAAAGGGTCTGCCTGCAGTGCAGGAGACTCAGGTTTGATCCCTGGTCAGGAAGATCCCCTGGAGAAGGGCATGGCAACCACTCCTGTATCCTTGGCTAGAGAATCCCATGGACAGAGGAGCCTGGCGGGCTATAGTCTGTCATGTCGCAAAGAGTCGGACACAACTGAGAGACTAACACTAACCCTCATGTGCATATAAAAGTTACGTTTATACTATATTCTATTAAGTGTATAATATTGTTATATCTTTAAAAAGTACATACCTTAATTAAAAATACTTTATTTCTAAAGAATACTAACCATCATCTCAGTCTTCAGGCAGTTGTAATCTCTTTGCTGGTGGAAGGTCCTACCTCGATGTTGGTGGCTCCTGACTGATCAGGGTGGCGGTCGCTGAAGATTGGGATACACACGGCAATTCGTTACAATAAGACATCAATGATGTGTATGGCATCAATTGACTTTGCTTTCACTTGAACACTTTAAGGCCACTGTAGGGTTATTAACTGACCTATTTTCAATTTTCGTGTGTTTCAGGCACCAGGGAGGCCCAAGAAGATGCAGAGACATGAGGGAATGGCTGGTCAGTGGAAGAGTCAGAACATACATATTTATCAATTAAATCCACCATCTTTTATGGCCTTGATTCATGATGCCCCAGAATAATTCCAACAGTAATTCTGAAGATCACTGATCAATCACAGTAACAAACATAATAATGAAAAAGCTTGAAATATTGTCAGAATTAGCAAAATGTGACATGGAGATATGAAGTGAACAAATGCTGTTGGAAAAATGGTGCTGATATATATGCCTGACCCAGGGTTGCCACAAACCTTTAATTTATACAAAACACAGAATCTGTAAGGGGCAATACAATGAGGCATACACGCATAGCAATTGAAAATGAAGTTTCAGTGATTCTAATAAATGACTTTCCAGTAAAGTGAGCTAGAAAAATCATATAATCAATTAATGTTGCATTAATAAAGTGGTATTTACTATATTATACAAAATAATACCAAAACTATTATTTTTAAAATGTGTATGTCCATGCTGTGACTCATGTATCACTCTTACTCCTATTTTAAGTACTAAAACATTTTAAAGAGTAAAACTTACTACTTTTAACTAAATTTTCCCCCTGCTTTTTGAGCAAGAGGTTTTCATGGCTTTATTTTTTATTGAGCCTCATAATTTTTGTACCTGGACCTACCAATAAAATTGCTTTTTCAATTTCTTAATACTACTTGAGCTCTTCTGGCTATGCTTTCTCTCCAAAAAAATAAAGTCACTTATTAGCAATGTTTTACCAGGTTTATTAGAAAGGATTTTGCTGCTTTAAGTATCTCTTTGTGTAAAGGAGGAATTTTTATTTTAAATAATGGGCTTTTTTTTCAAAAGTTTGTCATTTCTTAAAGACTATGGATAGTTCTTTGGAGGTTTTCCACCTCCAGTGGTCACTGACAATAACTTCCTGGAAAGCTTCCATTGTTTCTGGTGAAGAGAGGAGCTATGTATTATTGATATAAAGACCCTTGGGAAGAATGCTTTTTTAAAAAGCTGTGTATCCTGAAAGAGTTCTTCAGATTCCTATGGGAAAAAGAAAATTAGTCAAAGTGCCTTACTGAGTCCCAAGAATTTTCCCAAGAATTGAGCCTCTTGTCTGTATCAACCTGCGACGAGTGCTGCTTGGTTAGAGCCAAAAAGAAAAGTGTTAATCCAATAGAGGAGCTAACAATACTAAACCCTGTCAGCTTCACCCAGGGCCTCAAAAAAAAAAAATAAATAAATAAATAGTGCATAGTGATTGATAGGACAAACAACTAATTTCAAATGGGAAAAACCATGAAACACAGTCAGCACATGCTTTCTTGGCTGCAAGAAGCAGCGGTGTCTCTCCAGACTGCCTCTGGCTGCCCGGCCGCCCAGCCAGGCCCGGCTGCAACTTGTTCCTGTATCTCCAGGGATGGGGGTGGAGCGGTCTCCAGAGTGGCCGCCTGTCTGGACATGCTTCCCATGTGCTGGACAGTCAGGTGCGTCCCTGGACCCATTCGTGCTCACGGGTCAAAAGGTTTTTTTTCTCTGTCCTAATCATTAAATAAATAAATTCCCAGACCTTTCACTTCTATCAAAGTCATTACATGAAAATAACTGCTGCTTAAAAAAAACAACCCCTGGTTTACCAGGAGGACCTATTCCTATAGCAGGTCAACTCCATTTTTGATCTGGATTTTTGCTCCTAAGGAAATAAAACATTTACACGAGCCTCTTGGAAAGGTTTTCACCCACAAACTCATTTTTGAGACTTAAAGACAACGGCTGTCAGATGAACCCACTAATTTCACACATTTAGCAAATGTGCATTCTCACTAGATCTGCTCGAGAATCTTCTTCATCATGTGGGAAGCAACTTCCAAATTCCGTTTTAACTATTTTTTGTTGTTATTAAATATTATTGTTTACAGTTTGGGGTTTTATCAAGAGAATCCTGTTCACTGGCACTTTAATATTAACGTCATCTTTTGGCACAAAAATTCATTATCTGAGTTACTGTCCTTTGTGAGTTTGTATCTTAAAGCATTTCTAGAAGCAAAGCCCCAGGCAACTTCTTACCCCTCTGCCTAACCTCAGTCCTGTCAGGACGCATTTTTGCAAATGATACAAATAAACAGAAATCTCCCAAAGAAATGGTTTCAGGCTTTTAGCAGGAAATAAAAAGACTAATATTACAATAATAAAATAATTTAATCTCATAATATCATTAAATGAGTATTTGTAACTCCATATTAAGGTAAGCAAACTGAGGCAAGCAGAACTCATATAATTTGCTTCAAATGACAAGGTGATAGGATCAGAATTTGAAGTGCTTGTGTGTACCTACCCCACTGCATCTACACTAACGTTCTGGATAAGCATAAGCACATTATATGATAAGACAGCATGATTAGCAGGGGTCAGTCGATCTTCATATGAAAATCTATACAATAGATTACTTTAAGTAGAAGATCTTTCAACTTATATTATGTTTGAAAAAGACTCTGATGCTGGGGAAGATTGAAGGCGGGAGGAGAAGGGGACGACAGAGGATGAGATGGTTGGATGGCATCACCGACTCAATGGACATGAGTTTGAGCATGCTCCGGAAGTTAGTGAGTACAGGGAAGTCTGGCATGCTGCTGTCCATGGGGTCACCAAGAATTGGACACGACTGAATTGAATTGAACTGAACTGAAAGGAGTTAATTAACAAAAAAGATTGGGAATATGGGTCCTAAGCTCTTCTTTGGGCCTTTTATATTCTATATGCTATTTTCTATACTTGGAAGAAAGTGAAATATTTGATAGAAGCACATGAGATGACTTGAGAAATGTATAATTGAGGTAAAAAAATGGCTGGTTGAGACTTCCAGCATTTCTCAAACTTTAGAATTACCAGTAAAGCTTTTCTAGAATGTGTATGTCTTATTCCCATTTCTGAAATGAGTCTGCATTCTTAAAAAATCCCTGGAAGATAATTCTAATGGAAGTGCCCCATGGGACACACTTTGAGAAATACCAAACTAGAAATTAAGTTAGGGAGGTTGAACAGAACAGAAATAATAATGAAAATATGGCAGCAAAGGAGCTCCCAACTTTCAGAACCCAAATAGAAACCTAGTCTCAAATCCCCATTAGAGGCCACAGGTAATAAAAACCACATTATTGCAATCTTCCTTTGAATAACAAATAAGCTATGAAAAACAAATAAGCTTGCTTTTAAGGTTTTGAATGTCTGTTCATAACTGGAATGGCATAATCCTCATATAACTCATACAGTACCATAAATGTCAGGTTATTCACGTTGATGAGTTTCTCCCCATTAAAATTCTTTCTTATTCTAAGACAGGACAAAACAATTCCAGCTATAGCTGTTGCTTGTCTTTCAGCAGCTACACCATATACTTTACTGAATACTACTAGGTGGTAGGGCTTCCCTGAGAGCTCAGGTGGTAAAGAACCCGCCTGCGATGCAGGAGACCCTGGTTCTATTCCATGAGTCGGGAAGATCCTCTGGAAAAGGGATAGGCTACCCACTCCAGTATTCTTGGGCTTCCCCTGTGGCTCAGCTGGTAAAGAATCCTCTTGCAATGCAGGAGACCCTGGTTCTATTTCATGGGTTGGGAAGATCCTCTGAAGAAGGGATAGGCTACCCACTCCAGTATTCTTGGGCTTTCCTTGTGGCTCAGCTGGTAAGGAATCCTCCTGCAATGCAGGAGACCTGGGTTCAATCCCTGGGTTGGGAAGATCCCTGGAGAAGGCAAAGGCTACCCACTCCAGTATTCTGGCCTGGAGAATTCCACGGAATGGAGAGTCCATGGGGTTGCACAGAGTTGGACATGATTGAGTGACTTTCACTTTCACTAGGTGGTAAGTACATTCTCTTGTTTAACTTGCCCAATAACCCATTCTTCCCAACTTATGGATGAAGAAGATTGCAATCAAGTTCAATGGATACTATGTCTATGCTTTTACTTCAGTTCAGTTGCTCAGTCGTGTCTGACACTTTGTGACCCCATGAAACGCAGCACGCCAGGCCTCCCTGTCCATCACCAACTCCCGGAGTTCACTCAGACTCACGTCCATCGAGTCAGTGATGCCATCCAGCCATCTCATCCTCTGTCATCCCCTTCTCCTCCTGCCCCCAATCCCTCCCAGCATCAGAGTCTTTTCCAATGAGTCAACTCTTTGCATGAGGTGCCAAAGTACTGGAGTTTCAGCTTTAGCATCATTCCTTTCAAAGAAATCCCAGGGCTGATATCCTTCAGAATGGACTGGTTGGATCTCCTTGCAGTCCAAGGGACTTTCAAGAGTCTTCTCCAACACCACAGTTCAAAAACATCAATTCTTCGACGCTCAGCCTTCACAGTCCAACTCTCACATCCATACATGACCACAGGAAAAACCATAGCCTTGACTAGATGGACCTTTGTTGGCAAAATAATCTCTCTGCTTTTGAATATGCCTTCTAGGTTGGTCATAACTTTCCTTCCAAGGAGTAAGCGTCTTTTAATCTCATGGCTGCAGTCACCATCTGCAGTGATTCTGGAGCCAAAAAAATAAAGTCTGACACTGTTTCCACTGTTTCCCCATCTATTTCCCATGAAGTGATGGGACCGGATGCCATGATCTTCGTTTTCTGAATGTTGAGCTTTAAGCCAACTTTTTCACTCTCCTTTTTCACTTTCATCAAGAGGCTTTTTAGTTCCTCTTCACTTTCTGCCATAAGAGTGGTGTCATCTGCATATCTGAGGTGATTGATATTTCTGCCGGCAATCTTGATTCCAGCTTGTGCTTCTTCCAGCCCAGCATTTCTCATGATGTACTCTGCATATAAGTTAAATAAGCAGAGTGACAATATACAGCCTTGACGAACTCCTTTTCCTATTTGGAACCAGTCTGTTGTTCCATGTCCAGTTCTAACTGTTGCTTCCTTGACCCGCATACAGATTTCTCAAGAGGCAGGTCAGGTGGTCTGGTATTCCCATCTCTTTCAGAATTTTCCAAGGTTTATTGGGATCCACACAGTCAAAGGCTTTGGCATAGTCAATACAGCGGAAATAGACGTTTTTCTGGAACTCTCTTGCTTTTGCCATGATCCAGGGGATGTTGGCAATTTGATCTCTGATTCCTCTGCCTTTTCTAAAACCAGCTTGAACATCAGGAAATTCACGGTTCATGTATTGCTGAAACCTGGCTTGGAGAATTTTGAGCATTACTTTACTAGCGTGTGAGATGAGTGCAATTGTGCAGTAGTTTGAGCATTCTTTGGCATTGCCTTTCTTTGGGATTGGAATGAAAACTGACCTTTTCCAGTCCTGTGGCCACTGCTGAGTCTTCCAAATTTGCTGGCATATTGAGTGCAGCACTTTCACAGCATCATCTTTCAGGATTTGAGATAGCTCAACTGGAATTCCATCACCTCCACTAGCTTTGTTCATAGTGATGCTTTCTAAGGGCCACTTGACTTCACATTCCAGGATATCTGGCTCTAGATGAGTGATCACACCATCGTGATTATCTGGGTCATGAAGATATTTTTTGTACACTTCTTCTGTGTATTCTTGACACCTCTTCTTAATATCTTCTGCTTCTGCTAGGTCCATACCATTTCTGTCCTTATCTAGCCCATCTTTGCATGAAATGTTCCCTTGGTATCTCTAATTTTCTTGAAGAGATCTCTAGTCTTTCCCATTCTGTTGTTTTCCTCTATTTCTTTGCACTGATCGCTGAGGAAGGCTTTCTTATCTCTTCTTGCTATTCTTTGGAACTCTTCATTCACATGCTTATATCTTTCCTTTTCTCCTTTGCTTTTCACTTCTCTTCTTTTCACAGCTATTTGTAAGTCCTCCCCAGACAGCCATTTTGTTTTTTAGCATTTCTTTTCCACGGGGATGGTCTTGATCCCTGTCTCCTGTACAATGTCATGAACCTCATTCCATAGTTCATCAGGCACTCTATCTATCAGATCTAGGCCCTTAAATCTACTTCTCACTTCCATGGTATAATCATAAGGGATTTGATTTAGGTCATACCTGAATGATCTAGTGGTTTTCCCTACTTTCTTCAATTTCAGTCTGAATTTGGCAATAAGGAGTTCATGATCTGAGCCACAGTCAGCTCCTGGTCTTGTTTTGTTGACTGTATAGAGCTTCTCCATCTTTGGCTACAAAGAATATAATCAATCTGATTTTGGTGTTGACCATCTGGTGATGTCCATGTGTAGAGTCTTGTCCCGTGTTGTTGGAAGAGAGTGTTTTCAATGACCAGTGCGTTCTCTTGGCAAAACTCTATTAGTCTTTGCTCTGCTTCATTCCGTATTCCAAGGCCAAATTTGCCTGTTACCCCAGGTGTTTCTTGACTTCTTACTTTTGCATTCCAGTCCCCTATAATGAAAAGGACATCTTTTTTGAGTGTTAGTTCTAAAAGGTCTTGTAGGTCTTCATAGAACCGTTCAACTTCAGCTTCTTCAGCATTACTGGTTGGGGCATAGACTTGGATTACTGTGATACTGAATGGTTTGCCTTGCAAATGACTAGAGATCATTCTGTCGTTTTTGAGATTGCATCCAAGTACTGCATTTTGGACTTTTTTGTTGACCATGATGGCTACTCCATTTTTTCTGAGGGATTCCTGCCTGCAGTAATATATATAATGGCCATCTGAGTTTAATTCACCCATTCCAGTCCATTGAAGTTCGTTGATTCCTAGAATGTCAACGTTCACTCTTGCCATCTCTTGTTTGACCACTTCCAATTTGCCTTGATTCATGGACCTGACAGTCCAGGTTCCTATGCAATATTGCTCTTTACAGTATCGGACCTTGCTTCTATCACCAGTCACATCCACAGCTGGGTATTGTTTTTGCTTTGGCTCCATCCCTTCATTCTTTCTGGAGTTATTTCTCCACTGATCTCCAGTAGCATATTGGGCACCTACTGACCTGGGGAGTTTCTCTTTCAGTATCCTATCATTTTGCCTTTTCATACTGATCATGGGGTTCTCAAGGCAAGAAAAGAATACTGAAGTAGTTTGCCATTCCCTTCTCCAGTGGACCACATTCTGTTAGACCTCTCCACCATGACCCGCCCATCTTCGGTTGCCCCACAGGCATGGCTTAGTTTCATTGAGTTAGACAAGGCTGTGGTCCTAGTGTGATTAGATTGACTAGTTTTCTGTGAGTATGGTTTCAGTGTGTCTGCCCTCTGATGCCCTCTTGCAACACCTACCATCTTATTTGGGTTTCTCTTACCTTGGGCATGGCCTACCGCTTCACGGCTGCTCCAGCAAAGCGCAGCTGCTGCTCCTTGCCTTGGACAAGGGGTATCTCCTCACCGCCACTCTTCCTGATCTTCAACGTGGGATAGCTCCTCTAGGCTGTCCTGGGCCTGCTCGGCCACCGCTCCTTGGACATGGGGTAGCTCCTCTCGGCCTCCGTCCCTGACCTCGGACTTGGGTAGCTCCTCTGGGCCATTCCTGTGCCGTCGCAGCCTGGCACTCTCAGCCGCTGCCCCTGACCTTGGACGTGGGGTAACTCCTCTTGGCTGCCGCCCTTCAGGCATGGGGTCCTCCCGGCTTCTGCCCCTGAGGTCGGATGTGGGGTAGCTCCTCTCGGCCGCGCTTAGTGCGCCCGTCGCAGCCGCCCGCGCTTAGTGCGCCCGTCGCAGCCGCCCGCGCTTAGTGCGCCCGTCGCAGCCGCCCGCGCTTAGTGCGCCCGTCGCAGCCGCCCGCGCTTAGTGCGCCCGTCGCAGCCGCCCGCGCTTAGTGCGCCCGTCGCAGCCCGCGATGCTTTTACTTACACAACCTCAAAAGAAATCCCAACTATTTTTGTCCATTATTTTATTGCAGGTTAACTAAGTCTGAAAATACTCAATACAAATAATACCTCGAAGACAAAGGGCTGGCCAGAAAGGAAAGGGACTTGAGCGTACCTGGTCCTGGCAGGTCAGCACTCAGAGGAAGGTACAGAGGACAGGGCACCAAGGAACAGCTCTCCGTGAATGAGAAGTAAACTCCACACTGTGCTCAGTCGCTCAGTCGTGTCCGACTCTGTGACCCCATTGTCTGTAGCTCACCAGGCTCGTCTGTCCATGGAATTCTCCAGCCAAGAGTACTGCAGTGGATTGCCATCTCCTACTCTAGGGGATCTCCTGCACCAAGAGATCGAACCCTCGACAATTGTGTCTCCTGCACTACAGGGAGATTCTTTACCACTAGCACCACCTGCAAGGGCAATCTTTACACCAATGAGTGAGAAACTGTCTGTGGGGCTGTGCCCATGTCAGAGAGCAGAACCTGGAGGCAGACCTTCTCCGATCAGCCAGCAAACACACCAGCCTATAGGACCACTGGGGTCACACGGCAGTGTCTCAAACATCTCCCCCTTTACAGGGGCGAGCACAGCCTGGACATTGCTTGTGTAGAACCCCACTGCCCAGCCATGTCTACCCACATGTGAGCACCAGAAGGACACCACCCCCCCACCAGGTCACCCTTCCCATGTTTTCTTCACTACTTCCTCAACTTGAAGTTGAAAGAGATTGCTGCAGATCTGTAGGTCCACCCCTGTCCACCTCCTCTTCCGCCAACAACTTTGATAGGACCTCCTTCACTTCATCAGGCCCCTGAAGAGCATCTGAGCAGCATGACGCACCTGGCATGTAGGGACAGAAGGAGGTGGGACCCTGTTACCCCTTCAGTTCTGCCCAGAACCACTCAGCATAATCCTTGCTTAGTTCCTCTAGGAACCTAGTTCCTCTAGGAAGCAGGCTAATGTGTTTCATTTAAAAAATAAGCTTTTCTCCACAGGGTCAAGTGAGCCTGACTCTGTGTCCATAGATGGGGAATGAGTGATCCCCCTTGCATCTGAGGGGATCACACTCAACCCCTGTGCCAGCTCTGAACCACACCAGGGAATGCAGCTCCCACCTCTTTAAAAGTCTCACAGTATTTCCTAGACACAAAAGATAAACCCCGTGGAGTTTTTTACTGCCCCCGTTTTCCTATTATTTCCTCATTATCTAGGGATTGCAGTCTTCAGATTGGCATTACTAAATTCAGCACAGGATTTCATCTGATTTTCATCTTAAACTCCTCAAACAGCTTTATCTGTACAGAGAGGTTGTATGAAAATGATATGAAAGATGTCAAGGCATTTGCTGATCAAAGAGGTAATTTGCTAAAAGTAGACTTCCACAAAATCTTTCTATCTATTTGTGGTTTCAGAAAGCCCCTTGGTTTTTCTTTCAGAGCAAAAGCTACCAATACTCATCAGAAGCCAGTTCATCTCGAGGGTGTGATCGTTCTGAACCATAATGACAATAGTTTCCTTCCTGCAAATTGTGCTTCTGCTTACCCTGCAGTCATGCCCCATGGAGAGGGGCCTCAAGGTAGACCAGAAGGCTCTGCAGTATTCTGCCAGACACATGGTGAACTTGACCTAAGTCTTGGAAGAATACATATATTGTGTTCAACTGTCTTACTCATAGCTACATAGGGAAAGCACATTTTGGTGTTGAAAGTTCACCTTAACTAATAACTGACAACATTTTTATTAAAGTTAGGGTGTATCTATACACATATATATACACACATATAGTTATATAAACACAGATAAAGCTTCTGTCTGGGGCCTAGCACACAGTAAGTGCTCAGATAATATGCATTTCCCATCTATTTTCTTATAACTGCATCAATTCCATTAGACATATATAATTGATATGTTCGTGCTGTAGAGGAATACAGTTTCCTGCTTTGTGGCTTCAATCATTAAATTTTGAGGAAAGAAAGAATATATACAAGCCTACCAGCTATTATTATTACTACTACCATCATCAGCAGCATTTTCCTGTTAATTATGTCTCCTGAAACATTTCTCAATGGAAACTGGAAATGTTCCCCCAGAACTTCCTTTCCTTTTTTATAAAGCCCCGGGTAGAGTTTTTAATCAATACTGAAAATGAAACCTCAGCTTTCTGCAGGCCTTGATATTTTAGGACTCTGACAAATTCACCACCTTCCTACTGATTGTTCTCTACCCCAGCATTATTCAAAAATGCCAATTAGTTTCCTCTGAAATCCAGCTGGTCTGATAGAAACTTGTGAATGTCCTTGTTTCCCTGGTGATGCCTATGGATTTCTTTGCGTCACACAAGGAGATTAAATGAGGCCTCCAGAGAACTCATGCTACCTCTAGCTTTTGGTCAACCAAGAAGATGTTCTCCTGGGGACCCATTAAAAGACCAGAGTGTTAAAGTCCAGAGCCTAGCTGCTTGATAAGGAATGGTAGCTGCTTACTCGCACAACAGTGCTTGCCCTGTAATCTGAATTCTGTCCTACACAGAATGGCATTTGTCCTGCAGCCTCATATTATCACTCCCTTATGAATCCCAGAAGGGACTATGCTTTCCTTCAGCATCTCTTTGGACCAATTTAAAAACTGAGATCATGACCCTTCCTTTTGTCTCTCCAAGTAATGATTTTCAAAGCCACTTACTTCATTTTGCATTTGACATGAAAGGAAAAACAAGTGCTATTTAAAATACTGGTTGGACAGGTAATAAAATCTGTAACTCATTAAATCTATACCTGATTTCCCGAGGCTATCCCAAGCCTGAGCAGCTACATGCAGTGAAGCAACTTGACTGTCTTTACCCTTGATTGTTGTCTAATAGTCCAAAGCACTCCTCAGTTTCCCTGATTACATTATGCAGAAAGATTGCATCAAATGCATCCTGTAGTTTTGGATAGTTGTAAGCTCTAAATGAGTCTGAGTGAACTCCGGGAGTTGGTGATGGACAGGGAGGCCTGGCGTGCTGCGATTCATGGGGTCGCAAAGAGTCGGACACGACTGAGCGACTGATCTGGTCTGAACCTCTAAAACGGTGGCACCTTGGATCATGTGACGAGACCTTGCATCTTGCGCATTACCCACAAAACCATTTAGACAATTTCAAAGTGCCCATCACAGGCCGGTGGGAACTGGAGATCCCTTCCCTGGCCGCTGTGGTTTTGGAAACCCATCTCTGCTTCCCTCATCCCCCTACTTGTCTTTACTCTCTTCTGACAATTTCCATGACTTATACCACTTGTCATCCCAGCCCAGCTTCCCACCACGATGAATATTCTTTCTTGTCTTTGCCAGTGTTTTACTGCAGACAGGAATAGGCATGCTATAATTTCAGAAACTAGACATACATAAAGTTTGGCATGCCCAGCCTTTAAGGAGAATTCCTACTTATGCCTTCACATCCTTCAAGTGGATCTCTGAAGGAACCAGCTTATTTCTCAGTACAGAGTCAATTTTCGTGGCTCACCCAAATTACCCAGTTTACCCTTCCCTAGTTTGAATTTGCATTTCTTCCGTAGCCCAAGAAGTCTATGCTCATGTTTGAAACTGGAAACTGGTCTCTTCTCCTGGGTCCTCCTTCATCACATCATTTTAGAAACCTCATATCATGTAGCATCTAGCAGGAGTTCAGTAACATTTGCTGAATGTTCAAGGACCTGTAAGTTACATCATATAGCAGGCACAAACAAAATAATGGTTGGGTTGGTTATAGCACTTGAGAAAGTTAAAGTCCCTTTCATGCAAGACACAAACATCCAGAGACTAATATAGCAAATGGCAATCGATTCTAAATAATACCAGATGTGAAAGATGGGAAAGATCAAAGGGAGCTGAGGACCTCTAGAAATATTTTATGAAAAGGAATAGATTTAAACCAAATTTGATCATATTTTGATGGGTGCATAGGAGATAAAAATTCAAAGGAAGAACAATTCAAAAACCATAGAGAAGCAGAAAGTAGTTTGAAAACTAGTTATTTAACTTACTAGATGTCTAACTTTGGAAACAAGCTCCCTTATTCTCATTTTTTTCATCTCTTAAATAAAAACAATAGTGCTTACTTACATTGTGGGTAGTTGTGAGTAGTTAGTAAGGTAATTCACGTAAGATTTAACACAATGGCCGGTAATTATAATAAATAGTAACTATCATTGTTGTCTCTGCTTATCAACAGAGATAAGTCTTTAGACAAGGAATACTTCCAGCCTGATGAATTAAATGTTTCAAACAGACCACAGAGGAAAATAAAACCAGTGAAGTAACATAGATGTGAAAGTACTTGAATGTGACTGAGAACACAGAAAATTGACTCTGTAAACATAAACTTATTATATGCTCTCGAAAAAGAAATAACACTGTTTCTACCTGAATTGTTTTTTAGAGTGAACTTTATGACATTGAATATAGGGAAAGAATCTTACATTATCTGAATATCTGCTAAGTGATCGGTGCTTTGACTCACACGATCACATTTATTTTCTTGTAGCTAGAACAAGTGCTAGGATTAAAATCCATGCATGTATGATCCCAAACCCAGTGTCTTTCTAAAATGCAATGCTGTCTCCTTACCTGAAGGTCATTTATCAGATCAAAACTTGAACAGGGATCAGTAAAATTTCATGGGACACAGCACACCCGCTTGTTCTGCACTATCTACGGTTACTTTTGTACGTCAACCCCAGAAGCGAACAGTTGCAAGAGTCACGGATTGGCAAAGCTGAAATGTATACTAGCTGACCCGCTACAGCAAAAAAAAGTGTCCCTATCCCTGAACTAAAGTGTGATCACACCCTTCAAAACCATCTTCCTTGTCTACACCTTCTATTACTTAATCCAAGGGCATTTTCTAACCTGGTTCATCCTATTTCACTGTAAAAATTCTTGAAAGAGCCATACTGATCTCAACATAAAGTCCAACCTTTCTTGAGTAATGCTTGGAAGTTGTCATAATGTCTCTGCTGACTTCTTTCGCCTTCTTCCATGTTACCTCCTCCCTGCGACCGTCCCACCTGCAGATTTAGTCCTACCTTAGCTCCTGTCTACTCATGATGTTCTCATCCCGTTTCGGCTTGTTACCATTCTCTCTCTCCTTCAAAGTCCCCATCAACGTCAATTCCTCCAACCAAACTCTCCTGCCCTACCTCGTCTCCAGTCAGTTGCAATTCAAACCTCTTTGTTTTAAAACTTATTTTCACATGTCTCATTTCCCATTAGACTATAAGTTCCTTGAGGGCAGATCATTTTTACCACTCATACTATTAAGAACATTAGAGGTACATTATACATTTTATGTATATTGATGATATTGATTTCATATGGTAAGTAATATAAAGTCATATTTACTTTAACACAAATATAAAATATGGTCTTCCCTGGTGGTTCAGATGGTAAAGAATCCACCTGCAATGCAGGAGACCTGGATTCAGTCTCTGGATTGGGAAGATCCCCTGAAGGAAGACATGGCAACCCACTCCAGTATTCTTGCTTGGAGTGCAGTGAAGGCCTGTCCTTACTGCACTCTTTTCAGCCCCCTCCACTGCCCTGCTCTGCCCTCAAGGAGCTTACAGTCTAACAGGGGAAATGAGATATGTAAAAATGCAGCAAAGGCCTGGAGAATCCCCATGGACAGAGGAGCCTGGTGGGCTACAGTCCATGGGGTTTCAAAGAGTTGGACAGGACCAAGAGACTAAATGGGCTTCCCTGGTGGCTCAGAGGTTAAAGCATCTGCCTGCAATGGGGGAGACCTGGGTTTGATCCCTGGTTTGGTAAGATCCCCTGAAGAAGGCAATGGCAACCCACTCCAGTATTCTTGCCTGGAGAATCCCATGGATGGAGGAGCCTGGTGGGCTACAGTCCACAGGGTTGCAAAGAGTCGGACACGACTGAGCGGCTTCACTTCACTTCACTCCACTTCAAGAGACTAAACACAAATATAAAATACAAAGATTTTCACATTTCTAAACTATATTCACTATTTCCTATACTTCCCAAGGAGTCTAAGGAAAATTTTAATATAGCCTCTTGGCATGTTTTAGCTTGCCTAGAATTGTCCCCATTGTCTTAATAAGGAAATATATATCTTTAAAATCGCTAATTGTACTGGACCAGGTATCCTGTTTTTCTTCCCAAATAACAGTAGAGGTGATAAGCATGAGGCCATAGGTCATGGGGAAGATTTCCTCTGCAAAGCTATGATAACTGTCCATCCTCCATAGTAATCCATTCTTGACCAACACCTAAAGCTAATCATCCTTTATTAAAAATATTGGTACAAATAAGAACTATATTGACAAGCATATTTATCATCTAACACCCTCATTTTTATAACATTTTATTTAACACCTTGCTGCTGCTGCTGCTGCTGCTGCTAAGTCACTTCAGTTGTGTCCAACTTTGTGCAACCCCATGGACCACAGTCCACCAGGCTCCCCCATCCCTGGGATTCTCCAGGCAAGAACACTGGAGTGGGTTGCCATTGCCTTCTCTAACACCTTGCTAACTGTATTCTATTTAAGAGTTTATTTTCTTGGATCTGAAATTTCTAAAATTATACTCTATTCTTATGATTTTGCTGTTTATAACTCTGAAAACCAAATGTATCATATTCAGTCAAATTTTCCCACACTGACCAAAGGCTTTATATAAAATGTTTATACATTAGAAAACATGTAAAAATATGCTTATTTTTTAGTAAAAATCTATACATCCAATGGATTTCCCAGGTGGCACAGTGGTAAAAAAATCTACCTGCCAATGCAGGAGACTCAGTAGACATGGGTTCAATCCCCAGGTCAGGAAGATCCCCTGGAGGAGAAAATGGCACCCCACTACAGTATTCTTGCCTGGGAAATCCCATGGACAGAGAGGCCTGGCAGACTGCAGTCTGTGGGGTCACAAAGAGTCATACATGACTGAGGACAGTACAGTACGCTGTATATTCAGGTACCCAGAAAAGTAGAATTTTTAAATTATTTAGCAAGAAAATCTACTTGTCTTCCAGTTCTGCTGGCAAGGAAATGGAAACGCATTCTTTAAACACACACACACACACACACACACTCAACTTGGGTTAGGAAACTAATGGGAAAGGGTATAAGAAGACTTTTGGAGACTTGGGAAAAGGAGTCCCTACACCAATGATAGTTGCTTTTATGTGTGAGTTTGACTAAGCCAAGGGTTGCCCAATTATCTAGCTAAACATTATCTCTGAGTTGCCTGTGAGGATGTTACTGGAAGAAACATCTGAAGCATCTGAATTGGTAGGCTGAGCAAAGCAGATGGACCTCTCCAATGTGGATGGGATTCATCCAATCTGTTGAAGAGCCTGAAGAGGACAGAAAAGACAGAGATGCTTGAATTCGAGCTCTGTCTGACTGCTGAGCTGGTCCATGGATCTCACGTCCTTGGTGCTCCTGGTGCTCAGGTCTTCTGACCCAAAACAGAATCTGTGCCATCGGCAATCTGTCTTGCAGGTCTTCAAACCATAGCCTTGGCTTTCCTGGGTCTTCAGCTTGAAGATGGCAGGTCCTGGGACTTCTCAGCCTCCATAATCATGTGAACCAATGTCTTCTAATGAATGTCTTTGAAAGATATATGGATATCCTATTGATTCTCTTTCTCTGGAGAATCCTGACCTATAATTTCCAGAGTTGCTAGAAGCCCAGTGAACCTCCTGTGAGACCCTGACTGCTCTTTTGAGGTTGGACCTTGTCAGAGGGTCTCGGTTGATGTAATACCAGAGACGCCAAGACACAAAGGGAACTTGGGACTCTTGATAGGGTCTTGACTCAGGGGCCAGGCTCACCCTGCGGGAGGGCTATAACCAATCACTCACCATGGGGTTGAGGCTGAAGCCTTCCTGGATGTGGACTCCCATAATTGTGGGCCTGTCTTGGGGGAAATTGGTGTAAATGCAGTAAAGGTCAGCAATATTGAGGAGTCCAGACCAACAGAGACACAGAGTGAACCTTCTGTACAATATCCAGCTCACCGTACTCTCCCCTTATCAGATCTCCACACAGAGATCAGAGCAGTTCAGTCACTCAGTCACATCTGACTCTTTACGACCCCATGGACTGCAGCACGCCAGGCCTACCTGTCCATCACCAACTCCCAGAGCTTACTCAAACTCATATCCAATGAGATGGTCATGCCATCCAACCATCTCATCCTCTGCCATCCCCTTCTTCTCTTGCCTTCAATCTTTCCCAACATCATGGTCTTTTCCAATGAGTCCGTTTTTCCCATCAGGAGGCCAAAGTATTGGAGCTTCAACTTCAGCATCAGTCCTTCCAATGAATATTCAGGACTGATTTCCTTTAGGATGGACTGGTTGTATCCCCTTGCTGTCCAAGGGACTCTCAAGAGTCCTCCAAAACCACAGTTCAAAAGCATCAATTCTTGGTGCTCAGCTTTCTTCATGGTCCAACTCTCACATCCATACATGACTACCAGGACAACCATAGCTTTGACTAGACAAGACCTTTGTCAGTAATGTCTCTGCTTTTTAATAAGCTGTCTAGCTTTATCCTAGTTTGTCTTCCAAGCAGCAAGCGTCTTTTCATTTCATGGCTGCAGTCACCATCTGCAGTGATTTTGGAGCACAAGAAAATAAAGTCTCTCACTGTTTCCATTGCTTCCCCACCTATTTGCAATGAAGTGATGGGATCAGATGCCATGATCTTGGTTTTCTGAATGTTGAGCTCTAAGCCAACTTTTTCACTCTCCTCTTTCACTTTCATCAAGAGGCTCTTTAGTTCTTCTTCACTTTCTGCCATAACGGTGGTGTCATCCACATATCTGAGTTATTGATATTTCTCCTGGCAATCTTGATTCCAGCTTGTGCTTCATCCAGCCTTTCTCATGATGTACTCTACATATAAGCTAAATAAGCAGGGTGACAATATACAGCCTTGTTGTACTCCTTTCCCAAGAGAAGCTCCATGCAGAGAAGCTACCGCCTGACCTGGGATGACTGGTGAACTTGATCACCGTGGGCCTCGCCACGGTGGACAGTCAGCGGCCAGACTGGCTAGGTCCTTTCTAGGATGACCATGGCCAAATTACAAACGAAGGTTGATCTGCTCCCTGGTGGCTTGAGCTAGCCTTCAGGTTTTCCTGTTGTATTAAGCACTCAGTTCTGACACTGGGCTGACCAACTACCCTGAGGAAGAGACAAGAGAAAGAAGGAGGAAATGGAGAATGTCAAAGAGAAGAAAGTCAACCTTGCAGTAGGTGAGGTGGACTCCAGGAATCATTAATTTGAATATTAGATGTTGAATATACACATAAAAGCCCAAAGGGAGGTGTATTTTCCCTAAATTAAGTATTTTCTCTAAACTTAGTATTTTACATAGTAAAAGCAATGTAATTGTTCTTGCCACAAAGCCAACAATTTTAGTGATACTACCCGTGAGGTGTTATTTTGGAATCACCAAGAATTTCTCCCTCCCTATTCAATGGAGCATGACATTCATCCTCCAGGCTGATTACTGATAATGGAATGTATACCACTGAATGTGTTACATTAGTAATCATTATTCCCACGTTAATTAGTACTTCACAGTTTACAAACTTTCAAATCATGTATAACTTCACTTATCCCATCATATGTATGGGTAAGCTGAGGCTCATTCTCCCAGGGTCATTTCCAGGAGCTGGAGAGCCAGGGCTGAACCCACCTCGGGTGCTTGGCTATGCTTGAGTATCCTTGGGTGATCTGAGAAATGAAAAACATGGAAACACACACATGCCGTACCAGAGTGCACTTTTGACCACCAACTAAAACCAGGTTTAAAAAGAGACAAGAGAAAGACCTGGCAAAGTGGGCAGGTATAAAAGAGCACTGGAAACCAACAGATAGGAAAAGATGACAGAACCGAAGTGTTAGACAGCAGCAACCATGAACTTCGCACAAGCAGAGGCTTCTGATAGGAACCTGCTTGACAAAAGAGCAGACTTTCTCCATCCTGTACGGAATATTTTCTTCCATTTTTGACAGCTAGACAACCGAGTTCTTAAATACATAAATAAGGTAAAAATTAGTGAGCTTCAGACTTTCATTTAGCACTAAAGGGGCTTCTTTCAACAGATATCTCCTTTTTCATCTGTCAGCATTAAGAAAAGAGAAAGACTACCCATTCAAAAGCAGCTGCCATCCAATTAACATATGATTCCAAGTAATAAATCATATCACAGATTTTACTGACACCCCGTAGAACATTATCTTTCCAGTGACACCTGGCATGACCTTTAACTCCAAATGGTTTAAAAGAGGCTCAAGTACAAAAATTCAGAAGCTGCCACAATTCCAGAGCATGACACATCCTTGCAAATTATGGGAGTGCCAAACAGAATATGGAAAGGGCATGCTTGCTTGAAATACAATTACTGTTGATTAAGCATCATCCAACATCTCATGTGTACACAATCTATTTTTAACATGCATATTTAAAATCCAGTTGAACTGGGTTTCCTTTATCAAGAGCTCATTATTCCTATCCTTTTTCTTTCCAGAAAGAAAAAAATCAAATGTTCTATAATGCATTTCGTGTAGAACACTGTTTTAACACCACAGAAAATTCCGTTAAATGTCAGAAGAATTTAAAGCTTCGTTGTTGAAAATCACAGGCTCAGGATGTTACGAGTATTTAGATCTTTGGAAACTTTAATAACCAATGAGTGTGAAAATCTTTTGCAAGTCCCTGTTTGGCTGTAGAATATGATATGATCCCAGTTTATTAAAAGAAACCAGCAATTATGCATGTGAAACAAGGGAAAGATGTGGGATGCTTTTACTTGGGTGCCATATAAGCATGTATTCCCATGCATTTTCATACATTTCAAGAATATCAGCATGTATTTTCATTCATTCATTCACTATGCTTAACAGCAATGTCTGTAGGGTTGTTAAAATAATTTGCAATATTGCATTATCCTCTGAGTACTTAAAATATTGAAAAAACACAGAGGCAGAATTTTTAATTTAGATAGGAGACTTCAATTCGGGTTAAACACACATACACATGGGTGTACTTGCACACATATGCTCACATACATAAACATGTGTATACACACATGTACACACAGAGAAACATACATCATGCAGAGTTATATAACACTGAGAATAGAAATTTTGGAAGACATTTTTCCTTCTGGTTAAACACTAGATTATTTTAGAAAGCATTCACATCCTTAACAAGTATTCACATTTTCTTTCAAGAATGTTCTAAGCCTCACGAAATGCCTTTCCTAGTCCTGCAATAGTTACAATGCTGAACGTATGAAGCCTAAGTGCAGACAGTGAAATATTTAACAAAGAGGTATTGCTCAGGCTGAATAATTAATCTCACAATTAATAAAAGCAAAAAGATAGGAAAGAATATGATATGAAAAAAACATTTGAACTCCATACAGAAAATGCAAATGAAACTTAACAAAGATGATAACATGACCAAAATCTGATGTCTATGCTATTTAATGTAAGTGCATTACAAATATAAATATATATATAAATGTGTGTGAGTACATCTGTGTATATATATGGAGGGAGGGGAGGAAGATTTCTATTTGCCAGGCCTTCACTAGACATTAAGCACAGGGAAATAAACACGAATATTCCTGCTCTTACAGAGCTCCTATGATCCACTGCTCACATAAACAAAGTGCTGCTGCTGCTGCTGCTGCTAAGTCGCTTCAGTCGTGTCCAACTCTGTGCGACCCCACAGATGGCAGCCCACCAGGCTCCCCCGTCCCTGGGATTCTCCAGGCAAGAACACTGGAGTGGGTTGCCATTTCCTTCTCCAATGCATGAAGGTGAAAAGTGAAAGTGAAGTTGCTCAGTCATGTCCGACTCTTTGAGACCCCATGGACTGCAGCCTACCAGGCTCCTCCATCCATGGGATTTTCCAGGCAAGAGTACTGGAGTGGGGTGCCATTGCCTTCTCCGAAACAAAGTGCTAAATAAGCACAAAGAATAATCCTGATGGAAACGTTAGCCAACAATTATAACTATTCTATGTCCATGCTTAGTTGCTTCAGTCACGTTCGACTTTTTGTGACCCTACGCACTGTAGCCCACCAGGCTCCTCTGTCCATTGGATTCTCCAGGCAAGAATACTGGAGTGAGTTGCCATGCCCTCCTCCAGGGAATCTTCCTGACCCAGGGATCAAACCCGAGTCTCTTGTGTCTCCTGCATTGGCAGGTGGGTGCCTTACTACTAGCGACACTTGGGAAGCCTCCAATTATTCTATAGATCAGATATTTATTATATGTTATATATATATAAACTCAACAATAACATTTATCTGGGAAAGCTTTATAAAGTAGTAAATGTTACCTCCAATTTTGAAGGAGTAAGATACAAGATTTGGTAGATGTGATTGGAGTAGGCAAATGAGGAAAAATCTATCACTTGATATATTAGAGAGGCAAGAGATTTTGAGCTGTGTGCAAAAAGTAAACGCTTAAAATTACTGAGTCAGATACATATAAAAAGTTTAGGTAAAAGGAATAAAAACTCAGTTCATAAAAGGATCTCTTGCTTCAGTTCAGTTCAGTTGCTCAGTCGTGTCCAACCCTTTGTGACCCCAGTGGACCGCAGCACGCCAGGCCTCCCTGTCCATCACCAACTCCTGGAGTTTACCCAAACTCATGTCCATTGAGACGGTGATGCCATCCAACCCTCTCATCCTCTGTTGTCCCCATCTCCTAATGCCTTCAGTCATTCCCAGCATCAGGGTCTTTTCAAATGAGTCAGCCCTTTGCATCAGGTAGCCAAAGTATTGGAGTTTCAGCCTCAGCATCAGTCCTTCCAATGAACACCCAGGACTGATCTCCTTTAGGATGGACTGGTTGGATCTCCTTGCAGTCCAAGGGACTCTTAAGAGTCTTCTCCAATACCACAGTTCAAAAGCATCAATTCTTCGGCACTCAACTAACTTTCTTTATAGTCCAACTCTCACATCCATACATGACTACTGGAAAAACCATAGCCTTGACTAGATGGACCTTTGTTGGCAAAGTAATGTCTCTGCTTTTGAATATGCTGTCTAAATCTCTGTTCTTACTTCCTCAATAATTATTGATATGTTTGACAGTAAAATATAGAGAAAGAACATAAGTTTTAGAATTAATTTAGTAAATATGACCTGGGAGAAGACTTTCTCTCCCTTCCTGGTGGGAAAATTGGCAAACAATTCTAAATTAAGAGACACTTTTGAGAATCAAGTGAGATAAAACATATAAAGGGCCTAACATAAGGCTTGATACCTACAATACACAAAACAAATGTTAGTTCATTCACTTCTCTAAATATTAGCTCCCTGATCACTTTGGTACAGTCAATTCTTGGCCTAATTTCACGAACACAGCATAAAGCCCTGGAACATAATGGTATTGGAAGACATGACTTTTATGTTTAAGATCCACACTGCTCTAATAAAAGAAAATTCTCCAAGTCAAGACTTGATAAATCTGCTTTGCAACAGGCCCCGCAGAAATTAAATAAAGCAAGTTGCACATGGTTTAATCACAGTCGAGTGTATGTCCCTCTAGACCTCTGCATTAACGATTGTGCAGCATTTAAACACACACTGTGTGTGGCTGGTATAACAGAGTTTCACGTCTGAAGTTAGCAGTCAGGCAGAAACTGAGCCCCTCATATACTGTTGAAAACAGTGTATGATCACAGCCCACTCAACAGCAATACAGAACCAGCTGATCACACACACACACACACCAAAAAAATGATCTATTTTGCATCACAGGCTGGAAATTAAATAGTGTGGATGCTACAGTTTTGTTATTCTTTTCAAAATTGTTTATACTATCCGAGTTTCTTTGCCTTTCTTTATATGTAAGTTTTAAAACCAACTTAGAACAGAACAGTCTTATGGACTCTGTTGGAGAGGGAGAGGGTGGGAAGATTTGGGAGAATGAGATTGAAACATATATAATATCATGTATGAAACGAGTTGCCAGTCCAGGTTCGATGCACGATACTGGATGCTTGGGGCTAGTGCACTGGGACGACCCAGAGGGATGGTATGGGGAGGGAGGAGGGAGGAGGGTTCAGGATGGGGAACACATGTATACCTGTGGCGGATTCATTTTGATATTTGGCAAAACTAATACAATTTTGTAAAGTTTAAAAATAAAATAAAATTTAAAATAAATAAATAAATAAACACTCACTGTGTGTGGCTGGTATAACAGAGTTTCACGTCTGAAGTTAGCAGTCAGGCAGAAACTGAGCCCCTCATATGCTTTTTAAAACAATTCTGCTCCTTAGAGTATGGAGCCAGATCCTCCCTCCTGTTGACCCTTACAGTTTGGCCTGTAATTTGCCCTTGATAATAGCACACATAACCCCTAATAAAGAGCTATAATGTAGCTGAATAATCCTCAATGAAGCATAAGGGGCTGAGGCAGGGAAGGGGAGTTTCTCTGGCCGCTCTGATCTCAAAGGGAGACTCACAGGGCTTTCTCACTCCTTCCGTGGAGCCCGGCAGGCTCCCTCCTCTCTGAAGCACTGTGCAGCCTGCCCCCAACCCCACCCCACAGTCTACGCTCTTAATGTTTCCCAGGAGACAAGGGAGACAGGGGAGTTCAGTTTCTAAGCCAAGGTCATCTCCAGGAGCAGGCTGGGGTCCACAGGCTGAGACATGAAAGGTCTGGAGATGCACAATGGCTTTCTGCCCTCACCCCCTCCCCTGAAGGGGCACCGTGCTTCTTCTGCGGGACTTTCATGAGACACTTGCTGTCAAAATTCATGTTCTTACGCATAGGTACTTGATCTCTGAAAAAACGGAGCAGCCTGCCTCAGTAAACAGCACATTACCAGCATAGCAATGAGTGAGAAACTCGAATTTTGGAAGCAGGATCTTCAAACTAGGAGCAGACAATTTAAGGGCAGGAACTACAAGATAAAAGAATTCTGACCTGCCTTGGCTTTATCAGCATTCACAGATATTGACTGTAGTATTTCTCAGGCGATAAGAATACCCCACGGAGAAGGTGAAGGCACCCCACTCCAGTACTCTTGCCTGGAAAATCCCATGGACGGAGGGGGCCTGGTAGGCTGCAGTCCATGGGGTCTCAAAGAGTCGGACACGACTGAGCGACTTCACTTTCACTTTTCACTTTCATGCATTGGAGAAGGAAATGGCAACCCACTCCAGTGTTCTTGCCTGGAGAATCCCAGGGACGGGGGAGCCTGGTGGGCTGCCATCTATGGGGTGGCACAGAGTCGGACACGACTGAAGTGACTTAGCAGCAGCAGCAGCAAGAATACCCCAAAACATGGCCCTAAAGCTAAAGTACAAGCCTATTGCATCAAGGCACGTTCAATCCAATTCCACAAGTGTTTATTAAGCAAAACATTATTGAGTCTCTATCATATGACTTTTTTCTATTTGCTCATGACTAATATATTCCCTGATATAATACTCCTTTTTGCTCACACTGCTACACTCTGCTCAATTTGCCCTCCTTCCCACTTCATAGGTATTTGCTTCATTACTACATGCAGCCAACCTGCAGGACTTCCCTGGTGGCTCAGAAGGTAAAGAATCTGCCTGCAATGTGGGAGATCCGGGTTTGACTCTTGCATCGGGAAGATCCCCTGGAGAAGGGAATGGCAACCACTCTTGTATTCTTGCCTGGAAAATTCCATGGGCAGAGGAGCCTGGTGGGCTACAGTCCATGGGGTGGCAAAGAGTCAGACACGACTGAGTGACTAACACATACAAACAACCTGCAGAGTTGCTAAAAGGTGGTATATTTTGGAAATACAGGTCCTTCTTGGAAAGCTCCACTTCTGAAATCCCTGGACACTTGTGGCTATTTTTCTTTCTCAAAAACTGACTCCGTAGAAGACTGCATAAGACTCATTTCTCTCACTCACTCGTCATCCATTTATTCATCCATTTGTTCATCCATCCATTCATTCATTCAGCCAGTATGGATGATAATGATAGGGTACGCTCTTAACAAGGAACTGGGGTCAGACGGAACCAATCAAGATAGGCTCTGACCCCTACGAAGTTGACAGTCTATGGTCCCCTTATGTCAATAGAGAGACTTCTGGGGCACCCAGGACATTCTGGCAGGCTCACGGGGCACCGAAGCAGACCTCAAGAGCACACTCCTAGGGTTTCAAATAGGAATTCCACCACAGCCCTGGGAACTCGGGGACATTATCTCACCCTCTGATCCTTGCTTACCTCATGGATAATTATAGAACTTTCATAAGGGTGACAGGAGGAGAAGTGAAGTAATAATTCAAGTGAAGCACCCACCTCCAAGCATGTAAGTGCTCAAGAAATGTGAGCTACTATTAATTTGTCTCATTTTTTTTTTCAGCTGAGGATTGAATTTTTTTTTTCTTTTAGACCCAGTACTGGGATGACAAGCTGCCAGCCTTCCGCCAGCTGCCACTGCTCATAGCAAGCATACATGCCATAGTTCTTCTATGCTATAGTGCTGATTAAAAATAGATTTTCATTCCCCACAGGACAAAGCTAAATCTGTGCACCTGTGCTCTCCCGTTTCACTAGGTAAACCCTGTCAGCTCCCTGACAAGATGCTCTTCACACGAGTCTTTGTCCCTACCCCTGGATCACACAGTCTGCAACCAGCAGAGGGACTCAGGACCATTCCGCGCGGAGCAGGGCGCCTCGCCCGCTGGACGAGAGCCACGAAGTCACTTTTGCCACAATCGTCGTAAACCTATTTTATTAGTTCTAAGAAATCAATTGCAATTTTTAAAAAACCTCCAAGAATCATGAGAGAGGCTGTCTGGTATCCAAATTTTTCCCAATACAAACTCTTTGGGCTCAGGGAGGAGGGGGGTGGGGGGAGCTAGGACATTGTTGGCTCAGGCAGGGGACATTCCAGCCCTGCCCCACGCTCGGACACTGGGTTCTTTATTCTAAAATTAGAATGCCCTTGGCATTTCTGGGCATTTAATGTCCTGCCTTATATCTCTCTCCTGTGAATTCTGCTTGTGTTTATTTTAACTTACAGAGACAATTTAAAAAGTTTAACCTGTAGTAGTTTTGTCCAACTCAGTCTAATGATTAGCAGTGAGAGGGAACAGTCTAATGATATTGCTATGGTTCATTAGAAGTCAACTATTTCAAACTCTCAAACTAGATTCCAAATGTCCTGAGAAGGAATCGGGTCTTTTTCAACTTTCGACCCTACAGAGACATGTGTGTCACCTGGGAATACACAGGAATGAATGAATGGACAGAGGAGCACACAGAAAATCCATCTTCCCTGGTAGGACCCCGTGGCCTCAGCCATGTGGCACTACGGTTCTCACTGCTCTCCAGGCCCAACAGAGCCAAGGGCTGGCTCCCAGGGACACTGTGAACCGCTGGCCGCAGGCGCTTTGAACTGCGGAACTGGGAGCTGATGGGGAAGCAAGAGGTTGGACTCAGGTCGTATCCAGTCACAGCTAATCCTTAATCCAGGATTCAAAATCAGGAAAGGATTACGGCAAAGCTATATACTGTCACCTGCGTATTTAACTACTATGCAGAGTACATCATGCAAACTACCAGACTGGATGAATCACTAGCTGGAGTCAAGATTGCTGGGAGAAATATCAACAACCTCAGATGTGCAGATGATACCATTCTAATGGCAGAAAGCGAAAAGTAACTAAAGAGTCGCTTGATGAGGGTGAAAGAGAAGAGTGAAAAATCTGGCTTTAAACTCAATATTCAAGAGTGTAAGATCATGGTATCCAGTCCCATCACCTCATGGCAAACAGAAAGGTGAAAAGTGGAAGCAGTGACAGATTTCATTTTCTTGGGCTCCCAAATCACTGTGGAGAGTAACTGCAGCCACGAAATTAAAAGATGCTTGCTCTTTGAAAGGAAAGCTATGACAGACCTAGACAGATTATTAAAAAACAGAGACATCATCTTGCTGACAAAGGTCCATATAGTCAAAGCTATGGTTTTTCCAGTAGTCACGTATGGATGTGAGAGTTGGACCATAAAGACAGCTGAGCTCCAAAGAATATCGATGCTCTCGAACTGTGGTGCTGGAGAAGACTCTTGAGAGTCCCTTGTACTGCAAGGAGATTGAACCAGTCCATCCTAAAGGATATCAACCCTTAATATTCATTGATAGGATTGATGCTGAGGCTGAAACTCCAGTACTTTGGCCACCTGATAAAGAAAGGAAGAGAAGTCGCTCAGTGGTGTCTGACTCTTTGCAGCCCCATGGACTGTAGCCTATCAGGCTCCCCTGTCCATGGGATGTTCCAGGCAAGAAAATCCCTGGAGTGGGTTGCCATTTCCTTCTACAGGGTATCTTCCTGACCCAAGGCTCAAACCCAGGTCTCCTGCATTGCAGGCAGATGCTTTACCATCTGAGCCACCAGGGAAGCCACCTGATACAAAGAACTAATTCATTGGAAAAGACCCTATGCTGTGAGAGATTGAAGGCAGAAGGAGAAGGGGGTAGTGGAGGATGAGATGGTTAGCAAACATCACCAACTCAATGGACATGAATCTGAGAAAGCTCCAAGAGATGGCAGAGAATAGAGAAGCCTGGAGTGTTGCAGCCCATGGGCTCTCAAAGAGTCGGACACAACTTAGTGATTGAACAACAACAGGAGCCAATAATGGAGAAGGTCCAGAGGCTGGACCTTCAGACCCAGGAGGACACATTCACAGGCTCCCCTTCTTCCCCCTTCTCCCATTGAGTCCCTCCTCGCTTCCCAATGCCCCTCCTCTTTGTCCTTCGCTACCTCCCTTCCTTTCCCGTCCCCTTGAGTGTGAGTGCTTCCTTCACAGACTCATAAGAAACCATAAATATGGGTATTTCCCAAAATTCCATCCCCCTCCTTCTTCTTTTCTTTGTCCATTCTCTCAGAAATCCTTTCTAAGAGCACATGTTTACTTCCACATTAATGGCATGATTAACAGTTCTGTGCCAGACTGCTCTGCTTCATTCTAACTGTAGAACTACAGAAAAGGTATTTAGAATCACTGCCTCAGCTGTTCAGTCTTTAAAATAGGGAGACTAATAGTGCCTTTTTACAAGGGGCCATTGTATGCATTGAAGGAATTTATACAGGTACAATACTAAGAAAAATGCCAGTAGAAATATCAGCCATTTCTTAAAGTACTGGCATTGTACTTTCTGAATGCAGATGACTCTCAGATCCTTACCCACACTGAGAACCCGCACCATCAACTCAAGGTCCAAATGTCTAAGTTTGTACCCATTACATTTGCATGTCTCAACCCTGCTATTTTGCGTATATTCCCCAACTCAGTCCTCATTCACTCAACCACCAAGCCCAAGCCCAAAGAGTATGACCCTCCTCCTTGCTTTCTCCAACCACAATGCAAAAAGGAGAGAAACTGAAGGTAGGAAGGGGATCTTGGAGATACAGGCAGAGTAGGATCCCAGTGATAAGTTGATCGCTCCCACCACGGCCTGGAGGAGGCACCCTGACGTCAGCTACTTCAGTGTTCTCCAGCAAACCAGCATGCTGCAGAAAACACTGCTTCTTCACGTCCCACAGAGACTGGCAGCTTACCCCCAGCCCAAGAGCGAGCAGTGTGGTCCTTGCAGAGGCTGGCGTAGCAGAGGCAGAAACAATGCCCACAGAAGCCAGCTCGAATCTGTGCCACCTTTCTGTTCCCCAAACCCCTCCTCAGCTGAACTTCCTCTGCCACTGCATCCAGGCTGGTGTCTCTTCCCCTCTCTGCTCTTGTGTGTGTGTGTGCATGTGTGTACGTGTGTGCACATGTGTGTGCATGTGTGCTTACATGTCTGTTATGATCACCACTCAGCAGTAAAGCTCTCTTGGTCGCCTGGTTCTTGTTGCTTTCACAGACCTTGGGCAGCTCGTGTTCTGCCTCAAGTCCTGATCACAATGAGTCTTTCTAACATCCTGATCTCCTTTCAGGAATATTGGTGAACACAGAGTTCTCCATCTGAAAAAATAGCTTATCTCCCTCTAATACCTTTGGGATAGCTCCCTTCCTGGGAGATGAGTGGAACATTGCAATATTATGGGTCACACATTGTAATGAGACCAGGGTAGGTGTTTTCTCTTGCAGCAGCCCCCACATCACAATGGTTCCACATTAATACTGAGATCTTCCCAGGCTTGGAGCTCTCCTGTATGTTGGTAGCTCCGTGTGGAATATCTCACTTCCTTCTAATCACCTTGGTAAACCTCATTCATTCTACTGTCTTATTTCCATTTCCTGTTGGCATCTCTCCAGAACTCCTCTTGAGAAGTCTCTGCTCATCTCCGGACGACCATGTTCAGTTGCCCAGGCTGCTCACTGCACAACTCCAGCGGGTGCCATTCCCATAGCCGTTCACATTGGAGTCGATCCGAATCACGCCCCCTGGGGTTGTGCAGGGTACAACCAATATGACTTAATACTCTTTGGTACCAAAGAGTACCAAAAAAGAGTAACCAATATATTCTTTGGTTCTTTTACAGAAGCACGCTCCTCTTTTTGTGTAATTTCTTCTTTCCTCCTGCTTGTCCTCCCCCTACTGAATTCCGTGCCTCTAATTAGCAGGGTTGGATGGCATCACCGACTCAAGGGACATGAGTTTGGGTAAACTCTGGGAGTTGATGACAGACAGGGAAGCCTGGAGAGCTACAGTTCATGGGGTTGCAAAGAGTCGGACACAACTGAGCGACTGAACTGAAATGAATCAGCAGGGAGCACATTTTCTTTCAGTCTGTCCAACACCACACAACTCCAGGCACAAGTGGCTCTCCGTAAATAGATAAGTGAATTCATTGATGGGTTCATAGTAAATGAATCACAAACTCCCCACTTACACCTCAACCACACTGGTCACTTAATGAACACTTTTGAGCAATTGTGCCGTTGACAGGAATGAGAGGGAAAGAGAGACAGAGGCTGCTCAAATTGAAAGCCACGAAAAGAAGAGTGTGTAAATAAAAACCGAGTAGACCCTGATGAAGAAAGTCTCCTAACCACCAAGCCTGATTCTGATCAGACATGCGGTCCTCTACCCGCCTGAACGAACAAGAGGATGAGAAAAGCCAAGTAAAGCAGGCAGATAAACAAACTGTCCAGAAGGAGATATCTTGTGCTTTATGGGGAGACGTAGGCATTCTGGCACTTTACCCTGGAAAGGTCAACGGCGTCTCTCCGTGGAGGCCTTCGAACAAGAATGCCCTGCCTTCTATTTGCGAAGATAAAGCTTCGGACCAAGGCTCAGCCTGCGGGCGGATCTGGGCTCTCGGATGAGCGCGCCCCGCCCTGATGGAGTTGAGCCTTTTCCTCTGCGCAGGAGGCTGCAACTAGGAATTAGCAAATGACTGACCCAGCTGGAAAAAGTGTTTAGTTAAAAAAAAAAAAAAAAAAAAACCTTAAATATTCTTAGTCTATTTTTAGTAGACTTCCGGTTGACGAAATGCAGATCCACCGAGCCTCAGCTCCAAGGTTCCAAATTAGAATTCCTCACGTGCCGCCGCAGAGCACGCAGAGATGGTCCCGGACTCGGTCCCCGAGAAATAAGACTGCCTGCGCTCTGCGGTCCTCCGGCCTTGTTCCCTACGTATTGTTTCGATTCAGACTATTTCTGGAAACAAGATAATGGTCTCCTGGCTACAGAATTCTCCCCAGGCGCTGCTGGGAAGCTGGGGAGCGGGGATATGCTAGGAGCAGCTGTAGACAGGAATCTCTCCCCTGGGTCTCTCCAGCTCCCAGGAGCATAGATCTGCTCTTCAACATCCACCCCAGAGAGTTCTTTCCGTTTTAGGAGAGGATAGAAGGACCACTTTAGCATGTTTACAGTAGTCAAAAACCGGGAGGTGAGGGAAAAAGAGTTCTGTTAAAAGAAGAACAAACAGGATCTTGAAACACCTATTTGTAGAAAGTCTGGCTAAGGAGCCAAAACCCAGAGTTTTAAGATCACTCATGTAAATACCTCCCAGGGTGTCTTTCCTGATTAAGGATGTGTGAGGGTTATTGAGTTTTGAATTAGATGCACTTTAATAAAACAGTAGAATGTTCTTATCTGATTGCACCTGTATTGATTGTGTTAAAGAGGTCTCTCCTTGGATCAGGGTCAATGACTTGACATAAACTTACTAGGGACTCAGGCTGGTACTAGTTTTCAGATTCTTGTAAGCTATCCAATTTGTTAGATTTCAGTAACCTAAGGAACATGACAACATGCCTCTTGTTGAATACTTTTTTTTTTTGCCTATGTTTTATCTTGCTTAAACTTTCCGACTGCATACTCAATTGAGATATTAAAAAATAACTTGCATTAAGTAACATAATGTATTTCAATTGTTTTTTTTAATTTTAAGAAGTCTTGCTTACAAATAAAAGATGCATAGTTAATATTACATAGGAAAACTGGTTACATATCTAATTAAAATGGAATGCATTTTTCACAATTAAATATGTGTTCAATTGATATACATTCAACAGTGTACTTCAAATTCCTAGTTGTATTGTTTCTGATGACTTCCAGGAAATCAATATACATGAGTAAATTCATGGACAACCTAACTATTAGTACGTTAAACCTCAATTCTGCAAGAAAAGACATTCATTGAGTTGAAATTTGTAAAGTTTTCAATGGCAATGTGCATAATGTAAACATTATTATATATCATGAGGATATTAGTAAAGACATCTTCAAAGTTTTTCCTAGACGGTACAGAAGCTGTTTTAACAAGGTTTTAGATTTTGCAAAAAAAACAAAACAAACACCTCAAAGTTAGAGTTCATTAATTCTGTCATTCAACAATCATTTGTTTTAGATCTTACTCTACTCTGCTACTGTTCTAGGAACTGGAGATATGATGGTAAACAAGACATATGAGGTCCCTGCCTTTATGGAGCCAAGGAGCTCCTGCACAGACAACATAAGTGAACATATGAATTCAGATGAGATGGAGAAAATGATGCAGGGTGGGGCCTTGGAAAGGTTGGGAGAGGGTGGAATTACCGGATGGTAGGAGCAGAGCGTGGTCCTCTTAGAAAAGGTAAAGAATTAGCAGCAATGTGACTACAGAGGAGAGGAGAGTGTGAAAATGCGTGGGAGGAGTGTTCTAGGGAGAAAATCAGCAAGTGCAGAGACCAGATGTGGCTCTGAGATTGTGTCTTAGAAGCTGTATGACTGTAAGGGAGTGAGCAAGGAGAATGGTGCAAAAGAAGAAGCAGAGGCTTACTTGGGGGCCGTAACTTGAAGCCCCAGGACAGATCTGGTAAGGAGCTTTCATTTTTCGTTTTATTTTCAATGTGATGGGAAGCTAGCTAATAATTCAAATAGGAGTAACGTTCTGATTTGTGAACTAAAATATCGCACTATCTGCTGTTAGGAGAATCGATTGGTGAGGAGTATAAATAGAAACAGTGATGCAAAGGCAAAGATGCCTTGAACATTGCTGATGCCCACCCAGATCTCTTCTCCTTTCTTACACAGGGCAAGAATCCAGCCTTCTCTGGACAGTCACATGACTTCCTAGGAAGCTATACTTACTTGCTATCATTCCAGAAGGAGTTGCCAGTGGGGTGTAATGAGAAATCAGAGAGGGAGTCAAACACGGGGCCTGAGTCCATTGGCTCTTTTTTTCCTCCTGGCTGTGTGGTCAGGGCTATGGATGTGAGAGTTGGCCAGAGAGGCAGGCGTCTTGGGCCATGGGGCAATGCTATGCTGCAGAAGAAGGTAGAAGAATGTATACCTGTCAAATACCATGTGAAAGGATATAGGCATACATTGTTTCATGGGAGCTTTGTTTTATTTTGTCTCAAACATGTTGCACTTTTTTACAAATTGAAGGTTTATGGCAACCCTGCATTGGGCAAGATGACTGGTGGTATTTTTTCAACAGCATTTGCTCATTTCATGTCTCTGTGTCACAGTTTGGTGATTCTCACAGTAAATCAGACTTCTTTTTTTTTTTTTTAATTTTTAAACTTTACATAATTGTATTAGTTTTGCCAAATATCAAAATGAATCTGCCACAGGTATACATGTGTTCCCCACCCTGAACCCTCCTCCCTCCTCCCTCCCCATACCATCCCTCTGGGTCTTTTTTTTATTATTACTTTTTTTGTTATGGTGATCTATGATCAGTGATCTTTGATGTTACTATTGTAATTGTTTTGGCACTTTTTAGCAATAAAGTACTTTTTAGCTGAGGTATATACATTGTTTTTAGACATACTACTATTACAATTTAATAGGCTACTATATAGTCTCATAACTTTTATATGCACTGGGAAACAAAACAAAAATGTGTGACTTTTTTGCACTACTCATTTTATTGTGGAGTCTGGAGCAGAACCCACACTATCTCTGGTGAATTCCTATAAACATTTTTGTTTAAGCCACTGATGTTTTGGGATTTTTAGCTCAGGCAAATATAATTCCAGTTAATTCAGTAGACAACAATGGCTTAAGGAGACACAAAATTGCTTGGATTAGGTACATAGGGTAGAAGGTGGGCATTTTCGGATATCAAAAAGTATTCTGAAAGTAGAATCATGAGTGTTTACTGATCTGAATTTTCTGGATGAATGTGGGTGATGAGAGAAAGAGAAGAACCAAGGATGGCTCCCAGGGATTTTGCCTGAGTAACCAGTTGGATTGGAAACATGGATAGCAAAACCAGCTCCTGGTACATGATTATAAGGGGGTGGATTTGTAACAAAAACAGGAGCAACTTCCCTATGAAGTACTTCTGTTTTTGCAATGAAAAGAAGATCTTTAGCTGAGAGGGAATGATAGATAGGCTGTTGAATGCTTAAGGAGAGAGAAAAAGATGTGGAAGGGAGGTCTGATAGAGGAGGTGAGTGAGCTGGGAAATGTGTTGCTACCCAGCACTGAAAATTCAGTCTTTGTGATAAGAAGTTTCAAGTAAGATCTTCTTTTACCACCAGCAGCATCACTGGATAATCTTTCCCAGATCACATTCAGCTGGTCGGGTATGGACACACAGAGTTGGATTTAACCATAACAATAGTCTTACTTGGAGAATGCAATAGGGGATGGAGGGGTTAAAGCCCTGAGGATGTGTGAAGGGAGTTGCCATAGTAACGGACCAGGAAATCTACTCTGGGTGAGCAGGGAGGGATGGACATGAGCAAAGGGGTAGAACAAATGAGGCTGAGGTCTCAGGGCAGAGGAAGTCATATCCGTGTAGAAGTACCAGAGTAAGTGAGCTGGAAAAAATGAGACACTGGGCCAGAGAATGTTTTAATTAAAGATTCTGCAGGGAGTGTGGAGCTGGTAATAATAAGTACAAGTAAATGGTCATGGGAATGGAAGGCAGAAGTGGAGGAGGAACGTCTATACTGGAGGTAAGGGAATTGAGGGACAGCAAGGCAGGTGTTAGGGTTAGGGTTAGAGAGAAGGCAATGGCACCCCACTCCAGTACTCTTGCCTGGAAAATCGCATGGATGGAGGAGCCTGGTAGGCTGCAGTTCATAGGGTCGCTAAGAGTCTGACATGACTGAGCGACTTCACTTTCACTTTCATGCATTGGAGAAGGAAATGGCAACCCACTCCAGTATTCTTGCCTGGAGAATCCCAGGGACGGTGGAGTCTGTTGGGCTGCCTGTCTATGGGGTCACACAGAGTCGGACACGACTGAAGCAACTTAGCAGCAGCAGGAGCAGCAGGGCAGGTGTTTGATGACCCTTTACCTGGGTGTGCAAGTCCCTGGGGACAATGATCAGTGCATTGATGGGGAGAGATGGAGTCATGTGGGTGCAAGCTCTGGACTGCCCAGAAGAGTGGTGGGGGATTTTCGGAGTAATGGGGGCCATTCGTAATAATCTCTGTGTGCTTTAAGGATGCTGGTGGGTCATCTGCTTGGTTTCACTTTACGAAAAAGAAATGGACAGTGGTCTGGGAAACAAGGAGGACACCACCCCATCTCTGGGCCCTGCAGAACTCATCACATGGATGACAGCCATCTCTTGAGAGGACTTCCCATAGAAACCATGTCTTCAGAAAGTGGTTGGGTCTGTGTGAGAGCTGGAAGGAGACGCATTGATAACCAGACTCCACAAAAAACAAAGTTGGACAGAAATGTAGTGTAAAGAGAAAGCAAAGCAAACTGAGAACACTTGTGCTGACCAAACTCTGGAACACTCTTCAGACTTGAACACGTGCAAAACATCTTCAGTGTGGGAGGTGGGACTGGGGAGTTTGAGAAGGAGTGAGCGCTCCCTGTCCTAATCTTGTGAATACATCCAGCTGTCCATTGAAGCCCTAAGGAGCATTCAGTCGTTGTAATCTCTCAGGGGGCATACTTGAAAGTCAAGTTTGGACAGGCTGGGTCAGATTGTCTCTGTTTCACTCTCCCTATGCCTTCCCTGGGCTAGAGGAAAAGTCAGAGGATTGTCACATGGGTGCACTGTAGTGATTTAGTAATGCCTAGAGCAAAAGGTCTGTCTAGTCAAAGCTATGGTTTTTCCAGTAGTCATTAATGGATGTGAGAGTTGGACTATAAAGAAAGCTGAGCACTGAAGAATTGATGCTTTTAAACTGTGGTGTTGGAGAAGACTCTTGAGAGTCCCTTGTACTGCAAGAAGATCCAACCAGTCCATCCTAAAGGAGATCAGTCCTGAGTGTTCATTGGAAGGACTGATGCTGAAGCTAAAGCTCCAGTAATCTGGCCACCTGATGTGAAGAATTGACTCACTGGAAAAGATCCTGATGCTGGGAAAGATTGAAGGTAGGAGGAGAAGGGGATGACAGAGGATGAGATGGTTGGATGGCATCACCGACTTGATGGATATGAGTTCAGCAGTTGGTGATGGACAGGGAAGCCTGGCATTCTGCAGTCGCTGGGATCACAAGGAGTCAGACATGTACAAGCGACTGAAGTAAACTGAATGCCTAGAGACCCTGAGAGGTGTATCCTTTAGATCTAATTCCTGAAGTGTGAAAGTGGAGCTCAGATGCTCTTTCTAAATCTAAGAATTGATTGTTGTTCATTTGCTAAGTCATTTCCGACTCTTTGTGACACCAGGGACTGCATGGCAGGCTTCTCTGTCCATGGGATTTCCCAGGCAAGATTACTGGAGCAGGTTGCCAAATCCTTATCCAGAGGATCTTCTGGACCCAGGGAATGAACCTGCATTTCCTGCTTGGCAGATGAATCTTTTATCCCTGAGCTACCAGGGAAGCCCCAAGAATTGGTAACTTCAAGCCATTCTTGATGTTTAAGACATACCAGTGAATTTTCAGAGAGAGAGATTCTAAGAACAAAAAATGTTGATACCATACCTTCCTGGGCTGCATGTACACACACGTATACACATAGACCTGTCATTCAAACCTCATCATGTTGCCTCTTGCAAGTACCCTTGGTTCCACACTTATCCATGTTGAGTACTTACAAGACTATGTAATTTGCCTCTGTTCTTATCTTCTTACTAGACTTGAAAACAGAAGCTGTTTTGTTTTGTTTTTTATCATTGTGTTTCCAGGGCTTCCCTGGTGGCTCAGCTGGTAAAGAATCCACCAGCAATGCAGGAGACCTGGGTTCGACCCCTGGGTTGGGAAGATCTCCTGGAGAAGGGAAAGGCTACCAACTCCAGTGTTCTGGCCTGGAGAATTCCATGGACTGTAGAGTCCATGGGGTCACAAGGAGTCGAACACGACTGAGTGACTTTCACTCACTTTTCCAGAACTCAATAAGTGGTAGGTGCTTGAGAATTGTTTATTGGATTTAAAAAAAAAAAAAAGAAAGAATGACTATACAAATGCCCTGAGATCCCTTACAAAGTAGGAGGCACTGTTTTGTTTTCACTTGAGGCACATCATACAGGTCTCGTTTCCCCTTATTCTAAATCGGGCCAGAACATCTGAGTTCTCTTTTGCTTTTTAAGCCGAGCCGCCCGATGGAGGCGATGAAAACGGCTGCAGTGGGGTCCATGGTTGTGATGCATCTTCAGTATGAGGCTGACCCTTTGCAAGTTAGGGGTGGTCATGGGAGTATCCGTCAATCCAGTGAATGGACCCTGATGTAATGCAAGGCCCTCCCAGACATTTGCTCATCCATTAAAGTAATTTACTCATTCAACTCTGCCTGCCTCAAAGAACAGAAGGCTGAAATAAAAGTATTTTTTAATGAATCCATTTGAGCTTCCCTGGTGCTCAGCTAGTAAAGAATCTGCCTGTAATGCAGGAGACCAAGGTTCAATCCCTGGGTTGGAAAGATTCCCCTGGAGAAGGGAATGGCACCCCACTCCAGTGTTCTGGCTTGGAGAATCCCATGGACAGAGAAGCCTGGCAGGCTACAGTCTATGGGGTTGCAGAGTTGGACATGACAGACCAACTAACACTTTCACACTTTCAATGAATTCACTTACATGTTTCAAGTATGTTCTTGGATAGGTTCTTCCAAAACCAAAGAGAACCTAAGTGTATCAGTGAAGCAAAACAGCACAGAAATAGCATCAGTGATCAAAGACCCATTCATACTATAATTTCCTCCCACAAACGCATTGCTCTCTGGTCACAGTCACCTTATAACGTACCCATGCAAATAAGTGCTTCTGTGTACTGAAGGCAAAGACCACACATATAAAACCCAGTGGTGTTAGGGCAGGAAGAGACTTGGCCTGGTCTCCACAGGTAACAACCCAACCTACTGTCAAAGGGGACTCTTGTCCCAGTGACGCTGTTGTTGTTCACTCTCTGAGTCATGTCAGACTCTTTGCAGCCCCGCGGACTGCAGCACGCCAGGCTTCCCTGTTCTTCACCATCTCCTGGAGTTTCTTCACATTCACATCCATTGTGTTGGTGATGCTGTCTAACCATCTCATCCTCTGCCATTCGCTTCTACTTTTGCCTTCAATTTTCCCCAATTTAAGGGTCGTTTCCAACAAGTTTCCCCTTTGTATCAGGCAGCCAAACTATTGGAGCTTCAGCATCAGTTCTTTGAATGAATATTGAGGGTTGATTCCCTTTAGGATTGACTGGTTTGATCTCCTTGCATTCCAAGGGACTCGCAAGACTCTTCTCCAGGACCACAGTTTGAAAGCATCAATTCTTTGGCTCCCAGCCTTCTTTATGGTCCAACTTTCACACCTGTACATGACTGCTGGAAAAACCATAGCTTTGACTATATAGACCTTTGTCCCAATACTAATATCCCTCAAAAGAGAGAAGAAGTTTTAAGCAATTCACAAAGGATTGAGAAAAGAG
The DNA here is from genome assembly GCF_029407905.1 of Bubalus kerabau. Classification (NCBI taxonomy): domain Eukaryota; kingdom Metazoa; phylum Chordata; class Mammalia; order Artiodactyla; family Bovidae; genus Bubalus; species Bubalus kerabau. The sequence continues at coordinate 107,615,904 of NC_073632.1, read as the reverse complement.
TAATTACATGTGAACAAGACAAAAGAAGGAGTTTCATTTCATACTTTCATTGCCATCATAAGGAGGCAACAGAGAGCCTGAAAGTGCCTGAGTGTAGGCTCATGTCACACTCCAAAGCCACATGCAGATTGCAAAAAAATCCCACAGTCAAGAACCTGCTGATGAAACTCAGACACACTGCCTGGTATGACTCTTGTGCCAACTATACATTTGGGAGCTAACGTGGAAGGAGTGTGCAGAACAGCTAAGATTCAGTGTTGGCTTAGTATCTACAGATGGGGGTCATCAGTTCAGTTCAGTTCAATTCAGTCACTCAGTCGTGTCTGACTCTTTGCAACCCCATGAACTGCAGCACGCCAGGCCTCCCTGTCCATAACCAACTGCTGGAGTTCACTTAAACTCATGTCCATGGAGTCAGTGATGCCATCCAGCCATCTCATCCTCTGTCATCCCCTTCTCCTCTTGCCCCCAATCCCTTCCAGCATCAGAGTCTTTTCCAATGAGTCAACTCTTCGCATAAGATAGCCAAAGTCCTGGAAGCATCATGCCTTCCAAAGAAATCCCAGGAATGATCTCCTTCAGAATGGACTGGTTGGATCTCCTTGCAGTCCGAGGGACTCTCAAGAGTCTTCTCCAACAGCACAGTTCAAAAGCATCAATTCTTCAGCTCTCAGCTTTCTTCACAGTTCAAGTCTCACATCCATACATGACCACAGGAAAAACCATAGCCTTGACTAGATGGACCTTTGTTGGCAAAGTAATGTCTCTGCTTTTGAATATGCTATCTAGGTTGGTCATAACTTTCCTTCCAAGGAGTAAGTCTTCTTTTAATTTCATGGCTACAATCGCCATTTGCAGTGATTTTGGAACCCCCCAAAATAAAGTCTGACATTGTTTCCACTGTTTTCCCATCTATTTTCCATGAAGTGATGGGACCAGATGCCATGATCTTTGTTTTCTGAATGTTGAGCTTTAAGCCAACTTTTTCACTCTCCTCTTTCCCTTTCATCAAGAGGCTTTTGAGTTCCTCTTCACTTTCTGCCATAAGGGTGGTGTCATCTGCATATCTGAGGTTATTGATATTTCTCCCAGCAATCTTGATTCCAACTTGTGCTTCTTCCAGCCCAGCATTTCTTATGATGTACTCTGCATATAAGTTAAATAAGCAGGGTGACAATATCAGCCTTGACATACTCCTTTTCCTATTTGGAGCCAGTCTGTTGTTCCATGTCCAGTTCTAACTGTTGCTTCCTGACCTGCATACAGGTTTCTCAAGAGGCAAGTCAGGTGCTCTGGTATTCCCATCTCTTTCAGAATTTTCCACAGTTTATTGGGATCCACACAGGCAAAGGCTTTGGCATAGTCAATAAAGCAGAAATAGATGTTTTTCTGGAACTCTCTTGCTTTTTCCATGATCCAACAGATGTTGGCAATTTGATCTCTGGTTCCTTTGCTTTTTCTAAAACCAGCTTGAACATCTGGAAGTTCACGGTTCACGTATTGCTGAAGCCTGGCTTGGAGAATTTTGAGCATTACTTTACTAGCATGTGAGATGAGTGCAATTGTGCGGTAGTTTGAGCATTCTTTGGCATTGCCTTTCTTTGGGATTGGAATGAAAACTGACCTTTTCCAGTCCTGTGGCCACTGCTGAGTTTTCCAAATTTGCTGGCATATCAAGTGCAGCACTTTCACAGCATCATCTTCCTGGATTTAAAATAGCTTAACTGGAATTCCATCACTTCCACTAGCTTTGTGCATAGTGACGCTTTCTAAGGCCCACTTGACTTCACATTCCAGGATGTCTGGCTCTAGGTGAGTGATCACACCATCGTGATTATCTGGGTCATGAAGATCTTTTTTGTACACTTCTTCTGTGTATTCTTGCCACTTCTTCTTAATATCTTCTGCTTCTGTTAGGTCCATACCATTTCTGTCCTTTATCAAGCCCATCTTTGCATGAAATGTTCCCTTGGTATCTCTAATTTTCTTGAAGAGATCTCTAGTCTTTCCCATTCTGTTGTTTTCCTCTATTTCTTTGCATTGATCGTGGAGGAAGGCTTTCTTATCTTTCCTTGATATTCTTTGGAACTCTGCATTCAGATGCTTATATCTTTCCTTTTCTCCTTTGCTTTTCACTTCTCTTCTTTTCACAGCTATTTATAAGGCCTCCCCAGACAGCCATTTTGCTTTTTTTGCATTTCTTTTCCATGGGAATGGTCTTGATCCTGGTCTCCTGTACAATGTCACGAACCTCTGTCCATAGGTCCTCCGCACTCTATCAGATCTAGTCCCTTAAATCTATTTCTCACTTCCACTGTATACTCATAAAAGATTTGATTTAGGTCATACCTGAATGGTCTAGTGGTTTTCCCTACTTTCTTCAATTTAAGTCTGAATTTGGCAATAAGGAGTTCATGATCTGAGCCACAGTCAGCTCCTGGTCTTGTTTTTGGTGACTGTATAGAGCTTTTCCATCTTTGGCTGCAAAGAATATAATCAATCTGATTTCGGTGTTGACCATCTGGTGATGTCCATGTGTAGAGTCTTCTCTTGTGTTGTTGGAAGAGGGTGTTTGCTATGACCAGTGCATTTTCCTGGCAAAACTCTATTAGTCTTTGCCCTGCTTCATTCCATATTCCAAGGCCAAATGTGCCTGTTACTCCAGGTGTTTCTTGACTTCCTACTTTTGCATTCCAGTCCCCTATAATGAAAAGGACATCTTTTTTGGGTGTTAGTTCTAAAAGGTCTTGTAGGTCTTCATAGAATTGTTCAACTTCAGCTTCTTCAGCATTACTGGTTGGAGCTTAGACTTGGATTACTGTGATATTGAATGGTTTGCCTTGGAAACAAACAGAGATCATTCTGTCGTTTTTGAGATTGCATCCAAGTACTGCATTTTGGACTCTTTTGTTAACCATGATGGCTACTCCATTTCTTTAAGGGATTCCTGCCCCCAGAGTAGATATAATGGTCATCTGAAGTAAATTCACCCACTCCAGTCCATTTTAATTCACTGATTCCTAGAATGTTGACGTTCACTCTTGCCATCTCCTGTTTGACCACTTTCAATTTGCCTTGATTCATGGACCTAACATTCCATGTTCCTATGTAATATTGCTCTTTACAGCATCGGACCTTGCTTCTATCACCAGTCACATCCACAACTGGGTATTGTTGCTATGGGGGTCATAGGAGCCATGATAGACCACCTCCATGATTGGTCTTGCCTCAGCGAGGGACCCAAGGCTCACAGATCCTGTCAGGAGAAGGGCAGGAAACTGTTTCCAAGATCTAACAATCATGTGAGCACACAGAAGTGTTTTCAGGGAAATGGGGAAAGAAGGAAGATGGACTCATTTGTTCAGGGAACGATGCAGTGCTTTGGTCCTTAATAGTAGCTGTTTGCTATGAATCGTTACTACAGACCATCATCTAAGGAAACACAGGATCCTTCCTGTATCTAAATTTTAGATTCTGAGACCAGACACAAAATCCATTTTCAGGAACCAATACTGATGCTTGCCAAAACTTTGTTCTTGGTTCATGGTGAAATGGGAAAAATAATGCTAGTGTAGAAAGCTTTGAGTCAAGCTAAATATAGTCATAAGGTCCAGTTTTACTTTTTCTAATTAATTTTCTCCCCTTTATTGGTGCTAAAGTGTCTTTTCTTTTATAGATTATAATAATATATATGGGGCTTCCCAGGTGCTGCTAGTGGTAAAGAATCCACCTGCCAATGCAGGAGATGCAAAAGACATGGGTTCGATCTCTGGGTTGGGAAGATGCCCTACAGTAGGATATGCAACCCGCTCCAGTATTCCTGTCTGGAAAATTCCATGGACGGAGGAGCCTGGTGGGCTCCATGTGGTTGCAACAAGTTGAATACAACTGAGCGCCACCAACACCAATGAACTGTATGAGCTGAGACCTGAATCCACTGGGATCATGTCCTTGTTGGCACAGTAAGAAATGGGTAACCCTACCAGACCTCCACTCTCTTTGGGGATTTTCACTGCTCCAGAAGGAACAGAAGCAGCTGCCCCAGAGGGCAGTCTTGACTCTTCCATGAAAAACTTGGCATTCTTGCAGCATCCTAAAGGTCAGGGGAAGGTCTGCTCCCTCTCTTTTTCCTAGAATGTGTCTGCCCAAGACACAGTTCTAAGAGCAGAACACAGAAGAAGCATTCTGCTCATTACTCATAAAAGCAGGGCATTATGAGTGATTCATGGTTGAGTCATTTCAGAAAATGATGTCCTGAAGACTCCCTCTCTCCGGAAGTCTCTCTTCAAGGGCCTTTTCCCTTCAGTCTTTTAGGACATCTTGGTCTCATCCACCCCAGCCCTTCCTTTCTTTCTCTTTCCTTTTTTTTTTAACCTTCCTGATCCACAGCACCTTCTTTCTCCAGTTGGGATCATTCACAGTAGAGAAGCTCACACAGAGACCATAGGATGTCGTGGAGAAACCACTGATCTGATCCTAACAAGGACGTTTTCGAAACTCGACTCTTTGGAGGCTTTCATTTCTGTTGAAATTATGTTTAATATCTCTTCTAGCTTTAAACCTCTGATCTAGGATTGCTCATAGGTAAATATGTTTTCTTTCACCATAATCACATGAATTCTCCCGGAATCCAGGCCCTGAGCCCTGCTACTCCCCTTTGTTTCTATGAGGCCATGTCTGGTTGAAATTCCATTTATCCACTTTTTCAGTAAACTGTTCATTCACTCAATCATTTCTTATTCATCAAATGCAATTGAAAAATTACCTCTTGTTTTTCTCCACACGTGTGAATGGAAAAGCAACAGCCTGGTTTCTGCAAGGCTAGCTTTCTCTTCTCCCCTGTAAAGTTGTCATCTCCCTTTCCTCTTAAGTCTCCCCCCACTTTGTGCTTTATTTAGAATTCTGTTGTGAAACGTATAGTTCTGTGTTATTTTTCACTGTTCATGTACCTCCTTCCCTGAATGCAGTGTGAGCTCCTTGAAGGTGGGAACTTGGTCTTACCATTTTAACTGCCTAGAATAGATTGTGGCCTACAGCAACCTCAACTATCCTTTACAAAGTCGGTGGGAATGCAAACTAGTACAGCCACTATGGAGAACAGTGTGGAGATTCCTTAAAAAACTGGAAATAGAACTGCCATACAACCCAGCAATCCCACTGCTGGGCATATACACTGAGGAAACCAGAATTGAAAGAGACACGTGTACCCCAATGTTCATCGCAGCACTGTTTATAATAGCCAGGACATGGAAGCAACCTAGATGTCCATCAACAGACGAATGGATAAGAAAGCTGTAGTACATATACACAATGCAGTATTACTCAGCCATTAAAAAGAATACATTTGAATCAGTTCTAATGAGGTGGATGAAACTGGAGCCTATTATACAGAGTGAAGTAAACCAGAAAGAAAAACACCAATACAGTATACTAACGCATATGTATGGAATTAAAAAGATGGTAACGATAACCCTGTATGAGAGACAGCAAAAGAGACACAGATGTATAGAACAGTCTTTTGGACTCTATGGGAGAAGGTGAGGGTGGGATGATTTGAGAGAATAGCATTGAAACATGTATATTTTCATATGTGAAATAGATCGCCAGTCCAGGTTTGATGCATGAGTCAGAGTACTCAGGGCTGGTGCACTGGGATGACCCAGAGGGGTGGGATGGGGAGGGAGGTGGGAGGGGGGTTCAGGATGGGGAACACATGTCCACCCATGGCGGATTCATGTCAATGTATGGCAAAACCACTACAATATCGTAAAGTAAAATAAATAAATAAATAAATGGGGGGAAAAAAATCCTTTACAAAGTCCTTTCTAAATTCCAGGAACCATCTACTCATTTTACACGTATTTAGTCATTTAGTCCTGACAATGATCCTATCAATGATTTATTGGCATCACCTCCGCTATATAAAAGAAACTGAGACTCAGGGAGTTGAAATGATTTAGTCAAGTTCACACAAATAATAAGAAATAGAGCTGGGGTTCAAGTCCAGTAGACAGGTTCCTAATTTCATGCAATAAATATTATACTACATGGCCTCACCATTTATTTAATAAATTGAAAATTTGATTATACTCATTGGCTTCACACAGAAAAAGTTGGGATGACATAAAATACAGAAATTATATCTAATATGTAAAAATACCCCCAAAGCAGAATTTTTGTAATGATCTTCAGATTCTGAAATCCCATTTTTATGCACAATTTTAAAAGCTTATGTCTCTGTTTGTTGTATAATATCTGTATTATATTAATTGCATAACTCTTTGGGAGCGCTCCATGATAAACTCCTCCATTGAACTAAGCATATTTCTTGCCTCCTGAGCCCTGTTCTAATTCTCCTTCCAAATCAATCTGTCAAGTTTAACTTGTAAATACATTTACTTGAATAGTTCCGGTTTTAATCAGGGAAAAATAAACGGCAATTAGGATGAAAATTCATGATTTTGGAAATGAGAAACCAATCTCAAGGTGTAGCCTCGACTGAAAATATGTCAATGAATCAATGGACGAATTTCAAAAAATGTGCTTTCAACCTTTATTATTCACTGGATATTGACTAAATAAATGCTGAGCTGCGGGCTGTTCAGAGATTAATTTGCCAGTTCGATGTGCAAACTCCTCTGAGGTTTCTTCAAGCTGGACTCAGCCCTCAAGTTAATTTTATTACAGCTTGAAGAGACCAGATAAAAAGGAAGATGAATGATATTTGAAATTAGTAGTTCCCCCTTCAGGGCTAATCTACAAATCAGATATTATCAATTTTTTATCCTGTTCCCAAATCAAATAATTTCAGAGACTGTACTCTGGCTGGGTTTGAAACAGAAATCCCCGGTGAGCTGAGACTCACAGCTGCGGTTTACTTGCTTCGCCTCAACTTAGAAACATGATCATTAATTTGGGCTAGATTCCAGCTTGGCACTGGAGCAAAGGGGTGGGGAGGTGGGGCGGGGCAGGGGCTTCTGGGGGCTGGCAACTTCCCCCATGCCTGGAGGAGTTAGGCCTAAATACACCAGCCCTTCTTTTTAAAAGATACAATAGGAACTTGTGAAGATTCCTTTTTTATTGGTCACTTCATTTTCCTGCCTTTAAAGACATTCTTTAGTAATGTGGTCCTCTTAGCATCTTAAACATCCCACAGGCTGTTACAAAGACACCATTCAGGGCTTCTGGGGAGCAGAGCTCTGTGATATCACAAACACAGGAACTGGGGAGCTGCAGCCGGTTCCCGGGGAGGGACTCGGAGCTGCAGAGAGCTGGCAGAGGGCAGCGAGGCTCCGAGGAGAAGGTGGCAGGAATGCCCTTGAGACAAAGGGTTCAGGGAGGCTGAACTGCTTTTCCCCGAGGATGAAAAGCTGCCAGCAACAAAACCAGCTCACTCCATTCCCTTTCCGTCGCCCCTTCTCTAATCTTCCTGTCCACATAATTGAATAAGCCACCCATTGTATGCTGTGGAAATGATGTGAACCGCAGAAATGTGACTTTATCGGGGAATGTAAGGCCCAGCTTGACAGCTCCTCCCCATATAGTTGAAGGAATTCTTGGCAGAGTAACCTGGGAGGCAAATAGGCATTCGATCTAGTGAAAACCCAAGTTTCATTTCCAGATGACGTATCCTCGAGACCCCAAATACTGCTATTATTCACCCACAGTAGTATCGTTGCAGTGGCGTTATATGAGCTTGCTTCCCTTCCAAAACACAGAAACACAGTCAGAGAGGCTAAATGAGCTGCCATGATCAAAAAAAAACAAGAATTTTTTTTTTAATGACTTTATAGTATCAGTAAATGGACCCAGAAGTCCTCAGTGATCAGTAAACCACCATATTCTTTAAATCAACCACAAAGAGGCTAGTATAACAGCCTCCCTCCCCAGCATCTCCAGCAGAGCTACTGGGAGCCTGAATGCCGCTTGGCATCATGTCGTTGCTCCTGTACAACACACACTGTTCTCACTTCATACCACTGGTTTAAAGTACTATTAGAGTAACTAACACGAGGGCCATTCAGTTACGTTTACTCGATAAGGAAGAATCCCTAGCCTCTCTCCTACAGGACAAAAGCAAATTGTAGAAACCTTTTTCTCTAAAGGCAATACTCAACAAAAGGCCATTTCTTTGGTCAGTCCAATCTAATTATGGTCTTTGAAAGGCAGTAGGCATTTTGGTATTTCACTTAAATCCAATAACCGTGGCAGAGTATTTGACTTGTGAACAATATTATTAAGGTCTAGAAAATTGCCATGAAAATCCCCAAATTTCCAGCTGTGTATTTCAAACAAAGTTCTTGATAAGCAGGATGGTGTCTTTCCAATGAAGCATGGCTCACACGCCTTTCTAAGAATGCCTAGGAAGTGCAACTTTCATAAAACCTTCCCTGAGGAGAAGGTAATGGCAACCCACTCCAGTGTTCTTGCCTGGAGAATCCCAGGGACAGGGGAGCCTGATGGGCTTCCATCTCTGGGGTCGCACAGAGTCGGCCATGACTGAAGCGACTTAGCAGCAGTAGCAGCAGAGGTTGTTTGAAAGCAGGGGATGTCCTACAAAGGTGTCTGCAGCTTTTCCTGAAGCCTGTCTATTGGACTTGACTGGGATTGCAATTCACGCTCACTCGTGGAGTCCTGAAACTCCTGGCTGAGATGTTGTTGTTCAGTCATGACCTCCCAGACTGTAGCACGCCAGGCTTCCCTGTCCTTCATTCTCTCCTGAGTTTGCTTAAACTCATGTCCATTGAGTTGATGATGCCATCCAACCATCTCATCCTCTGTTGCCCACCACTCCTGCCTTCAGTCTTTCCCAGCATCAGGGTCTTTTCCAATGAGTCATCTCTTCACATCAGGTAGCCAAAGTACTGAAGCTTCACCTTCAGCACAAATCCTTCCAATGAATATTCAGAGTTGATTTCCTTTAGGATTGACTGGTTTGATCTCCTTGGGTCCAAGGGACTCTTAAGAGTCTTCTGCAGCACCAGTTTGAAAGCATCAATTCTTCAGAGCTCAGCCTTCTTTATGGTCTGGCTCTCACATTTGTGAATGACTATTGGAAAGATCATAGCTTTGACTATATGGACATTTGTAGGTGGAGTAATGTCTCTGCTTTTTAATACTCTGTCTAAATTTGTCATAGTTTTTCTTCCAAGGAGCAAGAGTCTTTTAATTTATGGCTGCAGTCACCATTCAGAGTGATTCTGAAGCCCAAGAAAATAAAATCTGCCACTGCTTCCATTTTTCCCCATCTATTTGCCATGAAGTGATGGGACTAGATACCATGATCTTAGTTTTATGAGTGTTGAGTTTTAAACCTGCCTTTTCACTCTCCTCTTCCACCTTCGTCAAGAAGCTCTTTAGTTCCTCTTTGCTTTCTGTATTAGGGTGATATCATCTGCATATCTGAGATTGCTGATATTTCTCCCAGCAATCTTGATTCCAGCTTGTGATTTATCCAGTCCAGCAGGTGTTCAGTTGTTCTGACTCCCATAAGGTGTTCTGCCACCCCCTTTGAAATGTACCCTCTCTGTGGGTACTAACTCTCCACATTATGATATGCCGTGTGACAAGGTCAACAGGAAGAGTTGTTCTCCTCTTATTCTGTGTGACCTCAGGAAAGAGCATCCATTTCTCTGGTTTTCAGTTTCTCACCTTTAAAGTGCACACAACAGAACCCAATATTCATATCACAGGGTAATTTTAAGGTTTAAAGAAGGCCATGCATGTTTAGCACTTAACAGAGCACCTTGGACTGAGCAAATGTGAGAGTAGTTGTTATTTGGAAAGTTAGGAGCTAAGAATAAACAGCCAGGAAAAATCTAGAAAAGTCAAGAAGAAGAAGAAAAATGATGAGTGATCTAGAAGATGGAAAGAGATGAAAAGACACGATTACAGAGAGGTTTGTCACGGGCTCCTTGTGCTTCTCTGTAGAAAGCTGGGTGCAAAGGGTCATCTCCCTCATTATTGCTGCCATGCGTGTTCCATGACAATGACTTCAATCTGATTGGAACAACAGAGAGTGTAAACAAAAAATGAAATGCTGACTGTTGAGAATGAACGTCTGGGAAGAAGAGTCACTGGTGGGTCTGCAGGCCCCGCTAGGCAGGCTTTGCACGTATTATCATAATTGTGACCAGAAGCAGGCAGCTTCAGCTCAAGATAGTTGACCAGAGGTGATGAACGGGGCTTCCCTTGTGGCTCAGTGGTGAGGAATCTGCTTGCCAACTCAGGTAACTTGGGTTCGATCCCTGAGTCAGGAAGATCCCTTGGAGAAGGGAATGGCTTACCCACTCCAGTACTCTTGCCTGGAGAGAAGACTTTGGATAATTTAGCTGATAATCTCTAATGGTCCAATTGAAGGACTTCTTATATAAATGAAGAATATCTGGTTTTAGGGTAAATGCGTTATCCCTGTATATATACATCTGACCTTACCATGTGTTGGCTATGGAAAATTCTAGAATTCAGCTCTAGGATTCAACTGCATAATCTGGCAGTAAAGCGAGGACTAAAGCAGCTTCACCATGCTGATAGACTGGTGTTGCAGATTTGCTACATGCAGTGTAAACTGAGCACGCTGATCAGTGACAACTTTGTCCTCCCTGGGAGCACACAGGGGTGACGACAGACAAGGTCTCACGGACATCCCTGGGACAGATGTTTTCAGAGATACGACTGAAGAGCTGTGAGGGCTTTGGAGAGGGAGAAATAAAGTTCTGGAGAAATCAGGACTAAGAAATAGCACCTGAGCAGGATAGGAAAGGGTGACTAGGAGTGCCCAGTGAAGGAAATCACTGGGCATGCCCAAAGCTAGGAGCACACTCGCTTGTCTCTCAGGTCGCTACCTTCCAACCCCAGGCGGCTCAGTGGTAAATAATCTGCCTGCAATGCAGGAGATGCGGATTCGATCCCTGGGTCAGGAAGATCTCCTGCAGAAGGACATGGCAACCCGCTCCTGTATTCTTGCCTGGGAAATCTCATGAATAGAAGAGCCTGGCAGGCTACAGTCCATAGGGTTGCAAAAGAGTTATAGACACAACTGAGTAACTAAACAACAACTCGAAGTAATGGTTGAGTTTGCATACACCTTGCAACCTTGAGCTGGTGCCCTTTTAGTTATTCATCATCAAGTTTTTGATTTGTTTTGAACTTGGCTTCTTGCAACATCTTTGGCCACTTGACTAATTGAAAACTATTTGATAGTCAGAAGGAGGCTGATGCCCACACTAACGTCTCTGTTCAGACTGGTTCAGCACCTGGATCAGCTCCCTCCTCGCCTGCAGGCCAAGCCTCAGGCACTCTAGGGAAGATTGGCTCTATCCACCCATCGTGATCTCCCTAGAGAGAGGGTTGATTGTAGCCCCTTTGTCTCCCTCTTCTCTTCTGTCCATTTGCATTTGAAACTTTGCTCAGAGCACACTTTTGGTATGAAGCTCTTCTTCTGTTTGTGGATACCACACAACCAGGTACATCTTGACCCCTGCCCCCATCCCTGGCCACACTCAAGAGCTAAGTCCTGACTGCATAAGCTGTTTAGAAGGAGGTCCAGAATCCAGGATGTTAAGATGCGGAGGTAACGGTAAGTAGAAAAGGAAGGTGAGACTGATGCCAGATAATATATGCTCTGTCTCTGATTCCACAAGAATCAGTCCATGTAGAGGACACATTACATTTTAACCACTCTCCTTTATAGCTTTGCCCTCATTCTCATCACTTTCCATGTACCAGCTATTCAGACTCCACTAAGCACATTTCATCCCCTTTTGCAATTAATTTTAATTAGGTTTTGCTGTGTAGGCATTTTTACCCCTGATGTATAGAGCAGGAAGCGGGGACTCAGGACAGACTACATGATGAGCCTCTCACGTTATCAGTGGAGCAGAGGCTGACTGAGAGGAGCGGGGCTTGTCCTCCTGGCCATGGCCCAACTCTCAACCCAACTGTTATCTCCGGGACCTCGCTCTGGTAATCACAGATGCTCTTGCATCTTCCCTCTTTTCTCTATCGGTGTCCCTTTTCCCACTGCCTGCAAATAAACTTAATTACATTAGAGGGGAAAAAAAACAAACTTATTTGGATCCTGCTACTCCCCTTTTCTTTTTTCTTTCAAGGCCAAACTTCTTTTTGGACACTCCTGCCCCCCACTTTCTTACTGCCTGCTTGCTTCCTCCTCAGCGCTTTACTGAAATGACTATCTTTGGACTTCAGCACTGACCTTGGCATCACCAAATCCTCAGCTTATTTGGCTTCATTCTCTTTTATTCTCTAAGCATGCTTTATCTGGACTCCTCTGCTCCCTCACCCTCCATGGCAATTACCAAGCTCTTTAAAGTTCGCTTTCGTTTTTCTCGCCTTTAACTCTGCATTCCCTTCCCATGGCCATTGTCATCATTGTAGGCTCCCACTGTCTCGCACCAGGAAGACACCAACAATTCTTCACTTGCCTCTCTACAGTTATACCCATTTCCTTGAGAAATGCCAACGCTGGTGATACTACTTTCCCACTGATGCCCATGTCATCCCCTCTTCCTTCTTGATGCCCAATCACCCCAATCACTTCCTAAGGCTCCCAATGCTACACTTGACTTCAGAGCTTCTTTCTTTCCTCCCTATCCTGATTCTGGAGTTCAAGCAATAGAGTGCCACAGATGAAGCCAAGTTGAAAGTCTTGTTGCACAAAATCCCATTTAGAAGCTCTCTCAACAGGTTGGCTGTGCAGTGCTTTTCCTTCACCTAGACCTTTTAAGAATATAAAAAGATGTTTGAAATCTAGAAGATCTTGAAATATATGGATAGGGTACATGATTCATTCATCCACCAATCTCTGTTCTACCATAATAGAATTAGGGGACACTCCTTGAAAAAATTTGGAGAAGGAAATGGCAACCCACTGCAGTGTTCCTGCCTGGAGAATCCCTTGGACAGAGGAGCCTGGTGGGCCTGGCAGGCTACAGTCCATACGATTGCAAGGAGTCAGACACAGCTGAAGTGACTTAGTGCACAGCCTAAGAATTGGAAATATTGAAATGCTTTTTTAAAGGATTAAGAAAAATTTGCCTATATCCACAATGTGGATGTCTGAGTGTGGAGCCAGTATGATGAAGACCTGCACCCAGCGCTGCCCACTTGGCTAGTGCATCCCTCTCTTATTCAAGCTCCTTTGTGCTGAGTTTCCACAGGATGGAACGTTCAGTACAAAAGGCTATCACTTAATTACATTTTGTCTTGAAATGTTGTGTCATGAGTGCTCATTCCATGACTTCAGCTAGGTTATAAAACTCCTTGAGTTCATAGCAATGCCTGCGCTTGTCTTTCTATATCTCCCACAAATCCTATCACTGTAACCATCCAAACATTTTAAAACAGAATTATAATTAATCCTCAAAAATTTGAGATATGTGCCATCTCAGAAAACCACATATTTTATATTTAAAAAATATTGAAACCACTTTCTAGGCAGATAAGCGGGGTGTATGGATTATTGGTCTAATCTGTTACAGTATTTCTTGTGTGTGTGTGGGGGGGTAAACTAATTCGTTCTCACAGAATTTATCCATTCAGAGCTGTATATGAGCACCTCAAACCAAGCACGCATGAGACAGATAAGTCAAGCTTAAAATTTCCTAACACAACCAAGAGAAGTCTTTGGTGTTGATTTTAATATTGCACAACCACCTGCAACATTAAATTTGAAAACACTGTTTTCCTTAAGCTGAGCCTAATTCTTTCATAAGAATAAGAGTTCCCTTATTTTTGTCTATATTATGAACTTTCTGTAACCTAATGCATCATTTATATGCACTTAGACGACCATATCAGTTGTTATTTTTTTCAAGGATCATAGGAATTTTGTAAATGCTCCATTGCAACAAGACTTGTAGGAAATAGGTAATTATTGACATAATTAAAATTTACAAACATTGACTAAATGGAAAAGAATCTGTGGGGACTCATCCATTTTCTATAAAATTTCTCAATACTCACCTCACAGACAAACACTCAAATTCACCAGTTCAATGGTTACAGCATTTACAGTGAATATTCATTGGAAGTAATGATGCTGAGGCTGAAGCTCCGATACTTTGGCCACCTAATGCAAAAACTCATTGGAAAAGACCCTGATGCTGGAAAGATTGCAGACAGGAGGAAAAGAGGACAGTAGAGGATGAGACTGTTAGATAGCATCACCGACTCAGTGGACATGACTCTGAGCACACTCCAGGAGATGGTTAAGGACAGGGAAGCCGCAGTCCATTGGGTCACAAAGAATATGGTGCAACTTAGCTACTGAACAACAAATAAAAACAAAACTTACACTCTATTGACAGTGTTTCTACTCTGTGAAATTATAGATGGAAAATCTAAGGGATTCTGTAAAAACTCTGTAAAAATGTAGAATTAAACATATCCATTTTCTCCAAATTTGGATGCAGTGAATTTTCTAGACATCAGTGAAGTGAATCTGGGTTCATACAACCACACTTACTCGACAGAAGACGGGATAAGCTGTCAGCGCAGCATGGCTGGTCTCCCTGTGGAGATGACCCATTTCCTTGATGACCATGTTTCTGAGATGACTTTCTAGACAGAGAAATATCCCAGGACAACACTTCAGGCCATACAGTAAAGCATGGCCACCAAACACCACAGGACAAACAGCGTCGTCTTGACTCCCAGAATTTGGCTCTTGATCAACTTAGCACTGAAATCTCACACAACTGTTCAGTCCTAAACTAACGGTGCCATTTTCCTATCTCTAGCAAGTCTGCGAGCTCAAAATTCCAAAAGCTTAAAACGTATTAAATGTCTGGACTCCACCACAACTTCCACTTGCTTTTTGTTTTCACTGTTTTTACTTTGAAAAAATAAAATCTTGAGCCTTAAAGGAGAAATAGTCAAAAAGACCCGAGTGCTTGAAAAACACAGTTAAAGTAGAATATGTTTCCGCTTCCTCTAGCTGTTCCTACAGCAAAGCTAGCGCTTTTACTCTCATCTTCCCTCTCCTCTCTTACCTCTCTGCTTTGAAGAATGGAGAGCTTTCCAGAAGGTTTGATTGATTCAAGGAACCAAATATAGAAGATGTTCTCCCAGCAAAGCCATCTGCTAAGCACTCAGGTTCCCCCAGGCATTAGCCTGCAGCAAATATGACATAATACCTCCAGGCAAAATGCATGACCCAGATGCCAACAGATTTGCTGTTTTCTTGAACCATTTCTGTGTGGTGAGGATTGTAATTTTGGCAGTCATAAGCATGGCTTCTGATTTCCTTCAATATAAGACAGTTTTCCTTTCTGTCAAACACTAGGGGGTCACATTCTTTTGATAAATCCACACTCTCCTGGAAAGCAAGACCATTCCCCATCATATAATATGGTAACCTTTCTTTGCTCTTTGCTTGTACTCACAACAAAACATCTTGAAAGACACTTAAAGAATTCCTTTGACCTACTATAGAAAGATATCCACATATATGAAAAAATAAAATATAACAGCCTCCAGTTTCTGAGCAGCCAATGTGCTCATCTCTAACTGAAATTCAAGAACAATATAGCTGTAAGCCATACTAAGCAGCTTCTAGGGAAAATGTTTTTTACAGAGTCACTCAGCTGGTTATTCTGTATTAATGAATGCCTTCTGTAGGTTTCCTTAGATAAAGCAATGATGCACCCAGCAGATGCACATAAAGTAGCTCAAAGGTCAGAAAATGACAAGGAAAAACATTAAAAATATAAACACCGATTGATGATTTTTAAACTGCTATTCCCGCCTCCCCATCCCTCTCAACTCCTTGCATTTTCAGACCAAAACAGTTCCATTTGAAAAGCGTCCCAGCCGGGATGTTGCTGAATGATTAAACACAAATCCTTAAATGGAGAGAGCTGGTTTTTATTAAATATCCTAGAGCAGTGCTGTCTGCCCACACTTGTGCCCATGCCTGGCTGCTAGCTGATAAATGTGGTGGCTTTAAGATACTACTTATTAGCATGCCTGTATATTTCTACCTCACACAGTCACCAAGGATGATTGCTATCTGTTAATTGAATTCTGTGCCAGCAACTGTGTCTTTGTGTGCTTGCCATTATAATTTCAAGGATTCTAACTTCATTTCCTATTTACAAATAACCGTGATAAAAATATAAAGTGACATATTGATGTACTCCCAAGTGTGTGTAAGTGTGCACATATGTGTAGGCATATATGTGTACATTATAAGTATATATTTACATATATATATTTGCATATATATACTGGGGCCTCCCTGGTGGCTCATATGGTAAATAATCTGCCTGCAGTGCAAGAAATCCAGGTTTGATCCCTGGGGCAGGAAGATCCCCTGGAGAAAGGAGTGACTACTCGCAAGCATTCTTGCCTGGAGAATCTCATGGGCAGAGGAGCCTGGTGGGCTACAGTCCGTAGGGTCGCAAAGAGTCGGACACGACTAAATGACTAACACTATATATACATTAGGGAAGATTGCTTAAAGTCACAATGTATTACAGAAAGACACAACTTAATGAGCCAAGCATTTCTATATAGAAACACACACATCCAACCACTTGACAGCTTTCTGCTATTGAGCATGGCTGGTGAGTCTAAAAAATAGAAACAGGCATTTTTATTTTTTGCAGAATAACCAAATCTGACATAGTGGGCAGAATAATCAGTGAACAGTTATAAAACTGGTCATTTATAAACCTGACTTTTTCTAGAGCATATAAGAATAAGCCACAGTGATTTGGTTAGCCCTCTTTGGATTTCAGAATGTCTGCCTCTAACTCAGGCATTGCATGAAATGAACCTCTGGTGAAGAATGAAATTGGATCCTGAATCAAGACAGCACTTGGTCAGCTGTGGTGAATCAGGGCAGAGGCCAGTGGCCATGGACACTTGAGTCAAGAATTTCAGCTTCTCTGGGGCCAACCTGACCTCAATTCCCCTTCATTTACTCCAATTTTCTGAGTTTAAGGGAATTTCCTAAAATATGGTCAAAGTTTTAAGTCTTCCTGCAGCCAAGTAAGGGCTTCCCTGATAGCTCAGTTGGTAACGAAACTGCCTGCAATGCAGGAGACCCCGGCTCGATTCCTGGGTAAGTAAGTAGTATGCTCCCATCATATGTTCTGCTGGTCTTTGGTATGAACAAAAGATACTGATCGTCTAATCCAGAAAAGTGTTCCAGATGTCATTAACAGCCTAAATATCTTCAACAAATCTTACCATAGATATTTCCCAGTTCATGGAAGACAGGAGGAGCGGTTTAGATTTTCTAAAGATAAGTTGTTGATTCTCGGCGGTTCAAACCACTACCTTTAGTGGAACACCTATTTTTATTCCCATGACCCCTAATTCTGGGTGAGACTTTCTCCTTTAGAAGTGCTAAGGGACATGGTAAGGCATGATACAGTCCAATGCTAAATGCAAATACTTGGATTAAAATTACGATACATTTTTGACTCCTAGACCAAAAGTAGAATAGTGGTAATAAGCAAAAAATAGATTAATCAAATGAATGGACATAGTTTTGCAAGGAATCTACTTTGATCTGGAGATAATTTCTAATTTCATAGAAACTGCTGCTCCCATCCCTGGAGTAAGCAGTGGTCTGGAGGGTCATGGCAGAGTAGACAAAAGCTTATCATTCTATACCACCAAGTCCCCACTTTTTCTCTGCCCAACTCCTAGCATTCCTGAGATGCAGACCTGTGACTGTGCTAAGCTTCCTCCAGAAGGGAAGTGCTCCAGGCCCAGAATTACTCACTTAACGGCATATGGTGTTAGTCAGTTAGCTGTGTCCAACTCTTTGCAACCCCATGGACTGCAGCCCACTGTTCCTCTGTTCATGGAATTTATTTTCTTCTCCATAATACAACCTATGGTACCTTCCCCACAAACAAAACAATTCGTAATTCTATTCTGTGACTGCAAGTGATGTTTGGGGTCACTAGGGGAAGTATTTTTTTTTCAACTCAATTCAGATAAAAGTTGTGACCTTACTTTGTAATGTACTGACTTTCAAACTACAGAAAACACAGAGAGAAAATAAGCATAAATTCAAGTATTCAAGAGTGTTTGGGGAGAACAGAGTGAGACTGATGGGAAAACAGGAAGAAGACAAAAAAAAAGTGTCATGAATTTACAAAAAATTGAACGGTGTTGAAAGGAGGGAAATATCATAATACTACATGATGCTGAAAGAATGGTAAAGGATTTATGGAGAGATAGTATCAAGGATGTATCTTGAAAGGTATTTAGGGTTTTGAAATTTGGCAAAAAAAGATGAGGCAGATGAACCAAGCGGATGAAATAGTATGAGCAAAGACATGGCAAGCAGAAACTCTGAGTGCATTTGGGGTGTGCCAGCACTTTAGTTAGACTGTAATCTAAGCACAGAAAAAGAGAATCAGCTGGCCCCTCAAGTGGAGGATGAGACATATTGAGCAGGGGTCTCGCTGACCATCTGTGGAGGTGGACCACACAGGAAGTCATAGGGAGCCACCGACAGTAGCTGAACTGCTCCTGGAAGTTATGGCTACAATTGTGCTTTGAGAATAGCAGTCCACAAAGTGTGCAGGAGAGGGTGGAGTAGAGACAGAGAGAAAGCAGAATTACAAGCAGGGGTGATTAGACTAGAAACAGAGGTATGACCAGCTAGCTATGGCTGCAATAATGTTGCATAAAAAAACACCCTGAAAATTAACAGCAGCAAGAAGCCTTTATTTAGGTTTCTCTTACCTTGAACATGGGGTATCTCTTCACGGCTGCTCCAGCAAAGCGCAGCTGCTGCTCCTTACCTTGGACGAGTGGTATCTCCTCATCGCCACCCCTCCTGACCTTGAACATGGAGTGACAGTAGGTTGTGAGAGGGCATCAGAGGGCAGACACACTGAAACCATAAGCACAGAAAACTAGTCAATCTAATCACACTAGGATCACAGCCTTGTCTAACTCAATGAAACTAAGCCATGCCTGTGGGGCCACCCAAGATGGGCAGGTCATGGTGGAGAGGTCTGACAGAATGTGGTCCACTGGAGAAGGGAATGGCAAACCACTTCAGTATTCTTGCCTTGAGAACCCCATGAACAGTGTGAAAAGGCAAAATGATAGGATACTGAAAGAGAAACCCCCCAGGTCAGTAGGTGCCCAATATGCTACTGGAGATCAGTGGAGAAATAACTCCAGAAAGAATGAAGGGATGGAGCCAAAGCAAAAACAATACCCAGTTGTCACCAGACTGGTGACAGAAGCAAGGTCCGATGCTGTAAAGAGCAATATTGCATAGGAACCTGGAATGTTAGGTCCATGAATCAAGGCAAATTGGAAGTGGTCAAACAAGAGATGGCAAGCATGAATGTCAACATTCTAGGGACCAGTGAACTAAAATGGACTGGAATGGGTGAATTTAACTCAGATGACCATTATATCTACTACTGCGGGCAGGAATCCCTCAGAAGAAATGGAGTAGCCATCATGGTCAACAAAAGAGTCTGAAATGCAGTACTTAGATGCAATCTCAAAAATGACAGAAGGATCTCTGTTCATTTCCAAGGCAAACCATTCACTATCACAGTAATCCAAGTCTATGCCCCAACCAGTAACGCTGAAGAAGCTGAAGTTGAACGGTTCTATGAAGACCTACAAGACCTTTTAGAACTAACACCCAAAAAAGATGTCCTTTTCATTATAGGGGACTGGAATACAAAAGTAGGAAGTCAAGAAACACCTGGAGTAACAGGCACATTTGGCCTTGGAATACAGAATGAAGCAGGGCAAAGGCTAATAGAGTTTTGCCAAGAGAACGCACTGGTCTCTTGGAAACACCCTCTGCCAGCAACACAAGAGAAGACTCTACACATGGACATCACCAGATGGTCAACACCGAAATCAGATTGATTATATTCTTTGTAGCCAAAGATGGAGAAGCTCTATACAGTCAACAAAAACAAGACTGGGAGCTGACTGTGGCTCAGACCATGAACTCCTTATTGCCAAATTCAGACTGAAATTGAAGAAAGTAGGGAAAACTACTAGACCATTCAGGTATGACCTAAATCAAATCTCATGATTATACAGTGGAAGTGAGAAATAGATTTAAGGGACCAGATCTGATAGAGTGCTGGAGGACCTATGGACGGAGGTTCGTGACATTGTACAGGAGACAGGGATCAAGACCATCCCCATGGAAAAGAAATGCAAAAAAGCAAAATGGCTGTCTGGGGAGGCCTTACAAATAGCTGTGAAAAGAAGAGAAGCAAAATGCAAAGGAGAAAAGGAAAGATATAAGCATCTGAATGCAGAGTTTCAAAGAATAGAAAGAAGAGATAAAAAAGGCTTCTTCAGGGACCGATGCAAAAAAAATAAAGGAAAACAACAGAATGGAAAGACTAGAGATCTCTTCAAGAAAATTAGAGATACCAAGGGAACATTTCATGCAAAGATGGGCTCGGTAAAGGACAGAAATGGTATGGACCTAACCGAAGCAGAAGATATTAAGAAGAGGTGGCAAGAATACACAGAAGAACTGTACAAAAAAGATCTTCACAACCCAGATAATCACAATGGTGTGATCACTCACCTAGAGCCAGACATCCTGGAATGTGAAGTCAAGTGGGCCTTAGAAAGCATCACCACGAACAAAGCTACTGGAGGTGATGGAATTCCAGTTGAGCTATCTCAAATCCTAAAAGATGATGCTGTGAAAATGCTGCACTTGATATGCCAGCAAATTTGGAAAACTCAGCAGTGGCCACAGGACTGGAAAAGGTCAGTTTTCATTCCAATCCCAAAGAAAGGCCATGCCAAAGAATGCTCAAACTACTGCACAATTGCACTCATCTCACACGCTAGTAAAGTAATGCTCAAAATTCTCCAAGCCAGGCTTCAGCATTACATGAACCGTGAACTTCCAGATGTTCAAGCTGGTTTTAGAAAAGGCAGAGGAATCAGAGATCAAATTGCCAACATCCGCTGGATCATGGAAAAAGCAAGAGAGTTCCAGAAAAACATCTATTTCTGCTTTATTGACTATGCCAAAGCCTTTGCCTGTGTGGATCCCAATAAACTGTGTGAAATTCTGAAAGAGATGGGAATACCAGACCACCTGACCTGCCTCTTGAGAAATCTGTATGCAGGTCAGGAAGCAACAGTTAGAACTGAACATGGAACAACAGACTGGTTCCAAATAGGAAAAGGAGTCCGTCAAAGCTGTATATTGTCACCCTGCTTCTTTAACTTATATGCAGAGTACATTATGAGAAATGCTGGGCTGGAAGAAGCACAAGCTGGAATCAAGATTGCTGGGAGAAATATCAATCACCTCAGATATGCAGATGACACCACCCTTATGACAGAATTGAAGAGGAACTAAAAAGCCTCTTGATGAAAGTGAAAGAGGAGAGTGAAAAAGTTGGCTTAAAGCTCAACATTCAGAAAATGAGGATCATGGCATCTGGTCCCATCACTTCATGGGAAATAGATGGGGAAACAGTGGAAACAGTGTCAGACTTTGTTTTGGGGGGCTCCAAAATCACTGCAGATAGTGACTGCAGCCATGAGATTAAAAGACGCTTACTCCTTGGAAGGAAATTTATGACCAACTTAGGTAACATATTCAAAAGCAGAGACATTACTTTGCCAACAAAAGTCCATCTAGTCAAGGCTATGGTTTTTCCAGTAGTCATGTATGGATGTAAGAGTTGGACTGTGAAGAAAGCTGAGCGCCGAAGAATTGATGCTTTTGAACTGTGGTGTTGGAGAAGACTCTTGAGAGTCCCTCGGACTGCAAGGAGATCCAACCAGTCCATTCTAAAGGAGATCAGTCCTGGGCGTTCTTTGGAAGGACTGATGCTAAAGCTGAAACTCCAGTAATTTGGCCACCTCATGCAAAGAGTTGACTCATTGGAAAAGACTCTGATGCTGGAAGGGATTGGGGGCAGGAGGAGAAGGGGACGACAGAGGATGAGATGGCTGGATGGCATCACTGACTCGATGCACATGAGTTTGAGTGAACTCTGGGCATTGGCGATGGACAGGGAGGCCTGGTGTGCTGCGATTCATGGGGTCACAAAGAGTCGGACACGACTGAGTGACTGAACTGAACTGCCAGTACAGTTGAGTTAAAAATTAAATGAGATCTATAGGTTGGCTGGGGGTCCATGATCTGGGCTTCCCTCTGGCTTCCATCACTCTCCTAGGACCAGGGGACTAACACTTGCCTTCTTCTGAGTGCAGACCGACAGACACACAAGAGCACAAGCACAACTGTGTAAGCACAGAGTGGAGTCAGACCTGTCAATATCCTTCGTCTAATTAAGTCACATGGTAAGCCCAGGGTGAGCAGAGCAGTGATTTCTACTTCTCCTGTGGAAATGAGCAAGAGAGAGAGAACAGTCTGTGTGATCATCTAATCCACCCAAGGGCATCAACCCAGAGGGTGACACAGAAAATGGTAAAAAGGAGTCTTACAGAGGGAAAACCTGAAAAAAGCCCAGCCATAATGTCACATACAGGACAGATTACACGACAGAGTAAAAAGAGATGAATTTCAGGCTTCAAACCTGGAAAGTTATAATTATTCGGAGGTCACTCGCCCAAGTATTGAGAAGAAATAAAATCTGGGGGAGGAACAGAATGAGTTTCATTTGTGATGTGTTGGATGTGAAATGCCAGAACAGAGCCCAGATGTCCAGCTACTTCTATAGAACTGATACTCATATAAGCGACGTGTTGAGCAGCAACTGTGTGAGTCCTCTGTACAGAGGCTGAGCTCAAGGAATGAACATTATCAAAGGAGATATAATTTCTGGAAAAAGAGAAGAGGGGTCCAAAGGCAAGGCTCCGAAGTCTGTGCCCACCTCTCAGAGCACACAGCAGGCTGTCTCTGACAAGTCCTTCTCCCCATTGGCCACGTGGAGCTACTTTTAAAGTTCTAAGTACTCTTTTGCTGGAAGGTCCATCAAACTTTTTCTTAAAGTTTCATTTCCATTGTCACTTTAGTGTTTGATATGATAGTAGCACACCTCATACCTCTTAGGAAACTTAAAATATAGATTTGGAGTTTGCATAAAGTAGAAAGAGCAAAGCTAGTTGGAGAGCTGGGAGAGTCGGAGGTCTAGGAATTGGCTGAGATCACAAAGAGATTAAAGAATGGATAAGGAAACACTAAACTCAGGATGACAAGTCCCTGCAGATCAGAGGCGCACAGGGTGCAATGCAGGCAGAGAAGAGGGTGACTGTCTGAGGTCAAGACCTTAAGGATCTAGAGAAATCTAAGAACGAAGTGGTTGCACCTGTCAAGTGTGACAGAGGAACGTGGAGAGGTGCAGAGACAAGACATAATGTGGCCAATGGGAAGTCCTGAAGGTGTGGGGGAGACCCAGGAAGATGCAAATGAAAGCCAGAGACCCAGGAGGTAAGGGGTAAATGGGAGGTGAGGGGTGAGGACCACATTCTTAAGTTTGATGGTAAGGCCAGAGGGACCCAGAGGGACCCAGAGGAAAGAAAGACAAGAAGCAGTAATCTGGGGAAGCTTTCTTATTTTTGAGCAATTCAAGCAATTCCATTATTCTCCAACATAGCCTTTGAATTTGAAGACTTAGTCCTTCAGTTGACTGAAGATGTGTGAAGACTGGGGAGAAGCAAGTTAGCCCTTTTCTTAGGTCTCATTGCCCAGGCTACACCTCCACACACAGGTAACCCCACCCTTCTACCAGCTCACAAGTCACTGAATTGGGGCTGGAAATGTGGTTGGTTTTCCAACATAATGGAAACCTCAACCAAAAATTAAATTTTATTTTCTATTCTTTGGGGATGAAAATTCTTCTGATTCTCTTATCCAGCTCTACTAATTGTTCTCCTTGTCTGCATACTTCCAGGCACCAAGTGATAGCACCTTGATTGCTGGGTCTCAGCACTCTTCTCTGCCATACAGCATGGGTACACAAGTGAGGTACTGGAGGTTGTTATGGTGACTCAAATGTGTTGGTGTCCAATCTGGTTGAATTTTAGGGCAACTGGAATAAACTAATCAAGAGCACAGGAGAGTTAAAACAAAGTTAAATATTTGTATTAAATATACTATCAAATACACCTGTTTAATAAGGCATGAAGGTTTCCTGTAGAAGCTATCAATTATTAACACATACATGTGCCTGAGAAGCCAGACTGGGGCAAGGGAAGTGTGGAGTGTGTGTGTGTGTGTGTGTGTGCGCGCGCGCGCACAGGGGACCTGTCATTTTTAAAGTGGAACACTTCCCTCTTCTTCTGCAAAATAAGAGATGATAACCCCAGGTGCCATTTTTGAGCATTTGCTATGTGCGCTTTTTACACAGATCATCTCACTCAAGTCGTTTAGCTTTCTGATAAACAATTAATATCTTTGAGTCCCCAGAGCAAAAGGCCCCTCTTCTCTGAACACTGGTACATTTATAATGTCCCTCACGCTCCCTCCATATCTTTCTTTTCAATGCATCTTTTCTAGAGTGGTCTTAGAATGGGCTATTTCCATTTTCACCCCTTCCTGTGGTTATAATTTACTTTGGACAATCACAGTTTATCCAGAAGACTTAAAATCAGAGAATGTCGGAATGCCAAAGAACTCAGGAGAGCTTTTCCTCCTCCCCTTGTTCTGTTGATAAGAGAATCAAAGCTCTCAGAGGCTGAGCTGTGATGCTTACAGAACAAGAGCTCCAGCTTCCTGGACCCAAGTCTAGCCCTGGGCACAGAAGCTGTTCATCTCCCCATCCATTGCTAACACCCCCTTGACCCGCTCCTTGTCCAGTCCCCCTCTGATTCTGAGTCAGCAGCTGGACTTCCCAAAGCTGGTGTCACCCTGCAGCAGGTCTAGTAACATAAACAAATCCAACACAAAAGCGGGAAGTTCTCAAGAATGCGTGATTGACACCTCACTTGCCTCAATACAGGATTAGCAGTGATCTGCAGAGCAAGCTACTGGCCTCAGCTTACCAGGGTTGTTGGTGGGTTCTGGGCTCTCCAGTGGGCCAGGCAGCACACAGACTCAGAACTAAAGTCGTCTGAGGCATTGGACAGCCCAAAGCATAATTAACTCTTCTTCTGCCGAGGTTTCTACCACCTGATGAAAGATGAGCAAAGCTGAGGGTGATCACCTGGGGACCAGCACCATAGTTCTTCTGATCCAGTAGGATCTGCTGATCCAATACTCTGGCCACCTGATGCGAAGAGCCAACCCATTAGAAAAGACCCCGATGCTGAGAAAGACTCAGAGCAGGAGGAGAAGGGGGCGACAGAGGACGAGATGGTTGGATGGCATCACCGACTTGATGGACATGAGTTTGAGCAAGCTCCAGGAGATGGTGAAGGACAGCGAAGCCTGGTGTGCTGCAGTCCACAGGGTGGCAAAGAGTCGGACACAACTGAGCAACTGAACAACAACTACTACATTAATTCAAAGTATGAGCATTATTATTATTTCTTAATTTCAAAAGTTAAATGTGATTGATTTAGACTTTAATTTTTTTTCACTAGATATTTAATACAGCAGTCAACATCAAGGCATCATTTTTAAGGCATCATTTTCGTTCAGTGACTGAATGAAAGTTTCCATGAAAATAAATATCCAAGAATTTCCTAAATATGTATTTACATAATGAGCTATTTAAATGCAAGGGATTGTAACATATGTAAGCAATTGCAAATGGCATGTATATGAAACTCCAAAGCAAAAATGTCCACTGTTATTTTGAATACATGATTCATAATTTAGCCAAAGTGTATTTCTATGTTTTTTATATAAGAAAGAGCTATACACTATACCACAAGCATAATACATTTTTCAAAGCAATTAGATCAGCAAAGTGCAAGAGTTAAAATGTAACATGACAATGTTGAAAAGTTAAGTGTCAATTAAACATTTTTCCCTGAATTATTTAGTGTATAACAACCAGAGGACTTTATTTTACAATCATCAAAATCAATTCTGTTACAACAATGCTCATAGGAGGTGATTTCACACTTATTAGTAAACTCTGACAAATCACATAAAATGCAGTTTTTGTGCAGGAACATTTAAAATCATGGGCTTCCCAGTGGCACTAGTGGTAAAGAACCTGCCGCCCATGCAGAGACTCAGGTTCAATCCCTGGGTTGGAAAGATTCCCTGGAGGAGGGCATGGAAACCCACTCCAGTATTCTTGTCTGGAGAATGCCAGAGGAGCCTGGTGGGCTACAGTCCATGGAGTCACAAAGAGTCGCTTAGCATGCATGCATTCAAAATCATGTTTAGATTATAAATAGCTGCCAAGGATTTTTTTAGCCCAATAATCAAAATGTACATTCTCAAAATATTTATTAAAATCGAATTTGCAGAACCAGCTCAGTAGCGCGGCCTGAAGTCTATTGGTTCGTCCTTCTTCTGTATTTTTCAACCTATTCACCATCCTCCTTTTTTCTGTTTATTTCCTAGAAATGAAAATGGGAGGATACAGAGGCAAAGATGGCAAGAGTGAATGCTTTCTGCTTTTGACGAGCAGTCGAGGGAGGAGGCAGGGGGCCCAGGTGAGCAGTTGTTGGTAGCATTTGGCTATAGGATGACTGAATCTGCATTTCACGTGGACTACATATTAATCAGTGCCCAGGAAAACCACTGTCCAGACACAAAGAACTGAAACCAGTTAAGCTCAGAGCTAATTAATGGGTGACATTGATGGCAAGGACATGGGAAATGTAAGGGAAGAAAGTATCTGCTATCTGTTGTTAGACTATCTCCCTCTCCCTTTCCACATTCCGGATGATCTGAAATAACCCAGCTATCGAATACACGTGGCATGATGGCTTCTTCCATGTAAGCAGATGGAAGCCATATATGGCATTTCAAAGGCCAAATGCAAATTAAGCCTGGAATGTTTTCATTACTTTCCCACTCTCACCCTATTCAAGAGTCAAGGGATCTTGAAGACTAATTTCTACTAAGAACTTAAGAACCCTGGGTAGTCACTTCAAATGAACGGAAGAGAGCAGGACGTCATCTGTGATGTAATGCTGAGACTCTCACAGGGCACAAAGGCCACAGGAGGGAAGACAGTGCCTTCCTTTTCAGGAGAAGGGGCAGCCCAGAAAAAGGGCACCATTAGACAAGGACCAAGGACCTGGTCATTGCAAATTTTAGGGTGTTTTTCACCTAAAAGTAGCAGAGCTGTGAAATTCCAATATTTGTAAACTGGAAACACACACATGCATACACATCTATGAGTGTATATATATATATAATATATGCATACTATATTCCCTTATATTTTATTGCTGTTGTTCAGTTGCTCAGTCATGTCTGACTCTTTGTCAACCCCTAGACTGCAGCACAACAGGCTTCCCTGTCCTTCACTATCTCTCGGAGTTTGCTCAAACTCATGTTCACTGAGTCGATGATGCCGTCCAATTATCTAATCCTCTGTCACCTCCTTCTCCTCCTGCCCTCAGTCTTTCCCAGCATCAGGGTCTCTTCCAACGAGTCAGCTCTTTGCATCAGGTAGCCAAAGTATTGGAGCTTCAGGTTCAGCATCAGTCCTTCCAATGAATATTCAGGGTTGATTTCCTTTAGGATTGACTGATTTGATCTCTTTGCTGTCCAAGGGCCTCTCAAGAATCTTCTCCAACACCACAGTTCAAAAGCATCAATTCTTCAGAGCTCAGCCTTCTTTATGGTCCAACTCTCACATCTGTACATGACAACAGGAAAAACCATAGCTTTGACTATGGACCTTTGTTGGCAAAGTGATGTCTGCTTTTAAATGTGCTGTCTAGGCTTGTCATGGGAGCAAGCGTGTTTTAATTTCGTGTCTGCAGTCACTGTCCATATATATGTTACATATATTACATATATATATATATATTCCTATATATAAAAATATGCGTGAAAGGTCCATTTGCTGATCACAGTTCTCAACCATAAGATGAAGACTCTGAGACTGTGAAATTCCCTCCCACTGTGTAAATTCAGGAGTGTCTTTTCCTGAAGAGGAGATAATAGAATTAGTAGGGCCTACTCTCTTATGATGGATTTGACACCTCTACCACTTAACTGACCAACTGAAAAGAATGAGACAGACCTTTCATGGATATGCACAATGGTTTATGTTCTGTAAGTTAAAATAATAAGAGACTATCATTTTCCCTATTAAATTTTAAGTAAACTTCAAAGTAACAATCAAAGACAAAAAACCAAAGTAGAACATGAAAGGCTTCAATAACATTTCAAAAGATGCTTACAGAAAAAATTATGGAATCAAACTAACAAAGCGGCTGCAAAAGCCCCTTCTTCCATCATTTCATAGTATTTTCACAGCAAGCTCCTTTTATAGGAGCTACAATTTTGCGACAGGTTGCTTTTCACCAGTCTGTGTCCAAGTAAGTCATTTGTCACATCTAAGTGCATATATTTTGTTCTGACCCATAAACCCCAGAGAAGGTTCACTTTCTTCTTCATTGAAATTCTTCCCCCATGGGTATTTTTTTCTTTTCTTACAAAGTAATTTCATCCTGCCAATGGTGCTGGCAATTATATATTAAAAGTTAAATTTATATCAACATCCCCAGATCCACTATCAGATGTTGCTATTAACACTGACATCAAAATCATTAAGAAATTTCCATCATGTAAATTAATTATCAGAATTGTATTGTCATGAATACATAATGACATTATTCATGCAAATAATTAAAAATATGCTTCCCGAAAACAAATTATAATAGTGGGATACAATGTCATTCCTGGAGCTTCGTGACAACCCAGTAGGCCTGGTTTTAGGCACTTGAGTCTTGGAGATGATCATATAGAAGGGGAACAAAATGAAGCCGTGTTATTAGCATCATCAATACCAAAATGGAAACCAAGAGCAAGACGGCAGCAGGCAGGACTGTAGTGATGGCCTGGCAACCCTTTCATGGCACCTCTTTACTGTACAATTATCTCCACAATTACTGCTCAAAAGAAGATAGTTTATTTGATTGTTGCCAATTTTGAATCTCAAAAGACTTCTCACATAAAAAGGTTGTGTAGTTATTATAACTCTGGTGTTATTCTAGAACACAGCAGAAAAATAATAATAATAATAATTAACCTGAATTCTCACAAGTTAATCTGTTGCCATCCCACAAAAATGTAATTACTACTCATCAGAGAGCACAGGGAGAGTTTGGTTATGGAATTTGCAGAGGTCTGCAAACTTTCCCTATAAGAGAAAAACATGTGATGATGGGAATTAAGTTCCTTTGGGGGAAAAATATATCTAACCCTGTTGAATTAATACAGCCAACAACACGTACAGCTGAGCGCTGACTTCAGTGGTGGTTCCCACTGATGAATAATGTTTATGACACTAACATCAGCTGGGAGGCTACATGAGCAGTAGCAATAAAAGCACCACCGAACAGATCACATTTTCACCTCTCCCCCACAGCCAGACTCTCTAAAGAATCTTTTGTCTATAGAAGAATTAGAACCTCATCTGAATCCGCGTTTAGTCTGGGGCTCTCATTCAGAAGACAGACACAAAAATTCACAAGCATGAATTGCAATTAAACCACACAAAAATGGAGGATATTACCATTGAAAAGTCAGCCATGCTGTTATCAGTAGAATAGGTTGCTAAGGGGGAATGGAGAAAAGCAAAATTGTATCAGTTCAACAGAAAGTCGCTTTGCTAGAAAATAGAAAGCAAGTGCTCAATGGAGTTTGCTTAATGAGGCATCAAAGCTTCCATCGATGTTTGGAAGCCCAGGTCCTGCAGTTGTTAATCCAAAAACACATCAAACATGCACCCTTAACTTGATGTTATATTAATAAGGCCATGTCTTGGGGTTTCTCAATGATAATAAATCACATGCTGTAAGTATAGTGCTTTTTGCAAGGCCACTGCTTATACATAATTCACATGAAGTACTGCAATTTTAAAAAGGCATATTTCACAAAACAAAACCAAGAATAATTTTAATAAATACCTTTCATACTTTGTCTTTTAGAAGGACCATGTCTAAACCCACAACTGGGATTTGAGATGTTCACCCCACACAAATCTACCCAAAGATTCCAGATTTGTCCAGGAAGGGAAGACACAGGCCACAGCCATCTGGAGAGAAGAGGAAACCGTCTGCATGTTCCCGATATTCCTGGAGGGATTCCTAGGTAGGTGCAAGGAGATCAAGCCAGTCATTCATAAAGGAAATCAACCTTGAATAATCATTATAAAGACTCTTGCTGAAGCTGAAGTGCCAGTACTTTGGCCACCTGATCCAAAGAGCCAACTCACTGGAAAAGACCCTGATGCTGGGAAAGATTGAAGGCAGGAGGAAGAGGGAGTGGCAGAGGATGAGATGGCTGGATGGCATCACTGACTCAATGGACATGAGTGTGGGTAAACTCCAGGAGATAGTGGAGGACAGCGAAGACTGGTGTGTTGCAGTCCATGGGGTCGCAAAGAATCGGACGCAACTTAGCAACTGAAGAACAAGAATATTCCTGGAGTCAGGAATCCTTTAATTTCCCAAATGCTTCAGTTCAGTTCAGTTCAGCTACTCAGTCGTGTCCAACTCTTTGTGACCCCATGGACTGCAGCATGCCAGGCCTCCCCATCCATCACCAACTGCTGGAGTTTACTCAGACTCATGTGCATTGAGTCCGTGATGCCATCCCACCATCTCATCCTCTGTCATCACCTTCTCCCGCCTTCAATCTTCCCCAGCATCAGGGTCTTTTCAAATGAGTCAGTCCTTCACATCAGGTGGCCAAAGTATTGGAGTTTCAGCTTCAATATCAGTCCTTTCAATGAATATTCAGGACTGATTTCCTTTAGGATGGACTGGTTGGATCTCCTTGCAGTCCAAGGGACTCTCAAGAGTCTTCTCCAACACCACAGTTCAAAAGCATTAATTCTTTGGCACTCAGCTTTCTTCACAGTCCAACTCTCACATCTACACATGACCACTGGAAAAACCATAGCCTTGACTAGACACATCTTTGTTGTCAAAGTAATGTCTCTGCTTTTTAATATGCTGTCTAGGTTGGTCATAACTTTCCTTCCAAAGAGTAAGCATCTTTTAATTTCATGGCTGCAGCCACCATCTTCAGTGATTTTGGTAAAGAACTGTAAGTTGGATTCTGTTCAGAACTGGAAAGCCTAGTATTACACCACAGAAATCCATAAGAGTCACACAATTTAAACTCTGGAACCTTGGTAAAAACCTAAGTGTTCCTCTTGGTGGCTCTAAGTCAGGAACAAGGATGTCTTCCTCCTAGAATTTACCTCTAACCAAAAATTGTTATGCATGGACTACCCCCACCCCCAAAAAATGAATATTCCCTATAAAATATAAGGTCTTCCCCTATGCCTTACAGCATTAATTGCCCTCTGTATTTTAAGAAAACCAGTTTTAAGATCATCTGGAAACCAAGAAGAAAAAAGATACACATTATTCTTTCTTCTTAGTAAGCATTCTTTCCAGTCAGGGCAAGAAGAAAAATGTCATTATTAACATTAGTATGTAGCAAGACGAATAAATAAATAACCCTGCATGCGTGCATGCTCAGTCAATTCAGTGTTGTCCATCTCTTTGCAGCGCTGTGGACTGCAGCCTGCCAGGCTCCTCTGTCCATGGGATTTTCCAGGCAAGAATATTGGAGTGGGTTGCTGTGCCCTTCTGCAAGGGATCTTCCCAACCCAGGGATCGAACCTGAGTCTCCTGCGTCTCCTGCATTGCAGGTGGACTCTTCACCCACTGAGCCACCAGGGAAGCCCAAATAAATAACCTTAAGCCCCTGTAACAGTCATCAGCATCGATCATATTGTAGTTTTGGGTCCCCCTGGCATAGAAGAAGAAATGAAGTGAAGTCATTCAGTCATGTCCAATTCTTTGCGACCCCATGGACTGTAGCCCAACAGGCTCCTCCGTCCATGGGATTTTCTAGGCAAGAGTACTGGAGTGGGTCACCATTTCCTTCTCCAGAGGATCTTCCCAACCCAGGGATCAAACCCGGGTCTCCTGCATTGTAAGCAGATGCTTTACCGTCTGAGCCACCAGGGAAGCCCCTAGGAAGAGGCATGAAAAGAGGAACATTCACTCGTTCTTCTCTTGTGTGCTCTGTGGTCTGTCTGCAGAGTTGCCCTGACAGAGTCTGTGATGACCGGGATCAATGAATAGATTTTGTCATGATTGCCTCCTAAGGAGGTGGGGAACGGCGTGAAGGGTGAGGATGGATGAGGACAAGGTTGAGAACACACAAGAGAGCGGAGCCAGAAACCACAACCAAGTCCGACAAGGACACGGCAGAACCGCCAACGTTTAAGTCAAGCCTCGGGAGCCCCACAGCGAGAGCAAAGCCACAGATGAGGCCCGTTCTGATGGTGGAGGCACTGGGACTGTGCAGCCCTAAGCCTGCCGGCTGAAATGTGCACTCAGGCAGGAGAGGGGTGAACAGAAGCACGTCTGGCCCCCTGTGGCAGGGAGCTGATCCTCCGTTCAAAGCAGGTACCAGTCAGCCAGGGACCAGACTGGAGAAACCCTGCCCATCAGAGAATTCGGGGAGAGAGTGTGGGCAGCATTTGATCATCATGCAAGGAGAAATACAGCGCAGATTAGAGGAGGGCCTTGGGTCTCTAGAGCGTCCACCAGCAGACCCAAGGCCAAGTCTACCCACCGTAAAATGCGCTGGTGAGCAGGGAGGCTGGGGGGTTGGGGGTTGGGGGTCGGGGTTGGGGGGTGCCAGCCCTGCCCTCCTCTAATTAGTTGGGATGAAGGAGCATCAGAACCCACAGTCAGCAGCATGTCTTTGCCTGCACTGCGGACGGAGCCAGAGCAGGAGCCAAAGCTGATGCATTTGAACACACAGGCCAGTTAATTAAGCCTTGGACGCTTGCCTGCAAGTGGGGTGCTGTCAGTCCACACAGAGCGGTTTTTGTCACTTGGAGCGCTGGCTCATAGCATTGTCCCCCCAGGAGAGATGCCTCCCAAGGAGCAGAGCATGGCAAGTGGGGTAAGTAGAGCGCTTCCCCAAACCCACCAACTCTGCTCCCTCCTGTAAACACATACCTCCTTTTCCACACACCAGAATAAATATTTACGGTGATCCCTGACTGAATGCGCTTGGAGACAGTCCTCTTTCAAATAAACAAAATCTTGATCTCGTTTGCTCCCAGTTTCTCTCTTTCCTCCACAGATGCAGTTGGTGCTGAGTTGGGTGGGAAACCTGGATTGAACAAATACAGATGCTTCCTAATGTCACCAAATGCTTTCGATAAAAACAGGCTTTGGGGAAATTGCAAATGTAATAAAAAGCACCCAAAGGCCCATCAGTGGAATTAATAAAAGCAGAATCATCTTATATAGTTTTGGACTTTTTCTTTTACATGTGTGCCTTAAAAAATAAATGAGTTTTTTTGTACCTTGTTTTATACCCCTAGATATGGTCCAGGGTCTCTTAGTTTATAATCTATGGGAACTTGAATAGAATTTGTATCCTATTGTTGTGTGAAAATTGTGTAAATCTTAATTATGGTGAACTGGTTCATATACTTTTCAGGTCTACTATATCCTACTTTTTCTGTATATTCATTCTGTTAATTTTTGAGAGTTTGATATTGAATCTCCAACTAAAAATCTTAATTTATTTACTTAAGAAATTGTAATATATACTGGATCTATATGTAACTCTCTCTGTATTTCTCAAGTCTCCTGTAAATGTGTTATCATACTTTAATAATTTAAAAAATAAAAAAGAAAGAGAAAAAAATGAATAATAGATTCACATAACCTCATCTCGAAAATAACAGTATTCCAGGAAAATCCCTTTTTTTTATGCCCTGGTCCCACTCCTTTCCTATTGTTAAGGCATAAACCCAAGGCCTTAACGAGAAGTCTTTCCAGATTATCTGCAAACCCTTGAATATTTAACCAGATGTAAACCCGGATTTGGTCGTGCCACAGGCAAACTGCTACAATCTTCCCACCTTGCCACTCTCTGTCTCATCCTTTTATTTCCATCTAAAATCATCGTCGTCACCTGTCTTACTGACTGTGGAATTTCCTTTGTTCTTCCTACACGACAACACAGCTGTTGCCGCACTCTAGTTAACGTTGATGAGCGTCATCTCTCTCCGTTGTCCTCTTTTTAATCAAATAAGCTTTCCTCCACTTGGCATGAACCTCTATCCACCACCCAAAAATACTCACCAACATGTTTCCTGTGAAAAGATGCCCATGTCCTTTACCACCCCTGTGATAGCTAATGAGAGATGCTTAGCACGATTCTCACA
Organism: Bubalus kerabau; assembly: GCF_029407905.1. NCBI lineage: Eukaryota > Metazoa > Chordata > Mammalia > Artiodactyla > Bovidae > Bubalus > Bubalus kerabau. Next base: position 107,581,633 of record NC_073632.1, on the reverse strand, counting down.
CTGCAAATGCCGATAAACACAGTCGGATGGGCGCGGGAAAGAAATCACGTAGGTAATGGCATCCTGAAACTGACATGACATGAACTCACGCCATTGTTCATTAAATACGTATAGACTTTTGAGGTCACCAACACGCAGACACTCACCTCTGAGCCATGATGTTCAAGACATCAGCACCATTGAAGGTATTTCCTCTGCAGCCCCGGAACTAAGGCTGTGGCCAGCTTGAATTCCTCACCATCAGTCACACAAAGACCTTTCTTAATGTGAAAATATGTACATATGGCATGTAAAAAAAACAACAGTCAGATTAGTAAGATGGTACTGAATGTGACCCTCAGATTGTTCACAGGAAGACTAGGTATGTTGAGATGAGAAGACAGGCCAGGCTACTTAGAGCCCATGGCTTTGGAAGGGAGGGCACATCTCAAACACTAAAGTAAGGATGGAGGTGATCAGGCAACGATGGGCCCAGGGCCACATGGAGGTAGGTGAGCCGCACTGGAAAGGCTTTTGAATTAAAGAGTGGGACTCCATGCTCCCTCAACCCAGGGAAAGGAGGAGAGAGGAGGAGGAAGACTGGAATGTAGCAAGCCACCTGGGCCTTTTCCAAATAAGTCATCCCCATGGTGTCTATGTGTGGCCAACAGTAAACACTCGGGTCTAAGTTGCTTTGACAATAGAGGTACTGGATGTGCATAAAACACCACATTTCATTTCTCCTTTGGACAGTAAACTTTCTGCCATCAGAGGCTGTAACTTTGATCTCTGTTGAGGACCTTTTGGTGGCAAGTGAAGGGAAAACACTTTAGAACAGTTTAAGATGTAAGGGGGATTTATTAGAGATGATACAGACTATTTCTCAGGACCTAAAGGCAGGCATGCTTCACTCATGCACGTGTACTGTATGTAGGGTGAATGACGCCAAGTTACCAATATTCAATCAGGGTCTATCCTTAAACATGATAATTTCATAAGGTGCAATATATATAATTTTTCTTCTCTTCCTGCCCTTCCCCTTCCACTCCTCCCCTGCTCCAGACTCTCTTGAGGATTATAATGTCTCCCAGGAAGAGAAAACACTCAACATTGTTAGAATTATCTCATCTGAATTCCAAATACTCAGGTGAGGTCATCTCACTGGTACTCAATCCTGTTGTCAGGGTCTGGGGTTAGAAACCGCAAAACATGGTTGCCAATGGCTACTGTCTTAGTAAGATGTATGTATGCATGTGCATGTATGTATATCCAAGTGTGTGTATGGTGGGGGGTGAGTGGATGGAGGGTCCGCCAGGGCCAGTGCTCCAGGAAAAATGATGTAGGATTGGAACACCACACTGGGGTAAATTTTAGTGCACTGAGTATTTCTCCAGATATCCAGACCCTGACAGGAACCTAATAAAAATTAACTCAATGGTGAAGATGATGTTTCAGCCCACTTATTACACCATTGACTCATTGGATGGTTGCATGCAACCTTCTATTTGGTCATTATCATCCAAACATCTCCTAAGATGCTTGTAGGACAAAGTCCATCTTTCTGAGCCACTTCACCCCCCACTTGACCTGACTCCACTCCCTCCTGAAGCCCCATGTCCCATCACCCAGAACTTAACATTCATCCATGTGCTGGTCTGGACTCGTTTTCTTTGGTCACAGCTCCTGAATCTCAGGGTCAGGTCTCTGCAGACTCCATTTACCCAGGGAATGCCTTCTTCCTCTTCATAAAGTTTGCAAATTTGACTTCTTCAACATGCCTTTCTCTCCCACCCTCCTCTCTGCAGACACTTCTCACCAGAGAGTGAAGACAGCAGTACCCAGCTTCTAAGGACGATGCGGGCAGACGTCGGAGCACACAGCGCACAGTGTCCGGCATTCATAACTGCTGTCAATACTGCTCTATTATCAGTGCTATCTAATAACAGTGCTAAGATGGCAAGCTCAGGCTCTCAGTCGTGTCTGACTCTTTGTGACCCCCATGGACTGTAGCCCACCATGCTCCTCTGTCCACAGGATTCTCCAGGCAAGAATCCTGGAGTGGGTTGCCATGTCCTCCTCTGGGGGATCTTCCGGACCCAGGGATCAAACCGGCATCTCCTGCATTGCAGGCAGACTCTTTACCACCGAGCCACCAGGGAAGGCAGTACTAAGATGAATACTATTCTCTCATTATTTTCTTTCCCACACACGTCTCTGTTTTCCGGGGCCTTATAGCTCTCTCTGGCTTGGTTTGCTTTGTGCACTGCCTGGCATTGCCATCCAGCTGTTTTGTACCTTCTCAGAAGCCTGTCCTCTGCTAAAGAACAGACCCCTGCTTTGTGTTTCTTGTTTCCTAACACTGGGCGAGTCAGAGCAGGCCCAAAGGATACCCATTAAATTGCCTGGAGAATGAGTGAAAAAAAAAAAGAATAAATAAATCATTTTAGAATATCAGATTTTGCAGATTTTACATGAAGAAAACACTAAAGGGTAAATAAGACAAATTCCTAACGGTAGCAGGAAAATGCATGTAAACAGCAGAAGCAGAGAACATTGTAATTTATTTTCACATAGCATCTTTTATTCAAAGCATTACCAGACATTTGCTGAAAACCCTTAGCTGTACCAAGGGCAGATGACTCAACAAAATATTTTAAACACATTTTATAATGGGGGTGAGACTCTCCGGAGACAGCGTTTGAGACCCAGCAAATGATCAGTAGGCGAGAAAGCAGCAGTGCGGGAAATTCAGAGTATAAAAGAGGCCTCGGAGTTTAACCAGATGACACGATCAATGCGAGGCAGAGGGGCTTACTGCAACTCGGTGTCGGGGCGACCTGAAGGGATGATGAGCTGAGATTCCAGGAAGCAGTCTCAGCCTACCAGGGCTGCTCCCACGGATGAGTGCCTTCTTTCAGGGGCACCAGGAAATTGGAATTGATTTAAGTCGTACGGGTAAGGTTCTGCAGAAACCCAAGAATTCCAAGAGGAGTCCAAGGGGCAAATTCATTCTGGATAAATCCCCACACCGGCAACATCTACACATGCCGCTAATGAAAGACACATTTAGTGCATTCATCTGGGAAAATATTAATGCTTGAAATATTGGTATTAGTATTGTAAAAGACTGAGCTATTTATTCAGCTCTGAATCCCCTACCTTTGATTGCAAGAAAGTGGTAACAAGAGATTCATTTTCCAACCACCAGTGTGCCCTTGCGCCCTCGTCATCTTTCTAGAAATATTAGTCAACTAAACGACCATGAGCAGGGAAAGGAAGGAAGAGAAACAAGGAACTTTCCCAAATATTTGCATTCAGCAGAGCGAGATTTATGCATGAGATGCAAATTACTATGCGTTATTTACACATCAGAGGAAAAACAAATCTTGAATGTAAATGTTTAGAGGGCATATTATTTTTAAATATGAAAGAGGTAAAAAAAATTATTAGAGCGTTTGCAACTCCCACTCAGTTAAAGACACATTCAAATGAGTTTATAAAAGAACTATTGTCAGAAATACAAAAAGTATACCAACAAGGCATCTGAAAAACAGAAAGCACAAAATATCTGGCTGTCTGTACTTCTGCAAAGTTTTTAGAATATTTTGTTGCATTTTCAAGTGATTTCAGGATCTTCCCTTTACAAATATTTTGTTATTGATTAAACATCAAACGTAACATTACCCACTTATTTTCAAGTCTTTGTTACTTCTGTTGGAATTCAAATGAATAGAGCACTGTCTTACCTAGCTACCTTGGTCTCATCTCTTTTATAGATTTAATTAAAAAAAAAAAAAAAGGAGGAGAAACAAGAGGAGGAAATGGAGATCCACCGACCTAATTCTCTGACTGACCAGTAGTTTATTCGGGAAATTATGCCAAATACCACACCAATACCAAAGTTCTATGCAGGGCAGGGTTTACCTACAAGCAACAGGATAATTGTTTATACTTAGCACTTATTTAAGTCTCTGTTCTAAGTGTTTTACATATTGTGTGTGAGTGCTCAGTCATGCCCAATTCTTTGTGACCCCATGGAATGTACCCTGCCAGGCTCGTCTGTCCTTGGAATTCTCCAGGCAAGAATACTGGAGTGGGTTGCCATTTCTTTCTCCCAGGGAATCTTCCTGATCCAGAGATAGAACCCGCATCTCCTGTGTCTCCTTTATTGGCAGGGAGACTCTTTACCACTGAGCTACCTGGGAGGCCATTTTACATATAATTTTATTTAATTCTCACCACAATCGTATCAGAGCTTTCCAGGTGGCATAGTGGTAAAGAATCAGCCTTCCAATGCAGGAGATGCAAGAGACTCAGGTTTGATCCCTGGGTTGGAAAGATCCCCTAGAGTAGGAAATGGCAATTCACTCCAGTATTCTTGCTTGGAAAATTCCACGGGCAGAGAAATCTGGCAGGCTACAGTCTGTGGGGATGCAAAGAGTTGGACATAACTGAGCAAATACACACACACACACACACACACACACACACAATCATATCAGACACTGTTACAGTCGTCTCCCTCCAACCTTATCCACAGGAGTAGTTACCTTCAATAACCCCAGTGGATACCTGAAACCTAGTTAGTGTCAAACACTATATATACTACATTTTTATACACATACATACATGTTTATGCACATATGTGCATATGTATGATAAAGAGTAATTAATAAAGTAGGCACAGTAAGAGAATATCTGAATTGCCAGCCCCACTACCCTTACCTTTGAGGCCATTAAGAAGTAAAATAAAGCTGACTTAAACACAAGCATTGCAATACCAAGACGCACAATCTGATAACCCAGATGGTCACTAGGTGACTCTGGGGTGGGACACGCCAGACAAAGGGAGATTTCTGTCCTGGACAGTGTGAGGTTTCATCAGGCTGCTCAGGACAGCTTGAAATTTAAAACTTATGACCTCAAGCAACTGAAACCATGAATAAGAGGGATGGCTGTACTATGCTTATCATGAAAGTGAAAGTCGCTCAGTCGTGTCTGACTCTCTGCAACCCCATGGACTATACAGTCCATGGAATTCTCCAGGCCAGAATACTGGAGTGGGTAGCCTTTCCCTTCTCCAGGGGATCTTCCCAACCCAGGGATGGAACCCGGGTCTCCCACATTGCAGGCAGATCCTTTACCAGCTGAACCACAAGGAAGCCCAAAAATACTGGAGTGGGTAGCCTATCCCTTCTCCAGGGGATCTTTCCGACCCAGGAATCGAACCTCCCCTGCCTCCACACACGTTGGTTATTAGCCCAAAGGCCGAGCTCCGTGCTGGGAACTTGGTGTATGACTCTCGTGTCGGATCTTCTCTCGCATTGAATCTTCTCAACAGCCTTGTGAGGACGAGTTAGAAGATGGGGAAGCTGGGCCATTCAAGGTCACAGTCAGAAGTTGGAGCAGGATTCAAACCCAAGTCCTCTGACTCCAGGCCCATGGCTTTCCCCAGAGCTCCTTCCCAAATAAGAGCCCCAGCTTTGGATGAGGGACCAGTTAGCAGAGATGGACTAACCCAAGCACATCTGGAAAACGCCCTGCCTGGTGTGAGGAGCCTGGCTCAGTCATATTGGCACCCTCCTCTTCAAAGACATACTTTGTAATTATTCCTTTTAAGCAGTCTTACTGAAGTATTATCGACAAACAACACACTGGGCACGTTTCAAGGTTCTGTTTGGATTAGTTTGGGCCCATGTCTATCCGGATGAAAGCATCCTAGAGTCGAGGGGATGGACCCACCGATCCCTGGGAAGGCTGGGCCGGCCCGTGACCTGCAGGCTTGTTTTACTGCTCTGTTCCAGAGGGCTGGGATTCTGATGACACATAATCCTTTCTGCTTCACAAATTACGTAGCCAGTCCTGCCATCACCCCCAAAGTTGCCTCGTGACCTTTTATTTTATTGTGATAAAACATACAGAACATTCAGGTCACCCTTTGACCCATTTTTAAGGGTCCAGTTCAAGGCTCTTCACATAGTCGTGAAACAGTCATCACCACCCATCCGCTTCTTCATCTTCCCAAACTGAGACACTATTCCTGTTAAACCAGTAACTCCCCACGTCCTCTCCAGCCCCCAGCATCCACTCTTCTACCTTTTCTCCATTAGTTTGTCTCTGGTACCACATATAAGTGAATGCTTATGGCCCTTAGGATAACGACCTCGAGGTTAAGCCACATCGCGGAATGTATCAGCAGTCCCTTCCTTTTTAATGTTGAACCGTGCTCCATGTGATCCATCATGGACCACGTGCTGCTTCTCATTCTTCCCTGGATGTTGTTACCTTTCATAACTTCTCCTTTTTGCCCCTTTCCTCTCCTCATCTTGTCTCCAGGGGACTGGTGTGTCTCAAGAGATTAGCTCACATTTTCTAGAATTTTATATATAATTGGAGTCATGCTTTTTTGGTTGGCTTCTTTTGTTCATGACAATTATCTTGAAATTCATTCATGTTACAGCGTGTATTAATAATAGATCTTTCCTTCCTATTGCTGAGTCACGTGGTGCTGTATGGATGTGCCACAATTTGGTTTCTGATTTTCTGTTATTATAAGTAAATCTGCTATGAGCATTTGTATACCACTCTTTGATTGGATATAAGTTGTTGTTTTTTTTTCTTTTTGACAGTTACTCAGGAGTGAAATGGTTGGATCACGCGGTAAATGCATGTTTAACTTTGTAAGAACCTGCCAAATTATTTCCAAAGTAGTTACAGTATTTTGCATCCTACACGCTGACTGGAGAGATCCATCCTCCACATTCTTGCCAACACTTGATGATGTCTGTCTTTTTTGTTGTTGTTACTCAGTCATTAAGCCATGCTGGACTCCTTCTAACCCCATGGACTGCAGCACGCCAGGCTTCCCTGTCCATCACTCTCTCCTGGAGTTTGCTCAAACTCATGTCCATGGAGTCGGTGATGCCATCCAGCCATCTCATCCTCTGTCTTCTTAATTTTAGCTATATTTTCACAAATGCACAGCAGTATCTCATCATGGTTTTAGTTGCTTTTTCCCTAACAACTAATGATACTGATACCTCTTCATGTTCTTATTGGTCACCTGTAAGGTTTCTTCAGTGAAGTATTTATTAATTAAAATTTTATTATTTTATTTATCTTAATTAAGATTTATTAATACATCTCTCACTCCCTTTTAATATTGGGTTCTTTGTTTCCTTGTCATTGATTTTTGAGAGTTCTTAATATGTTCTTGGTAGAGACCTTTATTAGAAATAAGTCAAGCTTGCAAATGATTTCCCAGTCACTCTGTGGCTTTTCCATTCACAGTGTATTCTGAAGATCAGTCATGGGGTCACCTCACTTGTCTCTGTCTTTCAGGGATCACTATTCCTTGTTGCCTCATGCTCAGTGTTTGAAAACTAATGTTACCTATCATTTTTCTGTTTTATTGGTTGTTTCAGATGACAGGGTGAATCCAGACCCTGGTACCTGGAAAGTAAAATTCGACATATATTTTTTTAAAGTATCATGTTGAGATTACCAAAATGCACATTTATTTAAAAGTATTCCTAAAATTTTAATAGATTTTTGGTATTATTATTTTTTATTCAAAAAGTCTTTGGAGAATTATTATCATCATATGAGAAGGTGGATTTATTTTTAAGTTTAAAAAAAAGGTATTTCAAATTTTAAAATAAATGTCATTTTTTTAGAAGACTTCTCATTCTGAAAAGGTTAGGAAGCCTTAGGACTAAGAGGACTAGACAAGATGCAAGAAACCCTAAAAGTGGTTATAATTTAAGCAATTGATAGCTTGTGGTGGATTGGCTTCTAAGAGAATTTTTTAAGGCAGTCATTTTCACAAAATCAGCAAAAAAGTATGTTCAAAGTTCAGAAGTGCCTAACTAGTGGACCTGAGAATAAATTCTGTCTTCTAACATCTTTTGATTGTAACCCACACAGGGCATTTAAAATTGTGAAATCATTGTCGGTGGTCTTAAATTGAGACACCCCACACAAAAATCCAAATTTCTGGCTTTTCTCAAGCCCTCTGGCAACACGACAACAAGAATGGTCAGATAGCTTCCTGTTTTCTTCCAGAAGCCAATGAGATGGACATTTATGCAGTGTGTGCAGTGACGTGAGGCTTAAACTCCCAGTTCCTGCCCTGTGCACACCCGCTGAGGCTTTGAGGAGCCTGAAGGGTTTACAGGGGCAGGGGTGAGCCAAGAGCCCAGGGTGTGACGAGGGAGAAGGGGCTGAGAGGAAGGACCAGGCCCCGGGAAGCGGGCAGTGCGCACGGCCCTCCAGCTTGGGTCCCCACAGGGAAAGACTGGGGGCCTGCAGGGTGAGCCCAGGGCAGTGCGGCCTGGGAGCATTAGGCACGGAGGCGAGGCTATCTCTATGCAGAACCAGGAAAAAGCGTACAAGTTCTCCGGAGATTCAGTGTGAGATTTGTCTGTAGTTGGCTCTTCATGTGGCCTCCACTCCCCATCTGCATTTGAATTAAAAAAAAAATATATATATATATACAATGTATATACATATCCAAATCACTTTCTATACACCTGAAAATAACACAACTCTGTAAATCATCTATAGCTCAACTTAAAAAAAAATGAGAATTGAGTAAGTTGAGGCTGGACCAGCAGAATTGCCTCTGTAAATAGGCAAATGTGAAAAGATTTCATTTCATTTCAGGGATTCTCTGGAAGCTAAAGAGGTAAATATATAATATATTTATATATATATATATGTGTGTGTATGTATGTATATGTATGCACATATACATACACATGTGTACATGAATATATACACAACATAAACATTACATAAATATATGTAATATACACACAGGCATACATAAAATATATAAACGCACACATAAACATGCATACAAACACATATATATACACATTCACACACATTATATATATACACACACATTTGTTCAGTCATTAAGTCTTGTCCAACTCTGTGATTCGCACAGACTCCGCAGCACACCTGTCTCCTCTGTCCTCTCAGAGTTTGCTCACGTTCCTGTTCATTGAGTCGGGATGCCATCTAACCATCTCATCGTCTGCTGCCCTCTTCTTTTGCCTTCAATCTTTCCCAGCATCAGGGTCTTTTCTAATGGGCGGGCTCTTTGCATCAGGTGGACAAAATATTGGGGCTTCAGCTTCAGCATCAGTCCTTCCAATGAATACTCACGGTTGATATCCTTTTGTATCCACAGGTTTGATCTTGCTGTCCAAGCAACTCTCAAGAGTCTTCTCCAGCACCACAGTTCAAAAACAGTAGTAGTTAGGTGCTCAGCCTTCTTTATGATCCAACTCTGACATCCATACATGATCACTGGGAAAACCATAGCTTTGATTATACTTTGTATTATACTTACACTTTCTAGGTTTGTCACCTAGACCCTGGTGGCTCAGATGGTAAAGAGTCTGCCTGCAATGCAGGAGGCCTGGGTTCGATCCCTGGGTCAGGAAGATCCCCTGGAGAAGGAATGGCAAACCACTCCAGTATTCTTGCCTGGAAAATCCCATGCATGGAGGAGCCTGGCAGGCTCCAGCCCATGGGATCACAAAGAGTCAGACACAACTGAGAGACTGCACTTTCACTTTAGCTTTGTTACAGCTTTCTTTCCAAGGAGCAAGTGTCTTTTAATTTCGTGGCTTCAGTTACCATCTACAGTGATTTTGGAGCCCAAGAAAGTAAAATCTGTCACTGTTTCCACTTTTTCCTCTTCTGTTTGCCATGAAGTGATTAAACTGGATGCCATGGTTTTCGCTTTTTGAATGTTGAGGTTTCAGCCAGCTTTCTCACTCTCCTCTTTTACCTTCATCAAGAGGCTCTTTAGTTCCTCTCCACTTTCTGCCATCAGAGTCCTATCATCTGCATATTTGAGATTGTTGAGATTTCTCCCAGCAATCCTGACTCCAGTGTGATTCATCCAGACCGACATTTCCCAAGATGTACTCTGCATGTAAGTTAAATAAGCAGGCTGGCAATATACAGCCTTGACATACTCCTTCCCCAGTTTTGAACCAGTCCATTGTTCCATGTCCATTTCTAACTGCTGCTTCTTGACCTACATACAGGTTTCTCAGGAGACAGATTAGGTGGTCTGGTATTCCCTTCTCTCTAAGAATTTTCCACAGTTTGTTGTGATCCACACAGTCAATGGATCTGGGGCTCATCTTGAATCTAAAATAATCTCATCTCCAGATCCTTACCACAACTGTACCTGCAAAGACTGTATTTCTAAATAAGGTCGTGCTCACAGGTAGGGGAGTTGGGGATTGGACACACAGGTGGCTCAGACAGTAAACAGTCTGCCTGAAGTGTGGGAGACCCGGGTTTGATCCCTGGGTCAGGAAGATCCCCTGGAGAAGGAAATGGCAACCCACTCCAGTATTCTTGCCTGGAAAATCCCATGGACAGAGGGGCCTGGCAGGCTACAGTCCATGGGGTCGCAAAGAGTCAAACATGACTGAGCAACTTCACTTAGTGGGACTAAGTCAATCCACTGTAGTTTCTTTTTTAGAAAAAAAACATTACTTGTTACTAAACTTCTCCCAGTCTTAATTTTTCTCATTTAATGGTACGCAGTGAGATTTCCTCCAAGGTGTTGGAAACAATCAATCTCGTTATTTTAAAAAATTGTATGATAATTCATTGTAGAAGAGTACCAAATTTTATTTAATCATTTCCATATTAATTGGCACTGATTTGGGGTTTGATCTCACTAAGTGTGCTGCACTAAAGAGTCCTGTAAACACGACCTTACAGTCTGATGTTTTATTTCTATGAAATTGGTTCCCATGGCACTGCTATGTCAAGGATGTTAGTTTAAATGTTAACAGAAGTTTCCAGGTTACTTTCCAAGAAGGATGAAACAATTCACATTTTCACTAAAAATTTGTGAGCATGCAGTTTTCCCACATTGGAGCCAGCTTTTTAAAAAAGTGTCTTATCTGGTGTGTATACAGTGAGATCTATCACTCTGGCCTGAATTTCTCTCACTAGGGGAAAGTTTGGGTGTCATGTTGTGCGTTTGCAGGCTGTATGGATTTGTTTACCTTGTCCACCCATGTCCTTTGTCTATTTTCTTCTGGATTATTTGCATTAATGTTATCACAATTTGCTACATGATCCTTTGTAAATGTTTATATAATTGCGGATTTTAACCCTTTATCTCCCTTCGAGCTTAACCTCTCAACATCGCTCACATGCAGTGCTCTTCCCCTGTCTTTTGTTTGTTGGCTACTGAGCATATGGTGCCTTTGTTTTACAAAAAGTGTTTTATTTTTAAGTAGTCAAATATGTTAAGTACATTTATTATTTCTTTTATGGCCTTTGGATTTACTACCTTGATTATAAAGACACAATCTCTTTCACATTTAACATACCACTTGTCTAATTTTTGCTTTATAATTTTTACCTTTAAGTACTTGATCCACTTACTATTTCATGTATCATGGGAGAGAGAGAATCCAAGCTAATTTCATTTTAAGACAGAGAATCACTTCTACCAGCACTGTTAGTAAAGAGTCTCCCCTTTTCTCACTGAATTCACTCCTTTCTCAAGTTTCTATAATTTACTGGGATCTATTTCTAGGATTTCAGTATTGCTCCACTTCATAAAATATAAGGAGTTTGATATTATAGACACGAACTCATATCATCAAGAAGAAGAATAACTATCTCTACAAGATTCTAAAAATTACTTGGTTTTCTTATCAGGTTTCTTAGAAACATCAGTAATAATAGCGATGGTAAATTTCTCCATCTTGTTCTAGTTTTGAGGAAATTAGTTTAGCATTTTATCCTTTGGAAATTTATCTGCTGTTGACTTTTTGTAGCTAGTTTCTTTCAAGTTTAGGTTGTCTCCTCCTAATTCTGATTTACTTAGACATTTTATTAGTAATACCTGCTAAATGTCATCAAATGTCTTTGGAGTGAGTCTATACAATCGTACTTTTTCTCCTTCAATTGGATGATGAGGTGAATTGTGTAGAGATTTCCTGATAGAGAATCAATCCTACCTTCCTGAAATCATGCCTAGTTAATATATGCAATCTAGGGGACACATTTTTGGATTTCGGTCATCAATTTTTAATTCAGGATTTTTGCATCTGTGGTTATGAGAGTTGTTACAACAGGTTGGTTTTCCAGCCTGCTCCTTGCTGACTTCTAGCTCTTGACTAGGTCTTCAGTGGGTTGGTGAGCCCTTCAGTTCCGCTTGTGGTCTGTGCCCACAGCCTCTTACAGTCTTGCGTGGCTGCTGTTTGGGGGGACGCTGGCCTTTCCCCAACTCCCTCTTGGGCCAATGACCCCATGTACTCCCTAATCTCTGCAAACACCTGCAGTCCCCAAGTTGACACACAGAATCGTTATGTCAGATGACATTGTGCTTATGAACATGATGGGAAGTGGCTTCAAAACCACATCACTGAGATATACTCCAGCACGAACGGGACAGAAGGTGATCGGAACAGAAGCACAGAGGTTGGTCAGCCAATGTGTAACACAGGACGTGGTCTCCAGAGAAACCCCAGGGGCATACGTATTAGCGAGTGTGCTGAGTCTGTGACATACACCTTGCCATTTGGTAGATTAAAGGAAGAAGGAAAGGTCTTGTTTTAAAGTTTCCTAACTCACCACATTGCATCGTCCCTGGAAGGTGCCCTGGAAACCTCCCAGACACAGGCTGTGGGTTCATCTCTTCCCTGGACCTTCCTCAGCCTGTTCACAGATCCAGTCTAGAAGAAGCAGTTCGATAATGCACGGAATTCCTGAACACCTCTTGCACGCAGGAGACTGGAACATGCTTACGGCACCGAAGCCCTGGGAGACAAGGCTGGCTGCCCCCACGAGGCCGCCCCTCATTGGCCTTGACCCCAATCAGGGCTGTGTGTTTGCTCTGCTGAACAGCCTGGGGTGGTGGTGCCGCAACACAAACACGCCAGGCTCGCTCGCTCTCTCAAAGACAGCGTCTCCCCCAGCCTGGAATGTGGAAGACAAACACAGTCCCATCTTTCCCAGCTAATGAGGATTCCTGGAATGTGTGAGTGATGGCAACTCGCTGCCAAGGCCCGTGCTGGGGAGGCCCGGCGATGAAAGGAGCTCTTAGCTCATCAGAAGACCGTACTGCCACCGTGCCCTCACAGGGAGCGAGAGGGGGATGGCAGAGAGCTAGAATGAGCAAACACACACAACTTTTCTTTTTCTTCAAGCTCTAAGAAAATCACCTATGAAGATTTAGCTACATATAATGGTAGTCGGTCCATGATGAAAGCGCTGCCTATTTCGGTGTTGATTTGTCAGGCTGGTTGTTGCAACATCATAAAACTCCTCGGGAGGGGAAGGTTGCCACTCTGCAAGGAACATGCACTGCTGCGGGGACCCCAAAGCCTTGCAGTTAAAGGCCCTCCCCCACAGCACGCCCCTTATGTGGCCCAGGCTCCTCCGGAAGACCTTGATTCTCCTCTCAGCTTTCCTCTCCCTGGTGAAGAGTGAACTAATATACAATGTCCACCAGTCCGACCCGTGTCTGGAGTGTGCCGTTCTGGGAACTGACCTGAGATCTGGACAGCTGGCTGTTCCTGCCCTCCTGCTTGATGCCCCAGGGGCCCCGGCCGCCCCCTGCACACCTGGGCATCAGGAGGTGGCCGTGGGGCAGGCTGGGCTCCCGCTCTCTCTCCATGTGCTTCCACCTCTGTCCCGCACCGCAGGGTGGTAGCACCTGATCACAAGTGTTTAAACGTCAGCAACACCCAAGGATGGGAACATCATGAGAGCACGTCAAAGAACGGGATCTGTGCAGCATCTATCTTCTCAGGAACTGGGCTAAATTTTGCTCTGAGAAATCAGAGCAGTCCCACACCATGGAGCCAGAGGAAGTGTCATTTGCAGGCAGTCTGAGGCTAGGTCAAGGGTTGGGAGTGCAACTTTGACAAGACCCACTGGAAGGCGAGGTCCAAAGAGCCTGACATACCTTGGCCATAACAGGAGCGGCGAAAGAAGCGCCCTTCTGAATGGGTTGCAGCTTCGTGCTGTGTAAACACATAACAAAGGAGTTTGCTTTAGTATTTTTAAATAAAATAACATTAATTGTGTTTTCATTACTATAGCAATGCACGTTTGAGAAAATAAAAATAAGCAAAATTTCTTTAAAAATTTTAAACGCATCCGTTATCTCATCATGCATAGATAGCTCCTGTGAATACTTCACACACGTTTATTCTCAAACTACTCTCTGCCTAGATATATTCATCTATTTTTCACACAAATAGACTCATATTCTCACTTTCCTTTGAACTTCCTTCTTCATTTAATAATAGATCATCAACTGATTTCCATGTCATAAAAATTCTTGTAGACTATCATTTTAACAATAATTTATTTTGCTCTTATTTAATGGCAGCTTATTTTATTCCATTCCTTTTTTTATTACAAGGCGATGTTTCATTTTTAATTTCAATAAGTTACTGGTTATGTTTTCAAATATCTTTCTTGGTTTTGTTTACTCAGTGTATTCCTGGGTAACACCGAGTTCCGCTCTGGGAGGATGAACAGAACACACACCCTCACCACCAAGGAAAAGTAGAGACTGGAGGAAGCCATCAAGAAAGCATGTAAAAGTTAACTCCAAACTCAAGTGAAATTGTAAATGCTAGTAATTGTCTTGGAGAAGCCAGAGAGCAGGCAACGGATGAGAGTAATATTTGACAGGAGGACTTGATGAAGCAGCCGCGTGCGAGGAGGGGACATTCCTGCGGGCACAGCGCACACGAGGCACCGGGGTGAGCGAGAGGGAATGGGAGACGGGACGCTGCGGGGACCAAACGTGGACGTGGGCACACAGCGCAGACATGCGGGGAGACATGGCCTGACCGTGGGCACAGCAGGGGAGCCCTGAGTCCACACAGGCGACGTTACCAGCAGAACTGGAAGCTGACTCGGACGCCCATGAAGGGTGGGGGCAAGAGTGGCACAGCGGTCTCCATGGGAAGGCCTGGCCAGAGAGGAACGTGAAGGGCTGGTTTTCTGTCTCCACCGTGGGATCTCTGACAAGCCTTCAGAAGACACTGAATATAAAAACAAAAGCAGACATGACCTGCGCTGCCAGTGCCTGAAGATAATCTCTGGGCCATTTTTGCATCCCTTTCCAGCTTATGTTATGACTCTGTTTACATACAAGTTGTTTATTGCTTTTATAATAGAATGAGATCATCTCTCTACTATGTCTATGTTCCATAACAACTTTTCTGCTTACTGTGTAGTTAATATATTTCTGCATTGATAAATACAGAATTAATCAATCTAGAATTTCCATGTCGGTAAGTTTATTAATTTAATTCATACAAAGTAATAAAATATGGATATAAAAATAGACCTAAGCAGACCACGGTTAATGAACAGGAATGGCATTTCCTTTCTTGTATAAACAATGATACCTTCATAACCACTACTTAAGATCAAGAAATAGAATGTTGCCAGATTTCAGATCCTCTTTTTTGCCATTTTTCTACCACTACCATTTCTCCCCTCTTCAAAGACAACTATGATCCTGACTTCTAATATCTTGGATTAACTTTGACTGCTTTTTTTTTTTTAACTTTGACTGCTTTTGAACTTTATAAAACATACAGTAATTTTTTTTTAATTTATCATAGTGATATTATATAATAACAATAATCTTATAGTTAAAATATTTACACATATTAATTAATGTGCTTATATAATTTCAGTTACTTACCATCTATTTTAGTTGTATAGATGGTGTACTCCTCTGCCTGACTTCTCTCACCAAACTTAATGATTTTGAGATTCATTTATTGCATATAACTACAGTTTGTTCATTTTTCTTGGGCAATAGTATTCAATTGCATAGATGCGTCTTTTCATATATCAGTGATTATTTTCTTGATACAAACTTGGGAAAGTGAGATGGAAAGACCAAAAATCAACTAAGATATTTGCTAGCCATTTCCAGATACTCTTCAGAAAAGGTATACTTATAAGACGAAAACCACCACAATATTGTAAAATAATTATCTTCCAATTAAAATTTTAAAAAGTTAATTTTTAGAAAAAGATATACTAATGTATTCTTCAACCAACCATGCAGTGAAAGTGAAAGTCTCTCAGTCGTGTCTGACTTTTTGCAACCCCTACAGTCCATGGAATTCTTCAGGCCAGAAAACTGGAGTGGGTAGCTTTTCCTTTCTCCAGGGGATCTTCCTGACACAGAAATTGAACTGCGGCCTCCTGCATTGCAGGTGGATTCTTTACCAACTGATCTATCAGGGAAGCCCAACCATGCAGGAGTGGGCCTAATTCTCACCCCATGACCAACATGGGGTAGTGGTTTTATTTTTTTAATTTTTTCCAACCTGATAGACAACTAAAACACTTATTGTTTTATAACTCCTTTCAAATCACTTTGTTAGGAATTTGCACAATTGCATGTGTGTAAACACTATTCTGTAGCCTTTTCCCTTTAACAATATTTCACAGTTTCCTGTGACCCTAAACCCACAGCTATGCCATCATCTTTAACTAACACATTATAATCTATCATGTCGATATATCTTAAACTCACTTCCTGAGAGTTCACTATGTGCAAGGCATTGTCTTAGGTTTGTTTTTCTGAATAAACTGATTATCATAATGTGCTCTTTTAAATTCTAGTGGCAACCTTATGAATACAGGTCTATTATTACGCACATTTTAACAAGGAAACTAGAGCACAGAGAGATTATGTAATAATTAGCCTAAGAACAAACAGCTAGAAACATGTGGAACCAAAACTTGAATGTGGGCTGCTCTGTTTCAGCAGCCATGACTTTAATTTCCTAAATCCTGACTTTTTCAAATAATTATCACACTTTCCTCCCCTTCAGAACAAAAGGTGCGGTTTAGTCCCACTGCACCTTTGTAGCCTCTCGTAGATTGTAATTGTCCAATAAATCCACTGATGAGATGCTCTAAAAATGACTGAAAACAAAAGTTAACCACTGCTTGATTCCAAAATGTACTGTTTCTGACAACATTCACACCAATAAGTGTTGCTTTCCATGATGGAATTCATGAAATCACTTTCATTTCATTTCTTAAGCTTTGTACCACGGATGTTTACGTGTCCAAAGAAGAGAAATTCCAACATGTCTTTCAATGCCAACTTCTGTAGGATAAATTCCATGTCACTTAAGAGGAGTCACCAATTTCCGTCTCAATTAGCCAGTCATGCCTTTGGGTTTGAGGCTTTCCCAACGGCAAAGCTCGTAGAGTGCCCAGTTCTAGATGGTAAAGTCCATGAGCTTACGCACCGTCCAGAGAATTTCAGAATAACTCCTTGGCAGGTTTTCCAGAATGACTAGATAACTGACTTATTCCTCCATGTGTGTCTGGCTTTGGAAAGTGACATTAAAATAGAAGATAAGAGACGGGATCAATGGCTTCATTAGGTTTATTGAACATTTGAGAAACGTGAAGTGATGTCTGTGAAAAATGACAGCTCCCGAGCAACTGGTGACGATGGGTTAAAACCAGTGTGTTCAGCCAAACTCTTTCCACACAGCAGTAACCCAAATTGCTGTTTTCAAAAGCCAGTGGCTTTCCCTGCTCGACCCAATAGCCGTCACATGATTAATGCGCTGATGTCTTTTTAACCACTCTGTTACAGAAGCTGTCTAACACACAGCCACCCTCGCTGCAGAGACCTTTTTGTAAAAACCTCGTTGAAATCATGCTGCTCTGACTGCAGGCTACTGCACCTTCCTCCAAAACATCATAAAGACGAAGAATTACTGTTTGCCGTAATCCAGGCCATAAATCAACTCAGACCGAGGATGGGGGAAAAAAATCACGAGTGCTTCCTGCATTCAAATTCAAAAGCCTATCTGTATAACAGCATATTTTGGAAAATGTCAGAGGATGTCAGAGGACTGGTGGCTGCCTCTGTGTGTGTGTGTGTGTGTATGTGTGTGTGACTGGTGGAGAGAGGTGACAGGAAGGGGGAGATTCGGGGGACATGAAGGACAAAAGAAAGCTCAGCAGCAGTTAAATAATTCCAAAGGCTTTGATCTTATCAGGCCCTTCCTTGCTGGAACAATATTTTAAGATTGTTAAAAACGGCCACCTTATCTGTTTGACGCTGTCCCCCACTGCTTAACTTATCTGGGCCCAGCTGTTTGAGAAAAATGCGCTGTGGCGTGACCTTGATTTCTTAGCACCTGACCTTAATATCTAATCAGCTGCGAGCCTCAGTGCAGCCATCCAGAGATGGCACCCAGGCCCCCCGGCAGTCAGGGACTCAAAGGATGCTTACGTCGTCTCCTCCAGCCCCACGCAGCAGCCCCGCCCTGCCGATCTGTGTGCTGGGTCCTGAGGGGTGAGGGGTTACTTGAAAATTGTGGATGTCATTTCAGTTGAAAATAATTTGGGTGTCATAAAAAATGCCCTGAGTTCATTCCATGTCTCTGAAGGGAAGTCTCAATTTGGATATTTGTTGTTGGTGTTTAGTCACTAAGTTGTGTCTGACTCTTTTGCGACCCCATGGACCATAGCACGCCAGGATCCTCTGTCCATGGGATTTCCTAGGCAAGGATACTGCAGCAGGCTGTCATTTCCTCCTCCAGGGGATCTTCCCCACCGAGGAATTGAACTCGTGTCTCCTGCATTGGCAGGTGGATTCTGTACCACTGAGCCACCAGGGAAGCCCCCAACTTGGCTGTAGAAAAGGGCTAATCACTCATGGCTTCCATCATATTTATAAAACACAAACCTTCCCCTCTTGTGACAACCAGTTTGAAAGGCATACAACCCAAAGCAGTAAATACACATCCCTACACACACACACACGCAGGTACACACACAGGAATACACATCCACACGTGTGCACTCATATGAATGCAAATACAGGCACAGACATGCATGCATACACACAACACATGAACTCTAAATACTACTTTTAAAGAATTTTGTCTTAAGAAGTGTGGCTTAGTGGTCCACACTGAAGTGAAGTCTTAACATTCTGGAACGATATAGAGAGATGTCAGAGTTATTAAAGTACCATTATATTAAAAGCGACATAAAAGGACCTGGATTTTTTTTCTCTCTCGGCAACTTTGGAATCAAATTTGCTTTGTCGACAAAGCAATCGAGTTTCCCCGCCAGCCTGGCAGGCTCGTCCCAGAACCTGGAAATCAAGCTGTTTTCTCTCTGGCTCTGGAACTGTCACCAAGAATGGGTGTCCTGCCATCACGACGCTGCCGCCCACAGCTCAGGGCCAGGTGGGAAGGGGCTCTGCCACTCCTGTCACTACGGGCACTGATTTCCGCGGTCAGCTGCACTCATACGGAACGCTCACGGACGGATTCTTGAGGATGCTCGTTTTCTACACAATAGTTGTAAAGATGCCTCTGAACTTGAGACGGAAAATCAAGGGGAGCGCCAAGACCCCACTAGCCCTTCTCACCTGCCAGTCTCCCCAGGAAGCTGGGGTTTGGGGCCGGAGCAACACTGCCCACTGCGGGGGGCTCCCTGGGATGAGGGCCGTCCCAGCGAAGGGCTCCCTGCACTAGAGTCTCTCCTTGACCTGCATGGCCCCGGCCTCAGGCCGCACAGCTCTCTTCAGGGATCTGTGATTCTGGTGCTTTCATTTGTGGTCAGGTCCCAGGGGAGGCTTCCCTGGTGGCTCAGAGGGTAAAAAGTCTGGCTACAATGCGGGAGACCCGGGTTCGATCTCTGGGTCAGGAAGATCCCCTGGAGAAGGAAATGGCAACCCACTCCAGTATTCTTGCCTGGAGAATCCCATGGACAGAGGAGCCTGGGGGGTTACAGTTCATAGGGTCACAAAGAGCCAGACAGGACTGAGCGACTTCACTTTTCCCAGCGGAAGGGACCACAATCATTTCTATGACAGAGTCCCCGACCCCATGACCTGTATGAAGACAGCCCTGTGGATGGGGAGACACTAGGCTCCGGCCGGCGAACCCCTGGAAGAGCATTCCCAGGGCCCAGTGCGGCTTCTGGAAGCTGCAGGACCCCCTGCCCAGGGCCCCAGGACACCTGCCCACCAGGCAGCTTAGACAATTGTGGTCTGGGCTCCTCCTGGTGCAGTGGCAGCTCGGAAAACCAAGCAGGTTTCCATCAGCCCAAACTTGGTTTCCCCGCACGGCTCACACATCAGGCTCCCCAGAGGTGACCCTGGAGCCCACAGGGAGTGCCGGGCACATGCCCAGAGAGCCGGAGAGTCCGCTGGGGGGAGAAGGAGACACGTGCACACCAGACCTCAGTTTCGTGGAGCCGCCTGCAGCTTCTGGAAACGGACACGGCCTGCTCCGTTCTCAGAGTGGAATCTCCTCGCACCTCCGTGCCAACAAGAGGACCCTGATGCTGGGCCCGCTGGCCGGCCGGGCGCTGCTTTCCCAGAGCGGCTGCATGCCTGAGCTCGGAGACCTGGCCTGGACCTGCACTTGCCCTCTCTCCAGACTGCTGGCAGGCTCCTCTTACAGTTTTCCTGTAAACCCAGACCCCGTCCGGAGTGATGAGGCAAAGACCCAACCAGGCAGGGGGATTGCTATCATGCTGAAGTCTCAGTGAAGAGTTTTGAATAGGTTTACAGGCTGGTCCTCAAAACTCATCCTAAGGTCTGACAAGGTCTCTGAATCCAATGGAAGTGCTGCTGTGTCCACCACCAGGACCCTCCCCACTCACCAGGCCAGCTCCCTCTGCAGCGCCGTCACCCAGGAGTCCCTGTGTGGGGCTCCAGACCCCATAAAACTGGTCAAAATGTTGGTCACTCAGTCCTGTCAGACTCTCTGCAACCCCATGGACTGCAACCCGCAAGGCTCCTCTGTCCGTGGGATCCTTGGGTTTACAGGGAATAAAGTGAGAATTCTCCAGGCAAGACTACTTCAGCGGGTAGCCATTTCCTTCTCCAGGGGCCCTTCCATACCCAGGGATCAAACCCGCATCTCCTCCATTGCAGGCGGATTCTTTATCATCTGAGCCACCAGGGAAGCCCAATCAGAGGGGAGGAAACTTCCAAATAGGTTCTGAGCTTCAAGATTGGAATTGCAGAAGGAAGGCAGCAAGGCCACTGGAGGAGAAGGAAGCAGTGCCCCTCCACCACCCTGGGGGCTAACTGAGACACCGACCCCCAACAGCCCCGCCCCGAGCTCCAGCCACGACGGAGGGACCAGACTCTGAGCTTCACACCCGAGGGCCCGGCATGCAGAGCCTTGGAGCTGCGGGAAGGACTGTGTGGCTCTGGCTCCGGCTGGTCACGGGGTGTCACCCGCGCTATAATTAGATTTTGGACATGCAGACTGGGAGAGGGAAGTGGGGTAATTAAAGACTAAGCTATCAAATGCCTGGCCTCATCCTCTAAAAGGAGGGCGGCCTGCAGCGGCTCCCACACCCCAGCCCCTCAAGGGCAGAGGTGTCAGGGGGTCATCGCCAGAGTCCCGGAGACGCCCTGGAAGGGAGCCTGTTTTCCACACCAGCGTAGGTCCAGCGAGAGCCGACTGGATGTGTCTGGAGATGCGGGGCGGGGGCGGGGCATGAGGAAACCTGACTCGACCTTTGGGCTGCAGGATCCTGTCGGATGGAGGGAGTGTCCCCAGGAAGGACAGTTCACTCTGAACTTGAGCAGGGGCTTGGGAGCAGGGTCCCTTCGACAGTCAAGCCTGCCGGCGATGCAGGGCTTTCAGAAGCTGGCCCAGCTGAGCTCCCACTCAGCAAGGCTCTAAAACTTCCAGCCTATGCCCCCCAAAGATCTGCTTTTCACAGGAGGAGGCCGGCTTTCCCCCTTTGTTTCTAGGAGCAAGAGGAATGGAGTGACTGGGACCACTGGCACACAAGCTCTGCTCTCTGCCTGCCTCATGACTTGGGTTCAGGGAGGTGTCTGGGTTCAAATCCCGGGGCCCTCTTCACAGGACCTGTGTGGGTTCAGTCAAGTTACCTCTCTGTGGCAGGGAATTGTAGTTGAGGCCGCTGGTTGGTCCTGCCTCCCTTTTTCTAGCGCCCTCTCACCGACTCTGGGCTTGGCCATGGGATGGCAATGGCCGATGGGACAGTAACAGAACTCCCAGCTGAGACCTGAGAAAGTCCGTCTCGCACTGCCCTGTAGCCCTCCTGCCGCCTTGCTGGAAGATGCAGACGAGGCCTGGTCTCCCCGCCTCTCTCTCCCTGACGGGGTCATGGAGCCATGATGACCAGACAAGGGCTGGTCTCCCAGCCTCTCTCTCTCCCTGACGGGGTCATGGGGCCATGATGACCAGACGAGGCCTGGTCTCCCTGCCTCTCTCTCCCTGACAGGGGCAGGAGGCCATCCTGACCAGACGAGACCTGGTCTCCCACCTCTCTCTCCCTGACGGGGTCATGGAGCCATGATGACCAGACGAGGGCTGGTCTCCCAGCCTCTCTCTCTCCCTGACGGGGTCATGGGGCCATGATGACCAGACGAGGCCTGGTCTCCCTGCCTCTCTCTCCCTGACGGGGGCAAGGGGGCCATCCTGACCAGACATCAAGGCACAGCCGGCCCTTAGCTGCTCAGCTGGGTCACAGAACCACGGGCCAGTCCACAGCCCCGGCTGCAGCCTCTACGTGTAGAGAGGTCTGTCATACAGCAGCCGGAAGAGACGTATCTTAAGCTTTCAGCGTCGTCTTTGCTAAAATGGGGACAGGGAAGTGCAGTCCCCACCCTCTCATCCACGGCCTTGGCTTTTCTCCTCTCAGTCACCAGTGGTCAACCGGGGTCTGAAGACATTAAATAAAAAGTTTCAGAGGTACAGAGTGTGTATGCCCACAGCTCCTCCCTGCCCGTGGAGGGGGTCACCCACGTGTCCCGCACGTCCTGCCTGTTAGTCACTAGGAGCCCCCGATCATCACAGTGCTGGTGTTCCAGCGCCCTTTGTTTTGCTGAGTAATTAATCCAAAGTGCAGGAGGAGTGATGCTGGCCGCTGGGGTCTGCCACAGGGAAGCAGGAAAGCTGCCTTTAAGCGAAAAGGCGAAAGTTCTCAACTTCATAAGGAAAGAAACAAACCGTATGCTGAGATAGCCGAGATCATGGTGAGAGTGACCCTTCTGTCCATAAAACGTGAAGCAAGCAAAAAGAATACATACTAGTCTCACTGTCACACCTCAAGCTGTGAAGTTACGACCACACTGCTTAAGTGCTTAGTTAAGATGCGAAAAGCATTCAAGTTGTATAGTAAGATATTTTGGGAGAGAGGGGGGTGGGGCTTCACTTACATAACTTTTATTACAGTGTTTTGTTATAATTGTTCTATTTTATTACTTACTGTTGTTAATCTCTTCCTCTGCCTAATTTATAAATTAAACTTGATCACGGGTATGTCTGTACAGGAGAAAACACGCTATCTCTGTGGTTTGGTACCATCCATACTTCCAATTAATGCACTGAGGTCTTGGTCAGGACCCCTTGAGATAAGGGGGCACTTCCCCTCCGAAGGGGTCGTGATGATGAAGGGAAGTGAGTTAGCTCTCACTGATAACGTGCACTGTATATATTACAGTTTGAAAAAAAGAAGCAACTAACCCTTTTCCTAAAATTTTAACTTTTACAAGCAACTTCTTGGCACTTAAGAAATATCAACTATAACATTTAAAAATGTTGTCAAAACAAAGAAACCGATGCCAGGGGGAACTCTCAGCATCATTTCTTCCATCCTCTCATCTCCGGGGACAACAAAGTGACCTCAGAGCGTCTGAGGTGAGCAGCCAGGGCAAGCTGCATGCGACTCCAAACCTGAAATTTGACCGTAAGATGGTACCATGCTACTTCTTAGTGGATCCCCCAAATACAGTGGAACCCCAAATACAGACTCCCCGAAACACCCTGCAGAGGAGACCACTGGTGACTCACTTCCATTATCCTTACCTCAGCTCTGAGCAGGCTGGTAAGCCAAACGTTTATTTTGACAGGATGGGCCTCAGATTATGCCTGGAAAAGGAGTTGATGGAGGGATAATCAACAGAGCCGCCCTCCTTGGCTAATGAGTGGAAGACTGAGCAGTCGGGGGTGGCGGTGGGGAGGGTGACGCGTGCGGTGTTTGGCTGTTTTGGCGTTGTCCAGTCGCTCCGTCGTGTCTGACTCTTTGCGACCCCGTGGGCTGTAGCCCACCTGTCCTTCACTATCTCCAGGTCTCTAAAAAGCAAGGGCGAGAAACGTTCAGTCTGATGGCTGACTCACTCACTTACACGCCAGGCGCTCAGAGTACGGTGTCATAATCTGTCCTTTCTTCCAGCACCTACCCCCCACACACACACAAGCCCTCCCCTGTGCTCTCCAAAGCAGGACAAGGCACTGGGACCCGGTTGAGCCCTGGAATAAATTCGAAGCAGGGTTTGAACTCAGACTTTCTGACTTCAAAGTCAGAATTCTCTCCTCTCTTCCAAGATAATCAGAAAGAGGAACCAAAGAATGTTTTGATTAAGTGGAAGGATAAACAGTAGCAAAGACAGGGGCCTCATGAGGCAACATGTTTAAGACTTATAGGGCGAGCTGAGGGAGTGGGGACAGAGCGGGAAGAGAGAGAATTTGGACCAAAAAAGTAGAAGACCGAGGCCAGTCCCCAATATTCACTGAGAAGCGAGGACCCAGAATCTAAAGCAGAGCAACGGAGAACTGACATAATTGCCAGGATGAAGCTTGGACTGTGGGATTATCTTTCTGGTATTAAAAGAAGCTGATAAATTTCCACCCTCCCCTTCCCTCCACAAGGATTATTACAAGAGCCGTTGGTAAGATCTGTTATTTCACAGAAAAATGGGTTTTTGAACATGTTAGTCAGATTGTCGGGCTAAATCTCTTGAGTGAGTGGCTTGAACTTCTGTCAGGATGACGTTTTTATTCATTCAGGAAGCGTTTACTAAACACTTGCTAAGAATAGTGCACAATATGGGGGAAAGCCAGAAAAACTCAAAACTGTGCTCCCAAGGTCTTTGCAAGGTTGGGGAGATAAC
Organism: Bubalus kerabau; assembly: GCF_029407905.1. Classification (NCBI taxonomy): domain Eukaryota; kingdom Metazoa; phylum Chordata; class Mammalia; order Artiodactyla; family Bovidae; genus Bubalus; species Bubalus kerabau. The sequence continues at coordinate 107,556,684 of NC_073632.1, read as the reverse complement.
AGCACAGAGGTGAGTCAGAGCACAGCCTGAGTGCCACTGAATACACCATCAGCAGAGCAGACCTGGGGCTCCAAGAGAGCAAGGCGAGGGAGGAGGTAGGAATGAGAAGCACACCTGAGGGGCTTCCTGCAGGAGGAGGCGCTGGAGAGGCTGGGAGGGAGCCAGACCCTCCCGCACAAGGAGGCCTTGTTTCCAGAATAAGATGTCCTGTTCCCAGGTCAGGTGTGGCCGGGCCACCGGATCCTTAGGTGACAGCTGAGCGGTTAGGCTTTTAGGGGCAGTGGTGCAGAACAGCTGGCAGCTTCAATGTCATCCTACAGAGAAAGCCCAGGTCCCTGCAAGAGTGTGGGAACCAGCTACAGTGTGAATCTGGAGAGTTTAGCGGGTTGTTCATAAAAAGAATTGCCATTCGACTTACTTTCCTTGTCTCAGAATACAAGTCATTTTTAGAAAAGCTAGTGCCTGGTCTTTAAAGACTCTAAGGAACTTGGAATTAGGGTGGCTGGATTTAGAAGACAGAAATAGGATGCCAGCTAAGTTCGAATTTCAGGTGGACAGGGAGTAAGTTTTGGGTAGAAGCATGTCCCGAGAATTGTCAGGCATTCTGAGTTTCGCCTGGGACCCCCGCTCAGAGGGAGTGGAGAGGCGCCAGGCGCTATTCTAGGACGGGTGGGATGATGCATTTTGTTTTCAGGAGTGCAGGGCAGAGAGGGCAGCCGTGCCTCCATGCACACAGCAGCTGTGGGCCTGAAAGGGACTTTCTGTTCTTTCTCATGTCCATCATATTTAGAGCGGCCTTGCATTTGATGGAATCAAATATGTTTTCAGAGTAAAGAGTATTTCTGTCATGGCAAGAAGCAATTATCTAATTCTGGCCTGGAGAACTCCATGGACCAAGGAGCCTGGCGGGCTACAGTCCACGGGGTCGCAAAGAGCTGGACACGACTGAGCCACTAAGCACAATTATCCCATACGTGTTAGTGTGTTCGATTAAAAAAAATATTTATATATTGTTTTTCTCAAAGGAGAAGCACACAGAGGAAAGCTTTTTTGCCAAGTCAGGATGCACAGCCCTGGAGGAGATTCCATGAAGTCGCTGGTAAGTCCTGAGAGCCCTGGTCTGGGAGCTCTGGGTGGAATCCCCCGGTCCCAGAAGGATAGACGGCATGTCTCTCTCCCACCGGAGCCCTCCCAATCAGAAGCTGGAGCGGACGTCTTCTGACCCAGAATCAACAGGGTGAGAGAAGAATTTACCAACAATCTCAGGACGGGCCATTGAGAAGGAAGATCTCGGACTGAAGAATTAATTTTCTCTCCTTCCTGAGCAGAGTGGCTTTCCGCCTAAAGCCGAGAATGTTTCCAGAATGCAAGCCCTGAATGGAGACAGTCCTGTAAGCGCCGCGTGACCCTAATCACTCTGACCGCGTTCTGCCACAGCTTGCAGTGGCCTGCATCTAACGCAGGCTCCACGTGACATGCTCCTCCGGAGAGCAAGGCTGAAGCTCGGCCAGTGGGCCCGCGTTCCTGGGGACCAGGGAGCACTCTCTTCTAGGAACTAATCACAACTGGAGGGCTCTGGGGACTGAAACCTGTGTACTGGCTTTCAGCGCTCTAGGAATAGACCCCCGAGAAACCGAAGATCTGGCTGAGACAGGACCCTTGCTTACTAAACCGTGATCTGCACAATTAGAACCTTGTAAAGATTTCAAACTGGAAATCTGGCAAAATTAGAAATTTCTCATGAGCTTTTATGTTTCCTAGTAAATATCCCTCTTGCTCAGTTGCAGTTAGAAAATGATCAGCATCAGCCCATGACCCCAGAGGAATGTTTTTAAAGTAGCAGATTTTAAGAGAAAGCCCTGTATTTCTAATAACCATAAGAAACCTTCCTTTTCAGACACCTTTTGATTTTATGAGAAGAGTTTGTTTTCATAATATTTGTATCAGACCAGTTTGCTTTTTTCCAATATAGAATCAATACTGTATTTGCCTACAACTCTTAAGTCCTACTTTTTTTTAACTGCCAATGGTTAAAGCAAAGCATGTGTATAGAAGCTAAGGAAAGGTAATATCTACAAAATATTAGTGAATTTAGGTCTAAACAAAGATATTGGTAAGACTAGCACAAACATTGAACAAAGATTCAAGATGAATTAGACTCAAGATATTTTTTTAAAAAATCACTAAGTGTAAATACACTGTCTCTCAGCATTAAAAACAACAGTAAAAATATTGATAAGAAAGACTCCAATGTTATATACTTTGAAAATGTTAGAATAAAATTGAAATAAAATATTCTTTAAAACAGAACTCTTAGGAAAAAATGAGAGGAACATGAGTGGATTTCCTACACTGATATTCTGTGAAACACTTCCAAAAATATTAATAAGAGTATCATGTAGAGGTCCACAGCCCAACAATTTTAGGGAAAACTCAGTGTGTGGTTTGAAATATTATTTTCATATTAAAGACTCTGATAAGTGCTGCAACCAAGAATCATGTTTGATTGTATTTAATCCACCTTTTTCAAAACTTACTTGCATGTAGGACCCCATTTCTCCCTGCATACCTATCAACAACCTAAAGACTATTTCTCAGGAAATACTAATTTGAGAAACAGTCTATGACTGAAAGAGATCAGGTTCCCTGCCTTTATCACCCAAACTTTCAAAAGGACACGAAGAGCTATTGAAAAACATTCATTGAGATGTTAACTCATGCAGTTGGTCAAAAGCATGCCATCTATTTTTTTCACAGCATTGGTCATATTCCAGCCTCCTGGGCTCCCAGCTCTTGGGACAGACCCTCCCCTCCCCCCAGCCCTCTTCGCCCCTCCCCCCGCCCCACCTCCATTTCCACTGGAGATCTGGTCCCCAGAACTTCCAGCAGGGGGCTCTGTCTGCTAATGCTGACGTGAAGGCCTTGACGCTGGTTCAAGGTTAGCGGGCTCAACAGCTAGCAAGCTATAAATGTCTTTCTGGCGTTTAGGACACAGCATTACAAAAGTATGATCATGGTTCAAGAATGTTGCCAAGAGAGAAATCTGTGCTCAGAATTTTATTATTAGGTTTCATCATGTGTCCATTTTCAAATACAGTTAAGAGAGTACAAAGGGGAAAAAACAAAAACCAAGGAGGATTTTTTTATAAGATGAAAATCAAGTTATGACTGAAACTGAAAAATAAATTTAAAAGGCTTAAAAATTTCCCTGCATGGTTGGCAACTCAAGGCTGCCAATTTTCTACCAAAAATAGTACAAGAAAACCTAAATGTAAAAGTACAGTTGAAAATGAACAGCAATAAATTACTTCTACTGAGATGAAGGACAGACACAATTCTTCAAGAATGACCTCCCCCAAGGAAGGAAGCACCAGGTTTGGCAAAGTGTCGATTGGAGAAGTTCATGTCTGTAATCTGGATTTTTTTTTCTCTTAAACTTCTTTTCCACAGTCCCCTGTACACTGCCCCCACCCCCAACACACACAAAAAAGAGTATTTCAAATATTCATAATTGGGTTGTAAAGAGATAAAAATATTTAGTTCAAAGGGAAAGCAATACCGCTTCAGCCAGAAGAGTTGGAAATGCGCCCAACAAGAAGGTCGAAGATGCAAATAGACAATAGACAGAACGCGCACCCACAACATTGTACTTTTGCTTCAGTCCCAGGAGAGGGTGGCTGCTCGGAGGGGGCCTGGTTCCCACTGGGAAAGAAACCTGCCACACAACAGGTGCGAGTGGCTAATGAATTATGGCATTTGCAGGAGAGCTGAACAATTTATTCCCGCCCGAGCCTCAGGAGAGTTTGTATGTAATACACCCACACCACACAAAACAGCTCACCAGCAAACCAGGCCAAACCTTTGCCATTTTTTATTGAAATGCCAAACCCAGCTCTATACCTCAGCCAGACGTGAAACCAGCGCATGCCACTCTCACTGCCCCATAATCGTGTACAAGACGGTGAGAACGTGACCACTTCTATCCGATGTTTTGATCTCCTTAGATGTCAGCCTTATGTGAAAACGTTGCTCCCACGTACTCTGTACTTTCACGTACTGTTTATTTCATCCCAGAAAAGAGACTGTTGTAATGCTCGCAAGGTGTAGCATGTAAGCTGTGCGCAGGGCGCAGACTTGGGAAAACACAGCATGATATAAGTCAAGGGTAACAAAACGACCTCTCACTTTCACTGGGAAATGTGACCACAGAGGAGACACAGCCTGTGCTCTGGGAATTCCTCACCGAGCAAGCTCTTCAGGACACAGGAGGCTGTTTCCAGCTCCCAGCAGTGAGGACCCGGTGGGATAGCACACACTCTGGCAGGAGGAGGGAGACAGGCCACAGAGCTGGTCAGAATCCCCTGCCTGAACTCCCCAGGCCCAGGCCCCGCCCAGTCCAGCCTGCAGGGCTCGGGAAACTGAATCTGAGCTCCTAGAGCTTGTGTCTAAGAGTTAGTGGCAACTAAATGCTAAAAGCAAACAGTACCATAGAATCAGACCAACACAGAGTTTTCAAAGCAAGGGTCCTAAATATCAGTAGAAACAGATATTCTGGCAAATACTTAGATGGCTAACTCAGGGAATAAAGCTGTGATTTGTAGAACCGGCCAGTATCTGTGGTATAAATACTTTCATCATGGCCAGCTTCAATCACTGTATGAGATCACTGGATGCAGAGTTGGGAAGAAACATATGTAACTGGCCCTTAAGCTTGGTTCTCTGCGTAGCCCTAGCAGCCCAGAGCAGGTAGGTTAAGGCAGGCTGAAGTGTCCTGGCACCTCCAGACTACAAACCCAGGAAATTTGCTTAAAACACAAAAATAATTTGGTTCAGGAATCTTTGGTCCAGCACTGGAATGGCTTCTCTTTATCCTAAATTAGAATTTGTTTAAAACAGATCTCGAAACATCCTCTTGATGTTTGTTAAACCCCATAAGCAAAACTATGTTATATTTAAAAAGCAGTCTTCAATATCTTAAAAGTAACTTTTTCAAAGCGACTTTTCCATACACGCTGGCTGAGTCTTTGTCAGAGACAAAGGCCCTTCCTGAAAGCACTATTTAAAGATATGAAAACGATATGGACCATATATTTATAGCTGTTCATTATTTTGTCATAATTTGGATGATGAAATTTCAAGTCATCTTTTTTTTTTTTTGCCCCCCACCCCTTTCAGCCTTACTCCCAGAGTTTCCTGTAACTTCACCTCTTCCCCTGTGATGTGTTCTGAAGGATCAGAACGTTTACAGACTAAAGGACCAGGAGACGTGCGTGCTAAGTAGCGGATGTTGGGGGCAGGACAAGAACTGCGAGAGCCACCGGAAGACTTCGTCAAGCCCCGCCACTCACCAGAAGCGATGGCCTCCTCTAGAGGGTGTCCATGTGTCCATAAGGCTTCTGTCATCTCAGGTTTTACTGCCAAGTAAAAATGAAATTTCTTCTCATGTTCCCCAAGCCATCAAGCTCTTACGTGGCCCTGTGAACTTTCAAACATTCATATTTCTTGTGTCTCCTATGTGATTAAATATGTGGCCTACCAAATATTGTAGAAGAGGGCAAAAAGAAAGATAGGTCATGAAGAAAAATACCCACGGCTCTAAAGTATAATATCACACAATTGGTTTGGGCCAGTAAGATCTGGATACAATACTTTTTTTTTTTTTTTTTGAGTTTTAATCTGTAGTCATCAATGACATGAAAATGTACAAAGGCACCTCCAAACAATAAGCATCTTAGATAAAAGAAGCTGAAAAAATTTCAGATTCTCAGCTCATCATTTTACTATTCATGTTATTTCTGGGTTAATTTCTTGACTCCAAAGAATACAGTGAATGAAACTAATTCAGTTGTTTTCATCTTCTGTGCCTCTGAGGCTGGCTTATGCTCTTGAACACATTTTGTGCTCAGAAAAAAATCTCTAGGGTTGCAAATGTTCTGAACATGCTGAAGTGATCCATCCTTTTTTTTTTTTTAATTTAACTGTAAGGAACTGATACAAACCAATTTTATGAATTTTTAACAATGTCATTTAGAACAAAATATAAATGTGATAGAGATAAAAAGATTTTGAATAATCAATGTGCTATCCTCAATAACTCCAAGAGAATGGAAAATTGGGCAAGTTGTTAAAAAGGGCAAGATGAACTCTATAAAAATAACAAACAAAGCCTGTAACAATCTAAGCACTGAGGAATTAGTGAAGGTAATTAAATATTATGAACATTTTCAAAGGAAACAAAACAAATCAGGAGCTAAAAAAAAATAGACACCCATTTAAAGGGAAACTGTACAATTCAATAATTAGATGAGTGTCTTTGGCTCCTTATTCATTCTAACAAAAATGTGAAACTACAGAAAAAACACAAATGACATGTGCTCCAAAGGAGTCTGACTGTACCACTGTAGCTATAAAATTCTCCAATCACTGCAAAAGCATTAAGGAAAAGTTAAACAAAAAAGAGACACCAAGAGGCTAGCGATCTCCGTGCTGCTTCTGTCGGGAGCAGCCATGGATGGACAGAGACAGGACGTGTGCAGGGGAGCTCTCTCAGGAGCCAGCTGTGCCCACGGGTCCTCTCAGGATTTACACCTTACAAAATAAATCCAAGACAAGAGGCTTTGCCCCAACACCTTCTGTCTCTTGTATTAAGCGCATAGACCAACATCTTTAAAGACTCTTTGGGAGATGAACCCACACGTGCCAAAAGAAACTGAGTCCGTGGCAGTGCTTCCGTTTCGTCAAACACTTTTGAATGCCTGGCGGTTTATGTAAATGCAATTTGTTAAACAATTCTGAAGGGGAAATAAAAAACAAGCTCCTCCTGTCAAGCTGATAGCCTATGATGCTGTGCGTTACCGAAAGCGGCAAACCACCCGTAAGATCTTGAAATTCAACTAAACCAAAAGCTGGATGAAAAGATTACTAATAACGTCCACGCAGTGTGCATGGAGGGTGGGTGTTGAGACTTGAGGATGGGTGGGGCAGTCAGGTAAAACAGGGGTAAAATTCAGCCTGGGTTCATTTCACACCAGTTGAAGCTCTAAGGTGGGTAAGTGCCCTGAGTCACAGCTGGGAAACCGGCCACTGCAGAAGGGTCTGCAAGAAGTCGAGGGTTAATGTGACCACATGTGACCTCAGAATAATGTCTACATACCATCCTTCCAACTCAGCACCGTGAGGAACTGCAGAAATGGTAGAGGACCAAAGCTTCCATTTTCTTTGCTGGTAGAAGGGAGTTTATGTTTGTGTGTGGTGTCGGGGGAGGCATTTGGCAAAAAAAAAAAAAAAAAAAAATCAATAGAATACATGGCTAGGTTACAAGGATCCCATCTCCTGGAGTCAACTGGCACTACACACACACACACACACACGCGCGCACACACACACACACATGCGCGCGCTGTTTTCTGATGTTGTCATGGTGATGATACGTCACCAATACATTAGCCTCCAAACCCGCCCCCCAGACTCAAGCACTATACCCTTCCAACCCCCTTGCATTCTGCCATTTTTCTCAAATAGCCCCTCTGATCATGCTACTTTCCCACAGAAAACCTCAGATGACTTCTCATTCAGTCTACAGAAATAAATATAACGACAAGGTATTTGGACAGCAAGGAGATCAAACCAGTCAATCCTAAGGAAATCAACCCTGAATATTCATTGGAAGAACTGACGCTGAAGCTGAAGCTCCATTACTTTGGCCACCTGATGCGAAGAGCCAGCTCGTTGGAAAAGACCCTGATGTTGAGAAAGATTGAAGGCAAAAGTAGAGGGGGTGGCAGACGATGAGATGGTTGGATAGCATCACTGACTCAATGAACATGAATTTGAGCAAATTCTGGAAGATGTGGAGGACACAGGAGCCAGGCAGGCTGCAGTCCATGGGGTCACAGGGTTGAACATGACTCAGTGACTGAAAAATGACAAAAGGTATTTTACCAACTGGCAGAAATTCAGGGTAGATGCCATGCCCCCACCCTTATCACCAGCTCATTCCATCTCCTTGGAAAACTCACCTCCAGCTTCTCTATAAAGCTAACTAACCATCTTCCGTTTGTTACTTCCAAGTGTCACCTCCTCAATTTGGTGCCTATGGGAAAATCAGTTCCCACTCTTCCTTGTTTCAGGAGCATTTTATTTGTACATTCAGTTGTTCAGTTGTATCTGACTCTTTGCAGCCCCATGAACTGCAGCATGCCAGGATTCTCTGTTCTTCACCATCTCCCAGAGCTTGCTCAAACTCATGTCCATTGAGTTGGTGATGTTCCCTAACCATCTCATCCTCTGTCTCCCCCTTCTCCTCATGCCCTCAATCTTTCCCAGCACCAGGGTCTTTTCTAATGAGTCAGCTCCTAGCATCAGGTGCCCAAAGTATTGGAGTTTTAGCTTCAGCATCAGTCCTTCCAATGAATATTCAGGACTGATTTCCTTTAGGATGGATTGGTTGGATCTCCTTGCAGTCCAAGGGACTCTCAAGAGTCTTCTCTAACACCACAGTTCAAAAGCATCAATTCTTCGGCATTCAGCTTTCTTTATGATCCAACTTTCACACCCATACATGACTCCTGGAAAAACCATAGCTTTGAGTATAGGGATCTTTGTTGGCAAAGTAATGTCTCTGCTTTTTAATACACTGTCTAGGTTTGTCATAGTTTTTCTTCCAAGGAGCAAGTGTCTTTTAATTTCACGTACGGAGTTTAGAAGCTGTCATTCCCCAATAAAGTTTAGAATATATTATGTTCATATCATCTCTATTATCTATCTCCAGTTAGATCAGGGGGGAGTAATTCTTTCTTCCTAAACTCAGCAGCCCACTGGCTGAGCACTCACTCAAGTAATTATTAGTTGAATAAATAGAGTTTTATGGATTTACAACTTTGATTATTTAAAGTTAGTGATTTTCCATTTTGCAGGCTTAAAAATACAGATATAACACTTAGAATCACCCAGGGAGTGAGCAGTTATTCCAGTCAGTGATAGACCCAGAGATATTAGATATTTTTTCAAAGGGTCTCGGACGCTCAACTTTGCTTCTGTAAGCAGGATAATACATCAACTAGATTTGCATTAGAAAAAGTTTTATTTGCAAAATTCACGGCACTGACATTGTTGTTGAGCTCATTTTTTACACGAGAAAGCATTAGTACACAAAAAGCTAGACTAATTTACAGAGCTTTCTTGGTGAATTCACAACAGAGCCACAGCTAAGAGCCAAGACTTACTGAACTCTCAAGTTAATCTGAGTCCATTGAGCTATTCTGTGGTTGGGCCAAGGGAGACCCAAAGAAGAAGGCTAGGGTTGGAACAGCACCCCGCCTGCTCCTGGCCACCGACAGTGGGGTGCAGCCATCATCCGCCAGTGCTCTGTAGGGTAAAGAGCGAGCCATGGCCACCTCACATTCTCCCTGTATCTCTGGCTGGTTTGAAGCAAGCATGTCACAGCTGGTCATCATGGCACCATCTTTGGACATGAAGCAGAGTAAAGCCAGTGCGTTGAACATGAAACCCGTTGAGGTCTAACCTCCTTTGTAAAACTCTGCTGCTGCTGCTGCTGCTGCTAAGTCGCTTCAGTCGTGTCCGACTCTGTGTGCCCCGTAGACAGAAGCCCACCAGGCTCCCCCATCCCTGGGATTCTCCAGGCAAGAACACTGGAGTGGGTTGCCATTTCCTTCTCCAATGCATGAAAGTGAAAAGTGAAAGGGAAGTTGCTCAGTTGTGTCCGACTCTTAGTGACCCCATGGACTACAGCTTACCAGGCTCCTCCATCCATGGGATTTTCCAGGCAAGAGTACTGGAGTGGGGTGCCATTGCCTTCTCCGTGTAAAACTCTACTTAGTTCCAATTCATAAAGATCCTTCCTGAGCCCTAGATGCTTGGAAAATTACATTTTACAGGGTAAAAAGTAAAACTTGCCAAGTTATGCATTGAATGTGACAACCTTCAGTACATTTGGATGCTTCTAAGAAATGTTTCCTAAATTACATTTGGATTTTCTGCATGCTAAGGGAAACAATTTGCATGTCATCAACAGATACAGGAAAATTCCAAGCTGTGTTAGGAAAACTTTATAAACATAAATATTCAGTCTGCCAAATTTCATGCCTAGGTATCAGAGAAATAGCAGCTCCCTCTTGATTCTGTATTTATGTTGTCGGCAGAATCAGCGATGAGTACAGTGCTTTCATTAAAGGGAAGGATGGAAATGGTAGGCAGATTGGGGAATTCATAAATAATCACATGAGAAAAAAATGGGGGAAAAGTGTATAAGGATACCTCTGTTGTTGCTATTTAGCCACTAAGTCCTGTCCAACACTTGCAACCCCATGGCCCACCAGGCTCCTCCATCCAGAGGCTTTCCCAGGCAAGAATACTAGAGTGGGTTGCCACTTCCTTCTCCAAGGGATCATCCCGACCCAGGGATCAAACCTGTGTCTCCTGAATTGGCAGGTGAATTCTTTACCACTGAGCCACCAGGGACACCCATAAGGATACCTTAACTAACTAATGTGAAATCAGTTCTCTTTTAAGTTTGAATCCCATAGAACATAGAACATCAGTGCCAAGGAAACACACGCATACATACACCCCTGGAGTGAAGTCCTACCTCTGAGGTGATGTAATTGTGGAACCTTGGTCAACTCAAAAATTCTGAGTCTGGCTCCTAATTTACAAAATAAGGATTGCGATATCCTTAGAAAACAAACTTATTGTTACTGAAGGGGATTGCAGGGGAGGGAGGGAGACAGGTAAATTTGGGGTTTGGAATTAACATACACACACTACTATTTATAAGATAGGGGAATAACAAGGACCTACTGTATAGCACGGACTTCCCTGGTGGCTCAGACAGTAAAGCATTTGTCTACAATGTGGGAGACCCAGGTTCAATCCCTGGGTTGGGAAGATCCCCTGGAGAAGGCAATGGCACCCCACTCCAGTACTCTTGCCTGGAAAATCCCATGGATGGAGGAGCCTAGTAGGCTACAGTCCATGGGGTCACAAAGAGTCAGACACAACTGAGCAACTTCACTCACTAAATAGCACAGGGAACTATAATTAGTATCTTGTGTAATCTATGATGGAAGAGAATATGAATACATGTATGTGTATAATTGAATCACTTTGCCATATACTGGAAACTAACACAACATTGTAAATTAACTGTACCCCACTTAAAAAATCATTAACAATTACAGAAAAGAATAGGCACTGCCCTGGAAGTCCAGCAGTTAAGACTCTGAGTTTCCACTGCAGGGAGCTCGGGTTCAATCCCTGGTTGGGGAACGAAGATCCCACAGGTCATAAGACACAGCCAAAAAAAATTTTTAAGTTTTCTTGAAAAAAAAAAGTAACTGGTGGATAGCTTCCTCACGGAACTACTGTGAATATTAAAATAAATATGTACGTGAAAATCTCTTATAACTAAGAAAAGCTCTTAACAGACAGGCAATAGAAACAACAGGAAAATACACGTCATGAAGCCTAAAATGTGAGGACCTAGTGAGATACAGATAAACATAAAGATATAAATGATCCATTTTAAGTGGATATTTTTTAACAACATTTTCTAATTCTTGAATGAGGATTCCATTTGTAGAAAGAAAACTGGGTTACTGATGTGTATGTACAGAATCACCCTCCTGATTGCTTGGTACCTGCCCTCGCCTGGCAAGCTCCCCCGAGTCTCCAAGCACCTCAGGCCTTTGTGTCCTGCAGGGGCCTCACCCCCACCTGCCCCTCCCCTCTTGGCAACTTTCAGAAGCCTCCCTACAGAGCATCGTGGGGAAGACAGGACCTTCCCACCCAAGTTCAAGTGCAGAGCTCAAGAAAGGTGCTTCTGGGAGAGGTGCACAGTATGCTGGCCCCCAGGCCTGCACTCCGCCTCATCTCACTTTCCTATCTTTCCCTCCCACCGTCACGCTTTTAGCCCAGCTTTTGGTGAGCTTGTCTCATCGCCTCCTGTGAGCGGTCTGCTCCTCTCGCCGGCGCTTTGCTTCTTCTGGGCTCTCGTTCCCATCCTCTCCCTGCAGCCCGCTCTCTTGCTCTCCTTTCTGCCTTCTTCTCCCAGGCACGGTGCCAAGGGCTCGAGACTGTTAGTAGCCCATGGAATGTTTTAGCTTCTTTCAGAAACAGAAGAGAAAGGGAATTTTTAGGTCAAATAAAGCGTGTTAATGGACTTCTTTATAAAGACAGAGTCGTAAAATAGACATTCTTAGTACATTCTTTATATGAAAGAAAGAACCACACAGGGCATACAGAAGCCATACGAGGCTCTGTCTTCTTCCTCTATTGCAACTTATCAACACTTTGACTTGACTTTTAGAGTAAAATGCATTTCATCATTTTTCAAAGTTTTCCAAGAATGAGGTCAGTAGCTGACTGTTTGAGTTCCCATAGCACTTTGAACGTATCTATCCCTGATTGCAATTATTACCTGAGCATCAGTGATCTTTTCAGGGGACTACAAGCCCTGGGCAAGCCTGGACCTATTTACCTTTGCAGGGAATTAATCAGTGTTACATATCCTACCTGATCAGCAAGTGAAGTGGGAAATCATCAGTGATTTACAGGGCTTCCCTGGAGGCTCAGACAGTGAAAAATCTGGCTGCAGTGTGGGAGACCCAGGTTCAATCCCTGGGTCAGCAAGATCTCCTGGAGATTGGAATGGTTACCCACTCCAGTATTCTTGCCTGGAGAATCCCATGGCCAAAGGAGCCTGGTGGGCTGCAGTCCATGGGGTCACAAAGAGTCGGACATGACTGAGTGACTCACACACACACATACACACACACACACACACACACAGTGACTTACACTGCACCCACTGGCACTTCTCATTTATTAAAATGGACACTCATAACCTGCTGTACAAACCGTGCAGGAAGCCCTACGAGGAGAGGGAGGTTACGACCATGTCAGGGCTTTAGGGTTGGAGGTGAAACTTGCTCAGTGGTGAAGAGGCAAGATGCCCAGGGTCTGCCATAGATGTGGCACCTGGAATTGTGCAGACTTCTGGCAGGATTGGTCTGCATCTCAATACCCCTTTGCCAACAGAAACTTCCACTGACAGAATCTGAGCGGCCAGCAGCACAGAAAAGAATGTCTATTCACACACCTAACAGGCCAATCCATTGTCCATATCCCCTGAAGTCCAGTTGGGTGAGGCAGCAGAATTCCCGGGTGCAGGTGGAGAAAGGCCCTGGGATTCCACTGCACTTGCAGGATCTTCAAGTCCATGGAAAGGTGGCCTTAGATCAGAAGGAGGGGTGCTTACGATCAGAGGGTGGAATTGAGAGGAAAAGTAAGAGACTACAGATGCACATTTCCAATGCTTTCGTGGTTTACACAAGCCCCTTTTAAAAGGCCAGAGAAATATTTCTTCGTTTCACGTTATTGCAGTTTGACACAGTTTCAAAGCACCACATGTACTTCTGAATTGGATAACACACACAGACAAGGTGCATGATGTCACTGCTGAAAAGAGCCCTAAATCAGGACTTACAGCTCTTGAACTTCAGCAAACGTCTTGGTAGGTGGGTAATTCGAAACCTCCCAGTAAAAGACCAAGGCAGCCGCTAAATCAGGACCCATGTGAGGACATGTCGGCCAGAGAAAACAGTTGCGACTTAACAAATTCGACCTGGGGAAGAAAAGAAAGTGCTGTTTTCTCTCTAGAACTTTCAGTTCTCCTGTGTCTCTTGTGGCTGTAAAACTGTATTTATTTACAAAGCCCCGGGGAAGGCTGCCTGGGCTGAGCGGTAGCTGGAGAAGATGCTACTGGAGGAGACTAAAATTGACCCGAAGAGTCGCACAAGCCCAAGGCCTCAAAGAGCTGAGCCACTAGGCGGCTCCAATACCAGGGCCTCCATCTGGGGGTGAAACCCCCGAGCCCTGGCTGCAATGGCCGGCCTGACCCCTCAGGTCATCCACCACTCAAATTGTGGGCATGCATGCTAAGTCACTTCAGTCATGTCCAACTCTTTGCGACCCTGTGAACTGTAGCCCACCAGGTCCCTCTGTCCATGGGATACTGCATGCAAGAATACTGGAGTGGGTTGCCATGCCCTCCTCCAGAGGATCTTCCTGACCCAGGGATCGAACCTGTGTCTCTCACATCCTGCATTGGCAGGTGGGTTCTTTACCACTAGCTCCACCTGGGAATCCCCAAATTGTGGGACCTGACCTTAAGGCACAAGGAGTGTGATGCTGCCCTAGCAAGCTTGAAGGTCAACACAAGAAAGAGAGAAAGGAAATGAAGTGCCTAATCTTCCTCTCCTGGGCTTTCCTGGTGGCTCGGCCTGTAAAGAACCCACCTGCAGGAGACATAGGAGACATGGGTTCAATCCCTGGGTCAGGAAGATACCCTGGAGGAGGCAATGGCAACCTGCTCCAGTATTCACGCCTGAAAAAATCCCATGGACAGAGGAGCCTGGCGGGCTACAGTCCAGGGGGTCACAAAGGGTCAGACACTATTGAGAGACTAAGCAATGTTCTTCTACCTACCAAAAATCTGAAAGCAAGATTCATTCCTTTATATAGCGAACTCTCACCTGTGAGCACTTGGGTGGGAGAAAATAAATGTGCTCAGCACAGTTGGTGTGGGCTCCATCCTCAGGAAGCCTTGCTAGGGGAGACGTGGAGAAGGTGACCTTGCTGCACAGAGGCACTCGGTGATTGAACGAACCCATCTATGGTCCAGAGATGGGCACTCACAGCTGTTCCCCAGAAGACTTTTGCTCCTTCACTATTTCCTTTGTCTTTTGGGCCCCTGGCTCCCTGGGATTGGAAAAGATTGGTCTGACTTCTTTCGCTGTTTTCAGTTCACCCAGGAACTCACCCAGGGCTCCTTCCAGGCCCTGGGGAGCCCCACAGGAGGACTCTGTCACGACCTGCTGCTTAAATGTAAATTAAAGGTGACCCAGTGCCCCCACATGTCTTCTAATCAAGCTAAAGATTTAAATTTGGAAGTTGAACTTTTCCCTCTCTACTAAACCTTTAATTTCATAGGCTGGGCCAAGAGAAAACAAAACCCACAGGCATGGCTGAGAGAACTAACCCAACTGTTCCATCCATGATGGTCACATTGAAAAGGTGTCGTCAAACAACTGGTGTTTTCTTTTCTCTCAGACACGTTTTCAAAACCCGCTCAAGTCAGTTTCTGTGATTAGCATAGAAATGAAACACTCATCTGTGCAATTTAATTAGTTCTTATGATAATTTTATTATTATTATTGCTTAGCTCTGAACAAGAAAAATTCCTGGAGTTTTGAGGTTATAAGGCATTGGATTTAATACATAGTGATCAAAAAACTCTTTCAGGATATAAGCCTCAAAAATATTACAGGAAGAGAAGAGCTCTTGCACTGTACCTAAAACAAAGGACTTTTCCCAACCTGCCTGACTGGCACCCTTCTCCAGTACTCTTGCCTGGAAAATCCCATGGACGGAGGAGCCTGGAAGGCTGCAGTCCATGGGGTCGCTAAGAGTCAGACACGACTGAGCGACTTCACTTTCACTTTTCACTTTCATGCATTGGAGAAGGAAATGGCAACCCACTCCAGTGTTCTTGCCTGGAGAAGCCCAGGGATGGGGGAGCCTGGTGGGCTGCCGTCTATGGGGTCACACAGAGTCGGACACGACTGAAGAGACGCAGCAGCAGCAGCAGCAGACCATTAGTAAGAAAATGTGGGCCATGGTTTTCACACTCACCAAGAAATAAAGCTGACGTGTGACTGATAATGAGCATGAGACATCCTGTCCCTCAAGAATGCATCTGGTTCCTCTGTGTCTTCTGGTCCCTCACTGATGGCTCCTGGCAGGCTGCCCTCCACCCACCAACATCTAGAAAGTCTTCACCAAGGACGACAATTTATGTCTGCCCTCGAGACACGGATGATATCCCTGTTGTCTGATGTCACTGGCGTGGTGCCACCCAGACCACAAACACAAGCAGCAGATGGGTTGGGAAGCAATGCAATGAGTGTAGAAGACTTCAGAGTTCCCTGGACTGCAAGAGGGTGAAGGGCTTCCCAGGTGGCTCAGACGGTAAAAGAGTCTGCCTGCAGTGTGGGAGACCTGGCTTCAATCCCTGGGCCGGAAAGATCCCCTGGAGAAGGAAATGGCAACACACTCCAGTATTCTTGCCTAGAAAATCCCATGGATGGAGGAACCTGGCAGGCTACAGTCCATGGAGTCACAAAGAGTCAGACATGACTGAGTGACTTCACTTTCTTTCTTTTCTTTGGACTACAAGGAGATCAAACCAGTCAATCCTAAATGAAATCAACCTGAATATTCATTGGACTGATGCTGAAGCTGAAGTTCCAATACTTTGGGCACCTGATATGAAAAGCCGACTCATTGGAAAAGACCCTGATGCTGGGAGGAGAAGTGGGTAACAGAGGACGAGATGGTTGGATAGCATCAATGGGCATGAGTTTGAGCAAACTCCAGAGATGGTGGAGGACAGGGGAGCGTGGCATGCTGCAGACTATGGGGTCACACAGAGTCAGATTCGACTTGGTGACTGAACAACAACAAAGTGAGTTTTCATGAGGCTCCCCTGAAAGGAAATTGTGCCGGGGCCCCCTCTTTCCCAAACTGCCCCAGCCTGCAGCGAGGAAGCAAGGCAGGCTCCTCAGTAGATTTTACATCATACACACGGCTGCTTCAGTCTGCTGAGGCGTTCAGTAATTTCAGAAGCAGAGAACTGGTTTAACAAAGTATTTCACAGTGCAAAGATGCAAGCCTACAACCTTACGTGTTTAACACATTTTAGAGACTTTCCAGGTGGTCCAGTGGTTCAGACTTCACCTTCCAGTGTGAGGGCTGTGGGTTCAATCCCTGGCCGAGGAGTTTAGATATTCCCACATGCCTTGTGTCTACCCCAGACTTAAGTCAGAAGCAGTATTGTAACAAGGGCTTCCCTGGTGGTTCAGCAGCGAAGAATCCACCTGCAGGGCAGGAGCCGCAGGAGACGCAGGTTCGATGCCTGGGTCAGGAAGATCCCCTGAGGACGAAATGGCAACCCACTCCTGTATTCTTGCCTGGAGATTCCCACGGACAGAGGAGCCTGGTGGGCTTTACAGTCCATGGGGTCACAGAGAGTCGGAGACGACTGAAGCGATGTAACACGCGCGCACTATTGTAATGAATTCAATAAAGACTTTAAAAAATGTCCACATCAAAAATAAAAAAATCTTCAAAATAAATAAAACATTTTACTGGCAAGAGAGTGTATTTATCTTTAAATAAATTTTTTTAAAAAAGCATTTTCCTGGGAAGAGAGAGTATGTGCCCTTAGAATTTTCCTAAGGGCATGTAATCTCTGATTTTGAAATTTTTCAAATATGGGAAAAGTACAAAATCACTTAAATTCAGCAGTTCTGAGAGGAAGCTGAAAATCTTACTTTTGATAAGCAGATTAGCTCGTTAGAGACTATTACAGCTATTCCTATTCCCCTTAGGAAGCTCCACTGTTTACAGATGTTAGCCGACCTCCATTACTACCAAAGGTTACCTGTCCTTTTTCTAGAAAAGGTAAAAACATCCTGTTACTTGTTTTAAACTCTTAACAACAGGACAACAGAGGCTTTTCTGTGGTACCCTAATGAACTCTAACTGGGAAATGAGAAAGCAATAGAAATCCCAGGCTTTGGGGGGATTTTTTTTTTTTTCAATTTTCCCCTTGCACTGAGGCATTAATCCTTGAAGAATAGAAAGCAGGCTTGCCAATAACCCAGTGGAGAAGGGTCCTGGGAGTGAGAGAAGGAAGGAAATTTGTAATTGTGGGAGAAGGCCCTCCCGCTCCCCAGAAACCGCTACTGAATCCTGTGGGCCCTCCCTGGAAGCCAGCCCGAGCAGCATTGATATTCAAATTAGCCTGCCAGTCTCAGCCTGGCATGGCTCTTGGTGGCCTGTCAGTACAGGGCTTGAAGAAAAGGGAGCCGATCTCAGATCCGGGGCGATCCAGCCAGACTGCCAATCCACCGGCAGTGTGTGTATGTCATTGGCCTGGAAAGCAAGCTGCCTTGAGGTGGGAAGCATTTTCTTTGCCACAGTCTGTATTTTTATTAAAACAAAAATAACCAGAAGACAATGCATCTCCAGCAGAGACTTAGAAAGAAAAAGGAAGGGGCTGCAGAAATCAAGCTACCCATTCAGCTCAGCACTGGTTTCTATGGGAACAAGAGCCGCTTTGTGTGGCTTGAGAAAGTCCCGGCTCCCCCTGCCCAATGCTCAGGGGCCAATACCCCGGGACTGTACTTGTGTGGCCAACTTTTCTTCTGTGTCGCTCGCTTCCCCTGCCCCCACGGGTCCCCAGCAACAACACCCATCGCCACAGAAGCGAAAAGAAAAGAAGAGTTCAGTGCATCTGAGCTGAATTGAATCGCTAAGCACAAAAGTGGCCAGGAGACCGGGAGTCAGCATTTGGCCCAAAGGACCACGGCCGCCATGGGGTCTGGCCTCACGTTCCAACCCTTCTTCAGGCAGGTTCTGACCACTACGCCTTAACTCTTTTCATGCATAGCACACACATTATAGATCCATTTTAAATTAAGTTCTCTGTGCATAAAACGCCGTGGGCACATTGGAAAAGTTCTACTAGTGGAAACCCAAATGGAAAGTGGTCAGAGAAGCATCGTCTAAAGCAAACTTCACTCAGGAAAATCTCCATGTTTCCTGTTTGTGGGCAGGCGCACATGTGTGTATGGAGATGGGGGAGACAGAAACTTTTAAAAGGTCCTCTCTGCCTGCCTTGGATGAGGGAGGTGGAGGAGAGCTCCGACTGTGAGGCCCCGGAAAACCCAAAGTTCATCTTCTCTATTTGACTGAATATCTTTAATTTGGCACCTTTTTCTTATTCATTTTGACTTTTAAATTAAAGACGGAAATATTTGTGAATCTATTACTCAGAAGCTGCCATGCAAAACATTTTAGCACATAAATCCTCATCATTTTACTAACTGTCAGGACTTTTTTTTATTAAAGGAAGAGCATGTTTCTTAACATTGTTCATAAATCACCACTGAAATATTTCGTGCTACAAGCTCCTTAGCTTTCAAAGACACTCTTTCCATTTAAAAGCTCTTTACAGGATGGTTCAAAGTCTACCTCTAGCAAAGCCCAGTGCTATTCCCAGTAAACTTCAGATTCAAAGGCATTTGCGTTTGTTTGTAAGTATTTATTGAGAAGATCTGCAATTCGTTTTCTTTCGCAAGATGAAATGTCAATTTCATCACTTAGATTCAAACTCCGAAGGGAAAAAAAAAAGTTTAACCTATTTATGTATAACCGAGTTGCAGTCTTGCAGCTTTGAAAGGTGTCTTGGGATATAGGACATGAAAGGAGTTATTAAAGACTGAGGGCCATTTTAAGCCTTAGTGAATAAGAAATACGATTTGTTCATAAAAGCCAGAAGGCATCCTCGAATCCGTCTCTTTCCTCACTCACCTTCCTCATGAGTGTAACACCTTTCTCACAAAGATGTCAGGACGTTGGCAATCTGTATGGACTTTCCACATTCTCACAGCTTGCCTGTTGGGTCCTCTCCCACAGAATTCTGCAGGATTCACTTAACATATTATTTCTCAAAACATGAAGTAGACCAAAACTCCTGTGTGGCTTGATTTACCTCCTGGGGTCACAGTTAACTCACACCCTCGTTTCTCTTCTTTACTTTTTTCTTCTCTTATTTCCTTTTATCTTTTGTTTTCTTTAATTTTCTCTTCATTTCTTTCTCTAAGAAACTTCCCAGTAAGAAGCATTCTAGGTCAGGATGCCCTGAAGACTAGCCATCACTTCATCAATAATCAGTGAAGTTTCTGCTCTATCCCCACGTCCATGGGAAATTCACAACCACTTCCACTATTCTACAATTCTGAGTATTTTTCAAGACTCTAATCCAGAACATGAAACATGACATCACCCACCTGCTTTCCCTACATTACTCCCCTTGACTGTGTTCCTACAGATGTTGACTGATGAGACAGGTGTGGCCTGTGCGCCTTAATGGAAATTCCATTCTAGTGGAGGAAGGCAGGTCCATACAGAATAACACAATTGTTTGTTAACAGTCGTGGTAAGCTGATGTGTTTACACAAGGGCCTGGGAAGAATGACCCCTCTTCCTTCTACTCTGAAGGAGAAAAGCCCCCCAGCTTAAATTACCCTAGTGTTCTGGGCAGGGGCTTTACCTGGCTCAATGGTAAAGAATCTGCTTACCAATGTAGGAAATGTGGGCTCAGTCCCTGGGTCAGGAAGATCCCCTGGAGAAGGAAATGGCAACCCACTCCAGTATTCTTGCCTGGAGAATCCCACAGACAAAGGAACCTGGCGGGCTACAGTCCTTGGAGTCACAAACAGTCGGACACAACTTAGCAACTAAACAACAACAAACGTGTTCTGGACCCCTCCCTTTCTTATCCCTCAAGAACCAGCATCCTTCTCTACACCAAGGCCAGCTCCCCGGCTCCAGCCACTGCCCTGCACTGGCCCCACTCTGCCAGAAACATGAGTAGATCTCCAGAGGTCCTGAAGAAGCTTTCACCAGGCTTTACTGCATCTTCCATTTACTTTCTCCAGTCGCCATCACCATCTTACAAAGAAAGGCCATTGTTGTTGTTCAGTAGCTAAGTCATGTCCTGCTCTTTGCAACCACATGGATTGAAGCATGCCAGGCTTCCCTGTCTTTCCATGTCTCCCAGAGTTTGTTCAAACTCATGCCCATTGAGTCAGTCATGTCATACAACCACCTCAGCCTCTGCCACCTTCTTCTCCCTTCGCCTTCAATCTTTCCCAGCATCAGGGTCTTTTCCAATGAGTCAGCTCTTCACATTAGGTGGCCAAAGTATTGGAGATTCAGTTTCAGCATCAGTCCTTCCAATGAATATTCAGGGTTGATTTTCTTTAGGGTTGACTGGTTTGATCTCATTGCAATCCAGTGGATTCTCAAGAGTCTTCTCCAGCCCCACAATTCAAAAGCATCAGTTCTTTAGCACTCAGCCTTCTATATGGTCTAACTCTCACATCCATACTGGAAAAACCACAGCGTTGATGATAGGGTCATAGTTACCATGTAATTTCTCAGACTTGTAGGGTTTTTGTTTGGGAAGCCACCTCCCCATTGCTCTCCCCTTCCCATCATGATGACATCTCCAATGGCCTCCAGATTTCTCTTTGCTTTCTCCTACCTCTGTGGTTCTCCCTACTCCCACAGGGTACCAAACCCACTCTCCTGAAGGCCTCAACGAGCAGAGATGACGTAAGCCTCTTTGCTCTGTTGCTCACCATTCTCTGCCTGGAACGCTTTGCTTTCAGGTTTCCACAGAAGCTTCCTGCTGCTCCCTCTACCGCTTCCCCTCACTTTGTTTTTTTCCCTAAATCCTGATTGTTTTCCTCTCTTTCATTATTTTCCCCTGCCCGCAAATCTCCTCATGTCATTTCAACCCCAATTCCAAGTCAGATAACAAATCTTGTCATTTCTCAAACATCTTCATCTTTGCCTTCCACTACATGCCAATTGTTGCTTCTGTTTGTCAAGCACCTGTCACCCCCCTCTACCTGGGTTACTGAAATGCCCTCCCAACAGGTGAATTCTAAATCCAAATTTCAATTGGGTTCAAAGTGAAAAAGTGACTTGAAAGCTACAAGAATATATGGCCCTTGAGCATTGAGACTACCTTGCTCATCTTTGAATTTCCAGTAGCATCCGGCTCATCACAGAAATCCTATGTTTGGTGGGCTCTGAAAGACATTCAGTGTTTCATTCAGAAATGCTCATCACACCACTACTAAGCATCAGACACATGGTAGGAAAATATATACACTAGGATCTCTGCATTTCTGAGAGTTTCAATCTCAGCCAGTTCAGCTCAGTTGCTCAGTCATGTCTGACTCTTTGCAACCCCATGGACTGCAGCACATCAGGCCTCCCTGTCCATCACCAACTCCCGAAGTTCACTTAAACTCATGTCCATTGAGTTGGTGATGTCATCCAACCATCTCATCTTGTCGACCCCTTCTCCTCCCATCTTCAATCTTTCCCAGCATCAGGGTCTTTTCCAATGAGTCAGTTCTTCACATCAGGTGGCCAAAATATTGGAGCTTCAGCTTCAGCATCAGTCCTTCCAATGAATATTCAGAACTGATCTCCTTGAGGATGGACTGCTTGGATCTCCTTGCAGTCCAAGGGACTCTCAAGAGTCTTCTCCAACACCACAGTTCAAAAGCATCAATTCTTCAGTGCTCAGCTTTCAGTCTAGTGGAGGCAAATACATAGAGCCAGTGATCATTAAAATAATTAATTACAATTTAAATGCAAGGAAGAAGCACAAGGTGCTGTGAAAATGAATGACTAAAGTGCCCACCCAAGGGGGGAAATAAAAAGCTGCCCTGAGAAAGCCTGAGATGGGACCAAAAAGGGCCTGAAGGACGTGGGGATGGATGGGAACATTGGAGCTGCCCATGGAGAAGGGTAAAGCAGGCAACTGAGAAGCTGCAGGCAGCCGGGAAGGCTGAGGTGTGAAAAGAAAGGGAAGGGTAGCTGAGCAGGGCCCTAAGGTGCCTTCCCAGGACTCACCCTCCTCCAGCTTCCTCTTGCTCGCAGAAAAACTTCAGTCTGCTGGGCTTTCCCTGAGTTCCAAAGAAAAAATTCATCAGAAAAGTGGGACAATGCAAAAACAAAAGAAAACAGTCAAGCAAGACAAAATAATAACAGGTTAGACATTAAACAAAGTCAAGGAGCTTTAGTTCCTCCTCAGGGGCTACAGGCAATAGTCTAAGCCATATCTTTTGAGTCTTTTGCTGATACTGAAACCAGAACCAGGTGGGAGAAGTTAAATGTTTGTGTCCCACAAGATGTACACCCCAGAGCACTTGGAACCAGATGGTGGATGATGTTGACTCCTGATTACCTCACTTTCAACCAATGCAAAGAGTGTCCTTGAGCTGATCATACATCCTGCAACCTTCTCCCTCACCCTGTCTTTAAAAAAAATCTTTCCCTGAAATTCACCGGGGAGTTCAGGTACTCTGAGCAGGAACTGCCTGGACTCCTTGTTTGGTATCCTGCAATAAGCAACTGCACATTCCTTCACCACAACCCAGCATCAGTATGAGCTGGTAACTGGAACCAAGGTCTGTTAGGTAATAGAAGCAATGGGGCAAGATGAAAAGACTTAGGTCATTCAGGACCAAGCCATCCACTTCTAAGAACACTGGACTTTATCTTGAGCAGAAGGAGCCCATTACACACCTCAGAGCATAGATGGTGCTTTTAGAGCTTCTTCCCATCAATTCTGGGCAACTCACACAACTTTTCTATTACTATTGAAATACATTAAAATATTTTAAATAAATGTAATTGATATGAAGAATCGGTGGCTGGAATGGAAAGGCTTGAAATGAGAAAACATTTTACTTTCCTGTAGACAGGAGAGGCATACTGATAGACAGGACTAAAATCACAGAGTGCCAGGAGAGCTAAGAGAATGGCTAACATCCCACAAGGCAGAGCATGACAGGACAGAAATAGCAAAGACAGCTAGACTGTGTGTCTTTGGAAACGTTCAGCTCAAGCATCTTCAGCCATGTAGTTCAACAGGATGCCTCCAACCCGAAGAAAATCTTTTCCTGCAGGACCTTGGAGGGATGGTCTTTTCAAAGGAGACCGTCTTGAAACTTTGTAAACAGCTTCTTATCAGTAGGGCAGCAAAGCTTATCCAACTAGTAGCCCCCAGAGCTTTCATTGTATTCAGTTAACAGGCAGGGATGAGCCTGAGAAATGTTTGAAACGCAACCACCATTTTTTTCCTCTTTTTGTGTGACCATGATCTCAAAAATAGATATAATTTTATAAATAAAAAGCAGTTCTCCTTTATGTCTAACTTCTGCATGCACCATCCCTAAATTAATGCATACAAGATGGCAAGATTTTATTTTATCATTTTCACTGAAGTCATTTGCTGTCAATTTGTCTTTGTGAGCATGTAAAGCACAGTTACTGCATTCTAATATTTAGCTTTCAATGATCAAAGACAGTCTACTCATTAGTCATACCATAAAAAGCTCCTCTCTCTCTCTGTTATCAATTTTTTGGTTTGATTGTCCCCAAGATAAGTTCATTACTTAATCAACCAGAATTAACAATGCTAGTATAGTTATTCAAATTCATTCTCACTCAAAATAATGTAACACAGGGATTTTTAATAAGTATGGCTTTCAGTTTATCAAGTCAGGTGAGCATTTACCATTACTTTAATTTTTTTTAAGTACTTTAAATTTTCAAGACTCTTTTCACTTATATTCACCTACTTTATTTGTTTCACAGCTCATTTATTCAGCTGAGTTGCATGACTTGTATCCTGAGAACCTTTGTAAAATTCAAATATTGGACTGACCAAAAGTTTGTTTTGCTTTTTTTCTGTAACATGGAAAAACCCAAGCAAACTTTTTGGCCAATCCAATATTATTATTCCATTTTAGTTTATTGAAATACTATTTTAAAAACTATATATACATATATGTATATACATGGGCTTCCCTGGTGGCTTAGAGGGTAAAGCGTCTGCCTACAGTGCAGGAGACCCGGGTTCGATCCCTGGGTCGGGAAAATCCCCTGGAGAAGGAAATGACAACCCACTCCAGTACTCTTGCCTGGAAAATCCCATTGACTGAGAAGCCTGGTAGGCTACAGTCCATGGGATTGCAAAGAGTCGGACACGACTAAGCGACTTCACTTTCACTTTCACTTTCATGTATATATACATATATATAATTCTTAGAATATAGGTTTAGCTGCTATCTCAGAAAACAAAAAATGACAATACCTTAAATGAGATGGAAATTTATTTCTGTCCCATATAATTGTAGGATAACAGTATCTGGGCTGGAAGGATAGCTCCTTCCTTCTATCTTCTCTTTGTGTCATTCCTAAGGACTTGTGCTCAGCCACATTCAAGTTAGTGAACACTATATCCATGCTTCAGAGAGCAGAATGAGGAAGAGGCAAGAAAGGAGAGTCGCATCCATCATTTGAAGGTCACCATCTGAAAGTTTTACACATGACTCTGTATATTCTGTTGGCCAGGACTTAGCCTTATGGCCAGAATTATCTGCAAAGAAATCTGGGAAATGTGGTCTACCTAGGTAACAATGTACCTAACTAAAAATCCTACTACTAATGCAAGATAGAAAGATTGGATTTATTGGGTAGGACTAGCAACCTATACTTTTTTTTATTTCTCTTCTCAGCTTTTCAACTTCTGGCCACAAAATAAGATTTTGCAGCAAGACCATGAACTCAAGAACCAAATATTGTTGAGTGAAAGATTAATACTTTATTTCTACTTTAGCATATCAAGAACCACACCTGGAGGACTCACTCAAACCATTCTCTCTTGGAATGGAATGGGCTCCACTTTAAGTTAGGAGGATAAAATTTGTTCTTGTATTACTAGTGGAACATGATATAAGGCAAGAAAAAGAAAAAAATAAACCTGATACTATTAGAGTCGAGGATATGGCAAGAAGGACACAGAAAGTGAAAGAAGAGAATAAAGAGTCAAAGGCATAAATCTTGCTATTCCCTGAAAGCGGGGAGCAGGGAAACAGATAGAGCAGGTGAGGCTCACACTGCATTCCCCATGTGCTGACTTCCTGTCTGGGACTCTGGGAAGGGGTTTTCTTACAAGCTTCTGCTGTATCAATCTAAAGTTGCTGATGCAATATAGTTTCAGAAGGAAGCATTGAGGTTGAGCTCTCTGGGACTACTCTTAGCTCCTGTGTGCTACAAGTGCTGAGACACGGAAGATAGGCCATGTGAGCAGCCCAGGCCGGGCTAGGTGCCCTCCCAGTGATGTCTCGGGGTCACGAGTTGGACTCAGGGAAGGAAGTGGCTGAGACTCAGGAAGCCAAGCTGAGGCTGACTTAGCCAGCTTTGTTCAAGATGAAATAAAGACCACTAGAGTATACTGGTATATTTTTTAAACGTCATGGGAAAAAAATGCAGTAGAATTTTCTCCCAGACTTTCTCCTAGAAGTTGGAGAGAATGGGGATTTTTAAAACAAACCAAACAAGCAAAACCTTTGTTCTGAACAAAAATATACCATAGTTTCATATGATACATTCCACAAGGTAAACAGGAACTATTGCCAACGTTTTATGAAGAAAAGACAGAAGGATCCCATCCATCAGTTCCCAAGATCTTATAGTGAAACTATTTCCTTGCCTAACTAAAGACAAACAAATGAAAAACTGAAAGGAAGCAAGGAAAAAACCCTTGAAACAAATGCAATTAAAAACAATGTACTGTATTTTAAACAGAAACAGACTCAGACTTAGAGAACGAACTTACGGTTACCAGGGAGGAAAGGTGAAAGGAGGGATGGCTTGGGAGTTTGGGATCACAAGAACACATGGCCACATTTATAATAGGTAACCAACAAGAATGTACTGCATAGCACAGGGGGTGGGGGGGGAAATGTACTTTTTCAAATGTAATCTGGTTCTCAAATTATAACTACTAAGCACTTGCATCATTTTGGGTTTCTTTCCTCAGTTTCCTTAATTTTCAATGTACACAAGTAATTTCCAATTTAAAGTACATAAAAACACCTCTTTAGTCTTTGCTGCAGCAGAAATGATTGCAGATTCTGCTCCATCACTATCTCCTGTCCCTACTGCATCATTCTTCTCTCTACTTCTCTACAAACAGCTCAAGTCTCATGCCTTCTTCCTCTTGATCCCGCCATGTCCACAAGAGAATAACTTCCCTTCCTACTTCCTCTCGCAACCAAACTCGTAAAGCAATGAACTTAGGCTTTTTAAGGCAGTCACCTTATTCTAATTACCCCTCCAGGCTCCAATCCCATCTCAGTATGCATGGATCAATCCTTTATCACTTCATTTAAAGCTCTTTCAAGGTTTTCTTTACTGATGTCCCAATGAGCACACTCAGCAGCCTCTTTGAAGATGCCGTTTTCCCTGAGCTTAGTGGTCTCAGGTTCCGCCTGCCAGCCCTCTTTCTTGGGGATCTCTGTCTTTGGCAGCACTGGCCCACATCCACTTAGCTCCCTCCGCTCTTTCCACAAGCTCTCCTCCCGCTCCTTCCCGCCTTGTTCACACAGAGGCTCTGCCAGCACGCACCTCCATGTCTTTCCAGCATCTCTCCCTGTGCTCCGTCACTCGTATGACTCAGTGAGTGTGCACGCCAGGGTCTCCTGAGGTCCTAGAGGCTTGGTCGTGTAGGAAGAGGCGCTGTGGGGTCACAGCGCATGAGGGTACCTAGAGTTACTACTTTCCCAGAACGGGACCAGCCACTGTTCTCATCAGCAGGGTGAGAGGGCCCCAGCTACTGCACTTGTACCACACACATCGGGGCAGGACGAGGGCTGTCAAACTGCCTCTCATGGTTATTAAAACCAAATGGTTAAACATCCTTTCATATTTTACTGACAACTTGGGTTTTCTAGCCTTAAGTTTCCTATTTATATAGCTTGCTTTTAAGTCAGTTCATCGGTCCTTTTTGTTGAACTTCATCACATATTACGTACACTGATCGTCTGTGGGGGTCTATTTCTTCCAGTCTTTTCCATTTTTTAAAGCCACATCTTACTGTCTGGAAGCTTGCATTTTAATATTGTCAGTGTTATCAGTCTTTTCCCTTAAGGTTGTGCTTTGTACATCATACTTAAGAAACTGTCTTTTTTTACCCTAAGACCAAAAATATACGTCTATATTATCTTCTAAAGGTTTTACAGTTCAGTTGTAGATCTGAACAGCGGGAGGTACAACCAGAATCTAGATTTTTGAAACATGATAACAACCAGGTATTCTATGGGCAGTGAATAGCATCATTTTCCCCACTGATTTATGGCACCGTGTCTGACTTTCTGCATGTGTGTGCGGCTAATGTGGGCTCCTCCCTCTACTCCATGCCTCCTTATTCTCGCCCTTCTCTCATCATCAGCATCACACTGTCTTCAGACAACTGCTCACACTGGCAGCTTTCCTGTTACAGGTGCATCTTCAGTGTGACTTCATCTGAGGGCGTCTTAGGTTACCCTGAATAAAGGCACATAATTGCAACCCTCTTGTGTTTGCTTTTACTGGATGCCCCAGAATTATGACCAGCTGAGCAGCACTTTTTAAATTGTGTCTTGGCTCATGGGCTCCTGGACCACGTGGTGGTACCCACTTCAACCTCGAAAGCAGCATGAGGCCGCTGCCGTGGTTATAAAATCTTAGAGATTTTTTTCTATTTGAAACTAACAAGAAGAAACACCAGCTTCCTAGCAGCGTCCCACCCTTGTGGGCACATTGTTTACACTGAAAACTTCCACCCTGGGTGTCGCTGCTTGAGGATTTCAGTTTTATGCACCTGGTTCTACTTCGTTCATTAGTTTCAGGAGCGTATTGCCTTGTGAGCCCAATTCTGCAATTGCATATACATATGAACAGATGGTCTAGGTGTTACTGAAGGAGGAAGTCTAGATTATTTAGCCCCAAATACTGCCTATATGAAAGTTAAGTGACTTACTCCTTAATCTATAACTTGAGTCACATCACCGTGTTATGGCATCTCTAACTGCCTGATTGCTTAACTTCAGCAAGATGAGCCACAAGCCCCTCAGAATTGACCAAATTTCTCATTCTTCTTCCAAAATAAAGTTCTGTTAGTGACATCACCATCTACTCCTACACACAAGTTCAAACTAACCACTTCAGTGCTTTTTATTGTATGTACATTTTCCTTTAAAAAAAAAAAAGAAAACATTGTTACCTTTGTGTCTTTCTCCCTTGCCTCCAAAGACAGTAAGTGGCTGATTTATGTTAAATTAATCCCAGGAATGCCCATTTTTGTTGTTTCCTTTCCAGCTCCAAAGTAGCCACTGTTGTTGAATTTTTGGGGACTTCAGTCCAGACTATGGGAATAAGCTCCACCTCAAGATACTTCTCTCCTTTAAGCCATCTCACTCTATGCCCAGATGAGACTGCCCAAAGTGGAGTTTAGATTCTGCTATTATCCTAACCCCAAACATTAGACATCCCTATGGCTTGTGGACTAAAATCCAAACTCTTCAACCCGAATTGAAAGCCCTTCCTGACTTGATGCCAACCTATCTCTGAGTCTGATTTTCCAACGTTCCCAGCTCATGCTACAAAAGTGTCCACTCACAAAATACATTTTCCACATCCATCATACTCTTGGGGAGGAGAATAGAGTCTGAACTCTGGAGGAAGAGCATCTGGATTCAAGATCTGGCTTCACCACTGACACAAGATTTTTCTAGGTGTCATCAAGATGTATTTTGAAGAGAGAGCAGATACAACTGGCTGATGGATTGTAAAAGGGGTATCAGAGAAAATGAGTCAAAAGAAAGGCCAAGGTTTCTGGCCTGAGATGTGCAAAGGACCAAGGCACCACAGATACCGAGAGGAGAACAGTGAGAGGCAGGAGAGGGAGCAAGATGAGGAGTCCAGCTGTGGACACCTGACATCAGGGTGTCTATTGATATGTATCCTTCCGGACACAGCTCAGCCATCATCTCCTTTGAATGGCACCACAAATTCTGCCTTCCGCAGCAGTATCCCTCTCTGCTTTCCTCTGGGCACTGCTTTCTCCCTTGCCGGACAGTCGAGCACCTGTCACCTTTCTCCTCCTACACATCTGTCTTACCTGTAAGGGGACTCACATGTGAATCACCTCCACCCCCCACCCCAAAAGGTAGGCAATGATTTTACACCTCAAAAATGTCTGAATGAAAACAAAAATGTATATGAAATTGTTCCTTTTACTTTGCATCATGAGTATCAATAAAACACTTCACACCAGTGACAAAAGTCACCTTCACATCTGACATCCATGCAACAGGCAGAGCATCCTTAGCAGCCAGTCTCTGAAGAGTTCCTTCTAGAGAGGGTGCTTCCGATCCTGCCTAGCATTTTCCATCATCTCATATAAGAACCTGTGATTGTAGATAACTATGGGGAAGCAATCTGATTCCAGATGTGCTACTAAATACCCTTTAATTGGAGCCTATGGCTGCTCTGCCTTTGTATAACTGTAACTGCCTGAGACGTAGGAGCCGCAGGAGATGTGGGTTCGATCCTTGGGTTTGAGAAGAACCCCTGGGGGAGGAAATGGCAACCCACTCCAGTATTCTTGCCTGGAGAATCCCACGGACAGAGAAGCTTAGCAGGCTACAGTCCATGGGGTCACAAAGAGTCAGACACGACTGAAGCGACTGAGCATGCGTGCACACGCTGAACACAACTGAGCTTTGCATATAACTGTGCTATGCTATTGTTCAGCGGCTCAGGCATGGCTGGTTCTTTTGCGGTCTCTGGGTTGAGCATCTCCAGGCTGGGGGAGGGGAACGCTGGGGAGGGAGGAGCCTCCTGATGCACCAGAATGTGTTAGTCACTCAGTCGTGTCCGACTCTGCGACCCCACGGACTGTAGCCCACCAGGCACCTCTGCCCAAGGGATTCTCCAGGCCAGAACACTGGAATGGGTAGCCATTCCCTTCTCCAGGGGATCTCCCCAACCCAGGGATTGAACCTAGGTCTCCAGCATAGCAGGCAGATTCTTTACCATCTGAGCCACCAGGGAAGCCAGCTAGGGTAAAATTAAAGGGTTCAATACTAAAGTAACTGAATGCTAAAATATTAGAAATCATACAAATGATAGTTCCCTATCACAAAGGTCTCGTGGGGAGATGGAGAAAATATTTCCAATTAAGTGACTGAAGCAATTTGTGTTTTTTCTTCTTAAAAGTCTTTACCTGTCCTGTGAAGGTGTTTAAGAGGTGGATCTTCATGACTGTTTTGATTTACGCTCTGGTTCTTGTAACGTATACCAACAGGAATCAGAAAAGTGATGCACAACATTTCCTTGTTAGGGGCCACATTTCTTGCTAGGTGAAGGGAACTACATGCTTCCAAGGAGAACCAGGCCGCAAAGAACACACGTGGCTTCTCTCCCATATGAGGGGCTGTGCTCTTTGCTGTCTGTCTGCTTGCTAAGTTGATTGATAATTTAAAGTTTTCTGGAAAACAGAAGAGTGATCTATAGTTCTGCTGTAAATATCAGTTGTCTTCCGGATGCCCTGGGGATATTTCAGAATGTCCGTGTGTCTGCAGGCCCCACCCCAGACCTACTGATCCTGAATCCCGGGGAGGAGGGCAAGGGGTGAGAGGTGTGAGGGGCAAGGGGAGTAGGCATCTCTGCAGGTGGCTGGAGAGCTGTGCTGCGGCTTTGGGCAGAGCATCCCTGTATCTGAATCCCAGTTCTGTCACTTCCTAGGGGGGTAGCTGCAGCTTGATACTGAGTCCCTCCTCAGCTTAGTTCAGTTCAGTGGCTCAGTCATGTCCGACTTTTTGCAGCTCCATGGACTGCAGCATGCCAGGTCTCCCTGTCCATCACCAACTCCCAGAGTTTACTCAAACTCATGTCCATAGAGTCAGTGATGCCATCCAACCATCTCATCCCTGCCATCCTCTTCTCCTCCCATCTTCAATCTTTCCCAGCATCAGGGTCTTTTCCAATGAGTCAGTTCTTCCCATCAGGTGGCCAAAGTACTGGAGCTTCAGCTTCAGCATCAGTCCTTCCAATGAATATTCAGGACTGATTTCCTTGAGGATGGACTGGTTGGATCTCCTTGCAGTCCAAGGGACTTTCAAGAGTCTTCTCCAACACCACAGATCAAAAGCATCAATTCTTCTGCACTCAGCTTTCTTTATAGTCCAACTCTCACATCCATACATGACTACTGGAAAAACCATAGCTTTGACTAGATGGACCTTTGTTGGCAAAGTAATGTCTCTGCTTTTTAATATGCTGTATAGGTTAGTCATAGCTTTTCTTCCAAGGAGCAAGCATCTTTGAATTTCATGTCTACAGTCACCATTTGCAGTGATTTTGGAGCCCAGGAAAATAAAATCTGCCATTGTTTTTCTGCTTTTTTCCCCCATCTATTTACCATGAAGTGATGGGACCAGATATTGTGATCTTAATTTTTTGAATTGTTGAGTTTTAAAGCCAACTTTTTCACTATCCTCTATCACTTTCATCAAGAGGCTCTTTAGTTCTTCTTTGCTTTCTGCCATAAGGGTGGTGTCATCGGCATATCTGAGGTTATTGATATTTCTCCCACAGTCTTGATTCCAGCTTGTGCTGAACCAAGTCTGAATCAAAATAGAGTCTCTCAGAGTCAGTTTCATCCTCTGTACAAGGTTATCCCATCCACCAGGCTGTCCTAGAGATTGGAGATAATGAACATAAAGGACCAGCATATGCAAGTGGGCAGTGCTCAGTATTGGTAGCACAGACAGCACTTGTTTTATCGAGTTTAGCTTCCCTGGGCTTCCAAGATACTGTGTTTTTTGGAAAGTGTACGGCAGCCCTGCATTGAGCAAGCCTGTTGGCGCCATTCTTCTAACAGCATTTGTTCACCTTGTGTCTCTGTGCTGCTGCTGCTGCTGCTGCATTGCTTCAGTCGTGTCTGACTCTGTGTGACCCCATAGACAGCAACCTACCAGGCTCCCACGTCCCTGGGATTCTCCAGGCAAGAACACTGGAGTGGGTTGCCATTTCCTTCTCCAATGCAGGAAAGTGAAAAGTGGAAGTGAATTCGCTCAGTCCTGTGTGACCCCATGGACTGCAGCCTTCCGGGCTCCTCTGTCCATGGGATTTTCCAGGCAAGAGTACTGGAGTGGGGTGCCATTGCCTTCTCCGTGGTCTCTGTGCTACCTTTTGGTAATTCTCACAATATTTCAAATGCTCCACCAGCAAAGAAGTTACAACTTGCTAAAGGCTTAGACGATGGTTAGCATCTTTTTCTTTATTTTAGAAACAAAGCATTTTAAACTAAGGTATGCACATTGTTCTTAAGACATAGTCCTGCACACTTAATAGACTACAGTATAGTGTAAGCATGATTTTTATGCACCAGGAAACCATAAAAAAAGATTCACGTCACTTGCTTTATTTCTATAGTTGTAGTGGTGGTCTGGAACCCACCTCCTGGTGTCTCCCAGGCATGCCCGGGTGGGACATCAGCACTTCTGTTTGGATGACAGAGCCCTACACAGACGCCCCTGCCTGCCACTGGAGCTCATTCCACTCTTCTGCCTCAGTTCAGTTTGGTTCAGTTGAGTTCAGTCGCTTAGTCGTGTCTGATTCTTTGTGACCTCACAGACTACAGCACACCAAGCTTCCCTGTCCATCACCAACTCCCAGAGCTTGCTCAAACTCATGTCCATTGAGTCGGTGATGCCATCCAACCATCTCATCCTCTGTAGTCCCCTTCTCCTCCTGCCTTCAATCTTTCCCAGCATCAGGGTCTTTTCCAATGAGTCAGTTCTTTGCATCAGGTGGCCAGGGTACTGGAGCTTCAACTTCAGCATCAGTCCATCCAGTGAATATTCAGGACTGAGTTCCTCTGCCTGATTTGCCCCAAACACTCCAACCAGTCTGTCGTCCTTCTTTAACTCAAGCAGGACATGCCAGCTCCCACCTGAGGTCTCAGCTGCAGCTCTGCTCTGTTCTCGCTGCTCACAACTTCTCTCCTTCTAGAACACCACGCATCCTTTCTGTGAGGGCCCCACACCCATCTCCCGGCCCCTGCAGACAGGCCAGCCGCCACCGCACCATCTCTCACATTACAAATGCCTTCCGTTCTCTGCCAGGGCTTCTGATGACCTACTACTTGTATTGCATTGATGTATGTCCTCCTTGCTGATCTTTCCCCACCAGGGTCTTGTCTGTCTTGTGCTCTGCTCAAGTCCCAGTACTTGACACAGCATTTGCTGGCTAAATGAATAACCCTGAAAGTCAAATAGCGCTCAGCCACAATAAATTCAGATAGTACTAGGATTCATCCCTCCAATTCTGCAAATCAAAGACCCATATTACAAATCACAAACACAGGGAATCCCTCTACAAACTGAGAGAGGCAAGCACGTCGTGTCACACAAGTCCACCAGGCTCCCCTGCCTACAGCAGTCAGCCCAGGCTGAAAAGAAGGCGAAAACCATGAGGGAAGGTGTAAGGGAACAAAGCTTCTCGAATTTTCTTCTTTCCTTTTCAGTTTCCCTGTGATATTGTCTTCCCGCATCACTTTTTTTTTTCTTTCTGTAAACTAAAGCCATGCAAAGGGGTCCAAAAATGACAGGTGCCTGCTGCCGTGTGGGCAGTGACTAGAAAGGGGGACGGGGACAGGGAGAGGCAGGACAGGCTCTTCTCCTGATCCAGGGTCCACCAAGACCCCACTGAAGCTTCTAGGGGCCTGGGAAACCACAGTTCTAAATAGGAGCAAAGGTCATAGGGCCAGGTTGCCTGGAGAGAGCTGAAAGTTGTTTTGTTTCTTTTCGTTTTTATTTTAACTTTATTACGCTTTACTGCAGTATGGTTGCTTTACACTGTGGTGTCAGTTTCTGCTGTACAGCAAAGTGGATCGGTCACACACACACATATCTCCCCACTTCTGTGGATTTCCTTCCCACTTAGGTCAGCAGAGAGCGCTGAGTGGAGTTCCCTGTGTCGCACAGCAGGTTCTCACGAGTGATCTGTTTTATCCACAGTAGTGCCCATTTGTCCATTCTAACCTCCCAGCTCATCCCACCACCTCTTTCCCCCTTGGTGTCCATACGTCTACTCCCCGTCATCTGTGTCTCATTTCTGTTGCAAATAAGATCATCGGTACTGTTTTTCTAGATTTCACATGCACGCATCTGATAAACTCTTGGAAACAGCAGCTCCACGTGGTTCTGTGAGAAACCGGGAGACGCAGACTGTCCGCGGCGTTTGTCACTGTAGACGGGGTCCCTGGGCTTTACCCTGGGCTCTCTCTGGTGCAACAAGGGTGAAAGAAGAGCCACTGCCTTCCCGAGGCAGCCTCCATCTCCCTCTCTGTCTGCCTCTGCCTCTCCTTTTCTCTCTCTCTCGTCTGTCTCTCTTTTTTTTCTTAGCTGTTTATTTGTACCTTTTGAGTACATCAGCTGAGAATAAAGCCCTTCCCCTTTAGAACCCACTTCCATAACCACATTTCCATCAGGGCATCCACCAGGCAGGCTAGGAACTCGGAAAACCCTGATGTTGCTATTGGGTCGGTCTTTGGCTTTACTCATAGCTCAGTTGGTAAAGAATCCACCTGCAATGCAGGAGACCTGTGTTCAATCCCTGGGTTGAGAAGATCCCCTGGAGAAGGGAAAGGCCACCCACTCCAGTGTTCTGGCCTGGAGAATTCCATGGACTGCATAGTCCATGGGGTCACAAAGAGTCAGACACAACTGAGCAACTTTTACTTGGTTCAGAGAAGGTTCTCTTTATCAGTGGAGAACTTTCAACACTGCCTTTCATGTTGTGTAAAGCGACTTTACACAACCTGAAAAGGTTCTTGTTTTAATTGACTTTTTGTCAATGTAATTCCTCAGTCACTATTTCTTCTTAGTTTAAGTCAAACTTTCCTGAATGAATTCTTTTTCTTCATTGATTGGCTTTTTTGGAAAGGCTCCCTATCACTTTTCAACGTGCTGTTTACCTATTTTTTTTTTCTTTTATATTTTTCCCTTTATGCTTTTCCCCAGCTAATTATAAAATTTCCCTTCCTTTTATTGGCTTTGTTAGTGTCTGTTTTGAAAGCATTTGGGGAGCTTCTGAAATAAACTTGAACATCACATAGAATGTGGCTTTTAATTACATACTTGTAGGAAGTAAGTGTATGATAAATACAGATTTGAGACCTTTCAGAAACAGAAGTATAGCCATAGTTGGGCTGTCGACGGTGCATATTTCTTGCAAATTGGTCTATTATGTTTTGAACAGTGGAGAGAAAGCTAGCTAGATCTCAAATTCCACCATGTAAGGATGTTCTTTTCCAGACAGCTGTCAGGAGAGTATTGTTGGGGAAGCGAGGCCAGAGGGAAGACCAGAGGCAATGTAGGTCATAATATATAGAACCCACATACGTGATTAATCCCAACATACAGGTCAGGCCCTAATGTACACGACTGATCCTAAGATATATACCCAATTCCAAAAGCAGACAAAGAGGCCACTCACTGCTAAATAAATAAACCACAACAGAGAGAAAAGAAAATCACAGAAGAAAATCCCCAACCCCACCTGAGTGCGGCTGCAGAAGCTGCCGCACTGCCTTGGTAGGTAAACAAGCCAAAGTCATTACATTCCTTTACACAGAAGACCCAAGATAAGTGGTCACCTTCTGGAACATATGAAGGTTTTTTTTTAAAACACGGAGGCCTGTCAGAACCATTCCATGACCCCAGAGGCAGACCCCATCCCTGGACCTGCTGTCTTTCTAGGTGCATTTCTGTGTTGTGGGAACAGCAATTTCTCCCAGGAAAGTCAGTCACCATTGGCGCCAAGTGACTCAACAGTGAAACCGCCCCTCAGGCGAGCTCTAAAGCTGCGTTTCCTCCCAGCCCACAGTGAGCCACTGGCCTGGACAAGGACGCGGGCAGACCACAAGTGTCCCCGCTCACTTCTAGGTCCTCCTAGCCCCTCTCTCCACACAGCAGCTCCCCCATGGCTTCACCTTAGCAGCCCTCCCCTCGCCCCTCACAGTACTGGACACTCAGGAAATGTGCTCTGAGTCTGTTCTTGGCCAGGAAGCACAGAAAAGAACCAATTCTCCCTTAAGACACGCCTCCAGCTTGTGGCATCACAGTATCTAATCCTATTTCCAAAAGCAAAATACCCTCTACTTGCACTTTCCAGCATTAACAAAAACTGATACATTGGGGCTGCAAGGATGACTCATGAAATATTTCTCAAAAGACATAAAATTATGGCAAAACGAAGCTATGGCTCCAGAAATTAAGCCAGCTGCTTGACACTGCAGATCAACTAGGCTTCTGAGAAAAACTTCTTGTAGGAATAAAATAAGAAGGGCTTCTAAGATGCAGCGCGAAGCATTATTTCTAGAGAAAAGATTCTTAGTTTTCAAAACTTCATTTTGGTATTGTTAGACTTATTTAATGGCCTGTGTTCAGATAAAGCAGATTATGTATTTAATTCAGTTCAAGTCAGCAAACAACTCTCAAGCAACTCCTTCGGCTCAGGTTCTGAGACAGGCAGGCAGTTTACAGCTGTTATCCAGTCTTCCATAGACAAAGGTGATGGGCATTGGCCTGATTTTGCGCACACACAGACAGTGGTCAGAGAGACTAATAGCCTATCCCCAGGCACACAGCCATCGGCCGTGCTGCGGGCCAGCCTGGGTTTGTCTCTGGGCCCCCAGGAGCCTGTGCTGAGTTGTTGTGCCCTTAACCACAAACACGCTTGCAGCTCACCTTTCACCCCAAGAAGTCATACAGTGCACAGAGGAAGGGGAGCAGAAAACGATTTTCAACTGAATAAAGTGATCACTGTCATTTTAATGACAGAAATCCACATAAAGTACTCTGAAAGCACAAAGGAGGGATGGATTAATACATATTTAAAAGCAGCCTTGTTACTACAGTCAGGAACACTTCAACCTATCCTCGGGAGGGATATTGCCTTTTTGTTGTTACTGGTACTTGTTTTGACTTTGCTTCGTGTTTTAGAAGGGGAAAGAAACAGCTCTCCCTGTGGGTTGGCTGAGGCCACCTAAAAGCCGTATAAAGGCAGCCTAACTCCATGCGATCCATGCCTCCATGGGGTCATTTGAGAGTTTTAACTGCCACATAAATGTCCACAATTCACCAGTGGGAAAGAAGAACCATAATGAGGCATTCAAAGAACCTTCATGATAAATGCGTCAAGTTACTCAGCTGCTCCAGACCCAAAGATGCTTAAGCTCTGTTCCAAAAAAATAAAGCAGTAACGCAAAGTTTGTTTTGAAATAACATCGAGATTTACCATCAAACTATTAATAACATCACTTCTTATTTTTTTTCATACCTTAGAGGTACAGCTCTCAAAGCTGTCAATTGTCTGACAATAAAGCTAGATGGGGCATGTAACAGGTATAATTTAGTATCTTCTACTACCCAAGGATATAATAAAAGTCAGATTCAAATATACATCCATAAAGCTGATAGAGCAACACCAGAACAGATATGTTCCGCAGTCTTATTCAGCACAACGCCACTGATAAATATTAAAAAGGGGGAAAAGAGAGGAGGAGGAGAAAAGCAAGCCTATTTGCTCCACTGGGGAGGAGACTGGCCCAGATCAGCAGCAGCACGTAAAGCTGCTTTGGGTACACCCACGCCAAATTCAGGGTCAGACGCTGAGTGTCCGGGGCCTGCAGGCCTGGAGACACCATCAGCTTGCACTCAGCCCGCCGACTTTGCTCTTTTCTTGACTATTTCTATGCTTCTGGTCTATTTGGTCTCATCTCAGGGCTCATACCTTTAGATAAACTCTCTTTATTTTCCTTCCCAAATGGAAGATCATTTTTCTGCTTCACTCCATCTCCATTCGAGACCTACTTTCTTCTCTTTTCCTTTCATTTTCTCGACAGTAATCAGACCCCCTTCATCCAAGCACACCCCTTTTATGTAAGCGGCCTGACTCTCAGATGTGCTGTGATCAAGGCTGGAAGCCAAAGAGTTGCATCTCGTGTACAAAGTAATCTTTTAGACAGCTTTTATTGAAATAATGCAAATCAATGCAGCACAAAACCACTCTTGTAAATGAATGCCAGACAGACTCAACCTGGCCCGCTCTTGTTTATGCTACACGTAGGAGAAAGAGGAGAGAGGGAGAATGTCCTGCATTCCT
The DNA here is from genome assembly GCF_029407905.1 of Bubalus kerabau. Classification (NCBI taxonomy): domain Eukaryota; kingdom Metazoa; phylum Chordata; class Mammalia; order Artiodactyla; family Bovidae; genus Bubalus; species Bubalus kerabau. The sequence continues at coordinate 107,517,948 of NC_073632.1, read as the reverse complement.
AACGTTTCCACTGATTTGTTATCATCTACTTAGCCTTTCCACAACCCTTTTGAAGATTATTTAGATAAATCATCAGATGCCAAAGAACACAGTGCTCTTGACAGAAGGACTATCCCAAGTTACAGTCACTTCAACCAAAACATGTAAAGATTTCAAGGGAATCCCAAAGGCCTCCCTTAGGAACCATCAGCTCTCTGGCCAACTTACTTAAATCTAAACCAAGGAACTAGGGGACTCCCTGGTGGTCCAGTGTTTAAGAATCCAGCTTCCAATGCTGGGGACGTGGGTTTGATCCCTGGTTGGGGAATTAAGATCCCACATACCTAGGGCCAACTAAGCCTGTGTACCCCAACTAGAGGGAAGTCTGCACGCTGCAACTAGAGAGGCCGGCAATGAAAGATTCTGCCCGCCACACGAAGCTACTGCAACCAAGATCTGATGCAGCCAAATGAATACATAAATACTCAAAAAATAAAAATAATAAAACAAGAAACTGGAGAGAGTTCTAGACTGAAGGAGCCAGTGCATTTATCAGTGCAAACTATGTTGTGTATTGAAGCTGGAGGTCACCTGGTTCCAAGTCAGTTTGAATGAGTTTTGTTGTTTGTTACCTGTTAATGCTCAGTTGTGTCTAAATATTTGCAACCCCAGGATCCGTAGCCTGCCAGGCTCCTCTGTCCATGGGATTTCCCAGGCAAGAATACAGTAGTGGGTTGCCACCTGCTACACCAGGGGCTTTTTCTGTTAGACAAGACGCCAGGGATGGGAGGGTGCAGCAGAATGGGAACCCAGTGCTGGAATGAACGGGAAAACCGTGAAAAGACCCCAGGGCATGTTCAGGAGAAAAATACTTCCTGCTCCCTAAGAAACCTGTCAATTAAGAGGCAGCTTCCTGTTCCCGGGATTCTGAAGTGAGAGCATTCTAGAACCTCCAAAACGCTGATCGTACACAGCCTAGTGCTGCTCAACCCACTTTCAGGTGGTCATGCTACACAGAAAGATAGAGTGAAATAAAAAAGTTTTAACAGTAGATGCTATTTGGAGTTTTTGTTTTTTAAGTTTCACATCCCACTGACCCAATCTTCCGGAACAATGCTCTTAGCAGATCCTGTACACACCGCCAGTTGTGGTACACAACTGGTGTGTACATGCCGCCAGTACACAACCGGTGTGTACACGCCGCCAGTACACAACTGGTGTGTACACGCTGCCAGTTGAAAGCCAGGTGCCACCTCTTGACTTGTTTCCAGTTAGTCACCATTTGGTCACTCAGCAGCCAGACAGTGGACAGCGGAAGGAAGGGCTGTGTTACGAACTGAAAACAGTTGCTCCCAAATACATACACACACAGTGGCCTAAACACATGGGTGGACTCAGCACACCCTAGATGCCCATCGTTCTAATTCTTTGGAGCCGCTGTCTCTCGTCCTTTCTGTCTCCAGGTGTGGCTACATCTAGCTCCGCCTCGTGCCTTCTGCTGGGCACTTTTGCCCTCATAATCCCTCAAAAAATATTGAAAATAAAATTTTGTGCCTACATTGGTATAAAGACAGACATAGGATCATTGTATTAAAACGTTTTCTTCAACCTAAATTTTTTTTCTTTTTTAATTTCTTTCTGACTTTTAAAGGCATTAACACTTTTTCATAGGTCTCTAAAGTATGGTGGACATAGGCTCTATACCAACTGTGCCTCATGGATGTCAGCCCTGGGTCTGGCCATCGCCTCTGTATTCCAGACCAGATAGAGGGCAGGAAAGGGGTAAAGGGCTCACCTCCCCAAGTGAGATGCAATGTACTTTCCTGGAAGATCCTACCGGACTGCCTAGAGCTTAGTTACATGACATCCAGAGTGACAAAGGGGTCTGGGAAATGTAGTCTTTATCATAAGCGTGAGCCAGGCAGCTAGTAGAATCTGCTGAAATTGCCTATCCAGGCAGATGAATATTGCTGGTAAATGAATGAATGTGACTTGGAGCCAACAGTAAAAATGTAATCTCTGAGAGATAGTATTTGAGATTTCTTTCAAGGCAGCCCATACCAAAAAATATGAAACAAACAAAAACACCCTTGCCTGTTTCCTTACACCTCAAATTCCTGGACAGGAACTTCATTTGAGCACATATATCTCCTGCCATCCTTGTCGCCCATCCTCCATGCTTCCATTAGGTGACCTGTAGACCCCTTCCCCCTGATTCTAAGGCTCAGTTAAAATACATTCTCCTGGAGGAGCTCTTCCTAAGAGTTCCCTGCAGGTTCAGGGCCCACCCAGGCCCCAGGCCCACATGACCCACTCTCTTTGCACCTCACCAAGTAGTTCCCAAGTTCAGTTCAGTTCAGTCGTTCAGTCGTGTCCGACTCTTTGTGACCCCATAAATTGCAGCATGCCAGGCCTCCCTGTCCATCGTCAATTCCCGGAGTTCACTCAGACTCATGTCCATCAAGTCGGTGATGCCATCCAGCCATCTCATCCTTTGTCATCCCCTTCTCCTCCTGCCCCCAATCCCTCCCAGCATCAGAGTCTTTTCCAATGAGTCAACTCTTCGTATGAGATGGCCAAGGTACTGGAGTTTCAGCTTTAGCATCATTCCTTCCAATGAACACCCAGGACTGATCTCCTTTAGAACGGATTGGTTGGATCTCCTTGCAGTCCAAGGGACTCTCAAGAGTCTTCTCCAACACCACAGTTCAAAAGCATCAGTTCTTCAGCACTCAGCTTTCTTCACAGTCCAACTCTCACATCCATACATGACTACTGGAAAAACCATAGCCTTGACTAGACGGACTTTTGTTGGCAAAGTAATGTCTCTGCTTTTGAATATGCTATCTAGGTTGGTCATAACTTTCCTTCCAAGGAGTAAGCGTCTTTTAATTTTATGGCTGCAGTTCCCAAGTAGCCTCTAGTAAACCGTTTGCTTTCTGGCACCTTCTCACCATTCACAAAGACTTGTTGAATGAATGAATGTCACTGGATTTTGATTAATTGTGTGTTTGTCTCTGATCATCAGCCACGAATGGGGTTTCCCTGGTGGCTCAGTGGTAAATAATCTGCCTACCGATGCAGGTGATGCAGTTTGATCTGGAAGATCCCCTAGAGGAGGAAATGGCAACAGGTTCCAGTATTCTTGCTTGGAGAATTCCATGGACAGAGGCGCCTGGTGGGCTATAGGCCATGGGGGTCACGAAGAGCTGGATATGTCTGTACACACACACACACACACACACACACACACACACACTAGCCCCAGACTCTGAGAGATACATCCATATCCAATTCACAGCCTCTGAGAGAGTTTGGCACAGAGTAGGTACTCAAGGAAAGACTGCTGAGTGGAAAGGTAAAATTCTAATGGCTTAGTAATTGATCATTTTCCCGCTTAAATATATGAAGGGCTGAAATGCCATGGTTCCTTTTCAGGTGTCAAGGTCTTGCTCCAGGAAGAACAGCTTCACCCTAGGGAGCAGGCAGAGCCATGGAAGCCAGTCCAGCACTCAAATGCATGCTTACTACCTGATCCTGTAAGTAACTTCACCCATTTGTACCACTTCTGACAATTCAAGGCTCTTTGGGATAAAAGTAAAATAAAAAAATAACTATGGAAGGGTTTTAAAGTACCCAAAGGCAAATTACCATTTTTCTCAAAATGTATATTTATAAATTTTTTCTGAACAGGATTTAGAGGAGACTCTACTTTCCCTATACAGAGGACAGAAACAAGGGTAAATAAATGCCAACTTCAACAAAATGGATTTACAAACAAGATAAATTAAGCACCTCGGAAGGTGCCCAGCACACACAGCAAAGTACTTGAATGAATAAATGGTAATTAACCAATCCATAAAGTGATTTGTCACTTTTGCAAAATAACTCACAATTAGATTTTTACATCAGGCCACTTTAGCATAATTTAAGTGATTTAATTTATAAAAATCCAATTTGCACTGGCTTTTCAAGAGAAGACCTAGTTCCTAAGAGCCAGTTATGGCTTCAGGTGTATCTATTAGTTGAAATTTATCTAACACAGAGCCCTAGTTACCCTCTAATGCCAGGATAAAGGACTGGCGGATGGTGGTTCTGACTGGTTCCAAAGCCCAGGTGATGGGTAGGGATGCAGAAAGGTTTACCTGTGCCAGGAACAGAGGCAGCAACAAGTAACAGGGAAGATGTGTATTGAAACCAAGAGGCTGAAAATCAGAAATAGGAAGTATAGGAAACAGAGGATTCCATTTTATCTACAGGGTTCACAATGTGTCACATGGTAATGAAGTCATAAGGAAAGACCTCGTTAAGCTAAAAATGCTCAAGAAGTGCACAAACAAAATACTCTTCTCAGCAGTAGGCATGAAAAATTCACGCCACTGTTGACAACACCTCTGGGACCAATAAAGCCTTTATTCTCATGAATGGAGGAAGAGGTCCCCTTCTTTGGACTGAGACCCCCATCTCCTCCTTGAGAATTGCCAGCATGTGTGGAAAGCTCTCAGATTCCTCAGCTAATGTCAAAAGGCAGATTCTACACCCAGAGGTACAACTGCATGTGCTTTATCTGTCAAGCTCTTATTTCTGGGGATGGCGGAAATTTTCACTGAAAATTGTCAATTCAAATAAACTAAGCCACTTGCAGTTGACACAAGTCTCTTTCAGGTAAATAACTTGAAATCACCCTCCTCTTCTCCCCATCAGTCCCTGCAGCCTCTCATCTTACCCCCCAGAGGCTTGAATGTGGTCCCCACATCAGGGCTCAGCTCCCCAGTCCCCAGGCCTTTCTTCTGCTCACGTCTTCCTTCTCCCTGTCCTGCTGGTCACCACCTGTGCTGGTGATGTTGACCCACAGCACCTGCCAACCCTCCTGGTCCCTGGGTGCTCTGCTCTGGAACCTTCTCCAACCTCTCTCTCCCTTTCCTGACCTCAGGCTCCTCCCACCCACCCACTGGGCTTCTCAGGACCATTTCACTCTCCTCTGAAGAAGAGGATGTTTAGAACCTCCAAATGCATCCCTTGCATTGATTGAGGATGGCAGAACCTCTTCGGGCTACCAGCAGGGCCCTTGGGAATTGTTAGCTTCATGTCTGAATTAGAAGCATTGTGGTTCCAGAGCTATTCTGAACATGAAAGTGAAGTCACTCAGTTGTGTCTGTTTGTGACCCCATGGACTGTAGCCCACCAGGCTACTCTGTCCATGGAATTCTCCAGGCAAGAATACTGGAGTGGGTTGCCATTTCCTCCTCCAGGGGATCTACAGGAACCAGGGATCGAACCCAGGTCTCCTACACTGAAAGCAGACTCTTCACCGTCTGAGCCAGGTTCTCAAAAAGAACATTTGCCTTCTCAGCCCTATTCTGGAAAGGAAGGTACAATCGTTGCTCTAGAGTCCCTGCAAAGTATTAGGCCTCTGCTCTCCCCAGGGGTTTAGTGGGTGAGGAATGAAAGGGGGAGAATTTCTTGGGCTCATGGGTTTTCTTCCTGCCAACTCAGCCACATCAGCCCATTTTAGGATCCATCTTTCCTTTGAGGGAGGTAGCATGACTGTGATGTCATCTAATTTTCCTTTTTCCTTCAAAGCATTTAGTGTATTTTCTATGCTTAGTGTCCTAAAGCTTAGCTCCTGATATTCAAATCCCATCTGCTTTAGTCTGCCAAAAATATTTTATTATTTTCTCAGTGAAGTCTAGTTCTTATAAATCAAAGTCAGTTTAGCTTACAGGCTGTTGTTTCTGTTATTTGTCTCAAAAATCCACCCAGAAATTAAATTTTCCATGTTGTCTAAGCTGTATCTTCCACTTTTTGAGATCAGGTGAATCGGTGTCTCGTGAAACAGGGGAAAGATGAAAAGTAAAAAGAAGGAAAAGTGAATAATATCAAATCAATGTCACCAATTAAATATGGAAGTTCAGGAGCAAGTTAGCTATGTACTCATTCAGATTATTGGTGCATATGTCTTAACAAGTTGGAAAGAAGAGATTATAAATACAATTGGCTTGTCAGTAATAATTATGGAGATTGTTTGTTCATTTATAAATTCATTACATCCTAAGACACTTTGCTAAATACATGCCACCTCCCACAATGTTGTTAGGTTTTGAGCCCTTTAAAGGGAAAGATCATGCCTCATATTTTTTTAGTATGTCTCATAGCAACTCTCACTGGGAGCTCAAGCGATGCTCAGCACTGTCTGCTCTGGCCAGAGCTGATGCATAGAACCTTGTTCATGGATCCCTATCAACACGGTGGTGGTGGTTTAATCACTAAGTCGTGTCCAACCTTTGTGACCCCATGGACTGTAACCTGTCAGGCTCCTCTGTTCATGGCATTTCCCAGGCAAGAATATGGAGAATCAGGCAAAAGAAATCTGAGATCAGCTGAGAGGTGGTGGTGTTAGAGGAGTGGAAATGTTCCTATTATTCAATAGTCAATGAGAGGCTTGTATCTCAAGTATCCCTACGGGCAACCGAAGCAGTGTGCTAAACCCTCTCCACAGGAAGGAGGTAAGGTCTCTGTATTAGGTAAGGTGAACATGTAGTTTATTGTTCAAAGTGGGAAACAGTTTAAATTAAAAGGGAGCACTACAAATGATTATCTTATCTCACACACGCTGGGATGTGTGGGCACCCTGGTACCAGGAGAGTTTATACACAGTAGAATCAAAGAACACTAAAGAGGGGAAGTTCTTAGGAAATCAGGTAGTTCAAAAGTAAGGGAAAAAGAAAATCCATTCCCCAGAAAAGAGGTGTTACTTCTGAGAAGCTAATTTCATTTATACTGATAAACACTAAAAAAAAAAAATGTATTTTGCAGCCAAATAAATTTGGTGCGTATGCTTAGAGATTCACCATGCATATTGAACACTAAAGGGAAATTCTTCCACCAGCAAACTTTGTTTAAAATAGCGTTCCCCCAAATATGTGTACACTGATCTCTTCTACCTTTTTTGTTTTGTTTTATAATGTGCTTGTTGCCACGTTATAAACAGAAACATGTATCTACTTCCACTTGAACAGGGGAGAAAGAAACCTAGATGGATTAAGTACTGTGTCAGAAGCCATACAGTTAGCAGGGCTAAAATAGCGGGGCAGCAGTAATAGTAATAGGAGTAGCAGCGAGGATCGCAACAGCAACAACCAAAGCAGGAGTAGCAATAGAAGCTGTAGGAGTAGCAACAGAAGCGGTAGTAACATGAATCGTGGTAGCAATGGTAGTACGAACAGAAGTCATAGAAGTGGTGGCATTCACAGCAATAGCCAGTCGTGGCGGGAGGAATGGTCGTAATAGAAGTAGCGGTAAGTATAGCGTAACATCAATAGAGGTAGCAATAGTACAGGTAATAGCATCAATACCAGGAGCAATTTTGCAGTGGTAGGAACAGTAGGAGGAGCAGTAATAGCAGCAGTAGAAGTAACGGTAGAAAAAGCAGCAGAAGTAACAGCCATAGTCATGGCTACCATTTTTTGAGTACTCTCTACTAGGCGCATTGTAACATTTCAAACCAGTTTTGTTTACCAGTCTCCCTAACCAGCAGGTAAACTCAGGGAGAGCAATTTTCATCATTTTATCCTCAATTCTTAAGCCCAGTGCCTGGCATAAAGAAGGCATTTCATAAATATTTATAGGATGAGTAAATGCTTATAAATAGTCTATTTCAAGACTAAGAAAAAAAACTGGTCTAAAGTACCAGAGTCTTCCTTTACTATTATCATGTATCAACAGATTTTTTTCTGGTGTTTTTATGGTGTTTTTTTTCAGGTGTTTTTATTTTTCTCCTTTATTTCCTTAAAGGTAAAAACACAGAGCAGTATATGTGCCCTGCAGCTCCAGACAAGTTCTTGGTTTCAGGAAGCAGAATCAAGAATGCATTCCTCATGCAAGCAAGCAAAGGTGCATCACGGTGGTTCTGCAAACCACCCTGATCTTGAGCACCATTCACAGAACGTAAACCTGAGCAGAGCTCTGTATTCAGCAGGGTCATGCACCTTATATAAGGTGCCCCCTGCAAAGATGTTCTTCTACCAGTAATGCAAAGGAAAAGATTCAACAGCAAGTATAGGTAGACAGGAAGGAAGAAAACTGGTCTACAAAATGAAGGGAATTATCTATAATAAAGGAAAATTAAGGATTTTCATGAGCCTGCTGGAATCACTTGATAATCACTGTTTAATAAGAGGAAAAATAAACAAAGAGGAAAAAGATAAGTGTTATTGAATCAGAAAACATCCTCAGTTAATTTCTTGTGTTCAGTCTTAGGGCATCCCTTGTGGTACTCTTTCCCTTCTCTTTTTTATTCCAAGATGGCTAGTTTCTATTTTTAGTCTAAAGGAGAAGTTAAGAAGACATAAGAACATGATGGCTGTCTTGAAATATTTGAAGAGAGGGACATGAGACATGAGACAGGGAGCCACAGTTGATACAAACACAGATCAGAATTTTCTCACAGTTAGAGTGGATCAGTAATACAGAGCCGTTTTCCTCAAAAAATACACGATGGAGCTTCTATTGTGACTGTGGAAGCATCGGAACAGAGCTGGGGTCACCATGTGTCGGGGGGATTTTCATTTGCGCAAGGTGGCACCCAGGAGACGTTTCCCTCCTGAGACTGCACCCCAGCTCTTCGTGGGATGGGACACGAGAAATTTCCATCTTCTTGCTATTCCAGCCTGAATGCAAGGCACGTGGTGAATGCTGACAACCAGGGGTGAATTTCAGGGAGGTCTGGGCTCCAGTGGAATCCCTGGGGCAGACATTTCTAACTGACTCCCAAGGGCTGTCTGGCTCCTTCCCATTTGTTCAAGGTGAGAGGTGAGCATCCAGTGGATATCACCCCTTCTCACCTCATCTGAGCCTGGCCTGTGGGAGGAATGAACCCCAAGTGGTAGAAATAGACTTCATCTGCTATCCTGTAAAACTTCCAGTTATAAGTTTCCTGAGCCCTCAAGAACAGCTGAGGACTGGGGCAGGTCTAATTTAGACCTACATTGAATCCCTTATCATTGTCTACCTCCCCTTAACTTGCATGGAGAACTCTTACAAGCCAATAAGAGAAAGACAGACAACCAAACAGATAAACAGGCAAAAAGATTTCCCAGAATATGACTATGATTTGGTATAGCTTCTCTGATGGCTCAGCAGGTGAAGAATCCGCTGGCAATGCAGGAGGCACAGGAGACATGGGTTTGGTCTCTGAGTTGAGAAGTTCCCCTGGAGAAGAGCATGGCAGCTCACTCCAGTGTTCTTTCCTGGGAAATCCTATGAACAAAGGAGCCTAGCGGGCCACAGTCCATAGCGTCTCAAAGAGTTGGACATGACTGAGCAACTGAGCACACACACAGAGCTCCTTGGTCATCAAAGAAATACAGATTAGAAGTTACTCTTATAATCACCCTAAAGACTGACAATAGAAAGGTCTGTAAGAATGAACAACTAGGACTGACATTGTTGGTGTGTTTATTTGTACAAGCACTTTGGGAATCTGTTTAGCAGTATCTACACTTAGCTTATGACCCAGAGATTATACTGCTAGGTATACATAGAAGGCATAATTTTTGTACACCCAAAAATAGTATACAAGAATCATCAGAGCAGTCTTATTTATGATGGGCAAAAGTTAGAATACAACCCAAATATCAACAACAGAATGAATATTCAAGTTTGATATTCCCTCAAAATGAAGTGCTAAACCTCAATGAAATAAACTACCCCTACACGCAATAGCATTGATGGATGTCCCAGTGCTAAATAAAGGAACACAAGCAAAAAGTAGTATATCCTGCACGACTCCATTTATATAAAGTTCAATAGCAGGCAAAGCTAATCTGTGGCTTTAGAATTCAGAAGAGCAAGTACCTTTGGAGTGGTGACAAAGATTGGAAATGCACAGGGGAGCTTCGGTGAGGCTGGTAGTATATTATTTCTTGACTCAGGCTGTGGTTAAACAGATGTAGTCCCTTTGTAAAAAATTCATTGAGCTATACAGTTATTATCTGTGTGCTCCTCTGTGGGCCGTACATCAATAAACATTTGTTAAAATATATTATTAGAATGAAAAGTCTTATAACCTTTCACTTCTCCAAGCTATTTTTACTTGCTCAGTACTCAAAAATTCTAAAATTAAGACTGACTTAATGTATATTCATTCTAGGAAAGGAGAGGAAATGAAGTCATGGCCTGGAAGAAACTGATGCGTTGCAGAACTATAGTGAAGCCTGGTGTTAGAGCTAGAGTGGGATTCCAATAGAAGCCACGAAACACTGATGGAACCCTGACCCAGAGGACATTAACGCTTGGCTTAACGCTTAGACAGGAGGAAGCTTGTCTTACATACCTCTTTCCTTCTCGAAGGTGTTCCCTCTTGGACACAGATACCAGGGTTTATTGCCATCCCAAAGTTGCTACAGATCCGTCGCCTGTTGTGCTTGGGACACGATAGCATGGTCTAAGGACAAAGCTGCTATCAAAACTCGATATATTGCTTTGTGAATCAAAGCGAACTGAAAAAAATTTAGTTTTAAAATTTCTCCATTCTCCATTTCATAGTCGTTTCTTTCGGTCACGACTTGTTCCACACCCAGGTCATGCTTCATTCAGCCCAGTCTGTATGGGATGCGGTCTACTCGTCGGTTCTAGGGTCAAAAGTTGAAACAGTTTTCCTTTGAGTTCTAATTCAGGAACAAAACTGAGAGTAGCTTCTGTGTTTAAAACAAACCAAAAAAAAAAAAACTGAAAGAACTGAGAAACACCGACCTGACGGATGAAATGAGAACAACGAGCGCTATTCTGACAGTAAACGCCAGCCCCTTTCCACATGTGTGTGTATATTTGCATTCAGATATCTGTGTGCCTATCTGTCTATCTATCATCTATCAGAGGAGAAGGAGGAGGAGACTGGCTGGCTACAGCCCATGAGGTCGCAAAGAGTCAGACACAACGGCGCACACACACACACATGCACAAATAATCTATTACCTATCCATCTATCATGGTTGCTGTATAAGTGTCAAATCCCCAGTCACCAGAGATTTGATGAAACCTGTACTGTGGGGGCCTCAGGGAAATTTCTGACCCAGTCAGGCCTGAATTTTTCATTTCTTCTCTGACTAGCTCTGTCTCCTGCCGCCTGGCCCACACCATCTTCACTAGCACGCATGGCTTCCTCTTTGTATACAGAGAATCCCCAGACTTCCTGGCTCTCTCTTCAACTCTGAACACTCATCCTACCCCCACTCATCAGTGCTGAAATGTCTACTGTTCTATAAAGTATAATAGGGCTTCTTAATCGAATACTCCTTATCAAGAGTTCCATAATGTGCAGAAGCCATATTTTTATGTGTCCTGTTTCAAGCAGTAACCTGTTCCTATGTTTTCCTTTTTTCCTCTCCCATTTCCGCCCAGAATTAAGCTACCTGAGAGTTTGCTATGTGACCATCGGCCACTTTCGTTTTGACCAGACCTCAGGGCACATGCTGCTCCATTGGTAAAAGCTGTTCTTAAGCAGGGGAATAAGACCTTGTCTTTTTGTGTTCTCCAGTTTTGTTCACATTCACAGCATAGGGTGTTTCTTCTCATCTTTTTTTCTGGGTTTTGAGTTCCTTGAGAATGGTTTTCCCCATCTGACTCATCTTAAATATTCATCCAAGCACAGGTCACATAAATATCTCTTTGATAAATTTTTAAAAATCATTGCATACATAAACATTTTAAATATTTTTAGGTTTCCCATCTTTAAAAAATACTCGAAAGTCATTTTGCACCCCAGCTCCTTTCCACGATGACAACTTTGACCTTTATTATTTCTGTGTAGAAAATAGCCCACGTCTTTAATATTGACCATTGACCAATAGGACCAGTGCAAATTTTGGAACTGCATAGAATCATGAAAATTTAATGAAGGGGAAGTAATAGTGGAGTTGTATAGTCAGACTCCTGCAGGAAACAATTAGAAAAAGTAGACAAAAGAATTTTTTTAAAGACTAAAGGACTAAGAATGACCAAATGCAGGCTTAGATTGGAGCAGAGTCTATCCTGGAAAGATGGAAAGAACAAGTGAGGTGTGTGAGTTGGCAGCTTTTTGACTGAGGGGACACCCCAATCCTGCATTTTGTGCAGTAGAAAACCACAGCCTTCCCAGCTGCAGTGACAGAGAACACAGAAGAAGATGGCAGAGCAGCTACAGAGGAGGGAGTTCTAGAAGGGAGAGAGATGCTAAGGGAGTGAACCCTGACTTCTGAACTATGTATGCACAGAAAGACCCCAAGAAAACACAGCTTACATTATATAGCCAAAATCTCAGTTTCTGCCCACCCCAGGGGAGACAGAGTTTGGAGAGTGACTCCAGACAAGTTAACTACTGTGAGAACAAAAATCAACACTCTTCAGAGGAATAGAACAGAATCCATACTCTCTATGACATATTACCATGTCTTAAGTTCACTTTAAAAAAATCACTAGAAATATGAATAGAGAGAAAAATTGACTAAAACTGAAAGCAAAAGCAGTCAAAAAATCACCCCTGGATGACCCAGACATTGCAATTAGCAGATGAGGTCTTAAAACAATTACTATAAATACATTTAGGAACACACAGCAAAGCAATTTTAGAATGAATTAACAGATGAGTAATCTTAGGAGGGAAATAGAAACTGTAAAAAAAAAAAAAGGTGCGAATTCCTCAAAAATACCTGCAAACAGATGTTTATAACAACTTTAGTCATAATTGCCAAAACTTGGAAGTAACCAAGATGCCTTTCAGTAGGCGATGGATAAATAAATTGTGGCACATCCAGTCAATGCAATATTATTTAGTATTAAAAAGAGATGAGATGTCAAGCCATCAAGAGACAAGGAGGAAACAACTACATATTACTAAGAGAAAGTCAGGGCTTTCCTGGTGGCTCAGTGGTAAGGAATCCACCTGCTAATCTGGAGACATGGGTTCAACGGTCAGGAAGATCCCCTGGAGTAGAAGATGGCAACCCATACCAGTATTCCTGCCCAGAGGACCCCATAGACTGAGGATCCTGGCAGGCTACTGTGGCGGAGTCAGACACGACTTAGTGTTTGAACAACAAGAGAAAATCACTCTGAAAGGCTATATATTGTGTGATTTCAACTATAAGACATTCTGGAAGAGAGACAACTGGGGTCAGGGAAAAGATCAGTAGTTACCAGGGGTTGGAAGAGAGGGAGAGGAGGAGGGTTGGAGCACGGAGGCTGTCAGGGCAGCAATACCATGTGGTACGATTCTGCAGTGATGGACGCACATCATCGAACACTTCTGCTAACTCACCGAGGGTACAGCACCAAGAGTGACCCATCAAGCGAGCCGTGGACTTTGAGTAGTTACGATCCATCAGTTGTAACAAACGTCCCACTCTCGTGGAGTACTCCAATAATGGGGAGACTATGCATGTGTGCGGGTTTTGCCAGCAAAGTAACTAGTTTTATATTAAATTTGGAGTTGACTTTGTCCTATTAATGTGAAGTCAAAATTATGTTTCATTGTTTTAAATAATTCATTTCCCTGCTGATCGAAAAGTAATTGATCAATTTCCATAAGTGAGCAAAAAATATGAAACACATACATACTGCTTGCTTGCGTCATTTATTTTTGTTCACACACGGCTGTCTCTATTCGGACTTGCATTTTTCTGGACCAGTCCATCAGACTTTCCAAGTGCTGCTACACTTGAGCTGTCTTGTAGAGGAAGAAGCATTTCCATGCTCCATTATGTAGTACTATTAACTTTTTTTTAAGCTCAACAACAGAATATTATGTTTTACTATGTTTTCTCCTGCCTAGAAAATAGCTATTTATTTCTTAATAAAATAGTGCTATGAAAAAATAAATAAAATAAAATAGTGCTATGTGTTTTCTCCAAGATTACTGAAGACTCGGGTGAGATATAAGAACAATAAAATAAAAAACTAAAAACTCTAAGGATTTCATTACTCAGTTAGATAAAATGACTACCCTCTCTAAATCCTCAAGATCCTTTTTACATAACATATGATTTTATATATTTCAGGAGAAGATCCATCATGCATATTGTCATAATGTAAAGAAAAACAGTCAACATATATTGGAATGAAATTTCCTAAACTATGACAAGCAGATTAGAAATATTTGTAGACAAAAAGAAAGAGTGCTCTGAAGTCAAATGAAAATATTAACAATAGTCAATTTAATTCAATAAGCATTTACTGAGAGCCTACAATGTCACAGACTTATGACATTTTAGTTATTAGAGGAAATTTTACAACTACTATGTATTTCAATACAATATGATTTTATATACATGTCTTTTGAAATGCGATGCAAATAGACTAATGAAAACACTGGAAAAATTCAAAAGAATATCTCAAGAAGAAAATAGGCAAGTGTCTAGTAATATTTGACAAATTAAAGACATGAAACTTCACTCCTTCAAATATGAGCCATCAGCTGCAAATTTGATTCACAAAGCTCTTCACCTATCAGCAGGAGCAGGCAGGAGAATTGGCTTTGATGAATGAGCTGTTAAAACTTTTTGCCATCTTTCTAAAAACATGTTTAATTTTCTTCCTAAGTTTCAGGGTCATACCCTTTGTGATTCGTATAATTAAACAACAACAACAATAAATCTTAAGAAGAAAGTGAGGAAACAAAGTTGTAGGCCTGTTGAGAAAGAATAAATTGCCACCCACAGCAGAACAATTACACGGGTTAAGCATGAGTCTGATCTCTTGGAGGTCTGTTGGGTTAAGCAAAGAAGGCTATGCAGAGTAGGCAGGTACAGTATACCCTAAAGGCCATGTGGACATGCCTTGTACCTGATGAGAGTCTCTGGAGGAGATGCGTCACTTTCACCCATGAAAGAGTCCGTCAGGTGGGTGTCCCGCCCAGAATAACATTGTTATAACACTGTGAACAGGATACACCAACCATTAACAAATCTCGGCATGTCCTTGAGCACTGGAGTCCAGAGGGCCATTTTTGTTTTTATCGGCCTTAGATATCTTGCTCTGGGGTCATTCTGTGGTGGTTTAGTCACTAAGTTGTATATGACTCTTGTGACCCCATGGACTGTAGCCCACCAGGCTCCTCTGTCCATGGGGTTTTCCAGGCAAGAATACTGGAGTAGGGTGCCATTTCCTTCTCCAAGGAAAGTGACAGTGAAATGAGCACATAAGAGGAATAGTCAACACAGGCTCGGGGCATCAGAGATTTTTGAAGGGAAGTAAGTCTAAGATGAAGAGGCAGAAATGAACAGGAATTACATACACCAGGGGAGGAAAGAATATTTCAGGCAAAGAGAATTGCATGCGCAATTCCTGAAAATGGGTGAAATGTGCCCTATTCAAGATGAAAAAGAAGAATGCGTTGTGCCCAGAGCTCTGATCAGGAAGACAGAAGAATGAACAAGTGTGGGGCATGCAGGCAGAGGGGGTGCTGTCAGACACCTGCTGGCAAGGGGGCCACAGACAACTGGATTGCCCCCCTCGGGGGGCTTCCCTGGTGGCTCAGACGGTAAAGCATCTGCCTGCAATGCAGGAGACCCGGATTCGATCCCTGGGTCGGGAAGATCTCCTGGAGAAGGAAATGGCCACCCGCTCCAGTACTCTTGCCTGGAGAATCCCATGGACGGAGGAGCCTGGTAGGCTATAGTCCACGGGGCCGCAAAGAGGCAGACACCACTGAGCGACTCCACTTTTCCTCGGGCCAGTGCCCCAACCGGATCTGTATTTTGAAAAGACCCCTGGGCTGCAACCCTGAGTGTGTCAGGAAGCAGGTGAGACTAGACACAGAATAGCAGTCGCAGGGTCATTAAAAGTAGAAAACTGTCCACGATCTCACTGAGGCCCAGGGCGGGCAGGAAGCAGGGAGAACCGCAGTGGAGATGAGACGGATGGAGGTGCTCAAAAGTTGGAAGCACAGGCTTGGTGCGGGAGGGTGGGCAAAGAGAAGAACAGCAGAGGCCATGGCCCAGACCAAGGGCCAAAACGAAGCCCATCTGCTGGCTGCAGGTTTGCGGGGAAGGGAGAGAGCTGAGCACGGACTTGCTTGCACACGCAGCCTGCGTGGGACTGCAGGGCAGAGCGGTCTAGCATCTATAGGAGCTGGAAGTCAGGAGACATCCTTCTGGGAGAAGCAAACTCAGGAGCAGGTGGTGTCAGCCACTGCGGGAGGAAGCAGGGAGGGCATCCCAGGAGGAGCCTTGAACCCAAGGACCAAGAATCCATCAGAGAAAGCAGCAGAAAGCCAGTGTCCGACAAGTAAGGACATTTTGTCAAGGGCCCCCCACCCTCGAGGCTTTTAAGAAGGCGGGAGGACACGTAGCATCAGTTCCTGCACACACGCCCCAGGGGCTCGGCAGGCCTGCCAGGGTCGCCTGTAAAATGTTGCTTTAAATGTCAAACAACAAACAGCCAAGAACAAACCCAGCCCCCCAATCTTTCAATCTGTTCATCAGTATCATTTAGGGCACAGTTATGGAAACTTCTAGAAGTCATTGCCAATCTTTGCTTTTTTATGTGCTCTCAAGGTGGTCACAGGAATTTGCTAAGTCCCTGAAGGTTTCTAGCACATTATTTGTCTCATTTCTCATGCTGGCCTGAGAATAACACTGCACCAATCCCAAGACCAGAGGGGCTCATGCGACGTTACCTGTTCTCATCGACCCCCTGCTGGACCGTGGGGAGTACTGCTTTCTTCTCTGGTCAGCAGGAAACCTGGGTGCCATCTCACCGTGAGCGTCACTGGACCCCCAGGCTGGCCCAGCCCATGTCCCCATCTGCCCCGAGGATCACGCAGATAAGCCAGTGCCTTCAGGGAACTCGGGATGTTGCTCCTTTATGGCTCACACATCAACCAAGACTTGCATGGAGGAGGCACGGATTTTAGACCAGACGTGAGTTGAAATCCTGGCCTTGTCTTTAAGCATGGCCCAGGGTGAGCTATAACTGTTTGAAATGTTAGTTTCCTTACTTATTAAGTGAAGGTGAAAATGTCCATCGCCCAGAGTTACAACAAGGACTGAGTGCTGTCGTGAACTCAGGGCTTCCCAGGTTGCTAGCGCATAACAAGCATGAAAAAGTACCAATTTCCCCCGACCCTGGTTCTTAAAAGCAAACACATGATCCTCGAAAGCAGAGAGACCTTCTTCCCAGTGCTGCCAATCTCATATTCTTGCTCCAAAGATCAAACTCATGCGTTAATACAAAATGAGTTGAGTTGGGCATGACCAGGGATAGAGTCCAGGGTTCAGAAAGGATAGGAGCAGGCATCTTGCTGTTAAGAAAAAGGTTAGAGTGCTGATGGCTCAAACCAAGGACAAAGCACAAGGGTTGAGAATTGCATAAATGGAAGCAGAATTCTGGCAGAGAGCCATGATGCATGTCCAAAGACTAGCACGCAGAGCGGGGTGGTCACATACAGGCAGACAGACAGGCGATGAGCCTGAAATGATGTCTGGAGGAAAAGAGAGCAAATTGTAAAGGGGCAGAGAAGAGGGTTCTGGGGACTTCCTGAGTGTAATCAAGCTACTCAGGATCTCCAGAATCTGAATTACGGAGGTCATGCTGACATCCGTATTGAACATTTACAGAGGTCACAGGCTGGTAAGGTAAGGACCCTACCCTTCAGAAGCTAACAGGTAGAGTTAGATAAATAAGATAAATTCACAAAAATAACAGAATAGTATATAAAGGTCACAGGTACGGTACAGTGAGTGAGGAAGTGAGTTTTGCTGTGAGTTTTGCCCTGGTGCAGACCATCTGTGAGAGCTGGCTTCTTAACCAGTTACTTAACCTCTCTCAGCCTCAAGTGTCCTGAAGCTGAGTAAGGATGTTCCAACACATTAACAGGAGTATAGAGAAAGTGGTCAGTAAGTGGCGGCTTCTCTCGTCATCAGTGGCTTTGGGTAATTCGCTTCGTTCCTGCATGATAGTTTTCTCATCTCTAAAGCTGGAAGAGTGGACAAAATGCTAAAGGCTCATCAATCCTAAAAATCCGTGAATGATACAAGTGAGAAGAAATCTAATTCAAAGCAGGAGGTGTTCCCACAGCGGGTGGGGAGGGATGGACTTCCAACATAGACTCCCTGGCAGAAAAGTTCCTGGTGACATGATGTTTGCTCATAAGCAATCGTCTCCTTGGGCGGAGGTGAGAGATACCCAGAAAGAGAGCTGAGAGAGATGGGGCTGGGGAGGAAGACGGCGGTTAACCGAGAAACACTGCAAGTGACACGAGACAGACATAGAACTCGTCCCATAGAAAGTAGGGAGCCACTGAGGGTTTGAGACAGGGAATAGTGGGTTGACTGGGCTTCCCTGGTGGCTCAGTGGTAAAGACTCTGCCTGCAACACGGGAGACCAAGGTTCAATCCCTGGGCTGGGAATGTACAATTCCCCAGCACGGACAATTTCCACCTTTACAAGGCTATATTATAGTCAGCTCAGCCTAGGCTTCCCAGGTGGTGCTGGTAGTAACGAACCCGCCTGCCAGCACAAAAGGCTTAAGGAAAGATCCCCTGGAGAAGGGGTTGGCAACCCACTCTAGTACTCTTGCCCAGAGAATCCCAAGAGCAGAGGAGCCTGGTGGGCTGCAGTCCTTGGGGCCACACAGAGCCGGACACAACTGGCATGACTGAGCAGCAGCCGTGGGTTGACCTGAAGCTTCAGGATGGTTCTGGCTGTGGTTTGCAGACAAGATTGGTCAGAAATGCAGATTCTAAAGAAAACGAATCAGCAGGCAATTACAATCCTTCAGCCCCAAAATAATAGAGCTCTGAACTAAGGCAGGGGCAAGGGACGCAGGATAGGCAGGAGAACACAGCACTCAAGCCCGAGCAGGACTGAGCAGGGCCCCCTCCAGCGGACATGGGCCCCCAGCCCAGTGTCTTCATCCGTGGGGTCTTCAGCCCCTTGTTTGGACAAAATTGCCCACACTTAGGTTTTGCTAATGGATGACAACCAACAATCGGCATGCCTTTGCTCCCATTCTATTCTCATCTTAAAATAAACCATGATCTGCTAGTCACAGCTGCACCTGCACAAAGAAACACGGGTCTTTGACTTGCAAGGGAAACAGCTGAGAAGGGAGAAAACAAACAAAATTGCAAGATCTGAGATTTCATCTGGCGTGAGAATGGTTTACTAAAACTGTTTCTTACCCTAAACTGCTTCCTGTCTCATTTGAAAGCCTCCCCAGTGGGCTGTGACCCCTCTCACACAGATGATGGGAAGGCCCCCCCCAGTCACAGGCAGCCACTCCTCTTCCAGACCTCCCATCCTCGTGGCAAGAGCAAACACTGGTGCCCTTCGAATCACTGCTAAACATACATCAAGGGGAAAAGGGGGCATCATTTGTGGAAAAGTCGAACACTTCAACGCTTGAAGGTCACTGGCTTCACGGAGGAAGTCACAGACGCTACTTCTCAAAGGTCAGCTGGAAAAATAGAAGATTCTCCTCTTGGCCTTCTCTGGCTCTAGAGTAATCAGATGCTGCAAACATCAATAAATGCTTGGGACAGCTTTCAAGGGAGAATGTAAACCTTAATGTTATCTGATATTTGGGTTGTATGAACTCGAATGGATTGAAGAAAGTCTGATCCCAGGCAAAGCATCAGAGCGGCAGATCTAACATGGTACCACATACTTCTGTCCATCAGCTGTGAGCTTGGTACAACAGCAGAGAGATGCATTGCAATTTGGATTTTTTTTATTCCTAAAATGAAAGAGAGAGACAGATGGGAAAGTAGTCAGGTTGGGGTGGCTGAAAAAAAACTGACTAGAAACGTGGGCAGCAATTTCATCCTGGAGATGAGCTGTCACGTGGGGCTACAGAGGGTGCCACACAGGTGCAGATGGTGGGCAAAGCTGGCCTTCAGAGATGGTGCTCCTGGTATACAGCTCTCCCTGCCCCCTGGCACCTCCTGCCTCCAGCTTGTCTGTTGTTGGTGCCAGGAACCCAGGCTTCTGTGATCAAAAGGAAATTAACAAAGACACAGTAACCCAAAGGCCAATGAATACCTCCACTTTTCTTTCAGGACAGTTCTCACTTCTGTGAAGCTTTCCTAGCAAGGCTCTCAATCACTGATTCTCCTTCCTATGAACATTCCCATAACTTGGGTCTTGGAATTTCCTAAGAATTGCTTTTTAGCATCTCATTTTCTTAGTTAACTTTTCCTAAAAGACACCTAGTCAACTCAGCCCAGCTCCTCTCATGTTTGAATTCACTCCCAAACAATTGGTCATCTGGCTCCCAGACAGGAGAGATCAGACCCCCAACGACAGACATCTCATTGCCTATGGGGTAAGTCCATTCTACCTGAGGACAGAGAGGACCCTTGGGAAATTAGAAGCTTTGGAACATGCCCACCTATTTGTGGTGGAGATACAAATTTTGGTATTTCTGGAGGGCAGATAGGCAAAACATACAGAAATCTTTTACAATGTTCATACCCTTTGACTCAGAAATTCCACTTTTAGGAATTTATCCTAAAACGTCAACGTGAGTGGTCCCAGTCAAAGGCACCACTCCCAACTCCACACTCACTGAAATGGGTCACAGAGCTTCCCTGGTGGCTCAGCTGGTAAAGAATCCACCTGCAATGTGGGAGACCTGGGTTCGATCCCTGGGTTGGAAAGATCCCCTGGAGCAGGGAAAGGACTCTATAGTCCAGGGGGTCTCAAAGAGTTGGACACGACTGAGTGACTTTCACTTGTTTCAGGAGAGATATATGCACTTGAACCCCAGAAAGTCAGCAAATGCTACAGTTGGGGCCTTTTCCCCACAAGTTCCAGAAAGCATTTTCAGCATACCACGGAGTGAGCCCAAATATGTGTGTGCCTGCTCAGTCACTTCAGTCGTGTCCAACTCTTTGACACCCCGTGGACTGTAGCCCACCAGACTCCTTTGTCCATGGGATTCTCCAGGCAAGAATCTTGGAGTGGGTTCCCCTTCCCTCCTCCAGGAGATCTTCCTGACTCAGGGATAGATCTCACATCTCCTGCACCTCCTGCATTGGGCATGCGGATTCTTTACCACTGAGACACTGGGGAAGCCCCACCCAAATGTTTAGCTAAAGGATATTCATTACAGAATGTTGCCGATTAAACAGAGGGCAAACTAAATGTCCATACAGGTGATAATTAAATGAATTATAGCATGTCCATATTATGGAATATTATGCAATCTTCAAAATGAGATTAAAAACGTGGAAATACATATACTTTTAATAAAAGCAGATTATAAAGCAGGGACCATGATAAAACCCCACTTTTGCTGCAAGGGATGGAGCAAGAGAAAATAATCAGTGAGACTTTTAACTGGATGGTGGGATTTTTTTGTTTGTTAGTTAATCAGTATGTGCTAAGTCTTCTACAATAAACATTCAACTCTTTTATAGCATTACAGCATTAAGGATCAATTTTTAAAGACACACGCATATATTCCCCATCAGAGCCTATACTTAACTGCAGAGTTTCTTGTCTGACACATTCTTTTCCATAGTTTTCGTGAGGGAAAACTGCTGAAGGGTTGGCTGAGGCAGGGAGGCCCAGGAAAAAGTAGAAGCTGTTTCAGGGAAGCCGACGGAGGCTTCTCCTCACGAGAGTCCCCACTGCCGTGTGACGCTCGTCTACACAGGACTTACACAGAATCGAGGGAATAATCAACAAGGCACGAGATCAATAGTCTCATCAAAGTCACCATATTTCCTGATTTTCCCATTTAAAAAGCAGGTAGGTCACTTATGCCAGTATCACCACCAAGCTGAAACTGTCCTTTCTCCCCCTTTGGTCCAAGCCTTTCCTTTCTTTCTGGGCGCTGCTTCTGCACCCCCGTCAGAGACATTTGGGCGCCGGCACTCTCCCCAGTAAACAGCAAGGACCACATAGATCCCTCTGGTGATGGGGGCTGACTTCACTGGAAGAGGTCTTCCCAGCTCCCACTGGAAAAGAGCTGCCCCGAGAGGCTGCTTGACTGATGGATGGGAACCATCTTCTGAACGCTAAGGAAAGGCAGTCCTGTCCCAGAGCCTCCCCTGCCTGTGGGCTCACAAGGGAAACTCTGGGCATGTTTCTGTGAGATGTTCCTCCTTAAGGAGAGGCCCTTAAAGCAAGGTGGCCGGCTGCCTTGACACCCTGTCTGGCCCTGGGTGGGACTGTGGGCCTCACACAGCTTGGCCTCTCTCTATGCCTTGGCCACCGTGCTAGACAGAAGGGGCTGATAAAGTCTTCCTCTTCCTTCCAGAACTATCTGCTCCAACCTGACCTAAGATAATTGTGAGATGCATTAGAGTGGCTGGAGAAGCTCAGAGGGGCTCCTGTCCCAATACTCAGCACTTCTCATAGAATCTGCCAGGGGAGGGGCCCTGGTGTAGGGATTTCAGTTTCCCAGGTGATGCTAAGGTGCATCCAGAAAGCTTCACACCCTCTTATGCGTGTGTTTCTGGAGGGAGATGAGCCCACCACTTCCACCACGATTCTTTTCCCCGGAGACCAGAAATCAGAGTGTTAACAGTTACTCCGGGCCTGCGGTGTTGGGTATTAGCGATGCCTCCCGGGGCATCCTGAATTATTCAGAGAGCATCTTCGGGCTGTTGAGGGATTTCCAAACCCCTTCTCCTACCACCACCAACAACCTTTTTCTTTCTAAAGAGACTGGTGAAAGCGTCTGTAAATGCTTCAAAGGGGACAAAGTCTACGGCCAACACATGATGCCATGACGAAACTCAAAAGGTCCTGGGAAGAGGCAAAACCATGGACTTGAAGGGGAACTTCTCATGAGGTGAAATCTCAGAGGCATGTGGTGAAAATCTTCTGATGTAAACTCGTCAAAAGATTAAAGTGTTCAATCTCCCCCTGGCAGGGTGAGATGAGCTGCCAGGAACCCAGAGAAAAGGTGAGGAAAAAAAAAATTTTTTTCTTTGTGATAAAGAAGCTGTTTGATAAATTACCAGATATAACGGGTCTAATTCTTCCATCCTTAGATCAGAAAAATAAAAACTCTAATGCCATTAATGGAACAGCAGCCAAGAGAAGTAATGTAAAAATAAAGAAGAAAAGAGATACAGAATGGAAAGAGAATATTCACATGAACTATCCTTCCTCTTAAAGCTTTGTGAGACTGATTTTCATCTTGTAGAGGTGCGGTGAGAGGTTAAAGAGATAGCAACCACATACTTAGACTAAAAAGCTTTCTATTAACACTGTTCATAAATTTTAATGCTTCAAATGAGGACAAATTAAGGTTATCAGGGGGAAAAAAAAAAAGTGGTAACTGTCGTTATTTCCGGTCTAAGTTTTTGGCTAAGAAAAGGAGCAATGTCTATGCACCAAGGCTGCCTTCTTCGCTTTACTTTCTACATTTGATTCCGGAGGAAACAAGCAAGTTTGATTATAATTACTTCAAGCAATTCCAAGACATTGTTGTTCTTACACATTGCACACAATTCCTGTTTTTCCTCCAGGACTCCACTACAGATTCCAATGCATGTGTGCAGTCTAAATCTGTGGTCTGTCCTGCCTCCCCGGCCAAGAAATAATCCACAGAGAGCACAGCCAGATATTACAGTGCGTTCTCTGAGTCACTCCAGGTCACGCCATCAAGCTTCTTCCAAGGAGTGAAGGGTAGGGAAACACTAGGTGCCACAAGGTCAAGGAGAATGCAGACCAGAGCTTCACATTCTGTTCTCAGCCCAAATTCTTACCCACAGTCTAAATAGGAACAGCTATGCCTCCTATGCTGGAAATGTATGGAAACATTGGAAAGGCATCCATGAATTTTGATCCACTAACACGGACATGACTGAGCGACTTCACTTTACTTTTCACTTTCATGCATTGGTGAAGGAAATGGCGACCCACTCCAGTGTTCTTGCCTGGAGAATCCCAGGGATTGGGGAGCCTGGTGGGCTGCCGTCTATGGGGTCGCACAGAGCTGGACACGACTGAAGCGACTTAGCAGCAGCAGCAACAACACGCATGATGCTAACATTTTTGCAATTCCTCCACTGAATAAGGAAGTTGGATGCTTAAAACTCTTGCTAAAAGTTTAGATGCCTATGTTTGGGAAGTCCCCGATCTTTTTCTTCTTGCTTTGTGATATTACACATCCATTCATGGTTTATGTGGCCAAGAGCATAGACTTTGGGGTAAGACAGAGCAGCTTGTTCCAATCTCTACCGTTTACTTATTGTATGACCTCAGGTAAGTTAGTTAACCTTGTGAAATGTCAGTTTTCTCATCTATAAAATGGGAATCATAATAAAAATGTTTAATGATATCAGAAACTCAGTGTTTCTGTTTCCTCTTATATTTCATGTGCCTTAAAAAAAAAAAAAAAAGGCTACAGCTACTCATAGAATGAATGGATAAATTCTGATAAAAATTAATTTAAGGAAAGGCAACTAAGTTCCTTAGCATGCTTCTCATCCATAGTAGTTACTCAGTTAACATTGATTATCACAGTTATTATAAAAGTAAGTCAATGAGAGACTAAAAGTATCTTTATTCTTGATATGATAGGCATTTTAGTTTCCTGGAAAAGGAGCTGTTTTCACCCCGGGAGCAGATGCAGCATCCTTGCCCCGATCACTTCCCTGGTGGCTCAGGCAGTAAAAAATCTGCCTACAATGCAGGAGACCTGGATTCGATACCTTGGATGGATAGATCCCCGGAAGAGGGCATGGCAACCCGCTCCAGCATTCTGGCCTGGAGAAGCCCATGGACAGAGGAGCTTGGTGGGCTACAGTCCATGGGGTCACAAAGAGCCAGACACGACTGAGCGACTAGGCGTTACCCTGACCACCTGCTTCCTGGAATTAATACTACGTGGTGAGGTGGAGCCGAGGGTTAAATGAGATAATGTCTGTGTTAGCTCAGAACCTCAGTGAGCACTGGGGTTATTTTAATCCACTCTCATCACCATCGTTGTCTGAGGCTGGAGTGTGGAAGGCGCATAGAGACCCCTGGGCTTAATTCTCTTCCTTTCCACAGATGAGGCAACTTGTTCAGAGTTGTCTAGAACTTCACAACCAGGAACTGACACTCGCTCTCTGGCCTCTGACTCCTCTCTTCTAACTCAGGTAGGTGTGACTTGTGTACTATGTGTGTGTAAGTACATCCCAAGGGTGGCTGTGGGGCAGAGTAAAGACCACAGGGTCATGGGATGTCAGAGGAAATGAAATATTAAACATCGTTAATCCAAAATGTTCCATTTCCAGGGGTGATACTCAGGGGGCCGAAATGATTCAGTTTGTGGGGTCGCAGAAAAGGCAGACACGACTCAGCAACCAAACAGCAACAACCACCTAAAAATGCTTTCGTCATTTCATCACAGCACCCAGACAGCATGTGGCCAACTTGGACTGATTAGGTTCATCCTAGCTTTGGAAGAGGGTTGTCCTCAAGAAATAAAAACTCAAGACAAATAAAAACTTAAGGAGGAATGAAGATAGCATTCACCACCTACAACATTTTTTAAAAGGCGTATTGCCATAAAGCCAAGGCCATGTTTTGAACACTAGGGTCACCATCCGCTGTGGATTACTTGCACTGGTGAAAGTGAAGTCACTCAGTTGTGTCCAGCTCTTTGCGGCCCCAAGGACTGTAGCCTACTGGGTTCGTCCGTCCATGGGATTTTCCAGGCAAGGATACTGGAGTGGGTTGCCACTTCCTTCTCCAGGAGATCTTCTTGACCCAGGAGTTGAACCCGGGTCTCCCACATTGTAGGCAAACACTTTACCGTCTGAGCCACCAGGGAAGTCCATCTGCACTGGCAGGTGTGCCAAGTACCACCCAGGTGCTGTACACCCACCATCTCACATGCCACCATGGTCCTGGGAGATGTGTGTGTGTTCATGGCTACTTTGTGCATGAGAAAGGCTCAGAGATTGTGGGGAACCGAGAAGCACACACTCCTAGTCTCACTCCAGAGTAGCTGAAATCAAATCTCCAGTCATGAGACTCATGAATTGGTGATCTTATGGGTTCGCTGGGTCAATCTAAGGGCAGGACCAGGCTGGAAAGCATGGGTTAGGTTGTGCTGCTCAACTAGGTGTAAATTATTGAGATCAGTCAGCCAAATGATAGTTCTAAGATGCCATTCAGGCTGTTTTTCTCTGCTCTCTACTTTTCAACTCTGCTATTATGAGTAGCATGGGTTTCATCTTTAAGAATAAAAATCTTATAAAGGAGCATCTGGATAAAAGGAAAGAGCTTTTGAGAATGAAAATTGTGATATTATATATAAATGAAACATGCTTGTCTGAAAAAAATCTTAACTGTTTTCCTGAGTCTAAAATGAGAAGTTGCCTGCAAAGGAGCTGGTCCATCACAGAGGCCCAGCCAGTGGCTGGGAGGCCGTGGGGTGTCCCAGAAAGAGTGTGGGTTTTGAAATCCGACAGACCTAAATTCAAATTCTGGCAGCTCCACAATGTAGGCAATCATGACAGTTGGTGATATTACCTGTCTTGCAAGATGGCTCTGAAAATCAAAACTTAAAGATATGTCCAACTCCATTAAACAGTCCTTAGGATGTAACTGTGACCAAAATAATGTGAATTTTCTCCCCCATAACCTCGCCCATCTCCACTACTTTGTTTGCTTCTCTTTTCCCTTTACTGAGACTAACTTCCCGTTGCGCAAAGCACCACGTTCCCTTCTAGGACGGCCTCTTTTGCTAATCCAGTAAGCAATATAGGACTTTTTGCTTTCTAATCTCACAAACTTTTCTGAGTGGGGGAAAGGTATTTCTTAAAAAGTGGCCACATTTCCCAAAGATTATTTGTTGTCGTTTTTTAGCCACTCAGTCACATCCAACTCTTTGCGACCCCATGGACTGTAGTCCGCCAGGCTCCTCCGTCCATGGGATTTCCCAGGCAAGATACTAGAGTGGGTTGCCATTTCCTCCTCCAGGGGATCTTCCCAGCCTAGGGATCAAATTCGAGTCTCCTGCTTTGGCAGGCAGATTCTTTATCCCTGAGCCACCAGGGAAATCCACAGATTATTCCATATATTAAAATTAATCATTTTGGGGTTTTTTGCTCTAATGAAAGCTTTATACTTTAACTTTCCAAAATAAAGTATCCATATAAAGATTTGCTTTAGTTCTTTTTCTGATGGATTATCAAACGTAATCCTTTGATCATTATCAGATAGCCCTTCATGCTTGACTATGCATTACATGGATCATGTTCCATTACCAAACCCAAGGCCATGTATGTGACTGTGGGTGCTTAATTTGCCAAGACAGTTTTAATATTGGGTAACTTTATTCTTTTCAATAATTGAGAAGTATTAAATATATAACAATATGAATTAGGTGTCACACCTTTAGATGATCTTCATATAAATCATCTACTTTCATGTTAAGAAATTACACTGTTTTTATAATATATGAATTCATTCATATTACAGTCTAAATGGGTAAAAAGTTAGATAATCATTTGACATATAATGCATCTTCTTAATTGAAGTGAATAAAATTATGTAAAATTGGAACTGTCTTGGATAATCTGGAACATATGGTCACAATAAATATAGTTTCCTTCCTCTGTGTACTTCACAAGTGGTCATACTATGATCTCACATGAATTAGAGAAACTTACCAGGAGCAAAATTACAGAATAGCTATATTGTACAGAGAAACTCCCTCAGTTAGAAAATAGCCAGGCAGCACTAACAAAAAATATTTAGCACTGAAGAAATGAAATAGATTAATTCAATACAGACTACTCAGTGTCCACAAGATCAATAAGAAAGAAATGTATAGTAGCTGCTGCTCTGAGCTTTGGTTGTTTAGTATGATGCTACATGTATTGAAAATAATTCAAATTGCAAATATGAGGAGACCATGAACTAGTAGAAATTAATTGTGGAACAGAAAGGCCTCTTGTGTTAAAGTGTCTGAAGGACGAGTTTATGGACCAGCATCCAAGTCAACAAAGACTGTGCAGAAACTTAACTCACATCATAAAACTCTTAACTGATTGATTTCACCTCTGCCAAGAGTTATTCTCTGGGACATTTAGTACATTCTGCTTTGTAATGAGTAGCTGCTAATCGAAATTTCATCAGCAGGTGCATTCTTTATCAACCGACTCAGACAATTGATACCCCTAGAGCTGTTTAGCCATTAAGCCCTCGCTCTGTTGACACCTTGTGGGCTGAATACCAATGCCCAGCACTTGCAGAGGTCTGTGTGCCAGGCTTTACACCCAGTGGTGGACTGGTAAATCAGTTTCCTGGTGGAGAGGAGGGATGTCCACCTGCCAATGCCCATGGTGTAAATTCTTCCACCATAGCCAACTTCAAGCTACTAACAGTCTAACAATTGCTTCTCGAAATTAATGCAAGCTGACTCAAGCACACAAGTGTCTGATTATTGAATTAACAGTAAAACAATGAGGCAGGTAGCCCTCAGTTCTTAGATGAAGAAACTCAGGCTTGGAGAAATGAACTAAGCTGGCCAAGAACACACAACTGATAGGTAGCCAAGTTGGGATTTGAGCACAGGCTGCCTGTACAGGAAGCTTTTCAGACGTACACCTTGCAAGGCTGTTTGGAGAATCACGTAAAATGCTTATTTGAAAATAGTATAAAATGTCTTTATGAAATTTTATAATACAGTCTAATGATGGATAAGCTATATTACTATTCCTTAAGCATCTGGGAAGAACATATTTCTAAACAAGATAAGGAGACATTTCCCTAGTGGTTCAGTAGTTAAGACTCTGCATTCCCAAGGCAGGTTCGATCCCTGCATTGGGGAACGAAGATCCCATATGCCACACAGTGTGGTCAAAAGATAATAAATGTTATATTTCAAAAGATATAAAGAGTGCTTTTCCCTGAAATGATTGCCCTTAAATCACATATTTTACAATCTTCATGCCCCATGAAGTCACAGAACCATCTAACTGAACCCAACAGTAGGGTAGGCACTGTGCTGGTCTCCATGACTCAGAGTTGACTGAGATTGGCTCCCTGTCTCCAGGGAGCTTATCACCTAGCAGGCAGGCTGCCCAGGAAACCCTCCTTAATCTACTTAGAGATAAGCCAGGGTCTTAAAGAAACCAAGCATCCAAATCAGTGATTGGGGAGGTTCCCCTGTTCTGAATTTTTAAGAAGAGGAATCATCCCTAGAGTCTGGTGATCAGAGGCTAGAATCACCATGGAATCTTGTCAAACCACACTAGCTCATGTATACCTGTGGCAGATTCATTTTGATATATGGCAAAACCAATACAATATTGTAAAGTTTAAAAAAAAAAAAAAACACACTAGCTAAGGTTCAACCCAGGTATTTTGGTTTGATAGTTCTTGGGTAGGGCTGGATATTCAGATATTAATTTCCACAAGTGATTCTATATATTTCTCTGACTTTTTACCAGAATATTAGAAACTACACTTATTATGTCTACCAAACGTATTACAGTTAATCCTTAATATTTGGGGACTCTTGCTGATATCAACAGTAGGAATGATGCTGCCATTGACTTAGGCCACATTTCTACACAAGTTCCTCATTTTTAATTGGAGGAGGGCATGGAAACCTATTTCAGGATTCTTACCTGGGGAATCTCATGGACAGAGAAGCCTGGCAGGCTAAAGTCCACAGGGTTGCAAAGAGTTGGACACAAGGGAAATCAGTCCTGGGTGTTCACTGGAAGGACTGATGTTGAAGCTGAAACTCCAATATTTTGGCCATCTGATGCGAAGAGCTGACTCATTTGAAAAGACCCTGATGCTGGAAAAGATTGAGGGCAGGAGGAGAAGGGGACGACAGAGGATGAGATGATTGGATGGCATCACCGGCTCAATGGACATGAGTTTGGATAAACTCTGGGAGTTGGTGATGGACAGGAAGGCCTGGCATGCTACAGTTCATGGGGTTGCAAAGAGTTGGACACGACTGAGCAACTGAACTGAAGTGACTTAGCACACACGCACCCTGATATCAACAGTAGGAATAATGCTACCATCGACTCAGGCCACATTTCTACTCAATTTCTTCATTTTTAATTTTAGAGCTCCTTCCTTGCAAAATTAGCTGAGCTTGATTTTTTAATAAGCTGAGAACTGTTTAATCCTATCCCATTTTCTTGTTTCTCTTAAACTGGGGCTCATAATTTAAGCCAACCCCATTTTCCCTGAGCTCTGAAACTGTAGAATTAGTATAGTATATGTTTTTCTCTTTATTACTATAGACAGTAGGAACTACAGAAAATAGTTCCAGTCAAAATATCACCTAATAAACAATCCTCCAGAGACTCTGAAAGCTCCCTACAGAATTCCATCATAACAATGGCCGTAAAAACAACGTTTTATCCCCAGATCATGCTATGTGTTTATTCAGCCAACAAAATACTGAATGTCATTGGAAATGGCAGCATCTGGCAACTCCTATATATTGATGTATCTCTAGTCACTTTCTGTGTGACAGCCTGAGAAATGGAATAAAATACCAGGTACTAGAGGTACCAGACAAGTGACTTATCACCTTCACAGAACCTCAGCAAGTCCATCTGCTCACCCTACTCGTGAGGAGCTAAGAGAAGGAAAGGTAATTGACTTACCTGACATATCCAGATGAGGGCAAAGCCAACACCAACATTTTGGTCTCTTTCTGTCCAAAACCCAAAGTACCCTAGCACCTGTTGGTTTAATTACATACTAATGCTGAAATACACTGCGATTTCTTCATGCACAGTTAGAATTTATGGCCAGAAATAAACCACTTTTGCACAAAAAATTAATTGCATGCAAATAAAAATAATTCCTAGAAACTATGTAAACATTTACATATGCAAAGATATCTACACAAGCAATGATCTGGCAGCAAATAGAAAATTTTTAAATTTAGATTAAAAGTCAAGTAGAAGTCTACAAATATAAACTATTGTCAGTACTTTGTACTTTTAACACGGAGTTCAGACAAAAGAATGAAGAAGAGTTGCCTCCTGATGAGGTTTAAACTACAAATGTCAGCACAGAGTGAACAAAGCAGAACTATGCCAAAAATACTGGCAAAGAAGAAGTAGAAAAAAAGAAAGAGGAAGGATGGGGGAGGAAGGAAGATACACTTAAATTATTCAGCAGTACTTGTATCCTTTTGAGACTTGCTTTAAGTCATATTAGGCAGGAATAGAGCAATCTTTTTTATCTACTCTTTTTAAAAATTTTTCAGCCATACATATACATGTATCCAGTCTCCCCCAAACTCCCCTTCCATCCAGACTGCCACATAACATTCAGCAGAGTTCCCTGTGCTACACAGTAGGTCCTTGTTGGTTATCCATTTTAAATATAGAAGTATGTACATGTCCATCCCAAACTCCCTAACTATCCTTCCCCCCAGCAACCATAGGTTCATTCTCTAAGTCTGGGAGTCTGTTTCTGTTTTGTAAATAAGTTCAGTTGTATAACTTCTTTTTAGATTCCACATATAGAGGATATCATGTAATACTTCTCTTTCTCTGTCCAACTCACTTCACTTGGTGTGACAATCTCTAGGTCCATCTGTGTTGCTGCAAATGGCTGAGTAACATTCCACTGCATACACATCCCACATCTTCCTTGCCCATCACTCTATCAGTGGACATTCAGGTCGCCCCACAAAGAACACAGCAGTCTTCATCAAGTCCCTCTGAGGACTGTCCAGTCAGCCTGGGTGAACAGCATTGTTCTTGCTATTACATGAGCTTTGAGTATCGTTCCTTCTGCTCCTTCCAAGTGGTTGCTTTCTCGGCGTGGGTCAGGTTCCTCACAAAAGTGCTGATCAGTGCTTAGGACAGGACTGGAGAGGGGGCTTCTGTGGACCTCTGGAGGGTCCTTCTGCTCCCAGTGCTCTGCCCCAGGAACCCCAGCTGCCTTGGTCCACCTAAGCGTCTAGCTTCATCTCCTCAACACAGGGAGTCTTCTCCACACTGCCTGCTAGAGGAATAAGCTGTCTGTGTTCATCAATTGCTCTGTGTGCATCAATGCTGTCCCTCTCTCGGGGATCTCTGTCCTATGCTCTCTGATGTCCAATATCTAAAAACCATTGCTTCACACATTTTGTCCAGTTTTTAAGTTTCTTTTGAGAGAAAAAAATCTTGTATGGTTACTTCATCTCGGCCAGATGTGGAAATATCAGTATTACCTTTGGAATAATCGGTTCCTTATTATAAGCTCGGAGAAGGCAATGGCACCCCACTCCAGTACTCTTGCCTGGAAAATCCCATGGACGGAGGAGCCTGATAGGCTGCAGTCCATGGGGTCGTGAAGAGTCAGACATGACTGCGTGACTTCACTTTCACTTTTCACTTTGATGTATTGGAGAAGGAAATGGCAACCCACTCCAGTGTTCTTGCCTGGAGAACCCCAGGGACGGGGGAGCCTGGTGGGCTGCCATCTATGGGGTCGCACAGAGTCGGACACGACTGAGGCGATTTAGCAGTATTATAAGCTGGCCATCAGATTTTATCCCCAGTTCCATGGCTTGGGAGGCATGACGCTGCCCTGGAATATGCACCGGTGTCTGTGTGACAGAACACAGGTGTCTGATCAGTCAGGCCTGGCTTTTGACCCCAGACCCCACGGTCATCAGGGTGATGTTACGAAGGACTTAAGAGAGATGACAGCCCACATGAGACACATGGTGACTGAGCTTGAGCCTGATTCCGATCTTGAATTTCTTCTCAGGGTGAATTACTCACATGCATGATTTAAAAAGTAAAATAGCTATGTGAACATATGTAGCTTGCAGACTGTTGTATACAACCAAATCCTGTGACCACCCATCATACTTTTCAGATGGAAAGTGTATCTATCCAATCTTAGTCGCACCATTAAAAACTATACTATACACTGAAATCAATACTATATGCTATTATTAATAAAATATAAAATATTTTATTTCCCAGGAAGTGTGTACTTGTGTATAAAATTGCATCTTTGTTATAACATGTTTTCCATATTTCAGTCTTCAAATGCCAGCTATAGGCTTTTGAAAATGAAGCTACAGTAGTAGCTTTGTTTTGCATCCAGACTTCCTGGTTCCTAGTGACTATAATACTCCCCGGGAAACTAACTACCTGTACAGGTTACCAAGTTGGAGATTTTGTCTGAGAGGAAATGGAGTACCCCATTACAGATCCACCTGACCTCAGGGAAACTTGCCAAGGTTTTAATTTTATTTGAGCAGTCTGAGGCAGAGACTTAGATTTGGGCCAATTTTAACTGGAATCTTCTGCTTCCAAAACACAGAACTGAATGAGTCTGTTTACCTCGTCTCATCTTCACCCACTCTCCCCAGTTTAACTGGAAGTAAGAGAAGTTGAATCTGAAAATATATATATATATATATATATATTTTTTTTTTTTTTTTATTTTGTCTTGTCTACTCATAATAGGACAACAGAATGGATGTGGAAATTTTATGATCTGTTCCCCTGGTCCTATTTAAATATGCTCTGATGTCTGAAAGATAAGGTAGTTTGTCCTTATAACATTACTAGAGATTTATTTTTATCAAAGTTTTATATGTGTATATGTGTGTGTGTGTGTCTGTGTGTGCATAGATATGTGCATATAACAACTTCAAGGACTCTGGCTTTTTATGCACATATACCATATACGTATATGTACATATACGTATATGGCATATATATGCATGCCATATATATGTATGCCATATATATACATACTTATGCACATAAAGAGTCAAACAGTCCTCAAATTTGTTATGAAAAACAGAAACTTCTCCCATTACCATTTACCCTATCTTCCACAAAATTACTTTCAATCTATTTACCAAGTCTCTGGTTAATTATTGGAAGGACTGATGCTGAAGCTCCAATAGTTTGGCCAGCTGATGCAAAGAGCCAACTCACTGGAAAAAATCCTGATTCTGGGAAAGATTGAAAGCAGGAGAAGGGGGTGACAGAGGATGAGATGGTTAGATAGCATCACTGACTCAATGGACATGAGTTTGAGCAAACTTCAGTAGAGACTGAAGGACAAGGAAGCCTGGCGTGCTTCAGTCCATGGGGTCACAAGGAATTGGACACAACTTAGCAACTCAACAACAATAGCATATCTCTAAATTATATGATTATATTGTGGTGTCTTCATTATAAATATATGTTTGCATGTATACTGAGTTTTGTGTATCTGAGGTTACTGATACTTCTCCCAACATTCTTGATTCCAGCTTGTTGTTCTTACTGCCCAGCGCTTCTCATGATGTACTCTGCATAGAAGTTAAATAAGCAGGGTGACAATATGCAGCCTCGACATTCTCCTTTTGCTATTTGGAAATGGTCTGCTGTTCCATGTCCAGTTCTAACTGTTGCTTCCTGACCTGCATACAGATTTCTCAAGAGGCAGGTCAGGTAGTCTGGTATTCCCATCTCCTTAAGACTTTTCCACAGTTG
This sequence comes from Bubalus kerabau, assembly GCF_029407905.1. Lineage (NCBI taxonomy): Eukaryota > Metazoa > Chordata > Mammalia > Artiodactyla > Bovidae > Bubalus > Bubalus kerabau. The sequence goes on along the minus strand of NC_073632.1, from coordinate 107,483,560 downwards.
TGGTGATCCACACAGTCAAAGGCTTTGGCATGGTCAATAAAGCAGAAGTAGATGTTTTTCTTGAACTCTCTTGCTTTTTCGATGAATCAATGGATGTTGGCCATTTGATCTCTGGTTCCTCTGCCTTTTCTAAATCCAGCTTGAACATCTGAAAGTTCATGGTTCACGTACTGTTGAAGCCTGGCTTGGAGAATTTTGAGCATTACTTTGCTAGCGTGTGAGATGAGTGTAATTGTGCAGTATTTTGAACATTCTTTGGCATTGCCTTTCTTTGAGATTGGAATGAAAACTGACCTTTTCCAGTCCTGTGGCCACTGCTGAGTCTTCCAAATTTGCTGGCATATTGAGTGCAGCACTTTCACAGCATCGTCTTTTAAGACTGGAAATAGCTCAACTGGAATTCCATCGCCTCCACTAGCTTTGTTTGTATTGATGCTTCCTAAGGCCCACTTGAGTTCACATTCCAGGATGTCTGGCTCTAGGTGAGTGATCACACCATCATGGTTTTCTGGGTCATGAAGATCTTTTTTGTATAGTTCTTCTATGTATTCTTGCCACCTCTTCTTAATCTTCTGCTTCTGTTAGGTCCATACCATTTCTGTCCTTTATTGAGCCCATCTTTGCATGAAATGTTCCCTTGATATCTCTAGTTTTCTTGAAGAGATCTCTAGTCTTTCCCATTCTGTTGTTTTCCTCTATTTCTTTGCATTGATCACTGAGGAAGGCTTTCTTCTCTCTCCTTGCTATTCTTTGGAACTCTGCATTCAAATGGATATATCTTTCCTTTTCTCTGTTGCCTTTAGCTTCCCTTCTTTTCTCAGCTACTTGTAAGGCCTCTTCAGACAACCATTTTGCCTTTTTGCATTTCTATTTCTTGGAAATGGTCTTGATCACTGGCTCCTGTACAATGTCACAAACTTCTGTCAATAGTTCTTCAGGCACTCTGTCTATCAGATCTAATCCCTTGAATCTATTTGTCACTTCCACTGTATAATCATAAGGGATTTGATATAGGTAGTATCTGAATGGTCTAGTGATTTCCCCTACTTTCTTCAATTTAAGTCTGAATTTGGCAATAAGGAGTTCATGATCTGAGCCACAGTCAGCTTCCCGTCTTGTTTTTGCTGACTGTATAGAGCTTCTCCATCTTTAGCTGCAAAGAATATAATCAATCTGATTTCAGTATTGACTATCTGGTGATGTCAATAACCTCAGATATATAGACGACATGACCCTTATGACAGAAAGAGAAGAACTAAAGAGCCTCTTGATGAAAGTGAAAGACGAGAGTGAAATGGCTGGTTTAAAATTCAACATTCAGAAAACTAAGATCACGGAATCTGGTCCCATCACTTCATGGCAAATAGATGGGGAAACAATGGAAACAGTGAGATACTTTATTTGGGAGGGCTCCAAAATCACTGTGGATGGTGACTGTAGCCATGAAATTAAAAGACGCTTACTCCTTGGAAGGAAAGTTATGACCAACCTAGACAGCATATTAAAAAGCAGAGACATTACTTTGTCAACAAAGATCCCTATACTCAAAGCTATGGTTTTTCCAGTAGTCAGGTATGGATGTGAGAGTTGGACTCTAAGGAAAGCTGAGCACCAAAGAATTGATGCTTTTGAACTGTGGTGTTGGAGAAGACTCTTGAGAGTTCCTTGGACTACAAGGAGATCCAACCAGTCCATCCTAAAGGAGATCAGTTCTGAATATTCATTGGAAGGACTGATGCTGAAGCTGAAACTCTAATACTTTGGCGACCTGATGCAAAGAACTGACTCACTAGAAAAGATCCTGATGCTGGGAAAATTGAAGGCAGGAGGAGAAGGGAATGACAGAGGATGAGATGGTTGGATGGCATCACTGAGTCGATGCACATGAGTTTGAGTAAGCACTGGGAGTTGGTGATGGACAGGAAAGCCTGGTGCGCTGCAGTCCATGGGGTGACGAAGAGTCAGACATGACTGAGCAACTGAACTTAACTGATCTTGATGATTCTAGTTATGTAGTATGATTGAGTTTTATGCCCTGTACCTTTTTTTCTTGAGCTATTAATAATAATTACCTAGATTTTGTTGTTGGCCTAGTTTTCTATGCATTTACCAATATGTCAATCCTAGAGTTTCCACTTGTTATCAGAATCTTTTCTGAAACCCAGACACATCAGGAATTCTATCCGTTCATCTTCTTGAAATGTTCTCTCACCTTCCTTCTCCAGTTTGGGCTCAGGACCCCATGGCAGCCCCACAAATGTCATATTGCCGTCCCCGTGCCCTCCCCTGGGGTCTGCTTCACCTCTCCGAGCTTCCTTTATCCCAAGTCTGCTCATTTCCTGGTTTCCTCCCTCGTTCTGGTGGAGTCAGCCCTCCAGTGGCTTCCTGTCATGGCTGTGCGGAAGGTAGATCTTTTAAGAACCTGCCTGTCTGAAGACATCTTTCTTCTACACTCACATTTGTTTAAGAGATGAGCTGAACATAATGCTCTGAGTTAGAAGCCATTTATCTCTAGAACTTTGAAGTCATGAAAGGTTTGTCTTCAAACCCCTCATCTAGCTGTTAAGTCCAAAGCCTTTCTGATTCCTGGTCATATGGACAAAACTTTCATTTCTCTTCCAGAAGCGGAAAGACTATTCTCTTTGTATCAAATATTCCAAAAGATCATGATGATACAATTTATTGCCTGAGTCTATTTTAATTCACTGGGCAAAGTTCTTTCATTGGCCTTTCAATGTACAGGGTCCTCACTTTCTTTCCTGGGATAGTTTATTTCCCTAATTTGTTTAATAATGATTTATCTGTCCCATCTTCCTTATCTTCTCTTTCTAGAACCTCTGTCCTCAAGATATTTGACTTCTCCGATTGGACTTCTGATTCTCTTGTATTTTTCCCTCCTATTTTCCATCACCTTGTCTTTTTGTGTCACTTTCTGGGATATTTCCTCCACTTTATCTTCCATCTTGTCAACATGTTTGTTGTTACTATCCTATTTTAACTTCTGGGAACACTTTTTAATTCTCCATATGTACTTTTTTTTAATAGGACATTCTTCTTCCTGAGTGGGTGCAATTACTTTCATTACACTATAGATATTAATGAAGGGTTTTTTAAAACATATTTTCTTTCTTCAGAATTTGCCTTTGCTTCAGTTGTTTTTGTTTGTTTACTTATCTTGATCCCTAGCTTTCATATTATGGGTTATCTTAAGATGTCTTGTAATCCTTGGTTATCTGTTTGTGTTTAAGACTTGGCTCCAAAAGCTGGGTGGAGTCCCTGTGTACATGGTCAGGCTTGTTCATTGAAGAACCTTTGATACAGGTTCTTCCCTGGTGGCCCAGATGGTAAAGAATCCACCTTCAGTGTCAGAGACTGGGATTCAATCCTTGGGTTGAGAAGATCCCCTGGAGAAAGGAATGGCTACCCACTCCAATATTCTTGCCTGGAGAATCCCATGAACTGAAGATCCTGGTAGGCTACAGTCCATGTGGTTGCAAAAGTTGGACCCGACTGAGCAACTATTTTTCACTTGATACCAGTGCTTTCCAATCTTTCCTTGTGGGCTGATCAGATTGTCCGCTGAAAAGAATCACTGTACTAGAAGTCACAAGACTGTGGAAGCCAGGTGAAGGGAAAGCTGTGGCTCTGCACTTCTGTTTAATCATCTTGTTTATGTTAGCACCTGAGCCCTCTTCCGAGACACACATGCCCAAAAACCCAAAGGCGCTCTGTTGTAACCTTTCTGCTGCTGCTGCTGCTAAGTCACTTCAGTCGTGTTGGACCCTGTGTGACCCATAGACGGCAGCCCACAAGGCTCCCCGTCCCTGGGATTCTCCAGGTAAGAATACTGGAGTGGGTTGCCATTTCCGTCTCCAATACATGAAAGTGAAAAGTGAAAGTGAAGTCACTCAGTCGTGTCCGACTCCCAGCAACCCCATGGACTGCAGCGTACCAGGCTCCTCCCTCCATGAGATTTTCCAGGCAAGAGTACTGGAGTGGGGTGCCATTGCCTTCTCCGTGTAACCTTTCTAGAGATCAACTTTCCCTCCAGTGTTCCTCTGGGTACAGAAGGAACCTGGGAATCCTATCCTTTTCCAGACTTGCGGTCAGTCCTCCAGATTTTTCTCCCTCCTCATCTGCACTTCCAGAGTCCCCTTATGTCTCTAGTCCCTAAGAGTCCCATGAGTCTATAAAGCACAGGGTTTCTGGCTTTTCCTACCGAGGACTTTTGTTGTTGCTCAGTCACTCAGTCGTGTTCGACTCTCTGTGACCCCACAGACTGCAGCACACCAGGCTCTCCTGTCCTTCACTATCTCCTGGAATTTGCTCAAATTCATGTCCATTTAGTTGGTGATGCCATCCAACCATCTTGTCCTGTGCCAGCCCCTTCTCCTTTTGCCCTCAATCTTTCTCAGCATCAGAGTATTTTCCAATAAACCAGCTCTTCGCATCAGGTGTTGAAGCTTCAGCTTCAGCATCAGTCCTTCCAATAAACATTTAGGGTTGATTTCCTTTAGGACTGACTGGTTTGATCTCCTTGAGGCTTTAGGATTCAATTTTTCCAATTCTGCTCTCATTTATCCCTTTGCTTCTTGCTTCCAGAACGCGTTGCATTCTCTCCCTTTCCTTCTCTCTTTGTCCTTGTGGGATTACGTTCTGTCATTTTAGTGGGGATTTAGGAAAAGCAAAAGTAAATGTCGGCATTCGATCCACCATCTGTACCTTGAAGCCTACATATTGTAACTGTTTTATTTACCTCTGTGGTGAATCACACACATATCTGATTCCTTGTATCTTTGCTCTTTTTAATGTGGCTTTGAGGATCCTGTCATCAGAAAGTGAAGTCCACTCCCTTTCTCTTAAATCAAGGCTGGTCCTATGATTCGCTTTAGACAATAAAATGCAATCGAAATGGAAGCACAATGGCTCCAAGCTTAAGCATCTAGCTGCCCTCCATGTTTCCACTTGCTGTCTGGAGCCCTGTCTAGCTACCAGGTGGACCAGCCCAAGCTCACCTGCTGGCAGCTGAGATGACTCCAGAGGAGATGAGGCAGCACAGCCGAAGCCTTCCTGGGCCAGCTGTCTTCACGGATCCCACAGCCGCAAGTGCAGGAGTGAACACACCTAAAACTAGAAAAACAGACTCGCCCAGCTTAGCACAGATCTCCCACCCACTGAACGGTGAACTGAAGAGCTGTTGTTTTAATCCATTGTTCCAGGGAGCATTCTAAAGAATGTGCTCTCAAAGATTCACGCAGCTCAACCCTTTAAAGACATGGGAAAATGCCTTCACTGAGCCAGGAACGGAGCCATCCATCAAATTAGTGCATTGAAATTGCTGTTGATTATGCATATGAACAACGCCTGCATAAATGATAATCTGTTGGTTCTTATTACAAACTACACTCCCCAAAAGATAACAAATCAATTTCATAGCCAATGTTCACGCAGCAGTAGACAATTTATCCTGACACTTGCTACCTGCTGGCTACGGTTCCCAATCATGCCAGATGCTGAAGAGCAAGTCTGTGGACGCTGTGAGCTCAGACTCGTTAAGATGCCAGGGACTCATCCACCACATTTCAGTGCACCATCAAATTCCTCCAAAAGCTAAACAGTGACACCTCCAACTTTCAAGCCTGCTAACTTCTTACCAGAACGAAAGTAACAAATTAATTCACTGTGAAGTTGCCTTTTTGAGATGTTACTGGATTTTCCCACAGTCAAAAAAGAAAATCAAAATATTTGGAGGAGGCCTATGTGGGAAAAGAGAGTTAAGAGTTGGACCATATAAAGAAGGCTGAGCACCACCAAAGATGCTTTCAAACTATGATGCTAGAGAAGATGCTAGAGATAGCCCCTTGAACTGCCAGGAAATCAACGCTGAATATTCATTGGAAGGACTGATGCTGAAGCTGAAGCTCCAATACTTTGGCCACCTGATGCAAAGAGCCAGCTCATTGGAAAAGACCTTGATGTTGGGAAAGATTGAGAGCAGGAGAAAAAGAGGGCAACAGAAAATGAGATGATTGGATAGCACCACTGACTGACTGAACATGAGTTTGAGCAAACTCCTGGAGATAGTGAAGGACTGGGAAGCCTGGCGCGCTGCGGTCCATGGAGTTGCAAAGAGTCGGATATGACTTAGCAACTAAACAACAACAACATATGGGAAAAGAATCTTTTTTAAAAAAAGAGTATATATATATGTGTGTGTGTGTGTGTGTGTATCAGATTCAGTTTGCTGTACATTTGAAACTAATACAGCATTGCAAATCAACTTTACTCCAATAAAATTTTTAAAAAAATTTAGAGGAGGACTTGTGAATGAAGAAAACACAGTAAAGGAAACAAACATGATAAGCCCTTACGATAACCCAGTCACCCCAGATCCAATGAGGACCATGTGTCCTTCCCACCAGGCTTCTCCAGAGCTGTGGGGAGTAATGCTAGGTGCAAACAGGCATCAGACTCAGCCCTGTTCCTTAACTGACTCATGCCGCTGGGTAGAAGCGAGAAACCACCCTTGAGGGATACAGCATAGGGTTCAGAGGCAGGAGGCAGGTCATCTAATCTGGGAGACATACCAGCTTTAGCCAGAAGAGGAAAAGCAAGAGGTGAAAAGAAAAATTTAGCCATGAAAATTTAACATCCTAATTTCCTGAAACCTAGAAAATTCTAGTTAGCACAAGAGAGAACTAGATTGAAGAAGTGGAACAAAGAGCTGATTATCTAATTCTTTAGACATTGATTCTTTTAAATTTTAAGATGCATATAATTATTTTCCCTCGTGAAATTTGCAATAGTGTATTATTTAGAATGTCATTAACAGTTAACGTGGCCGAGTCTCTAAAAATGCAGTGGCAAAGGATTCTTCTATTTCATTTTCTTACTTTAGGTATGTCCCTCACCAAGTTTCTTTTTTAACCCATAAAACTGACTTGAAGGAACAGCAGGATGTCTTTTTGGATTCCATTTGTATAGAAGCCCTGTGAATTTTCATAACCGAAACTGGGTTTTCATTTTCTGGTGAAGCGATCCACAACTCTCTCCTCTAGTCTCCATATTTATAAATGTAAGACCAAGATACATATATCTCTGTTACCAAGACACAATTGAGTTAAGCAATGTACCTGTCTGAGAGATCTGTCATGGGAGCCCTTGGGAATCTATAGATTAATATCAATATAGATTATGGATGTTGATATTTCTGGATGTTTGATCAGTTGTTCCCTCAGACTGCTGTCTTGATCCAAACAGGAAGCTGCCTGTTTATATTTTCCTTGATGAGGGTCCAAAGAGGAAAGAGCCTTCCTGAGACCGGTTCCTTGGGCACACAGCCTTCCTTTGGCATGGTTAGATCCCTGGAGCTTCATCGACCAGCTTGTACCTCTCTCGATATTCCTTTCTCCTGTTCTGCCCTGTGTAACCTTCTCATGCCCAAACCTTAAGCCCCATTGTGTGTGCTAAGTCACTCAGCTGTGTCTGACTCTGTGACCCCATGGACTGTAGCCTCCAGGCTCCTCTGTCCATGGGATTCTCCAGGCAAGAACACTGGAGTGGGTTGCCTTGTGCTCCTCCAGGGGATCTTCCTGACCCAGGGATCAAACCTGTGTCTCTTACGTCTCCTGCATTAGCAGGCAGGTTCTTTACCCTTAGCACAAGCTGGGAAGCCCTAAGCCTCATTAAACAACCTCAGCATCCAGAAAGATGCTACATTAGTAGAGCATTTCACTCTTTATTAAACCAAAGGATGTGTGTCAAGGTGCCTGGAGGGGTACTTCAGTTCCTTAGCAAACACGTCTTTGCTTGTTCTCTTGTTTAAGCTTCAGAGTGTGTAGTGAGTTGGATGTAACCATTCCCCTTTCTTCATGTAATAATGAATTAATACCCAAGATTTCTTGAGTGCCAGACATTGTTTAAGCACTTTATGTGTTAAATCATTTAGTCTTCATAATGCCATGGCAGTAATTAGAATATTATCTCCATTTTGCAGATGAGGAGACTGAGGCCCGGAGGTCTAAGGAACTTACTCATGTTTATGCAACTGGTGGATGACAGAGCCAGAACTTGAGTCTGGTGCAGTCTTATTCCCATGTGGGCTTAACCCCTGCACAGCACCTGCCAACAGAAGACAGCCTACCCATTTGGGGATGGGGGGCAGAGAATGGAAGGCGCTTACCCATGACAGAGCTGGAGAAGGCAGGCTGGACTTCTCACTCAAGCAAAGCGTGTTTTCTATAACCTGCCGCTCTCTGTCTGATTCCCGGTCACACGTCCCCCAGGGAGGCTACATATCCTGGTCAACCCTTCGCCTGACGGTCTCAGCTGTCGGTGGCACTTCAGACCCCACTCACGGCTGCAGCTCTGGGGACTCAGCCAGATTCAGGTGAGAAAACTGGGGATGCCAAGCGGGCATCACCAACGTGGCCCCACAGCGCAGGAGGTTCATGGTATCAGGCGGGAGGATGTGAACGTGCCAAAATTTGACAAGTGTTGAGTCTCAAACGCAGCAATTCTGTATGGCTGGGCTGGAGTGTTGGTGCTCAGCACAGAGAGTGGGTCTCTGGGAAAGTCGTCATGAAGTGGTCCCCAGAATCCTCAAAACCCAGAGCAGAAGCGGCCTCAGTGCGCACGGGAAATGGCTCAGGGAGGTGCAGCTTTTCTGATAACATGCCACGGGGCAGTGTGCAGAAGCATCTCATAACCCCAGTGCCTTGAGGACAAAAGAGAACCACCCAACCTCGCATCAGAGGCGCTGGGGAGAGATGGAGCAGCCTCGGGAGGCCCTCGCTGCAGAGCAGCAGGTGTGGCCTCTCTGCCCTCCTGGGTATAAAGAGGATGACGAACTCCCTCTGCTACGGGCATCACGTCTTCTTGCACCTCTGCTCTTGTCCCTTAGCACATAACAAGCACACTGTCACAGCCAGTCGGGAGCCAACTGCAGCAAGTTTCCCAGCATTTAAAGCTAAAACGGCATTAAGAAGCATCATAAAGAAAGAAAGTGAAGTCGCTCACTTGTGTCCAACTCTTAGTGACTCCATGGACTGTAGCCTACCAGGCTCCTCCACCCATGGAATTTTCCAGGCAAGAGTTCTAGAGTGGATTGCCATTTCCTTCTCCAGGAGATCTTCCCGATCCAGGGATCGAACCCAGGTCTCCCGCATTGTAGGCAGATGCTTCATCATCTGAGCCACCAGCGAAGCCCAAAAAGCATCATCCTGGTGCCCAAATCCAGGAGTGGAAAGCAGACCTTCCCCCAGCTGTCTGATGGACTAATGGGTGACTTGAATCATGTGGCTCAGCTCTGGAACATGAGGTAGTTAACAAATATCCCCATTCATCAATGAGGATGAAATGATGGGGACAAGATGTCAGATGGAATCAGAGAGAAGAATTTAGTGTGAAACAGGAACTGAAACAGTTTCAATAAATCAAAGAAATAAACCAAGAAGAAACACCACCAAGAGTTCAAGCAATCCCATTAATAGGGAATGAAGTCCCAGAAGCCAGAATAATTGAGGTACAGCAGAGAGGAAATGACCTGTAAGGATGGATTTACAGCACTGCCCTGCCTGGTGGAGGGAAAGACACGAGGAAGCTTTCACGTAAATATGAAGAGAGAACACGTGTCAGCATACAAGGGCGGAGATTTTCTTGAAAGTGTCAGTCACTCAGTTGTGTCCAACCCTTTGCAACCCCATGGACTGTAGCCCGCCAGGCTCCTCTGGTCACAGGATTCTCCAGGCCAGAATACTGGAGTGGGTAGCCATTCCCTTTTCCAGGGGATCTTCCCAACCCAGGAATTGAACCTGGATCTCCCGCCTTGCAGACAGATTCTTTACCACTAGAACCACCTGGGACGCCCTTCTTAGGGAAGTACCTCTCTCCTTATCAAAGATGCCCCTGCCTTAAGGTGATTCCTTCACATAAGGGGCAGTCAGAGCGCTGTCAGTTAACTAACAGAGTGGGACTCAATCAACCAAGAAACCACACTTTTAGGGGTGTTGAATAATGTCCTATCAGTGATATCTTTGGGGAGCAAAGGTATTTCCATGTAAAAACAGGAAGGGGGAAGAAGATGGAGAAGAAGGAGGAGAGAGAGAGAGGAAGAAGATGGGAGGGTGAGGAGGAGGAGCACACTGGGTTCCCAGGAGCACCTTTGCATGAAGAATGAGCCTTCAGTCCACTGCCTGGGATCCAATGTACCGGGGGTCCGGGGCTCAGACTGTCCTGCAGAGAAACTGCTGTGCTCAGGCCAGAGTCCTAGGGACAGAGCCCTAAAACAGGCAACATCGGGTCGGAGGTCTGCAATCATTTTCTGGGTTAAAAATACTCTGTCCAGCATGGTAGCCACTAGGTACCTGTGTCTCCAGACGACCTGAAACGTGGCTGGTTGAATCCAGATGGGCCCTGAGTGTGAGATACTCACTGGATTTTGAAGACTTGGTACAAACAAGCAAAAAAAAAAAAAAAGATAAAATATCTCTGCAATACAATTTTATATGAATTAGGGGTTCAATGATAGTATTTTGGATATATGGAGCTTAGTGAAATACATTATTAAAATTAACTTCACCTGTTCTTTTTGCTCTTCTAATGGAAGCAGTAGAAAATTTGAAATGTTAGTTGTGGCTCTGCCTCTGGGGACTGTAAGAGTCTAGAAGCAGAGGGAACCAGGCCTTGCCCAGCCTCTCGGGGACACCCACAGGTTGAGGCCGCTGGGCTGCTCCTGGGACAGAAGCAGGGGCTCCTGGGCACCAGCCAGCATCCAGAAGAGAGAGGTCGGGGCCCTGCCTGGGGAGCCTGCGCTGCAGGCGGGGGTCCTGGACAGCGGGGGAGGGTTGCCTTCATGCCTGGAGGGCCAAGTGGCGGAGGAGGCAACCCCTCCACCAAGCCAACTTGATCTGCAGCTCAGTGACTCTCCAGGAATCTCCAGATCCAGCTCAGAAGCTGTGCCACGGGAGCACCATTCACTCCCGTGACTGTGGAACTCCCTCCTCCCAGGGCAGGCGAGGGTTGTTAATAAAGCAGTCTGTCCTCCTGTAGTCAACTCTTCCGGAAAAAAACACGGAGCACCAGCGAATCCAGAAAGCAGGGGTGTGTTGCTTTACCAGGGCTTCCCTCACTGAATCACAGGGGCAGGAACCACAGAAATTCACCCTCACAGCTCTGGAAATGAGAAGTCAGAAAGTGGGGTGTCGGCAAGACTGAGTCCTCCTGAGGCCGGGAAGGACAGCCCATGTCTCGCCTCTTCCCAGCTCCCGGGGATTCAATGAGCATCTCCAGTTTCCTTGGCTTGCAGCACCATCACCCCATTGCTAATGTCATCTGCACATGGCCTTCTCCCTGGGTGTCTGCACTTCATCTTCCCTCCCTGCACGTCTGCCTCTGCACCTAAATTGTCTCCTTTTTATGCGGGCAAGTCATCTGGACCAGCACTGCCCCTGACGGGCTCACCTCTGTGAAGACCCCATCTCTAAATGAGACCACATCCTGGGGTGGGGGGTTAGAACTTCAACACAGCCCATCTGGGGGCACAGTTCAGCCCTAACAAGGAGGATGTGGTCTGTCTGAAACAGCTTAGCTACAGGCAGGGCATTAAGAGTTCCACACATCCATCCACAAACTCAGGTGTGAGAGAGAGAATTTTTCGAAGGGTATTTCCACTACTAAACTTCTGTGAAAAGTTTTACTGCCTGGCCGATTCGGAAAGCCAAACTTCCTCCCCACTTTGTGTGTTGACTTCAAGGACTTGCCTAATGCCGAGGAGTTTTAATTCTGCATTGGGCCATGAGCTAGAATGTGACTCTTCCTGTCTTCTCTCCAAGGGCCCATCTTCTGAATGATCTGGTGTCCCTGGCAGACATCTGCCCCTGATGCACTGAAGCCCTGCTGAGATATCCTCATTCCCATTGTCTTGCCCCTGATGTCCAGCACTCTCTGCTTTCCCCTTAACGCTTCCAGCACTGGAGACTCAGACGTGGCTCATATGTGGCACCACAGGTGAGACCCCTGTTGCCGTCAGTAGCACTGACCCTTTGTGACCCCTGGACTGCAGCCGCCAGGCTCCTCTGTCCAGGGGATTCTCCAGGCAAGAACACTGCAGTGGGTTGCCATTTCCTTCTCTGGGGGATCTTCCCAACCCAGGGATCGGACTTGCGTTCTCCTGCTTGGCAGGCAGAGTCTTTACCACTGTGCCGCCTGGGAAGCCCAAAACTGGTGTGACAAACTTTGAGAAAAAAGATGAAAGGAGAGACAAACATGTGTAAAATGTATTAAACTAAATTTTAATTATGGTGTAGGAAAAAATAATTTATAATGTGTGTACCTAAGAGATGCAGAGTTTTGTTCATTTTTTAACTCAGTGAAACCTCACTAATTTGGACTTCTAAAAATTATATTTTGCAGCTTCCAGATAATAAAATTATCATGACTTAGCTTTAAAAAGTACTGGCCAGCAGAATTTCCTACGGGCTTTGTTACCTGAATGGATGCTGCCTAAATATGTTAAAACATCTTCTGCCCTTAGTGTTTAAACACTCCCCAGGTAATGTTGATTTATCCACTGAGCAAACCCTAGTATTACAGATTGCAGAAAGGCCCTGGCCATTTCTGATTTAACACACATGTCAAATGATCAAAGTCTTATTCTATGTAGCTGTATCTGTCTGTAACTGTTTTATCATTTATTCAATCACAGATTTCCGCAAGCGGTGGAATCACCGCCCATTCTGAGGTCCTCTTGGCAACAGCATATGTGGTGGGTAAATTCTCACAAGGCAGAAATCTCTCTCTACACTGGAAATGGGGCTTTCACAGGGGGTGGATCAGCTTCAGATCCTTCAGCACCAAGGGGTTTGTCTAATAAGAGTGCTTAACAAACCAAAGGGAAGATGATCGGAGAGTGATAAAATATTCAAAACGACAAAATAGCTTCACACAGAAAGCAATGGGGCTTGCCAGATAAATGGGTGTTTTCTCCAGACCTCTCAAGACAGTCAGATCTGGATGAAGCAGCTGCCCACCCAGGTGCAGATAAACCCTGTGCCAACCCCTCCCCAGGGTCTCGGGCCTCCCTCTCACCCCCGGGGGCACACAGGCTCCCCTCCTGGTCTCTTGGCCCAGGCAGCACCCCAGCATCAGGCTCCCTGCCTAAGGAAACAAGGCCTCCGCACCCCCAGGCCCAGCGTGTTCTGTGCAGAGCAGATACAGAGGCTCACGGAGGGCCAGGCCATGAATCATTCAGCGTCAGGGCCTTTTCAAGTCAAATCCCTCAGCTCTGGAGCCTGGTGCTCACAGAGGGCTCGGGGAGCATCAATTATGGAAATGCCTTCAAGTTAAGATTAGAGGTACATTTGGTTATTCATTTCCTTTCCATCCCTGAATTGCAATAACTTCATTTCAGGAGTCATTTTTGCAGCCTCCCATCTACACTTTGGTACAATTTGCTAACATGTAGGGACTTTCAAAACTAAATGTATGCCACACACACACACATATATGTGCCTCTATGTATAGAAGTACTCAACTTGGGCAAGCTCTGGGATAGTGAGGGACAGGGAGGCCTGGCGGGCTGCAGTCCATGGGGTGGCAGAGCCAGACACGACTTAGCGATTAAACAACATAGATGTACACACAACAGATATACACATACACACCTATACACACACACACACATATATACCTATTATACACATGTATATTCATATATGGGCTGCCCTCATAGCTCAGTTGGTAAATCATCTGCCTGCAATTGAACCCAGGAGACCCGAGTTCACTTCCCAAGTCGGGAAGATCCCCTGGAGAAGGAAATGGCAGCTCACTCCAGCATTCTTGCCTGGAGAATCCCATGGACAAAGGAGCCTGGTGGGCTACAGCCCATGGGATTGCAAGAGTTGGACACAACTGAGCAACTAAACCATCAACCTTATGCATATATATATATATATATATATACACCTATTATACACATGCATATTCATATATGGTGGTGGTGGTGGTTTGTATATTCATATATATACCTATGTCTATGTATACTCACAGAGATATACTGATACATGCTGCTCCTTAGTCACTCAGTCATGTCCAGCTCTTTGAGACCCCATGGACTGTGGCCTCCCTGGCTCCTCTGTCCATGGGATTTCCCAGGCAAGAATACTGGAGTGGGTTGCCATTTCCTTTTCCAGTACATATATAAATATAGATATATTTGTGTGTATATATATATATTTGTTTGCATATCTGTGAGTGTGTTATGTGTGTGTGTGGAATGTCACCTAGGAATAAATCAGTTAAAAACATTTTTAATTAATTCTGAGTACAGAGCTGAAAAGTCCTTGGTTTTAGATAGAGTTCCTCTCGCGTGGGCTGCAGGGGTCCCGAGGATGGAGCCGCCACACAGCTTTTTGTCAGCATCGGCAAAAGCAGGTTTTAAATCCGTGCCTGCTAATCCCCACAGCTTCGTGTGTGCTTCATGAGCCCATTCTATAATGAGCATTTTATTTAAGCCATTTTTAGAGATTAGAACAGAGTTTATTTCCTTCTACTTTTCATTTACGTTTCTTTTAATCCCTTCATTCTATAAACTTAATTGCTATTTTGCTGGTCCCCAAGCAGCTAACCTAAGCCTTCTTTAAGCGTGTCTCAGTAATTTTCCTTTCGTTATTTACCACATTTCTCTTTAGTCAGCTAAATGCAACTTTCAGGATATTTCTTGGGTGAATAAAGCTTTCAAATGAGGCATTTGCAACTAAACACATTTTATTTTCATCCTTTCCCTCTTCTAGGGGATTTCAAATAGATGACAGAAAGATTGATACCAACCATTAGTAATGTTGTTCTTTTTTTTTATCTCAGGCAAAACAGTCAACAATACATTTGGTAAAAAACAAAACCAAATGAGCATTTGACACAATTGCCACCATTCCCCCCATCCTGACAGATCTGGATTCTGACCCATAGCCCAGTAAGGGTACTTCTTCACCTTGGAGCCCACACACAGGCGGCCACCTGCCTTATCTTCTTGGCTGACTGCAGGTTTACCCCTTCACACACACCTCTTATAGCAGCAGCATAATAAAATAAACAAGTATATAGATAAGCTTGCAAGAATCCACTGTGAACATGCCCTGTGTGGGTAATATAATTTCATCCAGGGAAAAGACTTTAGAGAACAGGTCAATTATTTTCCTACTTATATCTCTGTGATTCAAAGCAGTAGCAAATACAGAAAGTGGACCAGAATTACTTTTAAGAGCTCCGCAATGGACGCGTAGCAGTAAGAAGCAATAGTCACGAAGTCCGCTGCCAAGAAGAACGGGTGTATATTTGTATAGAACATACTTATTGAACTATATTTATCGAAATACAAGTGTTTGCGATCAGTTCTTCAAAAGGGGATAAAAGGTGGGTTTGGCCAGTAGCACAGTGGCTGGCTCGATGATAAACAGCCATAGAGGAGTCAAGGGTAAACAGAGGCACAGGGGCAGCACACTTTCCGTGTGATAGCATTAGGGTCCGAGCTTCACTTTCACATTCACGCGTCTTTATGCAGCGTCCCTCGCTTCAGTCCCCAGCAGAGCCTTGTCCCTGCCACAGACGACGGCCACTTACATTTCTTTCCAGTGTGACATTTCACAGCAGGATTCCATGTTTACTTCCTCATTTGACCCTGTCGCCCTCTACCACAAAGGTTTTCGATGACCAGGGGGGTCTTGATCGTCCTATTTCAGCAAGAAGAAGACAGCCTTATGGAGGTATCTTATAGCCTTATGTGATGTGATCTCGTGTCTCATAACTAATCCTTTGACACAAAGACTTAATTAAAAACTTTATTCCAAATTTGAACTTCCTTCAACAACCCTGTAGCCACCTCCAAGAAGTATTTCTTTAAAAAGTCAAAGTGAAGTCGCTCAGTCGTGTCTGACTCTTTGCAACCCCATGGACTGCAGCCTCCCAGGCTCCTCCATTCCATGGGATTTTCCAGGCAAGAGTACTGGAGTGGGTTGCCACTTCCTTCTCCAGGGAATCTTCCTGACTAGGGATTGAACCCGGGTCTCCTGCATTGCAGATGGATGCATTACCCTCTAAGCCACTTAGCCTTGATTAAAAAAAAAAAAAGTAGGAATTTTTGTTCATTTCAACTTGAGACCAAAGCCTACATCAACCCAAGCTGAGCTTCCCCACTCTTACCTTGCAGTGTGGCTCTAGGATCTGGATTAGTGATGAGGAATCTCTATTATAGACTTGATAAGGACAAATAAAACCCAGCCTGCACAGTGCTGAAACCAGTCCAGTGAAATTGCATCCAGTCTGCTCACCACGATTAATCCTGAAGGATATGAAGTAGGAAAAGGACACAGTTTGCACTCAGGGGTCTTGTCAGTTCAAAACTGGAAGTGTGCCATATTTTATTTGCACTAATTTGAATATGTTTAGTTCTCCAAGGTAATGAGTATTTGAAACCTCAATGAAAGGTTTCAACACTTTTTTACAAACTAAAATGGAAATTACTAACCTTGATAAAGCAACAAAATAATATGGGAGTGAATACCAACTGTTGGCTTGCTTATTTTTAAATTGGAAGTGAAATGCTGGTCACTCAGGCTACAAATCACCTTCTGGTGGATACTGGCTTCAACCACTTCATGACGCATTGTAAGTGTCCCAATCAAAATAAGATAATAATGCCTGTGAAAGTGTTTGGTGAATAGTAAAGACTGATGAAAGTGTGAAAGGAATTACTATTCCCTTCAGTATTATTATATTGGGTTGTAGACAGACTAGCATCTCATAATTATGGTTTAATGCAACATATTTACTGCCAGCAACTGTCAGAGTATCAGCCAAGCTTCCAGTGTCAAAAAACTCTATAATGAAATCTAAGCCATCCATGTATAAGGATGGAGTGTCATCTCGCAGAGGAGAAGGTGGACATTACTTAGAGCGCTTATTCTCAAAACCCACCCCTTTCCCTGTAGCTCTGCTCATCAGAATCCAGTTGAAAGGAGAGGAGGTAGGTAGGTAGGAGGTAGATGAGGGGATAGTGTGTGGAGAGAAGGACCCCAGGGCAAAGTGCACGGAGACCCCCCATCTGCACATACATGGCTCTTCAACCTGTGTCCTAAGCCCTGTGGCAACTGGACTCAGCATTTCCAAATGGGCGCTTCTTCATATTCATGTGCCATTGTTTGTCCTCCTTGAAATCTAAAACATAAAATCTTAGTGGTTCACCCGAAGGCACAAGCAAACAACCACAGGAACGGCAACAACAAAGGGGGACATGCAGTGCATTTGCTTCTTCAAGACCACGTTCAAAGTGAGTTCTCCATGTTTTGGGTGCTGGGACCATGGTCTAGTACTTGGGGTTCTTACACCTTCATATACACGGGAATCTTTAGTTCAGCAAATACAAGTCTTCACAGAACCATAATTCCATTGTTGCTATTGTTAATAAATAAGAAAAAAATTCCAGCTTCAGAGATGGGAAAATTAAGTCCCAAAAAAGTATATGAACCATAGTCAGTTACAGAGCAGATCTTGGAGTCAAGTCTTTGGAACATCCAGTGAGAAGACATCCCAGGAGAACAGGCTGTTTCTTCGAGGAAGTAACAACGGCCAGGGGACTGTCAGTTCCGATTCAATACTTTTATATATACCCTACCTTGCAAATTCTTTTAAAATATATGTATATTTAATGTGGACATAAAAAATCAATGTTGCGGCCTCAGCCCCATTCACACCTTGATGCAGTCTATAATGGAAAAGGCAGTGGTGAAATTAAAAATGTTGTTAACTTCCCAACACTGCTTTTTTGTTGCTTTATGTTTGACATAACTGACCAAATGGGACACGCTCACTTTTAATGTGGTTTTATTTATTTTTCTTACACTATTTCTTTAGCACTTTTTCTTCTCACATGACACATTAATACATAATTCAGAGCTTTTATGCCTCCCTGCACTGCCAGCATGATTTCTTATGCTATTGAGCTGCTCTATTTATGAGCAAATGGCCAAAGTGTGTTTGATTATTCATTTTGGGGGGCAGTTTTTTAGAAGCTGCTGGGAATTTTAACCCCTAGATCCCAAATCGCTTTTCTCTGTTTCAGAGACGTGTCTAAGCTCTGGCCCTGGCAGTGTGAGTCTGTCCCCTCCTGGGCCGTCCTGTTCTCTGTCTGAACACCGACCTCAGTGAGCCGACGGGGTAATGACCCGCATGATGGGGGCACAGATGCCTCGTGGGCATCACTGATGCCCAGATTCTCCCGGGCTTTCACCCCCAAGTCTTCACAGCCATTTTCTTAGTCTGTTTACACACGTTTTTTGTCCCCTGATTTTGGTGCTAACTTCTACTATTTGGGACACCATCTTGCTGGCTGTGTCTTGGGAAATTCCTGAGAAATCCCAGGAAATCTGAAGCTGAGCCCCCTTCCTCCACTCCCGCCCCCAAGGCTCAGCATCCCACATCTTTCTGCATCTGTCAAAAGCAGCACCAAGCCTCCTTCCAAGCTTCTGGGATGAGAGAATCCTGTCAGCAGAAGAGTAAAATTATGCAGCTAAATTATATAGGGGCCAGAAGCGGCTTTGGAGGTCATCAGTCTTTTTTTCTAGATGAGGAAGTGGAGAAATCAGGCTACGTGCAAAGATCACTGAGAATGAATAATAAGCGCTTGCCTTGACCTGGAGCCCTTGTCTTCCAGAATGTGATCCTTCCACTCCCATCCCCGTGGACTTCCTCAGTTACGTGTGTGTGTGTGTGTGTGTGTGTGTGTGTGTGTGTTGTGTGTCTGCTCAGCTCATCCCAGGACCAGGCCTCAGCCTGCACCATAAGTATGTGCCCACCAAGTGCCCAGCCAGACTCCTCTGGGTCCCTTTTGCACAAGACTTTCCACAATTAGAAAAGGCGCAAGAGAAAGACAAGGAAAGAGGAATGACAAGGATGAGGGTGGAAGCTGCCCAGAAGCTCTCCCATTTCTGTCTCTTTCTCTCCTGTCTTGGCTACTTTATTCCCCACACTGCGCACTCTCACACCTGTGGGTTGCAGACACTCCATCCTCCTTGGCAAGAGGACCCAGGCAGAGCCAACCTCAGCACCACCCCGGGGACATGGGGAGCAGAGAGGGATTAATGTGGTGACGAATGCGTTGAGAGAAGGCGAAGCCCACAGCAGCCAGGTCCTGAGCGCCTCTGCCCTTCAAGGCAGCTGAGCACATCCTGTTTACTCCTTTCCTTCCTCTCCCACCTTCCCCCCTTCTCTCTTCCCTCCTTCCTTCTTTCTACCCTTCCTTGTCTGTACCTCCTTCCATTTCTCTCTTTGTATTTTTTCTTTTCTTTTTCCTTCCTTCCTTTCCTTCTCTTTTTTTGCCAGATCCGAAGCAGCCAACAATCCTTAGCAGCTCACAGAATCTTGAACTAACAGAAAGATGTCATTCACTCATCATTTATTTACCTTTCCGTGTATCCATCACTTAACGATGTATTCACAGACACCGGGCTGGATTCCGGGGCTACAGAGGATAATGAAACCCTGCTCCCACCCCAAGCTGAGCTTGAATGTTTACACTCAGACCTGCCAGGCCAGCCCTGCCCAGCAAACCTGAAGTGGGCAGATCAGACTGGGCCAGTCATCCATCCAAGCCACCTTCCAATCATGCTCTGTGGGCCGCCTTGCTCAGAACAGAGAAGAAGATCATAGAACCCCACTCCCAACTGCCAAGGCGTCAAGTGTCTCCATGCCCCCACCTCACCCTGGGATCCCAGGGGTGCCATCGCTTAGGCTGCAGGAGACAGAGACTAACTCTGACCTCCGCCTGCCAAAACATCACTTGCTCCAAAGTACGTGATCGATTTTATGAAGCTGACTTTTTCCAGAAGTAAAAACAGCCAACGAATGAGGCAGTCCTCACTTGATGCTGGGCGCTGTGCTAAGCCCCTCTTAGGAGTCAATCTGTTTAAACCTCATGCCAGACCTATGAGTTCAGTGTTTGATTTTTCCTGTTAGGGACTGAATTGCGTTTACAAAATCCATATACTGGAGCCCCATCCCCAGAGTGACTGTATTTTAAGGTGGGCCTTTGGGGAGGTGATTGGGGTCCAAAGAGGTCATGAGGGTGGGATCTGATCTGGCAGGACTGGTGTCCTTACAAGAAGAGGAAGAGACCCAGGGTTCTCTATTCCTCTCTCACACAGAGGAAGGGTCCCATGAGAACACAATGAGAAGGTGGTCATCTGTGAGCCAGGAAGAGCAGTCTCACCACAAACGAACCTCACAACACATTGATCTTGGACATCTGGCCTCCAGAACAGAGAGAAAATAAATTAATATCATGGCATTTTTGTTACACAGCCCTACCAAACACCAAAGAATTGATGCTTTTCAATTGTGGTGCTGGAGAAGACTCTTGAGAGTCCTTGGACTGCAAGGAGATCAAGCCAGTCCATCCCAAAGGAAATCAACCCTGAATAGTCATTGGAAGGGCTGATGCTGAAGCTGAAGCTCCAATACTTGGGCCACCTAATGTGAAGACCTGACTCACTGGAAAAAACCATAATGCTGGGAAAGATTGAGGGCAGGAGAAAAAGCAGGCAACAGAGGATGAAGTGGTTGGATGCTATCACTGACTCAATGAACACGAGTTTGAGCAAACTCCAGGAGACAGTGAAGGACAGAGGAGCCTGCTGCTCTACAGTCCATGGGTTGCAAAGAGCTGGACATGACTGAGCGACTGAAGAACCGAAGACATTCTATACTCTATGTAGACTACAGTATGTATACTATACATACTATAGTAAGTACACAGAAGTCTTTCATTAGTGTGCCTTTAAATATCATAACTTTTGAGCAGCATAAAATACAACCCGAAGAACGGTGGACCACTCACAGCCCTGGATCTAAATGGCAGAGCTCTCGGTCTAAATGCACAGACACCTCCAGAAGTAAACAAGTACCAAACCAGGGAGAAAAATAAGTTCTATCCTAGTGTGTGGTAAGCACACAAAACTCCTTGAACCTCTTAATATACACACAGAAACCTTCAGTGAACAAGCTTTCAAATTTTATTTACAATTTTTTTTGAACTGAAACAAATTCCTTTTCAGTTCAGAACTAGACAGATACGACCACAGGGAGGCTTTGCAGGTGGATCCAGGGGCCAAGTCTGCTTTCACAAGACTCTTGAGTCTCCAGCACCTACCTCTACAGATGGCAGATCTGGTTATTTAGGCTTGCAGCCCTTATCACCTCCAGATTCCAATGGAAAAGGATCAATCCCCAGCAAAATGATGGAAGCTGAGATCTCAGGCAGCAAAACATAAAACAAAGCCAAAAATCCCAGCCATGAGTGAATGCTTGCCGAATAATGCTGCCTTTGACAGCCCCTAGAAGCAGGTTGATTTTTTACAATAAGTGACCCCAACATGAAAGAGCTTGGGTGTCTGCCTAAGAACTTGAAAACTCAGAGTTTATGAAATTTCAGCATCACAGCTTGGTTTTGCAACCGTACAGAGACCCTTTCCCCATCCCTATAGGGGAATAAAGCAATCTTTGTTTAATTTTCATGCTGCCAACCAACAAGGGCCTCTCTCCATTTTGCCATGTTCAGCACTAGGTATATAGCTCTGCCAAGAATAAGGTGCAGCCCGTGGAGCTCAAATCAGGAGAGCAGTTCAGTTTTTATGCCTTTCAGTGTTTCAAAAACACAATTTCCATTTATTATATAATTTATGTTGTGTATCCTCTGTGCCTGGATTTCAACCATCTGACTATTTCTAATATGGCCTCAAATTATCTGCTGTCATTTACTTTACTCTTACCTTACAATCTTCTTTAAGAACCCCTTGTGCTGTGATAAGTACGATTTAGGCAATACCTGCATCGAAAACACACACTTTCAAGAATTTGCAACCATGTCATAAAATTTTACCCATAACCAAAGGAAGTGAAAACTGCTTTCTATCCAGTGTTGTGGACTGAGAACAGTCTAAGAGAAAGCACTCACTGCTTCCAATGATTTGTGTCAACTGGTGAGACCAAACCCACTCTGCAACTCAGGGATTGGGATCCAGGGTGGCAGAGATCTTCTTGAGATTGACCCTGAGAGATAAGTCACCTAATGGACCTTAGTGGGGGCAGATGTGTGCTTTTTTTTGTTTGTTTTTGGCCACACTGCACGGCATGTGGGGTCCTTTGTTCCCTGACCAGGGATTTATCCCAAGCCCCCTGCATTGGGAATAAGGAGTCTTAACCACTGGACCATCAGGGAAGTCTCAGATATGAGCTTTTTTGCATCTGACTGAAAAGGGGAGACACTTACACAGGTGTTCCAAAGCAAGACAGAACTGCAGAAAGCTTTCCTAACAGAGATTATGGGAAATAATCTCTATACTTGAAACAAACCTGCAGATAAGCTTCCTTGCAACTTAAAAAACTTAAAAAACTTGCAACTTAAAAAATGTTCTTGTGCTGGGTAATGTAGACAACTTGCTAGATAATATAGTTTTGAAGCAAAATCCTGAAATGTGTGAATGCGTAGGAGGGGAGAGATACAGAGAAAACAGAAGAGAAATTACAGTAGAAACATGACCTCCACATTAAGGCAGCATCACAAAGGAAAAGTCCTCACAGTTGATTAAAATATACACCTTTCTTCCCAAATTCTCAGTTCCTGGCTTAAAGGAAGTCTTGAATTGTCAATTTGATATTGAAAGCAAGGCCAAAGGATGGGCTCAAACTGAAAAGATGATATGAAAATTCAGTGTCCACACAGCCAGCAGTTGAAGAAAAGAGCACACACAAATCTTCTTCCTTTTCATTCATTTTATCAACTGCTGCAGTCCTTTGACACACGTAAAAAGTCAGAGATATTCTTCCATCAGAGATAGACTCTCAGCTTCTCAAGCATCTAATAAAGTGAAATAGGCATCATAATGGCATGGAAGCTCTCAACTCAAAAAGCTGATACTACATAAGTGTAGGGTACTTTCTGGGCTTCCCAGGTGGCTCAGTGGGTAACGAATCCACCTGCAATGCAGGAGACTTGGGTTAAATTCTTGGGTCAGGAAGACCCCCTGGAGGAGGGCATGGCAACCCACTCCAGTACTCTTGCCTGGAGAATTCCATGGACAGAGGAGCCTGACGGGTTACAGTCCATGGGGTCGCAACAAGTCAGACATGACTGAGCAGCTTAGCATGCATGCAGGGTACTTTCTACTCAAGCATGTGGAGGAAATGGTGTGAAAAAAGGGTCATTAAGACGTTCTACGAAGCATAGTAATTAAGACAGTGTGGTATTGATGAAAGAATACACAAGTGCATAAATGGAACAGAATACAGAGCCCAGAAATAGAAGCACCTGAATATAATCAACAGACTTTCCATTAAGGAGCAGAACTCATAAAATGGAGCAAAGATAGCTTCTTCAGCAAATGATGCTGGAATGACTAGGCATCAGCATGCAAAAAAAAAAAAAAAGAATCTAGACACAGACTTTACACCCTTCCCAGAAGTTAACTTAAACTCGGGATATTCTCTGGGTCATAGACAGATAGACAGCATCACTCTCTCAATGGACATGAGTTTGAGCAAGCTCCAGGAGACAGTGAAGGACAGGGAAGCCAGGCATGCTGCAGCCCATGGGGTCATGCAGAGTCGGACATGACTGAGCAACTGAACAGCAACATGGGCCATAGACCTAAATGTAAACTGCAAAACTATAAACCTCCTAGAAGGCAATATAGAGGAAAGCCCAGATGACTTTAGGTATTTGACAACTTTTCTAATTCAACACCAACGGAACTATCCATGAAAGAAAGAATAAGTAAGTTGGATTTCATTAAAATTTAAAACTTCTGCTCTGTGAAAGACAATGTCAAAAACAGAGAAGAGAAGTCATGGATGCGGAGAAGATACTTGCAAGAGACACATCTCATAAAGGACTAATTCAAAATGTACAAAGATCCCTAAAATTCAACAGTAAGAAACAATCCAACTGAAAAATGGACCAACAACCTTAATAGACACCTCACCAAAAAAGATATACAGGTTGCAAATATGCATATGGACAAATGTTCCACAGCATATGTCATCAGAGAAATGCAAATTGAAACAAGCTGATATCACTACACACTTATCGGAATGACCCGAATCTGAAACGCTGACCACAGCAAATTCTGGCAAAGGTGTGGAGCAGCAGGAACTCCCATTCATTGCTGGTGGGAATGCAAAACAGTGCCATCACTTTGGAAGACAGTTTGGCTATTTATTACAAAACTAAATGCATTTGTACCCTGTGATCTAGCAATTGTGCTCCTTAGTATTTATTGAAAGGAGTTTAAGACTTGTGTTGTTGTTGCTAAGTCATGTCTGACTCTTTGCAACCCCCTGGATTGCAACAAGCCATGTTTCCCTGTCTTTTACTATCTCCTGGAGTTTGTTCAAATTCACATCCATTGAGTTGGTGATGCTATAAACCATCTCATCCAGTTGCCCCTTTCTCCTCTTGCCCTCCATCTTTCCCAGCATCAGCGTGTTTTCTAATGAGTCTGCTCTTCACATCAGGTGCCCAAAGACCTGGAGCTTCAGCTTCAGCATCAGTCCTTCCAATGAATATTCAGGGTTGATTTTCTTTAGGATGGACTGGTTGGATCTCCTTGAAGTCCAAAGGACTCTCAAGAGGCTTCTCCAGCACCACAAGACTTGAGTGCACACACAAAAAATTGTTACACAGATGTTCACAGAAACTTCACTCATAATTACCAAAACTGGAAGATATCCTTTAGAAGGTGAGTGGATAAATAATATACCGCGGTATATCCAGATAATGGTATATAACTAAGCGCTAAAAGAAATGACACATCAAACCATGAAGAAAAAAGAAAAAACATAGAGGAAACTTAAATACACGTTACTAAGTGAAAGAAGCCAGCATGAAAGCTCTGTGTACTGTACGACTCCCGTATAGCCTACTGGAGACACCTGTGTAGTCTACGTACTATACGACGTTCTGGAAAAGTCTAAGCCATGGGGTCTAAGAAGATCGGTAGTTGCCCCAGGGGTTGGATGAGAGGGAGAAAGAGGAGTGGGTGGGGCACACAGGAGTGTCAGGGCAGTGAAAATACTCTGTGTGATTCTGTGATGATGGATACAGGTCACGGTACACGTTTCCACGGAACGTACGACACCGAGAGGGACTATGGACTCCGGGTGATTGTGACGGGCCGGTGTAGCTGCATCGGTTGTAACAAGCGTGCCCTCTGGTTGATGATGCCGATTATGGAAGAGCCTGTGTGTGGGTGGCCGGCAGTGGGCTATGGAAGGGGTACAGCGAGTGTGGGGAAGAGGGTGGGGGAAGAGGGAAGGCGTCAGAGCAGGAACGAAGGAGATAATGTACAAATGATGAAGAAAAAAATAGTGGCAGAAACCGTGATAAAATCTCAACAAATGAAATGTACGAGAAAAATGGTGATCGAAAGATAACCTTAGCCATTTAAGTGGAAACTTATTCTGTGGAGAATAGAAATACTGCAAACAAGATTCGAGGTGACCAAGGAGATGGGTTACCTCACCCTCACCCTCCCCTGTATCATTACTTGAGTGGTCCAAGGCTGATGAAAATGGCCAGCTCCCAAGTATTCACTTCTGCCTCAGGACCTGGATCTGGGGCTTTTCCTGCCTTCCTGTGAGGGCCTCAGCTTCCTTCCCTGCCCAGAAAATCAGGACACTCCCTTTATTGTTCCAGCTCACTACCTGCCTACGTTAGCTTGGAACCAGGGAGTTCTGAGCACCACAGTGCTCTCACTGCCTTCCAGACCTCACTTAATCAAGCTAAAGGCTCAGAACATTCTGGGTCACTGGTAGAATATGACCAAGGTGACCATTTATGAAGCTAAATGTCAAAAGACTCTACAGGATAAACTTACAAGGAGGGTGTTTGTGAGAGAGACAGCCTGGGTACCAGACTGCATTGAGGTGATGATTGGAGCAGCTCTGGGCCATGATGGGGTCTTGGCTGCATAGGATGAGAAGTAAGCAGACATACCTTGCAGAGGAAAGGCTGTCAGAACTTGGTGCCACTGGATTTGGGGGTTCTCTTCCTTGCTTGACTTTCTTTGCTGGGGAAGGAGGAAAGATTGGGTACAATAGGTATTGCAGAGAAAGATTTTCTTGGAACCAACCTCTGACCTAATTTTTAAAACTGTAGGCAGATCTACTCTGGCCATCAGGAGAAAAGTGCCTGGTCCAACCTGCTCATACTCTCACACAGCGTTCCTCACTCAACACAACAGCCTGGCAAGCCAAGTTCCTATCAGTGTGAATAAACCAAAGAGCAGACGTTGCCCAGAAGAGATCAGACTGGGCCACCATGGATCGGACGTGATTGTTGACAGGTCTAGACCACGGATTGGCAGTCCAACATATGAGCCCCCAATAGCATATGGACCAATTTCCAGAATCAGTCCTCACAAAGAGCGCATTCTTCCCCAATCCCATGCCCAGCTGGCATATTAATGAGCATGCCCTTTCCCCTGGCAGGCAATGAGCAGCTGGATGGCCCTCTGTGGCTCTGGAAGAGACAAAGAACAAGGCAGAGATGAGTTCAGCTGATACACTGTCCACCATCAGAAGAGATCATAGTGGACCTGTCACTATGATGTTGACTTGACAAGATGGCTAGAACCACCAGCTCTTCTGAGTATTATCTATTTGTGGACACAGATATTCTGACCTAACATCCTGGTTGGTCCAAGACTGAGTGGTTTCCTGGATGTGGGACTTCCAGTGCAAACACTGTGATCTTTCTGCACAAACCAGAAGAGCTGATCACCTTACATATCAAACAGAAAAATTGGAAAAAGGAGTATACCCTTAAAGTTTTCAATTTTGCTTAAGTTTTCCAACTCACTTCAATTGATTAAACTTAAACATTTACATCTTCCAGCTTTCTGGAAACTTTAAGATCCAGAGTTAATTCTCTTGAGCCCAGTTGGTCAGAAGAACTACTGAAATAGCAGAATTCTTGGCCCAATGCTTGGGCCACATCAGCAATCCTGAGAGGAACAGAGCTTGGTACAGACAAATCAAAGATGGCTAGTCTGAATTAGGAAGAAAATCTGTGTTTTTTTCTATTTCAAGATATGAAGATGTATTATTTTCAGGTTTACACCTTTCCAGGTTGCTAATGTTGACTACTCAGATTTTTGGAGTGAATTGCTTCAATGAATAAAATGACGTGTTTGGGCAATCCAATTGTTTTTTAGGAACTAGATTGTTCTAGAGCTTGAAAACAGTGTGACTGGATAGTCAGCCACAGAGGACAGAAGCTACGCGGCATGGGTCTGTTGACTCTGCAGAGACCGTGGTCCATGGCCAGGCAGCACCCAGGGAAGGTGCCTTGAGCCCTTTCCCTTTAGACAGCCTGAGAGTGGCTCCAAGGGATGAGAGGCTGCCCAGGGTACCCTGAATCCCAGAAGCAGACCACAGGGGATGCTGCCGACACCAAACGGCAACAACCCCAAAGACGTGTGGCATGCTGGTGGCTTGGAGGACTATATGGTGTTGCTCAGGCACAAAACAACTTTTTTCTAATAAAACAATTCAACCAGTGAGTAGTGTTGCAAGTCTGGACTAGCTCCCAAGCTGTCAGACTAGAACCATAATTGGTCCTTCGGGAGGTCCAGCCTCTCCAAGGGAAGGCCCAGTTTTAGACTGAGTCCCGCCCCTGCAGGCCCCACCCCACCAAGCCCCAGCCCATCTCCTAAGTCAGCTACTCCCTTGGGGAGTGAAGAAACGGCTCTGTGTATCTATTTCTAACGTTAGAAACTGCGTCATGCTCTATTTTAAAGAGTTTCACCATGTCCATCAAAGAAAAGGAATCTGCCTCTGTGAAACCTAAGAGGAGATTGGGAGAATAAACAAGGCCTTACTGCATCAAAGCTCTAGAAAAGCAGAAGCAACAGGGCTATGGTGAAGAATCTGTGCTCACGCTGATTTATTATTTGGAACTATGACTCCCATGCCCCCTCCAGCCATGTGCCCTTCTGTCGCCCGCTGGTCGGGGCTCAGACTGCAGCTAAAGCCTGCAGGATGGAAAACAGTCTCAGAGACAGCGGTCTTGTGAAACGAAACCTATCAGGTGACTGCCAACGGCAGATGCTTGTTGTCCTTGGACCGCAGCGGTGGCATCCTGAGAGCTCGGTAGAGATGCAGACCCTCTGACTCCCAGCTTCGCTGCCGGTCACTCCTATGGGTGTCAGCACTGGACAAGCACTCAACAGGAAAGGAGACCAAGGGTCCCAGACCCAAATCCACTACTCCATGGACGTCACCCGGCAACACGGCCACATCACCGGCTCAGCTGATGGTGGCTATGGCAAAGAGCCATTTATCTGCCAAGCGGTCATTTAGGTGGATGTGTTAGGAAGCCTTGCTTTCACAAATGCTCCCAACTGTGAAGGCTGCGGCTCAGGATTTACTTAGCAGTACATTTGGTTAATTCAAGTCTTAAGTGCAGGAAGAAATTCTATTTAAACCAGGATGACAGAGGCGACAGAAAAAGGCAGGGCCAGTTCTTCCTTAGACCACAGAAACGCAAGGACGTAATCACTTCTCCATTCTGAGAGCAACGCTAGAGCGCAACCTTTGTTTATTGCATTTGTCCTGGAAAAGCACTCTTAATGTGCATTCCGTTTATTGACTGGTAACCAGGGAATTATTTGAAAATGACTCATAATTACTGTTTTGATCTCTATGAGTAACCGAATTTCCCGTCCTTCTTCAATCATCCCCCAAACCTGGTGACATACTGTAGGACTGGCTCCTTCGACCTGATGGTGCAGCTGGACTCCCAGAGCCTCACCGGTCCTGTTAACCCATCGGATTCTGCGTGTCCCCCATCCCTGGCCACCCCCAGGTGAGGGAGCTCAGCAGAGCTGCAGTGGAAGAGAGGCTACACGTTCTTAGGAACATATTTACACTTGCTCTCATTTAAACTGTGCAAATTCGAGCATCTATCTGCCTTCCTGCCATTTAACCTTGAGAAGAAAATGATTTCAATGAAGTAAAGATATCTATTGTTCATAGTTGCGATGAATTGTTTCTCCCATTAAGAAGAGTTACTTTGAACAGTTCATCATAACTCTGTCTTCTGGCTGTTAGTGGAATATTAATGTCCTCGCTTTTTCTGTAAATTGCAGAACTCAGTGGGAAATTTTCCTGAATGAAAATAAGCAAAATTTCTCTAGGATTTACATCTATCTCTTCTCTATACATATCCGTGTACATCCTTTAGTGTTTTCCTTTAAAAACAAGAAGAGCCAGAGGAACGGCTGTAAATAACCTATTTCAGCCGAAGCGAGAGGCGGGCACGTTGCATCATGTTCTCCACGATACGCAGCCCACATCAGTCTTTCTGAAAAAGGGGGCGCTTCACCTGTTTGAGACACATTTTGCTGCACTCTGAATGATGTGTGTGCTTTTTCTGTTTATGAAACTACCATCCAGCGAAACATAGCAGCCTAATATTTTGACGTGAAGGTCATCTGAAAGTTTTACAGCCTGCAAGCCCAATCCGTTTGGTTGATAGAAAGCTCTTTCTGGTCCCTTCCAGATGCCCACCAGCTCAACATTCTCCGAGTCTGGCATTTGGCCCCCTCCCTCTATACCTCCTCCTACCAGACACTAGGCTGTCCTCGTGAATTATATTACAGCATTAAGAAAAGCTTGGGGACGAATGTCTGGAGTCAGTGCGTGAGGGGGATGGGGACCGGGAACAGGAACAGGGTCGGTGGGGGTCACCAACTCCTTCCGCTGCCCCCGGAGCTAGTACGATCCTTCCTGGCACACACGGAAAAGTCATGAATGTTTCAGCTGCCGTGAAGTTCGGACTGATGGAAACATGTCTTGGGAGTTGCTGCCTCCCTGGAGCTCCTCGGCTTTGCAGGAACAGAAATCTCCCGAAGGCAACATTGCACATGCCTGTGTGGCTGGACGCCCGTCCATCATCGGGGAGGGTGGCGGAGGGAAGGGCGCTCACGGGGGACCCTGCGGGCACCCAGGCAGGACCGAGAAGGGCGCACTCGACTTTTTTTGCTGAGGGGACCGCACCCTGCCGGTCTCTCTCTTTAAAAACCGCTGCCCCTGCACTGACAGTTTTCACTACTTGTCTATCTGATTCTTTGGGGTGTTCCAGAGGACAAAACAAGATACCCCCGTTTTCCTTCGACCTTCAGGACACAGAAACCACTGCTGCCCTGAGAACAAAGATGGCCTTTTACGCTTGGCATCTCCGCAGCAGAGCATTAACAGGAACCAAAGGACACAGACAGCCACACCAGACCAAATCAGACCCTACAACCACGTCGAAACCGAATTACAGGAGAGCAAAGTGCAGCGCTGCGTTTTAAAATGCCAGATGTATTTTAAAGGGCTCGGGTTTCCGTTTTCTCCTGCGTTCAGAATTGTCAGTGATAGGAACACAAGGGGACTGCTTTCTTATTCCAGTAATAGCCCGAATTTCAGTCTCAAGTCTTCTATTTACTACATCTGTCAAGAAAAAAAAAGAAAAAGAAAACATCAAGCTTTTAAATCACATCATAAGCATCTGGTTTTGTTTTTTTTTTTTCTGCTTATAATTATACTGATGCTGTTCTCTGCACCTAGCATCCCTAAGCACCATCAGCTGAGCGGCCAGGCCAGCTGAGCAGCCACACACAGGGGCCACTTCAGCCCCTAATGAGAGACAGTCAACTGGCAGTTGAAGTATGCAGCTAATTAATTATCATATTTGGCAAAGAACCTTTTGTAGCTAAGCAGATAATAGAGATGATGAATATCACTCCATCTATCGACATTAAAACTTTTTTTTTTTTTTTTTGGCAGTAAGTGATGTTTTTCTCAGACAAGGCAATAGCAGAAATTCACATCAGGAGGAAAATGATTTATTTCATCAGTAATGCTCACCCTATCGGATTCATTACCTCTAAGCAAGTGTAAATCTATGTTCAGCTGGAGCTGACATTCCCACGCAGCTCCTCAAACCTTTTTAGGCAGCAGTGGTAATTTTAATCTTGTCTTCAAAAAAAGAGCCTGGCACGGCGTGGAGGAATTGCATCTGCACATCTGTAGATTTGGGGCAGTCAATGGCAGGACACCTCACCCGCTGGCCGCCAGCTGCCTTCCCCATTCAAAGGGCACACTCCACACAGGGATTCTCTAAACATGATATTTCTTTACTCTTCCTATTTATTTTTCTTTGATAACAGCATGCATAATGCAAGAACTTATAGATTGATGATAGGAGAAACAAATTTTAAATGTAGGGAGGGATGCGTCTGAATCTTGGGCCAAGAAAGGGGGCATAAAAATAGACCAACATGAGAACTTATTACTTTAGCCACACATTAATTCATCCATATGGTCCTGGGAAGAACTTCATTTTTTGTAAATATCCAAATGATAAAGACATCCAACTGCATGCTTAAAATACTTTTAATGCAACCTTTTCTAAGAAAATGGTGTGTATGTGTGTGTGTGCATGTATGCTCAGTCATGCTGGACACTTCGTAACCCCATGGACTGTAGCCCACAAAGCTCCTCTGTCCATGGGATTCTCTGGGCAAGAATACTGGAGTGGCTTGCCATTTCCTTCTCCAGGGGATCTTCCTGACCCAGGGATCTAACTCACATCTCTTGCATCTCCTGCACTGGCAGGCAGATTCTTTACCATTGTGCCACCTGTGAAGTGCAAGAAAATAGATCAGATGTTAAAATTATATTAGGATAAAAGATAAATAAAATTAAAAAGATAAATAAATACATAAAATTAAACTAATATTAAAAATAAATAAATAAAAAGTCTACATAAATAAATAATAAAATAAAAGATAATAAAATTGAACACATTGAGAAACAGCCATTCACCCTGCAACAGGCAGTGATGATTCATTTGATTTCCACAATGACATTAAAGTGCGGGCACTGTTGCCGCTTTACAGATGGGACTATTGAGGCCTAAGAAGGCTAAGTCACTGCCTGAAGTCACAGTGGAACATGGGAGCCTGCCTGGGGCTAGAGACCACAATATTTTTTGTTTAACTTTATGTTGTTGTGGTAAGAACACTTCACATGAGATCTCAACAAATTCTAAGTGGACATGATGTCAGTGTTGGCTGTAAGCACAGTGTGGTGCAAAGGATATTTAGAACTTATCCATCTTGCACAACTGAAATATGCCCACTAATTAGCCCTCCCCATTCCCAGCACCCCCTCCCACCCCCGATTACCATGCCACTCTTGGGTTCTCTAAATTTATCTATTTGAAAGACCTCAAATAAGTGGAATCAGACATGATTTGTCATTCTGTGACTGGCTTAAACCACTCCACCTGATGTCCTGATGGTTCATCCATGTTGTTGCGTATTGTAGAACTGACTTCTTTTTTATGGCCACGTAATAGTCCCTGGGTTGGGAAGATTCCCTGGAGAAGGAAATGGCAACCCACTCCACAACTCTTGCCTTGAAAATCCTATGGACAGAGGAGCTTGGTGCAGGCTACTATCCATGGGGTCACAAAGAGTCGGGCACAACTGAGCGACTTCACTTCACTTTAATATTCAATTGTATGTCTGCACTGCATCCTCTTTATCCAGTTACCTACTGATGGACACTGGCGCTGTTTCCATGCTTTGGCTACTGTAAATGATGCTGCAGTGAACACAGGAATGCAGGCATCACTTCAAGATCCTGATTTCAATTATTTGAAATAAATATCCATAAATGAGATTGCTGGATTATATGGTATCTCTAGTCTTAATTTTTTAAGGAGCTCTTATATTGTTTTCCAGGGCTTCCCAGGTGGCTCTAGTGGTGAAGAACCTAGTCATAAGAGACACAGGTTCCATCCCTGGGTCAGGAAGATCCCCTGGAGGAGGGCACAGCAACCCAGTCCAGTATTCTTGCCTGGAGAATGCCATGGACAGAGGAGCCTGGTGGGCTGCAGTCCATAGGGCTGCACAGAGTCAGACATGACGAAGGGACTTGGCACGCACACGTTTTGTTTTCCATTTTGCATTCCCACCGACAGTGTGCAAGGGCTCCCTTCTTTCCGCATCCTCGACAATGCTCGTCTTTGTTTTTTTGTTTTAGTCAGAAGTCATTCTAACCATTATGAGATGTCCCTGGTGCCAACGGCCTCGGGTCACCCTAGGTGCCCGGCCTGTGTGCCCCTCCAACACCTGCAAGTGACTTGGTCACCAGTGGTGTGTGCTGGACATTGGGTCAGGCAGACGAGGGCCTGAACAAAAGTTAGACCTTATGAAGGAAAGTTGAAACTGCACAGAGTGGCTCGGTCCTCCGCAGAGCCTCACTTCAGGGTCTGAAGGGCAGAGAGAGGAGCTGGGTGCACTCAGACAGCCGGAGATGCCAGGACAGACCCAAAGAACGGCATCTCCTCTAACGGAGAAATAACGCAGGCCTCCTTCGCACGTCTGCCCCTCTCGGGACCCCGGTGGCCCGCCGCGTAGGCTTGGGTGGTTTGGGACCGGGTGGCAGCGTGGTTTGGGGTGGGCATTTTCTGTTTGGCTGTTTCTTCGAGCCGACAGGAGGAACAAAGAGAGAAGGGACGCGTTGCATCTCGCCTTTGAGAGCAAAGCGGGAAAGTGACAGCGCCCGCGCGCTGGAGGCGCGGTATCTCAGGACATCGCGCGCCCCCACCTATCAGCGCGCTGGCAGCTGCGGAGATACATTAGATAAAGCAGCCGCAATCGCCGATAACAAGCCCCTCAAATGTCAGGAGGCACAAAGGCCGCCATTGATTGCCCCGCGCAGCCCGGCCCCCCTTTCTGCAGCACTCCAGCGTTCTTTCCTCTCCTCTTTTTCACACAGCGGTGCCTCTGGCGGGACTGATCCGCCTGCGGAAAAGGCCATTGTGCCTGAACACGTATTGTGTCATTTGCTAAATGGAGTTGATCAACATCTCTCCAATTCCCCGGCCGTGCTCTGCCTCCTCGGAGAGCAGGGGGTTTCTCTCCCAGTCAGGCCCGGGGCTGCGCGGCTCCCAACCTCCTGCTCCAGCCCAGCAGCCCATTTGCAGGCACAGAGGCCCGGGGCTGGACAAACCTCACACAGCGGCCCGCAGGGGCCGGGAGCCCAGCCCAGCCTGAGCAAACTGGACACAAGCCCGGGGCGGCTGCTGCGGCGTGTGGATGTCAGGTGTTGGGGAGATGCTCGGGGCTAATAAACTGTCCTCCCTTCCCACCGAGCAGGGTGTCTTTCCTGGGCAAGGAACTACCTTTCAAGTCCCTTTGAAGCCCCATGAAAGGATGCGGAGGAGGGAAGGAGTGGGCGTGAATACCAACAGCAGCTCTAGCCCTGGTACATGACCCGCTCCAGCCCTCGCCTCTCTCCTACCTGCTGGCCTGGACACCCACCATCGGAGTAGCCCTTGGATTTGCCCAACATGTGGATGACTGTGCAGATGCAAATACCCTGAGAAGGGGCTGTGAGGGAGAGAATAGCAAGTTCAACAGCCGTAGGTTTTTCTTATTTTAATTTTTGGCTCTGTCCTTTCGAGTATCCTACATAGCACCCTGAGCTCACGTGGCATCATTCCAGATCTGTTTAGTGGAAACTCACGCCTTGCCTATCGAATGTTTGCTCATCCCCTGCTGGTTTTTATTGGCACCCGCCAAACTTGACGTAAATTCCAGCGACGCCAGCGCCTCTGAGGGGGATAAATTCTAATACGCATTATTATTTAGCTTTTAATAGCTTTGGGTAAACAATAGAACTCGACCTCTCTTCTGGCCCACTGTGCTTTAAATAGTTGCTGTGGAGCAAAGACAAGAATTAGACATCAAAAAACTGCTTCAGAAGATTCCAATAGTAAGAGGAGTGTACTCTAAAAAGACAAAAAGAGCAATGTACCAAGTGAGTCAGCATTTAAAAGGTTCAAACATTTTAAAAACAAAGAGAAGGTGTGGCAGGCAGCATGATAGCCCCCAGAGATGAACACATGTCCAGCTCCTGGGCAGAGAGGAATTAAGATGGTAAATGAAATAAGGTATCTAATCAAGTGAGCTTAAAGTGAGGAGTTAATTCTGGATGATCGAGGCTTATCAAAGTAATCAGAGTCCTTCCACACGGGAGACGGAGGTTGAAGGGTAGGCTGTAGCCATGGGATATGACGGTGGTAGGGTCCTCCCTGCTGGTGCTGGCTTTGAAGATGAAAGAAGTCTCCACAGACCAAGGAGCAGGAGCACCTGCAGAAGCCAGAGAAGGTAAGGGACCAGATTCTCCCGGAGTCTCCAGAAGGAAGCACCACAGCCCACATCTTGACTTCAGCCCTCTGAAACCCATGTTGGATTTTCAGCTCAGGGGACTGGAGGATAATGCATTTGCTTGAAGTGATTTGTTGAAGCATCAGTAAGAAACTAGCACAAAAAGAAAAGAAGAGCTCCTATTTATTGAGCAAGTACGTGCATGCTAGGTCACTTCAGTCGTCTCCAACCCTTTGCGACCCCATGGACTGTAGCCCACCAGGCTCCTCTGTCTGTGGGATTCTCCAAGCAAGAATACTAGAGTAGGTTGCCATTTCCTTCTCAAGGGGATCTTCCCGACCCAGGAATCAAACCCACATCTCTTAAGTCTCCTGCATTGGCAGGTGGGTTCTTTACCACTAGCACCACATGGGAAGCCCTTATTGAGCAGGTACGAGGTGCCAAACCCTAGGCTGAGCATTTCACTTGCATTACCTCCCTCACACCTTGGGGTCCTCCTAGGACATGAGCCCCATTGTGGTTCCCATTGGAAGAGCAAACTGAAGTTTAAAAGGTTATAAAGCTGAATTCAAAGCTCCAGCTCCCATCCACTACTGCTTATCCATGAAGATCCCTCCATGCTTCTGCTATGTTGTTATTGATGCTAAGTCATGCCCGATTCTTTTGTGACCCCACAGACTGTAGCCCGCCAGGCTCCTCTGTTCAGGGGATTTTCCAGGCAAGAATACTGGAGTGGCCTGCCATTTCCTTCTGAAGGGGATTGTCCCGACCCAGAATCAAATCCACATCTCCTGCATTGGCAGGCAGGTTCTTTATCACTGAGCCTCCAGGGAAGCCCCATTTCTGCTGTGTGTATGTGTGTGTGTTAGTCGCTCAGTTGTGTCCAACTCTTTGCCACCCCATAGACTGTAGCCCACCAGGCTCCTCTGTCCATGCGGATTCTCCAGGCAAGAATACTGGAGTAGGTTGCCATGCCCTTCTCCAGGGGATCTTCATGACCCAGGGACCAAACCCAGGTCTCCTGCATTGCAGGAAGATTCTTCACCATCTGAGCCACCAGGGAAACTAGAGAATAAAATATTTATTCCAGTAGTCGAATTATGGCACACATTGAACCAAAGCCATCAGTCATTGTTTAGAGATTCAATTTATACAAATGAAATCAAGAACCTAGTGACCATGTCTCTGAGTCATTGAAAAACCATGTCAATTGTCTCAGCCATGCAATATTGGAGATTTCCTAGATGAGTTTGTGGAATTGCCTTGCATGCAGCATTCACAGTGAATTCCTCCAACAATACCTTTAGACTGAACCGAATTTGACATTTATAATGGCCCAAGAAAAGCATCTCCCTAATGGTATCACATCACTGCATGCCACAGAAATCAAAAGCGTCATTTCTAATAGAAATAATAGCTCCAACATGATGTCAGGTGGCTCCTTCAGAGGGTCAATGGAGCAAAGTGAAGAAGCCTCAATGGAGGCTATGGACATCAAACAAAGGCAGTTTGCTCATTCAAGGAGAAGGTAGATTCTGCAACAAGCAGCAACTTTTCAAGAATGTATACTTTTACAAATCCTTTGGGGGGGGGGGAATCCAAGCACATGTCATTAGAATATCTTGATTCTTTAACAATAATGAAACAAAAAAATGATACTCCACTGTATCACACAGGCAGCTGTCCAAAGAGATGTGTGTTCCTCTTCCAAAGTGTAGCACTGCAAGGAAAAGAATTTTCCAGGTCCTCTTACATTTAGATAGGACCATGATATTAGCTGTTAGAGCTTTCTTCGTGACTCAGCAGTAAAGAATCCGCCTGCAGTGAAGGAGATGCATACCTGAGTCAGAAAGATCCCCTGGAGGAGAAAATAGCAACCCCCTCCAGTATTCTTGCCTGGAGAATCCCATGGACAGAGGAGCCTGGCGGGCTACAGTCCATGGGGTCACAAAGAGTCAGACATGGCTGAGCAACCAAACAACCTCCATCATGATACTACCTCTTATGGAGGTAGTATTCATAATAATCTCAATGGAGATTATTAACAGAAGTCAATAATCTCAATGGAGATTATTAACAGAAGCCACCTCGTCTTTTCTGTGCCAAGTGTAGAATAGTGTTATAGAATAGTACAGTCAGTCGTGTCTGACTCTTTGCAACCCCATGGACTATAGCCCACCAGGCTCCTCTGTCCATGGGATTCTTCAGGCAGGAATACTGAGTGGGTACCCATCTCCTGCTCCAGGGGATCTTCCCAACCCAGGAATCGAACCCAGCCTCCTGCATTCAGGGGGGATTCTTTACCATCTGAGCCACCAGGGAAGCCCTTTCTGGGCTGAATTAGGAGGCCAATGTGCTCTCACTACTGCTGTATCCCCTTTCCCCAGCAAACATGGAGCCACATGAGGGAAGGGGCTTGGGCCCCTGAATCACTTTGTGGAAGACCGTCTGCTGAACACAGTGTTGGACGATTACGTAAGCAATGAATTCAATTGTGTTTAAGTCCCTGGAATTTCAGGGTCTGTCTTGTTAAACCTGTTACAGCTAGCTGGTAGCATTATCATAATCAAAACATGCATTCAAAAGGTCAAGAGGAGCATGTCTTACGGCTTTTGGCAGCAATACTGATAAGTACCTGGAAGGGCAACGTGGAGTCATTTCCATGGGTGGTCTGTAGCAATAAAGAATCCTTCACACTAGCTTCTCACAAGGCATTTTGCCAAAGTTATTAAGGTCACCAATCTTTAAAGCTCAAAGGTGTGTGTGTTGGCGCGGAATTGATTTCAACACAGAAAAGACTCTGAAGGTGTGTATTGTATGCCTCACCCTAAGAATCTGTGTTGATTCTGCAGGACCTTTTCAGGGAAAGAGCTTCTTGTTTATAGAAAATACTTTCTAAAAATGGTTCAAAAAGCTCCCAAGTTCAACTCAGAAATATGCCACAACAAAGTATAGGGAATTTTTTTTTTTTTGTAAGAAAATATAGCTCTGTATGTACTACTTGCAACATATAGATTGAGAAAAAATAATTCTTCAGTGGAACTTCATAGACATCAGCTGAGCTTTAGAATGTTGTTGGGGGTGGGGAGGTTGTTTGGGGAATTACCATTGCAGTAAAATACCTCCAAGCAAGTAATGAGGCTTGAAAGGTAGCAGAGATAATTAAAACAGCAGAAGCATCTTGCTGCACCGCTTTGAGCTTCCCCCCCGTGGCTCAACAGTAAAGAATCTGCTTGCAATACAGGAGACATGGGTTCAATCCCTGGGTCGGGAAGATCCCCTGAAGGAGGAATGGCAACCCACTCCAGTATTCTTGCCTGGGAAATCCCATGGACAGAGGAGCCTGGCGGGCGACAGTCCATGGGGTTGCAAAGTTGGATACAACTGAGCGGCAGCGTGCACACAGGAAGCGCCTTCTTGAAGGGCTTTGAGCGCAGGCTGTGAAATGTGTACCGTGGACCAGAAGCAGTGAGGGAGCCTCAGCTTTCCCTCACTTGGAAACTTGTTTGCGTCTCACAGGCCCCAGGAGGCATCTGGTTCTCCTTGCTGCAGTGGAATAAGCAGTTAGCCACGTCTGCTCCAGTCTTACTCCTGAGGTTCCCAAGGACAGGCAAGGGAGTGGAAGAGTTGGGAAGCTCTCTCATAAAGAACTCCACCCCATTGACAGTCCCAGCTCCCCCATCACTGCTCCACACTTTCCTCAGATATGGTTTTCCCGGCTCCTGCCTTGACTCCTTGGACCCAGCAATCACAGATAACTTATTATTAGGAGGTTATGATTACTGAGTTTCCATATTGTTGTTATAATAACCTATTATTCTGAGGGTGATTTGTATGAAATTGACATTTTCGTAGATCACAGAGAAGCAAATATGACCAAGTTCATGTGATTCAACTGACTGTAATGCAGGATATTTTGTACAAACTAAGAAGGCCAATAAAACCGTAGAGCTGGCCTAGCTCTGACCTCTGACGTCCCTGCCACATCCCGGCTCCATGCTGCGTGCTGTCCACCTGTCTCCGCCTTCACCGCTGAGCCTTCGTCCCTCCTAAGAGCAGACATCGGTACAGCAAGCGGCATCACATTTTGAAGAGGATGCAAAATATATACTGCATATTTTATAAAACAAATCATTCTCTTGAAAACCAACAGACTCTCACTATAAAAACAGAAAATAAATAAAACATAGTCTTGATGTGTCCAAGAAATGGTGTGAAAGGGAAAATCACTCAGCCGCATCCGACTCTTTGCAACCCCTTGGACTATACAGTCCATGGAACTCTCCAGGCAAGAATACTGGAGTGGGTAGCCTTTCCCTTCTCCAGAGGATCTTCCCAACCCAGGGATCAAACCCAGGTCTCCCGCATTGCAGGCAGATTCCTTACCAGCTGAGTCACAAGAGAAGCCCAAGAGCTCCGGAGTGGGTAGCCCATCCCTTCTCCAGC
The DNA here is from genome assembly GCF_029407905.1 of Bubalus kerabau. Taxonomy (NCBI): domain Eukaryota; kingdom Metazoa; phylum Chordata; class Mammalia; order Artiodactyla; family Bovidae; genus Bubalus; species Bubalus kerabau. The sequence goes on along the minus strand of NC_073632.1, from coordinate 107,443,841 downwards.
AGATAGCAGCATTTGAGGCACTGACCATGCCAGACACTCACCCAGCCTCCTGGTTCCTCTTTATGCAGAACCAAAGGCGAATTTCTCATTACCTCAGTGAACTGCTTTCCCCAGCACTACATGTATTCCTGACAGGCTCCCAATCCTGATGAACAGAAATTAATTACAATTCTTTCTCTGACTCTTAAAATATTAAACCTGATAACTGTTGGGCATATGCTCCACCTGAAACATAACTGTTAAAGATATGCATTGTACATACATCCTCACCTCAGTAAATGACACATTTTTTTGCTCATCAAGCTCAGCTTGCCTTGTCTCAATATCATTTTGTGCATTTTTTTTTTAATCCTTTAAATTCGAGTAGTGAACATCATCAGTGCAGAATCTTAGGAAACCAGATGAAGAGCGCAGGAAGCATCTGCTGTCGGCAGTATGAACTGGGGACAAACCCACCGGTTCACATCAGGAATCCTAGAGCCTGTTCCTCCACCTCCTGCAACAAGCCTCATGAGAGTCTGAATTCCTAAATCCGTAGATTAAGGGGGAAAGCCCTGAGCTTCTCACCGGCAACTCCTAGGTTTTAGAAGGGAACGATCCAACATACTTTGAAAAGAATGTCCTCTTTGAGGAAAATCCTTTGGATGATTATTTTTAATAACGATAGCCCATTGATCTGTCTGCATTTGATGTTGGCACATAAGGAGGGAGAGGGGGGTGGTGCTTGTATCTCTATCAGTGGATTCTTGAAACATACCCAGTCCCCTGAGCACTGCCTGTTGAATTCCCTCAGCTGTCAGCCTTCCCCTTCTAGCCACAAAGCCTGTGAGGTCTGAACAGTCTGTTGGCAGCCCTCCTGCACTCCTCAGTCTGTACACCCGCCCAGGGAGCAGTGTCAGGCGGTTTAAGGAAAAGAGCATCATTCTGGACGACTAGACGGCCCCACCTCCTGGGGTGAGTGACAGGCACTGACTGAGGATGCTCTCTGTTGACAGCAGGGGCTGGGCCCTGGGAAAGATGTTGATGTAGAACCAGGTAGACCCACAGGTTCACTTCCGGGCAGCTGTGCCCTTGCCATGGGAGAGAGGGGCAGCCAGGGGAAGGAGAGAAGTATCAGTCAGTTGTGCTGTGTGCTCTTTGTAAACCCTCTGGACTGTAGCTGCCGGGTTCCTCTGTCCATGGGATCTTTCAGGCAAGAATACTGGAGTGGGTTGCCATTTCCTCCTCCAGATTAGTCACAATCCGTATTTATCTCTAAAAAAAAGAACAAAAAGCCACAGAACTATGAGTCTCCTTACTTAAAGAAAACTAGGAATTATTAGTATTTGGTGGATATTCTTGCCTGGAGAATCCCCATGGACAGAGAATCCTGGCAGGTTACGGTCCGTCCGGCTGCAAATAGGTGGACACAACTGAGCGACTGAGCACGCATGCGCACAGGAGCAGGTTTTTATGCAGAGGCTGCCCACGGTCATCTGATAAGACCCCTCCGGTCCACGGCCACCCGCTCCCCCCTGTCAGTCCCAGCCTCAAGGAGGGGACGTGGTTTGGGCCAAGCTTAGCCTCTGAAGTCAGTTGAGAGAGATCCTGTCAAAAAGAGAATACCCCTCTTTTCAAAGAAAGTTGCAGAAACTAACACAACATTGTAAATCAATTACATTCCAATAAAAAAATAAAAAGAAGAAAGAAAAGGGCTTGTCTGGGGTTTGGTCACCCATGAGGAATGTCTTCATTTCAGACAGGAAATGCCCTGCTCTGAAGGGATTTCTGTGTCTCTGGAGGCCCAGCTCCCAGAGACATTCCTTAGGCTCCCCGGCTCCGGAGCGGGAACTCAAGAGGTGGTCGCGGTGACGCGGCTCTAACCTCAGCCGCGGGCTGTGGGCCGCACGCTGGAGGACGGGGGAAGCTTGCACTGGGAAGGCCGCGCTGTGGGCGGAGGTGCAGGAGGCCACAGCCCTCAGCTCCGCTCACACGCCGGCTCACGGCAGGCGGGCCTCTCTGCAGCCGGTCACAATTTTACATCCGGGGATCCTTTCTGGTTCCATCAGGGAGTCTCTCATCCTGACCGCTGCTCACAGCCACCTGCAAGAAGAGCAAGTCAGGCAATGAAGACGCACTTTGCAGCCCGACCCGACACGCACGAGCCTGGTGATTTTGAAAAATGTATCCAAAGTTTTTGAGCCTTGTTCAGCCTAGGAAGGGGGCTTCTCAGGTGGTGCAGTGGCAAAGAATCTGCCTGCCAATGCAGGAGATGCCAGAGGTGCAGATTCGATCCCGAGGTAGGGAAGATGCCCTGGAGGAGGAAATGGCAACCCACTCCAGTATTCTTGCCTGGGAAATCACATGGACAGAGGAGCCTGGCAGGGTACAGTCCTGGGGGGTCTCAAAGAGTTGGATACCACTTAGCTGCTAGACAACAACAACCTGCGGAAAAATCACCGCAAAATCCAACTCTACCACTTATAAACTAAGCGATTTGGGCAAATTATTTACCTTCACTGAACAGTTTCTTATCTAGAAGATGGAGCCAATGATAGAATTACAATTCTTACCTTATAGAATTCTTCTGTGAATTGAGAAAATTTAGGTAAAATACTTAGCATAATAGGCATCCATTAAATGTTAGACAAGATTTGTGTGTTCAGTATTTGCCTGTTCATTTATTCAGCTCAAAAGGTATGGGAATTAATAAAAGGCGTGCCAAATGCCTAGCTAAATGTCTCCCACACAGTAGGCACTAAACACAATTTATTTCTCGTCTCCTTTTCACAATTAGAGAACTAAGATCCAGAGGTACCAGGTCCATTCCACCTTATTTAATGTTGCTGCTAAGCCATCTCTGTATCTCGCAAGTCCCCCGCAGGAAGAAACAGAAAGTAAGAAAGGTACAGAGAGAAACCTGAGAACCCCGTATCTGCTTTAATTGATTTACTTCAGGTCAAACTCAAGGAGCAGGGACGTAAGTGGAAGTCCATTTAGCCGACTTGAAAGCTCTATTCTTGACCTCAGAGGACTGGGAGGTCTTTGAACCCATTTGAGTCTCTAAGTCTTTGGCCAGAAGGAAAAATTTCTCAGCTGCTTTTTCATGCCTTCAAAATGAATTAATTTCCTAAATGGAAAATTGAAGTAATTAAGTTATAGACTGAGTGACATTTACTAAGGTGAAAGGCAGAGAAATTTTTATATCCTTTATTAAACAGTTATTAGTTGTATTAAGCAATATGGAACAATTACTTTTATTCCCCTAAATGTGATTATTCTTTTCATGCCAAGGTACCCTCAGATTCACAAGAATCCAGCAGACCATGACTATTCAAAAAACGCACCGTGCCACACTCTCAGCCTTGTTCCCAAGACCAGCGTCTCACTGGGCGGGTGGGCAGAGGGGCTCGAAGAGACACATTGAACGAGGTTCTCGAGATGGTGCTCAGCTTTCTTCACGCACGTGAACGTATCTTTCACATGAATGTTGCATTCTATCCCACCAACCTGCCCAGCCAGGAAATTTACTCAAAACTGCTATTAATAGCATCTGCCAAGTGCCAGGGGCTTCCCTGATAGCTTAGTAAAGAATCTCCCTGCAGTGCAGGACACCCGGCTTCCATCCCTGGGTCAGGAAGATCCCCTGGAGAAGGAAATGGCAATCCACTCCAGTATTCTTGCTTGGAGAATCCCACAGACAGGAGAGCCTGGCAGGTTACAGTCCATGGGGTCGCAAAGAGTCAGACATGACTGAGTATCCAACATGCACATCCTCAGCCACTATATTCCAGACACTGTTCTAAGGTCTACAGCTGTGAGAATAACAGACAGGGCCTCTCATCTCCATGGGATTTGCATTCTAGAAGGGGAAGTCAGACAGAAAATGAAATAAGTAGAATCCATAGCAAGTTAGAAGGCCACTTGGGTGGAGAACAGGGACAGTCCTAAGAGAGGTGCTGATAGGCCATCGAGGGAGGTGAGGAAGCGAGACACACAGCTGACTGTGGAAGAACATTCTAGCAGAAGGAATCGCCATGTGCAAGGGTCTGACATGGCTGGGGTTCCAGGACCCCCGGCAGCAGTGACTCCCATGACCAGCTGGGGGGTGGGTAGGTAAGCAGGGGTCTGAGAGCTGGGGAAGGGCAGTCACTGGGAGGACTTTGACTTTTCTTCTGAGTGAGACAATAAGCCTCTGAGAGATTATGAGCAGGGGCATTCCCATCAAGGAAACACACAAATATCCATAAAACAGTTATGTGTTGTTTCTCCAATGAGCCTTCCCTCCCACCTCCATCTCCCAAATGACAAATGACACCTTTGTCTTAGAGGTAGAGTTTCCCACCCCTGACCTTCACTGCTTTGGGATCTTGACAATGCAAAGAGGGAACAGGGCAAGCATCTGGCACAGGGGTAGATTGAGTTATAGAATATTGATTGATTCAGAGCCCATAGAAAAACTCCTGTGTCTTCCAATCCAAAATAGTAACTTGAACAGGTCTCTGCATCTCTCTGACCCTCAGTGAGTGAGTGTGAAGATGACATGAGGTAATGCACTTAAAACGTTAGACAGAAACCTATTGCTCAATAAACAGTAGCTGTTTTTACTTGAGGCATGACTTCTTATTTCTGAGTCCACTTCCATCTCTAGTTCTGTGTTCTGGCGCTTCCTTCCTACCTGGTGAAGGTGCCTTGGCTCCACCCTGCAAACCCAGTTGCCCCAGTCCTACTTCCTTGCCTGGTTCTGTTTAGAGCCACCAACATCCCCAAGCGTTCCAACAGCTCCCTTCCAATTGGCAATTCTCCCTGGGTAGTGATACTAACTTTCAGTGAGTAGAGGCCAGGAATACTGCTAAGCACCCCACAGTGCACAGGACAGACCCACAGAGACAATGATCAGGCCTCAAAAGGTAACAGTGCTGCCGCTGGGCAACCTTACAACGGGGAATGCAGATTTATCATCACTCTTACATGTGTGTACATATTCCCCTGAGGCTCAGATGGTAAAGAAGCTGCCTGCAATGCAGGATACCCAGATTTGACCCCTGGGTTGGGGAGATCCCCTGGAAGAGGGCATGGCAACCCACTCCAGTATTCTTGCCTGGAGAATCCCATGGACAGGGGAGCCTGGCAGGCTACAGTCCATGGGGTCGCACAGAGTCGGACACGACTGAGTGATTGAGCACATGGGTATTTGGGTTTCCCTCTGGCTCAGTGGTAAAGAGTCTTCCTGCCAATACAGGAAACCTGGTTCAATCCCTGGGTCAGGAAAATCCCACTGAGACGAAAGTGGCAACCCAGTCCAGTATTCTTTCTTGGAGAATTCTACAGACTGGAGCCTGGCAGACTACAGTCCATGGGGTCACAAGAGTGGGACATGACTGAGCTACTAAACCCCACTATATAGGTAACCCAGAAAGCCATGTTTGTCCCTCACTGTGCCAGACACAATAGACTAGAATTGCCCCTCAAATGTCAGCAGGAGACACATGTGACTGAATTTAGTGCTGTGTGCTGTGCTTAGTCACTCAGTCGTGTTTGACTCTTTGTGACCCCATGGACTGAAGCCTGCCAGGTTCCTCTGTCCAGGCAAGAATACTGGAGTGGGTTGCCATGCCCCCTCCAGGGGATCGTCCCACCCCAGGAATCAAACCCAGGTCTCCTGCATTGCAGGTGGATTCTTTACCATCTGAGCCACCAGGGAAGCCCAAGAACACTGGAGTGGGTAGCCTATCCCTTCTGTAGGGGATCTTCTGGACCCAAAAATCAAACCAAGGTATCCTGGATTGCAGGCAGTCTCTTTACAAAGTCCTATTTTCCATGATGGGCTAGAAATGGGAACTGCCTCCTTGGGAAGGAGCTCAACACACATGAGCTGAGCTGGAGTCTCTGTGGTCAGGGCTCTTACTCCCACCTCCAAGGAAGGCAAGACGTCCGAGTCCTTTTCAAGCTCTGCAAGCACCCCAGGGCATCCCATGCTAGAGCTGGCTGAACTGCCTTCTGCTCCTGTATCCGCACCTCCCATTCACCACAGTCACATTCCCCCTAGTCAGTCCCCATCATCAAGGGGTGCATTTATTTAACTCTCTTATGCGCCAGCCTGCCCATTCTCTCCAGTCTGACGGTACTCCTAGGAATGAAAATTATTTCTCCAAAGGTGAAAATTTAAGTGGATGAATGACAGCAAAGAAAAACTTTCATCTCCTTCCAGTACTTTCGTGACTTGCTGGTCACTGTCCACCAACGTTGTAGAATGACAGCAGCCTCACCCCCTCCCATGCATCTCTGTCCCCTCGCACTCATCCTTGCCACTCTCCACAGCCGACCCCCACCACAAAGGCAAGGTCCGCCGTCTAGTCTCTGCTCCTTTAGAAAAGGAACTGCAAGCAAAAAGCTTGAGGCATGAGGAAAAGCAAAGATCAATCCTACAACATGAGCAAATTCTATAGGAAGCTCTAGGATAATGACGGTATCATGGAAAATGGCTTATTGTTGGCATCTTGGTAGCAGATAAAATTAACAGTATTGGAAACTTGAAGATGAGTAAAACAAAGGAAATTAGGAAAAGGGTGGGGATACCTCTGTTTCTAATCTATGCTGCTTTTTTCAAAGATATACTTAGGACCAGCTGTCCAGCCCAGCCTCTGAGACTTGTGAGGCAAAAGATGACTTGGCAGCAAGGTGTTCAAGTTTGAGCGCAGCCACGGTCAGCCGTGGGACAGCCTGTTTCCGAGAGGGCGTTGCCCCCAGGATGGCGTTTCATAAAAATGCCAGAGCAGGTCCTCCCCCTCCCCTCACAGCCCGCTGTCCACTTCAGCCACCCTGGGAGCCCCAAGATGCAGCCTTCCCCGTCTCTTCGCCTTCCGCGCTCCTGCCTGCAAGCGTTCCCTGCCTCGACCCTCCAAGCCAGAGGGGAAGACGGAGCCGGCGGCAGGCCTTGTCACTTAGACAGAGTGCAGACAGCCTGCGGTGATGCCACCAGCCACGGCAGTCCAGAGGTCACAGCTACCAGCAGCCAGATTCATCAGGAGACTGGAAACACGACACCCCTTGGAGATACGTGCAGAGACAAGCAGGGCCAACTTGGGGTTGCCAAATTAAGAAAAAGAGAGGCGGGAGGACTGTTTCCAGAGAGTTTTGAGTTGGGAAGAAAGAGTGGCCATGATTTTAGAGAGAATCACCACCCAGGGCTCTCACATCTAAGTGGTAGCAGACTCTGATGACCTCACCCACCACCTCCCAACCTCGCTCCAGTTCAGAGTCTGTAAAGCTCTAACTAGTGCCAAGGTCGGGATATTTTTCTTAAAATCAAGAACCAGATCATAGCCTGTTTCATGAAGTATTATATTTTTATAAGCCCTAAAATAATCCAATATTTTGGCCACCTGATGCAAAGAAGTGACTCATTTGAAAAGACCCCAATGTTGGGAAAGATTGAAGGCGGGAGGAGAAGGGGATGACAGAGGATTGAGATGGTTGGGTGGTATCACTGACTCAATGGACATGAGTTTGAGTAGGCTCCGGGAGTTGGTGATGGACAGGGAGGTCTGGTGTGCTGCAGTCCATGGGGTTGCAAAGAGTTGGACATGACGAGCAACTGAACTGAACTGAACTGAACAGAAAATACTAGGCCATCCTTTGATAACAAGAATGGGCTCAATTAAGCACGTAGTCCTAGAGAAACCCCCTCTGTATGTGAGGCTCTGCTGGGGGCTGCGAGAGGACCAGGTTAAGAAACACATCATTCGAGCCATTAAGATGCTTAAATTCTCTTAGAGTAATTGGACACAGACATGAATAACCATGAAATACGGAGCAAAGGGTAAGTGTCATTGAGAAGCCTAAGATGCTACAAGGATTCAGAGAATGGGGAGACCTCATCAGGTGAAGCACTGAGAAAGGCCTTGAAGGGTAGAAGTTTAGGAATTATCTCAAAATCAGAACAGATTAGCCATCTTCAGCCTTGGGTAACCTCATAAATAAGGCATGGTCACAAGAAAATGCAGGTATAATGGAAATGTATCCGCCAAGTCATTGGTTAAGTCAACATTTGTCACGGACCTGTTACACACCAGGCACTGCTCCAGGCATTGGAAACAGAGGCATGAATGGAGCAGACACTCCTGGAGCTTTAGAGATAAGTCAACATCCATCGATTTAAAAATGTCACAATCAAAACAGGGCAACTGGAGAGAGCGTGACATTCAGATGAGATCTGCATATTACGAAGCTGGCCATGGGAAGGAAGGACTCTTGGTAGAAGAAAAAGCTGGAGCCAGGCCCCAAGTTGGGCATGACCTTGTCTGTTTGCAGAAGGGCAGCATGGCTGGAACAGAGATGGAATGGGAGAGGGGCTCCTGGGAGGACAGAGATGATGTGTGGTGACTAGAATGGCAGCCAGGACTCCAGAAAAGGGGAGAGCTGTTAAGGGCACGTTCAGGTGAAGCACTGTTGGGATCAGAGACAAGAAGTAAATGGTCAAGGGGGTTCTCTGAGTTCAAATTGGTAGCATTTGCTGATGGCGTTGGGTTTGAGCACCGAGGGGAAAAGAATGAAAGAAAACCCCAAGACTTTTACCATAACGAACTGATGGGTCTAGTTTATGAGATGGGGATGCCAGTGTGAGGGTAAATTTAGGGGGAACATTCTACTTTGTCCAACTTAAGTTTCAGATTATTGTATTTATAGCAATTAGATACCAAAAAGAAATACACACATAAACACACACAGAAGTTGTTTTGAAAGAGAAACAGAAAAACAAGGTAGTAACTGGAAGCAGACGTAAACTTTTTGGTCTTAAGACCAGAAATACTGGAATATTCTGACATAATTTTCTCCACCCAAATACAGTGGGGAAGCCACAAATATATCCCACAACTCATAGCCATTTCTGATACAACAAGGACATAGAACAATTAGCTGTAATAAACACAAGAAATGCAAATTAGAAAAAGAATGAGATAATATTTTTCACCCAACATAGTAGAAAAAGCAAAAAATATAAATAACGCCCAGTGTTGATAAAGATGTGGGGAAAATGAGCTTGCTCATGTACTTTTGGAAGAACCCTAAATTAGTACATGATCTTTTTTGGACTCAGTTTGGAGACAGCTATCAAAAGCAGTTAGATCAAACAACTTCATGTGAAATTTATCCTGCAGAATCAAAAATGAATGTATAGGGAATTCCCTGGTGGTCCACACTGCCAGGGCCCAGGTTCAATCCCTGGTCAACCAATAAAGATACCACAAGCCCTGTGGTATGGTCCAAAAATTAAAAAAGAATTATAATGGTGCCCATTGTCTCCTTTTTGATGAGGGAGTAATACAGACAATCATTTTACATCTACGTAAAGAAACATTGTCTCAACACAATGATGTTGAGAAAATAAAGAAAAGATGTCTTTATTTTAAATGAAAAGAAAACGGCAAGATACATGATAGTGTATCCATGTGATTCTAATTGTATCACAAATACTTACATTTGCCTGTGCATATGTGCAGTGTTATAAATGCGAGCAAGGATTAGGAAAGATGGCTCACTAAAGCTGTGGCTGGAAATCAACAAGGAGAAAGGGGTCTTTCTTCTCACTTCGTATATTTCAGTGAGCTTGAATTTATTTAAGGAGGAAGATCACCTTTTGTCTAACATTAGAAATTAAAGAGAAATATTAGAAGTTTAGACAAGACGAGACACAAAGAGTAGAACTCAGAGCCCTAAACAAGCGCCTTCGCAGTACTGGCGAGGGTGTGCGGTCATCCTCCCACTGCGAGGGTGAGGCGAGAACTTGGCACGTCACTGGAGGGTACCCTTGGCAAAAGTATGGACGTCTTTGAAGGATTTATATACTTAGATGCGCTAAATACACTTCAAGGAATCTATCCTAAGGGACCAGTCAGATACACAAAGATGTATAAAATAGGATGCTCATTGCCACTTTAGCTATAATAGTAAGACACTTAAATATTATTTTATATCAGGTCAATCATTTTGTAAATCACATTCAAATAGACAATGGACTTTAAGGCAGCATGCAAAACCACACTTTAAGGAGAGTACTGAATGGTACGGAGAAATGTTCACTACATATGCTAAAGACTGGAAAAAAAGACACACTTTCCTTCACACTGCATAATCTCTGTTTTACACACGTGTGCCTCAACTGGGAAAGAATCCACCTGCAATGCAGAAGACCTGGGTTCGATCCCTGGGTTGGAAAGATCTCCTGGAGGAGGGAAAGGCTACCCACTCCAGTATGCTGGCCTGGAGAATTCTATGGACTGTATAGTCCATGGGGTCACAAAGAGTCGGACGTGACCAAGCGACTTTCACTTTACACACACTTATATGTATATACATCCATTAATAGTGTTGATTTAATTTGTTTAATTTATTCTGTTTATAGTTCTATTTTTTCCTAAATGTTCTTCAGTGAAGATTCATTCCTTTATAATCAGAACGATTTTTTTTTGTTTTTTTTCTGGGTTTTTTTTACATGTTTATTGGAGTACAGTTGATTTATAATGTTGTTGTAGTTTTTTGCTGTACAGTAAAGTGGATCAGTTAACATATATACACATATATTCACTTTTAGGTTCTTTTCCCATATAGGTCATTACAGAGTATAGAGTCGAGTCCCCTGTGCTGTACAGCAGGTCCTTATTAGTTATCTATTGTATACGTAGTGTGTATCTGTCAACCCCAATCCTCCAATTTATCCCCTGTCTCTTTGCCTCCCGGTAAGCATAAGATTGTTTCTACATCTGTAACTCTATTTCTGTTTTATAAATAAGTCCATTTGTACCATTTTTTTTCAGTTCCACATATAAGCAATATCATATATTTGTCCTTCTGTGTCTGACTTACTTCACTCAGTATGATAATCTCTAGATCCTTCCACGTTGCTACAAATGACATTAATAAGAGAATTAATAAATCAGTATATTTCCCCCAAAGCTCATTGGATTTTAGTTTTGTCTTTTTGCTCAACTTGAAAAGCTGCTGAAGATAACTCAACTAAAGGAAAAATTACCTCAATAAAGCAGCTGCATCGCACACATTCCTCACTGCCCACTTTTTACGCATTCCCACTAATCTTATCGATGTTAAAACGCATTAACGTTCGGGGTCCCGAGCTCCTGGGAGATATATGGGCCCGAGCTCTGGGCAGCATCTGTTAGTCCAACAAAAGGGCATTCCTCAGCAGAAATTGAAATGGATGTTCTTTACTCTAACAAACGCTGATCACATTACAGGCGTATAGATCACCTGCACACTTGGGACCAAAGGGTCCAAGCTGAGCGGAGCCAAAGTCTGTGCAAACGACACCTTGTCCATCTTCTTCCTCAGCCCCGAGAGCAAGTCTGCTTCCAGCAAAAGCCGGCTCATTCTGCACGTAACCCAAACCGATTTCCACCCAATGCATCCTCCACCACGAGGATGGCCTGGGTGTGATGTGTCGATCAACGCTGCGGGCATTTCCAACAGCGTGATCCTCAGCTGGAACCCACAGCAACAAGCTTACATCCGCTCAGGTCCCCTAAAACCCTCAAAAAGCTGGGCCAACGGTGATAGAATGCCACAAGTGCCTTCTCCTCTGAACTCATATTCTTTAGCCTAGCCAGAGTCAGGTTACCAGTTCATATTAAAAAGACAGCAAAGTAGCTTAGCACTTGATACATCTTACCATTCCATCACTAGAACAGACCTATGAGACACAGAGCTTCCGATATCTCCATTTTCTAGATGAGCAGCTAGGACTCAGAGAGGTCAGGGAAAGTGCCCGAAGTCACACAGCTCGTAGACGGTGGCACTGAGACGAATCCAGGCAACCTGGCTCTGAGTCCCCACATGAGATGCCACCACATGGGTGTTAACAATACCAGTGTCAGGGCTCTATTGTGACCCCATACGTAGAGTGCTTCTCTTTTACTCCATACAATGTACGTTTTCAATGAATATGAGCCCCTGTGGTTAAACCTCCTGTAAAAGGCTACAGGAAGAGATAAGGAAGAACAGATCTTTCCTGGGACTCCTGTTACCGGCCATCCATCTGTCCTAAGGTCACGACCCCCCAGGACACAGTGACGTCTGAACTACTTTGCCAAGCCAAGTGCAGACCTCCGTGCGTCTTCCAGCTCTGATGGCCCTGGAGAAGAAGGCTCCAGAGAGAGGCCAGGCGCGCGTTCAAGGTGACCCTGTGTGATGTGACCTGGGTGGGCAGCTGCTGCATGCTGGCCGAGCAGGATAGTTAATGATTCCTGCCCTCACTGTCTTCACAAGCTAATCAGAATTAATCGGCAAAAATCATTTTAGGCTCTGGGTCCTCTACATCTCAGGGCTTAATTACGATACATCACTTGCTCAGAACAAGTACTTGGAACCTGCAGACGAATCCTCGCTCTTTGCGCCTTGAATGGGGATTCAGTCCTGACTCGTGCTCAATCACGGCTTCTTGAAATTCAAGGAAAATAACAAATGCTGATTTCCGCCCCCCCCCCCCCGATTTTTTTTAACCAAATGGATTAAATAGGAGGATGAAGAGCCATTTTTAAACCATGGACATTGTTTTCCTTTGGTAAGCACTGTAAGACTATTCATCTAGTAGAACAGATATTACTGCACTGTCGTTCACACACCTTAAAGTTACAGAACATTCTAGTCTCTTCCATGAGGGTTATTTGATGCTTCCGTTGTAAACTTGCTGCATGTCAGAGGAGCCACTCGCTGCCGAGCCATCTTTAAACATGCGCACAGGACTGACGCCCATTTGCGCGTCCCCCACCCTTCCAATTCACATGGCGTTCCTGACGTGTCTGATGGTCCCTCTCATCACGGCCTCTTCAGCCCGACTCCCAGCTTCCTCACTCTCAGCACCAAACAGAACCACAGGTACAAGGACTGCAGGAGGACACGCCCAGCAAAGAGCTCCATCTTTGCATGAAGAAACCCAGTTGCACTCCACCTGGCTGATCTGGAATACCTGAGAGCGTTTACTAGGATGTTATAACAACTGATCTAGAAAGGGCCTGGGGGCCCCTCCCCCACCACCCTACTCAAGTTTCTTTTTTTTTTTTTTTTTTTGCAGAAAATATGACTTTATTACAGGAATGCAGACATGTCTCTTACATCTAAGCTTTTTACTTATTTGCTGTTTGTTCCTTCATGTTATCGCTTTAATAAATCTTTTTATTGAAGTGATTTACAATGTGGTGCTAATTTCTGCTGTACAGAATGTGATTCAATTATATACATGCTCAGTCTCTCAGTAGGAGCCTCAGTTCGTGACCACATGGACTGCAGCCCTCCATCCACAGAATTCTCCAGGCAAGCACACTGGAGTGGGTTGCCATTTCCTCCTCCAGGGGATCTTCCCGACACAGGGATCGAACCCAGGTCTCCTGTGTCTCCTGTATTCATTGGTAGGCAGATTCTTTACCACCAAGCCACATGGGAATCAGTTATATGGGGGATGGCTCTCTATATATGAGAGTTAGACATGACTGACTGAGCACACACGAACACACACACATATATACGCTTTTTGTATATTCTTTTCCATTATGGTTTATCGTGGGATATTGAATACGGTCCCTGTGCTATACAGGAGGATATTATTGTTTATTCTGTACATAAAAACTTCCATCTGCTAACCCCAACCTCCCAAGTTTAAGTCAAAGGAAACTACTACCCTGTAAAGGCTTTAAAACACATCTGTCTTCAGCTTCTCTAAGCCATTATGAAAACCATACAGCTAATCGCTTGGCATATGACCCAGACCCTAAACTTGGGAGGTATTTCAAGTCTTCCTGTCCTGCAAAAAACCTTTTGGGCGTAATATGACGAACAGTTCTGGTCTCTGCGATTACCCCAGGCTCTTCTGCCAACATCCCAACCCAGCAAATCCACGTCCCTCTGTGCCTGGGCCCACCTCGCCCACACTTCCCCCAGCTGCTTCCAGGAAGTTGCTGAAGGACGGATCCCAGCAGACAACCCCAAATTCAAGGATGCCTGAAGGTTACAGCCTTACCGTGCAATCACATCTCACAGATGGACAAGTAATGCAGAAATAATAAGAATCACTTCCCGGGTAGGGGGATGAGTCAGGCGGCTCCAGGAATAGCTAGCAGACTTCCGTCTCCTATTACTGCTCGGCATCACCAGCAGAAGACTTCTGGGAGGGCATGGTGCCCTCACACATGTTCTCAGCCCAGAAATATTTGTCTTGAATCCTTTTCCAAATCTTCTCAAGCTGCAATAAACTCGACTTGAAATTTTTTTTCTTCCATTAGACAACTCAAAGTCTGGGCCAAAAACCCTACTGAAAATGTGTATTTATGAACTTGAAACTTTCGCTGGGGCTACCAGTATGAAATGCAGGGTACAGAAAGCCTCTCTTTCTGGCCAGATTTATGAGAACACGGCAGGCGGTCTGCACCATCGTGTGTTACGGTGGCGGATGGGCAAGTGCTACTGAAGGGCCATTGGTTATTATATTTGACAGAGAAAATGGGAAATTCTCCGAGGCCTGGGAAGGGACAAACTTAACCCATATGAATAAGGAGGGAGGAAGACCTATCTCCATGGCAATGACAAGCCAGTCAATGAAAGTTTGATGTCTCCCAAGACAAATGCAATAACAAATAATAGCCTCAACAACAACTCACACACACACACACACACACACACACACACACACACTACTTCACGGCAGGCACTGTTCTAAGAACCAGTTCACTTGGGAAGCCAGGCGCACCCTGCCTCCTCTTATCCACACACAACATACACTGACGCTTACACTCTGACGGGCCCTGTAGCAAACGAACCTACGCAACTTTGTTTAATCCGAAACATCCTAAATTAATGGCACCCTATTTCTGCCTAACATCTATTAATGACAGTTGTGAAATACTGAGACTTATTCATTCATCCATTCCGCAAATACTCATGGAATGCCATTTTTGACAAGCATGGAAGTAAGCAAACGTTAGGTCGAAAATAGTAGTGAGCTGAAGATTCAGGTAAGAAACGCAGTAAAAGACTAAACCAATAAAGCTTAATGTGGTCTTATTTTTATGAGAAATCAGAGGGTGGGGCAGACAGATGCTTTGCAAAGATCGTAAAGTCAGGCCCTGCGATGACCGGCCTGTGTCGGTGGCTTCTGCAGTCTGTTAAGCTTATATCTGCAAACGGGCTTAAGAGTTTTGAGAATCCCTATCCCTCAAAATAAGAAGAGAAATGGAGAAGGAAATGGCAACCCACTCCAGTGTTCTTGCCTAGAGAATCCCAGGGATGGGGGAGCCTGGTGGGCTGCCGTCTACGGGGTCGCACAGAGTCGGACACAACTGAAGCGACTTAGCATCAGCATCAGCATAGCATCCCTCAAAATAAAGTTTGTTTGACTCGTCTTTAAAGAAAGACCCTAAATAATGTAAATTTGTGTCAAATACAGGGACATTTGTTCCGCTATAAGGCAAACTTCTTGTCTAAATGATTACGTGCTCAGCCCAAGCACCGAGGGGAGTTCCGGTCCTTGAAATATGCACTCACAGGATTGATTGCCGTCTTTGCTGTGCAGCGCCTAGCGTGGCCTGAGGCAGGCGCTTGCACTAATGCACCTCTGGAACTTTCTCCCAGACCTTTAGCTATGACTGTGGGCAACTTGCAGAATAACAATAAAAGGTGTGTGTGGGTGCGTGCAAGCTTGTCTGGGTGCATGGGTATGTACACAGACGGACGGGAAGAAAATGACCCGAGAAGATCAGCTGAATATTAAATGTCAAAGCCAAGAGCAACTCTCAGCCTTTATTCAGAGGATCAAGTATAGGAAAAAGGAAATGAAAACTATAATTGCCGTAAGCCTGTGTCCATATCCTGGGTAAAATTTGCACACTTTACTGTATCTATTACCCCAACTACGGCAATTTCTTTTCCCCCAAAGCAATAATTAAGAAACTTAATTTATAGCAAGAATGAAAATGTCAAGATCCTCATTCTCTTAAATGGTGTCAAAGCTCTTAGGTTGTTCACTGAAGCTCCTTTCTTTTCTTGAATCCCCACAGTTAAGACAACCACCCAGGCCACCCCTCTGGTTTAAACACCATGCTCCAGAGTCCACTGTGCTCTTGAGATTTGACTCCAAGAGGACCTCAAGAAGACAACAGGGTAAGTGCTTGTGGAAAAGCCGTCACAACAAGCGTGGTGCTCCACAGCCTCGTAAGGCCACCCCTGGGGCAAGGCCCGTGACATCAGGCGTCCTGGACCTTGAACTTGGGAGACGACCACACTGCCGAGAGCAGAGCTAGCATGACTGCAGGCAAACCAACAAACCACTAGGGCTTTGTGTGTGTAACACACAGACACACACGTACACACACGCATGCACATACAATCATCATACAAACTCCTCTTCTATCTTTAACACTGAGACTAGCTAGCTAGTGTTTGATGCTCTCAAATTGTGGTGCAGTAGAGAAGATGCTTGAGAGCCCCTTGGACTGCAAGGAGATCAAACCAGTTAATCCTAAAGGAAATCAGTCCTGAACATTTCTCAGGAAAGACTGATGCTGAAGCTGAAGTTCCAATGCTTTGACCACCTGATGCGAAGGGCTGACTCGTTGAAAAAGACCCTGATGCTGGGAAAGATTGAGGGTAGGAGGAGAAGGGGATGACAGAGGATGAGATGGTTAGATAGCATCACTGACTCAGTGGACATGAATCTGAGAAAACTCCAGGAGATGGTGAAGGACAGGGAAGCCTGGCGTGATGCAGTCCGTGGAGTCACCAAGAGTCAGACATGACTTAGACACTGAACAAACAACAACAAAGCCAGTGATGTGGTCCTGAAGCCTCCTTACCCTTCACCAGAATTCTGCTTCACACGCTCACGCACACTCCCAGAACCCACTAGTGTGTGCTGCCATCTAATTTTAGCCAGCTGCCATCTGCATCAAAATATCAAGGGAGCACCCATGCAATATGCCCAGACTCTAAGTGTCTGTACACAAATAATTCCTTTTCACACCAGTGAGAAGAACAGATCTTCATACACCACAGATGTTTGCTGTTTTTCCTCCACCCGCTTAGGACTCAGAAGAACATGATCTGACTGAGTAAATCTCAACTCATGTGACTGTTAAATATTTTTTATGATGTACACATCTAAGAAAACAAAATGTTGGACTAGTTGGAAGTTCTAATGAAAACTGCACTTCAGAACATTTCTAGCTGTGATGTACCATCCCCAGAATAACTGAGAACATTTCAGGCTTAGGTGCCAACATGACCAAAGTTGGCTTGGAGAGCCAGTCCTCTCAAGTCAGCCCTTTGTAAGACATGCTTGAGGTCTCCTGTGGAGCCCGCGGGGTAAGTCTCCATCCTGCTGTGTTTCTCTGGGTCTGCTCTCTTCAGAGGATGAAGGGAACCTGCATCCCACCACACAGCCCCTCCATCCACCTCCCACCACACACGCTCCTGGTCAGACTGTTCTCCTTGAGATGCTTTGAGACAGAGAAAGGGAGAAAACAGTTTGGCTAAAATGAAGTGAATTTCCAGAACATTAGTACTTAGGGGGCATTTCCTCATCTGCTTCACTGCCGCCCTCCCCGTATCAGACCCTCTCCAGTTCTCTCTTTTAAACCCAGATGGTTAGAAGGTTCTGATTCACTGTCCTTTCTTGCCAAGTGAAAGCACATTTTACCATCCAGCAACCTGTAAAAGCCACTGTACAGCTGATAAAGGGCTGAGATTTGTAGGGTTCTTTCTTCTTACCACCATGAATCTAAATGTCTTTTTAAAATCTCTTATTTTTAGTACCATTTTTCTAATTGTTAATGACAGTTCCATCGCCTCCTCATCTTTTTTTATCTTCACAAGGTGCCTGTCTCTCGTTCAAAATCTTATGAGCCTCCTTATGTAAGGGGAAAAAAATGAAGTGCACATGAAGTGCCTTCTAACATAAACATATAAACAACTGTTATATCAGGTAAACTTGATGGATGAAATCTGATTCACACACTCTTTGCTGAAGCTTTGATGCTCAGAAATCATTTCAGAGAAATCGGAAATCCTTAAAAATCCAAGGAAAGTCAATCACCTCTAACCAAGGTATGAACCCAGGTCACAGACGTTTGGGGAAGGGAGCCACAAAGCAGAAGCTGAGTCACCATCAGCAGGGCTTCGTGAGTTACCAAAGACACTTGCGTGTCATGTAGTGAGGGCTATGCAAGTGCCAATTATTAATATTCGTGTTTTTATCAGTGCCCTGTTCTTCCTTGCTCTTGAGCAGAACTTTGTGTTTCATCAGGCGTGGTCTTGTCAAGCGAACGAGAAGCAGGGACTGGACTTTCCTCGTGTCAAAGAGAGTGAATTTCATTTCTAAATGTTCCGGGGTTATTTTACAGCACTCGCGTTGCTTTTCCTCTTATTGGCTTGGATCTCATGGATAATTCATTTAAAAGACTTAAGTGGTCCCTTATGGCTGGCATCCATTTTAATCTCTAAATTGACCACTCTTCTTGATTGAATTGAAGAGCGCAGGGACTGGATGATTTGGGCTTGAGTTAGTTACTTCATCCTCTGACCTTGGCCTGGGGGGTCTTAGCCAAGCAGCTCACAGCGAACAGCCTTGACCCAGCTCCCCAGACTCAGTCCCACAGACGGTGTCTAGCAGATATCTGTGCCCAGGGGTCTCGTTGTGACATTGGTGAGACCTCAGACAAGTACTCTGTTATCCACAGTGGCACTGCTGAAACTTCAGTGCAACATCTGCCGCACAGGAAGCCAAGTGCCAGCAACTCCAGAGAACACAGGGAAAAATCAAAGTGTCCTCGCCGACAAATTGTTTACCGTGCAATAAGGGAATAAGACATTGCCAAGTGAATAAATCAAAGCACAATGAATTCTAAAGTGTAAAAATAACAAACCTGACGCACAGGGAGGGGGGAGTGATTCCAACAGGAAGGGCTGAAGAGGTGCGTTTGTGGTGAGATGTTACAGCCCAGAACACTGTGTCCCCTCTCCCTTGCACCATGGGACCCACTGCAGAGAGCGGGAGACACGGGGCTCAGAGAAGCCATAGTGTTTCCCCTCTGGCCCAGAATGGATTTGGACAGCAATGGGTTTGGGTGATTTCACATATGAACCCGAGGACGGGCACAAAGGCTTTGCCAAGAAGTTGTTCAGTTGCTCAGTTGTGTCCAACTCTGTGACCCCATAGACTGCAGCATACCAGGCTTCCCTGTCCTTCACCATCTCCTGGAGTTTGTCCATTGAGTCGGTGATGCCATCCATCCATCTCATCCTCATTTGTCCCCTTCTCCTCCTGCCTTCAATCTTTCCCAGCATCAGGGTCTTTTCCAATGAGTCAGCTCTTTGCATCAGGTGGTCAAAGGATTGGAGTTTCAGCTTCAGCAGCAGTCCTTCCAATGAATATTGAGGGCTGATTTCCTTTAGGATGGACTGGTTTGATTTCCTCACCGTCCAAGGGACTCTCAAGAATCTTCTCCAGCACCACAGTTCGAAAACATCAAATGCCAAGAAGTACAAAAGATAAAACCAGCTCTTTATGAGAGGGAGACTGCTGTCCACCCCCGAGTCCGATACACGTTCTCATCTCTACCACCAGAGGCTTGCCATCTAGTTCCCATACCTCAGGTATGGGTAAGACAAGCTTAGCAAAGTACAGAAATCTCTTTGCATTAAGTTATGAAAGACCTGTTACACAGATAATGTCTGCTTGTAATGTAATTTTATATTCTTTGTCTTTGAGTTATTTTGATTTTGATTAATACACTCTTCTGATTATAAATGTAATACATGCTAATGTATGACATTAGTTAAATATATTAGAAGCATAACAAAATATTTTAAATCACCTATAATCCCTTCACACAGAACTTATCACCCTTTTACATTATGATGCATTTTCTTCTGGGCTTCCCTGGTGGCTCAGATGGTAAAGAATCTGCCTGCAATGCAGAAGACCTGATCCCTGGGTTGGGAAGATCCCCCAGAGGAGGGCATGGCTACCGACACCAGTATTCTTGTCAGAAGAATTCCATGGACAGAGGAGCCTGGAGGGCTATAGTCCATGGGGTTGCATTTTCTTCTAGCTTTTGCTTATGTCAATTAATTAATTAATGAGCCTTTACTTATTAATTAATGTTGGCATCATATAAATGAGTCTCTGTAAGTACTGCTGGAGGTTACCTTTAGCAACTCTACATCTCATGATTTTAAACTTGCAAATGTGGCAGGATATACGTGTCCATTAGGAAAAAGATGATAGAGTAGATAAAATGAAACACAAAATATTTAATTCATGACATATGATAATCCTAAGGGAAAACAAGTGATAACAATAAAATTCTTAAGATATTAAAAATAAAGTAGCTTTTAAGTGACAACTAGGATCTATAACTAGAAAGAGAAAGGGACGTGGGAGTGAATTCCTTTGTTTTAAAGATAACTGAAGCATCTCCTTCCTGCTAAGCAAACCTGGTGTTCCACAACAAAGGATGCATCTTCCCCCACCAAGTGCTGGAGAAGAACTGAGACCCCTCCTGAGGACAGAGCCTCAGACAGACCCTCCTCTGCCAGAGTTGATCTCCCCTCTTCTTACCAAGAAAACTGTGTTCAGGGTGAGCGGTCAAGGGAGCTCTCGGAGGGAACTGGAGCCGTAAACTAAGCATACTCAGCTCCTACTTCTGTTTGGTGAGCAAACCGCCTCCAAGAACTCCTCCCTGGCGACCTGGAGCTCATGCTGGACACTCCTGGGTTCCTCCCGGGACGGCCCCTTGGGCCACTTCCCCATGCCCTGAGAGGTGGGTGCAGGTGATGCGCTGAGCCAAGGTTCCACCAGATGTCTGCTAGCACGCTGTCAGCAGCATGGAGGGGAGAAGGGGCCAGGGCAAGACAGTCCCTCTGCTCCCAAGAACCACCCCCATGTCTGACTTCCGGGTTCCGCCCTCATGGCAGAGCCGCCTCCAGGCCAGCCAATCACAGCGCAGGCTTCCCCGTCTCGGTCCTCACCGGGTGCGCGGTTAACCTGGTGTGTCAACCTGACCAGGCCACAGTACCCTAATTGGATCAGACACGCTTTGGATGGTGCTGTGAAATATTTTGAGAGGAGGTTACCATTTGCATCAGTAGCTCTGAGTAAAGCAGATCACCCTCCTCCATGCGGGCGGGCCTCATCCAGGCAGCAGAAGGCCTTAGAAGAATCACTGAGCTCCTCAGAAGAAGGAGCTCTGCCTGTAGACGGGCTTTGGACTCCACGTGCAGCATCCAGTCTTCCCTGGTCTCCAGCGTGCAGCATCCAGTCTTCCCTGGTCTCCAGCGTGCTGGCTGCCCTGTAGATTTCACCGGGACAGGTCCACCGGCTCATGGGCCAAATCCGTTTCTTTTTCCTCTTCATCCTTCCCTTCCGCCTGCTTCCTCTTCTCTTTCTCCTCCTTCTTATTCTTCTTTCTCTCTTAATATGTATGTATATACGTTTCAAGTTTGATGAATTCAAAATTGCTAAAAGTAAGATTCCAGCAGGACTTGTATAGATCTATTTAGGGGACACCAAAATTAACTTTTCATAAGAAAATCTAGAAGAAAATACACCGTAACATAAAAGGATGGTACTTTCTGGGGGGAGAGGTCATGAGTGATTTTATTTTGTTATGCTTTTACTGTGTTTAACAATATGGTATGCTAACATACATCACATTTATGATTAGAAGACTATTAATAAAAATAATTTGTAAAGACAAAGAATACAACCTATTGGTCCTGTTTCTCTAGGGAACCTGGACTCCTAAACTTCACCAGAACCAGCATTTCCCGCCACTCATTTGTCCTCAAACCACCCTGGCACAAATCCCTCTGTTTCCAGCAGAACCCATGGGGTAGGTCAGACTTGATTGGGATAAAAAGCACAAAAATTATCATTTCCATGTCACTGGTGATAAAAATCAGGCTCATGAAGTCTGAGTGAGTCCCTCGAGTCCCAGATCCTTGCCTGGAGAGAGTGACCTCCTGCAAGCTAGAGCTCCCCACGGCATCACGGGACCCTGACCACGGCAGTCTCTACATCCCCCACGACCAGGAACTGAGGGCACGTGGCTCCTCACCCCCAACCAGCGTGCTGTACTCCTAAAGCCACCCCACCCTCCTCCACAGCAGTGTGAGAGCCTGGGGCCCCCAAAGGAAGAAATGCTCTTCTTGAAAATGCCTCCAATGCTATTATCTGAGATAGTTTCAAGGCCATTAGTCCTGCACTGAATCGCCTTTCTGCCGGGGAGGAAAAGATTGCTGGGCACCTAGAAAGGTTTGGATCCTATACTCTAGGAAGACACAGTCAGAGTTCTTAATTATTCCACCTCATCCCCTGCCTCTATCAGGGGTGGATTACCTCAGTCTAATCCCAGAGCGGAAATAAAAGTTGTAAAGAAATTCTGAGCAAAGTCAGTTGCAAAGACAAAAACTGTGAGCATCCCTTCTTCCCACAGATTCAATCACTGGTGCAAGACCCACAAGGAGCTTCAGAAATTTAAATCAGACTGTGTGCAATTAATGACCAGAAACTCCAATTTCATGTTAATTAGTTTTAATTAAATTTTTTTTCTTTGCTTATCTACTAGGGCTTATTGTCAGAGGCCCAGCAATGTCGTCCTTGAACCCCCTGCATCCTAGGCTTTACCTTTGCAGCTGAACAATCAAATGTCCAAATTCTCCAAATGGTACTTGAGTGGCCCCCTGGGGGCAAGGAGGAACCTGGTCATGGGGCAGAAAGAGGGACATAATGGCAGATGCTGTAAGTTACCCATGAAGATGATACCCAAGAGGCTGGGAATTCATTTCAGACTGTCAAGGAACTAAGCCAAATTTCTCATCCTAACACAGCATTAAACATTTCCCCCAAACTTCCCAAGGTGACCACCATAATGTGGTTGAGACAACAGACATCAAAAAATTGGAGGGTTATAGATGGAACCACTTACCCCATCTATCAAGCCCTGTAACGTCCTGCCCTTCAAGGAAATAAGGAAGGAAAGCACCTGTTTGTTTCTTGATGTCTGGGTAGCAGAGGGCTGCTTGGGGATGGTAAAGGATGAGGGGCATCCGTTCATTTGGGAATAAGAGGCCATCCTGCCAACAATCGGGAAAGGAGTAAGTTGGGAAACACGCCACCTTTTCCCACCGCATGAGCGTTGACAAGAGGCCACAAACAGACTGAAGACACTAACTCACTTCTCCAAACAACAGAACGTACTCTCAGCCACAGTTCTATTCTATAAACATTGTCATTCGTGCATTTTTCTCTCGTGTGCATCTTGAGGAAGGGCAGCAAGAGGCATCTCTCTTGTCTCTCCTGTAACTGAGGATGTTAGCCAGTGTTCTAGAGCACGGCACGACTGTGCCAGTCTTAAGGAACACAAACACTCATCTTCGCATCTAATCAAAGCTCTCACTCAGGGTTTACAGGCATCCATTTTATTTTATTGTATTGTTGAGGGTTCTGTCAACACAGCCTGATCAGCAGAGCTAGTTTTCCCCTGAGCGCCCTAGTAATGACTCTTCTAAGGTAACAGCTGTGGGCCCATAGAGCCCGTGTATTTCTGTGGAAGCCGCGGTTGTTTGGAAGGTCAGTCATCAAATGGGGCTCATTTTTCACTGGAGACAAAGGTGGCAGTGCCAAGGTCTTTTCAATTTGTCTGGAATTAGGCTACTTGGTAGGAGCGATCATGTGTTTACTGGAGTTTGGTTTTTTTTCTCTAAATATGGTAGAAGATTTATATCTTTAAAAACTCATGAAACACTGACAAAGCAGCAAAGTTGTAATGAGGTTTACAAAACAAATGATCGTGCAGAAGTTACGGCTGTTGGTAGAAAAGATAATGATCCTCATTAAAAAGATCTTATTATTTCAAAATTTATAATTTATACTAGAATTATTATAGTTAATGAGACATTAAGCCTATTAGGTTAGAAAGAGAGGTAACAGTATAATAAAAATATTTTACTCTGTGTTTTTTACTTTAAGAAAGTTCAAGGAAACCACATTATCGCTATTAATAGTTTGAAGCCATTAAGCATAGAAATGGGCTCATAGTATGTATGATGCTTCAATTATGGACACACGACTTTTGCTTAGACAAGTGATTTTGTTGTTTGTTTATTTGTTGATTATTCCTCCCTCTTCTTCTTTTTTCAGATAACCAGTGTTAACCAACTGGCATAATTTTATTCATAGCTTGCTCCATGAGTCATATAATCATGGCATATATATACACATAGATGTGTGTGCTCAGTTGCTCAGTCATGTGGAACTCTTTATGACCCTATGGACTATAGCCCACCAGACTCCTCTGTCCATGGAACTTTTCAGGCAAGAAAACTGGAGTAGGTTGCCATTCCCTTCTCCAGGGGATCTTCCCAATCCAGGGATCAAACCCATGTCTCTTTCATCTCCTGCATGGGCAGGCGGATTCTTTACCATTGCACCACCTGGGAAGCCCATATATATTCATCTAAAATATGAATGTTTAGGAAAGGTGAATTCCTTCTGCTTCTGTGTCTCTGAAGACACCCTATGTCACCTTTGTTTTTAGAAGATATTTTTGCTGAGTATAGATTTATAAGTTGTTTTATCATTTGCCCTGTTTTCAGTGACAAGTGCGCTGTTTCCCAATTTTTGTTCTTCTGTACAGATAGGGTTACTTTTTTCACTTCTTTTAAGGTTTTCTTTTTCGCATTGGCTTTAGATAATTCCATTATGATGTTTCTTGGTGGTTTCTTCATGCTATGATTCTTGTATATTTATAGTTTTTTATATTACCACCTTTCCTTCAAATATTTTTCTCTCTTGCTCAAACTCCATTGGAGATTCCAACTAAGTGTCTATTATATTGTTTGTTTGAGTTAACCCACAATTCACAGATGCTCTTTTCATTTAAATATCTTCCCCCTGTGTTTTGTTTTGTATAGTTTCCACTGCTATGTCTTTCAGTACGGTAATCATCCCTTCTGCCATGTCTAATCTGTTAATTCAGTCCAGTCTATTTCATTGCAAACATTATAGTTTCTCTATATATAAATTCAGTTTATAGAGAGAGAAAAGTCCCATATCTCCATGGCTCCACTTAATTTTTTTTTAAATATACAGTTATAATAACTTTTAAATGTATTTTCCTGCTAACTCTAACATCTTGGTCAATTCTGGGTCAGTTTTAATTTCACAAATTTTCTTCCCTTAAGTGTCCTGCTTCTTTGTATGCCTGACAGTGCAAATTTTATCTTGAGTGTAGAATAGTTTTTATTCTTGTAAATATTTCTTGTAAAAAAATTCTTGTGAAAAATCCCTCACAGCTTGATTGTTTCAGATCCTGTATATGAGTGATTTTTCGAGTGTGTCTGGAGAAGGGCACTGTCGAGGGCCAATCATCCCACCACAGAGGCACAACCTGTCTGAGCGGTCAACTCAGTGCCCGACGAGTGGACTGTTCCCGGATGGCTGGTGTTATTCAGGTAGTCTGCCCACTTACCTGCGCCGATCTGAACTTTGCTGACTAATTACGAGGGGACTCTGCTCTAACCTTCAGGGTCTTCTTGCTTCGTGGCTTTCTGCTTCCAAGTGCTCCGTCCTGCAGCGGCTTTGACTGCCCTAGGCTTTGCTTCATTTCCTTGACTCAGAGAGCCTCCTGGGCTTCCCCTCTGTGTGCCGCAGCCTGAAAATTCTCTCAAGACCACAGGCTGAGCACTTTGAGCACCGTGTCTTACTCTCATTTCTCTAGGATCCTCGTATTTGTTGCCTGATGTCCAGAGTCTAAAAAGAACATCACGTCTTATGTTTTGTTTTGTTTTGCTTTGCTGGTTGTTTCAGGCAGGACGATCCATCTGTTGTGGTGGTGTTTTTTTAGCCACTAAGCTGTGTCCAACTCTTTGCAACCCCACGGACTGCAACACACCAGGCTTCCTTGTCCTTCATCATCTCCCAGAGTTGGTTCAAACTCACGTCCACTGAGTCAGTGATGCCATCCAACCATCTCATCTTCTGTTGCCCCCTTCTCCTCCAGCCCTCAATCTTTCCCAGCATCAGGGTCTTTTTCAATGAGTAGGCTCTTCGCATCAGGTGGCCAAAGTATTGGAGCTTCAGCTTCTGCATCAATCTAATCCCTGTCATTCCTGAAGAGGAGTGCTCTGTATAATAAAATTTATGACTGATGGTCACAGGAAGGCAATGATATTGAAGCAATCGGGTCAATGAGTAAACTGTGGTTTAATTCTTTCTACTAATTTCCTAAATTTTTTTAGAAAATTATCTGCAATTCTCTGGATAAAATGTTCTTGAAATAATAAAAATATGTTAATAAAGACAGTGTGACAGTAAAGTCACGTGAAGTTAGACACTAAGTTACATAGAGAGATTCTTTTGTTTCTCGGTGTTTCCCATACTGTGATTCTTCAACCTGAGCTGAAGGAGGGGCCATTAAGGATCATACCCAAGAGTATGATTGACCCATATCTTTACTACTATTTGCAGTATCAAGCTTCTGGCAAAGTTGGGTCAACTCCCATAAAATGTGAGGTTTTCCTGCTCTCTTTTGCTGGATGATCATTTGTTGGGTCATTTGAGGTACAGCAGTTGCACAGAAGCATTTAAGACTTCAGAGATGACATATTAGCATACCACAGCACAGACAAATACCAGGAGAAGGATTATTACCAGATTTGCAGTCTCTGTCCCAGCAAGGAGCTGAGAGTGACCAGACTAGCTAAAGATCACATTCTCCATCTGAAAAGCCTGTAGAACCAAATATAGGGTTATAAGCAAAATTGTATACTGTTATGATTGATTTGTTTGCATTCCAGATCATTTTTTAACATTAAAGATCCAAGCAAAGCCTTTACAGATACGAACAGAGCATTCTTGTCCTCTGCCCTCTTCCATGAATCTCTCAAGGAAGGATTTATATGCTTTTGGTGGGATTATCTATTCTGTCTTCTAGTCTTTAAATCATGGCAAGCAAGATTCTCCTTAATTTCTTGGCCTTTTGTAAAACATAAAACATGAGATGAAGCCACTTGGAGGAGAAAACAATCCATAAATTTAGAGTGAGTAGTTTGGGTTTTTAAATCAAAGTCCAGACTTTCTCCTTCTTCAGTTGAATTTTCAAATGACCTATTTTCTAGAAGAGAAACTGCTGGATCAAAATGAATGCTAGATCCTGTCATGAAGGTAGGTATCAGTTTACCAAAGCAGCAAGTTTCAATCCAGTTTCAATCCAGTTTGACAGCAAGCACTCAACGATCTGGTTTTGGCCAAAACAGGATGGTCTGATGATGTCATAATGATTTGATGCCACATCCAAGAACGTTTCAGTGCCAGGCAGCAAACTTTTTAGTATCACAACGATTAGGTAGATCAAAAGCAGACTAAAAGTAATGTGACCTACCCACAAGGTCTGGGAAGGAGATATAGCCTCCAATACATACCCTAGTCCTCTTCAAGTTCTTTTTTTTTTTTTAATTTCAGCTACTAAAGTTAGCTCCCACAAAGGCCCTCAGGTCTCGTTTTGACTGGAGATATGAACTTCCTTTTCTAGAGATGCAAAGTAATTTTCTTTTTTAGATTTCTTGCTGTTGCGGTGGCCATCAAAAAGTTAGCAAAGGTGAGTTCAAGTACCCAAGAAACCAACTGATTAATTATAAGAAGCTAGAACCAAGCGAAACTGAGTGGCTCCAGAGGTAAATGTGTACAAATGCAACAGTCAGTTTGGTGATGTGTTTTAGCAAGTACAGTGTGGCCAGAGGCTGGGCCCAGAGAAGGGACCAGAAGTGGAAAGGGCAACACGAAGGATTGAGCCTTGTAAGTAACACAGGTCAAGTAGCTTTAACCCAGCTAGAGAAGAAAGAAGATAAATAGCTGGAGAAATAAAAGAACAAAAGAATTCAGGTTAGAGCATGACAGTCTGTAGTCTTGTTCTGTGGGACTCAGTTGGAAGATATCTATACTCTATACAATCATCAACTTGGTCAAAAGTTCCGAGTAGAAGCCTTCTGAAGATCATCTTCTTCTTGGGGGTTTCTAAGGCCCCTCAGCTTAAGGCCTCCAAGACAGTTTTAATTAAGACACATGAGCCACCTGATGTGAAGAGCCAGCTCATTGGGAAAAGACCCTGGGAAAAACTGAAGGCAAAGGAGAAGGGGAGAGCAGAGGATGAGATGGTTGGATGGCATCACCGACTCGATGGACATGAATTGAGCAAACTCCAGGAGAGAGTGAAGGACAGGGAAGCCTGGTGTGCTGCAGTCCATGGGGCTGCAAAGTGTTGGACATGATTTAGTGACTGAGCAACAACGACAAGACACACGAATCCAAAAAATCAATCCCTTGGAATTTTATTGCTGTTCTAGTTGTTAATAGTACTTGATAACATCCTTTCCAGTGGGCTTTGGGGATTGTCTCCATTTAATGTCTCTTTCAGAAGACTGGGTTTCCAGATATTAGAATATAAAGTTTGTTTAAGAGGATAATGAGGAAAAGCTGCTTGTACCTGTTAACACAACTGGTGTACCACGTGAATTCCTGCAGCATTTGACCATGTCTACTCCCATAGTGTGGAGCCTAGAATTGTAAGTGATATTCACAAATACCTGGGCCATCCTGTTACTAATTTCTGGGCACAGAGACCATGAGTCCTGGAGGCAGATGACCTCATTGTCATGAAAGTCAATGGCAATCCTTTAAATCATGGAAGGCTTAGAAGCCCTCAGAGCTCTACTAATTTGAATTTTAGAGCTCTTTTTGTTCTCTCTTCTTTTCTTGGAGATTCCTTTTTTTTTTTTCTTCCTTCCTTTCTTCCTTTCCTTAAGATTGGAGATGATATACACAGTAATGAGGCTTCAGGGCTTTGCAAAGCTCTTTAAGAATAGTCCTGAGAAAATGGAATTTCCTGTGGTTGACACATTCCAGTTCCCAATTGGGAACACAAAATCAAAGGAAAAAATTGCTGTTGTAAGAGTTATCCCACTGCTGGCATATACCCTGAGAAACCATAATTCAGAAAGACACATGCAGCCCAGTGTTCATTGCAGCACTGTTTACAATAGTCAGGACATGGAAGAGACCTAGATGTCCATCAACAGGTGAATAAATAAAGTCATGGTACAAATATATGGTGGAATATTACTCAGCCGTTAAAAGGAACGGATTTGAGTCAGCTGAAGTGTGGTGGGTGAAGCTAGAGTCTGTTATACAGAGTGAAGTAAGTCAGGAAGAGAAAAACAAATATCTTGTATTACTGCATACATATATAAATACACTGCATAGAAAAATGGCTCATCAGTACCACCAGCAGGAACAGAGACTCAGATGCAGAGCATGGGCTTGTGGACACAGTAGGGGAAGGAGAGGGTGGGACAGCTGCGAGAGTAGCACAGACCTATACACACCACCATATGTGAGCCAGAGGGCTAGCGGGGAGCTGCTGCGCGACGCAGGGAGCTCAGAGCAGTGTTCTGTGATGACCTGGATGGATGGGATGCGGGGTGGGACAGGAGCGAGGTTCAGCAGGGAGTGGAGAGAGATATATACACACTTATGGCTGAGTCATGTTGTTGTACAGCAGAGACCAACACAACATTGTAAAGTAATTATCCTCCGATTGAAACAAAAAAATAGAAGAATTATAGCATTTCAGAAAGGAAAGACTTCAGTCCATCCCCAAAATAATCAGTGTTCAAAAGATACATTCAAACTCAGTTATAGAGAACAGCTGCAGGACATTTACTTGGAGATGAGCCAAAGAGCCCTGAGATTTGGGTTCTCACTCATGTCCCACCTTTACTCACATTTACCATCGCACCAAACTTCCACTGGTGACAAATGAAATATATGTTTCAGAGCGCCCACCAACCTTAACAATTTTAGTGGCATTTCTCCGTCAGTGTTGACTGAACACATTAGCCATCTTTCCATCCTAGGGTGGGGAGCTAATGTCTTGCATTCTATTATAGCCTCTGTGCGTCTCTCCAAAGACTTGGCTTCCTGGTATACTATGAGGGTTGCAATCCCAGTGGGGGCCGCCTTTCTGACTAATAACCAGCCAGGGCACTGCCTTCAGCCTCATGGTATCCCCTTTGTACGAGCATCTACTTTGCGACAGCCTCAGAGCATGCAAACACTCTTTGATTTGCTGCCCATTCTTAATCAGGGTTCCCACTAAGCTTAAGAACGCTCTGCAGTCAAAAATCATAGATTATCTCACAAGCATAGCTACTTCCAGTGTATATATCAAACTTATTATCTCCATTCTGCCCTTCTGGGTGAAGTAAGATTTTCAGCTTAACTCTTGTGTTATTTTCCTGTTTCAGTCTTAAGAAATGACCCATCAACAACCATGAGTAAGTCTGAGGTTTCTGGGAGCCGTCTTATAAATATATTGAGGGTATAGATAGTTCACAAATGGAGATTACGGAGTCAAAGCTTTCTCCCTTTTTAAAGCAATAGAGAAACATAGTAAGATCCACAGGAGAAATGCATGGCAATATGTGAGGAACTGGAGAAATAACAGAATTTTGTAGGATATAAGCCTGCTTGCTGAGAAATACCATGTCATCTTGTCTCAGTGATAAACAAAGGATGCACTCCATGAAAGACCAACACAATCAGAGGGGACCCCAAAGCCAAGCCAGTTCCCGCAGCTTA
The DNA here is from genome assembly GCF_029407905.1 of Bubalus kerabau. Lineage (NCBI taxonomy): Eukaryota > Metazoa > Chordata > Mammalia > Artiodactyla > Bovidae > Bubalus > Bubalus kerabau. The sequence goes on along the minus strand of NC_073632.1, from coordinate 107,413,165 downwards.
GACACTGTGTGTAGGACTTCACCACCGAGTCAGGAGAAGCACTGGACAGCTCCTGGTCACCAATGATCCCCATGAAGCTGCATCAGAACCTGAAGGGCTTTGTCTCTCACGTAAAAATATGTAAAAATGATTCCACAGGCACCAAGTGGGAGGTTGATAAAAGGCTAATTCTGACTCACAGAAAGCCTGTTAATGTTTAGGGTTTGGAAACAGATAACTGGTTACCCAGGACTTAAGTCACATCGCAGCATCAGAGAATTTGGGAAGCCTCTGTCTGCAATGAGACCCAGAAAACTCCTGAATTGTGTCTTAGTGACTGGTGGGGACACATTTTGAAGGTTCAGGAGTCTGTGATAAATGAAGGATTGACCTCCATAGGATACAGCATGTCCTGGGTAATGAAGTTACTGTAACAGAATTGTAACTCCTCTTCGAAAACCTTCTGCCCTTTCTGAGCTAAAAAACAGTAAGTGGACAGATGGAATCTGTCTTAAAGTTTATGAGCTTACCTCATCTTTCCAACACAACAAAAGGTCATCAACATATTATATGGGAATAAATCACAGGGAAATTTAAGGTCCTTGAGGTCAAAGTTGAGAAAAACTGATACTGTTTCAGTTCACCCTTGCGGCAAAACTGTAGATATGTTGTCGATTTTCCCAGGAGAAGCAAACCAACATTTGCTATACTGATAACAGGCGCTGTGGAAGAGAGCAACACAGTGTGCAAATATGAAACACACACTCTCAGCAGCAGCAGAGACAAACTAGCACGAGCGTTGGGTGCTACAGGCAAGGAGGGGATGCCTATTCTATTTATGGTCCAGGGGTCCTAAAGAAATCTACATCTCTAAGCAGCAGGGGGTTTTGTTTTACCCTCTGTGTTTGACTTGGTTGCTGTTGTTGTTGGCTGTACTGTATCACCAGGACTGTGGTGTGTTGTAAGAACTGGAGCCCAGCATGATGAGTCCTTTCTCTATAGGACCTTTGACTATTGACTTTGGTCCTTCTTTAGATTCAGCTTTACGAGGGCATTGTATGAGTTTGAGTAGAGAATGCTTCATTTTATTTCTTCATCTTCTTAGCTTATGTAGGTCAGTTTTTTTATAAACATCCTTACTGCTTATGGTATCTATAAGTGTCTTTAACAAGTCTTATTTCCTCTGGCTTCTTAAAAAATTAAGATATGATTCACACATCATAGGGCTTCCCTGGTGACTCAGCTGGTAAAGAATCCACCTGCAGTGCGGGAGACCTGGGTTCAATCCCTGGGTTGGGAAGATCTTCTGGAGAAAGGAACGGCTACCCACTCTAGTATTGTGGCCACTCATCATTTTAAAATATACAAATTCAATGGTTTAGTACATTCACTATGCTCGAAGACCATCACTATAATCTAATTTTACAATTTTTCCTAAAAGAAACCCATACTTGTTAGCAGTCAGTCCCAAATCCAGTCTCCACCCATCCCCTGGAAAACGCAAACCTAATCACCTTTCTGTCTCTCTGGATTTCCCTGCACTGGACATTTCATATAAATGGAATACACAGTGTGTACCCATTTCTGTCTGGCTTTGTTCACACAGCTTACTGTTTTCAAGGCTCATCCATGTTGTAACATGCATACCTACTTCATTCCTTTTTACGGCTGATCAAAGACAGACACAGATGGGTACACACCACTTTCACATTGGCTTCCCTGGTGGCTCAGACAGTAAAGACTCTGCCAGCAATGCGAGAGACCTGGATGCAATCCCTGAGCTAGGAAGATCCCCTGAAGAAGGAAATGGCAACCCACTCCAGTATTCTTGCCTGGAAAATCCCATGGACAGAGGAGCCTGGGGGATGATAGTCCATGGGGCCCCAAATAGTCAGACACAACTGAGCAACTAACACACACACACATACACACACACACACACACTTACCCATCCATCACTTGATGGACATTTGAACAGGAGAAGGAAATGGCAACCCACTCCAGTACTTTTGTCTGGAAAATCCCATGGATGGAGGAGCCTGGTCAGCTACAGTCCATGGGGTTGCAAAGAGTCAGGCATGACTGAGCAAAACTTCTTTCTTTCTTTTCCTATCATGAATAATGCTGCTAATGAACATTTATGAAATATTCATAATGAACACTTCCATACAGGTTTATGTATAAATGGGTTTTCACATCTCTTGGTTATATACCTAGTAGTAGCCGTAGTGGAATTGCTATGTCATGTAGAAATTCTACATTTAACTTTTTGAGGAACTGCTACACTGTTAAACTCCCCACTGTGCCTGCATCATTGCACATCCCTATATGAGGGTTCCAATTTCTCCACAGCCTCACCAGCACTGGCCTGATGTCAATGATGATGATGATGAAGGTGAGGTGTGCTATCCTAGTGACTGGGAAGTGGTATATCATTGTGGTTCTGATTTTCATTTTCCTAATGATGAATGGTGTTGGGCTTCCCTGAGAGCTCAGTTAGTAAAGAATCCGCTTCCAATGCAGGAGACCCTGGTTCAATCACTGGGTTGGGAAGATCCCCTGGAGAAGAGATAGACTCCGCTCCTGGTGGCTCAGTTGGTAAAGAATCCGCCTGCAATGCAGGAGACCCTGGTTCGATTCCTGGGTTGGGAAGATCCCCTGGAGAAGGGATAGACTACCCACTTCTGGTGGCTCAGCTGGTAAAGAATCTGCCTGCAGTGCAGGAGACCTGGGTTCAATCCCTGGGTTGGGAAGATCCCCTGGAGAAGGGAAAGGCTGCCCACTCCAGTATTCTGGCCTTGAGAATTCCACGGACTGTATAGTCCATAGGGTTGCAAAGAGTTGGACACAACTAAGCGACTTTCACATCAGCCATGTTGAACTACTATTTCATGACTTTGCTTGTCATTTCCTCATTGTTGTTGGAGAAATATCTATTCAAACTTTTTGCCCATTTTTTAATTGAGTGATTTATTTGCCTTTTTATTGTGGTAAGGATTTTTTAATATGTTCTGAATACTACATCATGGCATCTGGGCCCATCACCTCATGGCAAATAGATGGGGAAACAGTGGAAACAGAGGCTGACTTTATTTTTCTGGGCTCCAAAATCATTGCAGATGGTGATTGCAGCCATGAAATTAAAAGATGCTTACTCCTTGGAAGGAAAGTTATGACCAACCTAGATAGCATATTAAAAAGCAGAGACATTACTTTGTCAACAAAGGTCCATCTAGTCAAGGCTATGGTTTTTCCAGTAGTCATGTATGGGTGTGAGAGTTGGACTGTGAAGAAAGCTGAGTGCCGAAGAATTAACGCTTTTGAACTGTGGTGTTGGAGAAGACTCTTGAGAGTCCCTTGGGCTGCAAGGAGATCCAACCAGTCCATCCTAAAGGAGATCAGTCCTGGGTGTTCATTGGAAGAACTGATGTTGAAGCTGAAATTCCAATATTTTGGCCACCTGATGTGAAGAGCTGACTCATTTGAGAAGAGCCTGATGCTGGGAAAGATTGAAGGCGGAAGAGAATGGGGACAACAGAGGATGAGATGGTTGGATGGCATCACCAACTCAATGGACATGGGTTTGGGTGGAGTTGGTGATGGACAGAGAGGCCTGGCGTCCTGCGGTTCACGGGGTCACAAAGAGTCAGACACAACTGAGCGACTAAACTGAACTGAACTGAATACTAGATCTTTATACAGATACACAGACTTACAAATATTTTTTCTCTCTGTGAATTTTTTTTCACTTCCTTTCTGAACAAATTCATCAAATAAGTCATCCATAAGCCTATAAATCTTCTCCATAAAGCAAGTTTGCTTGTTTACAGAAATTCTAGGAACTTGTACTGTGCTTAGTCACTCAGTCATGTCTGTGTTTGTGACCTCATGGACTGTAGCCAGCCAGGCTCATCTGTCCATGTGGGATTCTCCAGGCAAGAATACTGGAGAGAGTTGCCATGACTTCCTCCAGTGGATCTTCCTGACCCAGGGATCAAACCCAAATGCCCTGCATTGCAGGCAGATTCTTTACCATCTGAGCCACAAGGGAAGCCCTCTAGGAACCCAGTCCTTTTATAAAATATTATTACAATATTCATTAATTTAAAAAGTAGCACTTTTTCCATGTGAAATGTCAACTGTTATCTAAACTTTAATATTGAAAGAAAGGTGAAAAGAGGTGAATGATTACAAGAAATAGTGAATTTTCATATTAAACAAATAGAAGGCATATTATTAGACAATCTAACTATACAAATACCATAGACCCATACAGTATTTCTCTCAGTTCAGTTCATTAAACAGCCTTATGAGACAGTAAAGGATTCTATTAACTTTCCTGTATGCTAAATGAAAATTTTAAGAAGCAATTATTCCTGTGTCCAATGAGTGACACTGTAAAACCAGCAAGTCCTACATCAAGAACTAAACTCTGTCCCATGGTTGTTCTGAGCTAAGAACCCAGGCCTTCTAATTAGGTTGAAAGGCTCAACTCTGAGCTGAGAATGGAGGGCCCTTGGGCACCTGGAAAAAGATGTGGAGACTTGTCTCTGACAGTGAAAGTGCCTGTCATCGTACACAGCAATTTTGTTCCTCGAGGCATATGTAAATTGTGCTATTTTCAATCAAATCTGTTTTACATGTACCAGAAGTTTTGCTATTTAAAAATATATTAAATCCTTTTAAAAACAAAGAACACTTTGTGAATAAAAATTGCTTTTCAATTAATCTGTACTGTAAGTTTGGATTTTCAAATATTGCCCTTTCTTAAAATTGGACACATCCTGCAATGAGATGACAGCTGAACAATGCAGATTATTCTGCAAAGATGGAAAACAGGGGGTCAGCATGTACTTGGGGGTAGCTTCGGTTTCTGTATTTTGAGGAATGTTTTGGGTCTGGAAAAAATTCAGAGATGAGCAGCTACAATGATTAACTTAATGGAAATTAAGACCCTCGAGACAACCTTAGTGAATTCAAGCTTACTTCACTTGAAACAGAGGAAGCTAAGGTTCTATTTGTTCCCTATCTTCAAAAATACACAATAAAGGGTAAAGGTTTATGGTAAAAAGAAATAAGCAAGAAGAAAGCAAAGCATTATTATGATTAAGTAAGGATAAGTATAAATAAGAGCAAACAGTACAAAGAAATGTAATGACAAAAACTGGCTACTCTGGGAGGTTACGAGTAAAATCTGTTTAAAACTTCCCATGATGTTTGTAGAACACTACATTGCTTTGTGTAATATTATAATTTATAGAATAATGTAATTCTGTAATATTAATATTACAATAAGGTTATATATAATTTAGATGGGAAAAACATGAGACGGCTTAGATAGAAGTGTTTAAGCAGCCATGGACAAGAAAACTGAAGAGGAAAAATTATTCTTTTCAAATCATCTTCCTTCTGACTCTTCTATGCTTCTTTTTGCACCCCATCAGCCTCAAGGATCCCGACATTATTTCTTCCTTGCATCAGCTGGGGATGTTATGCACTTTGATTTACTCATTGATTCGCCAAAGGTTAGCTGATCCCTGCGATACACCAGAGGCTTCCCAGGTGGCATTAGTGGTAAAGAACTTGCTTGCCAATGCAGGAGATGTAAGAGACACGGGTTTGATCCCTGGGTCCGGAAGATCCCCTCAAGGAGGCCATGGCAACCCACTCCAGTATTCTTGCCTGGAGAATCCCATGGACAGAGGGGCCTGGCAGTCTACAGCCCATAGGATTCCAGAGTCGAACATGACTGAAGCGACTTAGCATGCACACACATGATACACCAGACTTCTGCTAGTGACCAAGGAAGCAACTGGCGGAAACCCCACCTTCCAGCCTTCCCTGACTTACCGTGTTTAGAGAGATGATAATCACACAACACAAGTGCAGGGAGGGCAGTCAGAGAAGATGCAGACAGTGGCACTATCACAGAAAGAGTGCTGAACCCATGTTTGTGGGGCTGAGGCTGGATGAGGGGATATACAGGGAGGGAGACAAAGCAAGAATGCCTGGAATGTTCAAGGAGCTGAAGCTGAAGAGGGAGAGCCCAGTGACATGCCTGGAGAGGACTTCATCAGCCACTCTACTGAGTTTGACCCTGAACAAGCTCTTGGGGGGGTTACAACGGAAGAAGGACGTGCTCAGAGCTGCTCTTCAGGAAGATGAGTTGAGTCACCAAGCAGAAAACAGATGAGAGGAGAGAAATACAGGAGCCAGAGGTAGGAGGACATTCCAACGAAGGCAGCAAAGACACTTTCAGCAGGCGCTGGGGGCCGGGGAGCAGGGGGCCAGAGTGAAGAGCGCCCCAGAGGTCATTTTCACTGGATTTGGAAATGGTTGATTGTGGAGGGGAAGAAGGCGGGGGTCCAGGAAGCTCACACAGTCTTACGAAGCAGACAGAGAGGGCTGAATTCCTCAAATCCAAGAAGAGCCCGTGACAAGACGTTTCCGGCTGCTAGATGAGGGTGGCAATGAGGGGCACTTTGAGATGCTGGGTCAGGAAGCATGGGCTCAGCGGGGTGACAGGCGTGAAGAAGCACGTGTGAGCAGATAGGAAGAGACCAGATTCAACACGGAGGACCTCAGGGTGCTCCATGGAGCTCCTACTTCCCAGCACACCAGCCACAGCAGCCTGGAGAGGGGCACACAGGGCACGATGAGCAAGAACCACCAGCACCCTGGGGTCTCAGCTGCTCAGAGCAGGCTGACAGATGAAGCCGCCCATGGGCCACCCTTCCCCACCAAAGCTCACGATGCCCTTCAGCCATCATTAAAACACTCCCCCTGCAGCCTCTGGGGAAAGCACACAGGTATTTGATGCCTACTCTGTTCAAGGACCTGGAGGGGCAAAGAGAACAATGTGTCTGTCCCTAAGGAGCCCCTGGTCTAGGAGGAAGCGTAGACCAGTGGGTGTAACGATAACACGAGTAGTCAACAACAACACCAGGAGTCAACAGCACAAGATGGGATTCCAGTGAGGTCCTGGGGATGGAAACACGCAACCCAAGTCTTCAAGGGCCATCTTGAGGAACAACATAGAAAGGGGGAAACAGTAGGAGCCACAGACCGTGCCAAGCCATGGGAGCTGGAGGACTGGGAGGAGCATGGAGATGAGGAGTGAGGTCACCCTGTCTGGGAGCTGGAGCTTGAGGAGCAGGGGATGCTGGGAGGTGATACTGGAGAGCTAAGCCAAGGGTGTGGGTGTCCTGGACTTTCCCCAGGTGTGCTTAGTCGCTCAGTCATGTCCAACTCTTTGCAACCCCACAGAGTGTAGCCCATCAGGCTCCTCCATCCATGGGATTCTCCAGGCAAGAATACTGGAGTGGGCAGCCATGCCCTTCTCCAGGGCATGTTCCCGACCCAGGGATCAAACCTAGTTCTCCCACATTGCAGGCGGATTCTTTACCATCTGAGCCACCACGGAAGTCCGACTTACCCCATAGGCTGCTGAAACTGCACTCTACCTTAGGGAGAAAAGGGAGGAATTTTAAAGCAATAATATGTTCAGACTAAGGTTGCTGACAGGTTTTCTATTTCTACAGATGGCCAAACATAAAGATATCTGTTAAAAGTACAGCCTGTTTTGAAGCATAACAAAGAGTGTCTTAATTCTGGGAATAAACATTAAGAGATACTACGAAATAACTTTTCTAGACTTTTATTTTGTGGTTATCATCAATGGGTAATGTGTGTGCATGCTTCATTCTAAAGGTACCAGATCAGAGTCAATGAAAACCCAGCCTTCCTTCCACACCCAGACCACCATTGCTCCCAGTTTCTTATGAGTCATTTCGAAGAAATAGTCAGCTTCCTCCCTCCATTTCTCTCTCTCTCTCTCTCTCTCTCTCACACACACACACACTTTTCTTACACAGCGGCACACAAAAAACACTGCTCCATCACTGCTGCCACAGAGCATTTCCTGGAGAGCATACCTGCAGAACCGCTTCTTTCTTTTTAACAATGCATAGTCTTCTCTTATATGGACGTGCCATTAGCCGGTTTCCTGTTTCTCTATTGATGGACCTCTATCTGATAACACTCCTTTGCTACCATAAAAAACCATTGTAGTAAATATACTTGTACATCTGCTATTTTTATGTAAGTATGGGAAAGTGTGTAGGATGAATTCCTAGAAGTGGGGACTGCCACTCTTAGTTCCTAGAATGCATGCATATTTTTAATATTGATAGACATGATCTATTTGTTCTATATGAGAGATATAAATACTCCCCAAAGCAATTAGTGCCTGTCTCTCTATATCATTGCAAAATCCTTGTGATGCCAAACTTCTTGGTCATTGTCAGCTGAAAAATGTTACCTCTTTGTAGATTTAATCTGAATATTTTTGATGAGCTAGATTGAACAGCTTTTCTTATGTTTAAGAGCTGCTTAATTTTTTCACTGTGACAGATCTTATTCTTGGCCCATTTTTCCAATGAATTGTTGATGACTTTTTTATAGATTTGTAAATGCTCTTCATGTATTAAAGAAAGTGATTTTTTTGTGAAATGTTGCAATAATTTTTTATTTTTATTTTATTTCATATGTAATGTTTTTGCCAAACATAATTTTCTTTAGTTTTAGGTAACCAGATTTATCAGTCCTTTGTTTTTTGTATATAGCTTCTGGATTTGGAGTCAAATTTATAGAATTTTCCTGTGCCAAGTTTATTTTTTAAAAAGATTTTCCCATGTCATCTATTTTTATAATTTTATTATTATATGTATAACTTTTTTTTCATTTGAATCTTATTTGGATGGAAAATAAGAAATTCAACTAATTTCTTCCAGATGTTGTACTATAATTACTCCAATGCTATTTTACTGAATATCAACATTTTCCCAATTGATTTGAAATCTCACTTTTATAATATACAAAATATCTAGAGTGCTTAGACCAGTTTTGGTTACATTGATCAATCTATTTATACAGTAAACCACATTATTTTAAATAAAAGGAGTATGCCCCCTCTCTATTCTCCCATTTCGAATGTGTATTTATTTTTCCTTAGAAATTTTAAAATTGGTTTACCTGGCTTCTAAAGAGAATAAGCACCAGTTCCTGAAATAATTCTACTTTATTTATTTTATTATTTTATGGTGCTGTTGGATTGTATTCTTAATACTGTTCATCTGCAAAGATTATTGCATCTGTAGTTTTCTTCTGGTATCTTATTTTTGTTAAAGTTGGCAGGATAATATCGAATTCACAACAATAAAAATAATCTAAAAATTGTCCATGTATTCCTTTGATATGCTCTAGAATACCTTAATGATGTTGAAATGATATGCTTCTTAAGTGTTTGGTAGAATTTCTCTATGAAATCATCTGAACCTGATGCTTTTCTCAAAAGGATGCTCTTGACAGCTTTCCCCTGCAATAATTCATCTCTTTAAACGTTTCCTTTTCGGGGGTGGTCAGTTTTGGCAAATCATCTATTTTCGGGTCTTTCTCATTGCAGGAAGATTTTTTACCAGCTGAGCTACCAGGGAAGCTCTCTTCACTTCTATTTTAGGGTCTGAAATTGTTTATGCAGAAATAAGTCATTTGTTAAGATTCTTTAATTTCATCTTGCTTGTGCTGACTTTTAAACAATGCATAACCTCAGAGTTGTGAGTTAAGTTTTATTTGGAGCAAAGTAAGGACTGTAGCCCAGGAAATAACACCTCAGAAAGTTTTGAGAAACTGCTCCAAAGAGGTAGGGGTAATGTCCGCATATACGTGACTTTGGTGAAGGGTGAGCCCGTGTTTTGCAGAAGGTTGCTGCTAGTCACGAGGGGCGGTTACCACCACACAGAATTTTAGTGCTTTTCTAGATTTGAGGAGATATAAGAATTGGGCTTATAAAATCATCTACTGAAAATCTAACTATTTGAAGACCTATTCGCCCAGTTTTTCCCAGAGCACAGAGTGCCTCATTTCTAATCTCCACACTGAAATTCCTCTTTATTTTGTTATTATTTTTCTTCTTCTTACATTGCCTTCATTATTTGTTCTCATCTTCCTCTGATGTTGATGTATATATTGAAATCCAAAAACAGTACTCAAGCCTGCAATTTTTTGTTTCATAATTTCTAAGTGGAGTTTAGTATTCTTATTTTCAGGTTTGCTCCAGTTTCAGTTCTCGTTTTCTCTTTCCCTCAGTAGTAGCTTGCTGCTGCTGCTCCTGCTAAGTCGCTTCAGTCATGTCCGACTCTGTGTGACCCCATAGACGGCAGCCCACCAGGCTCCCCCGTCCCTGGGATTCTCCAGGCAAGAACACTGGAGTGGGTTGCCATTTCCTTCTCCAATGCATGAAAGTGAAAAGTGAAAGTGAAGTCGCTGAGTCATGTCCAACTCTTAGCAACCCCATAGACTGCAGCTTACCAGGGTCCTCCATCCGTGGGATTTTCCAGGCAAGAGTACGGGAGTGGGGTGCCATTGCCTTCTCCTCAGTAGTAGCTTACATGGTATATATTTTGCTATTATCATCATGGCTTACATTACTGCTTTATTCTTAATTAACAGATACAGATTTTTCCTTTTTAATATCTAATCTGTTTCATTAACATTAGAGAATGTTACTATTTTTACTCTTTGGAAATTAATGTAATTTTTTGATAAAATTTTGTGAACATTTTAGTGACACCTGAATAGAAGATATAGTCTTTTTAAAAATAATCTTTATTGAAATATAATTGGTTTATAATGTTGTGAGATATATTCTATTTTAAGGATATAGCACTGATTTATCTTAATAAAAAGTGCCCTCTTAAATATTTTTTTGTCTGTTTGATCTGTGATGAACTAGGAAAATAAATCAAAGAATCTTTACCCATGAATTTGTCTATTTCTCCTTGTATTTTTCTTTTCATATTTATTGTTTAATTTTTAAAATATTGATGCTGTTTGGTGTGGTAAAAAGATGTGCTGTGATCTCTTCGTTATAAGTTGCACTGATTACTACTTTAATTGTCAATGTTTGTCTAACTTGATGCTTTTTCCCCCCAAGTCTAAACTCATCTTTGACTTTCAATGCACTCCTTTTATATACTGTGTTTTGGGTTACTCAGATCTCACAGTTTGGCCAAAGCTGGGGCATACACATGTGTTTCTTATTCTCCTGACTGCCCTCATGTGATTTTTTTTTTTAAGAGAGGAGGCAAGACTTCTTTACTCTGTCATCTAATAAAGGGAAGTCCCCTTTCCATCCTATTCAAGTCTTCTAAAGAAGTTGTCTAACTTAGATACAAGGGCTTCCCTGCTGGCTCAGTGGTAAAGAATCTGCCTGCCAAGGCAGGATACACGGGTTCAATCCTTGGGTCAGGAAGATCTCCTGGACAATAAAATGGCAACCCACTCCAATACACTTGCCCGGGAAATCCCATGGACAGAGGAGCCTGGTGGGCTACAGTCCGTGGGGTCATGAAGAGTCAGCACAACTGACTAAACAGCCACAACAGCTGAGATACGTAGCCTTCCACTCAGCAAACACGTAGGTAGAACTTGTTGACAATCAGGTGCTACACAGGTGCTATGGCCACCACCTGCCCAGACGTGAAAGCCATGCTTCCAGCGCCTCTGACGGGACCGAGGGGCCACTGGATGAGCTCTGCTTTGAGCTGGCAAAACCTGACATCACAGGAGACTTTGGGATCGGTGTCCAAAGTCGCACCCCAAAGAAGTCAACAGCTGAGCTTCAACAAATCCATATATGATCAAAATCCTGTCCTGGAGCCAGCAATTTACTTTGGTTTGAAATCTAAGCCCCAGGCAACAGCTGCTCCCGCCTCTCACGCTCGCATGGAGACGCTCTCACAAATGCCTGCACAGCTGGGAGTTCAAACGGTCTATTCTTTCAAGCCAGTTGTTCCCTCAAACATTTGTCCCATCTGCCCAGGATTTTCCAGAGCTGGACCAGTGCTGCTGGAGTTTGTTGCTACATCCTGAAGCCCAGGCCAGCTGCGGATCTGAGGCTGGGCCCAAATGGTGTCGACTTACTTGCAGCTGTCCTAACTCGAGCCCAGCAGGCCCTCGGCACAATTCCCCTGCGGGCCTAAAAAACCTTGCTGTCTCTGATATTGTGGGAACAGGCACTGGGTTATCTGCCTTTTTGTGTACAACTCTTAGATCTAGGAAATGAACTCAGGGTTCAAATAGGTGTATGTATTAGTTTCTCAGTGGTGTTTGACTCCTTGCAACCCCATGGACTGTAGCCCACCAGGCTCCTCTGTCCATGGGATTCTCCAGGCCAGAATGCTGGAGTGGGTTGCCATTTCCTTCTCCAGGGATTTTCCTGACCCAGGAATCAAACCCAGGTCTCCTGCATTGCAGGCAGGTGCTTTACTGTCTGAGCCACCAGGGAAACCCAAATAGACTACACAAACCTGATTTCTCATTAAGGTAAAAAGTTTAAAATTAGGAAATAACCTGCTTTTACAAAATATCATGGATTTAAGGATCTGAAAGAGCTTTGCACGTATCAAACATTCTCCTGTTTTAGTCTGCCCAGGGTGGTTGAATCGCTAAAAGTTAAAATATTCTCATTTGAAAAACAAAGAAACAGGGTGATTGATTACCTCGGGTGGAAAAGCGCAAAGCAAAGGAAAAGAGCAAAGCAAAGGCTATTATGCACGTGTTTTTGGATGATCAGCTACTTTAACACAAAGGGAGAGACAGACTCTTGATTAGGTGAGCCCTGCTAATTAAGGGTGACCTTTGCTGAGGGAAATGTATTAGGTTTATTCAATAGTTAATAATGAAAAGTCATCTCACCTGAGAAGGTGCGTGGTAAGCAAAATGAGGATTTTCAAGGAACCTCCATAAACTGGGAACAGAATTTTGACTCAAGTTTAATTCAATGAGAACCACATATATAAAATCACTGCAGATGGTGATTGCAGCCATGAAATTAAAAGATGCTTGCTCCTTAGAAAGAAAGTTATAGCAAACCAGACAGCATATCAAAAAGCAGAGACATCACTTTGCTGACAAAGGTCCGTATAATCAAAGCTGTGATTTTTCCAGTGGTCATGTATGGATGTGAGAGTTGGACCATGAAGAAGGCTGAGACCGAAGAATTGATGCTTTTGACCTGTGGTGCTAGAGAAGCCTCTTAAGAGTCCCTTGGACTGCAAGGAGATCAATCTAGCCAATCCTAAGGGAAATCAGTCCTAAATATTCATTAGAAGGACTGACTCTGAAGCTGAAGCTCCACTACTTTGACCACCTGATGCAAAGAGCCTAGTCATTGGAAAAGACCCTGATGCTGGAAAAGACTGAAGGCAAATGGAGAAGAGGACAGCCGAGGATGAGATGCTTAGATAGCATCACCAACTTGAGGGACATGAATTGGAGCAGGCTCCAGGAAATGGTGCTGCAGTCTATGGGGTTGCAAAGAGTTGGACACAACTTAGCAGCTGAACAACAACAACATATAATATGTATTTTCTTTCTTTTCATGCATGTGTTTTTTCAAACTTTTAGAAGATATTATTATTTTAAAAGTATTACTTAATCTCTAAACTTCTTAGTGGTTAAAACAATGTGAAGAAGACTCACAATATGCAAAGCCTTTTTTGGTTAAAAAGAAAAAATTCCCAAGGCAGCTAAAAGACTTTTTAAAATGCATGAATGTACTTGAAGCTAAAACAAAAACAATGTAAATGGCTGACCAAAAAAGACAAGAGATTCTGAAGGTACTCAGAACAATTTCTGGAACTAATAGGAGCAAACGATCTGTTGAAAAGAACTCACACTGACCTCAACTCAGCTTAGGACCTGAGGAACCAAATTAGGAGCCAACTCCACAAATAAACTACTAATTATTTTTGAAAGCGAATTGGGACAGATGCAAATGGCACAGATCCACATGAGACATCTTTTGTTCAGAGTTTCTGAGAGAAAAGTAGAAAATCGCCCTCGCAGTAACAGTATCTTTGGGGACTCTCTCTTGACAAAGACACCCTCTTTCTTTATGTAAAATATTAGGAATCACTCTTCCCCTTGGGTGCCTTGTCACTTCAATCGTGTCAGACTCTTTGTGACACCAGGGACTATAGCCCACCAGGCTCCTCTGTCTATGGGAGTCTCCAGGCAAGGATACTGCAGGGGGTTGCCACACCCTCCTCCAGGGGATCTTCCCGACTCAGCGGTTGAACCCACATCCCATGTGTCTTACGTCTCTTCCATTGGCAGGCTGAGAAGCCCTTTCCCCTCACATGTGAAAGCATGTAGGATAACAGTTTGCACTTGATCTGACTCTCCAGTGGAAACTTCCCCTTCCTAACACAGTGAGATGAGAACAAACACTGATTTACTCCGGCTTTGCATACAGTAGGACCTTAATATGTGGCTATTGAATGGCTTGAATGATGATGATCACACAGCAGAGCTGTTTCAAGCTCAGCTTGGAAGCACAGAGGGAAGCCCTGATACTGGAAACAGACAGCCCCACTGGCCCCCACTTCCTGGCGCCATCGCCCTTGGGTCACCCCCTCCCCTTGGGTGTAGCAGGACCCACTGACTGTCTTCTAACAAACAGGACATGGCAGAAAGCATGAAACGTCCCTTCTGAGGTCAGAGATGGTGGCTTCCATTTTATTACTCCCCCCTGCCCTCTCTTACACTCAGGGAAATGCCACCATGTTGGGATGCAGCCTGGGAGATCCAACCAGTCCATCCCAGAGGAAACCAACCCTGAAGGTGCATGGGAAAGGCTGCTGCTGAAGCTGAAACTCCAATGCTCTGGCCGCCTGATGCAAAGAACGGACTCACTGGGAAAGACCCCAGTGCTAAGAAAGACTGAAGGCAGGATGAGAAGGGGACAACAGAGGATGAGATGGTTGGATAGCATCACCGACTTAATGAATGTGAGTTTGAACAAACTCAAGGAGATAATGAAAGACAGGGAAGCCTGGCGTGCTGCAGTTCATGGAGTTGCAAACAGTCAGACACAACTTATCGGCTGAACAATACCACCATATGGAGGGCCCACCCATGTGAGGATGGACACAGGTCTTTCCACGGAACCCTGAGATGACTAGCCCTTGCCATCACCTTGATCCACAGAGACCCTGAGCCAGAGCTGCTCCTGCATTCCTGCGCCACAGAGACCGTATGAGTAAAAACATGCCTCTAAACTGTGGAGTAATTTGTTGGCAGTGATGGAGAAAAAAAATGCTTGTACCGTTAAGGAGAACATTACTCCAGGGAGTGGGCCGGCCACTGAGGGAGGGTCCCAGTCAAGGAAGGACAGCACACTCGAGCTGCTCGGCTGTTTAGAAACATTGTTCCAGATGTCTACACTTCCTGATGGCTGCATCAGATTCTGAATGATTCTGTTCTCAGGCCCTTCAGGAACCAACTGAAAGATGGGAAAGACGAGACTTTCAAGTGACATTTGAAGCATCACTAAGACCTTCCAAGTTCATTAACAAAGGCAGCCCAGGCTCTCTCTCCCGAAGCCCAGCAGTTGCCATCGTGTCCATCACCCTCCTGGTGGCACTCGGTCAAGGGTCCCTTTGCTCCCCTCTCTCTCTCCTTTCTCCACACCGTCAGTCACACACCTGCCAATCTGCATCCGGTTTGGCTCTGTCTCTCAGGTCTCTAAGTACCAGGTTCTTACGGCCTCCATCAGGGAGTGCCACGAAGGCCTCCCAGAATCTCCTGCCAGGCTTTGTCCTGCCTGGTATCATCAGACCAACTGCTCAGCAACCACCACTTCACCCCAGTAAGCCTGAAGATGACTCCGCTCCAGCGAGCCCCCTTATCGGCCCAAACCCCATCTTGTCCACTGAAGGCCCACACTTTGCACCTGCTCTCCTCCTGGTGCACCCTGCTCTGAGGTCTCTTCCTACTAACCCACAGCCACATTTGGCCTAAAGACTCAGATCCAAACAGAACTCATTTGAGAAACTTCCTATGCCTCCCAGATCCACTCATGCTTTGCACCCTCTTGACCCGGAGGTGTAGACAAACACCATGCTTCACACGGATGACTTCTCTTCTCAACTCACTTGAAAACTTGCTGATTCCAGCACCCCAGGCTTCTTTTGTTCCCACATTTCCAAAAAAAAAAAAAAAACCTGCAGTCTCTGGACTTAGATGAAGAGAACAGAAGAACAACATTATCACCTGGGCATCCTTATGTGCCAGGTAATTAATAAGTGTAACTTCTTTAATTCTCACCTCAAACCTCTGAGATGCATTTGTGCGTCTGTATTTACTAAATGGGAAAATAACATGGGTAAGATGTCCAAGTTCACCCTGCTGGAAAGTGGTTGAGCAGCAATGTAAACTCAGGGCTGGAGACTGCCAGGTCTGTGCTCTTCACACTTGCCACACCAACCTCAATACAAAGTGAAGAAGCTAATTGCACCTAAATTAGCATGCATTGAGGTGACAAAACGATGGGGTGGGTGGCCTGCAGGGACTGCCTGCCTGCATCCCAATCTCACCTTCCCTTCTCCCACAGGCTGGTCAATTAGCTTCCGTGAGACAGAGCTCTCCTCTTACCAGGAGGACGGGGGCAGTAGTAAGTGCCCGGGGATGGTGCGCGTTCCGGGGGCTGACGCACAGACAGTGCTCAACGCTGAAGAAAAGGCAGCACCGCTGCTCTGGGCTGTGCTCCACCATCCCATCTCTCCCGGAGCAGCTTTACCAACACACACGCGTAAACTCTGTCTTTCCAAGGATAAATCTTTTAACATGCCCAACGTTTTCTTAGATTTTTGTGCGACTTGCTAGAATGATTTCCTGCTTATGGTATGCACTCTATGTTGTTACTGTTCAGTCACTTGGTTGTGCCTGACTCTCTGCGATCCCGTGGACTGCAGCAGGACAGGCTTCCCTGTCCTTCATCATCTCCCAGAGTTGGTTCAAACTCAGGTCCATCGAGTCGGTGATGCCATCCAACCATCTCGTCCTCTGCTGCCCCCTTCTCCCCCTGCCCTCAATCTTTCCCGGAATCAGGGTCTTTCTAATGAGTCAGCTCATTGCATTAGGTGGCCAAAGCATTAGAGCTTCAGCATCAGTCCTTCCAATGAATGTGCTAAGATGTGCTTAGTCGCTCAGTCGTGTCCAAGTCTTTGCAACCCCATGGACTGTGGCCAATCAGGCTCCTCTGTCGATGGGGATTCTCCAGGCAAGAATACTGGAGTGGGTTGCCATGCCCTCCTCCAGGGGATATTCCCAACCCAGAGATCGAACCCAGGTCTCCTACATTGCAGGCGGATTTTTTTACACCTGAGCTACCAAGAAAGACATTCCACTGAATATTCAGGGTTGATTTCCTTTAGAATTAACTGATTTGGTCTCCTCACTCTCCAAGGGACTCTCAAGAGTCTTCTTCAGCACCACAGTTTGAAAGCATCAATTCTTCAGCACCCAGCCTTCTTTTTGTTGTTGGTGGTGGTGGTGGTGGTTTTTTTCATTCAGAATCTCAATACTATTTTAATGGTCAATTAAGTATAATTTCAGAAAAAAAATTTTTTGTACCTAAACGTCAGTAGTCTATATATATTTTTTGCTAGTCATATAAGTACCCAGAGCCCAATTCAGTCTTCTTGTTTAGTTCAGATGCACAGACCAGAATATGGGAATAGTTAGGAAAATATTTTTTAAATTTTTTTAATATAAATTTATTTATTTTAATTGGAGGCTAATTACTTTACAATATTGTATTGGTTTTGCCATACATCAACATGAATCCACCACGGGTGTACACGTGTTCCCCATCCTGAACCCCACTCCCACCTCCCACCCCATACCATCCCTCTGGGTCATCCCAGTGCACCAGCCCTGAGCATCCTGTATCATGCATCAAACCTGGACTGGTATTTCGTTTCATATATGATATTATACATGTTTCAATGCCATTCTCCCAAATCATCCAACCCTCTCCCTCTCCCACAGAGTCCAAAAGACTGTTCTATACATCTGTGTCTCTTTTGCTGTCTCGCATACAGGATTATCGTTACCATCTTTCTAAATTCCATATATATGCATTAGTATACTGTATTGGTGTTTTTCTTTCTGGCTTACTTCACTCTGTATAATAGGCTCCAGTTTCATCCACCTCATTAGAACTGATTCAAATGTATTCTTTTTAATGGCTGAGTAATACTCCATTGTGTATATGTACCACAGCTTTCTTATCCATTCATCTGCTGATGGACATCTAGGTTGCTTCCATGTCCTGGCTATTATAAACAGTGCTGCGATGAACACTGGGGTACACGTGTCTCTTTCCCTTCTGGTTTCCTCAGTGTGTATGCCCAGCAATGGGATTGCTGGGTCATATGGCAGTTCTATTTCCAGTTTTTTAAGGAATCTCCACACTGTTCTCCGTAGTGGCTGTACTAGTTTGCATTCCCACCAACAGTGTAAGAGGGTTCCCTTTCCTCCACACCCTCTCCTGCAGTTATTGCTTGTAGACTTTTGGATAGTAGCCATTCTGACTGGCGTGAAATGGTACCTCATTGTGGTTTTGATTTGCATTTCTCTGATAATGAGTGATGTTGAGCATCTTTTCATGTGTTTGTTAGCCATCTGTATGTCTTCTTTGGAGAAATGTCTGTTTAGTTCTTTGGCCCATTTTTTGATTGGGTCATTTATTTTTCTGGAATTGAGCTTCAGGACTTGCTTGTATATTTTTGAGATTAATTCTTTGTCAGTTGCTTCATTTGCTATTATTTTCTCCCATTCTGAAGGCTGTCTTTTCACCTTGCTTATAGTTTCCTTTGTTGTGCAGAAGCTTTTAAGTTTAATTAGGTCCCATTCGTTTATTTTTGCTTTTATTTCCAATATTCTGGGAGCTGGGTCATAGAGGATCCTGCTGTGATATATGTCAGAGAGTGTTTTGCCTATGTTCTCCTCTAGGAGTTTTATAGTTTCTGGTCTTACATTTAGATCTTTAATCCATTTTGAGTTTATTTTTGTGTATGGTGTTAGAAAGTGTTCTAGTTTCATTCTTTTACAAGTGGTTGACCAGTTTTCCCAGCACCACTTGTTAAAGAGATTATCTTTTCTCCATTGTATATTCTTGCCTCCTTTGTCAAAGATAAGGTGTCCATATATGCATGGGTTTATCTCTGGGCTTTCTATTTTGTTCCATTGATCTATATTTCTGTCTTTGTGCCAGTACCGTACTGTCTTGATGACTGTGGCTTTGTAGTAGAGCCTGAAGTCAGGCAGGTTGATTCCTCCAGTTCCATTCTTCTTTCTCAAGATTGCTTTGGCTATTCGAGGTTTTTTGTATTTCCATACAAATTGTGAAATTATTTGTTCTAGCTCTGTGAAAAAGACCGTTGGTAGCTTGATAGGGATTGCATTGAATCTATAGTATACTCATTTTCACTATATTGATTCTTCTGATCCATGAACACGGTGTATTTCTCCATCTATTAGTGTCCTCTTTGATTTCTTGCACCAGTGTTTTATAGTTTTCTATATATAGGTTTTTTGTTTCTTTAGGTAAATATATTTCTAAGTATTTTATTCTTTTCATTGCAATGGTGTATGAAATTGTTTCCTTAATTTCTCTTTCTGTTTCTTCATTGTTAGTGTATAGGAATGCAAGGGATTTCTGTGTGTTGATTTTATATCCTTCAACTTTACTATATTCATTGATTAGCTCTAGTAATTTTCTGGTGGGGCCTTTAGGGTTTTCTATGTAGACGATCATGTCATCTGCAAACAGAGTTTTACTTCTTATTTTCCAATTTGGATTCCTTTTATTATTTTTCTGCTCTGATTGCTGTGGCCAAAACTTCCAAAACTATGTTGAATAGTAGTGGTGAAAGTGGGCACCCTTGTCTTGTTCCTGACTTTAGGGGAAATGCTTTCAATTCTTTTATGGTCCAACTCTCACATCCATATATGACTACAGGAAAAAACATAGCTTTGACTATACAAACCTTTGTTGGCAAAGTGATGTCTCTGCTTTTTAATACACTGTCTAGGTTTATCATAGCTTTCCTTCCAAGAAGCAAGCATCATGGCTGCAGTCACAGTCCACAGGGGTTTTGGAGCCCAAGAAAATAAAAAAAATGGAGACTGTTTCCATTGTCTCCCCATCTATTTGCCATAAAGTGATGGGACAGGATGCCATGATCTTAGTTTTTTGAATATCAAGTTTTAAGCCAGCTTTTTCACTCTTTTCTTTTACCTTCATCAAGAGGCTCTTTAGCTCCTCTTCACTTTCTGCCGTTAGGCTGGTATATCTGCATATCTGAGGTTATCGGAATACCAGATCACCTTACCTGCCTCCTGAGAAATCTGTATGCAGGATGTACTCTAAACCATGAAGTAAAAACCAGAATCCATACAATCAGAATTTTCCCAGTCACTAAGCTGTGTAGACTGATTCAAACTCTTAAGAGCTACAGGCATATTTCACAGCACAGAAAAATTGCATTTTATTCCTGCTAAGACAAAACAAACAATGGTAGTATTTTTCAAGATAGATAACAGAAGATAGACAAATGAAGAAAGAGATGAGAGAGAGAGAGTAGTCTTTTGCCACCAACAAGGTGGATATAATACAGACAGACATAGAGCAATGATATTTTTGGAGGTAGAAACAACTCTAGGTTTCATCAGCTCCCTGCCCCATCCCACCTGCAATTCTACAAACAAGAAAACTGACAGCCCTGCTCACATACATAAAGACAGAGAGATCCTATAGTCTCTTCCCTTTTCCTAAGATGGGTTTTTTCCCACTGCACTCATCCTGCCCACTCCCCACTTAGATATCAACTGAGGTCTTCAGTTAGCTATTTTTATGCCCTTAGAAAGTTTAGTTGCTCAGTCATGTCCAACTATTTGCGACCCCATGGACTGTAGCCTACCAGGCTCCTCTGTCCATGGGATTTTCCAGGCAAGAATACTGGAGTAGGTTGCCGTTTCCTTCTCCAGAGGATCTTCCCAACCAAGGAATCGAACCCACGTCTTCCACATTGTAGGCAGACACTTTATCGTCTGAGCCACCAGAGAAGTCCAGAGGTTAAGTATAAATTTATACCATTACCATTGCAATATTTCAGTCCCTGCATGCGAGTGTGTGTGCTCAGTCGCTTCAGTCATGTCCAACTCATTACAATCCTGTGGCCTATAGCCCACCAGGCTCCTCTGTCCATGGGATTCTCTAGGCAAGGATACTGGATGGGTTGCCATATCCCTTCTCCAAGGGATCTTCCCCCACCCAGGGATTGAACCCGGGTCTCCTGTGGCTCCTGCATTAGCAGACAGATTCTTTACCACTGAGCCACCTGGGAAGCACTTCACTCCTTACTCAATTCCTTTGGCTGTACAAAATTATCTCAGTCTTCCTTATCACCTACTCTTCCACCCACAAAAGGAACTTTTAAACATTTATTTCATGGGCACCTCCCAGGAGCCAGTGTTGCTTTGCTAACGATGCATCATTGTTCTTCAGACGGGATGCACAGCCCATGGGTGGGGTTCCTGGCTTGGGCTGGCTTATTCCATTTCCAAAAGCTCCAAGAACAGAAGGGACTAGATAAAAGGGTCCACACAGAGCCCTCCCAGCAGCTCCTGGTCCAGCCAGGTGCTGTGTCGCCTACTCCTGTTCTCATCCATCCTTGCTCCTCTTCTCCCCATCAATACCTCAGTCCCCATGCTCCTTTGCTCCTTTGCTCCCTCATGCTTTATAAGGTCCAAGGCAGTGGTCCCCAACTTTATTGGCTCAAGAGACCAGTTACATGGAACACAGTTTTACCACAGACTGGGGGTGGAAATTGGAGCAGGAAATGGCAACCCACTCCAGTACTCTTGCCTGGAGAATCCCAGGGACGGGGGAGCCTGTTGGGCTGCCATCTATGGGGTCGCACAGAGTCGGACACGACTGAAGCAACTTAGCAGCAGGGGGTGGAAGGGCTGGTTTCGGGATGATTCAAGCACATTACATTTATCATGTGCTTCATTTCCATTATTATTACATCAGCTCCACCTCAGATCATCAGCCATTAGATCCTGAAGGCTGGGGACCCCTGGTCTAAGGGGGACCCTAATCATTATATGAAAGAGTTTGAGATTTATTGCCATGTGTCAACAGGGTTCTCTGTACCTTTAAACACTTTCTCTTTGGATTAATTTCCTCTATACGTGGTCTCTCTGATCCCTCTCGTTGCACATTATCTTAACTGGCTCTGTGTCCAGGTCCACTTCTGTGCTGTCGCTTGCACACAGCTGCAGCCTTTGGTTGCCAGGACAGCTGGACATGCTCGTCAGTGACATGCTTCTTACAGAGGCATTTATTAACTCACCCTAATGGCTCCAATACTTTGGCCTCCTGATGCGAAGAGCCAACTCATTGTAAAAGACCCTGATGCTGGGAAAGATTGAAGGCAAGAGGAGAAGGGGACAACAAAGGATGAGATGGTTGGATGGCACCACCGACGCGATGGACATGACTTTGAGTAAGCTCTGGGTATTGGTGATGAGCTGGGGAGCCGGGCGTGCTGCAGCCCCTGGGGTCACAGCGAGACTGACACAACTGAGTGACTGAGCATCAGCGATGGCTTCATGGATTTAGAAAAAACTACTTGAGAAGCGGATGCCACAAAAGCTTCTGAAATGACATTGACACAAACCCAATAAAATGCTATTCCAAGCATAGGGAAAAAAAAGTAGACACAACTCTACTGCCCCACCTGAAAATTTTGGAGGTTGAGGAAAGAACTTCTTTCTCAAAATAGACCCTTCCCACCGTACATGGCCAGCCTTAGAAACACAAAGTCCCTACAGCTGGGATAGAGTCCACCCCTTTCCACCTTAAACCAGGACTCAATCAACTTTATCTGCAAAGCCTGGATAGTAAATATTTGGGGCTTTGAGGGTTGTAGAGTCTCTGATGCAAGTCCTCGATTCTATTGTTGTAGGAGGAGGCAGCCGTCCACAGCACATAAACCAAGGAGCCTGCCGGTGTCCTGATAAACTTTATTTACAGAAACAGGCAGTGGCCAGATTCAGCCTGCGGACTGTAGATTGCAGACCCCAGCTCGAACTCGATCCCAGATCATAATCAGTGCGAACCACAGCCTCCAGAGAGCTCGGTTATCTGATCTTAGAGTCCCAAAGGCCCAGGGAACGCACTCGCCCATGTGTTCGGATGAAGTTCCAGTCTCAAGCATAAGACCTTGCTGAAGTTAATGAAGATTAAATTTGAAAATAATATCAAAATGGAGCAATGGAGAGAAGGCTAAGCATGCAGTCTGAGCTGAAGAAATGCCATACATGCCACTGCATCCACCACCTGCTGAATCTGGATTAGAGAAGAGGTTGCTAGATAACCAGTAACCTCAAAAAAGGCTGACTTATAAAGAGAGATAGATATGGAAGCTGACCCTCAATGATTAAGAAGTCAAACACAGTGTTATCCACTCAGTCGTGTCTGACTCTTTACGACCCAATGGACTGTGGCCCACCAGGCTCCTCTGTCCATGGGATCCTCCAGGCAAGAATACTGGAGTAAGTTAGCCACTCCCTTCTCCAGGGTATCTTCCTGACTCAGAGATCGAAACCAATCTCCTGCATTGCAAGCAGATCCTTTACTGACTGAGCCACCAGGGAAGTCCAAAAAGTCAAATAGCTGGAAACAAATGAGAAATCCCTGGATTCTCATAGGAAAGTCTGGCCACTAGATCATTCAGGCATGACCTAAATCAAATTCCTTATGATTATACAGTGGAAGTGACAAGTAGACTCAAGGAATTAGATCTGATAGAGTGCCTGAAGAACTATGGACAAAGGTTTGTAACATTATACAGGAGGCGGTGATCAAAACCATCCCTAAGGACAAATGCAAAAAGGCAAAATGGTTGTCTGAGGAGGCCTTACAAATTAGCTGAGAAAAGAAGAGAAGTGAAAGGCAAAGGAGAAAAGGAAAGATATACCCATCTGAATGCAGAGTTCCAAAGAATAGCAAGGAGAGATAAGAAAGCCTTCCTCAGTGATCAGTGCAAAGAAATAGAAGGAAACAATAGAATGGGAAAGACTAGAGATCTCTTCAAGGAAATTAGATACCAAGGGAACATTTCATGCAAAGATGAGCACAATAAAGGACAGAAACGATATCGACCTAACAGAAGCAGAAGATATTAAGAAGAGGTGGCAAGAAAACACAGAAGAACTATACAAAAACAGATCTTCATGACCCAGATAAACACAATGGTGTGATCACTCACCTAGAGCCAGACATCCTGGAATGCAAAGTCAAGTGAGCCTTTCAAAGCATCACTACAAACAAAGGTAGTGGAGGTGATGGAATTCCAGCTGAACTATTTCAAATCCTAAAAGATGATGCTATGAAAGTGCTCCACTCAATATGCCAGCAAATTTGGAAAACTCAGCAGTGGCCACAGGACTGGAAAAGGTCAGTTTTCATTCCAATCCCAGAGAATGCTCAAACTACCACACAATTGCACTCATCTCACGGGCTAGCAAAGTAATGCTGAAAATTCTCCAAGCCAGGCTTCAACAGTAAGTGAACCTAGAAATCCCAAATGTTCAACCTGGATTTAGAAAAGGTAGAGGAACCAGAGACCAAATTGCCAACATCTATTGGATCACAGAATAAGCAAGAGAATTCCAAAAAACATCTACTTCTGCTTCATTGACTATGCAAAGACTTTGACTGTGTAGATCACAATAAACTGTGGAAAATTCTTAATGAAATGGGAACACCAGACCACTTGACCTGCCTCCTGAGAAATCTGTATGCTGGTCAAGAAGCCATAGTTAGACCCACCAATAATGAAATAGACATTTATGAAAACTGAAAAAAAAAAAAAAGAAGCCATAGTTAGAACTGGACATAGAACAATGGTCTGGTCCCAAATTGGGAAAGGAGTATGTCAAGGCTGTATATTGTCACCTTGCTTATTTAACTTATTGCAGAGTACATCATGAGAAATACTGGGCTGGATAAAGCACAAGCTGGAATCAAGACTCCAGGGAGAAATATCAATACCTCAGATATGCAAATGACACCACCCTTATGGCAGAAAGCAAAGAGGAACTAAACAGCCTCTTTATCAAAGTGAAAGAGGAGAGTGAAAAAGTTGGCTTAAAACTCAACATTTAAAAAACTATGATCATGGCATCTGGCCCCATCACTTCATGGCAAATAGACAGGGAAACAATGGAATTGGTGACAGACTTTATTTTCGTGCAACCCAAAATCACTGCAGATGGTGACTGCACCCATGAAATTAAAAGAAGCTCACTCCCTGGAAGAAAAATTATGACCAACCTAGACAGCATATTAAAAAGCAGAGACGTTACTTTCAACAACAAAGATTCATCTAGTCTAAGCTACGGTTTTTCCAGTAGTCATGTATGGATGTGGGAGTTGTACCATAAAGAAAACTGAGTGTGGAAGAACTGATGCTTTTGAACTGAGGTGTTGGAGAGGACTCTTGAGAGTCCCTTGGACAGCAAGGAGATCAATCAACCAGTCAATTGCAAACATCAGTCCTGAATATTCATTGGAAGGACTGATGCTGAAGCTGAAGTTCCAATACTTTGGCCACCTGATGCAAAGAACTGACTCATTTGAAAAGCCCCTGATGCTGGGAAGGATTGAAGGCAGGAGGAGAAGGGGACGACAGAGGATGAGATGGCTGGATGGCATCTCTGACTCAATGGATGTGAGTCTGAGTGAGCTCTGGGAGTTGGTGATGGACAGGGAAGCCTGGCATGCTGCAGTCCATGGGGTCACAAATAGTTGGACATGACTGAGCGACTGAACTAACTGACTGAGGAAATCCCTGGATTCCTGAGGACCCTTTTTTTTTTTTTTTGCCACCCCAGCCAAGGATTGAACCCATAACCCTGCATTGGAAGCATGGAGTCTTAACCACTGGACCATAGGGAAGTCCCATGCCTGAGGACTTTTAATTCACTTCTTTGCCTTCCCAGGTCACATAACTTTGGAAAGTCATCCTCTCCTCCTCATCATCCTCATCTTCATCCTCATCCTCATCCTTATCTTCCTTCTCATCATCCTCTTCATCACATTTGTCATCACTATTTCTAAAAGTTCCCCTTCATTAAAACACTGTGCTCTGCACTTTACATGTACTATTTGATTAATCTTTGCAATATCCCTGTGAGATAAGAGATATAGGTCATTCTCATTCTGCAGACTAGCAGGCTGAGACCCAATGGTTAGTAGCCTGAAAAGAGTTCCACAACTAGAAAACTGCAGAGCCCAGATTCAGATCCAGTCCTCTGCCATCCACAGCCCATTCTCTTAACTAGAAACATTCCAATACAGCGTGTGACTGCTGCTCAAAGATGCTCATGACTAAAATCCCTATCACCATTTGGGTCCATCCTGAGCATTTTATTGGTAACACAAATAGCTGTCGATTCAGAAGGACACCGGCAGCTTCACCCTTGCCGATTCCCTTCTGCAGAGGTGAAGGGTTAACAAGCTCACCCATGGTGCCCGGAGCAGAAGCATTTAGTGAGCAGCTGGGAAGACCTACTGCCCTTACACTCTTAATGCATATGCATGGCATCACCCTCGCTAGCCTCCTGCATTTGTTTTTGTGTGGGTTTTTTCCTCCACAAGGAGACTGTGGAGGAAGTCACACAGGCTTCGCATGAACTGTGTCTCTTCTCAGAAAAAGCCCTGGTACAGGACAGAATCTGCTCCTAAGGGATTACAAAGATGGCGCTCTTTGTAATAGATCCACCAGAAAGACCACCCGAAATAAAATTCAGTTAAAACAAAAATTTCAAAAGACTATTCATCACCCAAAATCTATAGTGGGCTAGGTTTCCTCAGTCAGGAATACCCATTTGAGGTGCCATACACCCTCAGAGCTACTGGTGGTTACAAAATGGATCATGGAGGGAAGCAAACTAGAAACACAACTTAATTTTTTATAAGGGAGCTTTTATTCCACTGTCCTGCCTTTTCCAATTAGAGGGACCTGGCTACACTTCAAAAGGAATGAAGCTCTTTCCATCTGGCTAGACCTACCACACTGGGAGTAGCAGACTTGGTTCTCTAAAGCTCCCCAAAGTCCAGAACGATGAGTGAGCTTGG
Organism: Bubalus kerabau; assembly: GCF_029407905.1. Lineage (NCBI taxonomy): Eukaryota > Metazoa > Chordata > Mammalia > Artiodactyla > Bovidae > Bubalus > Bubalus kerabau. The sequence goes on along the minus strand of NC_073632.1, from coordinate 107,386,125 downwards.
CAGCGAATTAAGAGGGCAAACCTCAATATAACAATAGAGTGTCCGCCTCCGACACAGACCATCACTTCTCTCTGTGACGACTCCACTTGTGAACGCACCAAACTAAAGAGGAAATCCCACACACAGATATAGATAGACAGATAAGACAAATGGAAGACGCAAAACCAGTGCAGAGGGAGACTGCATGCAGGAAGCAATGCAGTTAGTCACTTTCATTTGCTCTCAGAAAAATGAACATAACCAGGCCCACCCCTCACTCTCTCAGGTTCTCAGTATAAACTACCTCATTGTATATGAATTGCTCAATATGGTCCAAATACGCAATTTTCAGCAACCTGACTACAATAATTATTTTTGAACACATTTCAGACTTGTGACTTGAAATATAAGGACTTATAAGTACAGAATAATTGAGGGTCTGGTGACTGCTTAGTTTTAGAAGACTTTGCATTGAATTTCTGTTTTTAATAAGGGGGTAAATTTTCACTTAAGTATCATGAAAAAGTATTCTGATAGACGTAAACAATAGAGTTTTGCATGCATTATGAATTTGAGCTTGAAATGATAAATTGTACAGTTGAGTCAGGGCAGACCCTATAATTAGAATCTATTCCTGCTCACCTTTTTACCACCAGTCCTCACAGTGACTGGCTTTAGTAGAAGTTCAATACATGTATATATTTTTTTTTTAATAAGTACATGAAGGAAAGTAAAGAAAAAGAGGGTGAGAGAAGGAAAGAAAGGAGGAAAGAAACTAGTCAGTCTGAAATTGTCCTATGTTCAAACAATTAACAATTACCATGTCAAACAGGTGACACCATAAGACCTAATTCTTCTCCCATGCACATGCTTCATAAGAAAAGACAAGCAGGTATGGGCAGAAAGAATTCTTAGATTGAAGTTGGTAATTGAGGGAAGAACTGTGATGCTTTTTAGAAAGAAACATAACTACCAGTACATTCAGGAGTCTGCTGTCTACACCCCACCCCCCACCTCCAGACTAGCCCCCAAGCAGAAGAATCATGACATTATGATCTGGTTCAGCCTATGAGAACAAGAAAAGAATGCTAGAAAATAGTGAATTCACCAGAAATTCTCAAGAAAACCTACTAATAGCCTTCCCAGATGGAGGAAATTGGGATTCTTCAATAAAAGTGTTTTTCTCCTCATCTATAGTTTGAGTATCCAGGGTACAACTTTTATAGAAAAGGCAGAATAAATGCTTGATTCTTTTCTTTTATTATCTAGTCTTTGAAACAAAGTTTGGCTTACTAGCATTTTCCAGTGGTGACCAATGAATTGTTCTATTTTGAGTATTACCACAAACTCACTGATATTATTACTTTTCTTGGGTATCAGTCCATTATAGATATTATTTGTATTGATGTTCAAAATATTCAATTTTTCAATATATAAACTCCATCCTGAGTCCATACGGACATACCAAACCAATTTGGGGCCCCAGTGTTTTTGCTTTACTCCTTCTATATCATGACTTCTTTTTTTTTTAACTATAAACTTTTTTGTTCTCAATGACAAGGGAATAATAGAATATCACATAATTAATCCTCTGCTTTATCCATACCACACAGAACAGTCTTTAAATTATGATACCAACACAATTACCAGCAATATAATTATTACAAGCAGATTATAATTTTAAATTTTTTGTCTTGCGTGTATATATGTACACTGAAGAAGTAACTTGAGTTATTTAGGGTTTTGGGGGTTTTTTTTGGCCACACCATGTAGCATTCAGAATCTTAGTTCACCAGACAGGTATTGAACCCATGTACCCTGCATTGGGAGCTCACGGTTCTAACCACTGGACTGCCAGGAAAGCCCCAAGGGTTAACTTTTATTTTTATTTTTTTACTTTTACTTATTCTGTATTTCATTTTTATTTTCAGGAGTTGTTTTCTCAATTTGTGTCTTAATTATGTAAAATATTTATCTTTACAGAAGCAATTGTATATAATGAAGCTAGTAAAAGTAACCTAATAGAAATACCTTTTGTAAAGCATTAAGGACCTGAGTTCCTGGAAATGAAGTTCATTTAATGCGCATGTATTAATAGACAAAGGCTTCCCAGGTGGCTCAGTACTAAAGAATCTGCCTTCAGTGCAGGAGATGTGGCTTCAATCCCTGGGTCAGGAGATCCCCTGGAGGAGAAAATGGCAACCCACTCCAGTATTCTTGTCTGGAAAATCCACGGACAGAGGAGCCTGGCAGGCTACAGTCCATAAGGGTCACAAAGGGTTGGGCACGACTGAGCAACTGAACACACATCAGTAAGCAAGCACTTTCCAATAGGGTTATTTTTTTATCTTTTTTCATTTATTTTCATATAATTGTGCTATAGTATGCAAATATGGTCTAATGACAATAAACATTTGAAATATGTTGAGAATTTCTTTCTGGCCTATTATGCAATTCATTTTTATAAGTATTCCATGTATACTTTAAAAATGTATATTCTAGGAACTTCTCTGGCAGTCCAGTGGTTACAACTCCACACTTTCACTGCAGGACGTGCAGTTCCATCCCTCATAGGGGAGCCAAGATCCTTCATGCTGGTCCCACACGCTGTGTGGAACAGCCAAAAATATAATAATAATTTTTGTAATGTATGTTCTCTAATTCTTAGGTGCAGAGTTCTATAAATGTTCATTAAATCAAGCAGGCTAGCTTATGTTGATTAAAGTTTTTTTAACTTTCCTTATTTCAGGCTACTTTATCCATCAATAATTGAGAGAGGCATATTGAAAATTCATACAATAATGGTGAATGTGTCAGTATCTTGTTGTAGATTTGTCATAGTTTGCATTATATATGTTTATGTCTATTTTATTAAGGCCATACAAGTTGATATTGCTGATAAATATTGTTGATACAGAAATTTTATCACTGTGTACTAATTCTCACTTTTTGATGATATATTTTTGTCTGATATTAATATTACTATAATATTTTTGGTTATCATTTGCCTGGTTTTTGCCTTCTACATCTATTAATTTTGAAACTCTCCATATTTTTATATTTTAGAATTTTCTTTTGTAAACAGTATTTATATTAAGAGTTAGTTTTTTCTTTTCTTATTTAAATTGTCATTTAATTGGTGAGGTTAATCCATTTGTATTAATTGTGAGTACTACTAAATCACAATTGATTTATACCACCTAATTTCAAACTATTTGCCTTATTTCCCCCCTCCTCTCTTACTTCATTTTTAATTAAATCTTTAAACCTCTTTTGTTATTTTTTAAATCTCCTACTTGCGTTTGGTATTAAATAATATTGTGTTTGGGTTTCTTTTCATTTATCTTTCTGATCTTGGCATACAGTTTTCTTCCAGTAGCTGTGGGTTTATGTCATGATTTCTGAAAACTTAGTAGTCATTGTCTTTTCAATATTGTCTTTATTCTGTTATACATATTCTATTCTAGTCCTTCAAACTAATTAGACATAAGTTATCTCTTATTCTAGTCTCCATGTTTCTTAATCTTTTTCAAATTTTTCTATTCTTTTCATATAGGGTAATTCTTTCAGGTATATCTTCTAGTTCATAAGTTGTTTCTTCATACATATCTAAATTGCTCTTTAACTCATTCTGAACCTGTGGCCATTCTAGTTCCTATTAAGAGAACTCTACTAATGTGGGAATTTGGGATTTTATTTCTCCAACTTTCAGAGTTTCAGATCTTTTCCCGGCATAGGCATAGTAGTGCTAATCTAAGCATCTGATCTCTAGTCTACCTCCCAAGCATTTGTTTATAATTCATTGCTCTCTCCTATGGTCTTAGATCCCTTTTCTTTCAGTTTTTTTCAATCTTATTTGAGCTTATTTATATCTGAATAAGGTCTGAGCTCTAGTTAGCTCTGCTGCTGCTGCTGCTGCTGCTGCTGCTAAGTCGCGTCAGTCGTGTCTGACTCTGTGCTACCCCATAGATGGCAGCCCACCAGGCTCCCCCGTCCCTGGGATTCTCCAGGCAAGAACACTGGAGTGGGTTGCCATTTCCTTCTCCAGTGCATGAAAGTGAAAAGTGAAAGTGAAGTCGCTCAGTCGTGTCCAACTCTTAGCGACCCCATGGACTGCAGCCTTCCAGGCTCCTCCATCCATGGGATTTTCCAGGCAAGAGTACTGGAGTGGGGTGCCATTGCCTTCTCTGCTAGTTAGCTCTGGGCTACATCAAAAGTTATTATTATTGTCATATATCCAGAATCTAGTTTTTTACATCAAATGTCTCTTCAAATTATCTATTCTGCTATATTGCCAGAAACAGGATACCCAATCTGCAAAATGAGATTGGATATGAAAATTATATTATTAAAAAGATAACAAAAGTTCAAGTTATCTCACTTTGGTTTACATAGAATTATACAAATGATTGAAACAATGAACAGAAAAAAATTATTATAGTAAAAATAAAAGTGGAATTTCTTCATCCACCTATTCTTTTTTTTTTGAATTCTCATAGCCGTCAAGACACCATGGGATAGGTCTGTTTCCTAACCAAGAACATACATATTTACATAAACAGAAAGCTAGAAATAAACATTAACCTTGTGCGTGTGTTAGCCACTCAGTCGTGTCTTTGTGATCCCATGGACTGTAGCTCACCAGGCTCCTCTGTCCATGGGATTCTCCAGGCAGAAAAACTGGAGTGGGTAGCCATTCCCTTCTCCAGGGATCTTCCCGACCCAGGATCAAACCTGGGTCTCCTGCATTGCAGGTGTATTCTTTACCTTTTGAACCACCAGGGAAGGCCCCTTACAACACTTTTAAGTTTAGAAAACATTTTAAATAAAAATTTATATTAATATTACTGAGATTAAATAAGTTATTGCTATTAAGGTTTATAAAGTGTTTTTATATCACTTGATCATCACAACTTTCTGAAGGAATGAACACCATTTTTATCCTCAGCTCATTGTTGAAAAAAGAGCCAGTGAGATCAAGTGATTCATTGAAGGTGACACGGTGACAGAGCCGAGACACGAAGCCAAGATCACTAACTCCATTTCCTGGGCTCTGTCCATTACAATGTCTTGAAGAAGATTTTTAAAATATTAACTGAACTAACCTAGATGGAAAAGATTCTCCTGTCCTCTGGAAACTTGGAATTTAAAAAATGGAAATAAAAAAAAAGATAACAAAATGATAAACTATATTGATATATGTAATTACCTATGCAGCAATGAAACTTGCAAACCAAACTTGACAAGAACAGAAATGATATGTGGATGGAACCATCGCTTTTTATTAATATTCTAATCAAAAGCAAAGCAATGAAATTGGGCAGGATAACATTCATTCAAGTACAATATTAAAACATGTATAAATCAGCAGACTCTGACACCATTCCGAACTTTTGAGCTCCATTTCATAGGTGTGTTATTAATTACGGTGAGAAGCTAACAGAAAACACCCCTACAAGAAGGCCTCAGTCAGGATGACTAAGATCAGAAGGTTCCAAACTCTAAATTATGTATTTCCTGAAAAGACTCCCTCATAGCTCAGTTGGTAAAGAATCTGCCTGCAATGCAGGAGACCCCTGTTCGATTCCTGGTTGGGAAGATCCCCTGGAGAAAGGATAGGCTACCCACTCCAGTTGTCTTGGGCTTCCCTTGTGGCTCAGCTGGTAAAGAAGGCACCTGTAATGCAGGAGACCTGGGTTCGATCCCTGGGTTGGGAAGATCCCCTGGAGAAGGGAGAAGCTACACACTCCAGTATTCTAGCCTGGAGAATTCCATGGACTGTATAGTCCATGGGGTCACAAACAGTCAGACACAACTGAATGACTTTCACTTCACTTCACTTCAAAAGATTCTATTTGATTCTGTGATCATCCCAAGTCCTAGAGGAAACTGAGGGCCCCGCTATATTCCTTCCAGTTGCCTCTAAGAGAATAAAAATTAACTGGATGCAGGGTCTGCTCTCTCATTGCCCAACTCATCACCAAAGACCAGATAAGATTCCCCAGTAAGGCTCCCCTTGGTACTATCTGCAATCTCTAAATAACTCTGAGGCTCAGGAAACTAATCTTCATCTTGTTGTGCCAAATGCTGGGGAAACAACCACCTTCATCATAGGCTCTGAGCCATCAACAATATAGGAAGACCATCATGATGTCATTTAGAAATAAAAGTACTAACTCATGGTTAGTTCTGCTGGGGGAGACTAAAGTGGCCAGTGTTGAAATATGATACAGCATAAATACTCTACGGTTCAGTCCTAGCCCAGGGGAGTCAGTATTCACCTTAGTAAAGGCACATAGCCCACAAACTAAGTGCACAGCTTCTGGGCCCCGGGAGAACTGTCTGACACCACTTACCGGACAACTTCTACTTAAGCAATATCATCCTCAGATACAAGTAGCAGAAAAACAAAAGACTTCCCTGAGGTTACAGTGTGAGTCAGAGGAACCTCTGGACCAGAACTTAACTGATAAACAGTGGCACCTACTTCAGAGGCACTTAGAGACTAAGAAAAGAATGTTTATAACCTGCTCTTCCTATCTTGTAACCATTCTGAGCTATTTTTCTATGATACCGTTTAGCCCCTTTGTCCATGGAATTCTCCAGGCCAGAATATTAGAGTGGGTAGCCTCTCCCTTCTCCATGGGATCTTCCCAACCCAGGGATCGAATCAGGGTCTCCGGCATTGCAGACAGATTCTTTACTGTCTGAGCCACCAGGGAAGCCCCCTTAGATCCCTAGGACCCCTAACTGTTAACGGCACTTTCACTAAACTCAGGGAAATATACTGCCTGCATGCTTGCAGGCTAAGTCGCTTCAGTCATGTCCGACTCTGTGCGACCCTATGGACAGCAGTCCACCAGGCTCCTCTGTCTACAGGATTCTCTGGGCTAGAATACTGGAGTGGGTTGCCATTTCCTTCTCCAGGGAAATATACTAAGCTTTGCTAAATGTTACTGTATATATAGCAATGGGCATACTACATTAAAACCATACAGAAATACACTGAAACATGGAAAAAACAGAAAAGTACATACTTATAGGTTCATACACTGGTAGTTTACAAATTTAGTATCCATAAAGAAAGGTTTAAAATTGAGGCAGCAGCTGTCCAGAAACGCATGCATGGCTCACAGTCACACGTGCCCAGTGGCTTCCACACGGGATTGTCCAAGCAAGGGCAGCCGCTGAGCATGGTGGCTGCACAGACACACCCAGCCACCGCGTGCAAATCTGCATTTGCTCCAAGAATCCTCCCCGAAGTCACGTACGTTTATTCCCCATGTAAATTCGGGACTGGATTTTCACAGTTTGGCCCAGCGCCCCTGCAAATCGCTGCTTCTTTATCATTCACAATGCCGCAGCTGTTCTTGTCACAAGGAGGACAAAGACCAGAAAGACAATCCATTTAGTCTTCGCCCCTTGCTGTTCCTTTTAAAAAGCAAAGAAGAAAGGGGGGGGGGGAGGTGCTGTTTCTTTTTGTCTGTTTGTTCACGTGCTCTTGTCTGTATGCGATATGCTCTCGTATCAGCCCCGTTCATGACACCGCACAGCCACCCAGAATGGTCTAAACCAAAAGTCCACCTTTAATGGAGATAGACCTGGCCATTTCCCCCTTGACGTGACGCACCTATGACAGGCTGAAGTGACTTTTACAATTCTGCTGGCCTGAGCTAAACAGGGACAAGCAGAGTGGGTCACAGGCTGTTAATGGTTGTACACCATCAAGCCCGTTAGGATTGAAGCTTTGCTTTTACCAAACCTCCCCACATCTGCACTGGGGCGCAAGACTTCCTCTGCTTCCATCTCCCCATGCTGTTTGCCTTGCTCCCTCCGGAGTGCCTGTTTAGGCCTGCTTCCTTAAGGAACTGCTGGCTGATGAGAGAGACTTCAGAACTCCTTGAACAACTAAACAATTGGATCCCACCCTTCCTGAAGCCAATAAGGATGTTTGCAAAAACCCAAACAGCCTGGGGAGGTGTCAGGAAGCAAACCTAGGAAGGCATGCTGTTTCTAGCCCAGAAACAGCACACAGATTTTATTCTGGTTTGCTTGTTTGGGTTGTCAGGGGAATTCGGCCCCTCCCAGGGAAACGCTGACAGTCTACAGGCTACCATTCGGAGAGACGATCTCCGTCATGTCTGGCCACAAGCCTCAGGGGGGCCCAAGCGAGGAGACAAATGATGAAAGGATGTCAGAAATAATTGCTTACCTCGTATCAAGTAAAAGAGAAATGGGAAAATTTAGAATAGACTTCACAACCTTCTGCATTGCAGGCAGATTCTTTACCATCTGAGCCACCAGGGAAGCCCCCTCTCACCCACTGGGACTTGCCAAATGCCTTGTCTACTTGGATACTGAAGACTTAACTTATTTTGAAAAAGTTATGAAGCTTTTGTTGCCAGAAAATGAGGAAATATGCTATAGAACACAACACAGGCAGCATGTGGCAGCATAGGAGAGACAGAGAAGCCCAAGAAATAGTCAAAGAACACTGAGGCTTTCTTGATGAAAGAGTGCATGAAAGAGTTCTATTGCCCTTGTGGGATAAAACTGAGAAAGCCGTTATGGAGGTGAGATGTTGGATTTTATAAATTTTAGAGCTAAATGATGCCTTAAACTTCATCTAAAAGAACTCTTAAGCTTTCCAGATTAATTACTCCCTGGAGACAGCAAATGCCGTTGAAGCAATCAATGGGTTGGATTGAACGAGACAGAGGAACTTAGAAGACAGGAGAAAGCTCCCTGTTTCCAGTGCCCAGGCAGTGGCTAAAGCTGCAGGTGGAGGGGAACCCACCAGGTGTCAGGTGGAAAGTGAGAGGACGCTGGAGTCATGGAGTCACAGAGTTGGGCATGCCAACTAAGATAACTCTTATGAGGAATCATGGAAGGGGAGTATTTTTAGAGTCCTTTGCTTTTCCTAAAGTTATTTATTATAAAATCATTACAACAAAAAATTAAAATAACTTAAAATTCTCATAATTGGACTTTCAACATTATTATATGAGTATGTTACATATACATGGTCAGTCGTGTCCAGCTCTTTCCCATCCTGTGGACTGTAGTCCACTGGGCTCCTCTATCCTTGGGATTTCCCAGGCAAGAATACTGGAGTGGGTTGCCACTTTCTTCTCTAGGGGATCTTCCTGACCCAGGGATTGAACCCGCATCTCCATCTTATCCTGCATTGCAGGCAGATTCTTTACTGCTTGAGCCTATTAAATGAGTAGAAGAATTTAGTCTGAAATCATCAACTTAAGTGGTCAAGAGTTCAAATTGTGCCTTCCAGGGTCCAAAAAGAAACAGACATGCAGTCACCTGAGCCCTCAGCCGGGGTCACCCATGGCTTCTGCTTCATGGGGGAGCTGAGCTTTCCCTTTCATCCCCACTTCCTAGTCATGAGCTCCAGCCCCTGCTCATCACAGTCACTTTCCCCACATTCCCAAAGCACGCTGAACTCTGAAACTGAAGATCTTCACATACACATGAGATTATCAGAATAGGAGAAACAGAACTTCATTATTATCCATACCTCGGCCTTCACTCTCGTCCCAACCTACTGAAAAAGGAATAACGAAAGCCTTGTTCCCGCTCAACCTCGGCCATCACACCTTGGACCCTCTGCTTTTCAGAACCACTTGAGCTCCTGGAGTTCTAGTTTTTGCTTTCAAGGAGAAAAGTAAGAGAAGGAAATATTGAACCCCAAATAGCCTATACTGTTGTGAAATAGTGCTCCATAGGAACAAAGTAGCTTGGAGATTTCTCAAAATATGCAATAGATTCTTTAAAAAATTATGTCAAACAACCCTTGGACACATTGAGGCCAAAGCAGGTTTAAAGGCTTGGGTCTTAGAATATTCTGTAGACTGAAACATTTCCCCCTTAAACGCTCTACTGGTACCCCTTCTTTAAATTGGGCTCAGAGAATGGTTTGTTTGGTTTGTTTGTTTTTTTTTTTTTCCTCCTATAAGCATTATTAGTTTCTCTCTCAAATCAGGCTTACAACAGTCAACTGAGGGAAAAAAAAAAAATCACAGGTTCAATTTCCTGAGCTGATGTCGTGAACTAGTAACATATCTGATCACTAAATCATAACCAAAATGAACCATGAACTTCACTTTGCGCAGCTTCCCGAGACAGCACACGGCACATGGACAGTGAATTTCAATTCCCTGGGATGTGACCTCAGTTCATACCAGTGGCATTCAACTTCCAGAGTTTTCTGTGTTAAAAACGATAGGTTTCCTTACACGTCAAAATGCTCACATATCCGTGCTAGCAAGGTATATTTGTACCTGACAGCTGTCACGGGCGAAATGGTGTTCTCCCAAAATTCATATGATTGTTGAAACCCCAACCTCCAGTTCTTCAGAATGGAGATGGAGTCTTTAAAGAGGTGGTGAAGTTAATGTGAGGTGGACCCTCATCCAATATGAGAGATGTCCTTATAGAATGAGGCCATGAAGATACAGACAGAGAGAGACACCAGACACTGTGCTCAGAGGGAGCACGTGTGGACAGGCAGCAACAGGATGGCCGAGGAGAGACGTCTCAGAGGAAGCCAGCCCTGCTGGCGCCGTGATCTTGGACTTCTAGCCTCCAGAACTTTGAGAAAAATGTCTTGTTTTAGCCACCCAGTCTGGGTCCTTAGTTAAGACAGGTGGAACAAACTGATGCACTAGTCATCTCTGGCACATGAGGAGAACATTTGGAAATTTTCAGATTTCCTCAGCCACGTTCAATGGGGTGGTTGGACCACATGAGTTTTATTGTGCCAGATTGTTTCATGCTGATCCTAATGGAACACAGATCTCCCCACTAAGTGCCTAGTCTGGCCTGGAAATATAGAAAAGGGTGGGTAACTGGAATTCTCAAAGGAAGTGGAGGCAGGAAGTTAGTTTAGTCTCTCAACTCAAATTAAAATCAAAATGAGAGAAATTAATTCCCAAGCACTTCATTCCTCTTTTCCGCTTTGTCTCTTTTCCTTTCTTAATCCATGTTCTTATCTGCAAAATGAATGTTATAAACTCTAGTCCAAGCTATAATAAGAAAGGTTGAGTTAATATAGTTGAGTGCTTCTCAAATGACAGAAGAGAATAAAATATTAGAGGCTAGGGTCCAAAAGGATGGAGGAAGTAGAGGAGATAGCTAATATTTACGGCGATCTCACCATGTGAAATATTCTGCCCTAAGTATTTTATATGGATCATCTATCTGTCTCATTAAAATCTCACAATAACCTGGTGCAGTGGGTAGTATCAACTGTATTTTACAAATACATTTGTAATATTCAGAAGGGTTAATTTGCTGCTCAATTCAAGCTGCCAGTAAACAATACATTTGGGGGCCCAGAGATCCAAGCTCTAAACTACTATGATCTGTCCCAAGTTTAAATTTTCTTATTCTAGCTGATAAATTCATGGTAGTTTTGCATAGTAATTTGATACTTGTGTCCATATACAACAGAGACAGACGTTATTAATGTATGTGAGCATGTGTAGCCTTCTTCTTCTCCAATTGGCAGGGCAAATAACAGCTGGCAGAAGAAAAGAATTTAAAAAAAAAATAGGAAGGCAGAGGAAAAGCATATTCATCCACCACAGTGAAGCACTGCATTGGCAAGTATCAGATGGTACAGAATTTTGTGGGACTGAGGAAGAAAAACAAAGAAAGACAAGAGTTTCAGGGAGCAGCTACTCTCTGTGGAGGATATTAAGGGTGGCAGAAACAGGAGAAACAAATTTGAGGGTTTTTTCCCTGTCCTTTGAGAACTTACTCTCTACCTACCCCTCTCCCTGATATTTTCTTGATAAGAGCAGCTAAATACTTGAATTACTTTCAATTCTTTTTTTATGTGAGCTGATGATGAGAAAACATTGGCCACATAAGTTCCCACTTTTGCTTGGGTAATATTTTCCACATTATTTTCTAGGCTGGATGTTCTAAAGCCAAGTTGGAGTCATGGCTGTACTTTTTTTCCATCTGTTACCCTACACCTGACCAAGAGTATGTTTTGACTCACAAGTTTACCAGCACAAGATTATTGGGAGAAGAAGGGAAAGGAGCAAAAGTGGGTGGATCCAGGGCATGATGATCCTCAGAAAGCATCCAAACCCTGGAAGGACACTCTGTCAATCAGTAGGGCTTAGGTTATGAGTTTAAAGCAAACAGCACCAGGCCTTCAGTGCCTAACAAAACAAAAGCTTTCTACTCACACAGAGGCTGATGGACTCTGATTGGAGGATGACTCTCACAAGACGTGGCACAGAACCCATGCTTCTTCTGTCTGTGGCACCCGCGTGACAACACAAGCCATTGGGGTCAGCCAAGCCAGGAGGAGACACACATTGGCTCTGCCCCACAGCTGCCAAGGGGCTGAGACAGGTAGTCTTCCTGCCTCTCGAAAGGGGAAGAAACCTGGAACTATTGTCGAAAGTGCATCATGTCTGCCATGAAGGTGACTGAGAACACAGAAAGACAGTTTCACAATTTGAAGGAAAAGACAGTGACAGGACTCGATGTTTCGGGCACAGGAGCACATGTATGTGGCAGGATGGAAGCTCACTTAACAAGGAGTCTAAAGCCTTCATCACAAAGATGCGAGCGTGCATGTTAAGTGCATGTGAGCATGCATGTTAACTCTCTGAGACCCCATGGACTATCACCCACCAGGTTCCTCTGTCCATGGGATTCTCCAGGCAAGAATACTGGAGTGAGTTGCCATGATCCTTCAGGGGATCTTCCCAACCCAGGGATTGAGCCCACATATCTTATGTCTCCAGCATTGACAGGCAGGTTCTTTACCACTTGTGCTACACGGGAAGGCCCACAAAACTGCAGGCAAGTGTTACTCTCCACGAGCACCCAACAGGCAGTGATGGTAAAAGCACCTGGACTCACTCAAAGCCCTGGGAGATCCGCCTACCAGGTCCCTAGAGAAGTTGGTAACTGCTGCAGGACTTGACGGCAAGTCAGTTTTGAAGCCGTTTCAGGGGCTGATTTCTACTTTAAGCTTGAGAAAAACACAGGATGTGACAATACATGGCCCAGAGACAAACAGAGTTTTGAGTCATGGCTGGAGCTTGCCCCTGGGATTGTACAAGCATGGAAGGTCCTGGAAGCTGAGAAATGCTGCTGCCTGGGAGAGCTGATAAAATCTCTCATTTGGGCTCATCCCTGGGTTCAAGGCACAAGATCTGACTCCATTCATGAGAGATGGGAGCAGACAGATTAGGTTTCCGTGGGAGCAGGTGTCACTGAGGGCTTAGCGCCACCCACACGGAGAACACCAGGAGTGACCGGGGGTGGGGAGACAGGACCTTTTCATCTTCATGGTGAAATGGGATGGTGTTTCTCCATTTGCTTTTTTTCCTGAGAGACTGGGGAAGGACCTTGATTACTTTTCATTGCTCTTTTGGATTTTATTTGACATTTTTAAAATTTATTTTACTGAAGTATAGTTGATTTACAATGTTGTATTAATTTCTGCACAGTAAAGTCATTCAGTTATACAAAAATATGATTTTTCCTATTATTCTCCATTATGATTTATTGATAATAGTTCTCTATGATACACAATAGCACCTTGTTTATCTGATTGACCAAACAGACACTGAGCCTTGCGGGGCCCTGCTACAGCTGATGCACACACACTTTCTTGTCTTTAAGGAATCACCAGCATGTACAATTTCCACCTTTACAAGGCTATGTTACAACCAGCTCAGTCTAGGCTTCCCAGGCGGTGCTAGTGGTAAAGAACCCACCTGCCAACGTGGAAGACTTAAGAGACATGGGTTCAATCCCTGGTTCAGGAAGACCCCCTGGAGGAGGGGATGGCAACCCACTCCAGTACTCTTGCCTAGACAATGCCAAGTAGAGAGAAGCCTGGCGGGCTACAGTCCCTGGGGTCACAGAGTCAGGCACAACTGAGTAGGCACCTTGGATAGTGGAATCAAATGCCCACCTCAAAATGTTTCTATCCATCGAACAGATTCGTATCATACATGGCTTCATGCCATGTGCTCTTCTGGATTCTGAGGACTCAAGAGTTCTCGAGAAGAACATCCCTGTCCTTGTGGGGCTCTCATTCCAGTAGAGGGAGTGAATGCTGAAAAGCAGGCAAACAGGAGTGTGACGGGTGACCGGGTAAAGTCAATGACTCATGCCACAAGTAACAAAGAATAGCGGGAGACTGCTCCCTTCCACGTGCAAGTCAAAGAGGTGCCCTCAGCAGAGGGAACATTTCACACGAGGCCAGAGGGCTGAGCTCCCGAGAGCTGGGAGAGGAGCATCCTCGGTGAAGGCAGCGAGTTCAAGGTCCTGAGACCAGCAATTGAGAGCAAGGAGAACACCAAAGGATTCAGGTCTGACTCCAAATGCCTTGGTGGAGAGGTAACCTTACTGCACTTGAAGTATTTTAGTTGTATTTATAGAACATGTGGGGAAAAGGGGAAATTTATATGACAACACTTTTCAAATACATACAGGTCTGAGAAACCAGTACATGGCTCAGTGCAAAGATACTGGATTGGGGGGGTGGGGGGGGCAGCTACTTCACACCATGAAATCATTAGCAAGCTACCAAAGGTGCCGTCCGTCTCAGCTCCTATGATCGGTGGTGGTTTTGATCTCAACCGTGAATGTGCCTTTTTCTATCTGTTTGCACGAGTCACTGAACCTCTGAAATACACTTTTAGAAATATGCAAAATGCAAGTAAATGTTTGTCGGGAGCATGATGAGGTTCTCCTTCCATCAATCATTTACGTACCAAATATTTATGCAGCACCGTGTGCCAGGCACCAGGCTGGATCCTTAGGATGGAACAATGAGCAGAACATAGAAGGGTCTGGCTGTTGAGTCCACAGTTCAGTAAAGAGAGACCCTGAACAAAGAAACAGAAGTAAATGACTGCAGAGAACCACAGTGAACTGGACAAAACAAGAAGTCACTGCAGGGAGAGACTTTCAGCCTGAAAGAGCAGAAAATGTTGTATAAAGAGCCAACATCCTTTTATAGGAAATAAATTAATTAAATAATTATTATTAAAGGGACTTTCCTGGTGGTCCACCTTCCAATGCAGGGGACATAAATTTGATCCTTGATTAGGAAACTAAGATGGGCTTCCCTGGTGGCTCAGATGGTAAGGAAACTACCTGCAATGCAGGAGACCCAGGTTTGATACCTGGGTCAGGAAGATTCCCCTGGAGAAAGAAATGGCCACCCACTCCAGTAGTCTTGCCTGGAGAATTTTATGGGCAGAGAAGCATGGTGGGCTACACTCCAGTTCAGTTCAGTTGCTCAGTCGTGTCCGACTCTTTGCAACCCTATGGACTACAGCACACCAGGCTTCCCTGTTCATCACCAACTCCCAGAGCTTGCTCAAACTTATGTCCATCAAGTCAGTGATACCATCCAACCATCTCACCCTCTATCATCCCTTTCTCCTCCCACCGTCAATCTTTCCCCAGCATAGTCTTCTCCAATGAGTTAGTTCTTCTGACTCACTGGAGTCAGGTGGCCAATGAGTCACATCAGGTGGCCAAAGTATTGGAGTTTCAGCTTTAGCATCAGTCATTCCAAAGAATATTCAGGACTAATCTCCTTTAGAATTGACTGGTTTGATCTGTTGCAGTCCAGGGGACTCTCAAGAATCTTCTCCAACACCACAGTTCAAAAGCATCAATTCTTCAGTGCTCAGCTTTCTTTATAGTCCAGCTCTCACATCCATGCATGACTACTGGGAAAACTGAAGCTTTGACTAGACAGACCTTTGTCAACAAAGTTATGTCTCTGCTTTTTAATACACTGTCTAAGTTGGTCATAGCTTTTCTTCCAAGAAGTAAGCATCTTTTAATTTCATGGCTGCAGTCACCACCTGCAGTGATTTTGGAGCCCAAAAAAATAAAGTCTCTCACTGCTTCCTTTGTTCCCCCATCTATTTGCCATGAAGTGATAAGGCTGGACTCCATTTAGTTTTCTGAATGTTGAGTTTTAAGCCAGCTCTTTCACTCTCCTTTTTCACTTTCATCAAAAGGCTCTTTAATTCTTCATTTTCTGCCATAAGGGAGGTGTCATCTGTGTATCTGAGATTATTGATGTTTCTCCCTGCAATCTTGATTCCAGCTTATGCTTCATCCAGCCCAGAATTTCTCATGATGTACTCTGCATATAAGTTAAATAAGCAGGGTGACAAAAAGCCTTGATGTACTCCTTTCCCAATTTGGAACCACTCCATTGTTCCATGTCCAGTTCTAACTGTTGCTTCTTGACCTGCATACAGATTTCTCAGGAGGCAGGTAAGGTAGTCTGGTATTCCCATCTCTTGAAGAATGTTCCACAGTTTGTTATGATCCACACAGTCAAAGGCTTTAGCATAGTCAATAAAGCAGATGCTTTTCTGGAACTCTCTTGCTTTTTCAATGATCCAACAGACATTGGCAATTTGATCTCTGTTTCCTCTGCTGTTTCTAAATCCAGCTTGAATATCTGGAAGTTCACGGTTCATGTACTGTTGAAGCCTGGCTTGGAGAATTTTGAGCATTACTTTGCTAGTGTGTGAAATGAGTGCAATGGTATGGTAGTTTGAACATTCTTTGGCATTGCCTTTCCTCAGGATTGGAATGAAAACTGACCTTTTCCATTCCTGTGGCCACTACTGAGTTTTCCAAATTTGCTGGCATATCGAGTGGAGCACTTTCACAGCATCATCTTTTAGAATTTGAAATAGCTCAACTGGAATTCCATCACTTCCCCTAGCTTTGTTCCTAGTGATGCTTCAAAAGGCCCACTTAATTTTGCATTCCAGGATATCTGGCTCTAGATGAGTGATCACACCATCATGGTTTCCTAGGTCATGAAGATCTTTTTTGTACAGTTCTTCTGTGTATTCTTGCCACCTCTTAATATCTTTTTGCTTCTGTTGGGTCCATATTGTTTCTGTCCTTTATTGTGCCCATCTTTTCATGAAATATTCCCTTGGCATCTCTATTTTTCTTGAAGAGATCTCTAGTCTTTCCCATGCTATTGCTTTCCTCTATTCCTCTGCACTGATCACTGAGGAAGGCTTTCTTATCTCTCCTTGCTATTCTTTGGAACTCTGCATTCAGATGGCTATATCTTTCCTTTTCTCCTTTGCCTCTAGCTTCTCTTTTTTTCTCAGCAATTTGCAAAGCCTCCTCAGACAGCCATTTTGCCTTTTTGCATTTCTTTTTTTGGGGGATGGTCTTGATCACTGCCTCCTGTACAGTGTCATAAACCTCCGTCCACAGTTCTTCAGACACTCTATCAGATCTAATCCCTTGAATCTATTTCTCACTTCCACTGTATAATCATAAGGGATTTGATTTAGGTCATACCTGAATGGTCTAGTGGTTTTCCCTACTTTCTTCAATAGAAGTCTAAATTTGGCAATAAGGAGTTCACGATCTGAGCCACAGTCAGCTCTGGTCTTGTTTTTGCTGACTGTATAGAGCTTCTCCATCTTTGGCTGCAAAGAATATAGTCAATATGATTTCAGTATTGACCATCTGTTGTTGTCCATGTATAGAGTCTTCTCTTCTGTGGTTGGAAGAGGGTGTCTGCTATGACCAATGCATTCTCTTGGCAAAGTTCTGTTAGCCTTTTACGTGCTTTGTTTTGTACTCCAAGGCCAAATTTACCTGTTACTCTAGGTATCTCTTGACTTCCCACTTTTGCATTCCAGTCCCCTATAATGAAAAGGATATATTTTCAGAGTGTTAGTTCTAGAAGGTCTTCTAGGTCTTCATAGAACCATTCAACTTCAGCTTCTTCAGCATTAGTGGTTGGGGCATAGACTTAGATTATTGTGATATTGAATGGTTTGCCTTGAAAATGAACAGAGATCATTCTGTCATTTTTGAGATTGCCCCCAAGTACTGCATTTTGGACTCTTTTGTTGACTATGAGGGCTACTCCATTTTTTCTAAGGGATTCTTGCCCATAGTAGTAGATTTAATGGTCACTAGAGTTAAATTCACCCATTCCAGTCCATTTTAGCTCACTGATTCCTAAAACATTGATGTTCACTCTTACCATCTCCTTTTTGACCAGTTCCAATTTACCCTGATTCATGGACCTAACATTCCAGGTTCCTATGCAATACTGTTCTCTACAGTATCGGATTTTATTTTCATCACCAGTCACATCTACAACTGGGTGTTGTTTTTGCTTTGGCTCTGTCTCTTCACTCTTTCTGGAGTTATTTCTCCACTCTTCTCCAGTAGCATCTTGGGTACCTACCGATTTGGGGAGTTCATCTTTCAGTGTCATATCTTTTTGCCTTTTCATACTATTCATGGGATTCTCAAGGCAAAAATACTGAAGTGGTTTGCCATTCTCTTGTCCAGTGAACCATGTTTTGTCAGAACTCTCCACCATGACCCATCCATCTTGGGTGGCCCTACATGGCATGGCTCATAGTTTCATTGAGTTAGACAAGGCTGCGGTCCATGTGATTAGTTTGATTAGCTTTCTGTGATTGTAGTTTTCATTCTGTCTGCCCTCTGAGGGATAAGGATAAGACACTTAAGAGGCTTATGGAAGCTTCCCAATGGGAGAGACTGACTGTGGGGGAAACTGGTCTTGTTCTGATGGATGGAGCCAAGCTCAGTAAATCTTTAATCCAATTTTCTGTTGATGGGCAGGGCTGTGTTCCCTCCCTGTTGTTGACCTGAGACCAAACTATGGTGGAGGTGATGAAGACAATGGAGACCTCCTTCAAACAGTCCCATGCCATAACTGCAGCAGGCCACCACTGGCCAATGCCTCCACCAGAGACTCCTGGACACGCGCAGGAAATTCTGGGTCAGTCTCTTGTGGGGTCACTGCTCCTTGCTCCTAGGTCCTGGTGCACACAAGGTTTTGTTTGTGCCTTCCAAGAGTCTGTTTCTCCAGTCCTGTGGAAGCCCTCCTATCATCTTGCTGGGGCTTCTCCTTTGCACTTGGACGTGGAGTATCTTTTTTTGGTGGGATCCAACATTTTCCTGTCGATGGTTGTTGAGCAGTGAGTTTTAATTTTGTAGATTTCACAAGAGAAGATGAGAGCACATCCTTCTACTCCACTATCTTGCTTTCATCTTGGGCTTCAGTACAAGGGGTCACAGAGTTGGACATGACTGAGTGACTAACACACACAGGAAACTAAGATCCCACAGGCCTTGGGGCAACCAAGCCTGGACACTGCAACTAGAGAGCATGTGCACCTCACTCAACCAAGACCCAGCACAGCCAAAATTTTCTAGAAAATAAAAAATAAAGGGCCAGTGTCTTTACTGATATAATGGAGGAGGGACAGGGGGAAAACTAGACAAAGAGAAGTGAGTAACTTATGCAAAAAAAAAAAAAAAGCCAAGTCAGCTCCAGAATTCATGAGATGGGTATTGAGTTCAAAGACAACAGTAAGGTTAAAAAGGTATGAAGACGGCTAGAAGATGACAGTGACATCTATATAAGGGTTGTTTCTTGTACTGAGAAGCTGAAAACCTCCAGACTCAAGAGGAAGGGTAGAAAAGCAATATGTCCTAATTCTGAGGTTTTGGGGGACCAGATAGATAATGGTTCCTTTTACCAAAGCAGAAAATCCAAGAGGAAGAAGGAGACTGGGGGCAGAGCACAAGTTCAGTTTGGATCACCATGAAGTACCCTTAAGACATGAAATGTCAAGTGGGCAATTAGACAACGTGCATCTGGAACTCATAGAGACTGCTGATCCAGAAACTCAAATTTAAGGGTCATCATCATATGAATGGTGCTTAAAGATGGCAGCAATCATGAGCAGGGACAAGCTCTCCCTGCAGGAGTGGAGCATGAAGGAAAGGAGCTCTGAGAGGAAACCTGTGAGGCAGCACAAGCTGTGGCAGCCAGGCAGAGGAGGATGAGCTGGAAAAGCAGGCTGAAAAGAGCCTGAGGCACGGGGAGATAAAAGTGTCTGGTGTCAAGGGCACCAATGGGAAGGCGCAGGTGGAGACCAGCCCTGTCAGATGCTGCTAAGAGAATGCTGTAACTGGGCAAAGGGTACTTCCCTGGAGGCCCAGTGGTTAAGATTTTGCCTTCCAGTGCAGGGGTGCAAGTTCAATCCTTGGTCCAGGAGCTAAGATCCCACTTGCCAAGGGGCCAAAACACAAAACATAAGCAATATTGTAACAAATTCAATAAAGCCTTTAAAAATGGTCCACATTAAAAAAAAAAAAAAAATGGGCAAAGGACTTGAATAGGACACTTCTCCAAAGAAGAAACACAAGTAACCATCAAGCACATGGAAAGGTGTTCAACATCACAACTGTTAGGGAAATGCAAGTAAAAACCACGAAGATACTACCTCCCACCCACAGAAGCTGAGAGAGAGGCCTAGAGAGGGCCTTTCTCAGAGAAGGAACCAACCTTGCAGATGGTGGTCTCTGACTTCTAGTCTCCAAAACTGAGATCACACATTTCTGCTTCTTTAAGCCATGCAGTTTGTAGGACCCTGTTACACAGCCCTACAAACTAATACTTCACCTTCAAGTATTTCCATCCTAACCTATAAGGGTTGGCTCTTCATGTCAGGTGGCCAAAGTATTGGAGCTTCAGCATCAGTCCTTTCAATGAATATTCAGGGTTGATTTTCTTTAGGATTGACAGGTTTGCTCTCCTTCCAGTGAGCCAACTCATTGGAAAAGAACCTGATACTGGGAAAGATTGAGGGCAGGAGGAGAAGGGGGTGACAGAGCATGAGACGGTTGGACGGCATCACTGACTCAATGGACATGATTTTGAGCAAACTCTGGGAAATACTGAAGGACAGGGAAGCCTGATGTGCTGCAGTCCATGGGGTCACAAAGAGTCAGACACAACTGAGTGACTGAACAACAACAACAACTTATAAGAACTGATTCGAGGAAGGACACTTGGATCCAGGGTTCCCATCTGGTCTGGATGGCTCACTGAGCCCAAGAAAGAGAAAGGCCTTGAGAAGCTTCTGTCTTCTGGGTGAGTCACTACAGGTAGATGGTTCCACAAATAAGTAAAGTCTATCACTTTAACTTTTCACCCCTGTCAGTTTACAAATATCATCTTGCACAACCCTCGCAGCCTCATGCAGAGTTAGTATTACATTCCAGAGAAGGAAACCAGGGTTCAGAGCCATGAATTTCTCCCAAGGCCAGACAAACATCAGACACGGGTGTGTGTACACATGTGTGTGTCTGTGTACACATGTGTGTGTGTGTGCGCTCAGTCGCTCAGTCTCATCCAACTCTTTGTAAGCCCATGGACTGCCTGTCCATGGGATTTCCCAGGCAAGAATACTGGAGTGGATTGCCATTTCCGTCTCCAGGGGATCTTCCCAACCCAGGCATGGAACCAGCTTCTCCAGTGGCTCCTGTATTGGCAGGCGGATCCTTTAGCAGTGAGCCATCTAGGAAGTTAAATCCAGGTCTGTCTGACTCCACCATCCAGGCCACTGCCTGAGTCTCCCAGAGGCTGCCGGCCTACACCTTCTCCAGAAGGGAGGGGGCACTACATGAGGGCTTCTTTCCTTTCCATTGCTGCTTCACAACAGTTGCTTCCTCACCTTCTTGTTAAAACTCCCAGACTTTGTGTTAGTTCTCTTTCTTGCCTTTATGTGTCATCTTCCCCCAACAACCGTCCCAAGCTCCCTGGAGGAATGTGTAAGCCCAGAGTGACGTTGTCCTTGCCCGGTCCACCAGTCTCCTTTCTCTTCAGGTGCAACCAGCTCAGTTCCTTCTCTGTTTCCCACACACACCAACATTCCCCAGCCTCCTGGCCTCTGAACTTGCTGAGCCCTCCACCTGCCCCATTCTCTGTCAGCTTTGCTGGGAGGAGGCCCGTCTGCTCCTCCCAGGGTGGCTGAACGTCCACCTGACCTAGCCCCTGCCCTGTCTCCTCGCGTTTTCTCATTCACTCAGGTTCAAATGTCCCTGTCAATCACCTGGCTTGGGCTCTGAGGTGGGGCAGTAGGGAAGACCAGTTCCTGATCCATGGAGCTGGCGCCCTGGTGAGAAGGAGGGGCGAAGATTCACAGGACCATGCTGAGCCAGAGGTCAACCCTTACCTGCTGAGGTCCATGATTTCCACTCTTGGTGCGATTCTTGACTTTACGAAGAAAAAGCCTAGACTCCCTTCTAAAGGTGTTTGTCTCATGTCCAGACGCTGTTGCCAGGGAACTACTGATTATGAGAAGTATTCAAAGGCCACATGTAATTTCAGGTCAGGCCATGAAATGGGCTTGGATCACGTGTGTGCCGTGTGCGAGCTTCTCCTCTGATTCTGCACAAAGGCAGCAGGCAGGTGGAGGCCCCGCATCCCCAAATTCCTGACAGAAGTCCTAAAGCTGAGCGCCCAAGAGGGACAGGTCAAGTCCACCCCTGGAGGAACTGGCCTGCTGGCGGGGGTGGGGCAGGGGAGGGGGTGGGGGTGTGGAGTCAGCCCCATCAAAGGCCAGCCTGCCCAGTTCCACAGGGAAACACAGCCCTCCACAGCGAAGACGGACCCATACTTCAGAGAAGCCAGAAAAATGCATTTTAAACCGTATCTCCAGGCACTTCGTTTGGTGTTGACGCAAGTCCCTGCTCGTTAGGTAAGAAGGCTGGCCCGAGTCTGGCCCACGGCTGTCAGTCAGTTCATCTTCACAGAGACGACAGCACCGCCTCTCC
Source organism: Bubalus kerabau (assembly GCF_029407905.1). Classification (NCBI taxonomy): domain Eukaryota; kingdom Metazoa; phylum Chordata; class Mammalia; order Artiodactyla; family Bovidae; genus Bubalus; species Bubalus kerabau. Next base: position 107,363,475 of record NC_073632.1, on the reverse strand, counting down.
CTCCTTCAGCTTTACACCCGGCCCCGCCCTCCGCCTTCCCAGGATGCCCCACGGCAGGTGGTTGTTTCGGCACATTCCCCACATCCGGGTCCCTGAAGATACCGGAAGTAGAGCCGGAAGGAGCTGGACATCGCTGCGGTCCAGCCATGACACTCTGTGAGCGGCTTCCTCCACCACACACCTGGAGCAGGGCTGAGGCTCCGAGAGAGGCTTCGGGGGACGGGTGGGGATGACATGGCGAGAGGGGGCCGCGCTGGAGGGGAGGTGGGAGAGGATGGGGCAGGGGAGGGGCCGGTGAGACGAGGAGGCGGGGCTCTGAGGAGAGCTGGGGAGCTGTCTGCGGTTTCCACGGAGGTGACCGCCGCCCGTGAAGCAGCCACACGGTAAATGAGGTTGACAGTGTGTGAAGCGGAAAGTGTCACCAGCAGAGGAGAGACACGGTGAGCTTTCGTTCTGATTTAAATGAATGAACTCAAGGAGAGAAAATCCTTGCAACGTTCCGAGGACCGCGCAAGGTTAGGGTGTGGGCCCGTCGCCACCGCTCTGCACAGTGTGATCCACTTCTGTGCGCCGTGCTTGCTCACGGATGAGGTGGAAATACTTAGATACAGAAATGCTTCAATTATTGGGATGTTGTCAGCCTCCCGGGCTTTGGGCTCCACGCTCACAGACTCATTTTCCCTTTTCCACTCTTTGCAGTCACGACCACGAGCCGCACAGGAGGCCGAGACCAGCCCAGCAGCGAAGGAGCAGCAATGGGGTGGCTGACCGTCTGGCGGCCAGGGGTGCTGGCGTCCGTGCAGTTGCAGAAATCATCAGGCAACCCTCTGAAATGTCTTCCTATGGACAACACAGGAGGAGGGGGCAAGCCCCAGACAGCAATTAGGGAAGGACTGCTTCTGAGAGGATCGAACCACAGTGTCTTAGGAACAAGTGTGGCCAAGCCCCGCAGGATGGGTCCCTGACATGGGTGGGAGAAAGGGACGTCACCCGCCGAAGGAGGGGGTGGCTGGTGGTCCACCTCTTCTGGGCACATCCACCTGCTTACACACGTGCTGTCTGTTCACTCACCTCCCTACAACCCTAAAGGAACAGATGCTAAAGTGGACCACACCTGCTGGGGAGAAATCAGGCCGCCTATTTCCTTTCTGCATTTATTACCCTAAAAAGTCAGGCTCACACAGTAAATGCTGTGCTGTTCTTAGTCATGTGGGACTCTCTGCTGCCCCACAGACTGTAGCCTGCCAGGCGTCTCTGTCCATGAGGATTCTCCAAGCACTAACACTGTGAGTGGGTTGTCATGCCCTCCTCCAGGGGATCTTCCCACCTCAGGGATAGAACCCAGGTTTCCCACATCGTGGGCAGATTCTTTACTATCTGAGCCACCTGGGAAGCCCAAGAATGCTGGAGGCGGGTAGCCTATCCTTTCTTCAGGGGAGCCTCCCGACCAAGGAAACAAACGGGTCTCTTGCATTGCAGGCAGATTCTTTATCAGCTGAGCTGCCAGGGAAGCTGGTAAATACGTGACACTAGTAACCTGAAGTGAAGTCTTAGGAAGGAAGGTGGGCAGGGTGTGTGGACATTAAATCATGAGCCAACAAAAAGTCCTGATGGAAAAGAAGGCAAATGGATTAGAGGACGAGAGGGAGACTATTAGTGCAGGAACGTTTTTGAGATGTTTGGGATGCTGAGATGGCTGTTAGCAGAGAGCTGAGGAGCATGGCCTTCAGAAGCCTGAGGAGTAAAAAGGTAGGTGAGGAGCTGCCAGGAGAATTAGCATAAGAGACATAAGAGTAATGGACACCTTACATTACACTTATGTCTCTTAAGTAAAGAACCTCTTGATGAAGGTGAAAGAGGAGAGTGAAAAAGTTGGCTTAAAACTCAACGTTCAAAAAATGAAGATCATGGTATCTGGTCCCATCACTTCATGGCAAATAGAAGGGGAAAAAATAGAAACAGTGACTGACTTTATTTTCTTGTGCTCCAAAATCACTGTGGATGGTGACTGCAGCCATGAAATTAAAAGACATTTGTTCCTAGGAAGAAAAGCTATGACAAACCTAAACAGCATATTAAAAAGCAGAGACATTATTTTGCTGACAAAGGTCTGTATAGCCAAAGCTATGGTTTTTGGAGTAGTCATGTACGGATGTGAGAGTTTGACCCTAAAGAAAGTTCAGCACCAGAGAACTGATGCTTTCAAGCTGTGGTGTTGGAGAAGACTCTTGAGAGTCCCTTGAACTGCAAAGAGATCAAACCAGTCAATCCTAAATGAAATCAGTCCTGAATATTCATTGGAGAATATTCATTCTCTAGGCAAGAATACTGGAGTGGGTTGCCATTTCCTTCTCCAAGGGATCTTCCCAACCCAGGGATCGAACCCAGGTCTCCCACATTGCAGGCAGATTCTTTACTCTCTGAGCCACCAAAGCCCCCATCCTAAACCACACCCCCCTCTCTACCCCCAACCAAGCATACAGAATGGAACAGGCAGTTCTTCCAACCTTGGAAACACCACCACCATGAAGCAGGCTTTCATCCTGAACTTTGGAAATAAAATCTCTGTGCTTTGTTTCTTCACAGGCGTTAAGATCAGAGATAAGAATGTACACAGTCTGGGGTTTTAAGTTTTTAGGGGAAATCAGAAGACTTACTTGTTCACTTGGAAATTTCCTTGATCACTCTTAAGACTATTCTTAATTGCAAAAACAACTCCATGAAGATGGCAGCTTTCTGGTTTCCTTCCCACACATGGAGATGGTCCCTCCTGGTCCAGCACGGACCCTCTTTCTGGGTGGGATTAACCTGAGACAGCACAGGGGTCCAGGGACCTGCATTCAGAGACAGAGCTGTAGTTCAGGGCTCTGGAGGTTCCCAACAGACCATGATGGAAACCTTATTAACTTTTCATTTATTTTCCAGCGTGAAGTACATGTTCAGTTAGTGGAAGTAACTTTCAAAATGCAATTTGCATCCACCGCAGGACTCGTGCAGACTTTCAGAACAAGGAGACATCTTGGAGCTGGCCTTGTCTGCACCCAGCTTCCAGGGAGTTGCAGACAAGCCACACCAGCACAGGGAAAGCACCCAGCACTCACTCCCATGTGGGTCCTCATGGTGCCAGGAGGTCCACATGTAGGGTGAAGCTCACTCCCCAAAACATTGGAAAGCGGGAAGTTGAGAAGGAAGCAAAGTAGAAATGAACCCAAATGAAGCGAACAGCAGTGATAACAATGATCATTTATTGAGCACCATCTGTATGCCAGGCACTGGATTTGGAATTTAATACCTTAAATAATGAGATCTTCACGCTAACCTTATTATCCACATGTTATGAGTGATGATGCCAAGGTTCAAAGAAGTCCCAGTAAGCAACTCTATGGGGTGGCAGAGCCCAGATCCCACCCAGTTCTTTCCATGACATCACCTACTCTTTCTTGAGGTCAGAAGCCCGGAGCCCCCAAGTGAAGGTCAAATTCACTTATACCTGGATTCTTCCCTAAGATCATCTGCAGGCCTCCACAAAATTTAATCAGAAAAGACAACATCCTTGCCTGGTGGGAGCTCCCCCAGAAGGAAGGCAGGATGCCGACAGAGCAGACAGAGGCCAACAAAGTGGCCCTGCAGGTGAGGACCGTGGAGTCATCCAAACTCCTCCCCTGGGGGCTGCTCCAGCAACTGGCTGTGCCCACCCCCTCAGCAGCCCTGTACCCAGGGAGGCCTGGAGCCCCCTACCAGAACACTCCAGCAAAACAATGTTTGTTTTGCAACCGAAACAAGAAGAAAACATCTTCCAAAGTATAGGCTAAGGGTCTGGCGTCTCACTGGCAAAGCTCCCATTTTAAAATCAAGTGCAAATGAATGATTGCACGATGCAGCCCATTACAAGATAGCTTTAAGCCACTCCGCTTTTAAACAAATCTCCTGTGTCAGTGTTGTCGAGGTCAAACACACTGAAGGAAATCCTGCCTGTAGCCATGACTGCTGAGACCTTGTTAATGCCTGTCTATTCTTTTGGAAGGTGCTGGTATATGTATACACCTAATTTGTGGAGGAGGAGCATGGTGACATTTGCCTTTGAACTATCTCTGAAAAACAAATACGGCAGCCTTGCAGTAGAACTAGAATTGCACAGAAAATGCTCACTGTAAATACACGCATCATGCTTGCTGGGTGCATTATGGACTTGCCTACAGACCTCTCTCTTCTTGCCCTGGTATTGGATACCCTATGTTCTCTAAAGCCACACAACATTCAGTTTTCTTCACAAACTTTTGAACATCAATTTTTCACTGGCTGTTTTGGTTTCAATTTAAGAAAGGGTTTTCTTTTCTAAAGGAAGTTGAAGCAATGAGACAAGGCCATGCTGGTGGAGCGAGGAAGCAGAGGAAAGGGTGACAGAGAGCAGGATACAGCCAGAAAGAAGGTGGACAGAGGCATGGAGGCTTATCCTTGAGGCCGAGCACCGCCGCTGGGGGAGCAGGGCTGGCGGCTCCTGGTCCATGTAGGGAACAGTCTCTTGTTAGTTCTCAAATGCTGGAAAATGCCTACTGACTTCCCACTGGCTGCCCAGAGCATCTTTCTTGGCTGCGGCTTGGATGACATTTTCCTTAACCTTTTTAACAAATATGGCCTGAGGACCACACTGTTTGGCTAAAGACTAAATTTCAGGGAAAAAATGGCTAGAAGGGGAATTATTTCAGAGCCTTCGGCAAACGTCACTAATCACCATGATCCCCAAACATAACAAACACAAATTAAACCCAGGGCATCTGGGGAGACTCAGTATTTGTGGATTCACTTCTCATCTCCAGGCACCATTGAACAGCCAATTAGGCACATTTCTATGGACCAAATGTGATGACTTTTCCAATTCCTCTGTGCAATGACCACCCCTGTGTCTGAACTTGTCAGACCCTTCCGGTGCGAAGAGGAGTCCCCTCCAGTGACTTCAGGGAAATGGAAACATTCTAGAACTGGCCTTCTTGAGAACTCCCGGGAAGGGAGGCATGTGCTTCCCAGGTCTCCCTCAGGGTCCCGTGGTCACTCACTCGTGGGTGGTGACTGATCTCTGACCAGGCTTCGTTCTCCTTTCACCCAGCTGGTGTCCCCAGGACTTGCAGCACCCATGAGGGCACCCCAAGTCAGGGTCTCTGCTGTGCTTGATTATGTCTCCCCAGAATCCATATGTTAAAGTCCTAACCTCCTCACCCTGTACCTGGGAATGTGACCTTATTTAGAGAGGGTTTTTAAGCAGATAATTACATTAAGATGGTCATTAGGGTAGGTGCTAAGCAGAACTGGGCAGCAGAGGATGAGATGGTGAGATGGCATCATCAACTCAATGGGCATCAACTCGGGCAAACTCCAGGAAAAGGCCCTGATGCTGGGAAAGATGGAAGGCAAGAGGAGAAGGGGGCAATAGAGGAAGAGATGGCTGGATGGCATCAGCAACTCGATGGAAATGAGTTTGAGCAAACTCCAGGAGCTGGTGAAGGACAGGGAAGCCTGGTGTGCTGCAGTCCATGGGCTTGCAAAGAGTCAGAGATGACTCAGTGACTGAACAACAGTTCTTTGTGTACCAGGCTAATAAAGTTTTTTGGGGAAAAAAAAAATCTGGAAAGCCTCTTTGCAGTGGGCCCAGCAGGTTTCTGGAACATCTGATTGCTACTAACAAATAGCCTTTTAGCGAATTAAGTGTCAATGAATCAGAAGCTTATGGATCATGTTTTAGCTGAAACAAACAAAGGATCCAAAATTTATAAGAAAAGGTGCTTGGCAAACTCTTTATAATCTGTTGAACCCAAGCATTTGAAAAATAGTTTGATTAATTTTGCCAACTCAAGAACCCTGCCAATTTTCTACTGTCCCTAAGTATTTACTAGCATTTTTCCAGATTGGATTTCCTATCCATATTTCTAAATGTTCTTGGCCACCCTGCCGATAATTATTTGGAGTATCTCATACGCATGGGGGTAGGATGCCTCATTCTTTGAGAATCAGTCCAATGTTATACTAACTTTATATGGTTTTACAGCTCACAAAATTCAAGAATATCACTTCATTTCACCCTCCCAGCTGTATCCTAGGGTCACTCCATTTATCTCCTCCCACAGATTAAAAAAACTAAGGCTCAGAAAGGGTAAATAACTTCATCATAGCTGTGTGCTCAGTCGTGTCTGACTCCTTGTGACCCCGTGGATGGTAGCCCCTCATGCTCCTGCATCCATGGGATTCTCCAGGAGAGAATACTGGAGTGGGATGCCATTTCTTTCTCCAGGGGATCTTCCCTACCAAGGATTGAACCTGTGTTTCCCGCGTCTCCTGCACTGGCAGGCCAACTCCTTACCACTGAGCCACCTGGGAAGCCCTTTCATCGTAGCTATCTGATCAAAAAATGCAGAACAAGGATGACTACCAAGGCCTCCTGATCCCAAATCAACACCATAAGAATGCAGAGTGCGCTGAGCTCTCAGCCTGCTCTTACCAAGCTCTTTCTGGGGAAGGAAATCTGTGAGACTCTTCCTGGAGGAAAAGGTGCTCTCTGAGAAAGCAGATGAGGCCCCCCAGAATCAGGAGAGAAGACTCAACCTCAGCCCGTGGCGGTAACTGGCCCCCACCACGTGTACTGCCCTCTGCCCCTGCTTCTGTTCCCACCACGTCAGTCTCCCCAGGATATTTGCTGTCTACCCGGCCCCTTAAAATACAGATACAATGACTCGTCACTGGGTAACTAACAGAAAGCAAAAGGTTTCTGGTATAAGAATATGCCTGTGAAAGAAGTCAACCCAAGTGCCAGCTATGAATTGAGACAGTGGTGTTGTCAACAGAGATATTCCACCTGCAGTCAGCTAACCCACTGAATTACCCAAGTTCTGTATGTGGAGGAAGTGACAAAGTGATGGGTCTGCTTTTGTAACACCTCCCAGCTTAATATTCAGCGGGTTAATTAATGTTCTGTTTACATCCCACTTCCAGATCATTAATAAAGATGTTTAATAGAGCTGAACTCAACACCTGTCTGCATGCATAACACCCCACCAAGTGTCCCTCCCTCAGACGTGGCCCTACCCTCTGCCGCCAGGACCCAACACCCTGAGAGTTCTCATGTTTAAAACTCCCAGAAGTGCCTATTCTGTGTCCTGACACCAGAAATGGGTTGTGCCGGGGCCGTCTGGGGCACTGGACAGCCTGCCCACTGCTAGGACTCATTCTGCCAGAGAGACTGAGCAGCAACCCAGAAGTGACCCCCCAGCAGACCATCCCTCAGGGGCCAGGGGGCAGGTGGGCATGTAACTCAGGAGCCCCACCTTCAGGAACCCCTGTAAGATCTCAGGTCAAGAGAAGATATGAAGGAAAATGGAAAAACTGTGAAGACAGGGGGACCACCCCCACCCCAGCAGCATGACCTCGATCCTGCCCAAGACAGTCCCTAAGGGGGACTATCCGCATACAGTCCTACAGCCACGGAGCTGGCGAGGAGGCCACACTGAAGACCCCTGTGTCCCTGGTGCTCATGGCCGGGTGTCTGCAGCCGCATGGTCCCTGGGTGGGTGGGAGGGGGTGGGGCTGCACACTTGACAGGAACTCTGATCTCTCTCTCGGTCTCATGCCCGCATTTAAGACAAGGACACTGAAGTTCACAAAAAGTGAAGCAGCTTATCCAAGGTCCCAGCCGGGGGCTCTCCCACCTCCCGTACTGCAAACTGTAGGTCTTTAAGGTGCATGGAAAGTGTAACGCCCCTTGTGCTGCCCAAGAGGTAAGTTGGATAAATAGCAATTAATGAAGGATCACACGTCAGGCATTTACCTATTTTAGGAAGTGGTTACTTGTCTCACCGTCTCATTGAATGAATAGTTACTGAGCATCAGAGGTACAAGGCAAGAGGTACGAGGCTAAGAATCCAAGATTGAAAAGCAGGCAGTCCTTGCCATCGAAGAGCTTGCAGTGTGATTGGGAAAGAGAAGTAACACAGAACACGGGCCTACAAACCACGTGGATGACCACCCCACTCCCTCCGCAGCTCACTCGACCACCCCACTCCCCTGGTGCTCACTTGATCACTCCACTCCTCACCAACGCGCACCAGGGTCCTCTGTTGTTGGGGGACAGCAGAGTCCTGTACCTGCATCAGGTGAGTCCAGACTGTGGGAACTGTGGCCCAAAAGGCAAATGATGATTCTCAGAAGAGATTTTGAACAGAATCCATCACAAGGGTGGAATTTTACAGCTTACAAGAAAACTTATGTATCCCCCTCAATTCTAGCTTAAAGGTACAATCTTCTGCCTTTTACCATGGCTTCCCTGATAGCTCAGTTGGTAAAGAATCCGCCTGCAATGCAAGAGACCCTGGTTCCATTCCTGGGTTGGGAAGATTCCCTGGAGAAAGGATAGGTTACCCACTCCAGTATTTTTGGGCTTCCATTGTGGCTCAGTTGATAAAGAATCTGCCTGCAATGTGGGAGACCTGGGTTCGATCCCTGCGTTGGGAAGATCCCCTGGAGAATGGAAAGGCTACCCACTCCAGACCTGGCCTGGAGAATTCCATGGACTGTATAGTCCATGGGGTCGCAAAGAGTCGGACATTACTGAGCGACTTTCGCTTCTAACTTCTGATATCAGACATAGTTACCACGTTAATTTGCCTTAAAGGCGATGGAGGGCTGGAGCCTGCCAGGGAGGAGGAGGGTCCAGACCTTTGATCATGCTTCTGACCCATAGAAGACGGACTTAAATGGATGCAGGGTTGCAGGACGCTCACAGGTCAGCACTGATGAGCTCCGGGGGCGAGAAGGCCGCAAGGCCTCGGGGCTTGGGCAGGAGGTGGGGTGAACATCGGGGGATCCTGTGTGGCCAGAGCTGTGGGGCGCACCCTGGGACTGTCCTGGACCATCCCCCAGTCCCGCCTTACATGGTCTGCATCAACGCCTCCCAGCCACGCTGCATGTGCCGGCCCCTGGGGAAGTGAGGTTGTGTGTCAGGCCTGGTCCTGGTGTGATGAGTACCTGCTGGGGACCACATCACTTCGAATCCTCACCCAGAGCATCTAGCCCGGGGGTGCTCCCTGTACCGTCCCCAGCAGACCCGCCCCGGGCAGAGGAAAGCACCCCTTCCCAGCCACCCCCACTCCCTCCAACCTGAGCCACCTCCGGGCCCAAGGGCCTCCTAACCCTTCTCTTGCCCTCCACTGGGCCTGGAGCCAGTCCACGGCTGCTGCCATGGTGGTTCCTCGCCTCCCTGTATCCCCACCCATCCTGCGTCCTAGGCTCTGACATCAGTGCTGTGACGGTGCACAGAGGCTGCTGCTTCACCAATGGGCAGCTGGAAGCGCCCGGTTGGCGGTGATGCCGGGGGCCGGGTCTGCCCACCCTCAGGGCCCCGCCTTCTTCAGGCACACCTTGAGCCAGACTCACAGGCGGCTCCAGAGATGCTGTGTCCAGGGAGGCCCACGGAAATGTACATAAATCCATCAAAACGATGGCCTACAGTATCCCTCACACCCGCCTCAAGCAGCTGACGTCTCTGCATTGTTGCCCAAATCAGAGGGCATTCTGTTTAATGCATTGAAAGCAGCATGTGGACCTGCCCACCTGTCTGGAGACTGGAAGCCCCTTCTAGAAAAGACAACTGTCCTAACACCCCTTCATGTGTCGCCCCCTCCATCGGCCCCTGGTGACAGCTCCCAGCTGAATTCCACTGAAACTGGTGATGGGAGGAATTCTCCATCAAAGCCTCTCTTGCAATAGCCTTTGGTCTTCCTTTCTATAATGAGAAGCACTGGAGATGAAAGAAAGAGAGTTTCCAATCTGTGCTGCTTTAAAGCCTCTGTGTTTTGGTAAATACACGTGTGCTAGTCGCTCAGCCGTGTCCAACTCTGCAACCTGTGGACTGTAGCCCACCGGGCTCCTCTGTCCATGGGGATTCTCCAGGCAAGAATCCTGGAGTGGGTAGCCATGCCCTCCTCCAGGGGATCTTCCCAATCCAGGGGCTGAACCCCAGTTTCCTGCACTGTGGACAGATTCTTTGCCATCTGAGCCCCCTGGGAAGGTGTGGTGAGCATGTGGTCTCTCCCAGTTTCCTTGGAGGGAACGATCCATAGACCCAGGGCCTCAGAGCTGGGGTGTCTCAGGCACTCACGTTTCCTCTCAGGAAAACTGCTCACATCAGCGTTTGCACTCACAGAGACCCTGTTACCACAAGGATTTGTTTTGAAGGGAAATATGCAGAGAAGGAGTAAAGGAGAGCCTGCAAGGAGAACATGAGGCCAGGTGCCCGGCCCCCCAAAATCTCTCGACTCTGGGGACCCAAACTCAAAATTCACAGACACAGCCTCTGAGCAAAGGCTTCCCAAATGGAAGTTCAAAGGCAGGAGACTTCCTCTTGGGTGTTTCTGAGCTCAGCAAAATGGGAAGGTCCCAGGGTCCTCAAGGGGAAGATCAGATCCTAAAAGACCTCGCTCCTCCTGGACACAGCCTGCCTGCCAGGCCTGTAGCACACAACTGAGTCTCCATTTCCCACCTGATGCAAGAGCTCCTGTCTGATGAGGGGCCGCAGGCTCAGTGTCAAGGGGAACTGCTCTATGAAAGCTCATTCAGCCAGAGAAATTAGTGAGCTGCTCAGGAGCAGGAAAAAAAGCAGGCCCGAGCAAGCTCCTGATTGGTGACTGAAGCTAATGGGAATTGATAAATTGCTTCCTGTCCCACTGGGCAAGGCATCTACCAAATCTGAGATTTCAGTCATATGAGAAATTACTTCTGCAATTCAGTCAGCAAGAGCACACAAAACTGTGTTTTTTTCATCTTATCAGAGTGTGACAAAAATCAGAAAATGCGTAGCCTTGCAGCAGTAACGTATGAATGCACAAGTCATGAGAAGCCTTGGTTGGAGAGTCTGAATGTGTGAAGGCCGCCTGTGTGTCTACAGGGCTCACCTAAGAGCACGGGGTCCTCAGATGGCTGCAAGGTGGCTTTTGAGACCCCATTCATTTTCCTCCAGACGGCGCAGGCCCACTGCCCGAAGCCCTTTGCTCTGGGTTCCAGCCTTTCAAAGTTGTTCTGAGGCTCCATCTTTAGGAGAGAGGACCTCCCAGGTCAGAGCCCAGGACAGGCTTTGCCTCCATAGCTTTGCAGAAAATGTGCACGCCTGTCCCCTGATGAGCCCCTGCTGCTCTGTGGGACTTAGCCGACAGGATCTGTGCCAATCATCACATTTTCTCCCCAAAGTACCGCCACCAGACACTCCTGCAATCATAAGGCTGAGGGGCCAAAGGCATTTTGTGTCCAGGGATGGACAGCCAAGTCAGAAGGTAAAGAGCATGACCACATGAAAACAGGTAACATTTGCCAAGCACTTATAGATGTCAAACACCAGTCCAAGCTCTTGTGTGTGTGCGCTCAGTCACTTCAGTCATGGCTGACTCTTTGAAACCCATGGGCCATAGCCAGGCTCCTCTATCCATGAGATTTTCCCGGCATCTGGAGTGGGTTGTCACGCCCTCCTCCAGGGGATCTTCCCAACCCAGGGATCAAACCTGAGTCTCCTATGTCTCCTGCATTGCAGGCAGATTCTTTACCACTTGAACCATCAGGGAGGCCCCAGTCCAAGCTATTACCTGTATTGATTCATTTAACCATTCTGCAACCCTTTGAGACAGGGGACATTCCCATTCTACAGATCGGGAAACTGAGGCAGGGGAGGACTGGGAGTGGCTGGAAGTCACCCCCCTGGTACGAAGCAGAGCCTGGATACAAGCTGTGTCCCCGGCCTGCAAACCCGCTCCACACAGTGGGCTCAGCCAAACGTGCTGATTGGCCAGCGTGTTCGGCTTCTCTCTCTTTCCCTTTGGTCACTTTCTGGCTCGTATTTGGGAGGTTAGGGACAGGGTCTGATAGATGGGTCACACCAGCCCCCAAGGAGGACACCTACCCAAGAAGGAAGGCTGTTAGAGGACCGTGTGTGAGAGGGGAGCGCCTCCTGGGGCGGGGAGATGCCAGTGTTGGTCTCACAGCAGCAAGATGTCACCTGGGCTGTGGGATGCAGGACCTGCTCTGCTGAGGGCTGGGCAGGGGAGATGTCCTGCTCACCCTCTCAGCAAGTGGACATCTCGGGAAGGCACCCTGTTGCCCAGGCTAGGCTGCGGTCCACGGACGCCAGTGTTCCCAAGAGTCTCTGCATCTCCTGAATCTTCACGCAAATGAGATCTTTCAGGTCATCTCTTGAGTTGGTAAAAAATCAAGGAGAAGATTATTGTTCGTCCACGGTTTAAAACCTGAAAATGAAACAAACTCTGAGCTGATAAACTCAAACCACAAGACAGAAATGTTTAAGGAGAGAAATTCAGAACTGAGAGATTAAAGGATGTCACAGTTTCTAGATGCATCTAGTTTTCAAATTTGGAAGGGATCATAAAAATTACTAATCTGGCTTCCTCATTTTCTAGATCAAGACTCCGAGGTCTGAGGTTTAAAGTAAATCCTCTGAGCTGGAATGGAGCAAAACCAGTCTCTGAGCTCAAGTCTTCTGCTGCAGATCCATGGTTATTTTCACTCCACCTCATGCTCTCAAATAAGGCCCAGCATTAGACCAGGGCTCATGCTTTCTGAATCACTGCTGTTTTCTCTAAGGAATAAGATATGCATTACCAACTCTATGTTTGTTGAGGGCTTCTCTGGTGGCTCAGTGGTAAAGAATTGCAATGCAGGAGATGCAGGAGACATGGGTTCCATCCCTAGCCTGGGAAGATCCCCTGGAGGGGGTGAATACACTCCAGTATTCTTGCCTGGAAAATTCCATGGAAAGAAGAGCCTGGTGGGCTACAGTCCTTGGGGTCATAATGAGTCAGACACGACTGAACACACACACACAAACATACACACACACACACACACACACACATTTATTAAGGGATTATGGTGTGCCCAGCAGCACTAGACACCATGAGGGGGAAATATTTGTGAGAAGTATAAAAACATTATACATGTAATTTTACCATGTGTTAATCTGTGTAACAATCAGAGTCAAGATACAGAACACATCATCACAAGGATCCCTTGTGATGCACTTTTATGGAACTAAATACACATATGCACATACACACACAACTGTGTGCTTGTAAAACTGAAAAATCTGAATAAGGTCAACTGATTGCAGCAATCAGTTTCATAGGTGGAATGCAGTTGTGCAAGACATAACAGCTATATAACACTGGGGGAAATGGTTAAGGGGTGTATGTATCTCTTGGTGTTATATCTTACAACTGCATGAGAATCTACAATCATCTCAAAATGAAAGCTTTAGCGTGGCCAAAATACAGGTCACTGACAACACCAGATGTTGACAAGGATGCAGAGCAACAGGCATCCTCATTCATTGCTGGCGGGCACTCCAAGCAGCACGGCCACTTGGGGGGCAGCAAGCAAAACTAAACATACTCTTACCATATGATCCAGCAATCACACTCCTTGATATTTACTCAAATGAGTTGAAAATTTATGTCACACAAAGCCCTGTACATGAATGCTTATAGCGGCTTCATTCATAATTGCCACAACTTGGAAGCAATAGAGATGCCCTTCAGCAGGTGAGTGAATAAAACAACTGGATTCATGCAGACAGTGGAATATTCAGTTCAGTTCAGTCGCTCAGTCATGTCTGACTCTTTGCGACCCCATGGACTGCAGCACACCTGGCTTCCCTGGGGTTCTATCACCAACTCCTGGAGCTTACTCAAACTCATGTCCATCAAGCTGGTTATGCCATCCAACCATCTCATTCTCTGTTGCCTCCTGCCTTCAATCTTTCCCAGCATCAGGGTCTTTTCCAGTAAGTCAGTTCTTCACATCAGGTGGCCAAAGTTCTGGAGCTTCAGCTTCAGCATCAGTCCTTCCAATGAATATTCAGGACTGATCTCCTTTAGGATGGACCGGTTGGATCTCCTTGCAGTGCAAGGGACTCTCAAGAGTCTTCTCCAACACCACAGTTCAAAAGCATCAGTTCTTTAGCACTCAGCTTTCTTTATACTCCAACTCTCACACCCATACATGACTACTGGAAAAACCATAGCTTTGATGCAGCTATAAAAAGAAATGAGTTATCAACCCATGAAAAGATATGAAGGAACCTAAAATGCATATCATTAAGGCTTCCCAGATAGGATGAGTGGTAAAGAATTCTCCTTCCAGTGAAAGAGATATAGATTTAATCCCTGGGTGGGAAAGATCCCCTGGAGGTGGGGCTTAGCAACCCACTCCTGTATTCTTGCCTGGAGAATCCCATGGACAGAGGAGCCTGGAGAGGGCTATATAGTTCATGGGATCACAGAGAGTTGGACCCTATTTAAGTGAATGTGAAAAGGCTACATATTACATGATTCCAATGACATGACATTCTGGAAAAGGCAAAACTATGGAGACAGTGAGAATATCAGTGGTTGCCAGGGACTTGGGGAGAGGAAAAGGGATGAACAGGTGGATCACAGAGGATTTTCAGAGCAGTGAAGCTCCTCTGTGTGAAAACATGGTGGTGAATACAGGTCATTGGACATGCGTCCAAACCCACAGAATGTACACCACCATGAGTGAGCCCTAACGCCAACCGTGGACTGTGAGTGATGACGGGTCAAGGTGGGTTCATTACCTGTAACAGATGTTCCCTCTGGTGGAGGGTGTTGATGATGGGGGAGGCTGTGCATGTGTGGGGGCCAGGGGGTCATGTGAAACCTCTGTAGCTGCTTCTCAAATTTGCTGTGAATGCAAAGCTGCTCTAAAAAATAGTCTTTTAAAAAGTATATGACTTAAGTATCAGCATTGTAATGACCTGAAGTGATTTTGTATCGACCATCTCAATTTACTAGCGGAAGGGCTCCCACCATTGATTAGAGGGAGGGTGATTACCGTGAACCTCGGTCTGGGATGCATTCCATGGACGATGGACAGACGCAGGCCGTGGACAGGTCAGCGGGGCCCTGAGGACAGGGCAGGAGGTGCAGGGAGAGCCAGACTCCAAGGACACGGTGGGAGAGGCCTGAGCGAGCGTTGAGCAGAATGGAGCTGGAGGCTGGGCAACGACGGGGAGGCTTTTCCGGCCACTGTTTAGAAGCAGCTGGTGAGAAGCCTGGAGGAGAGATCGGGGAAAGAAGGATGAACACGAGGTTGTGAGTTTTAACTCAATTCCAACGGAAGTAAAAACAAGGAATTGCTAAAGCGTGGCGCGATTGTTTTCCAACTGCTAAATGTAGAACCCTGATTTCACAGAAAATCCTCCAAGGAGACCGACTCCATGACACAAATGCCAGAGAGTTTCTTGGTTTAGCGTGGGAGCGTCTCCCCAACCCCACACAGCCTCGAGTGTCCTCTGGTTCAGCATCCCGAGAGCACGCAGGGCTCAGAGTCGGGCTGGGGACGCCCCTGCCCAGTCCCCAGCGAAGTGATGGTGCAGGAGGTATTTAGATCTGCTGAGTCCCATCTCTGTCTTTTCTAAAACGAGGGATAATAACCCCGTTCTCACAGGCCAGACAGGCCACGTGGCTAGACACGACTCTGGCTGAACTGAGCGCAAGGACCGCAGGACGGAGGTTTCACCTGGGGCTGACAGTCAAGTCACCTACACGTACACAAACGTGAGGCCTCGGTCTGCAACTTTCAAATGGAATGAAATAGAAGACGGTGTGGAGATCATTCAGTTCCACTGCTCCATTTCACAGATGAGAACACCAAGGTGACAACAAGGTCAGTGTAGGTGAAAGAAGGAGGAGAAAAAAGGGTCCATCTGGGTGGTTCTGGCCTTGTCAGTAAACAGGAGCTCAGCTCATTGTGTGCATTTAATAGTCTCTCACTTTAAACAAGAGAAACATTTTCTCTGGGAGCAAAAGGAGAGCACAAGATTCTGCAAATATGCCCACTGTTTTTTCCTTCCTCACATCAGAGACTCTACTCAACATGCGGGACAGAGAACTGATTCGTTTGTAGCGCTAGTGGTAAAGAAGCCTCCTGCCAATGCAGGAGACACAAGAGGCAAGGATTTGACCCCTGGGTCAGGAAGATCCCTGGAGGAGGAAATGGCTATCCGCTCCAGTAATCTTGCCTGGAGAATTCCATGGACAGAGGAGCCTGGAGGGTTGCAAAGAGTCGGACACGACTGAGCAACAGCACACACCTATTGAACTTTATTCATATTTGGATTCTTTCTATTGCAAAAGGTTTGAGGCAGCAATAAAAACTCAGACACTGAGCTGAAAGCACTGAAAACTAGGCAAAATCAGAAACAAAGAATAAAAGAAGTGAATGGTGTGGCAGGACAACATGCTGCCTGCTGAAGCATACCAGCGTCAGCTACAGAACTCATTCCTGAGCTTCCTAGTAGGCCACGCAAGTCAGCAAGCACAGCAGAATTCTCACCGTTCAGTGCTGGTGACAGGAAGTCACCTGTTTCTGTGCCAACATAAATGAAGCCTCTGAAATTAATGCAGCAAGTGCTTGAAGTGAAAAAGTCACTCAGTCGTGTCCGATTCTTTGCAACCCCATGGACTGTACAGTCCACGGAATTCTCCAGGCCAGAATGCTGGAGTGGGTAGCTGTTCCCTTCTCCGGGGGATCTTCCCAACCGAGGGAATCAAACCCACATTGCAGGCAGATTCCTTACCAGCTGAGCCTCCAGGGAACAACTACCAAACTGAGTGCCTACTTTGTGTCAGGCCCTGTATGGTGACACTATCCTCTCACGTAATTTAATTGCCTCATTGACAACAGCAACACCACAACATCAGAACCCTCCAGATGCGCGGCCAGGGGGACCTCAGGCTTGAAACCCGGGCTGTCTGCAGGAGGTTTTGCAGGAAGCCCCACACTCACTGTCTACTTCATGAGGAAGGAAGGAAACCAATTCACTCGGGCAGCCTCATGCATAAACAAATAAATGCATAAATTCATAACACTAAAACCCGTGCTCTGGAGCCCATGGCGTTTGGTTTGACTTGGAAGGTGACGAGGGTCCTGGCTGAGAGCCCTGAGCAGGGAGGGACCTCGAGGCTGTGCCCACATCTGACCGATAAGCAAGCCTGCGGATGTGTCTCCTGCATTTATTCACCTCTTTCTCTCCCGGTGCTGCCGCTGTCCTGGCTCAGCGCTTCTCAAGCTCCTGAGTGGCTTAGGAGCTGTGGTCCTGTAGTGGCCTTAGGCTGGAGCTGACCTGGTGGACCCACGCAGCCCTCCGGGGTCAGACTGTCTGCTCCAACCCGGGCCGTGTATGCTTATGTTACCAGCATTGACCTCGGGCCCGGAGCCTGACTCTCTGAGCCTGGGAATGGGGTGACAAGGACATGGGGAGCCCCTCTGGGGGGCTGCAGGCCTGTCCGCCCAGAGCACTTAGAGGCCCGCACGTGAGACACACTCTGCGAGCCAGCGGGGCTGCCCCAGGCCTCACGCCTCCCCTGCCGGGGTCAAATCTGAGTCAGGCAGCCTGGCCAGAGGCCCCGGCTGCTCCCGAGATGGCGTCACATCCCTGGAGGGTCTTCCGGCTGCCCAGACCTGCCTCCCCGGCCCCTCCTCCCGGCCCTGCCCTCCTCCCAGCCTGAGATCCCCCCCAGCCGGCTGGTGCCCCCAGCTTTTCAGCCTTCCCCTGCGATCTGCTGGCTGAAACACTCCCATCGGGGACCCCGAACTCGTCCAGGAGATTCAGCCCACCTCCTCCCGCTCTCCCAGCGTTCCCACTAGCCCAGCCCCTGACCCAGGCTACAGGGTCCCCCCAGCACTGAAGCTGTTTACCCCGCAGCCCCCAGGGCACGTCCCCCTGCACGTCTGTCCACTCACCCCTTTGGACGACGACTCCACGCTGGCCACTCACCTGGCATGACATTTACCTGGTGAGACGCGCACGCGGACACGGCAGCATGGGGGCTCCCCGTGGCCGCTGTAACAAAACAGCACAGTGTATTATGGGGGGCAAAGGCTGATCACGGGGATCCCTGGGCTAAAGCCCAGGGGTGGGCAGGGCTGGCTCCTCTGGAAGCCCCCAGTCTGCTTTCCCACATCCAGCTCCCAGCTGCCCGCAGCTGGCACCCCCCCAAAACTGTTCCTGCCCTCCAGTCCGCTTCCTGTATCAGACCCTCTTGCCCTCCGTCTTGGCAGGACCGTCGAGTGCACTGGGCGCCCGCATCACCCGGGACCACCACACCGTCTTCGACCCCTGCTCCGTCACACTTACCACGTCCCCTGACCAAGTGAGGGGCCGCGGTCACAGGTTCCAGGGTCAGGATGAGCACAGCTCCCACCCTGCTTAAGCAGGGATGACGGGTAGGAGGGCAAGTCACCATGTCACTCGCTTCGTTGAGAAGGTACCCCTAGAGGACGGCTCCACAGTGCAGGGGAGGGTGCCAGGCAGACCCGGGGAAGGGGGGTTGGGCACAGGGTACTGGGGGATGGGGGTCAGCCGTGAGGCCAGAGGTGGCCCCACCAGGAGCGGGTGCAGGAGGCAGGACAGGACCTGGGGTCCTGGGGGGCCTGAAGGAGTGGGGAGCCCTGGAGGAAAGGAACCCCAACCTGCACGTCCCAGGTCGGCCCTGATGACAGACCCGCGTGACCTGGGCGGGGAATGAACAGCGGTGTCAAGCAGGACGCTGTCAGGTCCCCAGGAACAAGCGGTTCACCTCCAGGCACAGCACCCCCACACCCCAGCCTGCACCCCAGGCGGTGACACCCCTCCCCCGGAATCCGGGCAGCTGACCCTGATCTGTAACAAGAGGACTCCACAAGCCCGCCGGACCCCCAGCCCCTACAGTCCCCCCCAGGATCCCCATCTCCACATGGACCACGGGCAGTGGGAAGCAGTGGTGGTCTACGCAGGGACTGCGGGGGCCCTGTAACATCTGCCCCTCCCCTGCCGGCCACCAAGGCCCTGAGGATAATTAGTCCCGAACCCAGGAGCAGATTGATCTTACACTAGGGATACTCCATCACAGGCCTCTTCCGATAGAACTCATTTAAGAGAGGGCAGGAACACTCCCAAAGGACAATTAATAGGCTCTCCATCTTGGAGTAATTTCCAGCAGGTGCCACAGCCAAAGGCATGGCCCCTCCCACTCCCTGCAGCTGGCGGGGTGTGGGGTGGGGGCACAGGTCACCCTTAGTGACGTAGTCTGAACAGGAAGGCTGCATCCTATGGCTTCCATGGGTTCAGAAAAACACATTTCATCTTTCCAGCTCCACTGAATTCTTCCCACCCAAAGCCCACATAGGTCCTGGCATCTTCTCAGATACACCTCAATTATGCAAAAGAAGAGCTTATTGCAGGCATTATAAACAGCACCAGACAGGCGCCCAGGGATCCAGTCTGGCTTGCAGGAAAGTGATTGGTGCCAACTGACCCACCACAGGCCTGTAACCTCGGGGGGTCTGAAGGGGTCCCCCATGTCCTCGTAAAAAAAAAACAAATGGGCCAAAGAACTAAACAGACATTTCTCCAAAGAAGATATATAGATGGCTAACAAACATGAAAAGATGCTCAACATCACTCATTATCAGTGATGATAATCAAAACCATAATGAGGTACCATTTCACACCGGTTAAAATGACTGTCATCAAAAAGTCTACAAAAAATAAATTTTGGAGAGGGTGTGGAGAAAAGGCAACCCTCTTATACTGTTGTTGGGAATGTGAACTGGTACAGCCACTATGGAGAACAGCGTGGTGATTCCTTAAAAAACTGGGAATAGAACTGCCATACGACCCACCAATCCCACTTCTGGGCATACACACGGAGGAAACCAGAATTGAAAGAGACACATGTACCCCAATGTTCATCACAGCACTGTTTACAATAGCCAGGACTTGGAAGCAACCCACATGTCCACTGGCAGACGAATGGATAAGCAAGCTGAGGTATACATATACCCAATGGAATATTACTCAGCTATAAAAAGAACACATTTGAGTCAGTTCTAATGAGGTGGATGAAACTGGAGCCTATTATACGGAGTGAAGTAAGTCAGAAAGAGAAACACCAATAAAGTATATTTTTTTTTTTTATGGTTTTTTTTTTTTTAATTTTATTTTATTTTTAAACTTAACATAATTGTATTAGATTTGCCAAATATCAAAATGAATCCGCCACAGGTATACATGTGTTCCCCATCCTGAACCCTCCTCCCTCCTCCCTCCCCATTCCATCCCTCTGGGTCGTCCCAGTGCACCAGCCCTATATTAACGCATATTTATGGAATTTAGAAGGTCAGTAATGACGATTCTATGTGCAAGGCAGCAAAAGAGACACAGATGCAAAAACAGACTTCTGGACTCTGTGGGAGAAGGCGAGGGTGGGATGATTTGAGTGAACAGCATTGAAACATATATATTACCATATGTAAAACAGATGACCAGTGTAAGTTTGATGCACGAAGCAGGGCACACAAAGCCGGTGCTCTGGGACAACCCAGAGGGGTGGGGTGGGGAGGGAGGTGGAAGTGGGGTTCAAGATGGGGACATTGTGCACCCGTGGGTGATTCATGTCAATGTATGGCAATAACCTACACAATATTATAAAAAATTATCCTCCAATTAAAATGAATTAATTAATTTTTATAAAAACCCTCTGATAGGCAAACTGAAAGGGGCGGGAAGAGAGAGTTGGTAAAAAAAAAAAAAAAAGAACAATCTTTTTATTTTTTACTTTTTACTTCAGGAGCATTAGAAGCCCAAGCCCAGTCTCAGCCTAACCCCAGCACTCAGCAGGGCCTGGCTTGGGTCCAGCATATCCTCCAGGCCTGCAAGCAGATCCCCGACCTCCTGGACGAGGTGTAGAGCTGAGTTCCTCCATGGCGGCTCTGCCAACGCCTCGGGCCAGGTCATTCTCCGGTGGGGGCCGTCCTGGGCATGTGGAG
Source organism: Bubalus kerabau (assembly GCF_029407905.1). Lineage (NCBI taxonomy): Eukaryota > Metazoa > Chordata > Mammalia > Artiodactyla > Bovidae > Bubalus > Bubalus kerabau. Next base: position 107,342,601 of record NC_073632.1, on the reverse strand, counting down.
GGCATTCAGGGGCCCCTTGGTGACCACACTCTGGAGACCAGCAGCACCCCCACCCCCAGTACATGTGTGTGCTCAGTTGCTCAGTCATGTCTGACTCTTGCAACCCCACAGACTGTAGCCCACCAGGCTCCTCTGTTCATGGGACTCTCCGGGCAAGAATACTGGAGTGGGTTGGCATTCTCCTGGGGATCTTCCCAACCCAGGGACCAAACATCGGTCTCCCGCACTGTGGGCAGATTCTTTACCCTCTGAGCCACCTGAGAAGCAGTGGCAACCAAAACAGCCTCCTGGCATGGCCCATGTCTCCTGGGGGCAGAGCACCCCAGTTCAGAACCACTGGTTTGGGGGAAAGAGAAGGGACACAGTGCCTGGTGGGACTGCAGACCTGGGTGGTGTGTCTAGAGCTCAAGGATGTCGGGGTGGGGATGTTCTTGGCCAGCATTTCTGATCTGGCTGCTTCTACAGACGCTGCAAGACGTGAGGGGGGGCAAGAGTGCCCCGGGAGAAGAACCCACGTGGAAGGGCTGGGCGATCCAGGAAGGCACCATCGGATCCTTGCAGTCCAGCCCACTGTCCTGTCATCAGTGCACTCCCTGCAGAGACGAGGCCTTACCAGAACCAGAGACCAGGTCAGTAGACACCCAGAGATATGTGCTGCCGCAGCCTTGTAGGTATCAGCAGACTGGGGACCAGGCAGCTGCCCGTCAACAGGGCACCGGCTGAAGAAACCAGTCACAGCGACGTTCTGTGAAGACGTTTCCAAACGCACCAGATCTGTAGATGCTGATGGGGGCTGGACCCCGAGACAGACTTGAGAAGAGCAAGACGCAGTCGTGACCACGGCCCGCCTCCACCCCTGGAACACGAAAACGTGAGTCAGAGTCCATGAATGAGCAGAGCCTCTCTCCTTTAACTGGAGTCACTTCCGGAGGGCTTTGAGAGTCTTCAGCAGGAAGGAAACGATTGCCGGTCTGTATATCTGTTCCTACTCTGAATATTTTACAATGTACATGCAGACTTTTCCAATAAAATACGTGTGATTCAAAAATACAGATTTTTTTACATTGTTGTTGTCCAGTTGCTCAGTTGTGTCTAACTCTTTGTAACCTCATGACTGCAGCTCACCAGGCCTCCCCGGCCCTCACCATCTCCCAGAGTTTGCCCAAGTTCATGCCTATTGAATCAGTGATGCCATGCAACCATCTCATCCTCTGCCGCCCTCTTCTCCTCCTGTCTTCAATCTTTCCAGGCATCAAGGTCTTTTGAGTCAGTTCTTCCCATTAGGTGGTCACAGTATTGGAGCTTTAGCTTCAGCATCAGTCCTTCAAATGAGTATTCAAGGTTGATTTCCTTTAGGACTGACTGGTTTGAGCTCCTTTTTTTAACATACAGATATGCAAACCACACTGGACATTACACATCTAAAAGTAAGTGTAATCTTGGTTGAAGAATAAAATGCTAAGAACCCCCTTACAATTTTTCTTCATTCTTATACCAATTTGAATCCTTCTGAACAAAGAAGTTCACCCACAAGACAGGAAAGTGATTTAGATCTTTAAAAAGAAAGTGCTTCAAGGTGACCCAGGAAAAGGCAATTTAGCTGAAAGTAGTTGGCAACTGAGCTCAGCTGGCAGAGCCCTGAGGTCTCTTGCCTTTAAATTTAATGTACTTTTTAAGTCCTTGGTGCATGCTAATTCTTGATAAACAAAGTTGAAACAGTTGGTGAGTTTTTATGTGACTATTATATTATCATGAATGCTTGTTCAGGATTAATACACAATGACACAATAAACAGAAATCTGCTAACATCCTTTGACTAGAGGGGGAATTTCTACCAACACCATGAATGCGCTTTGCTGGAGGTGGGTCTGACAAAGAAGGGGCAGGATCAGATGAGCATGCTGCAAAATTGATAAGTCCAAAGATTACAACTGTCTATTTATTCGTTTTTAGTTCAGGGAGTAATGTAACTGTGTAGTGTAATGTAACTAGTTGCCTGATTCAATCTCAATTTCTTCCAAAGTACTAAAATAGCAATCTCTCAATATATCAACTGTCATATTTTCTGAGCCTAAACACCATCCTTCAGGTGCTGCTAAATCACTTTAGTCGTGTCTGACTCTGAGACCCTATGGCCAGTAGCCCACCAGGCTCCTCTGTCCACGGGATTCTCCAGGCAAGGATACTGGAGTGGGTTGCCATTTCCTCCTCCAGGGGATCTTCCTGACCCAGGGATCTTTTATGTCTCCTGCATTGGCAGATGGATTCTTTACCAGTAGCACCACCTGGGCAAACACCATCCTTCAGGCTGATGCCAAATCGATGGGTCAGAAGCTAAGCAGATAAAGACTTATTCATGACAAAGAGTGAAAGGTGCACATTCGAGTGCAGTTCTGTGACCATAGTGCTGTCCGCTCTCTCAAAGGTTTGGGTAACTTAAAATGTCACCAAACTTTCACAAAATGATTGACTCTGAACACTCAGCTGTGTATTTTAAAGTGTGCTTGGAGGGCTGCATCCCAGAACATTGTTGTTTATTTTGAAATGGGGATCCCACTCTGGAGTTTTCTGCTAATTTAGGGCTTATGCTCCACAACCACTGGATATTATGAGATGACAGTGTCCGCTCTTGATGCTCAGTTTCTCTGAGAAGCCCAGAATCCTGGTGGTGCAACATAGCAGCTTATTAAAAAAATAAAAATAAAAATGTGTCCATTTCTACTGCTGTGCGTGGACATTTAATCGCATGACCTGTTTGCCAGGATGCAGTTTTAAGATGATTCTTCTACGTCAGCCTTTTGGCTCAAACCCAGAAAAACACAAGCTCTGCTCCTCAAGCTCACCTCGCAGTCACCATAGCCCTGGTCTGTTTTTTCCCCTACAGGTCAGGGCGGATAGTTCCTGGTTTTTCAGATGAGGAAACCAAGGCTCCAGACGGCTCACCTGAGACCACACTGAGCCGTGGCTGAGGTGGGCCTCCCGCTGGGACAAGGGATCCATGTGTGCCCCTCACTGAGTTCAGCTGACTCGGTATCCAGAGCAGATACCATCATCTCATATTATCTGGCAGCCGTGGGGGCATGAGCCCCTAAAGAAGCCAAAAAGTCCAGAGCAGGATCCCATTTCAAAATAAGCAGCAGGGTTCTGGGATGAAGCCCTCCAAGCACACTCTAATGCTGTGCATCAGGCCAGCACTTGGCCTGAGGGTGAGGCCCCTTTAGAGAGACAGGGTGTCCCGTCCTGTCCCGACAGCCCGGGGCTGAGGACCCTGGAGGCAAGGTGTCTGACCATCGATTTGCCAGCGTTTCCCCGCCCACCTCGCTGGCCACCCCGGCAGCATCTGTTTTGCCAGAAAGGGGAAGAAGGCTGAGGTCGCTGGCCTGACTGCTGCCCTGATGCTCTGTGGTCCCTTTAGAGCTTGGGGAGGGGGCGTGAGGGCCGCCACCCACCATGTCCCGGGGGTGAGAGGCCACTGCCTCTGGAGAGGCACCGTCCTGTTTTTCTCCCACTCTTGCAACCCACGTCATGGGCAGGGTGGCCCAGTGCCACACTCAGGGCCCTGCTTCTCCAGGCAGACCTGTGGGGTGCTCGGGCCCTGTCAGACGATGACCCTGTTGCCTCCTTTCCTGTGTTGGGGATAAATGAGGCCATTTAAAGAGTCCGTGTGGCATCAGCCCCACTGATGAGCCCAATGAGCTGGAACCACAAAACAGATCACAAGTTGGTTTTAAGTCTTCCCAGAGGGAAAGGCAGAAGAAATATGTTGAACATTGGTTCTCTTGGTTTGGTCTGGAAGAAATTTTTATAAGGAAAAAGGAACTAAAGCCAGCCTCATCCCTTTTGCTTCCTGCTAGCCAGCCCCCGCCCCACCCCGGGCAGGACCCATCCATGAACTTGGGCACATCTGGAATCCTTCCAAGATGCCCAGCCCCATCTGCTCACAAAGTGCTGACCGACCACTCCATATGCTGCCCATGGGCACGGGGGCTGAGGCATGGCACACTTCACTGCAGGCCCATGTGTGTGTGCGTGCTGAGTTGCTCAGTCGTGTCCGACTCTTTGCATCCCTATGGACTGTAGGCCACCGGCTCCTCTGTCCATGGGATTCTCCAGGCAAGAATACCGGAGTGGCTTGCCATGCCCTCCTCCAGGGGAATCTTCCCAACCCATGGATGGAACCCACGTCTCATAATGATGTCTCCTACACTGGCAGGTGGGTTCTTTACCACTGTGCCCCCGGGAAGCCCATTTCCCCAACTTGTGACTCGATTTTGAGAAACCTCCTCCCTACTTGCTGTCTGGCCCTGCTCTTACAGGGGTCGCCGGGCTCGCTGCCCACCCTGAATAATTGGTTTCCGTGGTTCACTCGGCTCTCACCTGGCCAGACTTCCACCCATCACATCCATGCCATTCCGGCTGTCACAGCAAGAAGCCAAACATCTCAGCCAGGATCCTTCTTGGGCCTGAGTGCCCTCCATCCTTGAACCGAGCCAAGAGGGTGCAGGAATGCTGAGGAGGCCACAAGCTGGCGAGGCCACCGTCACCAGGGTGTGGCCTGTGTCCTTCCTCTCTTCTCCGCTGGGCACACATGCATGCATGTGTGCACACGTACACATGTGTACATATGTGTGTGCTTGAATGCAATACACACCATGTATATACACATGCACATATGCACACATGCCTAAGAATACAACCACACAGCACACACATGCAAACAACACACACACCACTGGCACCACTTGCACACACACACCTGTGTGGCAGATGCAAATACACACATGTACGCACGTGTACACACATGTGCACACAATACACACACGGGCCCACACATGCATGTTTGCTGCTCTCCATTCTAAGTCAGGCGTGGCAAGCCTACACAGTGTTCCAGTCTGAAACCAACCCTGCCCAAAGGCCCCCGAGCTGGCTGACATTGTCCAGGTAAGCCACTCTTCCCACAGGGACAGAAAAGTCTAGTATTTATTGTCCAGACACGACTGGGCTATTTTCCAAGCATTGAAGTTACTTGATTTTTTTCCCATGGGGTTTAGAATGTGTTGAATAAATGAATTGATCTAGTTGCACAAACTCTGGCAAGTTGTTTAACCTCTTTGTACTTCTATTTCTTCCCCGTAAATAGGAGAGTGACACCCACTTCCTGGGGACACCTGTGGGTGATAGAAACGGGCTGGCACTGCTCATCCACGTGTGTGGCTGAGCTCCCAGCGGTCTGCCGATGCCTCACGATGGAGTTCTCATCGACAGCTCTGTATCAGGTGCTGGGATCAAGGCACCTTCACCTACGAAGCACCACTCCTTATACTGATGTGAAAACGTGTGCAGCAGCAGGCAACAGAGGCCCAGCTCCCCTTCAACCATAAACCCTAAAGGTCAAGGTGCCAGTGCCTCCCCTGGCACAAGCTTGTCCAACCCCCAAGTCACTGCCTTTCCTATACTTACTGCCCAGACCTGCCCTTAGGGACCTTATCTCTCCTACAAAGTTGTGATCATGAGAGTGGATGGGATGAACAAAGCGGAAAAAGCTGGTGAGCACAAGGAACTCAGCCTAGAGACACCAGCCGCCAACCACAGCAGAACTTCTAAGTGGGGACAAGTCCAGCTCTGGTGGGGTCTGACTCTTACACCCTTTGGGAGATGCTCTTTAAGGAAACAGGCATAAATAATAAATATAAAGTTAGGAGTCAATATGAAGATCTGCTGGAAAAGGGATAGGCTACCCACTCCAGTATTCTTGGGCTTCCCTTGTGGCTCAGCTGGTAAAGAATCTGCCTGCAATTCAGAAGACCTGGGTTCAATCCCTGGGTTGGGAAGATCCCCTGGAGAAGGGAAAGGCTACCCACTCCAGTATTCTGGCCTGGAGAATTCCATGGACAGAGGAGCCTGACAGGCTACAGTCCATGGGGTCACAGAGTCAGTCACAACTGAGCGACTTTCACTTTCATGAAGATTTATGAATATGTAGATTTTGAATATGGATTTAGAAAAGGCAGAGGAACCAGAGATCAAATTGCCAACATCCATCAGATCACGCAAAAAGCAAGAGAGTTCCAGAAAAACATCTACTTCTGCTTCATTGACTATGCTAAAACCTTTGGCTGTGTGGATCACAACAAACTGTGGAAAATTTTTCAAGAGATGGGAATACCAGACTACCTTACCTGCCTCTTGAGAAACCTGTATTCAGGACAAGAAGCTTAAGAAAATCTGTAATAAATGTAGATAGTGTATTAAAAAGCAGAGATATCATTTTGCCAACAAAGATGCATATAGTCCAAGCTATGGTTTTTCCAGTAGTCCTGTACAAATGTGAGAGTTGGACCGCCACAAAAAAGGCTGAGCACCAAAAAATTGATGCTTTTGAACTTTGGGGTTGGAGAAGACTCTTGAGAGTCCCTTGGACTGCAAGGAGATCCAGCCAGTCCATCCTAAAGGAAATCAGTCCTGAATATTCATTGAAAGGACTGATGCCAAAGCTGAAACTCCAGTACTTTGGCCACCTGATGGAAAGAGATGATTCATTGGAAAAGACCCTGATGCTGGGAAAGATTGAAGGCAGGAGGCGACAGAGGATGAGATGGTTGGATGACATCACTGACTCAATGGACATGAGTTTGAGCAAACTCTGGGAGACACTGGAGGAGAGCAAAGCCTGGTGTGCTGCAGTTCATGGGGTCTCAAAGAGTCAGGCATGACTTAGCAACTGAACAACCACACGAAGACTGAAGTGTAGTTAGAAGAGAAACAACAAATCACTGGAGCGTGGAGTCCCTTTCTTTTGGGACATCCTGAACCAAGTGGTCCCTAAGGCTCACGGAAATGCCTCCTGACTGAAGCCGGGGTTTACTCCACTCCCGTGACCTCAACCTGGCTCGGCCAGCGCTTACACGGCCAGTCAGTGGTGTCTTCACAGTAAATCCAACTCCGCATGTCTTTCAGGGACTAGGCTGTCGCCCTGCCTGCATAGGTAAAGAATGATGTCAACTTAAGCAACAGCTGGGGTTATCCATCATTTTAAGGGTCCACCTGCTGGCTTGAGGGGAGGAAGTGAAGTCAAAAAAAAAAAAAAAAAACCTACATTTTTATTAAGTGAACCAAATTGAAAATTTGAATTCTAAATTCTGAAAAGTAGGTGAAATCATTGCTGGATTAGTGCTTGATATTTATCCCAACTAGCCTGTACGTCTTCGATAGCCTGGGTTTGCAGGGCAGTGGACTGGCCCCCAGGGTGGACCCAGCTCACCTCTGCTCTGATGGCTCAGGCCCCTCCGCCAGCACCTCCCTCTCCCAGCACCTTCCTCTCCCAGACTGCCAGATGGTTCACGAGGACCACTCCCCTGTCCTGACTCTCCACCCACCTGCACTATGATCCTCATAGTGCCACGTGGATGATGGTCTGTCCACAAGCGTCACTGCAGAATGCTCCAGAAATCTATGCCAGAGCGCTCATCTGCTCCCCCTAGACTACAGCATAGTGGGTGAAATGCCCACGCCCTCCCCACAGCCTGGCCCCCCGCAGCCCCTGGGACATGCACCCCTCCTCCACCTCACCTCTGACCCCTGCACCTGGGCAGATTCACTCCCATGACCTCAGCGGGATGAGGGTCCCTCCTCTACCGACTCATGTGATGCTTACTTCCACCACCTCCTGGTGACTTAGACCACAACTACACAGATGCAGAGTTCACCGGACCTCCCGAGATGGCCAGTTTTCCAAACTCAAGTTTCCCGGAAAACCTAGGATTCTGGCATGGGGTAGGGGATGAGTGTAAAGAAGATAAACATGCTTTTGATACAAAAGAGCTATTGAAAACTGCAAATTTTGAAAATCATTTATGAAAAAATGTGTTCTTTTGAAGAGTGGCATTGGGCATCTGGAGGTGCCCATGTGAAGGTTCTCCGGCAACTTGTTCACACTTCTGGTGTCGAGGTTCCGGCAGCAGAAAAGCAAGAGGGATCGCAGCATGGCCCCTAAGGTTCGTCCAGAACTCACAGGGGTTCGGTCAGTTCAATCGCTCAGTGGTGCTCAAACTCATGTCCATCAAGTCGATGATGCCGTCCAGCCATCTCATCCTCTGTCGTCCCCTTCTCCTGCCTTCAATGTTTCCCAGCATCAGGGTCTTTTCCAAAGAGTCAGTTCTTTGCATCAGGTGGCCAAAGTATTGGAGTCACAGGGGTTAGGTGAGTTTAAATGGGCACATGGAGGCACTTGTAAAAAATAATAATAGAAAGTTAATTTGGGATTTTCCTGGCAGTCCAGGGGTTAAGACTTCTCACTTTCACTGCAGGGTTGGTGGATTTGATCCCTGGTCAGGGAACTAAGATCCTGCGTGCTAAGTGGCCAAAAATATAATTTAAATAAATAAGCAAAGTGTTATGGCCTGGATTAGAGGGAATAAACACTCTCTATCTGCCCCCTCTTACCTACAGCAGTTGAGTCATATTTACCTTGGGGAATAAGGCCTGCTGAGAAGCCAGGCTTCTGGAAGGGGCAGCTCTCAGACACCCAGACACATCAGCTCTCCCCCACATGGCTTCCACCTGGGGAGTCACACTGCAGCTTCTTGGCTGTGAAAGGCCCATCTTCACACAAATGCCCTCCTGCTTCCAGCTGTATCCATTCCAGATTTGTCTGAGTAAGAACCGCTCATGCTGGTGGCTCCTTGTCTGCATTTTATCAGCACTCAGTCTCAGAGAAGTGCTTCTCTTCCACTCCCTCCTCCCCCAGCCTACCAACAACTTCAAGTCCTGTCCATTTGCTTGAAATTTCCAACATTCAAATCTTCTCTAAATTAACAAACGTACTTGATCGTGTAAGGGTGGGGCTGGTCTTCACATACGCTCTAATCAGAACTGTCCATAGGACAGCATGCTTTGTTTCTGCAACCTGAAAGGTTCCACCCGGGTGACTTGATTGAATGTATTTTTAAAGGTAGAACAAGAGATTCTTGGCTAGAAGGACCAGAGCAATAACTTGTTCACCTTGAAGCTACACAGAACGGGCCCATGGTGCCTTCAGTCTGCCTCGTACAGACGCACAGCACGTGGGAAGCACCCTGCACTAGTCTCCGTCGGCACGTGTCACGGCCCCTTCACCCTCCTCCCAACCTACTGCAAGCACCATCTACCGGGCCTCCCAGCCCAAACCTTGCCTCCTCTCCCCCATATCCACCCTTTCTACATGTAGTTGCTTTTAAAACTCTTAGCTAAAGTAGCTCAAATAATAAAGAATCTGTCTGCAATGCAGGAGACCAGGATTCAATCCCTGGGTTGGGAAGTTCCTCTGGAGAAGGGAATGGCAATCCACTTCAGTATTCTTGCCTGGAGAATTCCATGGACAGAGAAGTCTGTGGAGTCACAAAGAGTCGGATAAGACTGAGCAACTAACACACACACACACACAATGAGTTTAGAGGGAAAATAATAAAGTAGATGTGACCTTCAATATCAAATGCCTTGGGACTTCCTTGGTGGCCCAGTGGTTGAGAATCTGCCCTCTGATGCAGGGTTCAATCCCTGGTCTGGGAACTATTATAAGGTCCCAACAGGCTATGGGGCTACTCAGCCCATGTGCCACAACTAGAGAAGTCCAGTCACTGCAACAAAGAGCCCATGTGCGCCATGAAGACCCATTGCAGCCAAGTACATATATACAGACTTCCCAGGCGTGCAGCAGTAAAGAATCCACCTGCCAGTGCAGGAGATGTGAGTTTGATCCCTGGGTTGGGAAGATACTCTGGAGTAGGAAATGGCAATCCACTCCCATGGACAGAGGAGCCTGGATCAAAGGCCTCACAACTGAGAACGCCTACTTACTCATGTCATTTGGTTTTGTCATTAGTTTAAGGGTCTCAGGTTGTCTAAAGTGACTTAGAACTCCAACCTGACAATTCTGTGAAAAGAGTATCGATAAGTGAATGACAAATTTGGAACAAGCAAAGGATATCTTCCAGGTTCAGCTGTTGATAGGCATGTGCCTGTCATTGATCTTTGCATATATCATAATAATTATAACCCCAATGAGCCTGTGAAAACGGAAAACTACGCTGACCACATCTCACAGCTCAGAAGAGATTTTAGATCATCTGCACCATTGGTTTAAAACCTTCTGAGTCAGGGTGTTTCAAAATGAAGTGTATGTATCAGTCTTGGAGATGAGAATGTTAATCTAAGAATATTTTCCTATTTGGGGTCTTCATTTTAAAAATCTTCAGAAGTAACATATTGTCTGGGTCAGACTGTGTAGAGGGATGTCCTTTCTTGTTCCTTCTGTGCAGTTTCAAAGCTCAAGTTCGCGTCTGGGCTTATAAGCCCAGTGATCACTTAAAGGTACATTACCTGTTGTGCCTTTGATATGCTGCCTTTAGGTTGCCCTGCCCTCAGGCCAAAGCCCTGTAATCTTCCAGGTAAACTTATGTTGAGGGTCTTTGAACCAGTTTTAAAAACAAAATTTCTGTTCAGAAATAACAATTTACAATCAAGAAGCTTTTTTTTTTTCCAAATCCTAAAGGTTTGATTTCTCAAATTATTTAACAGATTTAATCTGACATCATAAAATCCACCAGCACAATGGAGTGATGTGTAACATCTCAGCAAGAGACAAAGGGATAGTGGTTAAGAGTGACGCTGGCTGGCTTCAAATACCAGCACTGCCACATTTTAACTGTAGGGTCCTGGGTAAGGCGCTTAACCTGTCTGGGCCTAAGTTTTCTTGACTGTTAAGTGGGTATAATCTACATGTCCCAAACACGACTTTCAACAAGATTTCTAATTCTTCTCTACCCCCGGTACATGTTCTGTTGAAGCTGACACAGTCTGTGAAGTTTTGGTCAATGAAATATTACTGAAAGTAATGTCAGTGACTTTGGAGGAGAGATATTTAAGAGCTGATGTTCCAAGTTTTTCTCCCCCTAGAGAAATTATCATGCATGTTCAAACTGATTTGGAGGTGACCTAAGATGGAAACTGAGCCTTCATAAACGACTTGTGCACAAGAAAGAGATATCTACTGAGTTAAGCCCTGAGATCTTGGTTTTGCTTGTTACCATAGCACAACCCAGCCTGTTGATTAATACATTTCCCCATAGGGAGTTGTGAGATAAATGAAGTGTACAGAAACACTTAAAAAATGCCTAGCACGTAAAAGCTATATAAACATTTGCCAAAAGTACTCGATTGCACTTACTTTCACATGTATAGTTTTTCACCCTTCTTAAATGATGGCATCTTCTGTTTTAATTGGCAGCAGCGTTCCTTTCTAAATGGTCCACAAGAATGGGTGCATTTTAGATCCAATGAGATACTGTGGTGTGATGACGATGATGATGGTTTTAGAGACTAGCAAGGAAAGAACAGAGGCCAAGTATTAATATGTAAGCACCGCATTCCCAATTCAAGGTACAGAAAAGGTTTTGCAATAGTTTGAGTAGAGGACAGTGGGGGAGGATACAGTCATCGTAGGAAACACCAGTGGCACGTGTTGACTTTAGCACAATGATTGCATTTATATTCGGAGTAGATGCAATATTTGGATTCGATCTTTGTACAGACCAACGGCTCATTGAGTGAAAGTTGTTCAGTTGTGTCCGTCTCTTTGTGACCCCATGGACTAGGAGGTCATTAGTAGTGAGTATAACAGTAAATAAGCAAAAAGGAACTTTGGTAACTGCTTTCTAAAAATTGTGCAGTATTATATTAATATTTAGGGCTTTTCTGGTGGCTCAGATGGTAAAGTGTCTGCTTGCAATGAGGGAGACCCGGGTTCGATCCCTGGGTTGGGATCCTACAGAAGGAAATGGCAACCCACTCCAGTATTCTTGCCTGGAAAATCCCATGGACTGAAGAGCAGGGCAGCCCACAGTCCATGGGGTTGCAAAGAGTCAGACACGACTGAGAAACCCAGAACACACACAACTGTGAGTATGACCTTATTCAGAAACAATAGTCTTTGCAAATGTAATCAAGTGAAGATGAGGGCATTAAGGTGGGTCCAGTCCTGCATGACTGGTGTCTACAAGAGAAGAGGAGAACAGACTCCAAGACAGACACACCAAGGGAAGACAACGTGGAGCGACACGTGTGAGAGCAGAGGAGAAGCCGAGCGACATGCCCATGACCCCAGCAGCACCGAGGATTGCTGGAAGAGGCGGGAAGAACCTTCCCTGCAGATATCAGAGGGAGCCATGGCCCTGCTGACACCTTGACCTTGGCTTTGGCCTCCAGAACTCTGAGGCAGTACGTGTCAGCCACACGGCAGTGTTCCTTTTTTACAGCAGCCCTGGCAAAGTAACAGAGGCGGTAAACAGCTTTCTTCACCAGCACAGTGCTCACTTGTGTAGTGGCAATTTTAAACTTTTGAACTCTTCAAGGGCACCGCCAAAAATTTCTGGTATTTGACAGTATCCTGCAAACATGAAATAATAGAGAACAGCCGCCCAGACGTTCTCTGTTCCCTCAGATGCCCACATTCCTTCTTTCTTTTTTTTTAAATTTTCATTTTGTGTTGGAGCACAGCTGATCAACAATGTTGTGCCAGTTTCAGGTGAACAGCAAAGAGACTCAGCCATACACACACATGCATCCATGCTGAGTGTGCTAAGTCACTTCAGCCATGTCTGACTCTTTGCGACCCTCTGGAAAGTAGCCCAACCAGGCTCCTCTGTCCACGGGCTTCTCCAGGAAAGAGTACTGGAGGGGGCTGTCATTTCCTTCTCCAGGGGCTCTTCCCGACCCAGGCATAGCACTCGAGTCTCTTCTGTCTCCTGCATTGGCAGACAGGTTCTTTACCACTAGCACCACCCGGGGAGCCCCACGTATCCATTCTCCCACCAAATCCCCTCCCACTCAGCTGCCACGTGCCACTGAGCAGAGTTCCCTGCACGACATGGTAGGTCCTTGGTGGTCCATTTTAAATGCAGCAACACGAACACCACGTTCCTTCTCGTCACTAGCTGCACGCTCTCCAGACCCCTGCTCCTCCTCCAGCCTGGCTCCCTGCCCACTTAGGAACAGACAGAGGCAGGTGACAGCGACAGCTGACCGCGGCCTGATTCCGCTGCCTGTTTATGCTCAGCCACACACACGTCACTCACTCAGCGATAATTCCTGAACACCTGCCACGTGGCAGGTGTGGCTAGAACACGCAGACACTGCAGTAAGCCATGGAGCAGGCTTCTCCCAGGGAGCTCGAATCAAGAGAGTAGACCGACGGAGAAGGAGGCAAGAGGCAGCAAGACGAGATGGACAAACAGCTAGCTAGAAAGACAGACAGTGATAGAGATGCAAATGAGAAAAATGTCAGGGAGTGAGAAGTGTCAGGCACAAATGAAATGAAATCCACAAGGGCCTATTTATAGCACAAGGAATTACCAATACATTCAATACCATGTGATAACCTGGGCTTCCCTGATGACTCAGTGTGTAAAGAATCAGCCTGCAATGCAGGAGATGCAGGAGATGTGGATTTGATCCCTGGGTTGGGAAGATCCCCTGGAGAAGGAAATGGCAACTGACTCCAGCAGTCTTGCCTGAAAAAATCCCACAGACAGAGGAGCCTAGTAGGCTAGAATCCAAAGGGTCAGTGATGCCATCCAACCATCTCATCCCTTCCTTTGTGACAACCTATAAGAACCTGAAATATATATATGTATATAGCTGAATCACTCTACTGTATACCCGAAATTAACACAACATTGTAAATCAACTATACTTTGATTTTAAAAATTAAAAATAAAATGAAGTGATGTGATGTGATATGGTCTGCCGGGTGCTTATTTTACTTTGGAGGGTCAGGAAGGTCACTGGGCTGGGGGGGGTGATTGAAGCTGAGGTCCGGATGAAAGAAACAGTCAGCTGTAGCCACATGAAGGGTGGGGCCCTCACCCAAGGCAGAGGGCCAACGGTCACCGTGGTTCTTATTATTGGAGATTAGCTGTCCAGGCCCCCATCAGAGCCAGAGCTGACCTCGAGGGGCTCATCATCAATGTCTGAGCTCTGCTCAATGCACCTCAGAGGGCAGGAGCAGGAACGTGGAGCAGACATTTTGAAAAACCTGCGGTCAATTAGGAGAGACTGGGAAGCTGCCGGAGCTGCTGAGCATGGGCCCAGTTCTGGGCCTGATGGACGTGATGATGAGGACATGCAGGGAGGACGGAGAAAAACTTCAGTGAATTAGTTCAATGGGCCTTGGACCGCGGTTTCTCACCCATCGGTTTTGATGAATGCAAACCTACAGTGGACAAAGTAGAATTAGCAAGTTCATTAAACTGTGACTAAAAGAGATAAAAAATGAAGAGATGCCACCTGGGTGTTCTTCAGAAGGAATGATACAAAAGATGAAACTCCAATACTTTGGCCACCTCATGCGAAGAGTTAACCCATTGGAAAAGACTCTGATGCTGGGAGGGATTGGGGGCGGGAGGAAAAGGGGATGACAGAGGATGAGATGGCTGGATGGCATCACCGACTTGACGGACATGAGTTTGAGTAAACTCTGGGAGTTGGTGATGGACAGGGAGGCCTGGAGTGCGGCAGTTCATGGGGTCACAAAGAGTTGGACACGACTGAGCAACTGAACTGAACTGAACTGAAAGGCTTTGGACATCATGCTCTCCTGAAGCACCAATGACCCAATTACTGCTGGGTCCACCTGTCCCAGGGGGACTTTAATTCCCAGAGGCTCCAACCTGCACAGAAGGGACCCAGTTATGCAACCATGCAGAGGGTGTGGGAGAGGGTCAGCAAAAACAGTGATTTCTATGTAAAAAAAATAGTTGATAAAGCACAGCTGGATGCCCCATGTAAATATCACAGCATTTTTGGCTCTGGTCCCCTCCTCAAACCCAGAGTGGCTCCCTGTGGTCAAGACACAGCAGCTCACAGATCAGAAAATGCTGCATTTTTATCTTTTCAAAACCCGGATGTTTAAGACCAAACAGCTGCAGGCCATCAAAGAAAGAGCACCCAGGAGGTCTGCGGTGGAAAACCACCCACTCAAGCTTCTGCCTCTGTCTTCCTAAATGAAGGCCAGAAGTCCTTCTCTCTCCAGCCCAGGGCCTTCCGCCCTGTTTGGTCAATTTCTCACAACCACCCTGATCCGCAGGTTTCTTGATGTTGCTGGGTGTCCTCCACCGATGGGCAAGTCCCTGCATACAGAGTTTGGCCCGCTTTTGTCTGTTCCACAATGTTTGAACCCTTGCACCCAGGGGGCGCTCAAAGAGCTACTGAATTGCACCCAACAAACTGAATTGAATGTCCAGTCCCTTGGTCTGGCCTTCCTGCAGCTGGAAGGATGGGTTGTTTGGCCCCTGCCAGCCTCCGTTTCCCTCAGGGAAAAACTCCCTCCATGCTTCCCCAAAACCCACCCCCAGGAGCCGCCAGCAGGTGCTCCCATCACGCCCGAGGCCTTGACACTGAACCGGGGGTCTCCCTGTCCACCCAGGCAGGTCGCTCAGGGGTCTGAGCTCTCGGGTTTGATAACGTCTTCCAAACAGCTGAACCGAGCAAAGGAGGCAGGGGCCCTGCCTGTCGGCTGGAGGTCGGCTGGAGCCGCCGAGGAGAACGTGGGCAAGCACCCAACAACTGTTTCGGCAGCTTTGAAACAATGCACAGGTTTCCCAGCAGCCCTGCTGCAGAGTCCCTTTCATTGCCAAACCGATGATGCACGTTCAAGGCTGGCTCATGAGAAACCCGCCCCTCAATGCGTGCTTACGCCAGTTCTACCAAGTACTTTTTAGTTACCTCTAAGTATCATTTCCCTTGCCAGATAAAGGATGTTTGTTTCAAAGTCTACTACAAAACTGAGAACAGGCCGGTGCAAATGGCTCTAAATTTAGCAAATATTGTTCACCCAGCCCACGTTGCAATATTTCTCTGCCCACCCTTTTAGAGCCTGCCGGCGGCCGGAAGCCACAACTGAGCTGGATCGGGGTCCCCCACGCCCAGGCGGGCCTGGCAGGTGTGGCTCCCAGTGCCCCCCACGCAGCAGCAGCGAGCTGTGGTCCCCATCCCGCCGACCTGGCCAACGACCTCCACGCCATGGGTGGAGTTGCGGAGAACATCTGCGCATCTGGCATTCACATTTCAGCCTTCCCTGAAACCCTCCAGGGAGGACAGGGCGTCCTAACTGGCTAGAAACCCCAGCGCGGGCGGGCGGTGTAGACAGCTCATTCGTCCGGGGATGAGGGGTGTGGAGAACCCTGACAATTGGCCGCCAGCCCAGACCTTGCTCCTGACCTCTCCCCCATAGGCTGTTGTGACTGCCGATTGCTTTTACCCTTGGTGTCACTTTGCTACAGCAAAATGCTGCCCAAGTGCACCTGTTTTGTGTCCAACAGGTTGACCGTGTCTCAAAGTACACACAAGAAGTCTTGATCAGGCTCAAGTAACGCCAAGAAGAAAAGAGTCGGGGGAGGGGGGGTGGGTCTTAGGCCTTACGGGCCTCGTGGTCATCAATGAAGACTTTGAAGCTGGAGGGACTCTTGTTTCCTCCACCCCACACTGCCCCCTTTCAGATGACACCTCCTCTCCTTTCTGGTCATCTGATCATCACTTATTTTGGATGTCTTCCCAGATGCTCCAAGGGCAGCCCGTGATAGCACACATCCCAAGGGGGCTGGGGCTGGGGCTGGGGCTCTGATCTCTAGGCCGCTGGACACAGGCAGAAAATTCCGTGTGAAGTTAGCTAAGGTCGGCAATTAGCCAAGAGCGGGGGCGTCTATTAGGACAAGCCAGGTCCTCCTAACTAGACGCCCCTTTGTTCAGATTCACACTCCAGCCATTTCTTTCAAGGAAGAAGAGACAGAGCTTGCTTTTCTTGAGCTGACTGAAGTTTTAATTTTAGAAAATGTTAAACTTAGGTTTTTATGGAAGCAGGAAACGACACAGGAAGTCCCAGAAGTAACCAGAGGAAGCGTGGTTGAGAAAGGAGGAAGGAAGTGAACGCCAGGAGCACCTGATTGGCCGCATCCAGGGCCCAGGACTCCTCCCGCGTCCGTCCCTCCCCTCCCTGAGCCTGAGCGGCAGCCTATGAATTCTTTGCGGTGTGGTCAGACACAGATTCTGCTCGTCTCTCTTGCATGTACGTGTTTGTTCATTTCCGGGTAATCTGATTGCACAGCCCGGTTTAGACCCATCGTGTTGATTTTCCTTCCCTATTTATGAAATGCCAATGTTATTATTTTCTTCAGGGCTGGAAAACAATTACGTAATTCAGGGGGAAAAGGTCTGAGCTATTTAAATACAAGGTTTACTTTGAGTATGACTTTGACATTCATTTTATGTGCCATATCAGTTTATGAACAGTCTATAAGGTTTTTCTGGAGAAGGAAATGGCAACCCACTCCAGTATTCCTGCCTGGAGATTTCCATGGACAGAGGAGCCTGGTGGGCTACAGTCTATGGGGTTACAAAGAGTTGGACACAGAGTGATCACCACATACTATAAGGTTTTTATATACATAAAGCATTTTATATTCACAATCCAGTCCCGAAAAGAGAGGGGCCCTGTACTTAATTTGTCTCAAAATAATTTCTATTAGTGGAAAAGGATGCTTAGGAGCCATTGGTTTAGACCAGCCTCCAAAGTGCTGCTAAATTTCAACCACCTGTTGAAAGAATCTGTCTTTGCCTAACCCCCATATGTGTTTGTTTGTGTGGGGTGTTGAGCCATAAAACACTCCTCTGGAGTCAGGAGGGCATTCAGGATGAGAGGTCACGGCAGCCCACTGTGCCTACACTTCATGCACAATGAAAAGAATTCCTATACAGCTCTGCTGTTTCAGCAGGACTGGGCTCTGAGGACCAGGTGGCCCTGGTCTCTGAGTTCCACCCTCAGCTGCTCCAACCGAGTCAAGGCAGAGCCCACGGGTGGCAGGGGAAGGGGAGGTTTGGGAGCTCCTTTGGCCAAGTCGATTATGTATTATTCCTCCTGCCTTTCGACCTGCCTGGTCACTGTCAGAGCCAGACCAGCCTGACCTTCCCTTAGGAGAGGGAGCCACCACCCACTGGAGGCTGCAGCCCAGACTCCCTCTCCTACAGGCAGGCAGGCGCTGCAGGTCGACCGTGTCGGCTTGTGGACGTGTCTGTAACATGAGACCTTCCCCACGCTCCATTCCCGTGATGATGTGCCCCTGGGGTGGGTTTCCTGTGGCCCGAATGATCTAGATCATAGGTTTTCATTATTTCTGCACCTTATGCCAGCCTGCATTTGCTCTTCGGTGGCCATCGGCGGTGATGCTGCCGGGGGAAGTTAGTATTTCAGACCACACTTCAAGGCCTCATTCACACGAGCCCCGAGTCACCAACACCACTGTTTCAATTTCCCTACCAGAAGCCCTCTTGTTTGGAGAAGTGAGAACCTCCTAGAAATGAAAGAGGAAAAACTAAGGATAAGCACTGGGCCAGGGAAATTCTCACAAATGAAAATATAGAGCGGAAGAGTTTTGCTTTGTTTCGAAATAGAATCACTTGATCCCTAGTTGACATCACAGCCCAGTGTTTGGCAAATACGTGCAAATCTAACCATAACCAGCTCGCAAGCTGTGCTAACCTAAGCATGACCAGCTCGGATGCCAGGCTTGGTCCCGAGCTCTCTCCGTGTCTCCCACCGATATGAGGATTTGGTTTCTCCCTCCCCATCGTTGCGTGTGTCCGGAAAGGCTTGGAAGGAGATGCCTCATGCTCTTCTGCCTTTCCTGTCCTGTTGACAGAGAAACCGTCCTGTTAGTCCCTCCCAGATGAGCCTCCGCCATCTGCATTCTGTCCTTTCTGAGACGTCCATGCCTTTTGGCAGCAATAGGCGTGTTGACTTCAGCTCGAAGACAAAAACCCACTTTGCCTGGAGACCACACTCGTTCCTGGTTGAGCTCACTATGTGGCCCTTGCCCAGAGATGCCTGCTCTCTCTTTACTCGCTCTGTCCTTCCCGGTCTCTGCAAACGCCTTCTAGAATTTGCCTCCCGCATCACAAAATGCTGCTTTCACTTCCCTCTCCGTGCACGCACCGCACTTCTGAAGGGCTCCAGCTTAAATCTATCTCGTGTCTTCCCTGCGGGCTCGGGTGTATAACTCAGTCTCTGGCGATGTGGTTTACAGATGGCATCTGATGTCCTTGAACTCTGGAGGGACAGGAGAGAGGAGCACGGGAAGTAAAGGGTATGCCGAAACCAGCTGATGGGGAGAAGGGGAGCATGCAGCCCAGGCAGAAGAAGACAGCATCTCTTCCCATTGAAAGTCAAGTGACTGTGAACCTCTGCAAGCATTTCAGAATTTATATCTGTAACTGCACATTTATATCCCAGTTACTCATCACCAGGGGAACCAGGATTCTTGACTGACATGTTTAATATAATAAAGACAAAAAAGAAAAAGAATTGCCAAGATACAGATCCCCTCTGGGGGTAAGTTATTTTCTCGGTGGTGATATAATGAGGTGACGTTTTCCAGGGATGGTTTATATTCGCTGTATCCCCCGCCTGACCACCTGACCTTAGTTTGGTGGTCCTTCAACGGATGGGCTTTAAAAGGACCTGGAGGCCTGTGAGAACCCAGATCCTTTGGACCTCTCCCAGAATTTCCATTTCAGTGGGTTTGGGGAGGGTCCAAGAACCTGCATTTCTCACAGGGCTACAGATGCAGCTGCCAGCGACCACACTTTGAGAACGGCTGCTTCACTCGCAAGGAGCAGGGTGCCGGGGAGCTGAGATTCCCCGCTTTGCCACCGCACTAAACTCCCTCTGCAGCCTCTCCTGGGGAAGCCCTTACTTGTTTTCCTCTTCATGTGAGTGTTCGAAACTCTAGGATTTAACAAAATGACATTTCAGCCAAGGAAAACGTTGCTCTGACAACATTCTAAATGATCTCAAATAGACCCACCACATATTTAATTTAGGTTTAACAGGGAAGTTTCACATGTTAATTAAATACCAGCTGATTATGCAAGGCATACCCACTGAGGATTAACTATGTCACAGACACAGATTTCTGACATAACTGCTAAATCTAGGACTTAACGGGTAATAACAAGCTGTCTTATTAGACAGAAATCAAATGGCTATGGAAGAAACCATTTTTATGGATATTTTTTACTGTTTGACTTGTTGATACATAGCAACAAACAGACTTGATTTGGGATCAATTTTCCAAACTACTGTCCTATTCCTGCCCCATTGACTACGTTGTTCACACTGCAATGGGATGGCTCTCGCCCTTCCTTGCACCAACTTATACACACAGATCTTAAAATGAGGCATGGTCAAACCTAACCTTGACTTCTAGCCTCAGAGCACTGAAGAGTAACAATTAGAGCAGCACTGAGTCTATTGAGTCTACTGTGCTTTGTGTGCTACATGAGATCGAGATTGTAACAGCCTTTTTCCAATTAATGGAATGAGGACTCAGATGGTTTAGGAAGTCAAGACCACACAGGAAACGAAGGTAAACTTGATAGCCTGACTTCAGAGCTCTTCTGCTTAGTCACTAAAGCTCTGTTGAACACTGAACAATTTGGATCTTATAAACTCTTTAAAATATTTTGTTTCTGATTTTTATATCAAGTATAGCAGAACAACTTTATATGGTACATAACAGAATATTATTAACATTTGCAAATAAAAGAACTGTGGCTCCGTGAAGTGGAGGGATTTGCACAAGTGCACAGAGCAAGTTCACAGAAACCAAGAATCTGCTATTAATGCAAAGGCCCCCTCTGTACTCTATTATTTCCTTTGGGAAACAGATTAATTTGCATCACTCAGTAAGTTAAGAATATTTACTAAATGCCCACTATGCCACTACATGCTGATAGAACATATCTGCAGGTGATTTTTATGATTGATCAATTTGATTGGTGAGCTATTGTGAGTGAAAATGGCCATGTATTTTTGGATACTCCTCCCACTAAGAGAAGGGAACCATTTCTCCTCCCATAGGCTTGAGGCAAGTCTCTGCTTCAACTAATAGAGTACAGAGAAAATGACATGAGGTCAGGTCTGGGCATAGCTTTGCTTCAAAAGGACTGGCAACTATCACTTTGGTTTCCTAGAGTCCTGAGCCACCATGTAAGGAGTCTGATCATCCTGCCTTAGATGGTTTATGGGGAAGCCCTGAGATGTGAGAAGAGGAGGAGGGACCTGGTTGAGTCCAGCCTTCCCTCTATCCTTGCTAGGGTGCCAGAGCCCAAGGAGAGCTAGGGCCCTGGAGTTCTTTGCTAGGAGCTCCAAGCCCCAGGATCTTGTCTTAAATCCTCCCAAGCCAGTCTAACTGCCAGCTGAATAATAACAGGTAATCTCATTTGATGCAACATGGAACAGAAGAACCATACGGCTGAGCCCTGCTTAAATCCTTCACTTCCCAAATATGAAGTGTAATAAAAAATTTTTAATGTTTTAAGTCACTAACTTTTGGATTAGTTTGTTATGCAGCCACAGGCTATTAGGTGTGGCGGGGTTGGGGGGGGGGGACTTTTAACCTAGAAGCAGTCTGCTGCTATGACAAAAATTACAACATGCAGTGCAGGGTTTGGGACCTGGCGGTGGGAAAAGGTCTGAAAGGCTTCAAAGGGCCTGTCAATGAAAAGAAAGAGCAGTGCGAACTTTTTGCTGGAGACTGGGGAGAAGATTATATGTGTTATGTAGGGGCAAGTTGTTTGACAAAACCATCCCTTGAAGTAACATGGAAAATGAAAGGTATCATCTATAAATTCCTGGATTTGGCTGAGGAGCTTTGCTGGCAGCATACAGAACTCTTCCTCTGGCTGGCAATGATGACATTCAAGAAGACAAGGAAGGAACTATTCATTTTTTCAGCAGAATGTAGAGGAAATATAAAGGAGCCATGGATTGTTAGGTTTGAAAATAAACTCTTATCCTTAGCCTCTCCCAGCAAAAGATTCTCAAAGAGGGAAAAAGATGGCTTCAGGGCAAAGATCAAAGATGTTAGTACAAGATTTTTTGTTAAGGCCTTAGGAGACCTAAGGTGGCATTTCATAGATGGTTTCAGACAGACAAACATCCTGCTAAGGATGCCCAAGGCAGATGTCCTCAGAGATCTCCTCTATTAAAAAAAAAAAAAAAGATGACTTCCAAGAATTTTAGGGGTGTGTTTCCAGAGCTAAAGATAAAGAAAGGCCATTGTGACTTCAGGACATCTGTGAATGTTGAGGAGAGGGGCCCAGAAGACTCCACCCTTCCAGCTGACCCTTGCAGATGTCATGCACAGGAGTCCAGCCATCTCACACCATCCAGAGCAGCCCACGTGCCACTTACGGCCAGTAAAGGAGTGTGTGTGAAGCAGAACAATTGCTAAGCCAACATCTACCCAAATTTCTGACTCACAGAATTGTGAGATATAAGAAAATGGTTGTTGTTTTAAGCCACTAATTTTGAAGGTCACTTGTCATGCATCAAGTGATAATTATGATGACATGAACTTTCACAGAAAATGATAAGCCCTCCAAAAGCCAAACCATCATTTTTATCTTCACCTTCTATGTGCTCATAACCATACCTGGTTCCACCAAGCTGCAACCTACTCCTAACCACCTAATAACCAGATCCAAACGTTTCTTACAGTTTCTGTAGCGACAGACACCACTGACTTCATCCTCCATGAAGCTCTTCACTTCCACCGCACATGGAACTTATAATTCTCTCAACTCCGCTTCTGCAAATAACAATCTTTTGTCCCTTTCTATTTTCACTTCTACCACCCTAGCTTGAGCTGTCCTCTCTCTTACCTTGCTGGCTCCTCCTGAGGAATGTAAAGATGGTGCATGTAATAAGTGGGACTATGAGACTCTGACCACCATTGGTTGTCCTTTCTCTGAGAGTCGGGGCTCAGAGCCAAAGAAAGCTGATCATGGAGGGCCCTCCTCTGTTTCCCTGGGCTTGCTTTGAGACTCGCAGACTGTAGGATCACCATAGCAGGCCCTCCACCTGCTGGGGCCCATAAACTCAGCCCATAAGTTCGATTTATGAAAAAAGACTAGGAAACTCATTTGAACTCACATATAAGCCCCAGTGGGCTTCCCTGGTAGCTCAGCTGGTAAAGAATCTGCCTGCAATGCAGGAGACTCTGGTTCAATTCCTGGGTTGGGAAGATCCCCTGGAGAGGGGATAGGTGACCCACTCCAGTATTCATGGGCTTCCCTGGTGGCTCAGACAGTAAAGAATCCACCCGCAGTGCAGAAGACCTGAGTTTGATCCCTGGGTTGGGAAGATCCCATGGAAGAGGGCACGGCAACCCACTCCAGTATTCTTGCCTGGACAATCCCCATGGACAGAGGAGCCTGGTGGGCTGCATTCCATGGGGTCACAAGGAGTTGGACACAACTGAGAGACTAAGCTCAACACAGCACAAGCCCCAGCCCATCCAGTTTTTCCAGCAAAGTACAAATTCAACCCTATCTAAATCCTGTGCGTCTTTATTAGTTCAGAATTTAGAGGGCAATTCAGAATGTCTGAAAATTCCCCAACACTCATCGTGAAAGAAAGATCAACAAAAATGCACTTTGTGCAAAACATCAACTCATTGGTCTGTGAGGACAGAACTTACAGGGTGTGCCGACAGTCACTCCCGTGTGACCCCTTAACTTCCTGAGACCAGGACTGGGAGTGGAGACCCCCACCCAAAGGACACAGTGCTCTGGGCTTGAGTTCACTGGATTTCTCCAGGTTCTGAGGACTCAGCTGTGTCCTCCTCCTCCTTTTTCTTCATTCTTCTCTGTGCACGGGGCAGGGGGCGGGGGGTGGCCTCCCTGGGACCCTCAGGGGTGCACCTACGGCTGTCAGAGCTGACACCAGCCCCAAGAAGACACTGACTGCTTCATCCATCGGGGCTTCAGAAATGAGCCGCAGAGCCTTTGAGGAGGCACATGGCAGCCATATGTTTCCACAGCTACCTGTAAAATCAAGAGAACAAAGAAACAGAGCCAGGCCCACGGAGAAGGAAAGAGCAGCCCCTGAGTGACCTCAGCACACCGAGCTCCATTTGCCCTCTGCCTGAAGGCTAGCCAGCATCTGGCGAATGGCTCCATCCAGGGCCGCTGATCCCCCTCCTCCAGGTGTGCTCCTCAGCCCTGAGCCAGACCCCAAGGCCCCTGCCCTCCCCCAGGCCTGGCTCCATGCAGCGTCGCTCCCCATGTCTGCCCTGTTGACTGGGTCCTCTCTGCAGCCTAGAAACCTGCCCTGGTTTCTCCTGCCCAGGAAAAAGTACAGGGAAATGCCTGCCTCCTTCTACCCACCTCCCTGTCAAGCTGCCTCTACCCCGCCAACAGGGTCAGGGCACTACCCACACACCCCGATTCCTGCTTCCTGTCCATGCCATGCAATTTGCACTCGCCCAACTGAAATGATTCTGTCTCCAACCATCTTTGAAAGGTGACCTGTACTGGGTTGAACAGTGTGTGCTCAGTCCTGTCCGACTCTTACAACCCCATGGACTGTAGCCTGCCAGGCTCCTCTGTCCATAGGGTTTCCCAGGCAAGAATACTGGAGTGGGTTGCCATTTCCTCCTCCAGGGGATCTTCCCAATCCAGGCATGGAACTGGCATTTCCTGTGACCCCTGCATTGGCAGGCAGATTCTCTTACCTCTGAGTCACAGGGGAAGCCCTGGGTTGAGCAGTGTTCCCTGAAAATCTAGGTCCATCTGAAAGGTGTGAATGTGGCTGAATTTGGAAATAGGGTCTTTGCAGATGTCATGAAGTTAAGAGGAGGACATTATAGAAGCTTCTAATCCAGTGTAACTGTTGGTTCTTATAAGAGACGGAGAGACACAGGGAGAAGGTCACGTGGCGATGGCGGCAGAGAGTGGACGGATGAGTCTACAAGCTGGGGAAAAACACCGAGGACAGAAGGCACCGCCAGAAGCTGGAAGAAGCAAGGAGGGGTTCTTCCCCGGGCCTTCAGAAGTGTGGCCCTGCTGACACCCTGATCTTGGACTTTTAGCCTCTGAACTGTGAGAGACCAGTTTCTGCTGTCTTCAGCCACCTGGTGTGTGGCGCTTTGTTACAGCAGCTCTGGGAAGGTAATAGATGACCTCTGTCCCGTTCTTATCCTGTTCATCTTTTTTGAAAACTGGCCCTTTTCACAACTTTATCCTTCCTGACTGAAATTCTCTTCATCAGTGACTTTGCAAGACAGCTCTCTGGTTCTCCTCCCAACTCTCTGATCATCCCTGGACGTTTTCAGTGTTGGCTTTCCCCCGAGTTCTGTCCTGACCCCTCTTTTCGTCTCTTCTTTCCAGGCATGCACATTTGGCTTCTGTGTACGATGACTGGTCTTTATAGATTTCCTCTCTCCTGACTTCCAGACCCATATTTCCAAACATTGCCAGACATTTCTACCACACACACCTCATATACGACCCATCTGGAACTACACTCACTATTTGCAGATAGTAAATTTTTTTCTGAAACAAAATAAGATGAAAATTCAGGGTTGATTTCCTTTGACTGGAAAGTTCAGGGTTGACTGATTTGATCTTCTTGCTGTCCAAGGGACTTTCAAGAGTCTTCTCCAGTACCACAGTTTGAAAGCATCAATTCTTTGTGCTCAGACTTCTTTATCAGAGATGGAAATGGCAACCCACCCCAGTATCCTTGCCTGGAAAATCTCATGGACAGAGGAGCCTGATGGGCTGCAGTCCATGGAGTCACAAAGAGTCAGGCATGACTAAGCGACTAACACGGACACTTCTTTATGGCCCAACTCTCACATCCAAACGTGACTACTGGAAAAAACATAGTTCTGACTACATGGACCTTAGTCGGCCAAGTGATGTCTCTGCTTTTTAATATGCTGTCTAGGTTTGTCATAGCTTTTCTTCCAAGGAGCAAGTATCTTTTAATTTCATAGCTTCAGTCACCATCCACAGTGATTTTGGAGCCCAAGAAAATAAAATCTCCCACTGTTTCCCCATCTATTTGCCATGAAGTGATGGGATCAGAGGCCATGATTTTAGTTTTCAAATACTGAATTTTAAGCCAGCTTTTTCATTCTCCTCTTTCACCTTCATCAAGAAGCTCTTTAGTTCCTCTTCACTTTCTGCCATTAGGGTGGTGTCTGCATATTTGAGGCTGATATTTCTCCCAACAATCTTGATTCCAGCTTGAGCTTCATCCAGCTGGAATTCTGCATGATGTACTCTGGATATAAGCAGGCATGCTGCAGTCCATGGGGTTGCAAAGAGTAGGACATGACTGACTGAACAACAACATTTCTGCATATAAGTTAAATAAGCAGGGAAGACTGGCCTGGCACCCTGACTCAAAGCAAGAAGCTAAGAATTCAGGGTTTGGGGCTAAATCTGGAAGCCCCTTGAGGCCCAGCCCCCTGGGATGGTGGTTGGGGCACAGTGGCTGCAAGTGTGTGTGAACTGAAATGTGTGACATCCAGGAGTAAGACGGCCAGGGGGCCCACGAGTGGACACAGGAGTGGCCTTAACTGCTATGTGAGTGCAGGCCCCAAGGCCATGAAGCTGGCCAGCTTCTGAACAGAGTGTGACCCCAGGTTCTTAGGGGTTTTCGTGGACAGGAGGTAATGAAAGGCCTCAAAAGTGAGGTGGTGGAACTCTTGTTTTATAGACAGAGGGCACCTTCAGCAACCACCTGAAAAATGAAAGAAACATGACTGCATTTTTTGAGTTGGTAAAGTGTGTCACTGGCTACAAATACGTAAGTATATGTCATATGAAATGCTACACCTAATACGTGCCTCGCTTTAGCATATCATGTCTACCTTTATGGAGGTTTAGTCTAAGCCTCAATTTTAAAACCCACTCATAAGATTAACAGTTTTTGGCAAAATCTGAAGCTATTATTTTAGCACCACATGTGTTCTTATGAGTTAAGCAAAATCTTCCCTTTTCCAGTTTTGAAAGTGTGAGTTGCTCAGTCGCGTCCCACTCTTTGCAACCCCGTGGGCTGTGGCCTCCAGGCTCCTCTGTCCTTGGACTTCTCCAGGCAAGAACACTGGGGTGGGTAGCCATTTCCTTTCCAGGGGATCTACCCGACCCAGGGATCAACTCTAGTTTCCTGCATTGCAGGCAGATTCTTTACCATCTGAGCCACCAGGGAAGTTTTACTC
This sequence comes from Bubalus kerabau, assembly GCF_029407905.1. Classification (NCBI taxonomy): domain Eukaryota; kingdom Metazoa; phylum Chordata; class Mammalia; order Artiodactyla; family Bovidae; genus Bubalus; species Bubalus kerabau. Next base: position 107,315,503 of record NC_073632.1, on the reverse strand, counting down.
AGACAAAATTGACAAGTAAAAATGGTATATATTTAAGTTGTACAACATGATGTCTAGATATACATTATGAAATCATCACCGAAATCAAGCTAATTCACATATCCATCCCTCACATAGATATGTCTGTGTGTGTGTGGTGTGTGAACACTTAAGATCTATGATCATAGCAAATTCCAGGTATGCAATATTACATTACTAACTATAGACACTGGTACACTAGACCTCCAGAGCTTCTTCATCCTATGTAAGTACTCTGTACCCTTGGACAATATCACTCCCTTTCCCCGCCCCTGCCCCTGGCAGCCCCGTCCTGTTTGCTCTCTAAGATTCCACATGGAAGTGATGCTTGGAGCTGTCGTCTTTCTGGGTCTATTTCACTTAGTATAATGTGGGTCAGGTCCATCCACGCTGTTGCAAACAGCACAGTCTCTTTTTATGACTGGATAACATTTGCTTGTCTACACACACACACTCACACACTCACACTCACACACACACTTACACACTTACACACACTCTCTCACACTCACACACTCAGTCACTCATACACTCACACACACACACACACACTCTCACACTCACACTCACTCACACCCACACTCACACACACACACACTTTTCTTTACGCAGTCACTCTTCACCATTCACTTGGTTCACGTCCATATCACGGCTGTGGTGAATAATGCCCCAGTGAATGCAGGAGTACAGAGATCTCTTCAAGATACTGATCTCATTCCCTTCAGCCATATACCCAGAGGTGGGATTGCTGGATCATGTTAATATTTTGAGGCAACTTTATACTGGTTTCCATAATGGCTTTGCCATTTTACATCCTTACATTCAAACGGTACACAAGACTTTCCTTTTCTCCACATCCTTGCCAAGACTTATTCTCTTTTGTCTTTTTGATGACAGCCATCCTAACGGGCGTGAAGTGACATCTCACTGTGGCTTTGATTTGCATTTCCCTGATGATTAGTGATGTTGAACATCTTTTCATTCACCTGGCCATTTGTATCTCTTCTTTTGAGAAATGTCTGTTTGGGTCCTTTAGCCATTTTTTAATTGGGTAGGTTTTTTGCTAATGAGTTGTTTGAGTTCCTGATATTAACATATTCTGGATATTAGGAACTCAAACGACTCAGATGTACGGTTCTTTCTCTCACCCCACAGGTTGTCTCCTCACTCTGCTGATTTTTTACTCTGCTGTGCAGAGCTTTATAGCTTTACACAACCCCTCTTGTCTATTTTTACTTTAGGATCATCCAGAAATAAATCCACACATTTACAAGTCAACCAATCTTTGGTAACAATGACAAGAAAACACAAAGAAAAGGAGAGGCTCTTCAATAAAGATCCTTTACTGAATGCTTAGTGTGAATAGTTACATGCAGGCAAATGAAATTGGGCCCTTATCTCACACCATATACATGAGTCAACTGAAAATGGATTAAAGACTTAAATGGAAGACCAGAAGCTACTAGAAGAAAACATACAGGAAAGCTTCTTGACAATCATGGACAATAATTTTGAGGGACATATCTATTTCAATGTATTTTCTATTTAGGTTTTGATACATACTTTTTGTATTTGACATGATTAAGCCAAAAAAAATACTCAGCCTAAGCAGAAATTGGTTGGCATGCATTGAGTAATTCCTGGATGTCACTCTTAGCAGTGACCTTGCCAATGCCACAAAGGACCCGTGGTCGAAGAAATACACATGCATTTAAAGACCAGTGGGGCCCCAGAGTTACTACAGATCCATTCGTGAAACTCCAGCATGTATGATTACAGCAAGTATCATAACCAATCTGATTTATTGTTGGTGGTGGTTCAGACACTAAGTCATGTTGACTCTTGGCAACCCCATGGACTGTACCCTGCCACGCTCCTCTGTCCATGGGCTTTCCCAGGCAAGAATACTGAAGCAGGTTGCCATTTCCTTCTCCAGTCCAGTTTATTAGGGGTCAGCAAACCAACACGATAGTGGTGATTTGTAATCCTAGTTTTTCATTAAGAAATAGGTATCACAGTTCACTGTTAGAGGATATATTTATTTAGAAGGGCCTGTGTACAAGATGTTTACAATGGTATAAAACGTTATTTGAGAACACATGGGTATATTTTGAATGCAACACAAATACTAACACTTAAGCTTTTCATTGAAAGTGTCAGATTAAAAGAAAAAAAAAACTTCCCTAAGTATCAAATCAAAGAAGTTAAATTTGTCTTTATTCTGCTTAGAAATATTACCATTACTTCCTGAACGCTGAAGCTGAGGTCACACCAAATGTTGCTTTAAGAGCCTTTGTTAACAGTATACGTTTGGTTTTTCAGTAGATTTTATTTTCTAAAGATTTCTCAATAAAGATAGGAGGAAAAAAATAAAAGAATATAACCTGTGATTTGAAAACTAAAGTGGGACCACGAAAGGAAAACTAGATGCTCACCTCTTATTGGTAAGATGCAAAATTGTCTCCAGTTTTCTGTTTGGCATGAGTCACTCTGTAAACCTCCAAACACGGCAGCCTGGCGTGCACCCCACTGCTGCCTACACATGAGGTGGGATGGCTCTGATTCCAGGCCGGTCTGGAGTCTGGGGACACCACAAGTAGACCCTCTACTGGAGAACTGATGAGAGAAGATCAGGATGAGTTCTTCTCACCGAGACCCACCTGGACCTGGCGCCCACCCTCTGTGATGTTCCCTGCACATTCCCTGCAGAACCTCTACCAGCCCACTGGGCACCTTTGTGAAAATTAGGAGACGACATCCTTTCATTCAAGAGGACGCAGCCCAGGGCCCAGGTAGAGAGGGGGCAGACGTCAGCCCAACCAGCTAACATAACCACCATCTGCACCCACCAAGAGGAGCCACGATCCCACTGCCCACAGGAGATTCCATCGACCATGGAAGCCCTTCCCAGCTCCCTCCTCCACCACCAAATTCTCAGGCCACTTAGTTCAACTAACAATGCAATGTTGCAATTATTTGTTGGTGAGTCTGTTTCCCCAGATAAACTCTGAGCATTTTATGATACATTTAATAGGTAGAATAAATTATTTGATTGACATTTTATGGAATTGAATACAGCTTTTCATTTTAAAGGACAGATTACACCAGGTTTGACTGTTATTTTATTTCCAGGGAAACCCTTCGGGCTTTCTGAACAATTTAACGTTTTCCCAGCAGATTTACCCAAATATGAAAATAGCTGCTGTCTAGAAGAGAGCACTCACCCCAGTGATCAGGTGTGTGACTCTCATGTAGATGGAGCTCTAGTTCTCATGAGAAATGGTAATATTTATTAAATGCCCGCTGCATGTCAGGCTACAAAGACAACCAAACACCCGCCAGACACAGTGAGGAAAGGAGGTGCCGGGAGGCTAAGGCCTGCCCCCAGACCCCCACCCCTCCAGGCAACACAGAGTGGTGAGTGACCCATTAAACTCTTCCACGACTCCCCAAAGACACACTCCTTTCTGCTCCCCTCAGGCAAGACTGTAGACATCCTTCAGGAACCCTTTCTGGATGCATGTAAGGCCTTCCTGTTTGAAATTCCACTGTCTGGATGGATACCAGATTAACCCTGTTTACCAGCTGAGAACCTCTCGATTATTCCAGTTTGTTCCCTCCTGAGCTCCCATCACACTCAGAAGCGCTGCGCTTCCCGTGGCCTTTCATCTGGAGCGGCCTCAGTGCCTCATGAATTGATGTGAACTTTCTTTCATAACAAGCCTGTCTGGGGGCAGCCGAGTCCCACCCTGTAACAATGGGATAAAAAAGGTGCATGATCTGTTTCCTCTTGGCTCCTGCTGTCAAGAACGCATTTCCCAGGCCCTGCGCTGGGTTCCCATCCAGAAACCACAGCAGACTTTGTGAAGGCTGGATGTGAGAACTCCACAAGCAACCTGTTGCCACAGGAAGAAAACCAGGCCTTTGATTCATTCATAAGGGCTGCTCCACCCTCCCTGGGTCGGGGGTGCGGGGGCGGGGCTGTGCACTTGGATGGGTCTCTTAAGCTCCTGAGGTCTCAGCTTCCCCACCCATGGCCTGGGGCATGTTCTGCCACAAAGCGAGAAGCACCTGGGGTTCCTCCAGCTTTCTTCAGTCCCCCCTCCCTGTGCCACCAGTTCTGAAAAGGAAAATAAGGAACTTTCTTTCTCAAACAGTCGCCCTTAAGAACACGTTTCAATGTTATTCTCTCAAATCATCCCACCCTCTCCTTTTGCCATTATGGCTGATTCATATTGATGTATGATCAAAGCCATCACAATATTGTAATTATCCTTCAAGTAAATAAATAAATTGAAAAAAAAAGAACACAAGTTTGATCTATCTGTGAAATACTGCTGCTGCTACTGCCAAGTCGCTTCAGTCGTGTCTGACTCTGTGCGACCCCATAGACGGCAGCCCATGAGGCTTCCCTGTCCCTGGGATTCTCCAGGCAAGAACACCGGAGTGGGTTGCCATTTCCTTCTCCAATGCATGAAAGTGAAAAGTGAAAGTGAAGTTGCTCCGTCGTGTCTGACCCTTAGCGACCCCATGGACTGCAGCCTACCAGGCTCCTCTGCCATGGGATTCTCCAGGCAAGAGTACCGGAGTGGGGTGCCATTGATTGCCTTCTCCATCTGAAATACTAGCAGCCCTCAAAACAAATGGAAACATTTTTGTACACAATGGTTTGAATAGAAAATTTTAAGAGTGAGCCCAAGTGTAGAGAGAGCCTATTTATCAATTCCTTCCTCTGAGATCTCTGCTCTTCAAACTTTTGAGAAAGTCATTTTGGAAGATCATTTCAGGCTTCCTCAGTGGCTCAGCGGGTAAAGAATCTGCCTGCAATGCTGGAGACACAGGAGACACGGGTTCGATCTCTAGGTCAGGAAGATCCCCTGGAGGAGGAAATGGCCACCCACTCCAGAATTCTTGCCTGAAAAATCCTATGGACAGAGGAACCCAGCAGGCTACAGTGCATGGAGTCGCAAAGAGTCAGACAGCGCTGAGGACTGAGCATACACATTTCTCCAATGACTTTTAAGGCATAGGTTATCCTTAGGAAAGGTGGAAATCAATTAGGCCTTAGAAATCACAAGCACTGAACTGAAAAATCCTACCTTTGGCTGTTCAACTTACACAAATGCGCACACAACCCTACGTGAACATACCTACGTGCAGGGTAAACAGAGAATAGATGAGATCTGATTTCTTGTACTTTGTGAGAAAAGCCCTGAATTCAATTTAAAATCGAAGTTCCCCAACACCATCTTCTCCATCAAACTCCAATTAGTTTGCTTGGAAGTCCTCCCATGGGAGCACTTCCTGCAAAGACGGTGATTTCCAGAAGGACCACACAGGGCAGCCCCACGGTGAACACGCAGGTTGCGGTAAACATCAGGTGTCATGCTGTGTCCAGACCTGACCGCCTCTGCTCCGAGGTGGAGGCTTAACACTCATGTTCACAGCAAAGGCCCCGACAAAGCGGCCAAGTGTACAGACACCTCCTCCCACCCCCTGAGCCCGGGACACAGCCCTGCTCTGGAGCGAGATCAAAGCAGAGTGCTCTCAACACTCCTCCCCTGCCCGCCCACCCTGACCACCGTCCTGATGCCACCTGCTAGTTCTCAGAACAGGACAACCAAGCTTGGCGCACGTAAATAGGCTCTGAGCTTTACCCGAGTCACTTCGCGGAGGTAGCTTTTGCTTGTGTCTTTATTTGACAAAAGGGAAAAAGGACAGAATGGAGAGAGGGCCTTAGAACACTGCCCTGATGATATTTCACTTAAATGGGGGCCTGGGTAATGTGAAGGAAACTTCCTCTGAGCCAGTTATTCCTGTAAACACACAATAATCCCTGGTAACTGTGGATGTGTATGCATGCAGGTGTTAATTACTAATAAATGATTGTGCCCAGTTAACACACACACACACACTCACCCATGCTCTCTGAAACTTGTAGATACGCAGCATATTTTAATTCAGGAGGAAACGATTCAACCATTGCACTTAAAGGGGAGAACTCTTTAATTGTTCGTGTGACTATCACCAGCTCATTACTGTAATCCAAATGACTGGAGCCCTGTTGTCTCCCGGGTTTAAAAGCACTTATCAACACTCCAGGAAGGAAAGCAAATGTTCTGACCACCAAAGCGCAAGGGTAATCCCTTTCAACTCGGCCCAAGAAAATGTTAATCCTTTGTATCCACTAATGGGTACACTTGGGCTGGTATCTCTCTCTACTGATGAGAGATATGAGGCTGGCCGCTACCCTGCCACTGCTCCCCGCCCGCTGCCAGGAGGGGATGGAATTACCTACGATGCAAAGAAGCGTGTTCCAAGTGCTGGACGCCATGGGCTGCAGCCCCAAAGAGAGAGCATTTGTTCCACCCTGCGTGTCCTCAGGGCCAGACCTGAGATGGGGGAGGGGGAGGAGTCTCACCACAGCCCCGAGGGAGGGCAAAGAGGATCTAAGGGAGCAGGGGCTTCAGAGCGGGGAGCCTGAGAAGGCTGCAGGAGCACCAGGGAGGAGTCCTGGCGTGTCTCGGTCAGGGTCCAGCCAGGCGAGCACAACCAGCGCTAGACGCACACGAGCAGAGGCTGAGGGCAAGAAAGAGAAGACCACGGCAGGATGGGGTTCCTCGGCACAGACGGGCAGAACCTCCACTCTCTCTCTGGGGAAGCCTCAGCCCTGTTTGGGGGAGGAGGAAATGGCATCCCGCTCCAGTGTTCTTGCCTGGAGAATCCCAGGGACAGAGGAGCCTGGTGGGCCGCTGTCCATACGGTTGCACAGAGTCGGACACGACTGAAGTGACTTGGCATGCATGCATGCATTGGAGAAGGAAATGGCAACCCACTCCAGTGTTCTTGCCTGGAGAATCCCAGGGACGGGGGAGCCTGGTGGGCTGCTGTCCATAGGGTCTCAGAGAGTCGGACATGACTGAAGCAACTTAGCAGCAGCAGCAACAGTCCTGTTTGTAAACCAGCTGATGAAGTCAGGCTCACAGATGACCCAAGATCATCTCCCCACTTCAAGCCAACTGAGAAAAGGCCTTAGTGGTGGTTGCTCAGTCACAGAGTCACGTCCAACTCTTTGCAATCCCAAGGACTGGAGCTGGCCAGGGTGCCCTGTCCTTCACTGTCTCCCAGATTTCGCTCAGATTCACGTCTACTGGGTTGGTGATATGACTGAACCGTCTCATGCTCCGCCACCCCCTCAGTAATTCCTTCCCAATCCCCTCACGGCCACACCCAGACGAGTGTTTGAGTGACTACAGCCTCACCAAGCTAACACGGCACTACATGGGGTTAGCACTGCTCGTGCCATCCAGAGACTGAGGCAGAGACCGCCTGGGTCTGAGCCCTAGGACTCTGCCCCTCACGGCTCCTGCTGCGTCCTCAGGCAGGTCACCCCGCGGCTCAGTGCCTCAGTTTCCCCACTATGACATGATGATGGCGTGCTTTACAGAGGTGTTATAAGGATTAAATTAGTCAACACGTGTCAAGTGCTTAGAACAATTTCGAAACTAACAAGCATTCACTAAGTGCAATCTATTGTTATGATGTTATTACTATTATTTTAGGCATATCTGTGTGAGAGTACAGGTGGCTAACACCCCGAAAGCTACTTTGGCAAGTTGGCTGCAGAACCAGGATTAGAATTTGAAGGTCCAAGGACCCAATCCTTTGGTAGCTATTTATTTAGCATCTGTTGGGCTTGGCAGTGCATGGATTTAAAGAAATGTGAATAGAATTCATTCCTTGTTGAAATTACATTCTAGCTGAAAATCTGAGGCAGACAGTGGCCATCAATACATCCGCATGGAGGAGGAAGGGGACGGAAGATGGAACTTGGGAAGTCCGAGTAGAGAAATCGCTTCCCCTTGGGGCAGTCTGGAGAGAGGCCCTGGGAGGGGGTGTTTCACCCTGTACAGGGGTGTTTCAGTTCTGGGGCTTAAAGAATGGGCTGGACCAGAGAGGTAGAAAGGAGAACAAGGGGAGGAAACGGTAGCAGGGGGCCAAGTGGGCAAAAAGGCACCAAGGCCGGGGACCTGACAACGGCACGTGGTCAACAAGAAAGGCCCCCAAACTCAAGCCTTTGACTCTAAGTGCCAGGTAGCGCTGGTGATAGAGAACCCACTTGCCAATGCAGGAGACATAAGTGACGTGTGTTTGATTCCTGGGTTGGGATGGTCCCCTTGATAAGGAAATACTGGAGTGGCAACCCACTCCAATATTCTTGCCTGGAGAATCCCAAGGATAGAAGAGCATGGCAGGCTATAGTCCATGGGGTCACAAAGAGTCAGACACGACTGAAGCGACTTGGCACACACACACTAGAGAGCTACTGCGTCACTTAGGAAAGAGTTAAGTTACCATCTTCAGCCTTTGTCTTTGTATAGAAACCCCAAAGCATAGTCTCACGAGCTTGATAACACATCCAGAGATTAAAACACCTCTGCTCATGATTTTTCCTTTCAGGGAGTTAGGTTTCTCCTGGTATTTCTCCAGTTCCAGGCTTTCACTGAAGCAACAGATACAGCAGCCCATGCCCTATATTAAAAAAAAAAAAAATAGCTTCACCAGTCTGGCACAGCTGAAGGGATCTTATTTTACAAAATCTATAATCAGAAAACATTGGTTTTGTCTTTTGTACTAGAGCTGTGATGGAATTAAAGGATTCAAGATTGCAGAGCCTTCATGAATAATTTAGAACCCTCAATCCTAGCAAACTTTCCATGTGCCAATATCGGGCGCTGACATTTGAAGGAGGTTTAATGGTGCTGAGCACACCTTAACTCGGGATCATTTCACCCACACACATGTGACCACGCTTCTCCGGGTTTCTCTGTGTCACCTTACGCCTAAAATCTCAGAGTTAATTCATTTTTCAGCACAATGGCATCTGTCCAGGGTATTGTAACAAACACTTATTTGACATTTACTTAGCACAGCCCAGATAATAACTCGTCAAGGAAATGGCAACCCACTCCAGCACTCTTGCCTGGAAAATCCCATCGACTCAGGAGCCTGGTAGGCTACAGTCGCTGAGGTCGCAAAGAATCAGACACTATTTAGTAACTAAACAGCAGCAGTCCTTGTAACAAACCTCAGACAGGAACAATAATGAAACTCTTGCTGCAAATGAGGTAACAAAAGCCCTGGGAGGCAGAGTCACTTCTCCAAGTCACGCTTCCAGGAAAGGAAGAACCGGGGTTCGGATGCTGGCCGTCTGGCCGCTGAGTCTACACCCTTATCCATCACAGCCCCTGTCACCTTGGTTGTGAGAAGAGTAACAGAGGCATCCAGGGGTTCCCAAGCTTTTCCGCTACATGATCGGGAAGGGTCAAGACGTTGGGTGAATCTCTGCCCAGTTTGGCAAGTCTGTTCTCAGCTTGAATCCCAACAGCAGTTATTCCTCCCATCAACCTGTGAATCCGAGAGTGTCCTCCATCACCCGAGCAAGGCAACGCAAGACAGAGAACTCGACAAGCAGACACTGACAACGTGCTGGATTAGCTCCACAGCCCAGTGCAGAGAAAAGAGCATTCCCAAGGCTAACAGGAAGCAGTGGGACAGCTGTGGTTTCCCTTGTGGCTCAGACGGCAAAGAATCCACCTGCTAATGCAGGAGACACAGGTTTCATCCCTGGATCTAGACGATCCCCAGGAGAAGGAAATGGCAACCCACTCCAGCATTCTTGCCTGGGAAATCCCATGGACAGAGGGGAGCCTGGCAGGCTTCAGATCATGGGGTCAAAAACAAGTCAGACACGACTTGGCGACTAAACAACAAGTAGAACAATTTACATCCCATCTTTAGAGGAACAGCCTCAAGAATGTCGAGGGAGGTTTAATACTCTGAATGAATGCTGAACACTTACCAACGTGTACCCTGGTTTCCCCCTAAAAGGTCATGAAGATTCTTGGATAAAAAGTAGCCAAATGCAGATCCGCATGGAACACATAGAAAAGGACCACCTTAATCTGGACCAGACAAGGAAAAGAAGAGGAATTCAGACCAGCGGACATGTACCGTTGTCCAGTCTAGCTTTCACCAGTTCCTTGGAATAAAGGATTTTGGAGTTTACATCAGACTTGCATTATGTATGATTTATTACAGGAAGTCCTGTTATCATTAAGTTGTTAGGAAGAAAATCTGGCACAGTGAATTCACATAGAACAGAAATCAGTATTTCATAGTGATAAAAACCAGTAGACTGGGGTTTATCTTGAATTGAAAACCATAAAAATGAATTTGTTTTGTTTATATTTAACATCATTTTGGGTTATTATTAAGCAAACAACACCCCAAGTATCGACAGGGGGTGAGGTCACAACCTATCTTACATTCTATTAATATATTCATTTCCTTGGTGCAATGAAAAAGGCTCCGTTGTACAAAAAGTCAGAACACTTCATCACTGCTCCTGAGTGTCCCTCCGAATATTTTAAAACGTGTACACATCATTGTCCTTGTCAACTGCCTACTCTTCACTCATTGGCTGAAATACCTCTATCAGAGGCTCACTTTTCAATGGCATCAAAAGACTGGAACATCCACCAACATCACTGTCATTGACTTTATATAATCCTGCCTCTATTGCAAGACCCCCAATTTCATTTTGCAAATGTTTTGTATGCAGAACAATGTCCCATGTAATAAAGACCATGATAAAATAAGGAAGGTAGTTTCCATGAGGACTGGTCTCTGGCCTCCAGAATTTCTTTTTAAAAAGGCTCACCTGATTGGGTCAGGCCCACACAAAATAATCTCCCTTCTGATCAACTTAAAGTATACTGATTAGGGATCTAAACTACAGCTGCAAAATCCCTTCACCTTTGCCAAATTTTGTGGTTAAAAGCAAGCTAGATTTCCTCAAGAAGAGGGAATTATACAAGGGAGTGGGTCACTGGGCTTTGAATTCTGCCCACCCCACTCTTCATGTGGCAGAATAGCAAGGAAGCCATCATACGTTTCCCACCCTGGGCCTATGGCTAACGTGCATTGCAATGTGGAAATGAGCAGTCTGTCTCCCCTAGAATATAGCTTATTGTTTCATCTTCTGCCCTTTTTAGTTATTCATTCAGAAAACATTTTCCTCCTGCCCACAGCATCCTGCTGCTGCACTGAGGGCTGGTATGCAAAAACGAATAGTCCTTGTTCATGAGGACATCACAACCATGACCCCTTGTCCCGTCAGCTTCACAAGAGCAGAGTCAAGTCGCTCTTTTGTTAGTCAACCTCCTAGTCAACCACCTTGCTACATTACTTGATGCTTTCCTGCTAAAACCTGCCTCTAGCAGGACTACAGAGGTGACTATTAAGCCTCGTTTTATAATGAGCATGAATGTTGGAACCCAAGGCCAATGCCCAAACGAGATGTTTCAGGAAACCACTCTGACCTGCTCTGTGTTTAGTGAGAATAATGATCTGTTTTGAACCAGCTACCCAAGCACAGACGCACAGCTCTCCTGTTCTAAAAATCATCCAGGATAAGGGGAAACCTGCTTCAACAGCAAACCGTTTGTGAGCATGTCAGGGCAAACATGAGCTTTCCTACCAGCATGCAAGCAGAGCTACAGTGCAAGGCTGACAAGCCTGCACCCTGGGTTAGTCCCCCTACCCCTGGCATCCCTGGAGCACGTGAAGCATTTCTCAGGTTAGCCATCTGGGATTCAGAAGCTCAGGCAGATGACCGTTTGCCTAGGAGTTCTCAATCAGTTTAAACGAACCCAAATCTTAAGTCACCACACATATTATCCAGCAGGGCAGCATGAGAGTGACCCTTGTGATCAAAACTAGATCAACCGCCCTGGAGCCAGCTCTCCCATGAGACAACAACATCCTGCTTATTCGCTCAGTCGTGTCTGACTCTTTGCCACCACCAGGCGCCTCTGTCCATGGGATTGTCCAGGTAAGAATGAATACTGGAGTGGGTTCCCAGTCCCATCTCCAGTGGATCTTCCTGACCAGTGGATCGAACCCGGGTCTCCTGCATTGCAGGCAGATTCTTTACTATCTGAGCCACCAACATGGAGAGGTTATAAGGGGAAGACATGTTTAAGGTATTTTCCAAAACTAACTAATTGCTTTGTTGCTGCTCAACTTTGCGTGCATTATGAGTAAATAAAATACATTGCTTGATAATAATTATTGCCCTAAAAGAAAGAGGCATGTCTATATTTTGTCTAAGTATTCTGTTACCCCTGGGAGGCAGTGAAGGAGCGGGCCTGTCAGCAGCTGCCAGACGGATGAATGGTTCAACGCTGCCATCGCCTTCTACACCCAGTCTTATGACTACAATAAACAGTAGATAACTAATACATTATACGTCATACACAAAGTTCTATATAAAAAGCATACATAATTACATATAAATAAATAATATAAATATGTAATTATATATTATGTAATATATAATGTATAGTGGTAGATCCAAAGCTGCTTTAATAACAAACTGAGAGAAGAAGAGAGCTAGAAGATAAATTCCTCTAGCCTATTTAAGTACCAAAATGCCTTGAGCTGTGGGTCACAACACTCCCTTCACTTGCCCCTACTGGCCACTGTGGACTCTGACCTGGTGTCCTCTAAGAATAGAATCTGATTGAGTACAGTAACTGGTCAGTTGAAGCAGCCATAGGGAAACATTTTAAGAAAGAAAGTGGGCTTCCCTGGTGGCTCAGTGGGAAAGACCCCACCTGCCGATGCGGGAGACACGGGTTCGATCCCTGGGCTGGGAAGATCCCACATACCGCAGAGCCAGTAAGCCCGGGAAGCACAACTAGCAAGCCTGTGCCCTAGGGCCCAGGGGCTGCAACCGCTGAAGCCCACGCTCTGGAGTCCATGCTCCTCAACACGAGGAGCCACAGCGATGAGCAGCCCAGACACACCGACGCGAGAGTGGCCCCCGCTCACGGCAACTAGAGAAAAGCCCACACAGCAACATGGCCTAAAATAAATACATTAATGAAATTACAAAAAAGGAAAGAAAATGCTTGACACACACCCACGTCTGGATAATCACAGTTTTTAAAAAAAGAAAGAAAGATTGGGGAGGGAGTAGAGGAAAGAAGGAAGGGAAAGGAAGAGAGAAAGAAAGAAAGAAAGAGGGAGGGAGGGTGGGAAAGAAAGAAAGAACGCTGTCCTAGGCACTCGGAATTACGCTGCCAGGCGTGGCGCTAAACTCATTCAAAGACGTCTCCTGTTCTTACTCCTCTCATTCCCTGCAGTTGAAGCCCACTTCCATTTTGGATGACATCAACAGAATGAGCCCTCCCTCCACGGAGCACAGAATGTTCCGTTGGTTCAGCATCCACTCCCGTCCCCTTCAACAATATAGCCGGCGTGTCGGGATCCCTCATGGTGCCCACAGCAACAGGCTTGCTCTTCCTGAAGGAGGAAATGCAGACCTTGGAGAGCAGAGCATCTGTAGAACCCCAGCCCTCTCCCCTAGCTCCTTGTCCCCACTTCCCCTCCTTCTCCCTCCCTTTGTAGCAGCCAGTCACACTCATGCACCAACACACACACACACTCATGCGTGCACCAGGCATGCGCATGCACGCCACCCGCCTCCCCCATTTCCAGGAGAACTTAGTGACTGCTGCAGGGGCTTGCTGTGCACACACCTGTCAGGCCCAGTAGCTAGAGGCTTAGCTGGAGATCAGGAGTGAAAATCACTACACTCAAGTGATAACAGGGGATTTTTGGAAGGCTACAGATACAATATTAATTATTTACCAAAAAAAAAAAAAAAATGACTTGCACCTGCATTCAAATGTAACTATATCAAATAAAATTTATAACATGCAGGTAATTTTCACTTCTTTATCACACATTTGTTTCTTAAAGCAATTACATTCCAAGAGGCTCCCTCAGGCAATAAATCCTTATGTTTAACTCAACTCCCACTTTCCATCCTAACCAGGCTCCTCTGTAATAAAACCAAAACTCATCTGACATGTTTGTGGAGCACTTTATTCAAAAAGTCCCAAAGGCTTTACAGATTTCACTCTATCCGAGGGAAGGGAGTAAATTATTCACTTTATAGAGAGCTGTGAATAATGCTTCCTGGCTTCCTCGGTCAACCACCTCTAACAGTGATAAACTAAATCAGGCTCCTCCAGCCAGTCACGGGCCCACATCCATCTGGATGAAACCAGAGAGGCTGGATCTGCCTCCCACGCCCTGCCTCCATCCATCTTTCCTGTCTTCAATCAAAAACCAGCTTCCCCTCTTCACTCTGATTTTTACTCAGCACATCAAAATGCGGAGAAAGAAAATGAGAATATTTCAAACATTTAAGAATCCGTGCACTAAACGGCCCCCAGTTGCTCTGAAATGTTAATGCCATTTCCAAGAATAAGGCTCCATTCCATCCTGAAAGCCTCCCCCTGCCGTTCATCCCCAAATGAACTGCAGTCTGCTCGCCTACATACTACCATTGGTCACCAAAAACAGGAGCCAAATGGGAAGAAAGGAATAGCCATTGGTTAAAATAAGCTAACGTCTAAAGACAGACACTATTTGCGTATATAAATTGTAGTCGCCCCCAGAACATCACGGATAAAACACTGAAGAAGACCACGAAGGAAATTTAAGAGGTCTCTGTCAAGGAATGAGTAAGACAGCCCAGAATCATTTCTTACAGGACTCCATGCTTTTTCTCCAAGAGGCGACAAGAATCATCCCATTTCTGCTCAAGGAAAATAAAGGGGGAGGATTTGGCTGTGTCCATTTCTGGAAGATTCAACAATAACCCCCGCCCGGCCTCGGAATCACTCAACCAACAAATGTTAATCAAGCCCTGTTCTAGGCCTGATAAGGGTGTACACACACAGTGTCTGAGCAGAAGGTAATCCACCGGGCAAAGCTTTATGTCTTCTATCACTGACCTAGACTTATCTGAGTAGCATCTTTTTTGAATAAATTTTATTTATTTGACTGCATTGGTGCGGTGCAGGCTCTCTAGTTGTGCCAACAGGCTCAGCTGCCCCGACTTATGTGGGATCTTAGTTCCCTGCCCAGGGATTGAACCCATGCCCCCTGCATTGCAAGGCAGATTCTTAACCACAGGACCACCAGGGAAGCCCCTGGGCAGCATCTTGAAAGAGATAACCACAGAATTTTGAATTGATCACTAGGAATACACACACAACCCCCAATATTCTTTTTAATGTTAACATTACTTACACCATGATAATAAATATATGCAGAACTGCAAATAAACAGCTTTATAGATGAAGAATCAATGCACTAAATGTTTCGGCTTCACTCTAGAATCTAATCAATCCAAGAGCAGCTTACTGCTGTGCATAGGCCAAATCAATAAAAAATACACCTTAAAAATACCTATAAAATAGAATCTACTGAACAGATACTATGGGACTACAAGAAGCAATTACACCGTACAATTATAGAGCATAATACCAACAGCAAGTAGTTATCTTAACTGCCCATGAAAAATTATGGGATGTTTGAAGCTGACTGGCTTTCCCATTACATCTTTCTCAAACAAAATCCAATATCAAGGAGTATCTTTTATAGGCCTTTATACACATATTCTGGCACTGTCACCAAAATTGAAATTGTTAGTGCTGAATAAGACTAAGGCAATGATTCAAAAACTGTATTCAAAGCCTGAGCTCCGTTTGAACCCCAAGAGGACACTGCTTGAGGCTGCAGAAGACCATTCCTCAGTCTCAGTGAAGTGACCCATGCTCCCTTGTCTAACCCTGAACCCTAGCTGCATCCTTTCCTGGGACCCCATTACTCCTCCTTGTCCCTGAGCACATGTGAGGAAGTATCTGGACACATATCTTCAGGTGACCCTATGCTTCCTTTGTCTCTAGAACTTCTGCTGTTGGAGATTCCCAATGGAGCCTGATCCCCCAGCCTCAGACACATCCCCCAGATCCCAAAATCAGCTTGTGTGGTCAACAGATTGAAACAGAAAAAGAGGGGAGAGAAGGGGAAGAGAAGAAATGAAAAAAAAAGGAAATGGGGAAAAAAATAGAGGCACCAGGAGAAATAAAATTTTTTAAAGTGAAAAGAAATACAACCCAAGAGTTTGAAAATCATTTTAATCTGTATTAGGAGCTCTGAACACCCATTTTTGAAGATGCTACTTGACACTGATGAGACTCTAAATGGCACGGGCTCAAGTTCCGAGAGCTGGATCTTTAAAAGGGCGATAGCCAAGTCACCCTTTGATGGAATGATGGAATGATTTACAAGGCTAGGGATTCTATTGTATGAAGAATGAATTAAAAAATGATTAAGTGTAGCCTGAAAATAACATCATAGATGAAAAGGAATAGTGTCTTCAATAGTGTCTTCAGTATTTTAAAATAGTGCCTTCAAATACTTCAACGGGTGTCACATAGAAAAGGGTTAGATTCATACTCCAAGGACCCATGGTCAGAACAGTGGGAGCTACTGGGAGAAACTGTTTTCAATGTAAAGAAGGATTTCCTAAAAAGTGCACCACCACGCCTGCCCCCAACAGAAACTGGTCATCTCAGGCCTCAGAGAGCTCCTACCATTGAAGACAGCGAAGACCAGATGTCTACCAGCAGGACAGAAGAGAAGCCTGCCCTTTGGAGAAGGAGCTTGATGACACCCATGGCTCCTCCACACTCTCTCTTGGGAGAGAACAGGACTGCTCAGGCAATACTTCATCAGAGAGGGGAAAATATCCTGGCTGCTCTAGAAAGAGAATATTCCAGAATGGAACAGAGCTAACTGCCCTGAAAACCAAGAAGGAGTCACACAGGACAATCCAAGGAATTGTGCCCTTATTAAATAAAATGCATAAAAAAATAACTGTCCACCTGGAAGTGTGGCACACAACTACTGAAGCTAACTGCTGAAAACAGCTGAGAATATTCCAAGGAGGAAATAGCCAAGCCAGAGGCACCACAGCAAACTGGAAACATTTTTTTTAAGAAATCTTTTATATCCATTCTCTCTCTTCTGTTTGGGCTTTTTGTGTTTCATTTTTGCTCTATAAACTATCACAATATACTTGAAGCTAAAGGAGGTGTTTTAATTTTTCCATGACTAAATAACCATGTCATGTTAATAGAGCCGTAGCATCTCACCGGCTTTGTGTGGGCTTTGTTTCCACAGGCTGCCTAAAGCACTCACACTGTTGCGCTGCCCCCAAAAGTGACTCCTGTGACTAGGAGTGAGGGAAGTCTGCAGGTGGAAAGAAGTCTCTCCAGATTAAGGCCCCATGCTCCCCCTGACGGGAGCTTTATGAGGGTGGTGGCAGGTGCACAGACCTCCCCACAATATCTTCAATGGTTCAGTAGTCTGCACTCATCTATTTCACTTTACTCCAGCCTCACCATGAAGTCGAGGTCCTCCTCAGGAGCCCACCCAGTTCTGCTAAGCATTGATTTAGGAAGGACAGGACATCCAGGTTATGCTCAGCCCACAGAGGTCAGCTGTGGCCTGGCCACTCAGGAAGCCAGGCTGATGGGGTTAGAGCACCACCAGTTGCAGAGGCAAAGGGAAAGAGAATAGGCGAGTCACTGAAGAGGCAAATCTCACTTCAGAACAAATCATGTGACCAATCCTTTGCATGTCATTGGTCAGAGCAAGTCATGTGACCAATCCTTTGCATCTCATTGGTCAGAGCAAGTCATGTGGCCACAGCTGACTTCAAAGGGAGGCAAGTTGTCTAGTCAAGGCTATGGTTTTTCCTGTGGTCATTTATGGATGTGAGAGTTGACTGTGAAGAAGGCTGAGCGCCGAAGAATGGATGCTTTTGAACTGTGGTGTTGGAGAAGACTCTTGAGAGTCCCTGGGACTGCAAGGAGATCCAACCAGTCCATCCTAAAGGAGATCAGTCCTGGGTGTTCATTGGAGGGACTGATGCTGAAGCTGAAACTCCAATCCTTTGGCCCCCTGGTGCAGAGAACTGACTCATTTGAAAAGACCCTGATGCTGGGACTGAAGGCAGGAGGAGAAGGGGACGACAGAGGATGAGATGGCTGGATGTCATCACCGACTCAATGGACATGAGTTTGAGTAAACTCCAGGAGTTGGTGATGGACAGGGAGGCCTGGCGTGCTACAGTCCGTGGGGTCAAAAAAGAGTTGGACACGACTGAGTGACTGAACAGAACTGAAGTAAGGGGAAACAGTCTTTGTGAGCAGCCCTAAGGAGCGCTACCAAGAAGGAGTGATTCTAACCTACCTGGCCTGTAGTCTATGTGAAGTTAAGTGCTTCACTAAAGGGAGATACAGATGTGCGGGAATGACCACCAGGAATGTAGATCCTGATGCTGACTACATTGCAGACCAGGCTAGATCAGGGCTTTTCAACAGAACCACTTGAAGCCCCTTAAAGAACAGTAATCGGGGAACCACCACCAAGGTCCCTGGGTGGAATCTTAGGTGGTTGCTTCTGGGGAGACCCACTGAACCCATGGCCTCCTAAGACCCTCTCCCACCTCACTTCCCGCAAATCATCCTTTCTAACTAAGTCTGTTATCTAGATTTTGAAGGGAGTCTGTGGCCAAAATTTGCTTGTGCATTAACCCCCAGGGCTGAGTCCGTAAGAGCATTATTACATCAATGCCTCCTGAGTTTTATATTCCACATGTAAACCTTATCTGAGTCGATGGCAGCTTTGATAGGGTAGAGCTGTAAGGAAAGTCGGCATTCCCATTCAGCCTAGGCTTTTCAAGGCCTGCAACTTGTCGGGCGAGTAGCAGCTCCTGTGCAAACATCTTAAAGGTAATCATCCAAATGAGACAGCTTCCTCATCAGGGACTGTCATTAACTGAGAAAAGAAAGAAGCATGTAAAGCATCTTAATGTTTTGTCTCCTGAAGGTGGCTGGAATTTCAATCTTCCCCAAGCAAATGTGGATCTATTAGGTTGTTTTAGAAATGAATGCTTTGCTTTTACAGTTCTTGCCATGGCAAATTCTCCCCTTCGTTTCTAACTCATTTTACTGGCGGACCCCTGGAGAAAGTAGTTTGGGGGAGCTCCATCCTTATTAGAGGCAGATCAAGCAGATCCTGCTCACTGGGTTTCAGCTTTTTTTTTCACAGCATCAGGGGCAGGGTATTATTTGCAAGCAGCCAAGGTAATTACCATCCAGCAGGGTCCAATTGTTTTCAATTAAAAGCTTTACTGCAGTCTTTAGATTTTAATACCATTGTGGCCATCTGCTTTCACTGAAGATCTACCAACCAAAAGCCCAGGCCACATCTTAATGCCATTAACTCCTAAGAACCACTTTTCTCCAAAATGAAAAAAACCAATAGTCCAGGGAAAAGATGCCAATAACCCTGTGGCTCTTCGGTGGCCTGGGGAATGCTATGGAACGGGATTCTAGAAGGTCACTCTCAGAAAGACAAGTACTTCCTCCTCTTGCCTGAAGTGCTGGGTAATTGTCTTAATTCTCCATTTCAATGGGGGATGCTCGACTTCAACTGCTCTGCTTCCTAATTCCCACCCAGCTTCAGTATTCTAAAGCTCTGGCATTCAAAGTCTCTGAACTATAATTGCATCAGATATATTGTTTTAGTAGAGATGTTTTCCACTTTTCATATTCAGTATTACTCTAAGTAATACATTACTTACAGTAACAAGACTCTTGCTCCTTGGAAGAAAAGCTATGACCAACATAGACAGCATATTAAAAAGCTGAGACATTACTTTGCCAACAAAGATCCATACAGTCAAAGCTATGGTTTTTCCAGTAGTCATGTATGGATGTGAGAGTTGGACTATAAAGAAAGCTGAGCACCGAAGAATTGATGCTTTTGAACTGTGGTGTTGGAGAAGATTCTTGAGAGTCCCTTGGACTGCAAGGAGATCCAACCAGTCAATCCTAAAGGAAATCAGTCCTGAATATTCATTGGAAGGACTGATGTTGAAGCTGAAACTCCAATACTTTGGCCACCTGATGCGAAGAGCTGACTTACTGTAAAAGACCCTGATGCCGGGAAAGGTTGAAGGCAGGAGCAGAAGGGGATGACAGAGGATGAGATGGTTGGATGGCATCACCAACTCAATGGACATGAGTTTGAGTAAGCTCCAGGAGTTGGTGATGGACAGGGAGGCCTGGCGCACTACAGTCCGTGGGGTCAAAAAAGAGTCGGACACGACTGAGAGACTGAACTGAACTGATTACTCTAAGTGGGCTTCCCAGGTGTCTCAGTGGTGAAGAACCCGCCTGCCAAAGCAGGAGACTCCAGTTTGATCCCTGAGTGGGGAAGATCCTGTGGAAAAGGAAATGACAACCCACTCCAGTATTCTTGCCTGGGAAATCCCATGGACAGAGGAGCCTGGCGAACTATATATAGTCCATGGGGTCACAAAAGAGACCGACATGACTTAGCAACTAAATGACAGCAACAATTACTCTTGAGTAGCTCACCGTGACCTGACCCAAAATCTAAGTGGAAGTCAATTGTAAAGAGCCACCCAGGTTACCCAATAAAGGCTTACATTGTAATAGAAGGTATTTTAACTATTTTTACAGCTTGGAGCCTGGACTCCATTTCTGAGGTCACAAAGTTATCAGAAATTAACTTGGGAGTTTTATGGACTTCTCAGGGGTGACAGCCCAAGGGCTAGATTTGGAGATTCCAGCACAAACTCAGCTCACTGCTGGAGATTTAAACGGCAGGCTGGGTCTGTCTCCTTGCCTTCCTCTATAACACAGGCTCTTGGGCAACTCCAGCTCTGGCCAATTAGGACAGACATGAAAGCCTCTGAGGGGGTCCCTTCCCAAATAAAAAGGCAAAGCCTTACAAAGAGAAGCCACTGAGCCCTTCTGCGTCCTTCCCCTGGCCTTTTCTCTGCACGTATCTTGGAGCAGGCTGTCTGAAGTGGCAGCTGCCATCTGATAACAGTGGGTCGGTAAACATGAAAACAGAGGCATAAATACTAAGGGTGGTTGAGCAAAAACCCAGAAAGAACCTAAGTCCCTAAGGGCTCAGAACCCGCCCTAGACTGCTGACACCCAGACTCCTCATACATGAGACATAAAAATCACAGGCTGTTTCAGCCCATCAGGAGCATTTGCCATTATTTGGGGTAAAGATGCAATCTTAATAATACAGTAATCAAACCAAGAATATAATCACAAGAGGATCTGAGAAAAGCAGAGTACCCTCCCTCCTGGGTCCCAGCCAAGGAAGTATTTCCATTTTGAAGCAAATTTAATCTCTTAATTTCTCAAAATCATAAGGGAAAAAAAAAAGTCTTGACGGAATTGGCCAAACTGAAAGAATTTTGAATGCAACATCAGAAATCCACGGGTCATAACTGTTGCTATTCTCCAAATATTTCTGGCTTTCCTTCTCTCAGGAACGTGGTACGATCGTGCTTCCTCGCCCCTTTGACGGGAGGCAAAACCATATGATTTTCTTTGGCCATTGCCATGAGAATCCAAATAAAGGGTCATTCCCCAGCTGAAGATTTAAGAACCAGTGTGCGTTTGCCATGTTCTCTTCCTCTAAGGTGATAGGGACGCATGGGTCAAAATGAAGCCTCTGGTCAACTTGGGTCCCCAAAAGCCTACCACAAGCAGTCCCCCTGTGGAGCCACGCTGGTCGTGCAGCCTAAGTGAGGATAAAACCTGCATTGTTGATGTCAGATGATACTGTTTGTACAGCAACAGAACTTGTCCTGGGGGACTGCTACATCATGATAATAAGCAAGCTCTAGAAAATTCAGGAATATCAAGTTGGAGAAAAGGATTTATGAAAAGATGGAAAATTTGCTAAAGGGTTTTTTAGGCGGATATGCTGGGCAATGTCATGAAGAGTAAAAAGACCAGAGCAGTGCTTCCCAGACTGTGGTGTTCATCACAGTCACTTGGGGAGCTTTGAATAATCCTGACTCCCAGGTCAGCACCCACACAAATTGAATCAGGTGTCTGGGGGTGAGAGCCAAGCATCGGAATGTTATAAAGATCCCCAAGTAATTCTCAAGAGCAAAAAAGTTTGGGAACTGTTCCATCAAAATCTTTTATCTTAATTAAAAAAAGAAAACTTTTATGATGAACTTCAAAATATTTATTTCAGGGAAGTCAAAGAGCAATGGTGGCCATGCTGGAAAAGGAAGGTATGAAACAGAGCTCTAACTGAGAGAGCAAAGCACACCCCAGGGGTAGAAAGGGAAGGAGGTCCTCCCCCCAAACGCTCCTGTGATGCCCGCTCAGTCCATATGTAAGGGACCCACTGTCTGTGGCTTCCGGCTTCCCCAGTGGCTCAGTGGTAAAGAATCCGCCTGCCAATGCAGGAGATGCAAGAGACGAGGGTTCTATCCCTGGGTTGGGAAGATCCCCTGGAGAAGGAAATGGCAACCCACTGTAGTATTCTTGCCTGGAGAAGCCCATGGACAAAGGGGCCTGGTGGGCTACAGTCCAGGGGGGTGCAAAGCGTCAGACACGACTGAGCACAAACGCACTGTCTGTGGCTTTAGTTACCTGATAGCATCCCCAGGATTCTTTTCAGCAAAATATGACAACATCTTTGGAATCACTTTTATCAGAGACAACTTTCCCAAACACGGGTATCCCGGGGTTCTCCGCAGGTCCTTTGGCCTTGGCTCATCAGCTGAGAGTTCTGGTGGTTTCCCCACTTTCAGATCTCAGTCTGGGCTTCAGAAAGGAGAGCAGGCGACACCGTGCACCCAGCAGTCAGGCCAGGAGACAAAGTCCTGCCTCCATCTGCCTTCATGCAGACAGACAGATGGGACATCTCATCATGCTGAGTTGCTCTTTCTAGAAGTGAGCAAAGAAAGCAATTGGATATATATAAGTTCTTCATGCACCATTTCCCACCCGTCCCCATATACCCCAAACTAGATTTACAAGGCTTATGACAAAGTTGAGTGAGCCCGGCCCAACCTGGAAACGTCCCAGGAGCCCTTCAGCAGCCAGTCTGTGCGGAGCCCCAGTCCCCGGGGCTGATGTCGGGGACCCAACCTGGGGACACGCATTCCTAACCCCACCCAGCAGCCTTTCCCGTGAGGCCTTCGAGTTATTCAAGAAACCGAGCACGTAGCAGAACAATCAGATGCCTCCCCCTCAGATGGCTTGGCTAATGGCCACTTCCTGTGGTTGTCAAATGAAAAGAGAAAAACTAGCACATCCCCCGATGACTTACTGTATCGCTTCCCGTATCTGACTCTCTGGCAGCCGGCAGTAAGTTCACATCACTCGTAAATTAAGAGCCTTTTGGCGTGGGTGCCGCAGCTGAGCCCTCCGCCCCGTTATGCTGATTATAAGGAAACCCTGCCAGGACTTCCATTATGAATAGTCATTTCCTAAAATGAGGCTCCAACAGCCTTGACATCTAATCGTGCGTTAAATGAATGAGGAGCTGCTGTGTGCACGCCTGTAGACCCCCGGCGCACATCCTCAAGATGAAAAGGACCTCTTCAGGATTCTTCCAACACACACTATGCTCACGAGGTCTGCTCTTCACCACGACCCCCAGGCCTTCTGCCTCGCAGCCCCCTAGACCTCCGGCCTCCAGGCCAACCTCCTGCACTCTTCTGCATTTCTGGGCTTGCCCAGTTCTTACCCCTCATCACGGCGAGAAGAGTCAGCTTGAGGTCCAGAGATGCTGAGGCTGGACTGCTTCATCAGGCCCCGCCAGCCTCATCAAGCTCGGGCATACAGCTGGGCAGGCTCCTCGCTGCCCATGTTCACAGAGATGTCTTTGCTAGCCTGACTGATGCTTGAGGGAAAAAGACTCTCCTAGTGCCTGGTAGCTCAGTTGGTAAAGAATCTGCCTACAATGCATGAGACCCGGGTTTGATTCCTGTGTCGGGAAGATCCCCTGGAGAAGAGAATGGCAACCCACTCCAGTATTCTTGTCTGGAGAATTCCATGGGCAGAGGAGCCTGGCAGGCTACAGTCCGTGGGGTTGCAAAGAGTCAGACACGACTTAGCAACTAAAGAGAGAAAGAGAGAGTGCCTAGATGGTATGTGTGTGTGTGTGTTTGTCTTGGTTTGCTCAGAGATTTTGTTTCTTCAGTGTGAAACCATGAGTGGCACCAGATTTGAATTCAGATGACCCAGTTTTCATACTGGCTTTGCTTCACACTCCGTGTGGCCCCCAGCAGCCCTCCTGGGAAGTGAGCTGAGTTTGGGAGGATCACAGTCCCTCTGATCCTCAAGTTCCACCTCTGTAAAATGGGAACAACACCAAAATCTGTACTCTCAGAATTGTTGTGAGCCTCAGTAAGAGAGCATGTGTGAAAATACTTTATGAAATGAAAATACATTGTCATTATCACTCCAAATAATCAGAATGGACCAGCCCACTCTGCTTTAATCATGACTCCACTGTTTATGACCCTTGTATCCTTAATACTTTGGGGTCTTCACACAACTCATGGCTCAAAAGTTTGTTGTGAAGATTAAGATGAGATGAAATACACAGCACAGTACTTGGCAAGAAGTAAGCACTCAGTTAATGAAAACTGCTTTTATATTTATTCTCCTTGTTATTGTTTGACTAAGACGTGCAAATAAAAGACTTGGCCAAGAAAAATAAATAAGGTGCCATTTTTTTTTATGAGTCCCAAAAATAAAAGATCAGGAAAGCAGGCTTTTTACATTTCCAAAATGATTTTGATTCCAAAATAAAGACTAACACTTGAAAGCTCTGGAATATTGTCTAGCAAATTTGGGAACTCTGAAAAAAGAGATGAGAACAGC
This sequence comes from Bubalus kerabau, assembly GCF_029407905.1. Classification (NCBI taxonomy): domain Eukaryota; kingdom Metazoa; phylum Chordata; class Mammalia; order Artiodactyla; family Bovidae; genus Bubalus; species Bubalus kerabau. The sequence continues at coordinate 107,290,805 of NC_073632.1, read as the reverse complement.
TGACACACTACAGCTTAAATATAATCAGTCACTGAAATTGCTCTGCAATTTGTTTCACTGTTTTTCTGTGGATTTCTTTTTTTAACCATACATGTGTCCTAAATATATAATTATATGGCAGAATATAATAGCTCATTTAGAGTTATTGAGGTCTATTATATAATCCAGTAGTATCATGGGGTGGGGTTTGGAGAGGAGTGATGGTTATTAGCTTGAATGAATACTGAACACAAGCCCAGATAGATGTTAATAGATGGTCTTAGTACTTTTCTTCTTGTCTTTGCCAAAGTCAGATCATTTTCTTGCCCAAAACCAAATTGTTTTAAATTGATGTTACATGTTCCTTCAAAAGGTCAAGAAGGCGTCTATGTAAAATTTCTTGAGGGCAGAGTGTAAGTGTGGGTCTGTGTGTGTATGCATCTGTGTGTGTGTGTGTGTTTCTCTGTATGTGTGTCTGAAGTCTGTGTTTCTGTGCGTCTGTATGGAGCGTGTATGTTTCAAAAGTTAAAACCTGCATCTTAGACATAACAGACAACTTTTCAAGGAATAAATAAGTGATGCAAATTCCCCCCTCCCCAGACACCTTCCCTTGGCACCAGCCTGAGAAATGTGAGTAACTTCTGGGCCAAACAGGAACCCACATTCCTCCTACCACACTCACCCAGATTGCAAAAAGAATCAGCCAGAGCCGTGATCTTCTAGTAGAGTTAATCATTTTGCCAATATATCCCTGTTGATTAACCGATGGATTCAATGCAGGCTTTTTGTCAATTTCCATTCCTATTGGATAGTTTCTCTCCCTTCAAGATAAATTAGTCAGGGAGTTGGAGACCATACACTCAAAATCCACTATCTAATTTATCTTTAATCCCAAGAAAAACCTAGGCTGATGAAAGCTTGGATATGCTTTAAACAACCGACTCCTAAGGTTCAGGGGACAGAATGCCTCATCACTTCGCTGTGTGTACGAGTGCTCTTGGGGTTCCGGGCCACCTGGAGTCCAATATGCTTATTTAAGCCAACTAAAACCTGGTTTGAATTGACCCAGTCAATCTTTTTTTTTTAACAAAATTTAGATCTAGTTTACTTTGTAAATACTTACTTTGTTTGTTTGGCTGCGTTGGGTCTTAGTTGCCACATATGGGGTCTTTCATTGGGGCACAGACTCTCTAGTTGTGGCTCTTGGGATTAGTTGCTCTGCAGCACGTGGGAGCTTAGTTCCCCTGCTGCTGCTGCTAAGTCGCTTCAGTCGTGTCCGACTCTGTGCGACCCCATAGACGGCAGCCCACCAGGCTCCCCCGTCCCTGGGATTCTCCAAGCAAGAACACTGGAGTGGGTTGCCATTTCCTTCTCCAATGCAGGAAAGTGAAAAGTGAAAGTGAAGTCGCTCAGTCCTGTCCGACCCTCAGCGACCCCATGGACTGCAGCCTACCAGGCTCCTCTGTCCATGGGATTTTCCAGGCAAGAGTACTGGAGTGGGGTGCCGTTGCCTTCTCCAGGATCAAACCCATGTCCCCTGCATTGCAAAGTGGATTCTTAACCACTGGACCGCGAGGGAAGTCCCAACTCAGACAATGTTTAACTTTGTGCATTTAAAGTTTGTGAAGAACCACGTTTCATCCAGAATACCTCCATCTACCTGAGAGAAGATCAAACCAGTCCATCCTAAAGGAAATCAACCCTAAATACTAACTGGAAAGACTGATGCTGAAGTTGAAACTCCAACACTTTGACCACCTGATTCAAAGATCTGACTCATTGGAAAAGACCCTGATGCTGGGAAGGATTGAGGGCAGGAGGAGAAGGGGATGACAGAGGATGAGATGGTTGGATGGCATCACCAACTCGATGGACATGACTTTGAACAAGCTCCAGGAGATGATGAAGGACAGGGAAGCCTGGTGTGCTGCAGTCCATGGGGTGGGGGGTTGAGGGGGCGGGTCACAAAGCATCAGACATGACTGAGTGACTGAACTACAACCTGAGAGGCGGTCCTTCAACAGAAGACACTCACCCATGAAGGCCAACAGAGCATGTGAATGACCCACATGTGTGGGCCAGAACATGGTACAGACTGCTCCATAATGTCTGTCTGTCCCAGGGAAAGCTTTTTCATCAGGCCTCATTCTAACCTTCCAAAGATTCAGGTATCTCCAAGGATGCTCAGTAAAGCATTTGTCGTCTCCCTAGAACTCGCAGCAGTCTTCCAGGGCTCCCAGATCTCTGTGACTAATGAATACCTCGGGCCACCACCACAGGCTAATTCTGTGTTGCATTTAGTCCTCAGTAATTTCAGCTGAAAATCAGATTCCGTGATCGAATTTTCAAGATCCCCGATTCTCAGGGGCTCAAGCCAGGGCCACTCCTAGCCCGGCACTCCGGGCCACGATCCCTCAGGAAACTGGGCAAACTCTACAGGGACTGAATTCTGGGGATTCCAGCTTGAAAAGGAGGCGTCCTGCTCCTGGGGGGGGGGGCAGGGCGCAGTCTGTGGGAGGAGCCCAGAAACGCTAAGGGCTGTAGGCTTTATGCGGAGGCCATGCACGCGGGCGGGAACTCATCACCTCGCAGAGGGAGGACGTCTACAGCAGGAGAAAGAGGAGGTGTCTCCAGCCGGTACAGGGGCTCAGGATGCCGTGGGGTTAAGATGGACTCCTAAGACGCCCCAGCACACAGAGCGAGTGGAAAGGAGGAGTAAGGGACGGCGGAAGGAAACGTTTTGAGGAGAGAGAGACCCTCGAGCAAGTCTTTCCGAGATGTCTCCTGTGCCCACCCCCTGCTTCCCGCTCCTTCTCGGGACCAGGAGGGCCGAGATGCTTCCTGGCCCCCCACCCACGTTCCCTCTGGCTGCCTCACCGCTGTCGCCGCGGCCCTGGGACTGCAATGGAGTCAGAGGTGGCCCCCAAGCCACGGCCTCCTGCCGCCCTGCGGCCCAGCCTCCCCTCTGGCCTCTTACTGTCCTCGTAGGGCATTAGGGATGGATGGGGTCACCGAAGCCAGGGCTGGGACAGAGCTGGGAAAGCTGTGTGAACTTTCTAAAATAAGAACGAAACACCTAAAAAAATTAGTAAAAATGTAAGAGTTCATTTTGCTTTTCTCAGAGCCAACACAAAGTCTCAACACATGATCAAGAGTGGACTCCCTTTGAATGTAGGAGTCAAAAGCGCCTCCATCTTCCAGCTGCTTCCCATCACAGATCCGTCTTTGATATCCTCAAAACAGATCCATGCTGATCTGAGTCCAGTTGGTATCGAGCTGTCGTTCCAACCCAGTGATGGCACTTTAATAAAGTCCTCCTTCCCTTCCACTAGCCATTTCTTGCCTCAGTCTTGCTCTAAGAGTTTCTTGAGTTTCTCCAAAATAAACCACCTGCTTCAGCCAGAGCTGGCCGCTCCTCCCTGACAGATGACCCCAGCTCGTGAGCCGGGGAGTCAGCGGGTTTTGATGATATACTGCTGCAGCCTTTTGTGAATCATTCTCAAGATCCATCCAGACCAGCTTCTCACCCAAGGAGTACTGACCATCAGGGGTGACTCATGAAATAGGACCAGGTCCCACACCCCGACTCCAAAGCAAGTCTCCTGGCCTGCGTTCTTGCAGTTTCCCTTGTTTCCTCTGCCAAAAGCTTACTGTCTCCTGAGGCTCCACCTACATCTTCCCTCTCTGGAAAGCCTTGCCTGTTGAACCCCACCAGACAGGGCGGTTCATTCCCATGAATCCCTACAAGCCCCATTGATCAGGAAAAAGGCACGATCAGCTGGCCCCATAAAACCAGGGCACTCACTTCCTGTGAGCAACATGCTTCTCCAAGTGCTTTGGACATAGAACTAATTTAATCTTCCTTGTCTATTTTGCTAATCCATGCACGTTAGAGGAAACCCAGGCACGAAGAGGACAGTTAACCCGCCCAGGTTAACACTGATAACTCACCAATTGGGATCAAACTCAGCACAGGGGCCCAAGAGTTTGCCTTCTATACCCTCACCCCAAACATTCCCGAGATCGTGCTCCTGTTGATCTTTTCTGCTGGACACACGGCCTGGCAAAGCCTTGCATCTGCTTTTGACTTTGTGAGTTTATGTGCCGTGTTATTGCTCCAACCAGACTGCCAAGCAGGGGACCACAAGGCAGACTTCTTAGAATGAAGCTGGCAGATGCAAGGGTCCCCGCTCTCCTGCCTCAGAGCATCCAGAGGACCCGGGCTCAGCCAGCTGTCTGTTTTTTGTTTTTGAATCCACAACATAGACAATATTTCTGTTTAGGGGGTCCCTAAAATCTGTTATTCCTGAGGCCAGGAGTAAACGGTGAAATAACTCAAGGTCACAGAATCTGTCCATCCACATCAGGGCTGCTGCTAGCAGTGGGTTCCAATCCTTTGCACACAAAGATGAGCGCCTTCTTAGCAGACAGGCTCTCCACATGAGCAGAGGAGACCGCCTCTGGGGTTGGGAGACCTTAAATGGCAACCCGCTGCAGTATTCATGCCTGGAGAATCCCATGGACAGAGGAGCCTGGTGGGCTACAGTCCGTGGAGTCACAGAGTTGGATACGACTTAGCGACTAAACAACAAGAAATAGTTTTGAGAAGAAAGTCAATCTGCACAAGCATGAAGACCTGGCCAGATCCAAGCTGAAGCCCATTGGTCAGGATTGGAGCTGGAAGTAAGCAAACAAAAGCGCTGTGTTCCCACATCTCCAGAGGCCGCAGCTGCTGGTCATCTGTGCCGAGTCCTGACCCCTGGCAGAAATGAGCTCTGGTGGTCCCAGCCTGATGGCCAGGGATTCACAGGTCATGGGCGCGACAGGACACGAGTCCTCGAGCAGGAGACACGGCCCCCTCTTTAGCAGGGGAGTCGATTCTGCAGATCCCTGCCATGCAGCCACCTGTTGACCGCATTTAATTTGATCCCGTCAGAAAGATAGTGAGAGATCCTGGTTGCAGATCAAAGATCGTCCCCAGCTCAGGCCTGGCCTCTCCCTTGCCCTCCACCTGACATTTGCTTCATGATTTAATTTACCTTTTCCTATTCCCCCCTCTCTCTCTTGTTTACCTGGCTCCCAATTGGATTGCACGGCTGAATTTTCATTACTCAAGTCAGAGGTCTGAAGAAAGTATATGAGCTTGGGATTCCTGCCAGCAGGGCCATATCTGTTCTAGTTCATTCGCCATAAAATCCTGAATCAGCCAGACCCACGCTGCCTCGCTCCAGTTACAACAGGCATAGCAACGGGAGGAGATTCAGAGATACGGAAAGAAGCTGATTTTCTGCTAAGCTTCCCTCACCCTCAAGGACAAAAGCAGGTCTGTGCCTCGCCTCTTTTGGCCTGAGCCTGAGAGAGGCAATCTGACTCTGGGCAGGAGTCAGAGGCTTCAGATTCAGCTGCCTCTCTGGGACTTTTCTTCATTGGATCCCAGTTTCTGGGGGCATCAAATGTGATGCCATTAGGAGAGGTGAACTCCCTGAGTCTCCAGCAACACTTGCAAATCCCCTCAAGTCAGCATGGCACCGAAACAAAAATACTGTTCTCCCCACATGAGTCGGGACTTCCCTGGTAGCTCCGTTGGTAAAGAATCTGCCTGCAATGCAGGAGACCCGAGGTCCTTCCCTGGGTCAGGAAGATCCCCTGGAGGAGGGCACAGCAACCCACTCCAGTATTCTTGCCTGGAGAATCCCATGGACAGAGGAGCCTAGCGGGCTACAGACCATGGGGTCGCACAGAGTGGGACACAGCTGAGCAGCTGACACATTACTGTATGAGACAGTTTCAAAATAAGTGTCCTTGCTTCTTCCTGTCCCCCCTACCCTCCACCCACCAAATGGGAATTTCTGGAGCTGCCGCAGGACGATGCATCTTCCTTCCAGGCACTGCTGACTGCGGCAACGCCCCAGCCTGCCCCCACAAAGCAGAGCAGAAACCTGGCCTCAGGACCCCGTGATCCCCTGAGGTGTGGTGTCGCTCATTGCCCTTTTCAGCACAGCTTTACAAGATGGAGCACGGGAAGCAGGGGTGGGAGGGAAACAGCTCGCTCTGCGGCTTGCAATCTCGTCTTGCTAAGAGTCAGCTCATTTGCACCTTTGCAGGGGTCAGTCAAAGAGGCCAAATCAAGTTGTAAACAAGGATATCATTAAATCAGAACTTGGGGGGGGTAGTCAAGTAGAAAAGAATAACTTCAACATTTATCTTGGGTTCCAAGTAAACCACCTGCCTAAGAAGAGTTCATTTTCATAGAGTTGCTCTAGCCTCAACGGCAATCAGTTCATCTTTTTAAAAATGGAGTGAACACGGAAACATACTCAAACACATACTATTGGGAGTTAGTGGAATTTCAAATGCCGAGTGAGTGAATCAGGGAAATTATGTCTTGGCCCCATTTCTATTTATTTCAGGGCTCCTCTAGGGGAATAAGAAAGATTTTTTTTTCTGAAAATGAAAGAAAAGTATGTTACTGGTTAAGGTACTATGATCTTAATTAATACCATTAAATGTTAAAAAAAAAATAGAATTGAGGAGCAGATTCCTTATTTATATTAGAAGGTGTGTGTGCTCAGTCACTCAGTCATGTCTGACTCTTTGCGACTCCATGGACTGTAGCCCGCCAGCCTCCTCTGTCCATGGAATTCTCCAGGCAAGAATACTGGAGTGGGTTTCCATTTCCATCTGCAGGGGATCTTCCCTACCCAGGGATTGAACCTGCATCTTCTGCATTGGTGGGCAGATTCTCTACCACTGTGCCACCTGGGAAGTCATATTAAAAGGTAAAATTACCATAAATTCTATGCTTCAAAGTAGCATTTGTTTTGTAACAGTTCGTTTTTATTTAAGAAACATTATGTATTTTTTTAATCGTGAAAGCTAAGATTTTATTCTATTCTGCTATGGCAGAACCAGACTCTGACATAAGAAAGTAAGCTTTGAAGAGATAAAACTAAAATAAATAAGACAAAAGATTTCAGCATAAATTCTTTTCATCATTATGGATTTGTACAGATGACAGCCAGTAACTCTTGAAATTATGTGTTTTCTTTTAAGAGTGAATAATTCCTCTTCAACTCTGCAGCACTCGCATGTGCTGATCACAAAGGGTTGTAACTCATGGCAGGTCAGTGGGGGTGTGTTATACCAGCAGGGGCGGGCGTGAGGACCACCAGGAACAAGGGAAGGGGAGCCAGTGATTGGATGTCCTGGCTGTCAGTCACCACTGCAGAGAAGCACCAACGCTACTAGGGGAAATAAAAAGTGCTTTTCGGTATGACTTATTGTAAGACAAAAGTAGTACGTGTGTGTTCCAACACAAGTAGACCCAGAAGGACAAGACAACTGCATGAGGTCACCCAGGGTCACCCACCATGGTCACACCAGGACCTGTTCCTGCAGCCACGCCTGAGGCCAGAGGAGGAGCTTGGTTTACGGTTGAGTCAGCTAGGTGTGTGGATTCGTGATGACAACCTGGGTGTCTAAAAGCTGTTGTTGAGGGAAAGCTCTCCTGATGGTCAGAGCCTTGGGCAATGCACCTGATCATTCTTTGGGGTCTCAAGAGAAGTTCCCTGAGATGAGAGGGTAAAAGAATGAAAATGTTGTCGGTCAGGCATGTCCACTTCCACAACTCCCTGGACTGTAGCCCGCCAGGCTCCTCTGTCCATGAAACTCTCCAGGCAAGAATACTGGAGTGGGTTGTCATTCCCTTCTCCAGGGGATCTTCCCAGCCTAGGGATCAAACCCTAGTCTCCCACTTTGCAAGTAAATCCTTTATCATCTGAGCCACCAGGGAAGCCCAAGAATACTGCAGTGGGTTGCCATGCTCTCCTCCAGGGGATCTTCCCAACCCGGGGATGGAACCTGAGTCTCTTACCTCTCCTGCATTGGCAAGCGAGTTCTTTACCAGTAGTGCCACCTGGGAAATGAAGTTGCAGGCAATTGTGGATGGCCTGGTTGGTTGGCCAGGGACCTGAAAGGGAAAAGATTGGAAGATGAGGGAAAGAAGTCTGAGGCAGAGACATATGGATGCCCTGGTCCCCTGCACCTTCTCTTCTCCTGCCTGTGAGGTTTGGGCCCCTTCCCCTCCTGAGCTCAAAGCTTAGCCTGCCTCAGGATGACCTGGAGAGCTCATTACAAACCGGAGTGCTGGGTGCCAGGCTGGCATGTCTGATTCTGGAGACTGGGGGTGCATTTGCATTTCTAAGGCCCCCGGGGGACGCTGCTGCTGCAGCTCTCTGCACCATCTTTCCCTTTCCTTGTGGTTCTTATTTTCCAAATTTGGACCACCTTGGTGACCTTCTTCTGACCTCCCGGTGGACTCTTCAATGAAAAGCCCTATTTGCAAAGCACGTTTTCCACAGACCGCCCGGCACAGAGCATAAAAGAAGGATTACTTTGCAGTTTTGCTGGGTCAGCCCGCTTGGAGTCCCCCTCAGGGCAGCGCCTGTGTGGCTTTGTTGGTGGTACCTACTCAGCCTCCATCTACCACGACCCCTGGTCACGCAACGCGACCTCCTTCCCCACCCCGCACATGACACCCAAGAAGGACACACACGAACGACTCCGGAACATTTTTCTGTTGCGAGAAGAATTTTTTTTTTCATATTTTCCTGCTTAGTGACTTTTTATTCATAACCAGGGGGGAATATGAAACACAGACCATTTCTGAGCCAGGGAGAACAATAAATGACTACTGATCTCTTGAATGAAATTGAATTGAAATAAATGCCTTGGAATCCATTCGTTGACGCCCCATATACCAATGTTTTCATCTTGTTTTCTGTCCCTGCATAGGGAGAGTCTTCATTTTCACAAAACCAAGCCTCTAGCTGTATTCGGAGTGGCAAGGACGGTTCTCCCAGTACCAGGGCCGTTCCAGCTCTGCTCTGTTTTAAACATAACTGTTCTCAGGGATCCGTTTCTCAAATGTTGTTCTCCTGCCTTTCAGGCTCTTAACTGCTTTGCAAGCTGTTTTCCCCTGTGGGGCCGCTGGAGTCAGTCCCGAATGGTGAGCTCTGTGCTTTGCAAGAGCTATTAACTCTTTCCAGGGAAACCCCTACTTCTAACACCCTTAGGCTGGAGGGTATTGTGCTGCTTGTACGGCAGTGGTTCTCATGGTTCTCAAGGGATGACGGCACCCCTGCTTCCCAGGTGGCACTAGTGGTAAAGAACCCACCTGCCAATGTGGGAGACTTAAGAGACATGGGTTCGATCCCTGGGTCAGGAAGATCCCATGGAGGAGGGCATGGCAACCCACTCCAGTATTCTTGCCTGGAGAATCCCATGGACAGAGGAGCCTGGCAGGCTATAGTCCATGGGGTCGCACGGAGTCGGACACGACTGAAGCAATTTAGCATGGCACCACTGACCTCATTAGAAGAGCTGAGAATGTAGGTTTTGAGTGTCCTTCCCTAAACATAGCAGGCAGTTAGAATGTCAGTGATGACTCCTTGCTCTTTGGCCTAGCAGAAACTGGAGAAAACCATGGGTCAGAGAAACAGATGGTAACGGGACTTCCAAGTGGGTTTCTCAGCTTCCCTAGGATTGGGCAAGACAGTATTCTCTCAAAGAAGCTTAAGGCTCCTTTGAGAGCCTTAGGTCAACCAAGGACTGTGAACCCAAGGACCTAGACCCAGAGGATGCCAAATAATTGGGGGCTCCCCTTCAGTCTCCCCTGCAAAGCAGCATCTTTGCCTGTCATTTTTGGCTGTTGCTGGGAGATGTTCAACTATGGGTTCGTAATGCATTCTGCTGCTGCTGCTAAGTTGCTTCAGTCATGTCCGACTCTGTGTGACCCCACGGACTGCAGCCCATCAGGCTCCTCCATCCATGGGATTTTCCAGGCAAGGGTACTGGAGTGGGGTGCCATTTCCTTCTCCAATGCATGAAAGTGAAAAGTGAAAGTGAAGTCGCTCAGTCATGTCCGACTCTTCTCAGCCCCATGGACTGCAGCCCATCAGGCTCCTCCATCCATGGGATTTTCCAGGCAAGCGTACTGGAGTGGGGTGCCATTGCCTTCTCCGGTAATGCATTCTAATTGAGCTCAATTCACTGAGCCAGATGCTACAGGTTGTGCTCTTTTTATTTTAATGTAGGTTTTACTATATAAATTCTAAGCTACTGCATTCATAATAAGATTATCCATGGGGGTCATATGAGAATTGAAAATTCAGATGCTCTTAGGGCCAGCAAGTAACCTAAATGGAGTGGCCCAGCTGTCAGACAGAGGCCCTGGGGTGGGTCTAAGGGAAGCTGTGACCCAGCTCCAGCCAGTCATGGCCATGTGGGGATATTGGCTCGCTATTCCTCTGACTTTTCTAGAAAAGTGGGAAAATAAAATTTTTGTGTAAAATTTTCTGGCTTTTAAGTGTTAGCAACTAATCCCACAATGTTTTAAGACTTTGAGCAGCTGAATAACAATGAGCAGATACAACAATGCATCCGGCCCCTGAAAGTTCATGGCTTCTCTTCTTATTGACTCTTTGAACAGTCACTGTTCCATTTTATAAATTCTAAGCTACTACATTCATAATAAAAGGATCCATATGGGTAATAACAAGAGTTGAAAATTCAGATGCTCGAAGGTCCAACAAGTTGTTCAGTCCCTCAGCCATGTCCGACTCTTTGGACTGCAGCATGCCAGGCTTCCCTGTCCCTCACTATCTCCTGGAGTTCACTCAAACTCATCTCCATTGAGTCGGTGATGCCATCCAACCATCTCATCCTCTGTTGTCCCCTTGTCCTCCTGCCTTCAATCTTTCCCAGCATCAGGGTCTTTTCCAGTGAGTCAGCTCTTCCCATCAAGTGGCCAGCAAGTAACCTAAACGAAATGGTCCTAAATGAAGGCAGAGAGCGTGTGTCCCTTCACAAAAGCATAAGCAGAGTTCACAACAGCTAACGACTCACAAGGGCCTCCCAGCTAATGGAGCAGAGCCAGGACCCAGCCCGAGGAGGGTCCGATGTTGTCTGGGGCATCACGTGGGCTGTGCCTGGCTGCTGGCTCCCTGGAAGAAGCCCACAGCAGGCGGGAGGGCAGGCTCCCCCCACCCCATCACGGCAAGTGATGCTTTAGTTTTGTTGTGAAAACTTGTGACTGGCTGATCCCTGTTGATTGGCATTGGCTCTCCCATCTTCCACTCATGGCTTCGAAGTCACCCAGTCCAGCCCACAGAGGCAGGGGGATGAGCAAGCCTCTCTTGCAGGGATGTTTCAAGGGCAGGCCTGGAAGTGGCAAGAACTTGGCAGCATGGCTACAGAGCCCAATCGCCAGGGAAGCTGGTAGATGCAGTCCAGCAGTGTGCTATGTAGCAAGAGGGGCGGACAGCTCTAGTGCCCTCCTGCTCCTGAAAAATTATGCAGAAATGATTCATGTTCTCCGATATTGTCCTTGTTGTGGTTGAAAATATATCTCCTGTGCACTGAGGTTTCAAATTTTTGAAATATTAAGATTAAAACCAGAACATGGACTGACCTGATAAAACACCCAGCTTCTCCCTGACATTCATTATTTCTCATACAGAGCTTTGCACTCAGCTAAGCCTGCAGTCACGTTTCCTGAAAAGGATTTAAGTGGCCCTGGAGTTGATTATCGGGCTGAAGGGGTTGGGACCAGTGGCTCCATCCACTCTCCAGTCAACTGGTTCCCCAGCCTGACTGTGCCTCCCATCTGGGGGTGATGGGAGGGAGAAAGGAGGAGAAGGGGTAACTCCCACCCCACCCCCACTGTGCTGTGAGCAGGCGACCTTGGGTAACTCACTTCCCTTCTCCGAGGCCTCCGTTTCTCATTAGGAGAATGGAGGGAGATACATTCCCGTGATGTTTTGCAGCTTTGCTACAGAGTCACATGACTCTGATCTGCCAGACTGTGATGTCCAATAAACCGATGCTAAATCAAACTAGTTCAGTTCAGTTCAGTCGCTCAGTCATATCCAACTCTTTGCGACCCCGTGAACTGCAGCACGCTAGGCCTCCCTGTCCATCACCAACTCCCGGAGTCCACCCAAAGCCATGTCCGTTGAGTCGGGGATGCCATCCAATCATCTCATCCTCTGTCATCCCCTTCTCCTCCTGCCTTCAATCTTTCCCAGCATCAGGGTCTTTTCAAATGAGTCAGCTCTTTGCATCAGGTGGCCAACAGACTGGAGCTTCAACAGTCCTTCCAATGAACACCCAGGACTGATCTCCTTTAGGATGGACTGGTTGGATCTCCCTGCAGTCCAAGGAACTCTCAAGAATCTTCTCCAACACCACAGTTCAAAAGCTACTGAACTGAACTGACCTGAAATCAAACGAGATGCTAGAGAAGCATCTGGAGCATCTGGAGCAACCCAGAGCAATCCAAACCTGGCCACGTTATCGGGGAAATCCCCAAACACATCTGGGTGAGAGCTAGGTCCTCACAAGCAAAAGACACACAGCTTCCCAGACGAGGAGTCTGTCAGTGGAATCAGCCGGGGGCTGACCTCGGCCCAGGGAGGAGACCGCCTCTCCGAGCGGGGCTTGTGATCTCCCCCGGACACGCTGACCCCCGGCCTCACGAGCGGCCGAGCGGCCCCCGCTGGGTGCCCCTGGGCCTCCGAGCAGCCGGTCATGGATCCGAGGCCCCGCAGCTGATCCCTCCACACATCCACAGCTCGTTCTCCGTGTGCCAGGGTGTGAGGAAAGCTGGGGAGTTCTCTCCTTTTTCGGCAGAATGAAACCTTTGTTTCCCCAGAAGCCAGGGCTTTCCTGGTTGAAGGACGAGCAGGCACAGTCCCCATGCAGAAGTCAGTGTGTCAGCTGCGGCTGCCCAGGCCCCTGGGGCCTCCCCACCAGGCCGTGGTCTGGGAGCCCTGGGGGTGTGTATATCCACCGTGACCTACCCATGAAATCAGGCTAAATTGAATATCAAGTACAGCTTCCACATGGGAAAAAAAGGAAAATCATTTGCAGCCAGAGAAGGAAATGGAGGAAAGTGTGACCTTCATATGAGTGAGGAGTCCAAGGCAATGCTTCTTGAACTTTGAAAGAATGGATGAACCACTCAGGGTCTGGGAGGGTTTGGGGGGAAGGGGCTGTGCATGTCCAGGTCCGAGGTGGGGCCAGGCCCCTGCATTTTGATGGCACACCAGGAAATCGGAGCTCAGACTACTCTTTCAGAAACAGACTCAGGTGTCCTCCGGTATGGAAGCCTTCTAGGGCTACCCTTTCGTGTGATGAGGTGCAGTGTGTGTGTGTGTGTGTGTGTGTTGTGAGCTGTACCATTGTTCTCAGACCGTAGCTTGCATCAGAATCACCTGGAATGTTTGCTAAAACAGATCACCGGGCCCCGAACAGAGCATCTGACGTGCAGACCCCCAAGTGTGCATGTCTGAGCAGACCCCATGTTGCCAGGTGATGCTGCGGCTGCTGGCTTGGGGTCCCACTGAGAACTGCTGCCCTAGACCAGGATTCTAGCCTCAGCACCTCAGAGACCCAGGGGTGGATAAGACAGGGCCTGTGCATTGCTGGATGGTTAATAACGTCCTGCCTGCTACCTGCTAGATGCCAGCAGCGGTCCTTGACACAGTGGGTTAAATCCATTTCACCTGCCTTCACAGGGTTGTTTTAAGGCATGTCCTCCAAGCAGCCAGAGTTGTTTTCCAGGAACTTAAAATCAGCTGTGTCTAGTTGTGTCTCTGTGACTTTCTGAGATTGCAAGGCAGAAAACTCCACCAACAGATCTTACTGAGCACCTCCATCTTCACACCTACAGAGGTCTGGAGCCTAGTTACGCCTGCGCAGAATAGCAGGGATCCGCCTTTTTCCAATCACCTTTCCCCATGCATCAGACCACCTGCCTCTTTATTCTTCATCCCGCCAATACCCCAAGCCCCTGGCCTTTGGGGAGATAAATCTGAGACTAGTTACAAAGTCTCCTCACTTGACTCTCTTAGGAATAAACTCTCTTTGCTGCAAAGTGTCTCAGCCCTTTGGGCTGTTACGGGTCGGGGCTAAATGAACTTATTTGGGTAACACCCTGACGTGTGACAACCAAAAATGTCTGTAGACATTGCTGAATGTCCCTGATGGACCAAGTCCCCACCCATTTGAAGGCAGTTGGTCTAGAGGAAACCAGAGGCCTTCTGATATTGGCAAGTCGGTCTGAGGGTTCCTGGCAGCGAGGTTGCATGTCCCTATCACGTTTGTTATGAACTCTCCTTGCCTGCTCACTTTTTACCCCTGCCTGCCCTGTGCCCCCGGGGCTCCTGTCCCGTCCCACCTCTGTTTGCTCCAAGCATGGACATATCTCTCCCTCATTCCCTTAAGTTGTCTTCCCCTGACTTTCTTCATCATAAGAATGAGCTCACCTTCTTGCTGAATGCAGTTTCTCAGGCCTCTCTCTGGACACCCTGACTCAGGGGTGTGTGGGGCCCTGGAATCTGTATGTTAAACGTGTCCCAGGAGGTGCTGACATCATAAACTCGGGGCAGCTCTGCCTTGGGGCTTCCCAAGCCTCCACGTGCAATCACATGACTTGGTGTGTGTGCTGAGTCGCTTCAGGTCGTGTCTTGCTCTTTGCAACCCTATGGACCATAGCCCTCCAGGCTCCTCTGTCCCTGGGATTCTCCAGACAAGAATACAGGAGTGGGTTGCCATTCCCTTCCCAAGGGGATCTTCCTGACCCAGGGATCAAACCCACATCTCTTCTGTCTCCTGCCTCGGTGGGTTCTTTACCCCTAGCACCACCTGGGAACCCCTACATTGCCTGGGGATCTTGTTGAATTCCAGATTTTGATTCTGTCACTCTGGGGTGGAGCCTGCAAGTCTGTATTTCTTTTTTCTTTGTTTTATTATTTTGATGTGCAAGGTCTTGTGGTACACAGGATCTTCCGTCTTCTTTGCAGGATCTTTGGGGCATGCAAACTCTTGGTTGCAGCATATGGTACCTGGCTCCCTGACCAGGGATGGAACCTGGGCCCCCTGGATTGGGAGTGTGGCCTTTAAGCCACTGGACCACCAGTGAAGCCCCCTAGCTGGGCATTTCTAAGCAGCTCTCAGGGACGCTAGCATGCCACAGGTTCACAGGCCACTTCCAACTGAACACCAGACTTCAGAACAGACTCCGGTGTTTCTGAGGATTCACCGACCCTTCCCTATCAGGATATTCTTTTTGAGCCTTGTCTCTGCTCAGCCAGCCACCATGCTGAAAAAAGTGAAAGTCACTCAGTCGTGCCAGACTCTTTGCGACCCCATGGACTGTAGCCTGTCAGGCTCCTCTGTCCATGGAATTCTCCAGGCAAGAATACTGGAGTGAGTAGCCTGTCCCTTCTCCAGGGAATCTTACCAACCCAGGAAGCAAACCGGTGTCTCCTGCATTGCAGGCAGATTCTTTAGTAGCTGAGCTACCAGGGAAGCCACTATGTTACTCTCGACCGAATCCCCATTCTTTCATCCTTTCTCATCACAGAGCCCTGAGTCTGCTCTCTGGCTGTCGTTCAGCCACAAACCTCCTGCTTTACACACACAGCAACTTCATTTTCCCTTTTCTTTTCTCCTCTGTGCTGAGTCCTTTTGAGTCAGAACTAGCTGAAATTGTCAACCAAAAGGCTCCATCAAAGTGTTTCCTTAAAGCAAAGTCCAGCTTTCCTTCCACAAGAAACCCTCTGTTTTTCTAGTGCACTGGTTCTAATCTAAAGTGTGGTCAGCGTCACTGGGACCTTGTCGGAAAGGCAATGAATCAGGAACTGGGAGTGGCTGCACCAGCCGTGTTTTAATTCCCCAGGTGAGTCTCCCGCACCTTCAGGTCAGGGAACCGTTGCTCTAGAGCACAGCTTTTCAGCAGATTCCCTCTCCATGCGCACGGTAAACCTCGGCCTGTGTCATACCAGCCAACAAAGTCACAGCTTCTAGGTTGGTTGCTGAGCTCCAACAGCTGGTGAGGTTGAAGCCATCTGAATAGTCCTGCAGGTGACGCACCAGCTTACTAAGCTCAACATACATTTGCAAGCACCGGCAAATCTGGAAGCATAATGTGCCCTTTTGATTTATACCTGTGACAACACTCATGCCTCAATTATTAATGTGCTAAGGCTCCATCCTTTGTAGGCGCTCTGAGGGGAGCCTGTCTACATAAACTGCCCTTCTTCCTGAAAATAAAATATGTCAAAATAGAATCATGTGGTATTTTCTTAAGAGCAAAACGATGATGTGATTTGCAAATGCCATGCTTTCGGGGCATGAGTAACATTCTCATTATTCATCATCTACCACCCGACCTGGAATCTGGGAGCTGCTCTAAAGGCAAACCAGGTGAGAGTCTGTATGTAAACATGCCAGACACATCGGGTGTTGCTTTCTGAATTATTTAGACTTGATCACCCACACACGCTGATGGTTTCGTGTTGGCATTAATTACCTTGTTGAGTCACCTCCGTGCACAGAACGCTGGCTGCAGAAACACCGCAGAGGTTGATTTTAGTCCTGCTCTGAATGAGCAGAGTACATCCAAGAACAAAGGAGAGGAGGGTAAAACCATCATCTGGACACCTCGAGAGAGTCCAGCAGAATGCAAACCCACTGACCCTTGGTTTCCCATTGATCATCAAGCTGGTTTCTCCGTGAAGCTGGGCTGGCATGGAAGATGGGCACGTGTCTGGTGAACACCATCTCTGTGAAAACCCTCTATGCAGGACAGACCTTTCCTGGCACTTAAAATCTGATTTCTAAATATGAGACACTGGTACATTATTTTTCCTGGTTCTCCTGATTTACTCCAGTTCTTCCCTTTCAACTTAATTGAATTAAAATATATTCTGGAAAACCCTGATAGCTCAGGTGGTAAAGAATCTTCCTGCCATGCAGAAGACCCTGTTTCAATTCCTGGGTCAGGAAGATCTGCTGGAGAAAGGATAGGCTACCCACTCCAGTATTCTTGGGCTTCCCTGGTTGCTCAGCTGGTAAAGAATCCAACTACAATGCGTGAGACCTGGGTTCGATCCCTGGGTTGGGAAGATCCCCTGGAGGAGGGAAAGGCTACCCACTCCAGTATTCTGGCCTGGAGAATTCTATGGACTGGATAGTCCATGGCATGGCAAAGAGTCGGACACAACTGAGCAACTTTCACTTTCCCTGGAAAACCAAAGAAGAGAGGAAATCTTTCCTCTTTACCCTCGTTTCTGTGGGGGAAGGTAGATGCAGCCCTGCGGTCAAAGGAACAGAGAAGTTGGCTTTGCTGCACATGCAAATCCAAGTCACACAGGGAGGTCACCATCCAGGCAGGACAAAGCGAGGAGAGGAGCACAGCCCGCGATAGGCCCTCCAGAGGTGGGAGGGAGTTGCTGAAAAACACAGATGCTGTGGGGGCAGGGCTCTGAGACGGTCCCGACTCCACCCTCGGAGTGCACATGCCTTTGGTGTGCAGCCTGTGGACGTACGGGGTATCGCTCTGCAGTGAGGTTACCCATCCCTGGTGTTTGGTGATCAAAAGATTGTCCCTTGTGGGCCTGACTTAAGCAGAGGGGGCTTTTGAAAGAAAACACCATAGGGACCCCTGCTCTTGGGCTTGCAGAGAAGCAAACGCCCATGCTATCAACCACGCACGGGGGCCTCAGGGAGCTGAGGACAGCCCCCCAGCAGCAGCCGTGAGGAGTAAATTCTGCCAAGGACACGAGAGCTTAGAAGAGCCTTGGAAGAGACCCCAGCCCCAGCTGACACCTTGAGCGCAGCCTCTGGAGACCCTGAGCTAAGGATGCAGACACCGCCCCCTTGACCTCCCGGGCACAGAAACGCCCTGCTGATGATCTCTTCTGTTGTTAGCTGCTCGAGCTGTGGTCATTTTTTTTTTTTTTAAATAACTGAAACTAATACAGTTGCATAAAGTTATTCAGAAGAGTGTTAGTAAGTGGTTATTTACTTAATTGGAGCACCCTTTAAAAAAAAAAAAGTTAACTTGAAAGTACTTTGATCTGCTGAGTCAGCCAGAAAACCACACTATAAATTCTCTCCCTGGAAATTAACAGCCCTGCAGAGTCCCGTCTCCCATCCGCTCACCATTCATCTAAATGCAATGACACCCACGGAGAGCCTTCACGTCCCTGGCTCTCCCACACAGGCAAGCGTCTGAGCTCCCCGTTCTCACTAAAGCAGAGTTTAGAGTCACAGTCTCCCTAGCAGGATGATGATTTTTTCCTGGCTCTTCTCCTTTCTTAAAAGTATAGATGATTTACAGCGTTATGTTAGTTTCTGGTGTGTAGCAAAGTGACTCAGTTATATATATCTATACATGTACTTTTTCAGAGTCTTTTCCATTATAGGTTATTGCAAGGTACTGAATATAGCTCCTTGTGCTGCATAGTAAGTGCCTGTTGTTTATCTGTTTTGTATATAGTAGTCTGTGTATGCTCATCCCAAACGCCCAGCTTATCCCACCCCACCCCGCTATCCTCTTTGGTAACCACAAGTTTGTTTTCTATGTCTATGGCTCTGTTTTGTAAATAAGTTCATTTGTGTCATTTTTTTTAAATTCCATGTGCAAATGATATCACACAATATTTGCCTTTCTCTGTCCAATTTACTTAATATGATCATCTCTAGGTCCATCCATGTTGCCGCAAATGGCATTATTTCGTTCTTTCTATGGCTGAGTAATATTCCAGTATGCATATATACCACATCTTCTTTATCCATTCACCTGTCAATGGGCACTTATGTTGCTTTGTCTTGGCTATTATAAATAGTGTTTCTATGAACATTGGGGTGCATATATCTTTTTTATATAGAGTTTTTGTCTTTTCTGAGACGGCTGAATCATACAGTAGCTCTATTTTTAGGTTTTTAAGGAACCTCCATACTCCATACTGATCTCCGCAGTGGCTATACCAATTTTCATTCCCACCAACAGTGTGGAAGGGTTCCCTTTTCTCCACACCCTCTCCAGCATTTATTATTTGTAGAGGTTTTAATGATGGCCATTCTGACTGGTGTGGGGTGATACCTCATTGTAGTTTTGATTTGTATTTCTCTAATAAGCAGTGACGTTGAGCATCTTTTCATGTTCCTGTTGATCATCTGTGTGTCTTCTTTGGAGAAATATCTATTTATGTCTTCTGCCCATTTTTTTATTGCATCATCTGTTTCTTGGTAGTGATCTGTATGAGCTATTCATATATTTTGGAAATTAAGTTATTATTGGTTGTATTATTTGCAAATATTTTCTCCCAGTCCATAGGTTCTCTTTTCATCTTATAGTTTCCTTTCCTGTTCAAAAACTTAACAAGTTTGATAAGGTTCCATTTGTTTATTTTTACTTTTATTTCTATTGCCTTGGGAAACGGACCTAAGAAAGCGTTGGTACAATTTCAGAGAATGTTTTGCCTACATTCTCTTCTAGGACTTCATGTCTTATAGTTGTCTTCAAGCCATTTTTAACTTATTTTTTGTGTATGGTGTGAGGATGTGTTTTAACTTTATTGATTTACCTGCAGCTGTCCGGCTTTCCCAAGACCACTTGCTAAAGAGACTATCTTTTCTCTATTGTATATTCTTTCCTCCTTTGTCACAGATTAATTGATCATAGGTGTGCAGGCTTATTTCTGGGCTGTCTATTCTGTTCCATTGAGCCATGTCTGTTTTTGTGTTAATACCATGCTGTTTTGACTACTGTAGCTTTGTAGTATTGTCTGCAGTCTGGGAGGGTTATGTTTTCTAGTTTGTTCTTTTTCCTCAGGACTACTTTGGCAATTCTAGGTCTTTTATGGTCGCATATAAATTTTAGGATGATTTGTTCTAGTTATGTGAAAAGTATCATGGGTAATTTGATAGGGATCACACTAATCCTGTGGATTGCTATCCTTTGGATAGTATGGCCATTTTAACAATATCAGCTCTTCTGATCCAAGAGCATGGGATAGCTTTCATTTTTTTAAATCTTTAATTTCCTTTATCAATGTTTTATAGTTTAAGTCTTTCACCTGCTTGGTCAGGTTTCCTAACCTTTTCTCGATAGCAGATCCCAGTTCCCCAGTGTGGTCCCCACCTCAGGTTGTCCTGGTTTTCTCCAGAGTCATCACACAGGTTTGAACCAAGACACCCATAGGCTAGTTCTCGGAGTCCACCGTTTTCCTGGCTGTCTGCTCTGACCTGTTAATGAAACTGCTTAACCTCCCTTGGGTGCCCAGAGAATCCACTTCCCCACCATCAACCTCACCAACACCTACGGCATGTGAGAATCTCTCAGGTCCTCAA
The DNA here is from genome assembly GCF_029407905.1 of Bubalus kerabau. Lineage (NCBI taxonomy): Eukaryota > Metazoa > Chordata > Mammalia > Artiodactyla > Bovidae > Bubalus > Bubalus kerabau. The sequence goes on along the minus strand of NC_073632.1, from coordinate 107,270,624 downwards.
TGTACTGAAACTGTAGATAACCCAGACATCCCTGAGCATCCAAGTAAAAGCCTCCATAGGCTCTTGTGTGTAAAGCATAGAGGTGCATAGTCTGCAGCAAATCAACTGATGACCCCAGTCAAAGCCCCTCACACGTTTGTACAAATGCCCCCACCAGAGTGACGCTCCAATCCTTTGGCCACCTCATGTGAAGAGCTGACTCACTGGAAAAGAGCCTGATGCTGGGGAAGATTGAAGGCAAGAGGAGAAGGGGGTGACAGAGGATGAGATGGTTGGATGGCATCACTGACTCATTGGACATGAGTTTGGGTAAACTCCAGGAGATAGTGAAGGACAGGGAAGCCTGGCGTGCTGCAGTCTATGGGGTCACAGAGTTGGACACGACTGAGCAACTGAACAACAGCAAAGCGATGCTCAGCTCCAGCCTTCCCCACCTTCCCCCGAACTCCCAGGCCCCTGTGTGTGTCTCAAGCACAGAAGTTTTGTTACCTTGACATCTTGGTTCTCTCTTCCCCAGAGAAGCTCTCGAAGCCTCACCCATCCCCAGCACCACCCTACTTGCAAAGAATATTCTCTTTTTAAGGGGAATTCCCTTGCCAGCTGCTAGGATGGGCACATCGGAGGCACGTTGTGTTCCCCCAAAGAAGTGGAGGGAGACCCCAAAATATCTTATAGCATTTGTGAAAAGCAGCTTGACTGAGCATCTGCTGCCTAAGAAACGATCCTAGAACTCACGGACTTGAAACAACGCTGACTTATTATTTGTCACGTTTCTGAGAAATCTGACCAGGCTGCTTCCCCGTACTCATTTGTGCATCTGCGTGGAGGGGACGGTTAGCCTGGGCGGGACGGCCTCGCCAGCACACCTGGGATCGTGCAGCCGAGCCAACACCCAGCCTTCCTGCAGCCCTGTCTCCCCAGGGAAGCTGGGGCGGGGTGCAGCCTCCTGAGAGGGAACGGAGTCCCTGAGCCCCTGAAAGCCCAGGCAGAAGTCACCCCCTGTGTCTGCTGCGTCAGAGCGCGTCACCACAAGTCACCACAAGGCCGCAGGGGCAGGGGAGCACCCAGGGGATAGGGGAGCGCCCAGGGGACAGGGAAGCACCTGGGGCAGGGGAGCGCTGGGGAAAAGGGGGGCGCCAGGGGGACAGGGGAGCACCCAGGGCAGGGGAGCACCCGCCCAGGGAACAGGGGAGTGCCCGGGGCAGGGGAGCCCCGGGGGACAGGGGGGCGCCTGGGGGACAGGGAGTGCCCCGGGGGACAGGGAGCCATGGGTCTTGGAGGGGAGGAATAGGAACTCGCTTCCTGAAAAGGCAGCTCCGCCTGGATGGGCTGACCGCATCTTTCACCTTCTCCCTCCCAGCAGGCACTTCTGTCTTGTTCTCTCCTTCTCCCTGACCCTGTCTTGCTCTCATACACAGAAACACAGACACACACAGAGAAACACACAGACTCACACACACAGACACACACACAGACACATACATGCAGACGCACACATGACACAGGGACACAGACAAACACAGACACACACACAGAGACATACAGACACACACAGAGGCACATACACACACACAGACACACACACATACACGCAGACACACACACGCACTCACACAGACACATACTCATACACACACAGAGACACACACATACATAGACACATACACATAGACAAACACACAGACACACACAGACACACTCACACATGCACAGAGATACACACACAGAGAGACATATGCACAGAGACACACACAGGCACACACACAGACACATACACTGAAAGACTCAGACCTCAGTCCCCGGCCCTGGACTGGAGACAGACCTGTGTCCAGAGCAGCTCGGCTCCTCAAGGCTCTGCCCTTGGTTCTCGGCCCACGCTCATCTTAAATGCCTCGATTCCGAGGGCTCTCAGCTCCCAAAGCGGCTCTGCTTTCCTGGCACATCTAAATCCAAGAAGTGGGTCTCTTCTGTCTCAAAGTTGGGTCAGCCCTGGCTTTCCACATGGAGCTGCTTTTCAAGAGGTAGGTCCTGCTAAAAAGTCAGTGCACACCAAGGCTCTGTGACCCTCTCTGGGCCGAACCGAAGGTCTCCAGGCACTGGACGTGGTACCCTTTTCTTCCTACACAGGGACATTCGGATGCCAGGGGCCAGCGAGAGTCAGGGACAAATCAGTGGGTCCTGACATCATAGTACCTGGACTTGGCCGGGTGGGCGGTGAACAGAACCAAGCAGAAAACCAGCCCTGGAGTAAAAGGGTGCACGCGCAGGCATGGGTGCAGACAGCTCGCTGAGCTGTCGGCTAGATTCAGGAGGGGTTGGTGAGCCTCGGGGTGGATCCCTGAGCAAACGTGGAGAAATCGAGTCTGAGGGCACCACCAGGCCAGGGCCAAGCCCAGATGGTGTCGTTCACAAAGAGAGGTCGTTCTGTCTACGCAGCCCCGGGAAGCCACGGCATCTTACCTGTGTGATGCAGGCTCCCGTGAAGGGGCCAAGTATGAGGAACAAATCACAGCCTCCAGGGAAGCTCCACACACTTAACACTGTCACCCTGATGGAAAGGAGCCATTAAAAGAGTCGACTGCGAGCCCGATTACTCAGCTGAAATACCTAAGTTCATTAACTTGATAAATTTCAAATTTCCTCCGTGCAGTGTGGACAGAGGCACACTGAGAAAATACAAGGTTCCTTTTCCCCAAGGAGAAGCCGAGCAGTAAAAAGCCTTTCACCTAGGTCCTTCCAACTCTTCCCCAGTGGCTCAGATGGTAAGGAATCTGCCTGGAATGCGGGACACAGGGGGTTCAGTCCCTGGGTTGGGAAGATTCCCTGGAGAAGGCAATGGCAATCCACTCCCTTATTCTTGCCTGGAGAATTCCATGGACAGAGGAGCCTGGTGGGCTACAGTCCATGGTGTTGCAAAGAGTCAGACATGACTGAGAGACTAACACGTCCACTTTCTTTAAGTCCTTTCAAAGTCTAAAACTTCCTGGAAAGGGAATAGATAGCTTCCCTTTTCCCTCCATGGGAATATTCTGGGTACCCACGAGAGCCCAGCTGGCCCTCAGAATCATCACGGTCAAGAAAGGAAGCAAATAGACACAGAGGACCTATTTGCAATTTAAGAGGCAGGGGTGGCGAAATCCTTAGGGATGAGGAAAGGAAAAAGACAGGCTCTTTCAAATGGGCGATTTAGCAATTATGCTTTTGGGGAAATTTTTTTACAAGCAGCTTGGTACATTTCTATTTTTAAAGTAATGACATATACTTGATCAAAAATGCTAAAATGCTATTTCCAGCAAATTGCACGGATAATTAAGTCTAATTTCCATGATGTTTGAAATAATAGCCATAAATCTTTACAGGTTCTTGTATTCAATCCATACTGAAAATTCATTTAAATGTTATTCTAATACAGAGTTTTCTCATCTCAGTGACGTTCTATGAGTTTAGTTAACTAAGGATAGGTCCACGTAGGCAAAGTAGGAAAAAAGAAAATTATTTGGCCAACTCAAGTGTTTTAAAAAATAAATTTTTTCTAATTACATACAGTCCTGCTTCAACTCTTCAGTATTTTTCCTTCAATGGCTTCAGAATCTATATTGTAAATTCTCCTCCTTCAAGTTTCAGAGTGAGTGGAGTATAATTTTTTCCCACAGTTATAATGTGGGTTGAAAGTTATAATGAATATGTAATTTAACAAACTACTCCCAGAATCTACATGAGGATGGGCCAAGAAAGGGTGTAGCAAGGGGTTGGATTAAAACGACTCCTAGACACACTGTTTTTGAATGAAAACTATCATAGTTCAAGGGCTAAACAAAACTCTGAAACCAAACCACCCACAAAATAGCACAGGGAAATTCACTTCTGTTGCTGCTTCTGACCCTCTCAACTGCTTGGGTATTTTGAAGAAGAAAAGCAGCCTCCTAAAGGCACACGTCTAGTGAGAAGACTCCTACTGGGACCCACTCTGTCTCCAGAACCCAGACTCTTCACTACACTATGCATGAGATGAAGTGGGTTTTAGTAGAAGTCTTTACTAACCCCCACGTCAGTGGTCCCCAACCTTTTCAGCACCAGGCACCGGTTTCATGGAAGATGATTTTTCCACAGACCGGGCAAGGGAGGGATGGTTTCAGGATGATTCAAACATATGACATTTATTATATATTTTATTTCTTTTATTATTACATCAGCTCCACCTCAAATCATCAGGCATTAGATCCTGGAGGCTGGGGACCCCTGCATGTGGTCGCAGCACCCCCAAAAAGTGCTCCCCTGTTGCCTCCATGCTGGTGGTTTAGTAGCTCAGTTGTGTCCAGCTCTTGCAACCCCAACTCAGGGATTGAACCCAGGTCTCCTGCATTGCAGGAAGATTCTTTACGATCTGAGCTACCAGGGAAGCACTATGTGGGTCAGCTGAAGTGAAAATCGCTCAGTTGTGTCTGACTCTTTGCGACCCGATGGACTGAATTCTCCAGGCCAGAATACTGGAGTGGGTAGCCTTTCCCTCCTCCAGGGGATCTTCCCAACCCAGGGATCTAACCCAGGTCTCCCGCATTGAAGGCAGATTCTTTACCAGCTGAGCCACCAGGGAAGCCCAAGAACACTGGAGTAGGTAGCCTATCCCTTCTCCAGCGGATCTTCCCAACCCAGGAATCGAACTGGGGTCTCCTGCATTGCAGGTGGATTCTTTAGCAACTGAGCTATGAGGGTCAGCTGAAGCTATCTTTAAACATGAATTTCTATAATATTATGTTATTTTGCATCTTATTTCAGGAGTCAGCAAACTTTTTTTTATAAAGGGTCACATTGTAAATGTTTTGGGGATCTGGAGGCTATCTATATGGTCTCTGTCACAACTATTCAAATCTATAATTTTAACAAAAGCAGCCATAGACAGTACAGAAACAAAATGTGTGTGGCTGTCTTTCGAGTTAAATTGTGTTTATTAAACTCTGAGGTGGGCCGGGTTGGGCCCACGTGCGGCGGTTGCCAGCGCCTGCTCTGTCGGATGCCTGTGGACACAGGATGTTGACGCTGCCACCTGGGCTGGCCTCATTACACACGGATAGTGGGAGGAGGTCTGTGTACAGAGTGAAATATTTATGCGTTCACATTTATATTTCAACACCCACATACTTCCAAGGGGAGATTTGGAAAGGCTTACAGCAAATCCCCATTTGGAAATGAAATGATCTGAAGCTATTCAAGGAAAGTAGGAAAATTCGCGGCCAATCGGGTGGTTTTCCCACATACGCAGAGGTCGTGTGTGAGTCGATTCCAAACGGGGGATGAATGAAGCACGGGGGTGGCACCAAGCCTCCCCGTGGGCCCAGTGGAAATGTCAGGGTCCTCCTGACCCCGTATTTCTGAGGGTTCATCAGACATGTCCTGACATAAACAACATGTTGGACCTAGGCAGTGTCTTTAGTGGAGGGGAGTCATTTCATGGCAGAAGCAAGTTAACTGAGTTAGCCTCACTCTCTGTGCACGCCCCCAGGTCATGACCTAGACACCTAGCTCATCCCACAGGCCCAGCTTTCCAGCCCCGAGTGCCCCCACGAAGGAGGCTGAGTGGCAGCGAGTGTGTGTTCCACAGAATTAACGTGGACCTTCTCTCTGGAGCACTGGATCATGTCAAGATTTTGAAGTTAGTCAAACGACACACTTGTTCTACAGAAAATGAGCACGTGTACTTCCTAACATCAGAACTGTTGCTGTTCACTTGCTAAGTGGCATCCGACTCTGTGACCTCATGGACACACCAGGCTTCCCTGTCCCCCACTATTTCCCGGAGTGTGCTCAAGCAGATGTCCACTGAGTCTGGATGCAAATTCTGGCTTCCTCCTGAGCCTCGAGGAAGTTACCTAAGCTCTCTGAGACTAGGTTCACTAATCTGTAAAATGGGCTGAAGAGTCAGGAGGAGGGTGAATTCGCCTGGGCCTGTGACAGGCCTCCCCACATGAGTTGCTGCCTGTGTCTCAGGTCTCCAGCCTCCGTAAGGATGGCACCCATATCTCCCGAGCTCTCTCTGCTCCTAAGACGCTGGGGACCCTGTTCTTACTCAATAAACCACTGGCTGGTGTTTCCAATATCCAGATACTGAGCACAGTAAACTTCTCATCCCACCTCCATTTCATTTCTTAGTTCCTCCACAGAAACATTCCTGAGTTGACTTTGAAGGGGCGTTAGCCCCTGGGCCTGTCTAGAATGGACCGCCGAGGAAGTGATGCCCCGTTAGCCAGCAGAGATGCTAAGAAAACAGTTCAATATCACACTTGACATTTTCAAAAGAGGCGATCAGATCTGAATTATTTTCCATGTTAAAGGAGAAATTAAATAATTCATAACACTAAACCACTCTTGTTGGAACAAACACTGCTTATCAGAAGTACAGTGCTGTCTGTGGTAGGTCATGAATTTACATTCCTAAGAACTAAGACTTTTTTTTTTTTTTTTAACAAATATCAGGTTTTTCTAGAACCTACACTTAAAAAAAATAATAATAATAATAATCTTTCTGCCCGGACCTAAAACCACTTGTTTTTAGACTTCATCACTCACATTACTCAATTCCTATATGTTTAATTATTCAACTCAAAAAAATTATCTATTGATCATCTGATGTATTCAGGTCCCTCTCCTCAGAAGTTTATATTCTGGAAAGGAAATATGATGTGTGTGCAAATGGTCGTTATTTAAAGCAGAGGAGAGTCAGCAAGACAAGAGGAGAGGAAGCTCTGGAAGGAAAAAGCCAAGGCTTCAAATCCCAGCTCCCCACCTTCCCCGCAGGGAGGACCCAGCCAGGTTGCTTCCTCGGCCTCAGCTTTGGTTTCCTCGTCTGCACAGCGCTGATCAGAACACCTGCCACATGGGGCTGACGGCACGGGAAGGAGCTGACTGCGGGGGATACGCTGACTGCGGGGGATGAGCTTACTGTGGGGGATGCGGGGACTACACTGAGGATGCGCTGACTGCGCTGAGGATACGCTGACTGCCTGGGATGCGCTGACTGCGGGGGATACGCTGACTGCGGGGGATGCGCTGACTGCGGGGGATGCGCTGACTGCGGGGGATGCGCTGACTGCCCTGAGGATGCGGTCAGACACTGTACACCAGCACCCGACTTGGTCACATCCACAGACGAACCATGTGACGACAACAGACGAAAAGCTGCCCAGTTTAAAGTAGGATGGAAAGACCACGCACCAAGAAATTCAGGAACAGACTGAAATTTAGAAAAACAGAAAAGAGTTAAGTTTTAGAAAAAGCAAATAGCATACTTTTCTCAATCATCCGAGTCTATAACCTAAAATTCAGAGCTCCTGCAATGGCCCCTTGGTCACTGGCTCTCATGAAAGCCGCAGGAGCAGAACCTGGGCAGTAACACGGTGACGGTACCAGGCTCCGCCGGCGGGTGAGGACAGGGCTGCGGGGACCGTGTGGCCTTGCCCAGGGCCTGGGAAAAGCCAGGGAAGAGGAGAAGACTTACTCTTTAAGACTCCCCGTTGTAAAGAACGTATTCAGGGTGTGGTCAACCTAAAGCTCAGCCCCGAACCCCAGAATCCCACAAAGACCCCCTCCTCCCTTCTTCGCGCTTCCTTAACTAAAAAACACATCCTTCTGCCCAAGCCGAGCTCCTGGCCTCCAGTGGGATGACATGGCCTCACTTTACGTATCTCTGCTTCAGCAACGTGAGTGGGTTGGGGTTTGGGGAAAGTTCTTGTGAACAGAAAACAGCAGGTGTGGGATGGCACCTCTGAGCTTAGGCTTTGAGGAGACTGTGACCATGTCTTGCCCTCTCACGCTCTCTCTGAGGAATGCTGGTTGCCTTGTCACGTGCTGCCCTCAGGAGAGGCACACAAGGCTGAGGACAAGCTCCGGCCAACAGCCCGTGAGGGCCTGAATCCTCCCGGCACGTGTGTCCTAGGCCTGGAAGTGGACCCTCCCATGCCGCCTGAGCTGCCGGATGAGACAGCAGCCCCGGCTGATACCCTGTGGCCGCCTCGGGGACTCCGGGACAAGGCACCAAGCAGCGTTCAATTCCTAACCTTCAGAAGCCCTGAGGTAATAAAGGTTTATTTAAATCCATTACCTTTGGGGTTGGAGAAGGAAATGGCAACCCACTCCAGTACTGTTCCCTGGAAAATCCCATGGACGGAGGAGCCTGGTGAGCTACAGTCCACGGGGTCACAAAGAGTCGGACACGACTGAGCGACTTCACTGACTCACTCACCTTTGGGGTAGTTTGTTACGTAGTGCTAGATAACCAAGACCTTGCCTGTGTGCTATTTTCTTTAAAAATAATTTCAAATGTCCCCTAAGATGAAGAAGAATTACCTTCTCTGTGTTCATTCAGTTTTTCTTAGTAAGATATTTTATGAGTCACACATAAAAAAAAAAAAAAGCAAAATTTAGCCTCTATGATTCAAATCACCTCTTTCGTTCTCTACCGTGCTTATAACAGGACCTGAAGACACACCCCTTACATTTTAAATTTTTATATTTTTAACTCTTAGAAATGAAAGGAAAAAAAAAAAAGGAAAGCCAGATATTTCCTCCGCAAATAGTATTCATGCTCTTTAAACAAAACAACATTCTCCCTCAATCTCAATTTCTAGCCTCCTGCTTTATCAAGTGTTGCAAAATTACATTTTTCCCTACATTACCTGGAAAGATTGCTCCTTTTCGTATCTTATGCTCTTGCTGCTCTGACCGTGCAATCTCTCTGCAAAATATGAAGCACCCATTATTTCGTAAATGCATGCTTTGGTTATTGTGGGCATATTATGGGATTGTGGCATTCCGCTTATCCTGCCTCCTGGGGTGGCTGCATCGAACACCGCCAGACATCTCAACTCAGTTCAGCCGAGTCAAGACTTGGCTCTAAAGCAGTCTTTAATATTCGCCATCTGAGGTGGGTGCTTCAGCTAAGTCATCTGAAGCTAAGTGCTTCAGAAGGTAAGTCATCAGCAGTGTTCGTAAGAGAAGACCTGACTCAGACTTGGTCTCCATCTACAAAATAACCTGGAAACAGAAGCAACTCTGGATAGTTCAAGCACCTTCTCCAGCAAAATCTACCTTCGCTGCAAATATATTGATAATTTATACAAGACTGTGCAGGGGTGGGGGGATTTTTCATTAGTTAACCATCGTGTGGTCCTAAGTCCCCTTGCTGGGCAGGCGAGGCGGACCTTCTCTGTGGGAGCGGGGCACGGGGCCCTATTGGGAGTACTCAGTGGGCGTCACTTTCCTCCCCGCGTGCTGAGTCCCTGCAGGGTCCCAGCGCACCTCTGCCCACGAAGCTCTCCCTTTGCTCGGAGCAGCCTCCTGACGCCTTATGTCCGCTGCTCCCGCTCCTGTTGCCTAGTATCTCCATCCCCTTTGTCCTGATATGTTTTCTCTCTGGGCACCTCTTCCTTCCTAAAATTACATATTTGCCGACTCCTTTGCACGTGATTTCTCCTCCCTTGGAATGTGAAAATGTCAAGCACATAGTCATCAAGTCACAATAATGATTGAATACATGAGTGGGCAAATGTAATCTGGTTGCTGAGGGAAAAAAAAATAAGATAGATGTCTGAAAAAAAAAAAAGTGCATATACGATGCACCAGCAACCCAAGTAACTCGATTCTGAAGCCGTCAAAGAAGGAAGCTTTTGAAATCTTGGAAACATGGGAAGGAAAATGATTGGTCATCCTTCAACACAAGGCATCAGAGGAAATGTCCACGGATGGTTTTCAGGAGCAGTGATGGGGGCAGGTGGGGTCTGTGGCTCAGCCACAGGGAGAGGGGCAGTTCAGTTCATCGCTCAGTCGTGCACACGACTCTGCCACCCCATGGACTGCAGCACGCCAGGCCTCCCTGCCCATCACCAACTCCCGGAGTCCACCTAAACCCATGTCCATCGAGTCCGTGATGCCATCCAACCATCTCATCCTTTGTTGTCCCTTTCTGCTCCTGCCTTCAATCTTTCCCAGCATCAGGATCTTTTACAGTAAGTCAGCTCTTCGCATCAGCTGGCCAGAGTATTGGAGTTTCAGCTTCAACATCAGTCCTTTCAATGAATATTCAGGACTGATTTCCTTTAGGATGGACTGGTTGGATCTCCTTGCAGTCCAAGGGACTCTCAAGAGTCTTCTCCAACACCACAGTTCAAAAGCATCCATTCTTCCACGCTGAGCTTTCTTTATAGTCCAACTCTCACATCCGTACATGACTACTGGAAAAACCATAGCCTTGACTAGATGGACCTTTGTTGGCAAAGCTAGTGTCTTTGCTTTCTAATATGCTGTCTAGGTTGGTCATACGGAGAAGGCAATGGCAACCCACTCCAGTACTCTTGCCTGGAAAATCCCATGGACAGAGGAGCCTGCTGGGCTCCAGTCCATGGGGTCGCACAGAGTCGGACACGACTGAGCGACTTCACTTTCACTTTTCACTTTCATGCATTGAAAAAGGAAATGTCAACCCACTCCAGTTTTCTTGCCTGGAGAATCCCAGGGATGGCAGAGCCTGGTTGGGAGGCCATCTATGGGGTCGCACAGAGTCAGACACGACTGAAGCGACTTAGCAGCAGCAGCAGCAGGTTGGTCATAACTTTCTTTCCAAGGAGTAAGCGCCCTCACACACGTGGGAAGGATGAAGCCCTCCACTGGGATGCGTGCCCACCAGCCAGCTCTGTGTCCGCCCCTCCCATGTCGACCCTGAAAGGCACAGCCACAAGGAGCCAAGAAAAAGGCACCCTTTGTTGCGTATTCCTTGTCCCGCAAGGTGGTGACAACCAGGGAGCTGAGGGGTAATGAGAGCCGAGGCTGTAACTGAGCCCAAATGGCAGTTGTGTTGAATTGACTGGAACCATGGCTCCTTCCGGGAGTTCAGCTCAGGCTCCAAGGCCCACATGGCAGCCAGGGATCCTCAAACAGTGATGTACTGATTTCACTGTTTCCTGTCCCTGAAGAAGCCACCCGATCCACATAGATGGAGCGAACAGGCGGATGGCTTGGCCTCAGGCTTGGCCTGGAAAGTGGCTGCAGTGCAGTAAAGGGCACCCTCGCCCTTCTCTGCCTTCAGGACAAAGCCCTTGCCAGCAGAACGGGAGCGCTCAGTGTTCCCGCTGCCGTCACCTCCACCCAGTGCGGCTCGAATTGGGTCCCAGCGGAGCCAGGGGTTTCTGCGATTTCTGCTTTGGGTTCTTAAGTAGGGCTTTGCCACCGACCTTCTGCTTGTCTCCTTTCCCCAAAGTCAGCATTTCCCGCTTAGCTTCTTGTCCTGATGCTAAGCTGCGCCTTTCTGCCCCTTCTCCCATCAATGCCATGATGACAAAACCAAGGCCACGCGATTTAGAGCCAGAGCATCTGTAACCAAAAAGGAGGGGCTGTCCATCCTCCGACAGGTGACAAGCTCCCCAAGGCCAAGGGCACGCCCACCCTCCTGGAGGCAGTAATGTAATTTACTGGAGTGGAAAAGGGAGAGTTGGGTGATTCCAAACAAGCACTACTCTCATTGAGCTCAGTGGTTTTCCAGCCACTCCCTCCCCACGGGCTGAGGGGCTGTCACCATGGAGACAGGACCGGGGTGAGCCAGAAGACATGGACTGAAACAGTCACTGCTCCATGGGGAGACCCTGCCCCCTCTCACCGGGGTGCACCTGAGCCCACTGAGGCAGGACCACATCGCTGCCACTCTTTATGCTCAGGGTCCAACACAGGGCCCGGATCATGGAAGGTGGTGTATTAGTTTCTTACTGCTGCTGTAACAAATCACAAACATACTGGCCTTTAAAAGCATACATTTGGTATAGTTCTGGAGACTTTTGAGTCTGACACACATCTCACGGGGCTGAAATCAAGACCCTGGCAGAGCTGGTTGCTTCCATACGCTCTAGTGGAGAAATGGTCTCCTTGGTTTTCCTGCCCCCATTCCTTGGTTCATGGCCGCTTTTGCGCCATCTCGAAAGCCAGCATGGAAGTCTTTCTCATCACTCAGACCTTGACTTTGCCACCTCCCTCTTCTGCATTGAAGGGAGCTCATGATTACCTTGGGCCTCCCCTACATAATCTAGGATAATCTCCTTATTTCAAGGTTGTCTAGCCACCAACCTTAATTCCATCTGCAATCTTCAACCCCCATTGTCATGTAGCCTAACGTAGTTACATGTTCTGTGCATATGGCCGTGGACCTCTTTGGACGACTGCTGTTTTGCATACCATAATGCTCAATAGATAAGTGTTTAGTGTTGAGTCAATGGATAATTCTGGTTATTGAGGACAATCACATGGCCAATAGGTAACTATTCCAACCTCAAAGCATTTCATATTTTAAAAGGAAAAAAAGCTATCCAAAGTATTGTCCATTTATACATCACCCCCAAAGGTAATAATTGGCAACTTACAGCCATATTAAGACTATGATTGGTGATTAACTACATCATCAAGTGATCAGTGCTTCAGACTAAGGGCACAGCCAGTCAGTCCAGAGGAAAGTGGCAGGAAATGTTATTGGTTAAGTTGTTCTTAATGCCACTTAACAGAAGCCATAAAAGTTGTTTGTTTGTTTTTTAACTCTGGTTTTGTGGGTCTGCTCAATAAGCTCTGGACAGCCCCTCCAATTAACATGAAAGACACCATGTGCTGGGAAGAAGGCTTAAATGGGACCACAAGCTTACACAAGATTCAAGAGTCCCTGGGACAACAAAGAAATCAAACCACTCAATCCTTAAGGAAATCAACCTACTCAATCCTTAAGGAAATCAACCCTGAATATTCACTGGAAGGACTGAGGCTGAAGCTAAAGCTCCAATCCTTTGGTCACCTGATGCGAATAGCCAACTCATTGGAAAAGCCCCTGATGCTGGGAAAGAGGGAGGGCAGGACGAGAAGGGGGCAACAGAGGATGAGATGGTCGGATGGCATCACCAACTCAATGGACGTAAGATTGGGCAAACTCTGGGAGACAGTGAAGGACAGGGAGGCCTGGCGTGCTGCAGTCCATGGGGTTGCAAAGAGTCAGACATGGCTTAGCAACTGAACATCAACAATAACAGGCCTATAGCTGCTGGTGGCCTAGAGAGAAGTATTGTTACTTTTTAAGTTGTTTTCCAGTGGAAAAGGCAGGATCTAACCAGCTAAGTTCCAAGTATCCACAGCTTCCTACCTTTCCCTTGCCTAGTGGTATTTCTCCCCACCAGGCTGCTCTTGCTCATGGGAACGGACAGGGCTGATGGCAGCTGCCTCCCTGGAGCCTGGGGACCCGGCTGCTCAGAGTGGCACTGTCCATTTCAGCACCGTGCAGGGACCGACCCCCTTCTGCCTTCTCCCTGGAGGCTCTGGGACTACATTACCTCTCAGGCATCTTTAGTGCAGAGGAAGCACCTCTGAGGAGTGAGGTTAGACACACAGGGTAAGACTTTTCCTTCAGACACACTCTAAGCCAAGGTGGGACCAAGCTCGGGTTAGTCTCCTATGTCATTAAGATTTAGTTCTGCAACTTCCTGGAGGACCCGAGAGTGGCTTTCCACACCACGTGCAGAGGTCCATGGGCAGCTGGGCAGGTTGCAACTTCTTCCACAAGAAAGAGAGAGCTTGCAGCCTCCCCATGGTTTCAAAGACCCCTCAGTTCCATTCAGTCACTCAGTCTTGTCCAACTCTTTGTGACCTCATGGATTGCAGCATGCCAGGCCTCCCTGTCCATCACCAACTCCTGGAGTTTACTCAAACTCATATCCATTGAGCCAGTGATGCCATCCAACCATCTCATCCTCTGTTGTCCCCTTCTCCTCTCGCCTTCAATCTTTCCCAGCATCAGGGACTTTTCCAACGAGTCAGTTCTTCCCATCAGGTGGCCAAAGTATTGTAGTTTCAGCTTCAACATCAGTCCTTCCAATGAACACCCAGGACTGATCTCCTTTAGGATGGACTGGTTGGATCTCCTTGCAAAGATTTGTACAATCTAATTATTTTCAACTTTTTGCATCCTGGCAGTGTAGACAAGCCCACTTAAATGACCTTCAAATTATAACTTAAAAATGCTTTATGAAGAGAAAATATGGTAATATCAGCTTGATAGAGGTGCACAAAATATTTTAAGGCAGAAAATACAGATTCATTATTATTACAGTTGATGATGATTTGTGGGTCTTTGCTATGTGTCAGGAAGTGTACCAGATGCTGTGAAAACACATTATCACATCCAATCATCATCACAACTTTAGGGAAGGATCTCTTGCAAATGAAAATGGTGAAATTCAGAAAAGCAATAAAGCTTTCCAGGTGGTTGCAAACCTGCTTTCAATATTCAGATATGTAGTGCTATTTCTAATTACTTAAATACCTATTTTCTTGTTGGTCTAATATGTTATTTTTAAAACTTGAAGTGTGAATCATTTGCATTTTGAGATTTTCAAGAGACTTAGATGTTGCCTTAGAATTTCTGATCCAACCCAGGTGTGCACTTTCTGAAGTGTTACAGCCACACCCTCCTTGTTAGGCTCTCCTAACACAGCTTGATGATTTTTAGCTTTAATACGCCAAACGTGGCCAACCCTCTTTCCTCTTGCTTATTATCCACTTGCATTTACCCCAGAGACATCCACTTCTAGAAGTCCTGTTTGAGGTGAGAAGACTGAGAAGTGGGAATTTTAAGAAAAACTGGAGAAAAGTGGGACCACTCTGAATCTTTCCAGTTGCCCGTCCTGGAGCTGATCACCCCCATCCCTGGGCTGCTCACCCTCCCCAACTCATCCGCCTTTTCCTTCTTCCCTGAGTCAAAATTCCTCTTCTCAGAGCCAGACCCCCCTACCCTGTTGCTGCTGTTGTTCAGCTGCTAAGTCGTGTCTGACTCTTTGCAACCCCAAAGGCTTCAGCACGCCAGGCTTCCCTGTCCTCCACAGACTCCCCGAGTTTGCTCAGATTCATGTCCATTGAGTTGGTGATGCTATCTAACCATCTCATCCTCTGCCGCCCCCTTCTCCTTTTGCCTTCAATCTTTCCCAGCATCAAGGTCTTTTCCCCTACCTGAGGCTCCATCATTTTTAACAAGACCTTCTGGACATGGAAAGGCTAAGCCAGAAAGAAGACCATAGTTCTGGACCCTGGCCCAGAATAGAATCACAGGCCTGTGTGCTGAGGTATTACACAATACCATGTGAAATAAACACCTAAATATGGGTACTCTCAATCCCCCAGAGTTTCCATCACTGACCATCATGAGGGAGGTCACCTGCCTCTACAGGGCCTGAGGTTCTGCTCTGGTGCCCTGTGGGACACAGAAAAACAGTCCAGGTGTCCAGGGCCTGGCTTGGTTCTGTTATCTGGATGCCAGTACTGCTGCAAGCTGGCCTGGCAGCCTTCAGTGCTCTCCCGGTGGACACAGACCACTTCACAAAATGTCACATCAGACAAGGCTACTCTGTGACCGTGATGGACGAAGATAAGACCAAAGCAGTCATGCTTAAACAGAGACAAACCACACACGGTGTCCAGGCCATGCAATCCTGGACACCCCCATCCTGGCTGAATGAATGACTGTTCTTTACCAGAGATAGCCTGACCTTGACCTAGCCTTCTCTCTAGATAAATTTATTCCAAGACCCAGTCATAGAATTACCACCACTTCCTGACTGTGTCCAAGCCAGAGCAAAGCTTAACTCCTCACCTAAATCACCCAACTAAAGCCCAAACCCATTACGTGCTGTTTAACACCATCTTACTGAAACCCCCACGGTTCTCAGTGATGGACATTGCTCTTCAAAACAGCAAGTCATCAACACAACTTGTTCAAGCACAGGTGTGTGTCCCTGATGGTCTTTGGCTGGGGGTGTGGGGTGGGCATCGACACCATGAAGTACTAGTCAGTAGGTCTAATTGACGGTTGTGGACTCTAGCATGGTGGAAATTTTTTAAAGGAAAATGATAACTATGTAAAGATGATGATTCTGTTTTGAAGGCTATGCATGCGCTGGTACTAAGTAGCTTCAGTCATGTCCAACTCTTTACAACACTATGGACTGTAGCCCACCAGGCTCCTCCGTCCATGGGATTCTCCAGGCAAGAATACTGGAGTGGGTTGCCATGCCCTCCTCCAGAGGAACTTCCCCACCTAGGGATCAAATCCAAATCTCCTGTGGCTCCTGCACTGAGGCAGATTCTTTACCACTGAGCCACCAGGGAAGCCCAAAACAGCTTTCATCCTTAACAATAACAGTGTGGAGACTTCCGTGGTGGTCCAGTGGTGAGGAATCTGCTTTGCAATGAAGGGATGTGGGTTTGATCTTGGGGAAATAAGATCCCACGTGCCATAGAGCAGCTGAGGCCACGTACCACAGCTCCTGAACCTGTGTGCTATAACAAAAGACCCCACACGACACAACAAAGACCCCACATGTTGCGACTAAGACCCGAATTCAGCCAAATAAATAGAAGTTAATTAAATAAAAAAGAATTTATAGCCATATAAAAAAGTAACAGTGTGCCCTAATAGAAAAATGGCAAGCAATATAAAAAGTCAGTTCATTGGAAAGAAACACAAATTTTGCATTTAGGAAAAGATGCTCAACCTTGCTCATAATACGAGAATTGCTCATTAAAACTACACTGAGATGCCATTTTTCATCAGTTAAATTAGCAAAAATCCAGAAGTTTGACCACACACAGAGGCACTCTTATACGTTGCTGGGGGAACGAATAGAATTCAGTCCCAGTAGAAAGAGGTTTGGCAGGAGTTGATGAAATTACACACGCATCACCCTTTTGAACCATGAATTCCATATGTAGGTGCCTGCACCAAAGATACACTGGCAAAAACTCAAATGGCGTATTCATATAGCCATTTCCTCAGTGCTGTTCATAGTAGCAAAGACGGCCCACAAGTTAAAGGCCCATCAATAGGGGATGGAGCCGATTAAACCTGAAGGCAACAGAGAACTGTAGCTGCCTAAGGAATAGGGAATCTCTCTGTGGTTATGAGGTGACCCTCATATAGGATAAATGGTCAAGTGGAAAAAGCCACGCTGCAGAATAGCATCACTAGGATGCTGGTCTGTGTAACTAAAAAGGGAGCGAGGGCCAAGGTGAGAAGGTAGATCTTACCGAACACTCCCGATCCGATGGTCTTGGCTTTTAAGTTGACATAATGTTTTATAAATTTTAAAAAGCAAAGTTAATTTAAAAATAAAAATATCTCTCAAAAAACTGAAAATAAGCCAAAAGAATATCCAAAATGGTACCTTATCCACACAGAAGAATTATTATAATAACCTTAAAGTACAACATTTTGATTATATCTTTAATGAGGTATATCCTAAGGTCAAAAACATCTGAAAGTCATCCTGAATTGCTGTCTCTATCTTTTGTTGGTTATAATATTATTCTTATTCTGTAACACATATACATACTAAGGATAAATTTAATAATTGTTAACACCATTAGGAACAAGGTTACAGTGTAAAAAGAGATACACTTAAAAGTGTCGTAAATCTTGTATTCATCCACAATTATTTCCTTAGAATAACTTCTTAGAAGTAAAATTATTATATAGGTAGCATTTATACTTAAAAAAAAGCATTGACAAAACAGCTTGTAGAAAGCTGGCAATAAATTTGAAAACCATTTAATATAACACATGCTCTTGAGTAAAATCAGAAATTCAAACCATTGATGATTACAGAAAAGAAAACATTTCCATTTACTGTAGTAAAAATGGGTAGCCTGAATTATAGAAATTGAGGCTGTAGTTTTCCATTGAACCCAGAGTATGTGGACCCTTGAAGAGCAGGCTAAGGCGTTAGGAATTGATTCTGTGTGGACTACCGACAGACCTCGGATGGCTTTATGTGGAGGGGAAGTGCTACAACCAGAGGCCAAAGTTCTGAAGGACTGGTCTAGCAGCCTGTATAAAGGTTGAAAGGGGGGCGTCTAGACAAGGGACACTGTTGTGAAGTTGATGAAATAACCCCAGGTAAGAGGTGGTGGGGATTAGAATTGGGGTGCCAGTTCAAAGAAAATGAAGCAAAGGAGCAAGCAAGAGAATTATAGCTCTAGGACATGGCAAAGGCCAAGTTGGCAAAGTGGATTTGCAGAGGAGATGGCCAACGCTTTGATTAATGGTCAGAGTGGAGCCTGGGAGAGAAGAAAAGACACCTCTTTTACTGAGGCATGAAGGACATGGTGAGTTTGAGAGAAGACGGAAAGAAAACAGAGAATGAGAAGCTGGGAAAACCCAAACGGCCATGAGTTTTCACAGGTGATTTAGTAAGGTGGTTCCCCAAACGGACACTCAAGTGGGAGTTTGAGAAGGATGGTGGTTTTGTAATACGTTCTGTGGGACCTAAGGGAAGATGCCGTTCCAGATGACCAGAAGCAGTTCCCAGCAGCACTGAGTCTTATCGCATGAGTCTGAGTTGACTTTAGTCTTCTGAGATGAATGACTTTCTCTGCAAAACGCAACAGCAGACAGAAAGTGCTGTGAGACTGATTAATGGACTGATTGAAAGGAAACAATGCATTCATTGGCTCAATACTTTCCAAGCTCTTGGCCAAGGACTCCTGTGAATGGTAGCACCATCCTACCAGCTCCGTATGCCAGGCCGAGGACCCAGTGGCATATCAAACACACATTCTCTGGGTGTGGTCCAGGAAAGGACCAGGAGGAAGAGGGATCAGAGTCAGCCCAAAGAGCTTATTTGGAAGATTTACCAAGGCGTCTGGTGGTAGACAGACTAGTGAGGACCAGCACAACCTGGGGGGCTGAGAAGGGGGACAGTGAGGCGGCTCGCACTGGGTACCCACATGGCTGTGCCATTTCCTCACTGCACAGAAGTTCACCCAAAGGGATGTCCACCCAAAGCGGGTAGAAATCCATGCTGACATCTTGTTGAAGTACTGAGCCTGTGGTCTGTGACCAAGCAGAAGAGAACCATTTTCCAAAGCGCTTCTCCAAAGGAGGATACCTTTTTTCTAATTTGCACAAAAGCATTCCATCAGTTCAGTTCAGTTCAGTTATGCCTAACTCTTTGTGACCCCATGGACTGCAGCACACCAGGCCTCCCTGTCCATCACCAACTCCTGGAGTTTACTCAAACTCATGTCCATTGAGTCGGTGATGCCACCCAACCATCTCATCCTGTCGTCCCTTTCTCCTCCTGCCTTCAATCTTTCCCAGCATCAGGGTTTTTTCAAATGAGTCAGTTCTTTGTACCAGGGGGCCAAAGCATTGGAGTGTCAGCGTCAGCATCAGTCTTTCCAGTGAATATTCAGGACTGATTTCCTTTAGGATGGACTGGTTGGATCTCCTTGCAGTCCAAGGGACTCTCAAGAGTCTTCTCCAACACCACAGTTCAAAAGCATTGAGTCTTCGGTGCTCAGCTTTCTTTATAGTCCAACTCTCATATCTGTACATGACTACTGGAAAACCATACCTTTGACTAGACGGACCTTTGTTGGCAAAGTAATGTCTCTGCTTTTTAATATGCTGTCTAGGTTGGTCATAGCTTTTCTTCCAAGGAGCAAGTGTCTTTGAATTTCATGGCTGCAGTCACCATCTGCAGTGATTTTGGAGCCCAGAAAAATAAAGTCTATCATTCTTTCCACTGTTAGCACTCCATAGTTTGAGTTAAAGATCACAATAAAGAGCTAGAGAGAGGAAATATGGAGTTGTGATCAGAGAAAGCCAGGTTTCAAGTTTTGGGGGGTTAGAGCAAAAACTCAGTGGAACTGGGTTGTATTTGAAGAATGAAACAAGGAAGTAAATAAAATTAGGAGCAAAGGAGTCGGAACAGGAACCAGAGGGACAGATTCGTAGATCAGGGAAATGAAAGAAGAGCAGAATGCAGGCGGATACAGCCAAGGAGGCTGTGCCCTTCCCGACTTGTGGCCACGGCTGCGTCTTCCGTCTTGTCACTTTGCGAAATGACTCCTGTTAGGAGAGTCTGTCTCTTCTGTGTGTTCTCCCTTCTGGCAGCCCTGGCTCTGACTGTAAAGGGTAAATCTTATTAAGCATTTGGCTCAGCTCACCCCAAACAGTAAAGCAAATAGCTTTCTTGTGTCGTTTCTTTTTTATTTGTGTGTGTCATTAACATTAAAGACATGATGTTGCAACAACAACATAATTGATGACTTAATGGGCTGAATTTAAATTCAAGTAATATATCCATTCATCTAAAAGCTACCCCTTAAAAGTCTGTAAAATTAATTTATTGAAAAAATGTACACATAACTCTACCAGAAAAATCTTCTCTGAATAATAATGCCATAGATTTTGTAGATTTTTTTCCCCTTTTTGGACCAGCTCATACCTTCTTCTTATGAACAGGTTGCCAAAGATGCAACCAAAACTCTCAACCCATCAAGTTTTAGAGTATGTGTCTCCAAAACCTCAAAGGGGCTTCCCAGGTGGCGCTAGTGGTGAAGAACCCACCTACCAATGCAGGAGACAGAAGAGAGGTGGGTTTGATCCCTGGGTCAGGAAGATCTCCTGGAGGAGGAAATGGCAACCCACTCCAGCATTCTTGCCTTGGGAAATCCCATGGACAGAGGAGCCTGGAGTGCTGCAGTCCATGGATGGGGTCGCAAAGAGTCCGATATGACTGAAGCGATTTGGCAAGCAAAGCGTCAAAATTCCACATGGTTGTTTAGAGAAAGGCAGAGTGTGAGAAGGGCTTCCCTGGTGCCTCAGCACTAAAGAGTCCCCTGCAGTGCAGGAAACCTAGCTTTCATCCCTGGGTCTGGAAGATGCCCCGGAGGAGGGCATGGCAACCCACTCCAGTATTCTTGCCTGGAGAATTCCTTGGACAGAGGAGCCTGGTGGGCTACAGTCCCAAAGAGTCAGACACAACTGAACGATTAACAGTTTCACTTATCACTTTCACTGGGTGTTCACAAAGGGTTTTGTTTCTCCTGACTCTGAATCTGGTCTTCAAACAGATGATAACCTCTCGTTCTCTTTGAGGGGGAATAACTCTGAAATTTCCCATGTGTCAGAGCCCAGATTTTCTATATGGCTCACCTGGCGAGCAGAGATGTTCTTTTAGCTGGGGTGACTTTTCTGATTTTGCAGAAGAGGCACAGATAGGAATTTCTTCATCAGTTGCAGCTATAATAAAGAGAAGACTCCCTGTGTGAAGAAGGCTCCCTGAACACCACTGTTTCCATGGCTCATGTTCATTTCACATTTATTTCATGCTCTATCAGGCTTCCCTGATAGCTCAGTTGGTAAAGAACCCACCTGCAATGCAGGAGACCCTGGTTCGATTCCTGGGTCAGGAAGATCCCCTGAAGAAGGAAAAGGCTAACCCACTCCTGTATTCTTGGGCTTCCCTAGTGGATCAGCTGGTAAAGAATCTGCCTGCAATGCAGGAGACCTGGGTTCGATCCCCAGGTTGGGAAGATCCCCTGGAGAAGGGAAAGACTACCCACTCCAGTATTCTGGCCTGGAGAATTCCATGGAATATATAGTTCATGGGGTTACAAAGAGTCAGACATGACTGAGTGACTTTCACTTTCACTTTCATGCTCAGGTCTGCATGGGGCCTGGGCTGGGCCAGACAGTGGAAGGGCGTTCTCCTGGAGGATCAGCTCAACACAAGGCAGGCAAACCAGTGGGTATAAGACTGGTTGCATCGCATCCGCTGAAGTCAAGAGGAACAGTTGCAGGGCTGAGGTCAGCCAAATGGTCAGAATTCTTTCCTGCAGCAGAAAGGGCTGGCAGAGAACATTCCTTGAACAATAACCTATACCATCAAACTCACTCTGTCTTGTAGTTCCATTAAAAAAAAATCAATCAGTTTAAGGGGAAATAAATCAAATTGGTCATTGCATAGTTTTAACTTTCTTAATAGTCGTTTTCTTGCTGCAGAAATCTCACTCGAGGTTGATGAGGTTGCCGAATGTGGGCTCATTTGATGTATTTCCACTCAGTTCACAGCGAGTAGTGAGCAAATTTGCTGAAGGAGACTGCTCTTCATCGATTTCAGTTTTACCATAATTAGGATACACGAGTTCTGGCTATAGGATATTAAAGCTGGGAATGATTTCCTACTAAAACATCTATGGTTTTAAAGGGAAAAATCTCAGCATTGGCTGGAAAGGAGTTAAATGAAATTATTTGTGTTGGATGGTTGCTTTTTGTTTTTGTTTTTTTCCATTTTTAGCTCCTTTTAGGCTTTGGGTTCAGGATGTGGTCACATGAACTGACATAGACCATGATTTTTCTGTGTCACGGGTGTGGTTGGGGCCCCAGAGGGAACGACTGCTCAGCCCAGGCTCCACCCCTTCAGGGCAGAAGACCTCGACCAGACACCAGGAGGAAGTGCGGAATGGAGCCTCTCTTGGTTTGGGGTGGCTCTGAGAAGTCTTCTCCACTGGCTT
The DNA here is from genome assembly GCF_029407905.1 of Bubalus kerabau. Taxonomy (NCBI): domain Eukaryota; kingdom Metazoa; phylum Chordata; class Mammalia; order Artiodactyla; family Bovidae; genus Bubalus; species Bubalus kerabau. The sequence continues at coordinate 107,248,262 of NC_073632.1, read as the reverse complement.
GACCACACCTGGGTTCTCTGTATCTCCAATTATTGAGCTCATGAAATTCCTTGTTGTCTAAGCTAGTTTTGAGCTGTGATTTCTGTTACTTGCTATTCTGAAATAAATACCATTCAGTTATATCTGTGCAGGAGGTTGGAGGGTGGTCCTCCAAAAGATATGTCTGTTTTCTAACCCCCAGAACCTTTAAGTGTGATTTTATTTGGAAAAAGGGTTTTTGCAGATGTAATTAAGTTAAAGATTTTGAAATTATCCTATACAACTCAATAATAATAATAAATCCGATTAAAAATGGGCAAAGAAATTGAACAGACATTTTCCCAAAGAAGACATACTGTTGGCCAACAGGTCCGTGAAAAGGTGCTCAACACCCCCCAGTCATTAGGAAAATGCAGGTCAAAACCACGGTGAGGTATCACCTCACACCCATTACAAGGGCTACCATCCAAAGGACGAGCGATGACAAGTGTTGGCCAAGATACGGAGAAAAGCAAGCGCTTCTGCACAATCGGTATGCATGTAGGTTGGCACAGCTGCTATGGAAAACAGTATGGAATTTTCTCAGAAAACTAAAATTGGAACTATGGGATTCAGCAATCCTGCTTCTGGGCATGTAGCTGAAGGAAATGAAAACAGGATCTCCTTGAGATACCTGTATCCTCATGTTCACCGTAATATTATTCACAATAGCCAAGATATGGAAGTAACCTAAGTGTCTCTTGAATAGATGAAGATGTGAGAGATACATGCAACAGTGGAGCATCATTCAGTCATGAGAAAGGACAAAATTTTACCATTTGTGACGACATGGATGGGCTTTGAGGGCATTAGGCTGTGAAGTAAGTCAGACAGAGAAGGACAAATAGTGTATGATATCACTTAGATGTGGAATGTAAAAATCCTGAAATCATCAAAACAGAGAATACAGTGGTGGTTACCAAGGGCTGAGGGGTGGAGGCAAAGAGGAGATGTTGGTCAAAGAGTACAAACTTTCAGCAAAAACATGAATAAGTTCTGGGGATCTAACCTAGAGCATGATGGTTATTGTTAACAATCCAATATCTTAATACCACACAGTACAACAATTTAAGACAGTAGTATTAAATACTTGGAAGTTTCTAAGAGAGCAGATCTTAAATATTCTCCCCACAAAAAGAGAAACAGTAAATACATGACATGATGGAGGTATTTGCTACTCCGTGGTGGCCATTTTGAAATACATGAGTGTATTCTATTGACACTTTCTTATATGTCCCAAGGTCACGTGTCCATTACATCTCAGAAAGGCTGTAGAAGAAAGATGAGCAGATCCTGGATTGTCCAGCCGGGGCCTCAGTTCACTTTCGTCACTCAGTCATGTCCGACTCTTTGCGACCCCATGGACTGCAGCACACCAGGCCTGTCCATCACCAACTCCCGGAGCTTGCTCAAACTCATGTTCATTGAGTCGGTGATGCCATCCAACCATCTCATCCTCTGGCGTCCCCTTCTCCTCTTGCCTTCAATCTTTCCCAGCATCAGGGTCTTTTCCAACGAGTCACTTCTTCACATCAGGTGGCCAAAGTATTTAAGCTTCAGCTTCAGCATCAGTCCTTCCAATGAATATTCAGAACTGATTTTAGGTGGGCCCTAAAGCCAATGATGATGGAGACAGAGGTTTGATTGAGGTGGCTGCCAGCTAAGGAACACTTGGAATCATTGGAAGCTGTAAGAGGCAGAGACGATCCACTTCTAGACTTTGGAGGGAGTGTGCCCCGCTTGCATCTCAATTTCAGACTTTCAGCCTCCAGAACTACGAAAGGATAAATGTCTGCTTTCTGAGCCATCGGGCTTCGTGATTTGTCACAGAAGCCCCAGGAAATAAATCCAACCTGGTGGGAAATCAGCTTCAAGGAGCATTTGAATGAACAGAGCTGAGATCTGTGATTTTGTTGTCCTTCCTGGAAAACTCACACCAGTATCAACCCCCGGAGGGACATACCCTGCTTTTTCTTTTTGGCAATTCTTCCAATTAACATCTTGTGTATTGCACGTCTTTCTCATGCTCTGCTGTGGCTGCTTAGTCACTTCAGCTGTGTCCCACTCTGTGCAACCCCATGGACTGTGCCTGAGCCAAGGGGAGCCCCTGTTTATGGGATCAGGGAGGAACTTTTTCATCTGTCTTGAGCGTTTGTTGTGTTTTTGTGACTCCATCTTGGCATGAGTGTTTTTATGCTCCTCATTCTCACAATCCTTCTAGGGAAGCAGGGGGCCACTGGTCCCGGGGATGAGCCGCTGACGGACACAGAGACCTAGCGGCTCGGCCCCTGGAAAGCGTGATGTGGGTTCATCTGCCAGCTCCAGAGTGGACACTAGTCTCATTCCAGCTCAGACACGGTTTCCCAATCGAGACAAAAAGAACAGTTTACTGTCACCTCACTTGGCTCCATGTGTGACACCCCGGTCCTCTCCCCCCACCCCACCCGCTTCCCCGAGGCAGAAGACACTGGACAGAAATTCGATAAAGTCTTCATCCCCAAAGGGAGCCTGATGCTGCATGAGATGCCCTCCCCCGGGTCCCCAGATGGGAAGAAAAAGCAGATGGGAGTCAGTGAGTCTGCAACCCACCCCTCACCCCCGCCATGTGTCTATAAAATGAGGAAAAGCAGCTTCCACTCTGTTCACTTTTTATTTTTGTAGGAGTGACCCCTCCTCTGCCCATCCATCACATCCAGCCCATAGCTGCTCTGGAAAGGCCGCTGGGGCCTGCCTGCCCCGCCTCAAGCAGATGAGCCCCTGTAGACAAGCACCTCACGAAGCCCACGGCCACAGGCTCCCCCGAGTGAGCCCCGAGGTTCCCCAGCACCGTGCAGAACCAACAGCAAGCTGCGGCGTCAGGACGCTGAAGTCAGGTCCTCAGAGTCAGGTTCTCTTTTCTTGTTTTCATTCATGCGTGACATCCTGATTACTAAAGATTTGCATATCGTGGTGCATGAGATGCAGTGAGAAAGGCCACAGTCCTGCCTGGCTGCCTCCCCCCAGGGAGGACTGAGGTGGACGCTCCTCCAGGGATCCACCCACAACCACAGCCCTCAACACCTGTGGGCTGCCTGCCGCTGGCTCTTGGCTGAACACTGGAAGCGCGGATTCCAGTGGGAAGGACAACACGGGCTTCCTCAGGCAGTCAGTGCAGTAGCTCAGTCATGTCCATCTCTCTGCGACCCCGTGGACTACAGCACACCAGGCCTGCCTGTCCATCACCAACTCCCGGAGCTTACTCAAACTCGTGTCCATTGAGTCAGTGATGTCATCCAACCATCTCATCCTCTGACGTTGCCTTCTCCTCCTGCCCCCTCAATCTTTTCCAGCATCAGGGTCTTTTCTAGTGAGTCAGTTCTTCACATTAGGTGGCGAAAGTATTGGAGTTTCAGCTTCAGCATTAGTCCTTCCAATGAATATTCAGGACTGATCTCCTTTAGGATGGACTGGTTGGATGTCCTTGCAGTCCAAGGGACTCTCAGGAGTCTTCTCCAACACCACAGTTCAAAAGCATCAATTCTTCGGCACTCAGCTTTCTTTATGGTTCAACTCTCCCATCCATACATGACTACTGGAAAAACCATAGCCTTGACTAGACAGACCTTTGTTGGCAAAGTAATGTCTCTGCTTTTTAATATGCTGTCTAGGTTGGTCATAACTTTTCTACCAGGGAGCAAGCATCTTTTAATTTCATGGCTGCAGTCATCATCTGCAGTGATTTTGGAGCCCAAAAAATAAAGTCAGCCACTGTTTCCCCATCTATTTGCCATGAAGTGATGGGACTGGATGCCATGATCTTAGTTTTCTCACTTTAGATGGTGAGAACACACTCCAGGAGATGGTTGCAAAGGGTTGGACATGACTTAACGACTGAACAACAACATAAGTAGAAACAACAAGAAACTGTTTGTAAAGGTGCAGACCAGCCACACGCTCTCCTGGAGACCGTGGAAAGTGCAGAGCAGTCCCAGGAAGGCTGAGTTCCAGGCAGGGTCCCAGGCGTGTCCTCTCTAGTCACTGGCCCTGAAATGCAGCGCCAGGCTGGCTACCCCAGCAGGACAAAGGGGTCACCGTCCCACAGGGGCTGGGGAACATTCCACGACACAGCCCCCACACAAAGCCCCCACCCCGGGACAACTGACTGGGCTAGCCCACCAGGCTTCCCCGAGCCCTCGGGGCACTGCCCTGAGCCTCTAGCTATGCCTGCAGATGTCCTGAGCCTGAAAGAGAGGAGAGAGAGGGAGGGAGGGAGATGGGGGTGGGGGGTGCGGGAAGGGGGGAGGGACCCTCCTCCTCCTCCTCCTCCTTCTGCCTGCCTCAGGGCACACCAGTGATGGTGAGAGTGAGGTGTCACCCTGGGGGCCAGGCTCCTGTCCACCCGCCTCTAACTCCGGTCACCGTCTATGGCAGCCCCGCCCAAAGGGAGGACCAGCTACCCTTCCGGGAGAGGAGCAGAGACCCTCACAGAATTACGGTTCAGACGGAGGTGACCAGGGTTCCACTGCTGTGTTGGCATGAAAACCGGCCTGGGGAAATCAGCAGTGTGTCTCGATGCTGAACACGAGCGCTGCGGCCCCGGGCGTCACCATCTCCACGCGGCAGGGAGCATCTGGCCTCAGGAGCTTGCAGCCTCCCTCAGCCTTTACCAGAGAACCAAAGGGACAGGAGGAAATGAATGCTTAGCAAAGAACAAACAAGTCTGGAATTTAAGACCGAGGAACTTCCCATTTTTCTTTGATTAAACGGGCCCTTAAAAATATAAGTATAGCCCACACACGATATGGATAATTAAAAGGTCTCCGAAGGATCTTATCTAATGTCAATATCAAGTGGGAAATACAGAAGTCTCCCTCCCGACTCCTGTTAACTAAATTACGGAAGCCTTTATACAAACCAAGCAATTAAACAGGGAAAGGAGACGGAATCAGAGACAAACCTATAAAAATGATTAAGCTTGTTAAAATGAGAGCCATTAGCGGAATCCATGGAGCTAGCACTAAGTGCAAATTGACAGCGTCTCTTTCAGATTCCCATATTTGCTAGAATGATAATCCCACTATTGATTGTGTTTAATTATTAAAATCTTCTTGGCAAATGAAATGCAAACTAGTTTTCTGGATGGCAGACTGTTATTAACTTATGCAGCTAAATAATCTTAGTGACTATCCTGCATGAAGACGGAAAAATTATTTGACTTTTGTAAGAAAACAACACAAATGAGATAAAATGACAAAAAGGTGATTCAAATCAAAACATGTTAAAATAGAAGATGCAGTTTCAAAGGGATGTTATCCTATGACTGAAGCTTCAAAGTGAAAGTTCAACAAAGTCTGGACGTGCAGACAAAGGCATGTGAGAGGCAGTCGGATGGACGTGGCCGTGGGCAACTTTGCAGCCACGCAGTTTTGAGCCAGGCTGGATCCCGCCTTGCCTTTCTGCAGCATTTCCCCACCTCAGCGGCTGTCTGCCCCCTCTGCTAAAGTCTGTTCATAGGAACGATCCAAGGGTATATGGTGAAGATAAGCCTCAAAATAACGGAAACAGTGACAGTCTTTATTTTCTTGGGTTCCAAAATCACTGCAAATGGTGACTGCAGCCATGAAATTAAAAGATGCTTGCTCCTTGGAAGAAAAGCTATGACCAACCTAGAGCATATTAAAAAGCAGAGATATTACTTTGCCAACAAAGTCAGTCTAGTCAAAGCTATGGTTCTTCTAGTAGTCATGTATGGATGTGAGAGTTGGACCATAAAGAAAGCTGAGTGCCGAAGAATTGATGCTTTTGAACTGTGGTATTGGAGAAGACTCTTGAGAGTCCCTTGGACTGCAAGGACATCCAACCAGTCCATCCTAAAGGAGATCAGTCCTGGATGTTCATTGGAAGGACTGATGCTGAAGATGAAGCTCCAATACTTTAGACACTGATGTGAAGAGCCAACTCATTGGGAAAGACCCTGATGCTGGGAAAGATTGAAGGCAGGAGGATAAGGGGACGACAGAGGATGAGATGGTTAGATGGCATCACCGACTCAATGGACATGAGTTTGAGCAAGTTCTGAGAGATGGTGAAGGCTGGGGAAGCCTGGTGTGCTGCAGTCCCTGAGGTCACAAAGAGTCAGACATGACTGAGTGACTGAACAACAGCAACAAATGCTCAAAATGTGTCCTCTCTTGGGGAATTTCCATCTTAATGAAAAACTAAACTTTACTCCCAGGTGGCTCAATGGTAAAGGACCTGCCTGATGAATCAGGAGAGGAAGTTTCCATCCTTGAGTTGGGAAGATTCCCCTGGAGGTGGGAATGGCAACCCACTCCAGTATTCTGGCCTAGGAAATCCCATGGATAGAGGAGCCTGGTGGGCTACAGTCCATGGGGTCGCAAAGAATTGGACATGACTTAGCAACTAAACAATGACAACAACTAACTTTACTCCACGGCAGTGGATGCTACAGCAAGAGAATTTTAGGGGCCAGAAAACCAAGACGTTAGCAGAGTGGATAAAGGGTTTGAGAGGAGGGGATCAGGCAGAGCCTTGACCCGTATAAACAATCCAGGACCCCTGCTTCCCTGAAGACCATCCCACATCCACTGCCTTCCCTGGACTGGGGAACGGAAAAGAGAAGGACAGAGGTAGGTTAATTTTTACTTCAACAACACTTACATCTACTGGTTCAACTCACACACAAATATTGTGCCTGCACTGATGTTAGTAAATGTAAATTAATAGTAAAATTATTATGACATAAACAAATAGGAGGGCGGAGACCTGGATTTAAAACAACAAAAAAACCCTGACATTTTATTATTCTGTGATATACCAATGAAAATTAATTTTTAAAGCGTATCAGGATATATTTTGGTCTACAACAGCCACAGAATGACCAGACAGGCCCCTAGAACTTTCATTTATGTTTTTAAATATTGAACGAAATCCTTGTAAATCATTTCCTTCAAAATAATGTCTTAGTGATTCCCGCAGGACCCACTAGTCGCTGCAACCTTAGGATAAGATGCCAGTTTCTCAGTGTTTTACTCAATTAACTTCATAAGCTTTCATTTGGCTTCACAGCAGCAGACTTAATGAAATGGGAGCTTGTGCCCAGATAGCAATTGGCCGCTTCCTGCCCAGACACTGTGGTTTCACATCAGCCCTTCACTCTGCTAACACGAAATCCCCATTAATGTGATTGCTTTAAGTGATGCTGCAGGGAGCCTGGAGCCCGGGGCGCCCCCAGCCCCCACCCCCAGCTCACCATGTCCTTGCAGGGGTCAGTGGAGCGCTGGCCAGGAGATGGTGAAAATAGCAACACACAGTTGTCTTGGAACAAAGCTCTCAGCGTGGTTAGCGCCAGGCTCTCCTCACCGTCCACAAAGCATGTCCAAACTCACTGCCCCCTGGATGTTAGCAGATTTGCAGTAGGTCATACCTGTCTGCCACTTCCCCAGCTCTCAGCTCCCAGTTTGGAGAATAAAGTCGGTATCTGCCTTGATACTATGCAACCTGCTGACACCTGGCCCTCATGACAGGTGGGGCCAACCCGCAGCTGTGGCCTTTCCAGCAGCCGGGATAATAAGATGCCCACTGTGAAGAGCCATGTCTTTTCAGGTAATTCAGGAGGAACCTAAAGCAGAGTCCTGTCTCCCACCTGTACACGTCTTCTAACACCTGTGCTGAGCAGTGCACGCCGTGTACAGGTGGGAGGACTCAGGTCCACAGCAGGGAAGCAGCCGTGAATGGAGGACACACGGATCCCAGGCAGCTCACCTGCAGTTCCTGGACGGGAGCGCCCCGGGGCACAGCCAAGCAAGGTCCTGCTCTGCCGATGCTGGCATCCCAGTGGGAAGAGACCCAGGGAACGAGCAAGTCAGGAACAAGATAGAGGGGAGTGCCCTGAGGCCTCGCTGGGTGGTGAGTTCGGGCTCGCGCCAAAGGCTGCCTTAGACACAGGAAGGAGGGCACAGGAGCTCTGAGGCTGAATGGCGGGGAGGGAGCCCCAAGAGAAGGTTCTGGTCTAGGCTTTGGTGGTGGAAGTCCCAGGGGAGGGGGTGTGGCCCCACAGAGGCACAGGGGAGCCAAGGGGTGTAGAGCCCCTGGTGGAGAGGGGAGCAGGTCTAGGTGGGCCCAGGGAGGTTCCAGGTGAGGGTTCAGGGGAGGTTCCAGGTGGGTCCAGGTGAGGTTCCAGGTGGGGGCAGATGGGTCCAGGTGAGAGTCCAGGTGGGCCCAGGTGGATCCAGGTGAGGTTCCATATGGGGTCTCAGCAAAGGCCTGCCCTTGCTCTTACTCTTGTTACTCCAAGTGTTATAAGAAACCACCAGAGAGTTAACAGAAACTTAAGAGAAGCAGAAGATATTAAGAAGAGGTGGCAAGAATACACAAAAGAACTATAAAAAAAACGATCTTCAAAACCCAGATAACCATGATGGTGTGATCACTCACCTACAGCCAGACATTCTGGAATGTGAAGTCAGCTGGGCCTTCAGAAGCATCACTACAAACAAAGGTAGTGGAGGTGATGGAATTCCAGTTGAGCTATTTCAAATCCTAAAAGATGATGCTGTGAAAGTGCTGCACTCAATATGCCAGCAAATTTGGAAAACTCAGCAGTGGCCACAGGCCTGGAAAAGGTCAGTTTTCATTCCAATCCCAAAGAAGGCAGTGCCAAGGAATGCTCAAACTACTGCACAATTGCACTCATCTCACACACTAGTAAAGTAATGCTCAAAATTCTCAAAGCCAGGTTTTAACAATACATGAACCATGAACTTCCTGATGTTCAAGCTGGTTTTAGAAAAGGCAGAGGAACCAGAGATCAAATTGCCAAGATCCACTGGATCATTGAAAAAGCAAGAGAGTTCCAGAAAAACATCTATTTCTGCTTTATTACATTGGAGAAGGAAATGGCAACCCACTCCAGTATTCTTGCCTGGAGAATCCGAGGGGCAGAGGAGCCTGGTGGGCTGCTGTCTATGGGATCACACAGGGTCGGACACAACTGAAGCAACTTAGCAGCAGCAGAAGCTGCTTTATTGACTATGCCAAAGCCTTTGACTGTGTGGATCACAACAAACTGTGGACAATTCTTAAAGAGATGGGAATACCTGACCACCTGACCTGCCTCTTGAGAAACCTATATGTAGGTCAGGAAGCAACACTTAGAACTGGACATGGAACAACAGACTGGTTCCATATAGGAAAAAGAGTACGTCAAGGCTGTATATTGTCACTCTGCTTATTTAACTCATATGCAGAGTACATCATGAGAAACGCTGGACTGGAAGAAACACAAACTGGAATCAAGATTGCCAAGAGAAATATCAATAATCTCAGATAGGCAGATGACACCACCCTTATGGCCGAAAGTGAAGAAGAACTAAAGAGCCTCCTGATGAAAGTGAAAGAAGAGAGTGAAAAAGTTGGCTTAAAGCTCAACATTCAGAAAACTAAGATCATGGCATCCAGTCCCATCACTTCATGCAAATAGATGGGGAAACAATGGAAACCGTGGCAGACTTTATTATTTTGGGCTCCAAAATCACTGCAGATGATGACTGCAGCCATGAAATAAAAGACACTTGATCCTTGGAAGAAACGTTATGGCCAACCTAGACAGCATGTTAAAAAGCAGAGACATTACTTTGCCAACAAAGGTCTGTCTAGTCAAGGCTATGGTTTTTCCAGTAGTCATGTATGAATGTGAGAGTTGGACTATAAAGAAAGTTGAGCGCTGAAGAATTGATGCTTTTGAACTGTGGTGTTGGAGAAGACTCCTCAGAGTTCCTTGGACTGCAAGGACATCCAACCAGTCCATCCTAAAGGAGATCAGTCCTGAATATTCATTGGAAGGACTGATGCTGAAGCTGACACTCCAATACTTTGGCCACCTGAGGTAAAGAGCTGAGTCATTTGCAAAGACCCTGATGCTGGGAAAGATTGAGGGCAGGAGGAGAAGGGGACGACAGAGAATGGGATGGTTGGATGGCATCACTGACACATGGACATGAGTTTGAGTGAACTCCGGGAGTTGGTGATGGACAGGAAGGCCTGGCCTGCTGCGGTTCATGGGTTCGCAAAGAGTCGGACACAACTGAGCGCCTGAACTGAACTGAACCAGAGAGTTGAAAGCAAGAGAGTCACCTGGTTCTGTTCGTTTTTGGAAAGATGCTTCTGGCTGCAGTTAGGGCCTGGACCCCGTGGAGTAAGAACTCAGGCGGGGAGCGCGATCAGAGGTGAGGAGGACCGAGAGCTGAATCCAGGCGGGACCAGCCGCCTTCTCGCCCACGCGCCCCGCCTCCGGGTGCGGACAGAAGAGCCGCCTTCCACACGCTGCTCCACCGACCTGCGACCTGCGGAGACGTCGGTGTCCGCGGACCGTGTGACCCGCCACCCGCGGGCAGAGGCTGGCGCGGCGGGAAGGCGGGCCGCGGCCGGGGCTGGAAACCTGGTCCTGCGGGGACTCAGGGCTCCTGGCGCTCAGGGGGCACCGAGTCACCTTTTCTGAGGCTTTTCTGCAGCTCAGAGGCTTCCTGCGTGACTCACAGAAAAGAAAAGAGACAACCATTCGCCAGTGAGCAAGCAGAGCGTCCTTCCCTCTCCGAAGTCCCGGGGGCTCCCCTCAGGCCCCCGCCTCCCGGATACCCGCCCAGCCGCTCCAGCGCGTCTCTGTCCAAAGGGAGGGCCTTTCCGGGAAGAGGGTGCAGGGGCCCCGAGCTCCAGACAGGACCCCTCAGGCTTCCCCAGTAAGACTGGAGCTCTGTCTCAGTCTCTCCTCTCCCCCTCTGTCCATCTGTCTCTCTGTGCCTCTGTCTCTCTGTCCATCCCTCTATATCTCTTATATCTCTCTGTCCATCTACCTCTCTGTGTCCCGCTTTCTCTCTCTCCCTCTCTCTTAACAACAGGAACTCCCCGCAGGCTGCCCCAGTGAATCGGACTGTGAACTGACATTGTCTCAACAGCCTTTGCTCCACCCTTGATTACAAACTTTCACTGAAGCCCCACATCAGAACTATAAAGCAGCTTCATCCTGGCTCCTAAGTGCTTCATGCAAAACGTGAGCTCTGGAATGTTACTACACACTCGCAACCCCTGTGACCAACACAAATGATGCTTCAGCTCTAATACCTCTGGAGCCAGCCGTGGTTTTTAAGGCCCGTGGACAGTAGTCGCCGACGGCAGGGTCTGCGTCCGTGGAGGATTCATCTGTCTCTTTACTTTCCGCAGAGTGAGGGCTGCAAGCGCAGTGGACGAAACGGATCATCACCGAGCGGCCCCTGCCAGCCCCAGCCCGGCTTCACCTGCAAACCCACGTGGTCCTCCGGACGGACCACAGGTGGGTGGGTGGAGCCTCCGGGTTGAGAAGGAAAGGCAGGGTCTGAGTTGCACTGCTAACTTGCTCTCGGAGGGTCTGCCTGTCAGGGGTGGGGATCTGGCCTTCTCGGGCATTGCAGACTGGAACTGTGCTGAAGTTTTGATCCGTGTCTGACGCCCCACATGCCCCTCACTGTGCCCACTCCCTGGGCACTGCCCATGCCCCGCCCCTCCTTTTCTGGGATGTCCACGGGCTGCCGTCTGCTCCCTGGTGGCCTCCATGAGGATACATCCAGTATTAAGTGTGATAGCAAGATAAGGAAGAAAAGGGCATGGTTATTCTTAAAACTCCTTAGAAATGAAAGAAAGAAAGCTCACTCTTGGTTCCAAAAAGTGAATTTCAAGAGGATAAAAATAGGTATCACATCTAATTTCAGCTCATTCCTCTCCAAAGGATGCTCTGCTGCTGCTGCTGCTGCTAAGTCACTTCAGTCGTATCCAACTCTGTGTGACCCCATAGACAGCAGCCCACCAGGCTCCCCGTCCCTGGGATTCTCCAGGCAAGAACACTGGATTGGGTTGCCATTTCCTTCTCCGATGCATGAAAGTGAAAAGTGAAAGTGCAGTCGCTCAGTCGTGTCCAACTCTTAGTGACCCCATGGACTACAGCCTACCAGGCTCCTCCATCCATGGATTTTCCAGGCAAGAGTACTGGAGTGGAGTGCCATTGCCTTCTCCGAAGGATGCTCTAACAACTTTATTTTAGGTGCTTTTTCAGTTACCTGGCTTTCCCAAGGGTCTCCCCAGCATCTACCAACAGACAGGCACTGTATGAAGCCCGGCTTGTCGCTCAGATGGATGGACGGTCCCGTGAACACCAGTCCAGGAGAAAAAGAAAAAGGGATTGTGATTCTATAATGAAGAGAGAGTCGCAAGTTTCTGTCCTTAAAAGGCAGCACCTGGGGGCCGTTTCATAAATGAAAACCTCCATTCACACCCTCACTCACTTTTCTGACAAGGGAACAGAAACTCATATGGCAAGAAGTAAAATCAAATTCTGAAATGATTTCTTACGAAATATCTTTGCCTGCCCGGAGGCATGAATGGATACACCAGCTTAAACTGCGCCTCGAAAACTGCTGTCTCCACTTCCTACTCCTCCTCTCTGCCACCTCGCTCTCTGCCTCTTCCTCCGTGACTTTATTTCAAATATTGTATCCTCTTTAAAGCTTGCTTGTTAAATCAACTGTATGCTAATAAAAATTATTTTTAATTTTTTTTTTAAAAAGAATAAAAGTTGCTTGTTTATGCTCAACGAAAACCATAATTTTGCATAGTATACCAGTGGTTGGTGCTTTGGCTAATTTTTTTTTTTTTTTTTTTTTTTGCTCTTCCTTTCCTTTCTCTCTTTTCCCTCCTTGGTGGCAGAATAATATTTCCCCCCCAAAGATTTTAATAATGTTAACCCTTGAAACTCACGAGTATGTTACCTGACAAGAGGGACTTTACAGATGTGATTAATTAAGGGCCTCGGCATGGGTGGGGAGAAGCTCATGGGTTAGCCAAGTGGGCCTAGTGTAATCGCAGGATCTTTATAAGCAAGGGGCAAGAGGGTCAGAGTCAGGGAGAAACGTGACCAAGAAAGGAGAGGTCAGGGAGGAGAGTAAAACTGTGCCGACGACTTGTGGATGGAGGGGGCGGCCGTGAGCCGGGACACGTGGGCCACCTGCACCCGTGGGGAAAGTCAGGACACAGTCCTTTTCCTGGAGCTGATGGCTGGGCAGCTGTACAGTCTGCCTTCTGGGTGCTGCAGGTGTGAGGAAAGCAAGTGAGAGTCGCTCAGTCATCTCCGAGTCTCTGTGACCCCATGGACTGCAGCACACCAGGCCTTCCTGTCCATCACCAACTCCTGGAGTTTACTCAAACTCATGTCCATCAAGTCGGTGATGCCATCCAGCCATCTCATCCTCTGTCATCCCCTTCTCCTCCTGCCTTCAGTCCCAGCATCAGGGTCTTTTCAAATGAGTCAGTTCTCTGCACAGGGGGCCAAAGGATTGGAGTTTCAGCTTCAGCTTCAGTCCCTCCAATGAACACCCAGGACTGATCTCCTTTAGGATGGACTGGTTGGATCTCCTTGCAGTCCCAGGGACTCTCAAGAGTCTTCTCCAGCACCACTGTTCAAAAGCATCCATTCTTCAGCACTCAGCTTTCTTTATAGTCCAACTCTCACATCCATACATGACTATTGGAAAAACCATAACCTTGACTAGACAGACCTTTGTTAGCAAAGTAATGTCTCTGCTTTTAACATGCTGTCTAGGTTGGTAATAACTTTTCTTCCAAGGAGTCTTTTAATTTCATGGCTGCACTCACAATCTGCGGTGATTTGGGAGCCCCAAAAGATTAAATCTGTCACTGTTTCCATTGTTTCCCCATCTATTTTCCATGAAGTCCCATGATGGGACTGGATCCATGATCTTAGTTTTCTGAATGTTGAGCTTTAAGCCAACTTTTTCACTTTCTTCTTTCGCTTTCATCAAGAGGCTCTTCAATTCTTCACTTTCGGCCATAAGGGTGGTGTCATCTGCCTATCAGAGGTTACTGATATTTCTCCCGGCAATCTTGATTCCAGCTTGTGCTTCATCCAGCCTGGCATTTCACATGATGTAGTCTGCATATAAGTTGAATAAGCAGGGTGACAATATACAGCCTTGACGTACTCCTTTCCCGATTTGGAACCAGTCTGTTGTTCCATGCCCAGTTTTAACTGTTGCTTCCTAACCTGCATACAGATTTCTCAGGAGACAAGTTAGATGGTCTGGTATTCCCATCTCTTTAAGAACTGTCCAGTTTGTTGTGATCCACAGACTCAAAGGCTTTGGCATAAAGCAGAAGTAGATGTTTTTCTGGAACTCTCTTGCTTTTTTGATGATCCAGCGGATCTTGGCAGTTTGATCTCTGGTTCCTCTGCCTTTTCTAAATCTAGCTTGAACATCTGGAAGTTCATGGTATACAGTCCATGGAATTCTCCAGGCCAGAATACTGGAGTGGGTAGCCTATGCCTTCTCCAGTGGATCTTCCCGACCCAGAAATCGAACTGGAGTCTCCTGCATTGCAGGCAGCTTCTGTACCAACTGAGCTATCAGGGAAAAACCACCCACAGGCATAGTTTTCCCAAATGTTTTGCTGTAGTATAACAAGTCACCAGCTCTCCAGTGACCTGTTTCCCCAAATTACCACTTGAAGGAGAGCTGCTAGTCAACCTTGAACACTTACCGTGAGCAGAAGTAAATGTCCACCTAATTTGAGCTCTTAGATCCTTGGTTTCTCATTGTAGCAGCATGCGTCACCCCAGTGAGCACAGAAGTTGTTGAGCTGAGATGTGCCAAAAGCTAAGATGTGCGGTGTGAGTATGACGGTCGAGTCACAGGTGGAGGAAGGTCCACGCAGCACGCTGGGGGCATAGAGGTCTCCACCACATGATGTCAATGACGTCACAGGCTTTTAAATATTTTCCTCAGTGTTCAGATAATCATACGCACCCATATTTATGATATGCACACACCTATACAGAGATCACAAAGGGGTCAGGTATTTTTTTAATGAATGAAAGATCATATTATATAGCTTCTCTTTTCACATGCAATAATATGCTGTACAGTTCCTGCAATTCTGTATCATTCTAATTATTATTTTTGTGACAGCTGCCTAATACTCTGATCATACAGTAACTTATGTAACCATTTCCCTGACTCTGCATCTACATTTGGTTTTGCCTCTGTGAGCGACATTGTGATAAATGTCTTTTACAAATATTCTTAAGGTCCAATGCATTGTTTCTATGAGCTGAATTCTCAGGAGTGAACTGCTGGGTTAAAGGGTCAGTGTATTTTCATGTTAAATATTCCCAATTTGTTTTCCAAAGCAATTGTGAATTTTTACCTTCTCTGCCATGCCCGATGGGCTTCCCTGGTGGCTCAGATGGTAAAGAATCAGTCTGCAATGCAGGAGACCTGGGTTTGAGACTTGGGTTCAATCCCTGGGTCGGGAAGATCCTCTGGAGAAGGGCATGGCAACCCACTCCAGTATTCTTGCCTGGAGAATCCCAGGGACAGAGGAGCCTGGCAGGCTACAGTCCCTGGGGTCACAAAGAGCCGGACACGACTGAGTGCCTGACGCTTTCACTTATCACTTCTACTTTCGACAATGCCTGTATTTCTGTTCCTGTTTAAGTACGCTTACCTCTTCTTCTCCCACACAAACCTTCCGGCTTCTAGATGGTGTCTCAGCCTGTCATTACATTGTTTCCAGGCTGCCAAAAAGAGTCTCTTACCCCAGACTATAAATATAATCATTTATTTTTCTTGAAGAGTTATACTGTTTTTAATTTTTAATTGAATATTTAATTAACATAGAGTGTATTTTGATCAAACTGTAGTTCTAGAGAAGACTCTTGAGAGTCACTTGGATAGCAAGGAGATCAAACCAGTCAACCCTAAAGGAAGTATCAGTATCAGTTCAGTCACTCAGTCATGTACGACCCTTTGTGGCCCCATGGACTGCAGCACGCCAGGCTTCCCTGTCCATCACCAACTGCCAGAGCTTGCTCAAACTCATGTCCATTGAGTTGGTGATGCCATCCAGCCATCTCATTCTCTGTCATCCCCTTCTTCTCCTGCCCTCAATCTTACCCAGCATCAGCGTCTTTTCTAAGGAGTCAGTTCTTCACATCAGGTGGGCAAAATATTGAAGTTTCAGCTTCAGCATCAGTGCTTACAATGAATATTAAGGACTGATTTCCTTTAGGATGGACTGGTTGGATCTCCTTGCAGTCCAAGGGACTCTCAAGAGTCTTCTCCAACACCACAGTTCAAAAGCATCAATTCTTCGGCACTGAGCTTTCTTTATAGTCCAACTTTCACATCCACGCATGACTACTGGAAAAACCAAAGCTTTGACTAGACAGACCTTTGTTGGCAAAGTAATGTCTCTGCTTTTTAATATGCTGTCTAGGTTGGTCATAGCTTTTCTTCCAAGGAGCAAGCATCTTGGAATTTCATGGCCACAGTCACCATCTGCAGTGATTTTGGAGCCCCCAAAAAGAAAGTCTGTCACTGTTTCCATTGTTTCCCCATCCATTTGCCATGAAGTGATGGGACAGATGCCATGATGTTAGTTTTTTGAATCCTAAAGGTAATGAACCCTGAATGTTCATTGAAAGAACTGGTGCTGAAGCTGAAGCTCCAGTCCTCTGGCCACCTGGTGTGATGAGCCTACTCACTGGGCAAGACCCTGATGCTGGGAAAGATTGAGGGCAGGAGGAGAAGGGAGTGACAGAGGATGAGCTGGTTGGATGGCTTCACCGACTCATTGGACATGAACTTGGGCAAACTCTAGGAGATGGTGAGGGACAGGGAAGCCTGGCATGCTACAGCCCATGGGGTTGGGAAGAGTCAGACATGACTTGGCGACTGAATGACAAGATAAGAGTCTCATAGATTTTTACTTGGTGGCTGTCTATGCCAGAACAATGTGTATTAAGTAGTCCATTCTTTGCCCACTGAATTGAAACACCACCTTGTTGTGAATTAATTTCTCATATAATTGAAAGTTTATTCGTGTTCCAGGGCCTGCTGTCCCTTCCCCTGACACACAATCTAAGCAGCTCTGAGACAGACCCAAACACCCTGACTCCTAAACCCACTAGAAGGCGTCTCATGCCCTGCCTCCGTATCTCCTTTTTCTTGCCTATTCTCAGGTATAGATTGCTCCCATAGAAACACTAGGGGCAGTTTACACCATGAAAAAAATTAGAGAAGTTTTCTTGAATGATAGTTTAAGAATATCTTTCCTATTTTATTGCTTTATATCCTTGTGCATATCAATTATACAAATACTGTGTCTCTTTGAAACTGAGGGTAATCATCAGATCCATTAGACCTGTAACCTGTCTCATGCTCAATGTGGCTTCGATTGTTGATATAAAACACTTGCGAGTCCTCCAAGCATCTAGTAGCCTAAATAATAAGATATTCGCCAGGGCTGTGTTTCAGAAACTTGAAATCAGCGGTGTTCAGCTCTGAACTGACATGTCTGTTCAGAACGGTTGGGACAATCAAGCCTGTAACCGGGCCTGTGTGAGTGTCTGCCCAGGGACCTTCTGATGTCAGAGGGCCAAAAACACCACCCTCAGAAAATAAGATGTGAGTCTCCTGAAGACCCCTGTAGCTAACAATCACCTTTCTTTGGTTCCCAATCCCCGTTTCCCACGCTCCCCATGCCTCAGTTCTCTCTGACCGATAGCCCGAGCTGCTGCCTTTAGGAAGTGGATCTGGGATGCGTTCTTGCCTTTCCTTGCCTGGTGGCCTCATGAGAAAGTCCCTTCTCTGCTGGCCTATCAGCGTTTGGCCTGTGCTCCTGGCAAAGGAACCTGGTTCTGTACCAACTTTCGCTTGTGTTTAGTCAATTTTTTTTTTCTAGTTCCTTTAATCAACTTTCTTCCTTTTTCTTTGCTTCCTTTTTCTTATTTTTATTTCCATGATATTCATTCTCCCTTGTGTACCTTGCAATATGAAATGATTTGGCATTTTTTCCAAAATTTCCCCTGAGTCCCATCCGTCTCTGAATTTTTAAACAATTGTGATCTGTGATGTTCTTTCAGAGTTGCAGTTGCTTTACAGGAATGTCTTTCTCTCAAAATCCATTTTGAAAGACAGTGTTAATTATCCTCTGCTTTGTGGGTTCTTTGCTTTTGTTGTTAATTTTTTCCTTCTGCTGAGAAGCTTTTGTTTTCTTTTTTCTTTCTTACTGTATCTTTCTATGCATGTAGAGGTTTTTACTTCAGTAATTCATTTTTGTGTGAGTTGAATTTTATTCACTTTATCATTTTTTAAATGTTGAAAGTTTATTTGAGCAGAAGTTGATTTGAGTCAAGCAACACAGATTAGAAGGGAATAGCAGTGCCCCATTGACAGAAGGTGGAGCCAAGACCTCTTCAAGGAGACCTGAAGGCAAGGGAAGGAAATTATCTGGTGAACATTTAAGAAGCTGCCTTATTTGGGAAAGCCTCGTGGGCGGTGTGCAACTGGCGGGCCTCAGGTCTCAGTGTTTTAACTTTGAGGCATTATGGGCTTTGGATTTGCTTATGCAGACTGCCAAGCTATTAGAACCGCCTTGGTCTAGTGGCCTTTTTTTGTTTTTCTGCCAAGTATAGCAATGTTTTTATTTTATTTTATATTTTAATTGGCGTATACTTGCTTTAAAATGTTGTGTGCGTTTGCACTGAAGAACAACACAGATTAGCTATACATTTACATATATTGCCTCTCTCCCATGCCTTCACCCCACCACTCCGGGTCATCTCAGAGCACCAAGCTGAGCTCCCTATTAAACTATTACAGTTGTGGGAGGAGTTTAGCTGTGTTCTATTTGGAAACCCCAGGTCTGGTTATAAAAGGTGACAGTTATTTGAAATCATGTAGAACATGTGCAAAAACATGGTGCTCAGCACTCCCAGAGGGCCTGGGTGCCCAACTTTCCAGACCTTCATGCGGTAGGAAATGCCCCCTCCCAGTGGCTCCAAATAGTTTAAATACGTCTGCACATGGCACCAGGAAACACACAAAGCAAAAATGACACGTACTTGCTGAAAATATAGCAGCCCCAGGCCCCGTGCTCAGAAGCTTCGATTCATTAGCTCATTGAATCCTCTGAAGGGCCCCGTGAGGTGGGCACTGCTCGTCCATTTTATAGATAAGAAATCAGAGATGCGAGGTTTAAGTAACCTGTCCAAAATCACCAGATGTGGGAAGTTACCACAGACCGAGATGGCCCACGTCATGCCGATGAATGGAACTGCTTTGATATAAGAAAGATATTTATATAAAACCTTACAGGCGTCAGACTCTAATTGGAGATTCTGAGTGACTGAGAAGTATGTTCTAACTCCAAAAAAAAAAAAAAAAAAAATAGAAATCACATCTTTTTAAAAAGAGCTCAACCCTGTTCTATGGGATGTGAGAATAAGCTGCTCTTTGGCCACAGAAAACCTCCTTCTTTCTCCACCCGGGCTGCAGTTCACATTACTCTCGGGTGTGACGGTGAGTCTGTACAAACTGGGGAGGATGCTGGGGTGACCCTGCAGGTCAGCAAAGCAGGGTTTCCCCAGGTCTGTCCTGGCCCCCTGGGGCCAGGTCGGTGACATACTCAGACCCTCTTCACCCTAAAATCCCTTTACAGCAATCACGACAAGGGCAACAAGGGCCTCATCCTTGAAAGAGGGATGGGGAAAGTCACATTACTGCTAACATTTGAGAAAATACAAATGGCTCAAAAGGACACCATAAGCCAGCGGGGAAAGAGGGGGGACTTTCCCAGTCACAGATGTAAAGACTCCACCTGCAATGCAGGAGACTCAGATTCGACCCCTGGGTCAGGAGGATTCCCCTGGAGGAGGAAATGGCAACCCACTCGCATCCTTGCCTGGGAAATCCCATGGACAGAGGAGCCTGGCAGGCTACAGTCCATAGGGTCACCAAGAGTCAGACACGACTTAGCGACTAAACAACAAACACCCCCTGTAGGACAGACTCCAGGTGAAGAAACTGGATCAGGGACTCAACAGACTCGGGTGCTTTTCCTCCCTGCTCTGTCCCAAGGAGAAATCAAGCATCATGTGGAGAAAGAGGTTTGCAAGTTATGTCACATGCCCCCCAAAGGGATGCCTAAGAACGAGCCTTTCTCCAAAATCCTAGCTGCAGTCCCCAGGTTTCCTGGGTGCGGCCCCGCCGGTCAAAGAGCAGAGCCGGTCTCAGCATCCTCTCGGGCTGCCTCACCCCCTCACCGGGCACCCCGTGCAGACTGGAGCCCCTCAGTCTGCGCCGTGCACTCCACAATGACTGAAAAGTGGTTAACACTGGGTTATTTCCCTTCTCCGAGAGTCCTGATCTAAGTCTATACTTTCCAAGGATTTATCAATGAAAGTAAGTCAAGACCAATTGATTTCTGTGGTGAAAACAACCGCAGAACTAACTCCCTTTAGAAGCCCAAGCACTCACATTTTAAGGCAACAATTGTCAGACACGTGTTTTGGTGAGCATTTTTAGTCTTCGGTGTATCATTTCAAGTATTAGCAGTAGGTGATTTTTTTTTTTTTAGGTTTTGTTATAGAGGATGAGGCCTTTGTATTCACTAGTAATTACTGCTATAAACCAGGGGTCCCCACCCTCTGGGATCTAATGCCTGATGATCCGAGGTGGACCTGGTGTAATAATAATAGAAATGAAGTGCAAATAAATGTGATATGCTGGAAACATCACAAAACCATCTCTACCTCCCTCAAACCTGGTCTGTGGAAAAAGTATCTTCCACAAAACTGGCCCCTGGTTCCAAAAAGATTGGGGACTGCCGCTATAAACGATTTTTAGGTTAAATAAACATGAGTTTATAGGTGCGTGAGTATAGGTGCGTGAGTGCTCAGACGTGTCCAACTCCTTGCAACCCCATGGACGGTAGCCCACCGGACTCCTACGTCCATGGGATTCTCCGGGCGAGAATACTAGAGTGGGTTACCATTTCCTCCTACAGGGGATCTTCCCGACCCTGGGATCGAACCCATGTCTCCTGTGTCTCCTGCATTGCAGGCAGATTCTTTACCCTGAGCCAGCAGAAGCATCTAAGAGTTTGTAGACTAGGGTTCAACCTAGATGTGGTGTAGTGTTCTAATAGTAGATATTTCAGTGGTGAACTCGACAGTTTGGAGAAGCCCACGTCAGGTGTAAGAACTTTGCAAATACACACGCCCCACCAGTTGACAGCTTTCTGATGAAGACATTAACGAGAACAGCTCCTTAAGAAGTAAAGCGCCAGCGTCTACAGAACATTTTCTGTAGTTAAGAACCACCCTGCTGGCCATGCTGTAGGATCACAAGATCCACAGGGAACTAAATTCTGTGGGAAACGAGTCAAATTGTGCCTACTTCAAGGAAACTGAAATCCCACAAAATTAAATGGTAAATCTGACTCAGGTTACTCTGGGGGAGGAAAAAAAGGAGAAAAGAAAACAACAACAACTGGATTTCAGAATCATTGAAACCAAGTGGAAATCTTCCATTAGTGATTCACAAGTCTCTTCAAAAGGAGATTAGAAGCAGCTGAGGCTCAAACTATTAGCAGATTCGAAGAGAACTCCAAGTTCCTGATAATGTGAACATGATTACTCCAGGTCAAGGCGAGAACAAAGCTAGTTTTTATCCCACTCAGCATATTCTAAGTCTCGAGTCCTCTATAGCTTTTTCATCAACATGGACAGCGGTGCAAAATAACTTCCCAGAGGTCAAAGCTTGCTAAAATGTTCTGCTCTGGCTCAGAAATAGGAGACCAGTGATGGAGAAAAGAATCCAGGAAGACCAAAACCCATGTCTTGTAGATAATACCTTACTTATGTTTTGATAGGAAAAATAAACAGATTATAACGATACTTGGTAATAGAAAGTTGAGATAAATTTCAAATAGCAAGAGGTGGCACGGCCATGTGGAAGCCAGCAGGTGAGCTGGCAGCCCCGGCCTCCCAGCTGTCATGTTTCTTCACTCTGAAGCTCCTTCATTCGAGTGGGCTGCCACAGTGCCATCATACTACAACTTCCCCCAGAGTGAAAGCTTCTCACCCCATCCCCTACCCTTGCCATAAAGGGAGTGGATTTTATTTTATTTTTAATTATTTTTTAATTGGAGTATATTTGTTTTCCACTGCTGGGTCAGTTTCTGCTGGGCAGCAAAGGGGGATTCGAAATGGAACTCCCGAACCAGGTCTGGTTCAGAGTGTCAGCAGCTTCATCCGTTGCTCCAGTCACCTATTCCATGGTTTTCTAAACGTGTCCTAATGGAAAAACTGTGGGAAGCCCCATTCTGGGGAGCCAACCTGACCCCCAGGGTCTTGGGCCCAGAGCCAGGTACCCAGACACATCGCCTTCTCCTCCTCCTCTCTCCTCTCCGCAGAGGAAGGGGCATGTGCTGTCTCAAATGGGCTGGGGGGCACAGAGGGGGTTTCATCAGGTGTGGAAGCTTGGCGGAAAGGGTACTACCGTCCGGAGGGCCGCACAGAGTCGGACGCAACTGAAGCCACTTAGCACACACACATGTTGCATGGATTTTGACATAAGCTGGAGGTGGGGATGACAGTAAAGAGGCCATCTCAGGACTCCAGACCCGAGGGCCTGGGGGTTCCGAGTTTCAGGACTCCTCGTCCGGACACCACCGTCAAGCCCCTCACATGCCAAGCCCGTCGGGGACCCAGGAGAGCTGGTGGCCAGAATCGTCCACCTATGTACCTCCTCCCCTCTCCCCCTCAGCCCTGGGCCGGGCACCGGGTTGCCTGTTATGGTGGGATTCCATCAGATGCATGCAAGGAAAATGTGGTTCCTAGGTTCTCAGTTTTGTTTTCAGCAAATGCCACCAAAAATGGTGAGAAGATTGAGGCTCACTCACAGTACAGATGTTCATATTCTGCAAAGCCCCGTGAGAAAACTATGCCTTGAAATTTGGATGGTTCTACTTTCCTGCATTAGAGAAGGAAATGGCAACCCACTCTAGTGTTCTTGCCTGGAAAATCCCATGGACGGAGGAGCCTGCAGTCCATGGGGTCGCTAAGAGTCAGACACGACTGAGCGACTTCACTTTCACTTTTCACTTTCATGCTTTGGAGAAGGAAATGGCAACCCACTCCAGTGTTCTTGCCTGGAGAATCCCAGGGATGGGGGAGCCTGATGGGCTGCCGTCTCTGGGGTCACACAGAGTCGGACACGACTGAAGTGACTTAGCAGCAGTAGCAGCAGCTCTGAAAGCAGAGAAGTCAATGGCACCCCACTCCAGTACTCTTGCCTGGAAAATCCCATGGACAGAGGAGCCTGGTGGGCTGCAGTCCATGGGGTCGCTAAGAGTTGGACACAACTGAGCGACTTCATTTTCACTTTCAAAGGAAATAGCAATCCACCCCCGTGTTCTTGCCTGCAGAATCTCAGGGACTGGGGAGCCTGGTGGGCTGCCGTCTATGGGGTCGCACAGAGTCGGACACGACTGAAGTGACTTAGCAGCAGCAGCAACTCTGAAAGGGGCCACTTCTTGGAATACTGCAGAGGTTCAAACCAATCAAAAGTTCCATTCCCAGTTCCATCACTTCAGTGTATGAGTTTAGGAATACCGTTTCCAGGTCTTTCTCTGGGCGTGTTTCCTCATCTGCAAGCAGTAGGGTGTGAGTCTGTGTGACCACAAAGTGGCTTTTGCTTCTAAGGGGCTTTGGTCCATTGTTTTTCTCTAATTCTTTTTATGTTTATTTAACTTATATGCAGAGTACATCATGAGAAATGCTGGACTGGAAGAAACACAAGCTGGAATCAAGACTGCCGGGAGAAATATCAATAACCTCAGATATGCAGATGACACCACCCTTATGGCAGAAAGTGAAGAGGAACTCAAAAGCCTCTTGATGAAAGTGAAAGTGGAGAGTGAAAAAGTTGGCTTAAAGCTCAACATTCAGAAAACGAAGATCATGGCATCTGGTCCCACCACTTCATGGGAAATAGATGGGCAAACAGTGGAAACAGTGTCAGACTTTTTTTTTCTGGGCTCCAAAATCACCACAGATGGTGACTGCAGCCATGAAATTAAAAGATGCTTACTCCTTGGAAGGAAAGTTATGACCAACCTAGATAGCATATTCAAAAGCAGAGACATTACTTTGCCAACAAAGGTCCGTCTAGTCAAGGCTATGGTTTTTCCAGTGGTCATGTATGGATGTGAGAGTTGGACTGTGAAGAAGGCTGAGCCCCGAAGAATTGATGCTTTTGAACTGTGGTGTTGGAGAAGACTCTTGAGAGTGCCTTGGATGGCAAGGAGATCCAACCAGTCCATTCTGAAGGAGATCAGCCCTGGGATTTCTTTGGAAGGAATGATGCTAAAGCTGAAACTCCAGGACTTTGGCCACCTCATGCGAAGAGTTGACTCATTGGAAAAGACCCTGATGCTGGGAGGGATTGGGGGCAGGAGGAGAAGGGGACGACAGAGTATGAGATGGCTGGATGGCATCACTGACTCGATGGACGTGAGTCTCAGTGAACTCCAGGAGTTGGTGATGGACAGGGAGGCCTGGCGTGCTGCGATTCATGGGGTCGCAAAGAGTCGGACACGACTGAGCGACTGATCTGATGATGCTTATAAAAGGATGCTAGGCCATTTCTGAGTTAAAGTTTAGAAAGTTTAGTCTCTCAGTCGTGTCCAACTCTTTGTGACCCCATGGACCATAGCCTACCTTGGGATTTTTCCAGGCAAGAGTACTGGAGTGGGTTGCCTTTCCCTTTGCCAGAGGATTTTACCAACCCAGGGATTGAATTCAGGTCTCCCACATTGTAGGCAGACACTTTACCATCTGAGCCATCAGGGAAGTCCCTGTAGGGAAACTTTAATAAACTGCTCTCCAGATCCCGTCTATGACTTAAGTGTTTGCTTAAACCAATGAGCAAGGGCAGCTCTGAAGACCAGAGTGTGAGTGGGGAGCACCGTCTAAGTCCTGGAGATGGAGGAGATGGCACAGGATGGTCCTGGCCCATTGGCACCACCATCCACGGGCGGGCCCAGCTTACTTTAGAGCCAGAGATGGCCCGCCTCCATGCCCCTGGCTTGGAGCCGTCACAGGGGGTCCACCAGCCAGTCCACTGGCTCCCATGCCAGTTTCAAGGCCTCAGCTTACCTTTGAACTGACAGTTCTCTAGCCATCAGCTTTGGAAAGGGGGATATGGTGGCGTTTATCCACTCTGCAAATACTTATTAAGCACTTAGGTTCCAATCACAATTAAATGCAAGGAGATATGAAACTGACAGTATACCCTACGCAGCGCTTCTATCTTCAAGATCACTCTAGGTGTATTTCCACTCCTATCTGAGGCTGCTTTCATAAAACAGATCCAGCAAAAAGACTTAAAAAAAAAAATACTCTTATTCTGAAAGTCCATAGACTGTCTTGAGATTAAAAGCTAGGCTGCCATGGTTACACAAAATGCCTCTTCTCAGACAAGGACCCTAGGAAAGGGATTCGAGGAGAGCTGTTTAATGCTGATGCTGTTGTTCACATATCCTATGGGAACAGGAGGGATTTCTGCGCTTGGTGATGGAGTGAGGAGTACAGGGCCATAAGCATCCTACCTGAGGTGGGGGCTACATCATACGAGGGCTTGCCTTTGGATCCAGAGGAGACCCCTGTTCCCTGGGACACGGAGGGTTAGGGCATGAGCTGCTGGGCACATGGGTCTAAGAAACGCCTTTCCCAACAAGGAGCCAGAGGAGGAGGACAAATAGCTTATTTCCCAGAAGACTGAAAGGCCAAAAAGAATTGGCTTTTGAAGATGTTTTTTATTGAATAATAATTCAATAAGATGGGCTTTGAGGAAATGAGGTTACTTCAGATCTGGCTACACCAGGAAGCAAGACTTGCTACTAAAATCCAACCATCTTTAACCATAAACGTTTGCTTTGCTTCCCTCTTCACGAGAGAGAATCACATCTTTACTAGATGTTCTGGATAGATCTAGGGCTTGGAATGCTCGTTGATCTGCAGGCTGGATAATTAACATACTAGTCTTATATTACATGATTTTGTCTTCCCCTGTCCTAGGCTGTGGGCTGCTTTAAAGCAAGGGCTGTCTCTTCTTGTCTCAAGGAGGACAGGCAGGAGTATTCAGCACAGTTGTTAACACTCGTAAGTACTTTTTGAGTGAATAAAATAAGGAATTTGGGGAGCTCTTTTTTCACTTAGATTTGTGATTTTAATAAATCTGCATGGATTCCAAATTGGATTTGTCTATTGAAACAAAGTAACTGAAAAGTTCACTCTCAAAATTCCTACATATCTATATATCTATATCTATCTATACGAGCTTCTTCCCTGATTGCTCAGTTGGTAAAGAATCTGCCTGCTATGCAGGAGACCCTGGTTCGGTTCCTGGGTTGGGAAGATCCCCTGGAGGAGAGAAAGGATACCCACTCCAGTAGTCTGGCCTGGAGAAATCCATGGACTGTATAGTCCATGTGGTCACAAAGAGTCGGACACGACTGAGTGACTTGCACTTTCATGTATCTATATATTAGCCTTCTTAATCAGCATCCTCCAGTTAAATTCTGAATGCAAAAGGATACAGCTACTTTGGAAGACAGTTTGAAGATTTATTACAAAACTCAGTGTCCTCTTACCATATGACCCAGGAATGGTGCTCTTTGGCATGTACTCAAAGGAACCGGGGCCACACAAAAACCTGCACACACATGTTGATAGCAGTATATAACTGCCAAAACACGGGAGTAACCAAGATGTCCTTCAGTAACCTAATGTATCAACTATGGCCCATTCAGACAGTGGAATGGTATTCAGAACTAAAAAGAAACAAGCCATCAAGTCATGAAGACATAGAGGAACTAAACCCATATAACTAAGGGAAAGCAGCCAGTCTGAAAAGGCTAGGTACTATATGATTCCAACTACAAGGCATTCTGGAAAGGGCAAAACTGTGGAGACAGTGAAAAATCAGTGGTTGGAGAGGGATGACTAGATGGGGCACAGAACTCTTATTAAGGCAGTGAAAACACTCTATCATTGTTTAGTCACTAAGTCGTGTGTGACCCTTTGTGACCACATGGACTCCTCCAGGCTCCTTTGTCCGTGGGATTCTCCAGGCCAGAATACTGGAGTGGGTTGCCATTTTCTTCTCCAGGGGGTCTTCCTGACCCAGGGATTGAACCTGAGTCTCCTCCACTGGCAGGTGTATTCTTTACCACTGAGCCACCTGGGAAGCCCTATGATGTCTTAATGATGGTATACATTTGTCCAAACTCATTCAAAGTACAGCGTCCAGTGAACTGTAGTGTCATCCATGGACTTGGGTGATTATGACATGTCGTTGCAAGTTCACCAGTTTTAACAAATGCCCCCTCTGGTGCAAGATGTTGATAACGGGGGAGGCTGTTCAAGTGACAGGCAGGGGAATATATGGGAAGCCTCTGTACCATCTGCTCAATTTTGCTGTGAACCTAAAGCTGCTTTAAAAAATAAAGTCTATTGAAAACAAAATAAGACAAAAATTTTCCAGAATCACCAGGGCATTAAATTGAGAAGATAAAATGATGTCTATTTATTTGTGGCATTTTCTGTGATGGAAGAAACATGGAAAAATAACGGATGAAGCAGCCTCAATAAAGCGAAGGATCTCTGAGAACACACATGTTCTAAAATAACTTGGCATATTACACTGTAACACACGCAGAACCGAAATCCTTATTTGGATAATGGACATATGGTTTTAAAATTCCTTTTGACAAACCACACACACTCCCAAGGAGCAGGTGTATGTTTCGAGTTCGCTTTGCAATACACCAAGTTTTTAGATAGTTGGATGCTTGTGGCCAAGCTCCACAGTGCACCTATGGAGAGCAAGCTCATACTGCACTGACCGACAAAATTAAATGTACAACATACACAGTATACACTTGTCCCTCCGGTTTTTAATTTACGGCCTCACAAATTTGTTAACAACTTCTTAGAGCTGCTTCATTTGAAGAGCATAACTAATGCGTGGTAGAAAATTTTGATAAATTTTATTGCAGAAAGAGGCTAAAAATTACCTGTGCAACTGATGTCTTCTATTGAAACTTCCTATCTTTGCTGTCTACCCAGACCACATACTTGAGGCTTATATGTAACAAGAATAATGATAGCAAAATCTCCCAAACTGGTCACCAAGGGAGCATTTTTGAAAGGACATGGGCAGTAGAAATGTGTTTGATTTTAAACCATTAATCTATCTTATAACATGGCTTTACCATATTTGGGCAACACAAGTTTGATGCATAGCTCTTTGGTTTTAATGCATTCCGATATGCAGAGAAACGGTTATTTTTGTTCATTGCATGTTCCTGAGTTTATTGAATCATGTACTGATTGATTGTTGCATCTGATAAACACCATGTGTCCAATCAAGCTAAGGGCTCAGAAGTTGACTGTGGGGCTGATAATTCATCAATATGAGTAACACAGGGTGCCAGACAGACACGATTCCTGCTGGGACACTTCCCAGTGTCTTTTAGCTGATAGTTAAAGCCACTAGTATACAACTAGGTACCACAACAATCCCTTTCTAACATATAGCCCGACAACTTCTCTCCCCGCTATGTCTGAATTTTAATTTCATTACGGCAGCTCTACAAAGAGTTCCTACTCTTCAGAAACATTCATGGGGGGACAGGTGGTAACTCAGGCTGAAAAGGAGTGGGCAGAGAGCCTCCTGGGCATCCAAACCCAAGGCATTCCTTGCCCCCATGAGAGGATTCTCCTAGAGGTGGCTCATCTCGACCTTCTTACCCAAATCCTCAGCTAGGAACCTGCGAGGAAACAGAACTCGCAGCCTGCATTGTCTCATCAGCACCTCTGGGTCTAGTGGGATAGCAGATAAACAAAAACATTTAAGAAATGGGAGTTGGTGTGGTAACCAGCTCCATCCTTCAAGTCTGCATTATTTTTAGATTAAATTTATGTTTTTCTTTTCCGTTTTTCCACTAGCTCTGTCCAACGGGGTTTTGAAGAAAGGAGCACCTCTCTTTGAATTTGGGGGAGACAGCGGTAAGGAAACGATTGAGCTTCCCAATATTTCCCTTAATGACATGCTTTCCAGTCACAACTTGCTGCATGTTTACTTAGATGTAGAGTTCTGTAGATAAAAATATGTCACGTGTATTTCAGTAATTAAAACAAGCTGCAGCTCCCACCAATGACTTCTCATTAGTTTTAGTTCAGATACCAATCTATACTTTGATTCAACAGCTTTTCTTTGCTATAAATCCTCTAGCATGGTGGAGATGGACAATCTTTGGCAGAAGAGGATAACAAGCAATTTAGAAGAATTTGGGTTAACACCTCTGAAGGAGTTAAGGTATTTACAAGGCTTTCTTGGTGTTTATTAGTACGGGTAACTGATAAGAGTTCATATTGGTGGTCTTCCCTTTGCACAGGACAGAATCTTTGTTACACAGACTCATGTAGAATTCAATGAAAATGCATTGTTCTTTGGAAGACCAGAAGTATAAACGACATTTTTTCCCTTTTGCGTCTCGCTATGTCAGGTTGCTTTCATGGTAAGCTCCGGGAGCTATGAGAGAGATTTAATTCATTTTGAAACCAACAGTGAGTGATGACAGGCTGCTTTCAGATGTGATATCATATGCTCCCAGTTTCTTAATTTTTTTTCTTTGACTTAAAAACCGATGTTCCTAATAGCCCCACAAACTGGTGCTTAAAAAATATTAAGAGTTTAGGGTGGGGCGTTTGACTTGCTGATGCAGTTTTCTTCCCTGGCACCAATTTAGACCTCAGCTTCTCGGAGTGCTTAGCACTGGTGTTTTCACATGTACAGCGCTCCACCCACTATCAAGTTTTCCCTTTTCTCACCCTCTAGAAATTTAGAGTAAGTTTAACTTTTGAACAGTTTTTCCAGTGTTCTTTCACCTAAGTGAAAAACCACTGGGCAAAAGCATCATTTATGTAATTTACTTCAAAGTGTTCAGGGCAGCTTCTCACCTGCAGTTAGTCTGTTCTAATTTTTAAGCTAAATCACTTAAAACACTGTGACAAGAGGTTTTTAAAATTCAGGTTTTGGGTATGGGCAAGACACTTTATTCCTCCCCCCTAACACTGATGGACGTTTGAAGTTAAATGAGTGATTATGGAATTTTTAGTATCAACTCGAAGATATGTAAGAAAATACTTCTGGATTAATTTGCGAGTATTTTCTTCTAATATTTTACTTGTAATCACTTCACCCTAGTTTTCCTTGGTATTCAGCTAAGTAACCAGGGCATACACGAAGAAATCAGAACCACAGGCGTTAAAACTTTCCATCCTCACTTTGAGATGCTCCCTCGAACTGGAACCGCTGCAGAGACCATAAAAACAGACCCCCGTGTTTTCCACAAAACAGTTATGTATAACTGCAGACTCGGATTTTAATGTACTTCTTCTGGAAAAACATGAACTCACTAATGTTTTCTTTTAGGTGTGGTATATTTTTTGAATGTTCAATTAGCTTAACTGCTTTCTAACAAGACCAATAAGAGTTCCTACAAAGAGGTAGTAGATAATTACATAAAAAAAGTGACATCTGGAAGGAAACCCAAATTCATCCTGTCCCTTCATACAAGGAAGCACACAAGCAATTTAGGAATTGCTCCCTAAATATTAAGAAATAGATGAATTATGAAAGCCATCTTTAAATAGAAACCATACTCATCTGATCTTTTAGGAGGAAAACTTCAAAACCTGTTTTACATTATACCCTTTGAGAAGCTAGTTTGGTGTGTGAAGGGTTGGAATTACCATTCTGAACCTGAAGGGGAAGCACTGGTGTCTACAGGCACCAGGGAGGCGAGAAGGCTAAACCAAGATGAAGTGTGGCCACCAAGAGCCCAGGTGTGACCCATATATATATATATATATATATATACACACACACACACACACACACACACACACACACACTCCAGGCCATATGGAGGTGGTGGCGTGACTAACCAGTGGGACCTGGGTTTAGAAGGGGTAGTGGAACTCTTGTGTTTCACCTGACGGCTATCTGAGGCACACGCAGGCCGAAGTTTTCTAGGTAATCTGGTCTCTGAAGGGTCGACTTTATGACGAGGGTTTAAAAAACGTCTATCAAGGCTTTGAAGCTGGCAGGTAACTAAAGCAACAGCAACCCTGCGTCGGCCAGGCTAAGCGCCACCTGTGGGCGGCTGGTGTGGACCCTGGGCTCAGGTCCTACCTCTGACAGCTGCTCTCAGAAGCGTGTGAAGGGAACCCTGCCAAGGAGACAAGAGGTTCTAGTGAGTGATCAGAAAGCGGGAAAAGAAACCTGGTGAATACATTCATGAATAGTGAGGACTGGGAAATTTAAGGTGCAGGGAGTCCTAAAACTTAGATGTCAAGGTAAGATCTCTGAGAAGAGGTTTCACATCACTGATTTTTTTCTTTCTTTTTAACCAATTCTTCCGTGCTCAAGAAATTGGTAACAGTAATCCTTGACACGTGGCCCCCAGGATCAAAATTTTGTCAGCACTCCTTTCTTCTTCCATCTAAAAACGATATACGAGGATGTCCCTGGGCAGTCTAGTGGCTGAGCCTCCGCACTTCCAGGGTGGGGCCTGCGGGTTCCATCCCTGGTCAGGGAGGTAAGGTCCCACAGGGCCACCAAAACAAAAGCAAAACTGCGTACAACTGTACCTCCATTTCTTAGAAACAAGCATTTTGGACGCACGCTGAACTGAGCAACACTGTAGCTAAATCAGCTGAGTGATTTCCTTTATTCTCATCACTGACATCAGGGGTAATGTTGCTCCAGAATGTCAGATTCTTCTATTTTCTTCTCAATAGGGTTAAAGGCACCAATAGAAGCTAAAACTGCAACGTGCACTCTTTATTCTCATATTTACACACATATGGGTTCTGGGAAGGGACATGAACATATTTATACATGTGTGGGGTTTGGATTTACACACACGTGTGGGGTTTAGGAAGGGACATGGGACATGAGCATACCCACACACGTGTGGGCCTGGAGAGGGGCATGGGACATGAGCATATTCACACACGTGTGGGTCTGCACGAGCAGCGTTTCAGCTGCAGTCGGCTTGAGAGGATGAAGCACTTGCACTTTTTCCAGTTGGTTTATTGCACGTCATGTACAGTCATACGTGGTTCTCCATTCACATACGATTTGGAAAGACCTATTTCAACTTTTCTCTGTATATACAATTTCCACAAGTTCTAAATGTTTCATACACACCACTACAATATAAGCCATAAATGATGTATTTGGTAATCAAAATTTCTCAATAACAGCACTTTCAAAAAGATATGTATTTTTTACTCTGGGAGCTGCGCTTTGCCTGCAATGCGGGGTCTGCCATGAAGGGACAGTGACACTGTAAGCAGTGAGAAGCCCACGCTGTGCTATTCGCTGCGCCCACCGGCCACGCCTCCTGTGAACTGACGCTTCCTCCTCCTCGGCCAGCCCCTCGCAATTAGTGCAGCAGAAACACAGAAAGGAGAGTTCTACACTTGGGTGAACCAGTTTGATTCAGCATTGAGTACCAGGGAGGCATGTAATTTTGTTATGTGTCTTCATAGCAAAGGCATAGGTAAAATGTTAAGAGAAACCACAGATAAAATTACATGTGTGTACCATATGAATATTTCTAAAAGTAAAATTATCTATAAAATGAATCATTTTTCCATTTGAAATAAAACAGAAACTTTTGAAGATGTTTAAAAACTACATTTACTTAGAAACTTCATGAGTCTAAAAAGTTCTCTGGATAATTTTTGCTATTAAATAATGGATTATAATCCAGCAATACATTTCATTCTACTAAAAATCACTTGCTGGTAACCCTACAATTGCTAATTGTTACCAAGACATAACAGACATCTTATTTCAAACACACAAACCCCTCCCCCTCAAAATGGAGAAACTTTAGACTGTCATTTATAAAAGTTAGCTGGTTAAGAAGAGTCTTGATTTGGTAATGAGCAAATCAATGTAATTTAAATCACACCTACTGTCTGCTTTTGGTGTACTAAAAAACTTACAGCCCTTTATATTTATTCAGTATTTATTGAGAAACCTTAACCACCTCTTGTGTGAACATTCACATATCTTGGCTTTATGGACAGGGTGCTTTGACCGCCCCCGACCGAGGTGGGCTCTCCCACACAGAGTGTACTAGTGTGTTGGTGAATATCGACTTTCATGCTCCATTTTCCCAAAGAAAAAGATGCTTGACTGCAAGTACATAACTTTACCAACTTCTCAACTGAAAACTTAACTTCCAATTGCTTTGTCAAATACTAGTAGTATAAAACAATAAGCTGACTCTGGCATTTTATCATTCTGACAATTTGGTGATTTCAAGTTTAATACTATTATAGCCTGTATAAAAATGGGTTTTGTCATTTTTGCCTTTTAAAACTGGACTTTTCCAACATAAAAGGTGGCAATACAACGTAATTATACATAAAAGTACTCTTAACGGAAAATGAGATGAGACTGCATTCACAGGCTTCAGAAAATGTAGAATAAAATACATAGAAATTCTTCATCAACTTCAGTACATGGTACCACGATGACTTGTATACTAGCAGCTTGAAAGTTATCTTCAAAGTTTTACAAAACAATATATATTAACTGTATGGCAATGTGAACTTTTAAAGATAGTAGCATATTAAAGCTGTCTACCTAACAATAATAGATTGCCCCCTCCCCATCAGAGAAACAATATATTTGTTTGATCAAAAGAACCATCTCAATTATGATTAAATCTGATGCTCTGGCTATTCTATGTATTTCATGTATGTATATATACTATGGGGCTACGTTCTGACAGTCTGGTTAATACCATATTGGTGTGGTTATGTCTTCTGGAACAATGTGACTCATTTCAGCCCCAAATTTTAGAACTTTAAAATAAATAAAAAGCAATTTACAGAAATAAGGCATTATTTGCAAATGCAAAAATTTGTCCTGAGAATTTTTATTATCCAGGAGGACCATTTCACAGAAAAGGAAATACCAGTATCTGTGAAACATAAATGCACCTGAAGAGTTAAAAGAATCGGTAAGTAGAGGTCAGTTCACCTAGGCTGCAGCTAAGAAAAGCATGAAGGTAAGTTAACAAATCTCTCTAACTCCCATGCAAACCACGATATATACACTACTTTTCAAATGCACTGTTCCTCCCCCTCAGACTTCTTGTACTGAAGTATTCTGACTGTACTGTGGAACAGGGCGAGAGAGAAAGCTCAGCGATGCTGTCTGGCCTCGTGCTGAGGGGCCTGCGTCTGTGGTCGTCATGAATGGCGACGCCGGGCTGGCCTGAGACACGGAGCCACTCTACCTTTGGCTTTCCTTAACGGGAGCAGCTAGCCAAAACAGTTCATAACTGTATACTGGAAAAATGTCCAATTAAAACACCAATTTGAAGAAAGGTAAAACGTCACCAGATGCTTTGCTTTATAATGTGACCATTAGATTATCTACTTATAGAAATTTAAAAAATGGTTCAACAAAGAATCAAACTGGTTTCTTGGGTATATCATTACGATAAATCTCTTTACTCTTTACGCTGTGAGCAGACAGTGATTATTTTGGAGAAGGAAAAATAAGAAAGTGTGGAATTAGTAATGCAGAAGTTGAAAGGCAGGTGGCAAGACTAGAAGAACGCCTCAAACCAACACTACTTTGTTCCCGTCTCTCCTGGCACCTCCCCCCAAGGTAAAGGCCAGAATAACCAAAGCCGCTGTACAGCATGTGCGGAACTGTCAGCTGACAAAC
Organism: Bubalus kerabau; assembly: GCF_029407905.1. NCBI lineage: Eukaryota > Metazoa > Chordata > Mammalia > Artiodactyla > Bovidae > Bubalus > Bubalus kerabau. Next base: position 107,213,526 of record NC_073632.1, on the reverse strand, counting down.
AACATACAAACACGTCACGCTATGTTATCTGTGGTCACTTCCTTCAGGGTTAGTCCAGTAATTCAAGACTTTACATTCTTTTGTCTTTATTTGTTTACTTTAATTAAACATGTAAAGGTTAATAAACAGACATAGTCCAGAGTTAGTAGGTTGATATTATAACATTTATTAAAATAATGCTATGGGTTAATAGAAACAGCAAAGAACCAAAGAATTAAAATGCAAGCTATGTAAAATCCCAACTAAAACCCAAAAGTGTCTAATGTATTCATTCATTAGCTAACTAAAAGCCCAAGAAAGACAAGACACCCAATATAATAAAGTACTGCAAAACAATTGGCAATTTTCAGTTATCAAAATTGTGGATTTTGCATTTTGTATCCTTTTCTCAATCAAGAAAAAAATTCTTTTTGAATGTTATATAACATACATATAAAACAAGATAGAAAAATACATTATAAACTTGTAACAATGGCTGTAAATACATTATCTTACATGTTTCTCATAGGCAATAGGTTGGTTATGGTACATACATAGCATGAAACTACTGAGATAATAAAGAATAGACAAAAATACATGTCAGCTGTACGGTAACATACAAGCGACACTCCCATCTACCCGCGCTAAAAAATTACATAATACTGTCAGAAAAAAAAAGTCTTAAAAACTACATATTTTAATAAGAAAGAAATTCAATAAAGAATGATAATACTGAGAACCAAGGCATTCAGAGATTTCAAAAGTCATGCTTTTTTTCAGTTGATCCAAAATTTTATCAACTAAGTTTTCAAACGTTTGTTCAGAGCCAACATTACTCATAAATGTCACGCATTTATTTCATACATTTACTTTCTTCCCCATAAAAGACCTTTGATAAACATCTAAAATGTCCAGGTATAACACAGTTGAGATGAAACTGGATCAAATACTGGTATCGTTTTTAAACTATCACCTCAAGTGTTTGAGTGTCGCAAATTTATTCAACCAACCAAACAAAATAAAAATCAAAATGGCACAGCACATATGGTAAATAAATCAGAACAACTGTATGTGTAACAGAAAGACAAAGCAGTGGCACACTAAACCAAAGCTAGCTGAATACAAAACAATGAATGTCTATTGCATAGTAAATAAACTGAAAACGGTTTCCAAGTGAGACAAGATGATGGAGGTCACCGCGAAGGTGCTTACTGAGCTTACTGCTGACCTTTGACTGTGAAGCTGTGAAGGTATGTAGAGGGCAGGAGTTGATGAGCTGGGGACCTACGGCCACTCGGCATTTGCCACATCTGGTACTGGGCATTTAATGATCACTTACAGATCATTTAGATCTGCAGGCTAGAGTTCAGATGTAGAGCTTTGTGCACAAAGCACTTCAGCTACAAAACTGACTGAACGTCCGGAGAAGCTGCAAGTTCATATTCACATGTAGTTGAGTGTAATGTGCACAACGATGCTAGTTTCTCACATTCCTTTAAAGTTAAACTGGGGCTGGGGGCGTGTGTGTGTTTGTGTGCACACGCGTGTGCAGGTGGGTGGGTGGGATTCTGTGTGTGTGGTGGCAGCTTAGGCCACTAAAACCAGCAGAGATGGATTACACAAGTGATCTGGTTTGGAAGAAATGAGTCTGATTTAAATTTGGGTCATTTAGAATCACTGTTATCCAGAATGAAAATCACAGGTTCATTTTTGTGAAAAAGACAGCTGTGTATACTATTACCACCAATTAATAAAGAAAAATCCAACAACACGCCCACCAAATAAAGTTCTAATTTTGTCTATGAAATAAATGGTGTTCTGATCACACGTAATTTTTATTTCAGAATCCTCTGGGCTAACATTAAGTATACCAATTACCAAAAGCACTCAATTATTATTTTAAAAGGATGCTTTTAAACTTACTTGTTAGGAATCAGAAAAGTTATCAAATTTTTTCACAGTATCAGATTTGGCAAATTGATATCAAGGTAATGTGGCAAAAAATCATTTAATTCAAACCATCAACTCATGTGTCTCCCCTCACATCTTCTTTCACATACTGGGCGACTGAGTGACAGGCATTGACTTGTATTCTGAGGGAGGAGCTGATCTTACAAGACACTTGACTAAATGACCATGAAGGAAAATAAGGCACTTTCTTTTCTTTAGACTTATTCCAATACTTAAAAAATAAAAAAGAAAGACAAAAAGGCTCTTTTGGTCTTTTGTTTCTTGACAACCACCAGAAAAAATCATTTAATGAAATAAAGGGTTTCTTTGTTCTTTTTCTTTTTTTTATAACACTTGAAAGTATAAAATGCTACATTTCCAAAAATATATATATTTTTTCTGCACCAGCACCCTTGTATAGTAAAAGTATCTACTTTTTTTGTTCATTTGTTTCAATGCACTACACTTTATCTACAATTTCATTACATGTATACAGCAAATAGGCAAGCATGGCTTTTACATCCTTAATGATTTTTTTCTATACAGGGAGGTTTAAAAAAAATATTTGAACAGTTTGCCCAGTAATGTGACACATAATGCATGTACCTTGTTCTCATATATTTTTTAAAGGAGGTGTAAAATAAAGGTTCAGTAATTTTAACTCAGATATTTATCTTTTTAAAAATAGTGTTGCAGTTTTGTTCTTTGCATTACTTTCCAAAATTCCTTGTTAAGTTTTTCTCTCATGGCGCACTTCTAATACTTCAAATTTTGGCAGGCAATATAAAAAAGGCTGCAACTTCTGCCCTTTGAGGGCACTGTAGTGACTAAACAGCATATCAAATTTTGAATACTTTTTGAAATCGCTTCACCAATGACATCCCTGACCAAAGGTTCATGCATGATGCATCAGCACACAGTACATTCAGAGAGCTTTGACTCGCTATGAAGAGAGGTTCCTAGAAGTCTCTCACAGTAACTGCCTCTGTCACTGAGTAGTTAAGGGCCATCTGTCTCCCCTCCTGAAGTGAGGCCTTCTTACCGTTCGCTTAGGGTGGGACATTAAAAGATGATCAGTGCTGTGGGATGAATTGGGCCTTATTGCTTTACTACTATTCAGTGCAGGTTCTAGAACCACTTTCACCCAAACAGAAAAAGAAAAAACAAAACAAACAAAAGCTGAGTTGGAGGACAACGATTTCTTTGTCTTTTGTTTGGTTAGATGGTAAGACGAACGGACAAGTGCCTCAGCTCGCTGCACTGACGACAGGCAAGCAAAGGCGATTACCAGTTAACTGATCAGCAGGCAGGCATGGTCAGGTCATCATTGGGTGAAGAGTTCAGAGGTCAGAAGGTCATAGGTTAGTTGCCGGTGGCGGCTGGGTGGTTAGAAACAAAAAACAAAAAAAAAAAAAAAAAGAAAAGAAAAGATAGAGAAGAGATTAGTTTCAGCTAGTGACGGCTTAATGACAACATGAAAAACTAATCACAACTAATAAAAAAAAAAGCATGTTTAATTCTGACAAACTGATTGACACCATCTACAGAATACAATAAAAATCATGACAATTCCATATCATGATTTGAACAAATGAAGGAGAGCCCACTCCCACAAAAAAAAAAACAAAAACTGTTAACAGGAAAAATAGAAATAAAATACAACTAACAACTAATAGTTAGTAGCAGTCAATGAAGGAAACTGGAAAACAACATCAATGAATAGGTTTGGTATACAGAATTCTGAAACAGTCAGTGCAGCTATCAGTATCTGACTGCTATTAAGCATTAGTATTCTCTCAGATGCAAGCATTAAAGCAACTATTAATGATGGATGTGATTATTAATAATCAATGATTAACAGAAATGAATCTAAAGAAATTTAAATTTCTATGAATAATCTGGTTCAACATAAACTCTGGGCCAAACAAAGTTTCTTTTGTTCAATAAATGTTTATTGCTTTTTCAATTATTCTATTTACAACAACATGGAATTTCTTGGCCTCATGATACAAAGCAACACTAAACTGTAGTCTAGCAGTGTGGGCAACATCATGGGAACCAGAAAAGGGCCAGGCCTTCTGTGCCGGCCAACACTTTCCAGCTGGAAATACTATTTTACACATATAGAACACTTATAAAATGCACTTGCATGTAAACACTGTAAAATCCTGCCATTTAAAATTCTATACTCAAAAAGCTCTAAGTACATCAAAAAATAGAAGAAATTTCTAATTGATACCAATAAGGCATTTTAAAACTACAAACAGCTTTCTTTATTCAATTTCAAAGCTAATACTCTGCAAATACAATAAAATCTGACATTTCATATACATTCCTGCTTTATATTTTATATTTTAAAAGAAGCCACCTGTAAATACTATTTTCTTTTGCAAAATAACAAACAGAACAAAAAAATTAAAAAAAAAAAAATTACAGTAAAACATAAAGTAGTTCTCAAGTGGAAAGTTATCGTTCCCAATGTCCTTGAGTTACTCCTTCCTTAACCAACCTCTGTCACATTCCGCTTCACCAAACTTGGTCCACTTAACAGTAGTATGATTTTTAAGACTCATTCAACAGCTTTAATTATTTCTACTATATTCTGAGGTTTGAGAGAATTTTCTGTACTGTTGCCACTGTGACTAAGGCAGAGGAGATGTGAATGAAAAGATATTCAGTGCAAAGGCAGATTCTGTGCCACTTGATAAATCAAAACCTAGTAGGTGTAATGTTCACAGAGTCTGAACGAGCTATATAATGGACTGGTTTACCTTCATATAAAAAAAATGCTTTCTAAAAGTCTATCACATAGGACAGCTTATAAATACTACAAAAATACTGTATCTTCAATGTGACCAAATCTTCCCTGAATTTTTTGAAAAAATTGGAATTTTATTTAATTAAAATAAAAACTGCTACTCCAAAGTTAAAGAAGAAAATAAATATTTCACATGATGTAGTCATACCACTTCATAGGTACTCCAGAAATACAGAATCTTAAAGCATTTTTTAAATTACTTAAAATTTTGATTAAAATTGTATTAAGCTTTTTATACAAATTATGTAAATGATGGTTTTTGTAAAATCATTATTTAGAAACATTCTGATTATGCCTTTTTGAGTGTGGAATATATAAACAAGCAAACTACTGTTTCTATATATACCAGTAAACCTAGAATATGTCCTCTGCCGAGTCCTGGCCTGCAGTACACACAGGTGTGTCAACCGTGCAAAATCACTGACGGTTCATTACAACTAAAAAGTCAGTTGGTCTTTTATAGGCTTCATATTCAGTTTCAAAATACGTGTACGGGGGGTTATTTTTAGTGAAGAACTAGATGTCTGTCAACCATGCAGTACTCTAAATGCTCATAAAGAATTACATGGTTATATGTCTAAGGGCTGAGTTTCCTTGCATAAATGAATACTTATAATCTTCCCTTCAAAAGATTAAAAAATAATCATTTAAAAAACCTCAAAAAATAGAGAAAACAGTAGTATCATAAAATAATTTAAGTGAAGGACTTCAGACCTCTCCCTTAGACCCAGTGAGTGCATACAGTGATAGTAACAGCAGTATACAAGTATCTGTTATTTAAAAAAAGGAAAAGAAAAAAAGAGAATTTCGGTTTGCTGACATTGCATTTTGAATAAAAACAGTGACAGGACTAATGAAAACACATGAACTACCAAAGAGCTTCTCATGGAATGTGCTGTCAATTTCAAATACAGTATAATCTTTCTAATATTTTCAACTGTCTCAAGGCACTGGAGTGTTGAGTAGACCAATAATGTGTTAAAATAAAATTATGAGAAATCTCTTTAAAAGGGCATGCAGGGAAAGGTTAACAGAAGAAAAAACTACTTTAAAATAGTCTTTAAAACTGTTTTAGACATTAACAATGTGAAAAACTTCCAGTTCTTTGTGGAATTATTCAATTTCCTTAAATTGAAAAGTTACTTAAAAGATTTTTTAAATTTCCTCCTTCACTAAGAGACTTTCTGACACAAAAAGGGTCATTTATTTCCTTGTGGTGCATGATGTACTTACATTTATATTATCTTCATAGATAACCGCTGACCTTGGGGGGATCTGTTTATTCAATAATCTCTGTGAGTAATATATGTATTAGTTAAAAGTCTTAAAACTCTTTAATTATGTATGATGCTAAATAAATATCATCAATGTCTTTGGAAAGGTATTTTATTTTGATGTGGACAACATTTGCGTCCATCAGTATTTAAGATAACTATGTGAAACTGACAGGATAGGTCTTTCTCAAGTTCATAGAAAATGTAGGATTGGGGTGTAAATACATCACTTTCCACCACTAGTATTAGAGACCTTCATCAAATTAATTAGTAGGTAAAGATGTGCTATAACAGAAGTCTGCAAAAAAAAAATCCTTTTTAAAATCTTGGTTTGGATTGCTACCTTGTAATGACAAACTCAGAAAACAATGTCAATAAACCAAAATCATCACTCCTCAATAAACATAAATAATTTTATAGAAGGGTCCAAGGGCATATATAGGACACAAATTATACATGTGGAAAAGGAGAAAAATGAAGACTTATTTTCCAGTCATGGGTTAGTCAAAAAAGGACTTTCAAACAGCTGGATTCATGTCACCACAAATGTTTACCTTCAGCTAATACATTTTAGCAGCAAATGACAAAAATCAAAGGATCCGATTTGGGACAAGAATGTAAGAATAAAAGGGAAATGATTTTCTCATTTATTAAAAAATCCTACTTCATCAAAGTCATCTTCACAGGCCCTTGCTGATTTCAGCTAAGGACCTGATATGTATATCCTTGTGTGTATACAGTGGGGTTCAAGTATCTTATTAAAAAGGAAAATGGAAACTAAATCTTCAGTTTTCTCCAAGAGGACACAGGAGGAACATATTCCTTTACTTCTCTCATTAAAGCACCATCTGCTTAGTTCTTTTTGCAAAACCAACCCAAAATTTCAGAACAACTAAAAGGTAAATTTGGGCAAAAAATATTCCTGAAAAATAAGGCAATATCAAAATTTAATAGCTCCCCAGATGGACTAATTTACATTTTAGTAGAAATAAATCATTGTACATACTAAAATAGAATTTAATAAATTAAAATATGAAGGGAGGAAAAGAAAACATCCAAAAAACCCAACCCTTAAATCTTTCAATTATTATGAATTAATTTAGAAAAGGAAAAGAAACGATGGCAGGCAAGCAGTGATGTTTTTCCCATCAGGTGTGGTGTCGCAAACTTTATGAACACCCAACGCATTTCTCATAAACAAGAACTGCAGAACTAAACTAACCTCGGTCTGCGGTCACAATCCTTTGGTAAGGATGGACACGCATATCGTGCCTTCGAACTTTAGTAGCCACCGCACCTAGTTAAATTGCAATTACCAAGACAAAGTTAGAAAACATTCACAAGGGAAAAGAAAACAAACATTAACAGCAGGTTTATCATAATGGATTTCAAATGTTCATTTACTACAAAAGTTTTGTTTTAGGAAACACGTTAAGGCACAGTAGTCTTAAACTTAACCATTATATGTTGCGTATATATGCATCTATTAATATTGCATTCATTTCATTCATCTTGGCCTTAACCTATTTTATCCATTCATTTATAATCCCAAGTTACAGATTTCATGAACTCTATTAGATCCAAACATAGTTAGGCTTTACTAGTCACATATTCACTGAAGTGCCTTTCTTGCAGCAGGACTACTTAAATAATGCCATGTTTAATACTGACAATTATTTGCTAACCTTAAGACCACACTTCCAGAGTCTATCACTTAAGAAGGTTTAAATGCAATTCTTAAAGCCTACAGATCGTGGTTCTAAACTTCGAGTCAATAAGTATGAACTGCAATGAATTAGGTGATTAGTAAAGCAAACAGTACAGTACACTTAGCAGTCAGCACACTACTACACACTCCTTTATAAATTACCGTTACTTTGTAAGATTACAGACTAAACCAATTAATAACATACTTTTATTTTCTATCAGTGTGCAAAAAGTGCAAGTAAGTCACTGACTGCTAGGCTAAGCTTCCCTCCCACCCCCCTGGAGGCTGCTGAGACTAAGCATTTGTTAAATTCAGATCTGATGAGGGTTCAGTTAAGACCGTTCTTGAATTCTTAGCCTTTCGTTGGGAAAGCCATACCTAAAGATAAAAGGAAGGGAATTAAAAATTAGTCATCAATGAAGATTTGAGGCTAATACCAATCTCCTCACTACCACCAACACACATGTCTGCATCTGTTTTGAAGGGCACTGCTTATTTTAAAATACTCATGTGAGACTTGATATATAGCATGCATGTTATCTGTGTGCAAGTTGATTATAACATAGCAACTTGAAATTCATTTTCTCAGTTCTCCAAGTGGTCAATATCATGTTTCACTGCTTAGGTGGCAAAGTGAGAAATAAAACTGATAATGGAATCTTGTCATTTAGTGCTCATTATTATTCACCTTATGCATGTCAATTAGGTATCTGTGTATTTTACTTTCAATTTTGTCAGTCTAATAATTAAGTATTATAAATAAAAATTTTCCAACACAACAAAAGCACATTGCTTTAAAACAGGAAATTTTACTGCAGTGCCTCTTGCTGTTTCTAAGCAGTAAACTGGTCCATCACCCCTTTTTCATTTTGGAAAAACTAATCTTATATAAGTGTAATTCGCTGAGGCAAAATCAGTGAGATCTTGCATTGAGAGTGCTGGAACAGCAGCTGGTGGCTCAGAGTGCCAGCCCTGCGGGAAGCAACAGTCAAACTCCTCGAATAGACGCTGTGCGTGCAGCAGAGAGGAGCTCTGGGGAAAGGAGCAGCATGGGGCCACAGGACAGAGCGTTAACAGAAAGGAAAACGTAAACAGGTTACAGGTTACATGTTATTTTAAAAAATGCTTCAAGAAATGTGCAACAGAAACAAGCCTCTCAGAAACAGTTCTATTGTATGATTCTGACCTATAATACTTTTTACAATGATTTAGAGATAAACGGAAAACATGTACAATAAAATGTATTTGCTCATGAAACAAAACGCACCTGAGTGCATGCACACACACAGATAACATACAGAGCACTGTGGCTTTTTTAATTGAACAATGAATTTTCAAGTTTCCATCTTAGTGTCCAGGTTCATTAAAAACTTTCAAATTTTTATAAATCAATATTAATTCTGGGGGAAAAAATAACTTTAAAAGATCAAAGTCCTAAAAGTCAACAGCATGCACACAGCACCAAAGTCATGTACAATTCAAGAAAAAAGAACTCAAATTCTGTCTGGTAAAACAAAGGGGCAGCGCAGAAACAGTGTGTCCACATTGACTGGTCGTGTTAGAACAGCTGCTGCTCTAGTCCTTCATCCAGCAGTCAATGGGCTGAAATATCAGGCATGACTGGCATTTCAATCCACTCTATAAAAAAAAGGCGTCAGTAATGTCTTTTTCAAGCACACCACTTTTTGTTTACTTTTTGTTTCTTAATTTTTGCCTCAATTGTGATTCTAATTCAGTGAGACAGTATTACTTATCAATTCCATACTGTACTACTGAAACTAAGAACGTCTCTTATCTTTACTATTAACTAGGACTTCAAAAGAAAAAAACTGAAGAAACCTGAAGAATGCAACCATTTATCTGGTCCCTTTCATATTTTAAGTGACCACAAATATCAGAGAACACACATCAGGTTTAAAATGTCTCAAAAGACTTTCACACAAAAATTGAAAATGTAGCAGACAAATCAATTTCCGACACAAAAGCAATCTAAAAACTCTGGGTGGTGGAGCTGATGAAGGGATAGGCCTCTGGGTGGGATCTAACACTCAGAACGACCTCGGTGATGTCAAACATGAAAAGCATTTTCTGTTTAAAACGTTCATTGCAAATTTACCCAACCAAAGTGACCATCAGTCACCAAAGTACATCTGAATAAATTTCAGGTACAATTATTTAAAGGGGGAACCCTTATAAGAGGCTGAAATAATTTTTAGTCTTTCCAGTGGAAGCTTGTCTTGCCTCTCTAAAATGGATGTATCATTTCAAAGTCTGGGGTAGCAAAAGTGATGAAGAAAAATGCTGTTAACCATACAGGGAGAACAACTTACCTAATACACCACTAGGTTCAATAGGATACTCAAGGATTGATGTAGCTGGTGCCAATGTGTAGGGGTATTCGTAGGGTGTGTAGATTAACCCAGCCTCGGGCCCTGGAGGAACTATTGCAGCAGTAGGGTGAGGAGTTCCGTTTGGCATGACAGCGGTCTGTATCTGTCTGATCAAAGGCATTATGGTAGGGCCAGCCGGCGTCGGAGTGCGCAGGGCAGCTGGTGGGAGCACGGGCGCAGGCCCAGTGATAATCCTCGGAGCAGCCTGGGCCGTCGCTGCAAGAGAAAAGGCAAGGGCTGCTACAGTAAGCAAAGAAATTTAGAAGGAAGTACAGAGACAGCAGTGTAAAACATGGAAAATGAGAGGGAAGGAGGAAAAGGAAAAAGCAGAAAAGAAGAAAAATAAAAGGAAATCATTAGTACATGCGCTGATCACACAAAAATGCCAAAGCACACCAATCAAATGCAAAACAGCTTCCCCTTTCCCAAAGTGATTAAGAATAAATGTGAAAAATTTAAAAAGCCACGGGGGGGGGGGAGGGGCGGGGATGAGACCATTAAAATAGGTTATATTTATTTACTTCATGTATTTGGTATGTCTATATTTTTAAGATCTCATGAGACTAAAGGTACATGCAGAAGCACAAGAAAACACTTGCATTAAAAGATGTTAAAAACACTGTAATTGGAGTCCACAGAAATAACAGTTTTAGTGTATTTCTAAAGAGTAGCTTCAGTTTCAAATGAAGGAAACAGTAATTTTCATTCTATTAACTTAGCCAAAATAACCAATAGTTATTAATTTCCTGCACTTGTAGTGATTAACTTCTTCATAGAAAATATAAAAAAAGTCACATTCCTCAACACATGACTATTAATGATATACTCATTTTCATGAGTAAATTAAAGCCAACCATTTATAAAAAGTAATCACTCTAAACACACTAGGGTGTCTATATTTTGGAAAGCTGGCTATGTCTTTAAAATTCTATACCTGTAATTTAAATGATATTATGTTCATATGAATGATGAATAAAACTTAGATGGTCTCAAAATATAAATTTCGCATTATTTCATTTTAAATATAAAAAAGCAATCCTCTTACAGTTTACAAAAGCATGCACAATACATTAAGGGGAAAACAGGATTAAAAATAGTATCATCTACTGCTCTCTGTGAACTCATGTATGAAATCAATAGAGAAAAAAAATACTGGAGGAAAACCATGCAAGCAAGGTGAAAGAACAGAATTCAACAGAAGAATCACTGCATTCATATATATTCCAAATTAGCTTTTAGTTTTTAGAAAAAACTTCTCCTTTGCATAAATGTAACAAAATAAACTAGAAGTCTTAAATCTGTAGTTAACAAAACTTTTTTTGAAACTCTTGAATTCAGAAGCTGAAATTTCAACAAAAGAATAAAAGAAAAAGCTTATAAACTCAAAACTTAGGCATGCTGGTGTAAAATAAAATCAAGAGTGCCCTCATTCTTGAAAACAGTACAAAAATGGAACAGTGAGCCCCATATCAAGTGACAATTGTTTCAACTCTTCACTTTAACTGTTTGTACATTGTGCTGCCAAAAGGAGAGGGGTCTGCGGACAAAACAGCTGAGACAGCTGTACGCTCTGGTCTTACGTGATTTAATGTTGGCATCTCTGTAGGTGCCGTTGAGAATCGCAAGCTCCATCAGCTGCATCTTCTTCAGGCTGTCTTCTCCCTCTGCCTATACGTGGAGAAGACAAGAGCACTAAGCACCTGGAACAGTCTGTACACATTACAGCCCTATCGGTGCAAAAACCTTAGAACAGGTGTCACGTCACTACAGCCACTGGTTTCAACCGGGGAAAAAAGATCCAGGAAACAAAAGGTGAGTGGGTGAGTGAGTGAGTGAGTGAGTGCTCAGTCACTCAGTCATGTTCAACTCTTTGTGACCCCATGGACTGTAGCCCACCAGGCTCCCCTGTCCATGGGATCCTCCAGGCAAGAACGCTGGAGTGGGCTGCCATTTCCTTCTCCAGAGGAAACAAAAGGTGCTACATGCTAAAGCCCATTCAGTAATGGGATATTAACACACAAGATGCTCTCAACTGCCACCAGCTCCATTTCTATTTGGACACTTCTTACGTAAGGCTTCCCTGGTGGCTCAAGAGGTTAAAGCATCTGCCTGCAATGCGGGAGACCTGGGTTCGATCCCTGGGTCAGACAGATCCCCTGGAGAAGGAAATGGCAACCCACTCCAGTATTCTTGCCTGGAGAATCCCATGGACGGAGGAGCCTGGTAGGCTAGAGTCCATGGGGTCACAAAGAGTCGGACGTGACTGAGTGATTTCACTATGTAAGCTACACTGATGTATTAACAATCACTTAAAAAGCTTTACTTTTAAATGGAATCAATGAAAATGTTAGGTAAATTAAATATAGTATAGTCTCTACAGTATCTACCATTTTAAAGAGTCTAAATTTTCATTAAAAGACAAAAAACAAAAATAAACTGGGATTTTAAACATGTAAGATTCAACTGTGGTATTCAGGTAAGGAAATTTTAATTCTCCAAAAAAGGAAAATTTAACAAAATCATAAACATAAGAATTTCTAAAAATCTGGTCTACATTCTGGTTTCTTATCCCAAAATCCCTTTCTCCCCTCAATTAGGAAATGCTATCAATTCTAAAGCAAATCAGTCTTTAAGATCATCTGATACACTATCCAAGCCATGTAAAACTTCACAGCGAAAAGCAGCACTACTAATATTAATAAGTATACACCAGGCAAAAACCAGGGATGTCTCTGACATCAAACTGTTAGGCCATTTCCTTAACCTTGGACTTGCCCCACCCTCCTTATTTACTTATTTACTTATTCACTCTTGCTCTTGGCATTATTGGTTTATTACCAAAACTACTATAATGTGTTAAGAGTATCTGTTCTCCAATCAATCTATGCCTAATGGCCAGTTAACTGCACAAATCACAACTTCCATCTTAATGTTTCTTGATAGGCTCATGTCTTAAAACCCTTGTAGTCTCTTACTAGCTAAAAAAAATAATAATAATACATTTAAGCTACTTTTGGTCTGATCCCAAAAATCTTCTCAAGTTAAATCAATGAATCTCCTACTATCTGTTATCTTATGGCATAAATCAAACCAAATCACTTCCTGTTACTCATCTCTGTGCCTCCTCCTATTGCCTCCATCTTGACTGCTTCTCTGCACTCCACGCTACCCCTCATCCCTCTTCTCAAATCCTACTTTATCCTTGCAGACTTCAATCTAAATGCTACCTTCTTAGAGGGTCATCCCTAGAGCATATGTTTCTGCTTTGAGTTAAAGTTTGTTGTATACCACAACTACCAAGAAACGAGCAAGCTACCTGAGTGCAAAGCCTAGTTCCCATTTATCACTGCCTATCATCCTGATCCACCTCATCTCCCCAAGTCATTTGCTAGGAGTTATTTTTAAATGATCACTATGAGATATCTTTAACTTTATTTAGAAATCTCAAATGTTTAAATCCTACAGAGTGAACTTAAGCCACAGAAAAATGAGGTTCACCCATGAAGAAGTGGTAGAAACAGAATTATGTGCTGCTCACATATTTTACACATTATACTCCCAGGCCTTAACATTTTAAAATGAAAGAAACCCAATGATACGTTTTTCTGATGTAACATTGGTCCTTCTTGAGTCAAGAAAGGAGCAGGTAACAAGCTTCTCAGCCCTTTCCTATTATACAAAACTCTGTCCCTGGCACTGTAACAGCAAATAGGGTACCATAATTTGTAACAAAAAGAACTGTTAAGGGGACTTTTAACAAACTACAAAAAAAGTTTCTTTAGATAAGTGAAAACAGCATGAACAACTTTTAGTGTGCCACTGATGACTTTTCAGAAACCTACTTGCAGTTATAGAAAGTGAAGAAGATACTTGCACTCTGTGGAACTACTCTTCCTGATTCCTGTGAAGGTGAGCAGATAAATTAAAAAAAAGTAGTAATATGATTTACTTGAAAGATACAACAATTACTTGCTAAAGAAAAATAGTAAGCATTATCACTGGAGGAGAAGAATTAGAAATATACTATGATAAAACTCCTTTAACTTGTCCACTGAAAGCTAACAATACTGAAAATTAAAACTTAAGTTGTTTCCAATTTAAACCTAATTAAAAGACACTCGCTCCTTGGAAGAAAAGCTATGATAAATCTAGACAGTGTATTCAAAAGCAGAGACCTCACTTTGCCAACAAAGGTCTATACAGCCAAAGCTATGATTTTTCCAGTAGGCATGTACAGATATGAGAGTTGAACCATAAAGAAGAGTGAGTGTCAAAGAATTGATGCTTCAAACTGGTGCTGGAGAAGACTGTTGAGAGTCCCCCGGACAGCAAGGAGACCAAACCAGTCCATCCTAACGGAAGTAAACCTTGAATATTCAATGGAAGGAGTGATGCTGAAGCTGAAGCTCCAATACTTTAGACCCTGATGTGAAGAGCCAACTCACTGGAAAAGACCCTGCTGCTGGGAAAGATTGAGGGCAGGAGGAGAAGGGGGTGACAGAGGATGAGATGGTTGGAGGGACATGACTCAATGGACATGATTATGAGCAAGCTCCAGGAGTTGGTGATGGACAGGGAAGCCTGGTATGGGGTCGCAGAGTGGGACATAACTGACTGACTGAACAACAGCAACAGAATACTAAAAGAAGTATATAAACTATACCTTATTTAAATAGAAAGAAAGACAGTAAGTATACCTTCAGTCATCTTCCATAGTGAAAAAGTGCTACATATTTGAAAATGTCTGAAAATTAAGCAGAAATAAAGATGAAAGAAATGAAGAGTCACAATGCCTCACACACAGTGCTGTACAAAGAAGAGGTGCTTGAACACATGTTTTCACTGAACAGTTTCTTTTGGGTAACAGTATAACCATACTCATTAGCTGGTGATGCAGTGTCAAACTTGGGAGAAAGACAAAGAAAAAGATGATGGAAGAAATACATGTGTGCATGTGTAGGGCACGTGTATACAGGTGTGTGCATGCACATTCGCACGGTGTAGGAAACAAGAAAATCCCACCTAGGGACGTCAGCAGAGGAGAGGAAGAACCCGTGCAGCCCCGTGTGCACTGGGTGGTGTCAGTGACGTGCGCCCTGGTGACAGTCACCGGAGGCCGCTGACACAAGGGACAAATCACGGTATACACTGCGTCGCGTGGCGTGGGGCAGGCCACCCCGACGTCTCCTGGCAGAACAGCCCAGAATCAGCCTCTCTTGCATCCTCAGCACTCCCACCCACTCTGCACTCACAGAACATGATGCTCTGTGTCTCAAGACACACTGGATATTTGAGTACTCTAGTTTTGGGGGTACTGTGAATAAAGCTGCTATGAAAATTCTTGTACAAGGCTTTTTTGGGTAAACTTCAGTTTTCAATTCTCTTGGATAATTACCTAGAAGTGGAATTGCTGGGTCATGGGGTAAATGTATTTTGCATGGAAGACATTATATAAAGATTACTTGAACTCAGTGGGATAACAACAGACTATAAACATACTTCTCTGAACTTTTTGGGTTCTGCAATTAAGGATGACAAATTATGGGTCTATACAAATATATATAACTTCTGCATATATTACTTAACATACAGCTATGTTATCAGCTATATATAACAGCTATGTTAAAGTGCTAGAAATAGTTCATGGTTAGTATTAGATCAGAGTAACATTTTAAAGTAGAACAATTTATACACTGTTCTACCTTATTAGAATTAGATATTAAATCCTCATCATCTAAGCATTTACGTTTCATAACAGATCTATGGCACTGGTACTTCATTATCCCCAAAGCTCAGAAAGGTTAGGTAGCTTACCAAATGTCACAATGCCAAACTGGCTTTCAACCAGAGTACCTGATCCAAAGTCCTCATTATACCTTCTGCAATGTAATTTATGGTGACTTCAAGTGGAAGTATCTTTTGAATTCATGAAAGAATTCACATAAGAAAAATGAACGTAATGTAATTAATTACAACAGAGAGCTAAAACAAATATGTGAATATTTCCAACTAACTGAAATGTCAACTAGCCCAATAATTTGAACTACTGCCTGTAATAAAAGCCCGAACTTTCTAGCTTAGCATTCAAGGCGCTGAGTAACTTCTAAAGGCAGGCCTTTCTGCAAATGTTTTGCACTAGTAGAAATCGTCTGTCCACTGTCTCCTGGAATATACTTCGAGCTTTTCCGCCTCTAAGCGAGAGGAGGCCTGGTCCAGAAGCATGCTGCGTGCCTCTTCTTGCAGCCCAGGCAGATCACTGGCCTCTCCAGAGTTCAACCTTTCCTAAACATTTCTAAATTCATGCTACTCCTTTTGGGATAATCAATCACATACAGCCATGAGGAAGAAGGTATCTCTTCTGTTTTTTCATTTTTTTTTTTTTTTTTAGGAAATCTCATGACTTGTAGCTATGAATCAACGAACAGCCAATAAACCAGTCTTCTTTTAGCCTGCAATGCCTCACAAATATGAACCTTCTCAATACATTTTTAAAAATTGATTCTTTTCTATAAATTTGAAATAATGAGTAGAAAAGGTTTTCCAAGCATTAAATAAAAAGTACGTAACTTAATTCACTAGGAGAACAGGGCTGAACAAGTAATAAAGAGAACGAGTGACAAAGTTTATAAAGAATTAATACCAATCATTACCTGCATCTGTTTCTGTCAGCTAAAAAGTCTGACAAAGAACCTGACTAACTTAAATTTAAACAGAGGGCTTTACACAGGGCAGTGACGTACAGGGCCTGAAAGGCTTGCTTTGGTATTTTGTGAATGGACGGTTTGGGGCTCAAGTATGATTAGAGACCCAGCCATCAGCTTTAACCCAGTCCAGGGGACAGAAGAACTGGGCGGTGGGCGGGGCTGGGGGCAGGTACCAACCCTGACAGAGAAGTGAGTTAAAGCGACAGGACTCGATGACTGACTGGACAGAGTGGAGGGAAAAGGCAACGTTAAAGAATGACATTCAGGTTTAAAGGCTAAGGGATATGGGATCAAAAGTTCTGTTTGGAAATATGAAGCTTGAAATGCTTAAACACCCCAGTGGAGATGCCAAGGAGATGGCTAATACAAATCTGAGGTCTACTTCCTAACTTAGCATATAAAGAGCTAGCAGAAAAATTACCTCCCACTCCATTTTCACAGTATTTTTCTTCAATTTCAAGCTGACCTGCTATACGCTTCCAAAGGCTGGGTTTAGGACTCTACATAGTTCTGTCTTCCAGGCCAGCTGGTGAGTTAGGTGCCCACAAATGAGACTCATCAAGCGGCATCAAAGGGAGACCCAAGTGCTGGCTGAGGGTGGAAGGGGCGCCCCTCCTGTGCCAGCTGCTCTCGGCCCTGCACCTTCTCAGGGCAGCTCCGCCCAGGCTCCTGAGTTCTTCCCCAGCACTTCTAGAACCAGCCTCACAGAGCAGCCCCACCCCTCAGGCACAACCAGTGTACACACTCTTGTGAGCTGCTGAGCTTCTGTGTCAGCCAAGGGGCAGCTCTGTCAGAGATCCTGCCTCTGCACAGAACTCTCTCCACTTCTGTGATGGTAATATGGCGATAACAGCACCATTCTCTCTCTTTTATCTCCCAGTCCTGGGATAATAGTCAATTCCTAGAGCTTCTAAAACTGTATTACACTCTGTCTCCTTTCTCCTGTTTTAGTCTTCAACACCCATTTAACAAATTACTTTATTCTCTCTGTTGAAAGATCTAGTGTGGTCTCTGTTTTCCTGACTGAAGAGGAGGCTCTGCAGCACTACTTTACAGAATCTGAATTTCTCCGTCTGATACTTATGGTCACATCAGCTTCCTTTCCTTTTTATGTCACCAACTTTATTTTGTGTCAAAAATTTAAGCAGATGATCTGCTATTTCTTTAGATTATTTTAAGGCTCCCTAATTCCATGTCTTTCCTTCTCCCACTGTTCAGTTAACAGAGGCAACTGAGTACCTGCTAGGATGCAGATACTCTGCTAACCAGCCCAACACACCAAAAGAATGATGTTCACAAACTGAAGCACATTAGAGGGATCTCCAGAATCGTAACAGAAACTCAGTATCAGAAAGAGTTCACCTGGGTAATACAGCCTGATTGTCTTTTACAAAGCAAGCCCTTAGTTCAAATAAGGGCAAAAAAGACTGTTCCTCTGAAAAATTTGTGGGTCAGAATGTTAGAGACGCAGTTAAGAGGGGAAAAACCCTAGCATATATTTTTCTATTTCCCATTCTCCCATTTAAGCACAATCCCTGGTTTAGCAGCAACAACTTAACACTGATAAAGCAAAGTAAGACACTGAGAGAGCATGAGGCATTTTATTTCATTTTAAAGCTTAAAGCACTCACTCACTCACTGTCAAAGACCTATACACAAAGCTCCATAAACTATTATATAAGACTAACAAATACTTTTGGGATAATACATTGTCTTTTTTTGACAAGCTATAGATTCATCTAAAAGTTCTGACAACCTCAGAAGAGCCATGTCTCATTAGAAAGCATTTATTCCTTTCTATATCAAATACTGTATAATTTGAAATATTACTTTTTATAGTAAGCTTAACATAAATGACAACCTTTTGAAAGATTTCCATGACCCACAACTCAGGCAGCATACTAGTATCAGTAGATCCACACCTTTATAGGAAAAAAAAACCCCAAAACCCTAAGGTTGACTGTATTTTAGGTGGACTTTATCAAACTATATGGTTGGTGCTATAGAAGGATGGCTACAAACCGTGAACTCAGGAGAGCCTTATTCGATAGGAGAAGGCAAGGAGTGGGAACCTGAAAACAGCGGTCTGAAAATCTGTTATGAGAGGTATACAGAAGAAGCGGGAAACACTATTCTGTGACAGAAGCTGACGCAAGAGTGTAATGGAGACCAGGTGGACAGCGTGGGCAAGGATCACAAACCTCTGTAAGGATCCGACGATGACTACGGACTGCCTACAATACACACAGCAGTACGGGGACAGAATCTGCCACTCAGTTTTAATCATCTACAGGAATTCTTTCATTTTTTACTAGGAGATATTCATCCTATTTCTGAGTTATCAAGCACAGTCTAATGACCTCAATGAGAGCAGATGCAGAAAGCCACATGGTCCTTAGAGCAACCTGAGGTCACCACTACCAGTTTTCCTTATATTCAAAATACTGAATACTTTTGGATATAGTCATTATGGTGAGGTCCTTAATTTTGGTTGATTCCCACCTTAATGTTTTTCCTTTGTTGCTTCATAAGGTACACCTTCATTACACACTGTTGACTAGAACTCTGAGCAAACTCAAGGCCAGAGGAAAGCAGAGCAGGACAGCAGAGAGACGGTGACTCTCCTCAAACGCCAGGCGGCCGCCTGACCTCCCAGGGGCACGACAGCAGCACAGGCAGGGGCGGCAGATCAGGGCGCCGTTTGCACTGTAACTGTTTCAGATCATGGAGACACTGAACAGTTTTCCTTGGTCAGAAAAAAATAATTAGTTCATTTTTTGAAGATTTGTTTCCCCTGAAATTTGAGTAACCTTTTCTATTTTAAGTGTTTACAGAGAATTTAACCTTTGTTATCTGGCTTAATCCTCTTAATTACTTAATTAAAGGTATATAAGACAGCTGTTATCTCTTTCACTGGCTGCACTTTAGGGTAAAATTAAACAAAAGATAGGAACTATGTAGATAAAGCACTCTTACTCTGAGTGTAAAATACTTCTTACACTCAGCCATCCAACGAAAGCGAGGAAGCAGGGTTTGCTTTAGTCACACCTGAAGATTCAAATAATACAAAATAAAAACTTGGAAACAACACATTCCTCTGGGAATGAAAAATATTTCACTTCTGAAGTAATTTGCAAATACTTTACTTCCTAAGTGGAAACTTATAAAGCAATCTAAAAACCTCATTTTAAAGTAGGCATTAAAGTAGGCATAAATCAGGAAAAAGCAAGGGGATTCTAGAAAAACATCTACTTCAGCTTCATTGACTACATGAAAGCCTTTGTGTGGATCACAACAAACTGGAAAATTGTTAAAGAGATGGTTAATACTAGACCACCTCACCTGTCTCCTGAGAAACCTGTATGCAGGTCAAAAAAGTAACAGTTAGGACAGGACATGGAAAAACAAATTGGTTCAAAACTGAGAAAGGAGCTTATCAAGGCTGCATACTGTCACCCTGTTTATTCAACTTATATGCAGAGTACATCATGTGAAATGCCGGGCTGGATGAAGCAAAAGCTAGAATCAAGATGGCCAGGAGATATCAACTACTTCAGATATGCAGCTGATACCCATTCTAGTGGCAGAAAGCAAAGAGGAACTAAACAGCCTCCTAATGAAGGTGAAACAGGAGAGTGAAAAAGCTGGCTTAAAACTCAACATTCATAAAACTAAGATCGTGGCATCTGGTCCCATTGCTTAAGGGCAAATAGATGGGGAAAAAGTGGAAACAGTGACAGATTTTAGTCACTTGAGCTCCAAAATCACTGAGGATGGTGACTGCAGCCATGAAATTAAAAGGTGCTTGCTCCTTGGAAGAAAAGTGATGACAAACCTAGATAGCATGTTAAAAAGCAGAGACATCACTTTGACAACAAAGGTCTATATAATCAAAGCTATGGTTTTTTTAGCAGTCATGTATGGTTCAGTTCAGTTGCGTCCAACTCTTTGTGACCCCATAGACTGTAGCACACCAGGCCTCCCTGTCCATCACCAACTCCTGGAGCTTCCTCAAACTCATGTACATCAAGTCAGTGATGCCATCCAACCATCTCATCCTCTGTCGTCCCCTTCTCCTCCTGCCTTCAATCTTTCCCAGCATCAGGGTCTTTTCCAATGAGTCAGTTCTTCGCATCAGTGGAGCTTCAGCATCAGCATCTGTCCTTCCAACGAATACCAGGACTCATTTCCTTTAGGATGGACTGGTTTTGATCACCCTGCAGTCCAAGGGACTCTCAAGAGTCTTCTCCAACACAATTCAAAAGCATCAATTTTTCCATGCTCAACTCTCTTAAGGGTCCAACTCTCACATTCGTACATACTGGAAAAACCACAGCTTTGACTAGACAGACCTTTGTTGGCAAAGTTATGTCTCTGCTTTTTAATATGCTGTCTAGGTTGGTCACAGCTTTTCTTCCAAGGAGCAAGTGTCTTGACTTCATGGCTACAGTCACTGTCATGTACAGAGCTGGACCATAAATAAGGGCTACTGCTGAAGAACTGCAGTGTTGGAGAGTCCCTTGGACAGCATGAGATTAAATCAGTCAACCCTAAAGGAAATGAACCCTTAATATTCATTGGAAAGATTGATGCTGAAGCTGAAGCTCCAACAGTCTGTCCATCTGATGCAAAGAGCCGACTCACTGGAAAAGACTCTGATGCTGCAAAAGACTGAAGGTAAAGGAGAAGAGGGTGACAGGATGAGATGGTTGGATGGCATCATTGACACAACAGACACGAGTTGAGCAAACTCTAGGAGATGGTGAAGGACAGGGAAGTCTAGCATGCTGTGGTCCACGGGGTCACAAAGAGTTGGACACGACTTAGTGACTGAACAATAAATCCACTCTGCTTAAGCAAGCTGATTATGCACAGTCATTTTGGGTTTGGGCTCTTCATTTTGGGCTTGGCTGCTATTCTAAGGTGTTTTATGAATAGTAAGAATCACACCATATCCAATAATGAACCCATAAATTAGTAACACAAAATTACTAACAGAAACAAAATTGAAAAGTAGTGGAAAAAAATGATAAATGCTGAAAAGCGTTATAAGAACCCAGGAGTTATTTTCTTCAAAGAGCAGACAAATCTTACTGTAAATTGCAGATGACAGCTGTGTACTGTGACCTGATGCTGTCAGTCGTTCAGTCCTGTCCGACTCTCTGTGACCCCTGGAACTGTAGCCTGCCTGGCTCCTCTGTCCATGGAATTTTCCAGACAAGAATACAGAGTGGGCTAACATTTCCTACTCCAGGGAATCTTCCCACCTCAGAGATCGAACCTGCATCTCTTGCATCTGCTGCACTGGCAGGTGGATTCTCTATTACTATCGGCACCTGGGAAGCCCCAAGGGCTTGGATGAATGTTTAAACCATACATACGGAGAAGACTCTTGAGAGTCCCTTGGACTCGAAGGAGATCAAACCAGTTAATCCTAAAGGAAATCAGTCCTGAATATTCACTGGAAGGACAGATGCTGAAGCTGAAACTCCAATACTTTGGCCACCTGATGTGAAGAACTGACTCAATGGAAAAGACCTTGATGCTGGGAAAGATTGAAGGCGGGAGAAGGGGACGACAGAGGATGAGATGGTTGGATGGCATCACTGACTCAATGGACACTGAGTTTGAGCAAGCTCTGGGAGTTGGTGCTGGATAGGGAAACCTGGCGTTGCTGCAGTCCATGGGGTAGCAAAGAGTAGGACATGACTGAGTGACTGAACTGTACCGTAGTACCAACAGGAGCACCTGGAAGGGAACAGGTCTGCTCAGGTTGCCAAGAAATTCCCTATGACACCTGATGAGTTTATCAAGGAAGGGAGGCACCAACTTCCCTCCCAGTCTGGTGGTTAGGACTCTGTGCTTCCATTGCAGAGGGCACAGGTTCCATTCCTGGTCTGGGAACTAAGATCCTGCATGCCTCATGAAGCATACAAAAGCAAAACAAAACAAAAACAAAAAGGGAAGAAAGGCATCTGCCTCATAGATTGCTTTCCATACACACTAAACTGATTTACTTTGAAAAAAGTACCAATGATGTTCCACCAAGGAAGGCAAAAACAGTAATATCTTAAGCAGGATCATTATTTACTAGGATATGCCCAAGAACTGTATGCAGAAAACACTGAAATGATTGAGACTTATGAACAAATTGACTCAGGTATTATTGTCTTTTCAAATTTGGGCTTCCCTGATGGCTCTGTAGTAAAGAATCTGCCTGCAATGCAGCAGACCTGGGTTCGATCCCTGGGTCAGGAAGATCCCCTGGAGAAGGGAACAACAATCCACTCCAGTATTCCTGCCTGGAGAATTCCATGGATAAAGGAGCCTGGCAGGCTACGGTCCATGGCGTTGCAAAAAGTCAGACAAAATCTAGGTGCTTCTATATTGCTTTAAAATTGTAATTTAAAATTATCCATAATCTACTACTATATGAAAACATCATTATTCCTATGTAGGTTTCACTATGAATGGAATTTTTCCTTTCTTATTTGCTATTCAATTTTATGTCCTACTATTTTTATAAAATATTCCACCAAAATTTTTTATATTATAGTTCCTGAAATTCTAAAATAAAATTATATTCGTTACATAAATGCTTACTGAAACACTATCTCTTGGATAGTTTTTATCTAACAAATAGTTTGCCCTCGAGAAAACTGGTGGTGGGGGTGGGGATGGAGGAGTGGGGAAAGGAGCCAGACACATAAAATTAAGCAATTAAAACAAACTGACAATAAGGACTTTCCAGAAACACAGTGCAAGAGTGCTGAACTAAATTTGGGTTAGTGATGAACAGGGGAGGGAAGGCTTTGGGGCATCAATACACAATGTGAGACTCAAAGGATGAGTAAGAGTTAAAGAGATAAAGAGGAAAAAGAATGAAGTTGGTTCTGAAAAAAAGAACATGTTCAAAAATTTAGAATCAAGAGTATGAAATAAATAACGAAGCTGGTAAGGTTAATAACAGTTTGCAAGTCATGCTCAAGCAATTGGATGTACTCCCTGGAATAATTAGAAGTCATTCAAGTGTTTTAACCTAAGGAGAGTCATGATTAGGTTTCTATTTTAGAAGCATCACTTTAGCTTCAGTAAGGAGAATATTTGGAAAAATACAGCAAGATCATAAAGATTAAGAGGCAATTATAGGTTCCTAATCCAAGCAACACATAATGATGTGTGAACTGAGCTAATTCCAGTGGGGATGGAGAGTTAAAAATAGGAAGGAGAGAGGGTCAGAGGATAAAACCAACTGTACGTGTGTCAGGTGGGGCTGAACGGTTCCCCACGGCTCAACATTAACCTGTTTTATAAAGAACACTGTTATAAACTGCTCTCCTGATTGGGGATTATTTCTTTTGGATAAATACCATGAAGATGAATTGCATTTATTTACTCCCCACTTCATTCCAGAAGATGCACACATCTTCCTAAACAGTGTCCTAAACAGGCTTTTCCAGTGTGCACGGTCACACAGAGGTATGGGAGAGGAAACTCAGCCGCAACTTGAGGGAGTACCAGGCATCTAGCCCAGGAGAAAAGTCAGAGAAGGTAAGAGTCATGTGCTATTAAGAGACAGGATCAGAACCTGGTGATAAAGCAGATGGGAAGGAGGGGGTCTGCAGGTAAGCAGAGGGGAAATGAAGGACACCTGACTTCCAGGCAACTAATGCCATCCACAGAGAACACGAGGGAGCAATCCCTGTGTGAGGAGGACAGGGAATGATGTGATTTTAGGTCTGGACACTTTATGTTTGAGATGCCAAGACGTCATCCACAGGGAGGTGTTGAAAACACTGGTGATCCGGAGTTGAAGATCAAAAGCATAATAAAAAACGATCACCATGGCAGTACTCCTCGGAGACACAGTTACTGATGAGACTGCCCAAGAAGAACAAACGGGAGAGATCACTCTGAAAAAGTATTCACTTTTAGTGAGAGCATGACATTTCTGAGAACTACTGAGTGATCAAAAAGGTAACTGGGAAACTAATTAGTTCTGTCCTATTCTCATGTATATTACTAAATCTAAACCTTTCTGGTCTTGAGCCTGGTAAATAGCAGTTTCTCAATGTAAGTTTGTGAAATGAATTGCTTCTGACAGTCACCGAGTCTTTTAATATAAAAAAATTATAACAAGTATGTTGTAATTCCACAGGTGCTAAATTCAATAATCAAGGAATTTTATTTAAACAGAGCATACTGTCATCCCTCACAGAATTCATAAAACAGTATCACAATGTAAGTGAATTCACGAATCTGCTAACTTATTTGGAGATACTATATTTGATAAAGATGTTTAATTAAAAAACATATGCTATGTCAGTTTAATTTATATTTGATTTTAATATACTTAAATGATTTTAATGTATATTAAAGATTATTTTTTCCACAAAGGCATTAAAAATTAAGAAAATAATAGACAAAACACATCCACTTACATAACCCTGCAGTATAAATATAGGCTTTAGAGAAATTCCCATAAAGGAGAAATCTTGTTGTTAAAAAGTATCACTTTTGAAATTAAATTTTCAAAATTCAGTTATCAAAAATACAGAAGGCAATTCAAGCCATGAGCTATGACTGAATCATTAATATACTTCTTAAATCTCTCAATGGTAGCTACCTGAATTTTACTTATAAATACTGTAATTCTAAGACATTTGAAATGTTGTCAAGAAAAATTGACTGTAAGGATAAAAAAAATAAGGAGCAATTAAATAAAATACAGGGTGTTTGGTTTTCTTAACATTTTTGCAATTCAATTTCAGTGTACATTAGTACAGAGTGAATGGATTACAAACGCTTCACCTATATAAAAGGAACATGATGCTACTTACCAACCATCAGAAGGGCATGCAAACAAATTAAAGGGATGTATGAAAATAACTGAACTAAAGACACACTGAGACACTACTCACCTATTTTTCTATTAAATTAAATTCTTTAATAAAATATATTTTATATTAGTTTTAGAGATCTGTGTAGAGTATCATACATTTAATAGGGAAACAGATAAAAAAACTAAAATGCATTATCCCAGCCAGTGAGTGGCATATTTAATTACGGAATAAAAACATTAAAATTTAAAAATAAATGGGCTCAAGCAAGTGTAAAACGCTACACAGGAGATTCAACAGGCAAATTATGAGGGATGCATGGAACAAGAGATTAAAACGGAAGGACTTCCTATATAAACTGTAAAAATATTTCCTAGAGAGTAAACATACACTGCCCTATTACTCTAAGCCTAGAATCCCTTGCTTTAAAAGTTACAAGCTATCTAAACAGTCAACTCCCACAGAATCTGTACTTAGAAAAGCTATCCCTCAACAAATCCTTCTAAGAATAAAAAGGAGGGTGTTTCTTCAGTCTTTATTTATGAGACCTTGTACATAAGACACATTTTATTATCACCTAGAAGCTTCATTAAAAGTGAAGCTTCAAGTCTGAGGAAAAGCTCCTCTGTTTAAAAAAGCCTGACCCCATTGCCAGACAACATTAAGGCTGGATGGGGAGTAAAGAGACCTCAGTGACAGTGAGTGACAGTGACTGAAGTCTTAAAATCTACACTTTGTCATGCTTTCTTAATTTAATCTGCATGTATGGACTGTATGACCTGCCTCCTGAGAAATCTGTATGCAGGTCAAGAAGCAACAGTTAGAACTGGATATGCAACAACACATTGGTTCTAAATTAGGAAAGGAGTACATCAAGGAGGTATGTTGTCACCCTGTTTATTTAACTTCTATGCAGAGTACATCATGAGAAATGCTGGACTAGAGGAAGCACAAGCTGGAATCAAGACTGTCAGGAGAAATATCAGTAACTCCAGTTACGCAGATGAACACCACACTTATGGCAGAAAGCGAAGAACTACTAAAGAGCCTCTTGATGAAAGTGAAAGAAGAGAGTGAAAAAGTTGGCTTAAAACTCAACATTCAGAAAACTAAGATCATGGCATCTGGTCCCATCATTTCATGGGAAACAGATGGGGAAACAGTGTCAGACTTTATTTTTCTGGGCTCCAAAATCACTGCAGATGGTGACTGCAGCCATGAGATTAAAAGACGCTTACTCCTTGGAAGAAAAGTTATGACCAACCTAGACAGCATATTAAAAAGCAGAGACATTACTTTGTCAACAAAGGTCTGTCTAGTCAAAGCTATGGTTTCTCCAGTAGTCATGTATGGATGTGACAGTTGGACTATAAAGAAAGCTGAGCACCGAAGAATTGATGCTCTTAAACTGTGGTGTTGGAGAAGACTTTTGAGAGTCCCTTGGACTGCAAGGAGATCCAGTCAGTCCTAAAGGAAATCAGCCCTGAATATTCTTTGGAAGGGCTGATGCTGAAGCTGAAACTCCAATACTTTGGCCACCTGATGAGAAGAACTGACTGCTTGGAAGAGACCCAGATGCTTGGAAAGATTGAAGGGAGGAGGAGAAGGGGACGACAGAGGATGAGACGGTTGGATGGCATCACAGATTCAATGGACATGAGTTTGAGCAACCTCCGGGAGTTGGTGATGGACAGGGAGGCCTGGCATGCTGCAGTCCATGGGGTCGCAAAAAGCTGGACACAACTGAGCAACTGAACTGACAGTCTGCTATCTATCCAAAGACACAGCGCTTTAATTATTTGTGAAAACTCTAGCTGGAACAATGTTCCTGTAGCTGGTCTAATGCAGAATAAACAAACAGCACAGCTAACACTGTGGGTGGGGCATACAGGGAAACTGATGTAAAATCCTATTAAAATGTATTCAGTAGTTCTACTCTGGAAAAAAAAAAAAAAAAAAGCACATTTCAATTCCTGAAAGAACTTTTCTCTCTCACCACGTTTATCAAGAAGTATACACCGACTCCCATCAGAGAGCCCTACACTCAGCCTCATGTCACGCCATTGTGATTCCAGGACTTCTAGCACTTCCACAATGGTCTTTGTATTCCACATTTAAATGAGATTTTCGGAAAGTCTTACTTATAGTTGGGTCTAGTTTAATTAAGGTTTAACAACAATCTCAGAAACACAAAATCAGATTCAGGTAACTACTTTGATATATTAATACAATTTATATCTTTAGTAAAGATTAAACTATAAAATTCATTTATTATACTTTAAAAATATTTATTTTATACTTTCTCATCTGAATTAAACAATCATCATGTGTAACTTGCATCTACAATTTCAGGCCACGAAGGTTATTTAACAGCAACCAATTTTTCCCTTTCCTTACAAAACTATAATCTTGTGGCTTGAAAATGTTAACAGACGTCCCCCGATCACCCAGAGGAACCTATTCATTGTGTAAGTCTCATATTTAAAAATTTTAAATACCTAAATTTCACTGAATGTTTTTTCTGGAGAGCAGATATAAAGCACCAAATGCAAGAACTATCACTATTACTGATACCTTGAGGACGAATGAGGTTATACACGCTTAGAGAGATATTCATCACCTGAGGCGTTTAAGGCAACATTTCCTCACTAAAAAGTCATTACACTAAAACCCAGATCTGTGGAGAGACAGGGAAAGACAGAGCTCTCTCTGCAAGTTTTTTACATGCAACCTAAATAATCCTATTTACAAGTATGAGTACCTCATCTGTTTTCCAAAAAGCTTTAAATGTTCATCTTTGTGTGACAAATATGAGAAGTGTAAAGATACCTCTTTATTATATGCCCTAAGCAAAAAATTAATCTTAATGTTTATTAAAACAAAACACTTAATAGCATTACTTGAAGATATGTTTAACTTAGGAAGACAAACTTATGTTTACAATTTTCACTTTTTTCTCCAGATATCTGGAACAAAATATTTCTCCTTAAATTTGTTTACTGTACTGTATTTAGTGAAAATACAAGCCTTAATAACAGGATCATCCACATGGCAGCATGGATCAGCTTATTCTCATGAAGAATTTAAGAAGCTATCAGCCTTCTGTACAGTCTTGCCTATATAAGAGGAAGCAAGGACTGGTTCCTTTCAAACCTGTAATTTATGAGTTTATTCAAACCCGCCAAATTGTTTTACGTAAACGCCTCTCACATTTAAAAATTCCCATGGCAACTCATTTAGTTTGGCAGACAGGAAGACCCAAATTCAATCCTTTTATCCTGCAGCTAAACCATTACAATGGTAATTCTGCTCTGACACTCTGAAGAGACTGCTAATTACTGTACTCTGGGTCCCTAGACAGATTCCCCATTCAGATTAAAATGGTTGTGCAAGGCAGAAAAACAGCAGCAACACCCTCCGTACATGAGAGACGGTCTCTCACATTACAGCTCTATCAAGGGGCGAGTGCATTACAGCAGGATCTTTTAATCCTTCTTTCCCAATAACACGAAAAGGAGGCCAACGATACCACAGACTTCAATTATTGATCCTTTGGTCAAGAACTAAATTAACAATTGAGTTTAAAACTCGCACTCTAAGAACAGACTGTGCTATCTCCAAAGTCATCACCTCTCTAGAATTTTATTTAGTTTTATTCATCTTTTAGTGCTACATGCGAGCTTTTGGTTTTGTTGATTTTCTCTATTTGTTCCTTTTCTGTTTCACTGATTTCTGCTTTATCATCTTCTTTCTACTTGATTTGTTTTTAATTTTATTTTCACAGCTTCTTAAAGGTGGACTATTAGTGACTTACGACCTTTCTTTTATACTTTTGAGACCTTTTATTTATGCTAAAAATATTTTCTCTGAATAATGCTTTAACTGCATCCCAAATATAATATTATGTGGTATTTTTATTACCATTCACTTCACAGTATTTCCTATTTTATTTTATGATTTCTTCTTTGACTTATGAGTTATTTCCAAATGTTTCCCAATATTTGGGACTTTTAAATTTATCTTATTGTGACTGATTGGTAACTGAATTCTGTTTCCAAAAAATGCTTTCTGTTAAGATTTTATTCTCTTTGAATTAGAGTACATTTTTGTAATATTCCATCATATTGTCTGTTTTGGTGACTATCCCTTTTACACTTAAAAAGCACATGTATTCTGCGGTAGTTGTTTATGTGTTTTATAAATGTCATTTAGATGAAGTAAGTGAAAGTCACTTAGTCATGTCTGACTCTTTGCGACCCCATGGACTGTATAGTCCATGGAATTCTCCAGGCCAGAATACTGGAGTGGGTAGGCTCTCTCTCCTCCAGGGGATCTTCCCAACCCAGGGATCAAACCCAGGTCTCCCATATGCAGGCCGATTCTCTACCAGCTGAGCCACAAGGGAAGCCCAAGAATACTGGAGTGAGTAGCCTATCCATTCTCCAGGGGATCTTCCTGACCCAGGAATCGAACTGGGGTCTCCTGCATTGCAGGCAGATTCTTTACCAACTGCGCTATCAGGGAAGCCCCATTTAGATGAAGGTGGTAGATAATGTTCAAGTCTTCTTTCCCATTTTCCCCCTGAATTACTGAAAGACTGTAAAGACCTCCATTCATTGTAATAATGTGTATGTATCCTAGCGTGTTCTCCTTGAAGGCATTGAAATGGCAGTTTCGACGTGTGCACATGTGTGCATGTATAGCTCACACAACCTATATGAACAGAGTAGACCTTAAAAAGATAGAGTATTGTGACCAACTTCAAGATGAAAAATTTACCAACTCAGATGACAAAGACAAATTTCTTGAAAAATATAAGAACAGGGAAATAAACTAAGTTCAATATTTATTAATATGAATGAAATGGGATTTGTAATGAAAAGCCTTTCCACAAAACCAAAAGAAAAATACAAGTCCCAGATTAGAATATTTGTCCAAAAAAGGATTCATTTTCAACACATAAAGAATTGCTTTAACATTAAAAAATAAAAAAGACAAGCCAAGAAGAATGATAGAAAGATTTAAGATACTTCATCAAAGAAAATATATGAATTCTCAAGAAGCATATTAAAAGATGCTCCATATCATCTGTATTCACAGAAATAAAAATTAAAACTACAAGTGAAAGGAGAAACAAACTGTGGCTTATGTATTCAATGGAATGCTAATTATCAATCAAAAGGAACAACCCACTGATACATGCAACAGTATGGATGAAACTCAAAAGAGCCAAGCTGCATGAAAGTACAAAGAAAGGAAATCTAGACAAAGCGAACTGATTTAAAAGAGGCAAATTCATACAACCGGAGAGTAGAATGTTGGTTGCCAGGGGCTAGGGAAGAAGCGATGTCCATCAAACGGCACAAACTCTCAGTTATGAGATGAATAAGTTCTGGGGGTTTAAGGCACAGTATAGTGGTTACATTTAATTAATACACTGTACTCCTGAAATTTGCTAAGAGTGGATTATACACAAAAAAACAATGAGTGTATGAGATGATGGATGCTAACTTGATTGTGATGGTAACTTGTTAATCTGAATTGATGGCAAAAGGGCTAAGAGAAAACTTTTCGGGGTAATCGAAACCTTGACTGCAGTAGTGGTTGTAAGAATATACAACTGTCAAGGGCCAAACTGTACATTCAAAATTAATGCGTTTTTATTTGTGTAAAAAAATAAAAAGTTCCTGAAGAAGAGCGTTTTTTTCATGCTTCAAAATGGCTATGCTTCAGAGTTAAAAAGACTGCTCTTATGTATTCAAATCAGACTCATGAGTTTACAGATCATTCCTCAAACAAGTATCTCTATAACACTAGATGGTGAATACACTCTCAGAAAAAAAAGTTTGATGGTCAATTAAATTTGGAAATGGTTTCTACCAGAGATTCACAATACTTATATTTAAGGCTTTCTTTTATCCAGAATACCTATGAAAAGTATCTTATGAAATATAGTTATGGAACTGCCACTGTCCTAAACATTAAACATCCTGCTTTAAATAACTTTCTCTACCCCTAATGCTCTAAAATATAGTCAACCTGGAATAAATATTTGTTAATCTGAAGAGAATACTAGAAGAGTTACACTTGGATAGCTATTGGCATCTTAAATTTACCAGATTCAAAACTGAGTTCCAAGTAATCTCTTCAAAATCTATTCCTAACACACCCTTCATCAGAGTAACAGCAATTATATCCTTTCAGTTGTTCAGGCTAAAAATCTTGGTATCATGCCTGACGCCTTGCTTTCTAACATCCCATAGATGATCCATTAGCAAATCCTGCCAGTTTCACTTTAAAAATATGCTTAGAAATGAGACCATGACTCACTTCTGTGGCTACACTGACCCAACCCATCATCACCTCTCATCTGAATTAATGCAAGAGTCCAGGAACTGGCAAACTTTTTCTGTAATAAACCAGACAGTAAATGGCTTTTCTGGGCATATGGTCTCTGTGGCAGTTACTCAACTCACCACTGGAGCTCAGATGCAGCCACAGACAATATGTAAACGAAGCAGCATAAGCATGGCTGCGCTTCAATAAAACTTAGACAATGCAATTTGAATTTTATATAATTTTCACATTTCATGAAGTATTATTCTTCTTCAAATATTATTCTTCTGATTTTTTTCCCCCTGGTCATTAAAAAATGTAAAAACCATGCTAAGTTCATGGGCTATTCAAACCCAGGTGGGAGGCTGGTTTTGGCCCACGGGCCTTAATTTGTGAACTCCTATGAGAGCTTCCTTTCTTTCACCTTGTGTGATTTATTCTGTTTTAAACAGAGCAGACCACTAATCCTTACTAAATATTAATCAGACCATGTCATTCCCTTCTCCTTAAGCACTCCAATGGTTTCTGCTTAGAGAGCTCAGTCCTGTCTGACTCTTTGCGATCCCATGGACTATAGCCCACAAACCTCCTCTGTCCATGGGATTCTCCAGGCAAGGAGACTGGAGTGGGTTACCATGCCCTCCTCCAGGGGATCTTCCCAACCCAGGTTCCCCACCTTGCAGGCAGATTCTTTACCATCTAAGACACCAGGGAAGGCCACCCATTCTAGACCAAAAGCCAAAGTTCTTAAAATGGTTAACAAGGCCCTGTACAATAATTAATCAACTGTCATAATATATACATGAGGATACTAAGACCAAATTTAATTAAAAGCAGGTTCAGATATTCTGTTAAAAAAGGCAAAAAGAAATGGAAATTTAGTCTACAGCCATACCACCCTGAACGTGCCCAATCTTGTCTGATCTCAGAGGCTAAGCAGGGTTGGGCCTGGTTGGTACTTGAATGGGAGAAATGGAAATTTATAGCACATTACGGTATCAGTGTGGTGGGAATAAAGGAAATGAAAACATCTGATAACAGAACATGAGTAAATTAATACACAAGTTCTCTGTAAGGATCAAATCTATGTTAAAGTGATTTGAACATATAAAGATAAGAGATCATAATTTCCCAAAATATGCTAAGCAAAAACTGTAAGTTCAGCCAAGAAATTTAACAGCCTCATTTATTTTGAAAGGCTCACAGGAAAAGTGTGCGAATTATTATCTGAATAAAAAAACAAGCACTAAAATGTCATCTGAGTTTTCTAATTACAATAAACCAGTTCAACACGCATATCTAAAAGCCTAAGTTTTACATATATAAAATTAACAATTAATCTATTAAAATACCATTTGTCTAATTACAAAATAGTATTTTATCAAAGGGTTAGATTAAATTAGTAACTTTCTCATAGACGCTTAAAGAAACAAAACTGTAAAGGAGAGCGTGCAGCAGCACACGGCAACATGGCCTAATAAACAGGAATGACCCACACACCCTATGACCACACACCCTAGCCGAAACACTCGGCTAAAACTAACGTCTACAGTGTAAAACTCCGTAAACAGCATACGAACTATAGCTTTTTTAACCCAACTAAAAAAACACAAACCACAAATAAGAATCACAAGTTCCTAACAATTTCAAGTAACTAATTTTCTCACAGGAGCCACTTAAAATACGAAGGCTATCATTATATCTTCCTATAAAACCTCTGCTTAATGTTCTATCTATATGCTTAGTAAAATCCTAAAATTAATTATTTCACAAACATTTTCCTTCTCTGACTTTTAAAGTTTTCACAACTACCTATACTTTGTTTACAATTAAGAGCCACTTCTTCAGCGTACAACAAGGAGTTCCAGACAAGGTAACTCACTGGTTACCCTGCTTCCACAGGAGTGATGTGTCCAATCATTGATTATCTTTATACAATTTTTTCAAACAAACAAAAAAAATCACTCTTACTAATGTCTGAGAATCAATTGTGTGGGTTAAGACTAAAAGTGAAAAGAGAGATTTATTTTAACTGGGTTGGCAAGAATTTGTCTTCAAGAAATACAGTGGAGGCAGATTTACATCAATAGTTCTTTTCTGTCAAGGATGACCTAAGTCCCCAAAGATGAGCAAAATCAGGGCACTGATCAATAGTCCTTATCTGTCAATGAAGATGATGTGATTTCCACAAAATGTTACACTGTATTTATAAAAGTATATTGAAGATCTCAAGAATCTAAAGGAGGTATAGTTCAGATTTATGGAAACAAGACTGAACAACTAATTAACTGTACCTATGATAAAAAGAACATCTTTAGTCGATATTTCATAGTAACACATGAAGACTTGCCAGACTGGTTACACTGTATGTAACTGAAGAAATGACTTTTCTCTAGTTATGCATGGTTTATTTTGTGATTGAAGAAACAAAAGAGACTAAAACAAACTAATTATTCAAATCAAAGAAACATTTGAAATAAAAAAAAAGTTATTATCCAGGATAAACAATTCTGTCAGGTAAAGTACTACAACTACAGATTTAGTGTGATCATCTCAAAACCCCTATTACAATACTTTTGCAGTGAAATTAAAAACTGCTAAGGCTTGTCTGAGTTCCTGTGCTTGCTGGGAGAAGGGGGGTCGGGAGGGAGCTTGGGTGGTGGGAAGGAACTTACTGCAAGGCTGTTCTGAAACCCCAATTTGAATTTAAAAGGTTTGAACGCTGAATAGTAAGTTATGTGTGGTGTTATGTAAACTGATGGAAACACATTCAAATTATCAAAATTAGAAAAATTAGAATCAAATCACAAGGAATATAGGTACAAGGATACTGGAATTTCCCAGGCAAGAACACTGGAGTGGGTTGCCATTTCCTACTCTAGGGGATCTTCCTGATCTGACCCAGGGATGGAATCCGGGTCTCTCGTGTCTCCTGCATTGATAAGTCGGTTCTTTACCACTGTGCCACCTGCGAAGCCCACGGAATCCATAGGCAACACAGGTAATGCGCTCCTACTAACACAGATCACCCAACAGAAGTATTAGCTCGTGTGGACTTCATGTACACTCACTGCTTGTTTGCAATGAGAAACTGATCTAAAAGAGAGACAAAACTTTCATCAGCCCTACCTGATGATGGACCTACATTTTTACTCCGTAACAGACTGATGCAAAGGTAACCACACTTTTGAAAAACAGGCCACTGATTCGGTTTGCTCCACTTCACAAAAAATAAACAGGGAGCAGACTTTCCCATTTAAGAAATGGAGCAGTGTCTGTCTCTTATTCTATAGCAAATGACTTGCAAATTATTTTTATATTTTGTGCTTAAATAAAATTTTGAACAAATAATAACCTATTCTTTATTAACATAAACATTATAATAATTAAAACATTAACTAAAAAAGATCTTGGGTCTAAATCTTAAGATTTGGAAATTATTACTTACTGCAGGTACCAGTAATTTCTTCACTTCCTCAACAGCTCTCTTCAGTTTGATCTCTGCTCTGTTTTGAGCATCTTCCACAGTGATCAGTACATGTAAATCTTCATTGAGATGCTCCCAATTAGGCTTGCCTCGATTTTGCTCCTCCTAAAAAATTTACAAAGCACACGATTACAAATTTTTCTTTCCAAGAGACAGCACATCTTTCTAGCCATAATAATAACTTGCTGCAATCATTAAGCTATGCTTGCATTGTTTTGCTATGAGTAAATAAAAGGTCACTGAGGTAAATTTAAGCAAGTCACCCATCAAGGCCATGTGGCTAGTAACTTGCCAAATTTAGGAACTGAATCAACATCTTCATTCTCAAATTCAGCGGTTTTCCCATGTTGTTGCAACTGCTTTTAGTAACACTGGCTGAATTCAAGAACAGGAAAAGTATTTTGCCAACAGACATTATTGTGTAGACAAATGCCATTTGTTTTAAGCATTTCAAGTAGTGATTATGGAAACATTTCATCATAAAATAATAACAAGGAATAAATGTAACGATACTTTTAACTGTAGTTCTCTCAGACCTTACTTTAAAAACGGTGAGGTGTACAGTCACTCTTTTAACCATACCATCATAAACACTAGTTTCAGCAGAGAACATCTACATTTCATTTCCCTGGTGTCTTCAGATGACCCAGTGATCCCCAGGTGGAAAACACTGTCAAGCTACAGGAAAGATAGGCCATACTTTCCTTTCAGCTAAAATATAATCATTTCAGAGTTGCTTCTTGCCTTAAGCTTTAGAGATAATACACAAATATATTTGTAAGTATTTCATAAATATAATTTTAATAATTAAAAACAATATCAACATGAATATCAAAATGGTATAAATAAATAAATGCATATGGTTCAGTGCAATGTACCACACATAAACAATGAACAATACTTTTTTTTGAAGTTTCATCTTTAAGTATTCTATTTACTGAATTGTGAATACTATTTACTGAATTCTTCCAATCAAAGAAAAATAAACTGGTTACTAAAAACAAACAAAAAAAAAGTTTTCTACCACAACTCACATGTTTGCAGAGGTCATGCCAGGGAAAAGAAATATATGAAACTCAAGACAATAAGGATAGAAATGAGTTCTTAAAAAAAGTTTATGCTTCTCTTTATTTTCTATGAATATCATTAAGTGTGAAAAGGCACCCAAGTGTTGTGAGGGGAAATGGGAAACCAAACAAAGCACAGCAGCCTGTGGTGGGCCACCTGCGTGCTCCCAAGGAGTGAATCCAAGGAGACAGCACAGCACACTCACCAGGTGCCACAAAGTACTTGAAGCCTCAAGGGAAACAGCAATAGCTGATGTCTGTCAGACACCATGCAACCTTTGAGTTTAAAATATTTGTCTTTATCAATATTAGATCATGCTACATTCCTTTTGATGATGTCTTATCTTTGCAATGCTAGGTTTTCAGTGGTTGCTGTAATAAAAAGCCATGTCCATGCAAAATCAGTGTGGAACAGGAAGAGGGTGGTAGTGTCCAGTTTGAGAATCTGAACAGTATCCAAGAGAAAAACAAATCCATTAATAAATAATGTGGTTGTTTATAAATAAAATTTAAACAAAAATTTCAATTTAAGTTGTTTTGATAAACTAAGCTGTTTGGAAGTAACCATTTAAAAATGGGAAGAAAAACTCTTCAGCGTTTTTTTTGCCAAGGGGACACCATGAAAAACTGAGAGACTTAAAGAACTGGGAACCTCATGGCTATCTGTGTGCCAAATACAAAGTGTGCAGACACACCTCTACTGTAACAATAAAAAAATTTTAAAATCCAGAGTTTAATTTTTATGTTGAAAAACACTGACAATATCGTCTCACTGAAATTTATATCTGATCAATTTTTTCTATAAAAAGTTAAATAAAACTTTTTATAGAAGTTTTTATAGAAAGTGATCACTTTTTATAAAAGTGATAAAGTTCTGTGTGTTTATGTTTTAATGAACCTAAAAGTATCTCCACATCCATCAAATAAGCAATGTCTGCTTTGGGCCAAGATAAAGTAACATCAACAATATTCACTCTCATGTCTAAAAACAACCAAAAAGGAGGAGGATAGTGAGGTTGAGGATGGGAAGCCAACACACGATTGTCCAGGCTTCCTGGCCTGGGAAGCTCGAGGCTGCAGCCCTGGGAAGGGTGCCAGGCTGCCTCTCTGAGTGGAGAAGACTACCTTCGAGACCCAGGAGGGCACAGCAGCTAGAGCTCACCTAAACCAGTACTGGGAAAAGGAGCTGCACAGAGAGTGGAGGGCCTCCCTAGTGGCACAGACAGTAGAGTCTGCCTGCGATGCAGGAGACCTGGATTCGATCCCTGGGTTGGGAAGATGCCCTGGAGAAGGGAACGGCTACCCACTACAGTATCCTGGGCCTGGAAAATTCCATAAACAGAGGAGCCTGGCAGGCTAAAGTCCATGGAGCTGCAAACAGTTGGACATGACTGAGCGACTTTCACTTCACTTCACTTTGACAGTGGAAATCTGCACAAGCATTCAACTGAACACTGCTCAGCACATATGTGGGAGGAAATACCAGAGGCGAGAAAGAACCGATCAAAGGATTCAAGGTAGAAAACTTTATGATACACAGGACACTGGGACACGTACACAGAGGTCTCGCCTCCTGAGTGGAAAATAATTAGTCAGCAGTCTAAGCAGTACCGTGCCAGTAGTGCCTAAATAAATACTCAAAGCAAGACCTAAAAGGATCCAACTGTCTCCAATTTAACTGTGTCCCAGAACAAAGTCCAAGAACAGCTATAGGAATATGAAATATCCACCCAACAAGGTAAAATCCACACTGTGTGTGCTTAGTCACTCAGTTGTGTCCAATTCTCTTGTGACTTCATCGACTATGCCTGCCAGGATCCTCCATCCATGGGATTCTTCTCCAGGCAAGAACACTGGGGTGGATTGCTTTCCTTCTCCAGGGGATCTTCCTGACCCAGAGATTGAAACTGCATATCCTGTGGCTCCTGCATTGGCGGGCGAATTCTTTACCAATGAGTCACATGGGAAACCCTAAAATTCACACTATCTGGCATCTTATCAGAAATTAACAGGCAAAGTAAGAGAAAAAGGAAAACATATAAGAAAAAAAATTAACCAAAACCTACCACTGACATAATGTTATAATTAGTAGACAAAGACACTAAAAAAGCATATGTATGTGTATATTATTAATGTATACAGATACTAATACAAGGACAACTGAGGAACATTATAATCCAAAATATTTCAGAAAGGCCTAAGAATGAAAACTACACTTGGTAAATGATACTCCTAATAAATTCAACAATGTAAGTACCAGTTAAAACTACTAAAATAAAAGAAAGTTATACTTATAAGATTTGCTTATGGTTTCTAAAACACTGAGACACAAAAACCGTGAAACTAATGGAGTTGTGTACTTTCACTCCTTCCTAAAATTCTTCTGAAACACTGTAGAGTTTTAAATGCATGAACTAACTTATAAGAAAGAAGAAAATGGGAAAGGAAACAATTTGGAAACTATACTAGAAAGCAGATGACTAAGTAGTCAGGGTATTAGCTGACCCAGGCAAGAAGAAATTCACTTACACTCTAGAGCCTCCATAAAGCCTCAGGAAATCGGCAGCGGTGGAAGTGGTTTAAGGGTGGAGCTAAGACTGGAAAACTGGCTAACTTCTCTCTCCACATCCCCATTCCTTAAATAGCTGGCAATCCAGCACTTCCTAATTTCTAGCTGCAGACTAGAAATGTATCCCTGAAGATTTCCATATTCTGGAACTGCGTTTTGAGGGTCAGGTGACAGGACCCTTCAAAACACTGAAGGCTGAGGTGTCTAGCCTTCTCTCACTCTACCCCCAGCCCGCACACTGGGGGCCAGAGACCAGAAGACTTCTCTGGAAAGTATGGCCAATCCAACTACAGAAACTGCCTGAAGAAAGCAATCACTGGGCAAGGAGAAGAAAAACTCAAAAGTCCTCCGAGTTAAGAAAGGACACTGCATCCTGGAAACAAGTAAAAAATGCTATTAAAGGAATTCTTGAAACTTAAATATGACAGTAGAAACAAACAAACAAAAACGTATGGCAGAGGTGCTTGAAGATAAAAATTGAATTTTCTTTCCAAGTAAAGAGTAAAGCCAGAGGTGGAAAATGGCTGAACAATAGGAGAATAGGTAACATAAAGATTAGGGAACTAACACAAGAGGTCACAACGATGAATGGCTGATGTCTCACCATGAAAAAAGAAAAGCAGCAGAAGGGAGAAAAGTCATCAACATAATACATATTTTAAAACAAAACAGATAACAGTTTCCAAATGTAAAGGGCCCAGTAATGTCTCATCACAATGAAAAAGTGAGATCAAAACAAAACAACAGCAAAAAAATCAACTAGGGGTAAGGTGAGCACAAAATGCAGCAACAGAGAATGAATACCAAAAGAATCTCTTTAAACAGTAGAAAGTGACTGTGAGCAGTGGTGGCTGTTAGAAAGCAGAGAAGGTATTTTCTACATCAAGCTTTATAGAATTGCACACTTTTAATCCATGAGTGTATTAAACTCATTTTTAAAGAGGTTTTAAGATCATTCTATGCAGAAGCCACCTTTATACAATTGTAATCCATTCTAACTCAGGAAGAGTGAAGTAAATTCTGTCAACAGTGAATTTGAGCCAAGTCATTATTCAATACAAATATAATTTCTCCCTCTATTCTCTTTTTGTTTCTCAAACAGATAACAAAGGCAATCTGGGATTGGCAAGTCATAAAAGATACCCAAAAAGGTTCTCTTTTACTATAGACAAACAAGAGAGAGTGTAAAATTACAGTGTCTACTCTTATACCCTAGTGTACCTGCAGTTAAGAAGCCACTCCCAAAGTCTCTCACTTTCCTAATTTGGGACCAAAAAAAAAAAAAAAAAAGAAAAAAGGGGATGCAATGAAGCAGAGAGGACTGATGGCAAAATGGAGATACACCAAAGGTGGTGTATCTCTTAGAAACTGTGGTTGAGGCATTAATTTCTTTTTACAGTCATATTTTAATAGTATTTCAGAAATAAACAGCTGAGAAACTGATGTGAAAAAAAAATAGCTCATTGCAAATTATTACAATTTCTGTTTTATACTCACCCAAAGAATTTCATATAACTTGCCACCAAATCTTCAGCAATATACAATAATACGGCATTTTTTTGTATCCACATATTCCAAAACTTATACTTCCAGTCCATTCCTTACTGCTAGACCTCCAAACTCAACTGCCCGCTGACAAGTGTCTGTCAGTGACTGTAAAGCACTCAACATGTCCAGCTCATTCTTTTCTCCAAACTAGTCCACAGTTCGTCTCAGCTATTATTGATCCCGAATGAGCTTTCTGAGTTCTGTGTGAATTTTTAATACTTCAGAACAAGGACCAACTAACTGGTTTTGTGGGAAGTCTGAAACACAGTTATAAGCTTCCTTCGGTCCTGACAGAGAGCTGCTGTGCATTCACCTGTGCATTTCAATCCACACTAACTTCAGACACCATTTCCTGATTACAGGTTGTCAACAAGCTGGCCTATTTACAAACACAGATTCTCACACCCACAAACTTTATGCAATTGATCACCCACGTCCAGAATGTTTTCTTTAATACTTACTTTTATCCTTTATTGTTTATAGTACTACTCTACTTGTGTAGTACTATAACTGATAGTTATCTGTGCACTGTCTCTAGCTATTAGATTTACTGAAATGAACAACTGAGCTTTTATTGTTGATGAGCATCACTAAAATCATATTGTTTCCTCACAGTGCTTTGCTGTATTCATTACTACTGTGTCTGCCCAAATAAGTCTCCAGTTTCCCTTGATCATTTGTCTATTTCTGGGCCTGCTTCTATTTGACCTCCTATTTAAGTAGCAAGCTAACATTTGAAAATCCTTACAGCCCTAAATTTTATTCTTGGTCTCTTACTTTTCTTCTAGTCAACTCACTCAGATTTTCTAGGATGATGTTCATGAGGTCTGATTTTCATATCCCACAAAAGACAGCGCTTTTCCTTTATTCTATCAGTTCAATATTACCTTGTTACAACATATCAGAAGAATGCAATTAACAAAAAAAGTCAGTCTTTTTGCAACTGCAAGACTAAATTTATATATCTTAATATAATAAAGCAAAATGAGAGCAAAGGCAAGTTATTTATAAACAATTACAACGTGTACAAATAAGAACAAAGCTCAAATCACTGATCTTGGTTTTTTTATTTAAGGTAGTCTGAAATGACAAGACAGCATTCAAGGAAATGGAATGCATCTTAATTTATACGGTAAATTAAAGTTTAGTAACATATAAAACGATTCTATAATATCATTCACACCTGACTATGAAGCATTGACACAATTACCAATACTTTACTTTGGTTTATATTCTTGGCAAGTCTACTATCAAAAAACACATTTCAAGTAGCTCTGAGTGTTTCATGTGATGACAAAGAAATTCAGGAATGAAAATGATGATGATACTACCTACCTTCCTGCTGGCCAAGTGCCACACTGAGCAATCAAACATGTCCCCTCACTTAGTCATCCCAGCAGTCCTGAGACTGCGGTCCCAGTCCTCTCCTTCCCTCACAGGTCAGGAGGAGGTTAAGGCGGTAAGGCCTGCCCTAGCCACACAGACACACATTCTACAGGGAGCGCTTCAGAGCCTGCTACGCTTCCTAGAGCATGATATCGCCTACACGAGAGCCCTACAACTAAGTAAACTGCCTTAAAATAGCACCACAAATTAGTGCAAGAGTGATAGATTAGTGAAAGACACAGAACACTCAAGTCTTGACACTTAAGAATTTTTTCTACTCTGATCATTTTACCTTTAAACATTTGAGTGGGGGAGCATGTATTTTAAGCACAGCTTGTTCTCATAGAATTTTAGAGCTGGTAGGGAATTTGGATGCAGATAAAGAAACAGATTAACAGAGATGACTTGGTAAATTTATTTTGTGTTCTTCCCCCCTAATTCCAAGTCATATGCTCTTTCTCCATCAATGAATTCCTGGTTGAGTCACACACCGTATCAATAAATAACAGAGAATAGCTAGTAAAACAGATTTCTTACACCGACAAATACGCTTTTCTCCTAGAAAAGAGAAATGCCTACCAAATTTGAATGACACAAATACACAAAAATGATAAACCTGTGGCCACTTACACAGAATTCTTCTAATCGTTACAGTTTTCAATAGGGGAAGATGAAAATTTGGTCTTAATATACAATGCACACATATACACCCAATGTCATTCCTAAGTTAGGGCTGATTAAATCACCATCGTGAAATAAGCTTTAAGCATTACTTTTCAATAAAACATCACCCATTTCACTTGCTGTATACAGTGATATAAAAATATTCAGTAAAAAAATTCCTCAAAACCTGAGAAACTACTTTTGTTTTTGATTAAAAACAAAGCCAAAAAAAAACCTCAATGAGTCACTGACCTCTGAAATTTAAAATTATGCTCTAATTACAGTATCTGTTTGAACAACAAAGTAATTGTATAACATGAAGAATCAGAACACAATGATTGCCCCAAGCCCTGCTGAAAGACTCTTTTAATTATACATTCGTAGTCAGGCAAATGAGCACAAGACTTCTCTCCCTATTGCGCTCTTAATGTGGAAGTTCATACCCAAAATCTCCTAGAAAGGAATTCTGGAAAGTGCTTCGTATTTAAACAAACCAAGGTTTCAATAACCCATTTATAAACAATACATTTTAAGCCAAGTGATAAAGCCTAACATAACTATCTCCAGTTGTACATACAATCTTAAATCAGTATCAGTTTAAGAAATGTACACTGAGGAATATTTATTGATATATATATTGATATATATATAATTATATAATAATTTCATTATATATAATGAAATATATATAATTATATTATATATAATTGCTCACTGACTAACTCCAGTTATAAAGTTGACTTCAAAAAAATTTTTAACTTGAGTAAAACAGGAATCATGTTCTCAAAGCAAGTTATTTTCTAATAATATATAGAGATTAGAAAGTCAAGTCGCTCAGTTGCGTCAAACTCTTTGCGACCCCATGGACTGTATGTAGTCTACCACACTCCTCCGTCCATGGGATTTTCCAGGCAAGGGTACATACTTTTATTCAGTTTGTTGAAATCATTATCTAGGAATGTCTTTATAGGCAGTAGGTATTCTACAAAGGCTTATTAAATTTAGCACAGTGAAACAACTTGCTAAATTCAAAAAAGTGTCAGGTTAAGTCCTCATTCCAATTCTCATATATTAATTCCTCTAATTTAACTGTAATTACCGTGTGTCAAGACCAAACTTAAGTATCACCAGTTATGGCCAAACTATGGCCAAGTAATACTAGTCTGTCCCCATCATGATCAAAATCAGTAAACTTTCACTAGAGCTGAGCTGTTTATAGTATCCATGCCCAATTTGGGAAGCTAAATATGATCCTGATGATGCCATAGGTCAGGCTGAAAAGAACGAACTAAACAGTTTCCTACAGAAGGACAAAACTGACCGGGTGATTTTTAATTTCATTTTCCCCAAGTTTAAATATCAGTGGCTGCCTAATGCTTAAAAAAAAAAAAAAAAGACTCTGAGGAACTGGCTGGAAATCCTTTTGGAAACTTGGCTACGTTTCTGCTGCTAACGAACACTCACATACAAGTAGTTACTGTCCACGGAGGCATGAAGTGCTTCCACAAAGCATTAACAGAACCCTTTCACTATTCACATGAAACCTTGTACTAGATTTATTTCTTCCCCCATCTAGCAGACATAAAGATTATTAAAGGCAGAGAAAAACAACCATTTGTCTTAGAATGTGATGTTTTAAAGTGTTAAATCTAAGTATTTACTTATTGACAGCAAATCAGAAAAGAAGATTAAAAGTTAAAGATTACCATTTCTACTCATACCCATTTTATTTCCAAAATCGGCAAAAACTCAATTTCGGAAATCGCCTTTGAATGAAAAATTTTCCAGGTCCTCTCAGACAAAATGGGAGTATAGGAAACATCTTATCGT
This sequence comes from Bubalus kerabau, assembly GCF_029407905.1. Classification (NCBI taxonomy): domain Eukaryota; kingdom Metazoa; phylum Chordata; class Mammalia; order Artiodactyla; family Bovidae; genus Bubalus; species Bubalus kerabau. Next base: position 107,168,977 of record NC_073632.1, on the reverse strand, counting down.
TTGTTCTTTTGACTGAAGTCTTACTATCAGTTCAGTCGCTCAGTCGTGTCCAACTCTTTGCAACCCTATGGAGTGAAGCACGCCAAGCCTCCCTGTCCATCACCAACTCCCGGAGTTTACCCAAACCCATGTCCATTGAGTCAGTGATGCCATCCAGCCATCTCATCCTCTGCCGTCCCCTTCTCCCACTTTCAATCTTTCAAGTCTTATGTATATTACTATCCAAAAAGCTCCAAGGAATCTGGAATCAGACTCTACTCCTATCTTTTAGCACTGACCATAATAAGTGCCGCATAACCACTCAATATCAAACCATGCTCACAGAGCAAGCACGATACAAAAATGCAGTCATAGCTAATATTATTATGAACAAAAACAACATAAAGTTAAAAAACTTTTTAAACCTTAGTAGAGGTAGTAGATATTATTATAATACCTGTTTCTCACTTGCAAATGACATAAACTAAAGGGCAGAAATCTGACTTACTCAATGTCATGCGGCTAAACTTCTCATTATACACTTCTGCCCTAAAGATTTTACAACTAACAGTATATTAAGAAGACAAGAAAGGTTAACAACTGTAATATTTAAAGAACAACAATGAAAGAAGATTAAAATTATTTCACACAAAACTGTAACAAGAAACAAGGTGAACATTTTGATAAAACCACCTACAGGATACCTTGCTGCCCTAAGCAAAGACCACTCCCAGGCCTGTGCTGGACGATCACTCTAAGGGCACAGCGAGTGAGTGGCAATGCCTGGTTTCCTATCACAGAGCTCCTGTTTCCTGAGGGAAGTTATTCAGAAAGCAAATTCTACAGATATTCAAAACAAAACAATTATTTGTTTAGTAGTTATAGTATTAGTTGCTCAGCCGTGTCTGACTCTTTGCAACCCCATGAACTGTAGCCCACCAGGTTCCTCTGTCCATGGAACTGTCAAGGCAAGAATACTGCAGTGGGTTGCCATTCCCTTCTCCAGGGCATCTTTCTGACCCAGGGATCAAATCCAGGTTTCTTACATTACAGGCAGAGTCTTTACCGTCCTAGCCACCAGGGAAGCCTCTTATTTCTCTAGATTATTTTAAAATATGATTTTTATATCCATTTGATGATATTCCTAGGAATTCATGATATTACCCTTAATCTTGGACAAAATATTTGAACCTTGGTCTCCTCATCTATAAAACAGAGGTAAGTTCTAACTGTGTTATGTTTGTACAGCACATAGAATAGTTGCCAGCATCTCCTAAGTGATGTTACCATGGTTTGAACAGGCTGCTATTTAAAATCAAAAAGTAAAATAAAAAGTGAAAAAAATAATAAAATCAAAGAGTAATAGAAAATTACAGGAAATGACCTAGGAATATAGAGTAGGGATGACTGAACAATAGCAAATAAAATAGCATGACTAAAGTTATAATTAAAAAAAAAAAGCTGAAAAAAACTTTTGGGGATAAAGAGTACCAACCTAAGAAAATTAATTTTGTCAATAAAAATATATTAAACATATTAAATAAAACATGAGAGATTGTTTCAAAATACAGTTTTTAGGATAAAGAAGCTTAATAAAGATCCACCTGTAATCTCTGGGTTGCAGACTGGAGAAGAGCTCAGCTGATCACAGGACTGGACTGCCTTCCGTGTATGCTTTAGATTTGAAACAACATATAAAGGAGGACGACCACAGTTTCCCAGAAATAGGAATAAGCCATGATCTGTCCACCAGCTCTACACAGAGAGACTAAGAGCAGTAAGAGGAATTTATAAAAAATTAAATAACTGAAGAATAAGTTCAAATACTACTTCTTTAGTAATATTTTCCTAAGTTACTCCCTCTATTAGAATTAATCTCCTCCACTTTGCTTCCTTCCATAGAACTTTATGGCTTTACATAATAATACTTTTAATATTGTAATACAGTCTTCTGCATCCAATATAAAATAATAAGCCTCAAGAAAGCAAGACAGGTATCTTTTTAAAAAATTTATGCACAATGCATCTGTGCTGTTTTTCAGTTGCTAAGTAATGTGCAACTTTCTGATCCCGTGGCCAGGCTTCCCTGTCCTTCACTATCTCCAGAGTTTGCTCAAATTCATATCCATTGAGTCAGGGATGCATCCAACCATCTCATCCTCTGTCGTCCCCTTCTCCTGCTCAGTGCATTTTTAAATGCCTAAATAAGAGTTTGATATTTAAGCAGTAGCTTACTATTTTTCTGTTCTTACACCTCTGCACAGATATGAACTTGTACCTCTTTTATGATATTTTTAATCAGGTCTCTCAAATATTCAATGAACATGAATTTGAGCGAACTCCGGGAGATAGTGGAGGATAGAGGAGCCTGACACGCTGTAGTCTATGAGGTCACAAAGAGTTGGACATGACTTAGCCACTGAACAGCAACTCCTCCTCAAATATTTATCTGCATTTGTCTTATTTTATATGTATATATATTCTATAAACTAAATGCTGTATCACACACAAACTTACTACTAGTTTCTCAACATATATGCATGCTACCATAATAAACACAATACAAAGTCATTTAAAGGACATTATTAAATTCATACTAGGCTTGTTTACCACGATTATGTCTTTTCTTTACTCAACACACGCTAAACTACTGTTCATCTATATTAGAAATCACTTTCCTAACGTATCTGGCAAAAGGTTTTGTATACAGTAATAAGCATTGAAGAAGCCTTCCCTGGTGGCTCAGTGGTAAAAAGTCCACCTGCCAATGCAGGAGACATGGGTTCAATCCCTGGGTCGGGATTCCCTGGAGAAGGAAATGGCAATCCACTCCAGTATTCTTACCTGGAAAATGTCATGGAGAGAGAAGCCTGGAGGGCTACAGCCCATGGAGTTGTGTTCAACTAGTTGGACATAACTCGGCGACTAAACAACAACAAGAAGCACTGCAGAAATACCTGGAATAAAACATTCTCTACCCACAGAAGTGAACAAGGCACATAATACAGTGAGGAGAGAACACAACCTGAATGCAAGCCTTACTTCAGGACCATATTTCAGTTATCTCAGTAATAACCTGGACTAACTCACTCATACATTCATTGATTTTTCAATAAATACTTATTAAGCTTTTCTACTACACAGAAGATACTTTCCTAGTGCACAAGGTTTATAACAGGTAACTGGACAAACATGCTAGCCCTTGAAAAGCTTAGAGGCCAGCAAGGAAGAAAGACATGAAATAAGTAATAACATAATAACTACTTACAACTGAGATAAGTGACAGACATCAAAGTTCACTCTGCTATAAGTGGACAGAAGCCTGGCTGATCTAGGTTATATGATAAACATTTTGCTAGGACTGAATGAAAAAAAGGATGTTGAAGGCAGTGACTAGCTCACAGTACCTCATACTTCTGCTATGTAACTCCTACTATTCCTATTCCTTCCCTAAGTCTTCTTAAAGACGGCTTTTCAGATAACAGGGATTTCCCTTAACTCCACTGCAGGACTTCCTTCCTGATATTATGTTAACATAAACAACCTTCAGGAAAGAACCAGTTCCTCAATTACAAAAGACTCTAAATTAAAGTCACACTAAAAAAAAAAAAGGAAAGAAAAGAAAGAAAAAAGTAAATAAAAAAAGTAAATTGGGAATCAACGAACAATTCCTCCTGATTAAAAAAAATATAGGTTCAGTTCAGTTCAGTCGCTCAGTCGTGTCCGACTCTTTGCAACCCCATGAATCGCAGCACGCCAGGCCTCCCTGTCCATCACCAACTCCTGGAGTTCACTGAGACTCACGTCCATCGAGTCAGTGATGCCATCCAGCCATCTCATCCTCTGTCGTCCCCTTCTCCTCCTGCCCCTAATCCCTCCCAGCATCACAGTCTTTTCCAATGAGTCAGCTCTTCACATGAGGTGGCCAAAGTACTGGAGTTTCAGCTTTAGCATCATTTCTTCTAAAGAAATCCCAGGGCTGATCTCCTTCAGAATGGACTGGTTGGATCTCCTTGCAATCCAAGGGACTCTCAAGAGTCTTCTCCAACACCACAGTTCAAAAGCATCAATTCTTCGGCGCTCAGCCTTCTTCACAGTTCAACTCTCACATCCATACATGACCACTGGAAAAACCATAGCCTTGACTAGACGGACCTTTGTTGGCAAAGTAATGTCTCTGCTTTTCAATATGCTATCTAGGTTGGTCATAACTTTCCTTCCAAGGAGTAAGCATATTTTAATTTCATGGCTGCAGTCACCATCTGCAGTGATTTTGGAGCCCCCAAAAATAAAGTCTGACAGTGTTTCCACTGTTTCCCCATCTATTTCCCATGAAGTGATGGGACCGGATGCCATGATCTTTGTTTTCTGAATGTTGAGCTTTAAGCCAACTTATTCACTCTTCACTTTCACTTTCATCAAGAGGCTCTTTAGTTCCTCTTTACTTTCTGCCATAAGGGTGGTGTCATCTGCATATCTGAGGTTATTGATATTTCTCCAGGCAATCTTGATTCCAGCTTGTGCTTCTTCCAGTCCAGCGTTTCTCATGATGTACTCTGCATATAAGTTAAATAAGCAGAGTGACAATATACAGCCTTGATGTACTCCTTTTTCTATTTGGAACCAGTCTGTTGTTCCATGTCCAGTTCTTACCCACCCTCAAATACCTCGAATGTCATAATTCTTTTCTGGGTAGTTACCATCACCCTTGAAAAGTTCTGGAATTAAGATCAGAATTAGTAAATAAAACCCATGGTTAACAGTCTGTGTGTTTATCCAAAATGTTTGTAAATTTAACATTATTTGGTATATTTAAGTATCTTAAGGTTATATTTCTTATTTCAACCAAAATAAACATAGACAGGAACCCACCACATATCTCAGGAATTATTGTAGGGATGTGCTGGAAACATATACGTTTTTAAAAAGCTCTACAGATGCTTCTAATACACAGCCAGATATTAGTAGGTATAATTACTGTGAAATGCATACACTTCTTCACCTCTTGGCGTGGAGAAGGCAATGGCACCCCACTCCAGTACTCTTGCCTGGAAAATCCCATGGACGGAGGAGTCTGGTAGGCTGCAGTCCATAGGGTCGCTAGAGTCGGACACGACTGAGCGACTTCTCTTTCACTTTTCACTTTCATGCATTGGAGAAGGAAATAGCAACCCACTCCAGTGTTCTTGCCTGGAGAATCCCAGGGACAGGGGAGCCTGGTGGGCTGCCATCTATGGGGTCACACAGAGTTGGACACGGCTGAAGCGACTTAGCAGCAGCAGCAGCAGCACTTCTTGGCTAATGATTTGGATGATATAATGTCTGATGATGATCAAAAACACAATACTGAATTGTCCAAATAGCTCAAGTATTATCAGCAGTGTTCTTTTCTTTCTTTTCCTTGTATTTTCAAAGTGTTAATGTATATTTCACACACCTATACTTCTCAGTGGTTAAAAAGCAAAGTTAACTTCACTTAATTGAAAGTGAAAATTGCTCAGTCCCGTCTGACTCTGCAACCCCATGGACTATAGCCCACCAGGCTCCTCTGTCCATGGAGGTCTCCAAGTCCAGAATATTGGAGTGGGTAGTCGCTCCCTTCTCCAGGGGATCTTCCCAACCCAGGGATTGAACACAGGTCTCCCGCGTTACAGGCGGATTCTTTACTGTCTGAGTCACCAGAGAAGTCCGGGGTAGTCACTTAACTTAAAGAACCAGGTGAATCCAGGATTTCATGTTTCTCCCACATTATATTGCCTATCACTCCAAATCTATAAAAATCTAAGACTCTTCTTATAATCTTTATTAAAATTTGGTTAACAAAATATAAGAAGTGACATCTTTCTTATAATCCTTTAGTATAATTTGATTAACAAGACATAACCATAAAAATCATATAGCTCATTAGTGCAAAACAAAATTTTCCTTTTAAAGATACTGAATAACTTTCACTTCCTGTGGGTATTTCTGAAATATAACCAATCCGGAGTTAGACTGTGACATGTCAAAGATGTTTAATAAATTAAAAACATCAAAACTATTCTTCCATGATGTTGTTAGCCTGATTTCAATGGGTTTCAACAGAGTTTGAATGTAAGTATGAACACAGTTAACAGAACACTTCAAACATTTGCATCTAATAGGTGGTGAAAGTGAAAGTGTTAGTCGCTCAGTTGCCTCCGACTCTTTTGTGACTCCATGGGCTGCAGCCTAACAGGCTCCTCTGTCCATGGGATTCTCCAGGCACGAATACTGCAGTGAGTAGCCATTCCCTTTTCCAGGGGATCTTCCCAACCCTGAGATCGAACCATGGTCTCCCGCATTGCAGGCAGATTCTTTACTATCTGAGCTACCAGGGAAGCCCAAGGTGGTGGTCAAGCTAAAAGAGAGTCAGTTTTAAAACTCTTACCTTCTTTTTTCATTCAATAGAGATTTTACTAGGCAAAAATAATAACATGAATGCTTTCCTTCAATAATAACAATTATGCAGCCAACATTTATAATTTCCCGGAAAAACGTTTTTAAAAATCTTGAACTTTTGCCAACTAAAACCTGGCCTGTTATACATAAGATTTTTCAGCACTACAAATCATCACTTTTCATATATTTCACACATTATCCAGTGTTACAATCAGTGCTCAACTATTTTATTGTTATTATTACAATTTGTGCTAATTACCTAATTCAATTTTATCACCTAAAAAAGGAATAATCTCTTAGTAGAACAAAAAATAAAAAAATAAATAAAAGTTCAGATGCTTTTTCTTATTTGAAATCATTTCAAACATGCTCAAGTTCCAGAGATATGGAACTAAGTGAAATTCTTATATTCCTCTCCCTGTTATCAACTGACATCTATATAAGTGTATAATCAGCTACTATTTGCTTCAAAAATCTTAATAACAGCTTTAAAATATGTTCCATCAGAATAAAAGCAAAAATAAACAAATGAGACCCAATTAAACCTACAAACTTTTGTTAAGCAAAGGAAACCATAAACAAAATGAAAAGACAACCTATGGAACTGAAGAAAATATTTAAAAATAATGTGACCAACAAGGGCTTAATTTCCAAAATATAGAAACAACTCATACCGCTTAATATAAAAAGAAAAAATCCAAATCAAACAACTGAATCACAAGATGGGCAGGAGCCCTAAATAGACATTTCTCCAAAGAAGACATCGAGATGGCCAATAGGCACATGAAAAGATGCTCAACATCAGTAATCATTAGAGAAACACAAATCAAAACTTGAAGGAGGTATCACCTCACACCAGTCAAAATAGCCATCACCAAAAAGACTACAAATAATAAAGTAGAGGATGGGCAGAGATGGGCTGGAGAGGATGAGCAGAAAAGGAAGGCCTCCTAGAGTGTTGGTGGGAATGTAAACTGAAGCAGTCACCATGAGAATATGGAGGTTCCTCAAAAATCTAAAAATAGTTACTATATATCAAGCAACCCCACTTATGAGCTTGTGTCTTGAAAAGATGAAAACTCTAATTTGAAAAGATACATGCACCCCAATGTTCACACCAGCGCTATTTATAGTACCCAAGACATGGAAGCAAACTAAATGTCCATCAACCAGATGAAAGGATAAAGATGTGGGATACACACACTCATAAATATTCAGTTCAGTTCGGTCGCTCAGTCGTGTTTCCGACTCTTTGCGACCCCAAAAATCGTAGCACGCCAGGCCTCCCTGTCTATCACCAACTCCCGGAGTTTACCCAAACTCACGCACACTGAGTTGGTGATGCCATCCAACCATCTCATCCTCTGTCGTCCCCTTCTCCTCCTGCCCCCAATCCCTCCCAGTATCAGGGTCTTTTCCAATGAGTCAACTCTTTGCATGAGATGGCCAAAGGATTGGAGTTTCAGCCTCAGCATCAGTCCTTCCAATGAATACCCAGGATGGATCTCCTTTAGGATGGACTGGTTGGATCTCCTCGCAGTCCAAGGGACTCTCAAGAGTCTTCTCCAACACCATAGTTCAAAAGCATCAGTTCTTCGGCGCTCAGCTTTCTTTATAGTCCAACTCTCAAATCCATACATGACCACTGGAAAAACCACAGCCTTGACTAGACTGACATTTGTTGGCAAAGTACTCAGCCATAAAAAAGAAGGCAATGTTGCCATTTGCAGCAACATGGATGGACCCAGAAATCACCATACTAAATGAAGTCAGACAGAGAAAGATAAATATTGCATGATATGACATACGTGGAATCTAAAAAAAAAAAGCTACGGTGAAATTACTTACAAAACAAAAACAGACTCACAGACACAGAAAACACACTTATAGTTACCAAGGAAGAAAAGGGTGGGGAAGGAAAACATACAAACTACTATATATAAAATAAACAAGGACTGACTATGTAGCACAGGGAACTATATGCAATATCTTGCAATAAGCTATAATGGAAAAGAATCTGGAAAAGAATCTATTATAACTGAATCACTTTGCTGTACACCTGAAACTAACACAATATTGTAAATAAACTATACTTCAATTAAAATATACATACACACATTTATATATATATATATATATATATATATGTTTCATTTGTGACCAAGGAAAGTATTTTCACTGACCAAGGAAGAATACATTTCTTGTCCACTAACAATTAAACACAATAAAATGTACTTGGACAAGACACCCAAGTCTACTCTCTTTCACAGTATCCTTGACTCCACTTCCTCTTAATTAAGGAATGGAGGTAATGGATGTTATGTACCATCTAAATGAAATATGAATGTGATGGAAAACATTTGCCCAGGACTAAGACAAACTTTGTAACAACCATATGAAATCACTGCAATGCTTATGAATTAACAATTACTGTGGCTAAGTTTTGGAGAAGGCAATGGCAACCCACTCCAGTGTTCTTGCCTGGAGAACCCCAGGGATGGAGGAGCCTGGTGGGCTGCCATCTATGGGGTCGCACAGAGTTGGACACAACTGACGCGACTTAGCAGCAGCAACAGTGGCCAAGTTTGAGAACAAAGTTCAATTGAAATAATGTTAATAGTAATCATTATAATTGAGAAAACATCTCTTTGAAAATGGTCACAGATTGAAGTAAAAGATCCAAAACGGTATGCAAATCTGACTCTCTCGTGTCCTCTCTCCCCAGAAGTATCAGTGAACCCTTACTCTTCTTAGTGAAAGTGTAAGTCGCTTAGTTGTGTCCGACTCTGCAACCCCATGGACTGTACAGTCTATGAATTCTCCCAGGCTGGAATACTGGAGTGGGTTGCCATCCCTCCTCCAGGGGATCTTCCCAACCCAGGGATCGAACCCAGGTCTCCCACATTGCAGGCAAATTCTTTCCCAGCTGAGCCACCAGGGGAGCCCAAGGCTCTGTGTGAAGCTGTGTCAAAAGCTCTTTCATTCTGAACCTCTCTCGCAGTCCTAGTCATCGGACTGTTACTACCAGCAGGTTTGATAAGGCAACTCTGCATGTCTATGTATTTCATCTTTTCATTTCTAATATGGGTTAGGTTTCTACTCAGGATTAGGATTCTTGCCTGACAAATCTTAACAGCATGCTTCATACTCAAATGTTTAGCTAGTGAAAAGTCTGGTGAAAATAGGAGAGAAAATACCGTGTTCAGTAACACCGACTCTATCCAACAATGGGAGTTCAGTTCAGCTAAGTTTACCTGTAGAGCAGAACACGAACCAAATAATGTCATCGTGAACAGAAAGTTAGACGACTACTTTCACGCTAAGAGGAAGAATAAATACTAAATAAATAAATGCACACAGTCAATATAAATGCAAGCTTCTACAAACACCTATTGGGAGAGGGTGCATCTGGGAGAGTTGGAAGCAGCTGAATTGTTGCTGTCTTCCCAGGCTTACCTCACTGAGTCTTGACAAAACACAAAATTGACGTCCTATGAAAAAAATGTATTTACAAATTGATTTACCTTTACCTTCTCTGAAAAACAAGAGTGTTTTTTTCCTAATTGTTCCATGCTACAAGAACAACTGATTTTCTTTTCTGCGCTTAATAGAAGCTATGATACAACAAATGGAACCCTAAACCGCAAAGTTAGCAGCTCATGAACTGCAAACAACTGATATTCATGTACAGATCTAACCTTACTGTTAACAGTTAACAACCTGAATTTATATCCTTTGCTCATATCCTTTAAGGCCAAGAGCATCAGTAATAAAGACATTCCTGCCACCAAAGTATAAGATACTCTATTCAACTAGTTTGCAATCATTTTGAAAAATATACCCAGGAAACCTCACAACTTTATAGGTCTATAGGCCAGCAAAACATTATTTCTATGTAAAACATAGTATTTTCCAACCCTGTTTCTCTGAGCCCCTTTTAAATAAAACCTGTACCTGTCCATCCTGCCTATAAAAGAGCAGGCACTGTATCTCTGTATTTGACTGTATCTTCACAACTTAGCATATAACCTACCACATATACATATACAACTATTAAGTCTGCTGAATAAAAGAATCAAGAAATGAATTAATTTTCAGTTGATGTGACCTGTTTTCCTGGAAATGGGATTCTCAAGTCAGTTTCTAGTTATTTTTCAATTTGAGGTAAGAATTAGACATTGCTCGAGATTACCTGAGTCAGTCAGTTCAGTCGCTCAGTCGTGTTTCCGACTCTTTGCGACCCCATGAATTGCAGCACGCCAGGCCTCCCTGTCCATCACCAACTCCTGGAGTTCACTCAAACACACGTCCATCGAGTCGGTGATGCCATCCAGCCATCTCATCCTCTGGTGTTGTCCCCTTCTCCTCCTGCCCCCAATCCCTCCCAGCATCAGAGTCTTTTCCAATGAGTCAACTCTTCGTGTGAAGTGGCCAAAGTACTGGAGTTTCAGCTTTAGCACCATTCCTTCCAAAGAAATCCCAGGGCTGATCTCCTTCAGAATGGACTGGTTGGATCTCCTTGCAATCCAAGGGACTCTCAAGAGTCTTCTCCAACACCACAGTTCAAAAGCATCAATTCTTTGGCGCTCAGCCTTCTTCACAGTCCAACTCTCACATCCATACTGAATTCTAATAAACTATAATCTCGCTTAGATAAAAATCTTCTGAATTCCCACTTTCCTTCACAGAGGCAGGTAAACCTATTATTAAGTATAAACTAAATACAGACCACAAATGGACCAGGTGACTCCTGACTGATCCTCAGTTCAGTTCAGCCGCTCAGTCGTGTCCGACTCTTTGCGACCCCATGAATCGCAGCACACCAGGCCTCCCTGTCTATCACCAACTCCCAGAGTCCACCCAAACCCATGTCCATCGAGTCGGTGATGCCATCCAACCATCTCATCCTCTGTCGTCCCCTTTTCCCCCTGCCCTCTATCTTTCCAGCATCAGGGTCTTCTCAAATGATTCAGCTCTTCACATCAGGTGGCCAAGTATTGGAGATTCAGCTTCAACATCAGTCCTTCCAATGAATATTCAGGACTGATTTCCTTTAGGATGGACTGGTTAGATCTCCTTGCAATCCAAGGGACTCTCAAGAATCTTCTCCAACACCACAGTTCAAAAGCATCAATTCTTCAGCGCTCCTCCTTCTTTATAGTCCAACTCTCACATCCATATATGACTACTGGAAAAACTGTAGCTTTGACTAGATGGGCTTTTGTTGACAAAGTAATGTCTCTGCTTTTCAATATGCTGTCTAGGTTGGTCATAACTTTCCTTCCAAAGAGTAAGCATCTTTTAATTTCATGACTGCAATCACCATCTGCAGTGATTTTGGATCCCAGAAAAATAAAGTCAGCCACTGTTCCCACTGTTTCCCCAGCTATTTTGCCATGAGGTGATGGGACCGGATGCCATGATCTTAGTTTTCTGATCCTAGCCACCTAGAAATAGCTGTTTATCTTCTACGTATCTTCTAACATAAATTCATATTCCTTGCTCATCTATGAAATTAATCTTTAATGTCAATAACCAAAAAAGCAAGCTACTATTTAAGAACAGTTAGTTGTCTGGGTTCTAGTGTGTTTCCAGTTAGAGTGAGCAAAAGTACATTCCTTCCCAAGATCTTAGAAAACAAAAGAGAAGCAATGGCCATTTGGTAGCATATATACACCTTCTCTCCACTATCCAACCAAGCAGCAATCTGTTCTGCAATGAATCCAGTGTATGTAATTAAAGCCATTACTCAGGGGACTTTATTCAAAAGGGAGATTATCCTAGGTGGGCCTAAGTTATTCACGTGGAACTTTTGGGGATGAGGCCTTTTCTAAACTCAAGTTACTCCAAACACCCAATGGGTCTACAACTGCTCTCCCTTCCCCACAGATTGTCATTCCTGACTATGGGCTCTGGACTCTGGACTAGGACTACTCAGGTGTAAACATCAACTTCTCATCATAAATCTGTGTGTGTGTGTGTGTGTGTGTGTGTGCGCGCGCGCGCGTCCTGCCACTTCTCTGGTTAACCCTTGACTTATACTGTCATTAAAGTTTCACCTTCACAAAAACTATACAATAAAATTTAAAGTAGCCGCACCAAAACCATAATTTTGGTATGAATGTAAAGAGGCTAACCACTGGTAAACATGTGTTTCAAAGTAGTCAAAATAGGTTTACAGAGTATTTTTAAGCTGAAAAAGATTAAAGCTTATTGCAGAATTTGGACCAAACCTAAAATCTAGCAGGACTCTAAAGAGGCACAAAAGTCTTTTCATGGCCCCAGGTTTCTTGTTTGTAGGAAATACCAGTTTATTTTATTCAGCCTCCTCAGCCTTCCCAGAGTTCCAAAGGGCAGGTTCAAACAGTTGCTGATGAGGGAGCAGAGGGGATGCAGAAACTAGGAAGAGCACTCAGGGAAAAACTGCAGTACAGTCTTGGGGCAGGTCCTGGCTCTTCCTTAAGGGATGCAATACACAGAACAGTATCTGAGTTTCTCTTTGGAAACAAAGGCATGCCCTCCACATTGGGGATGCAAATCTAAGCTGACCATTAGATTGCTGGAAGGCCACCTTGTCACCTCACCACCAGCCAATCAGAAGAAAGTCACACACCCCCACACTGTGCCTAGAAGAACCTCTCCCAGAACCATCAGGGAGTACAGGGTTTTTAAGCCACTTATTCTTCTTGCTTCGGAGAAGGCAATGGCAACGCACTCTAGTACTCCTGCCTGGAAAATCCCATGGATGGAGGAGCCTGGTAGGCTGCAGTCCATGGGATCGCTAAGAGTCGGACACAACTGAGCGACTTCACTTTCACTTTTCACTTTCATGCATTGGAGAAGGAAATGGCAACCCACTCCAGTGTTCTTGCCTGGAGAATCCCAGGGATGGCGGAGCCTGGTGGGCTGCCGTCTATGGGGTCGCACAGAGTCGGACACGACTGAAGCGACTTAGCAGCAGCAGCAGCATTCTTCTTGCTTGGCTCTGCAATAAGCCTTTCTTTGCTCCGAACACTGACATTTCGGTTCATTTGGCCTCACTGCGATAAGTACATGAACTTGCGCTGGTAACAAACCCACACTGCTGAGAGATAATTATTTTTTATGTGAAAAAACAATTTCTTTACTAAACCTGCTTGATTAATCTTTACTCAATAAACATGATGGAAAGGAGTTAGGACAGGGAAAATGAAAAGACTTCTTAAATAAGTCATCAAGGCACTGGTGGTGGTTTAGTCGCTAAGTCTTGTCCGACTCTTTGCGACCCCATGGACTATAGCCTTCCAGGCTCCTCGGTCCATGGGATTCTCCAGGCAAGAACACTGGAGTGGGTAGCCATTTCCTTCTGCAGGGGATCTTCCCAACCCAGGAACCGAACCGGGGTCTCCTGCAATGCAGGCAGATTCTTTACTAACTGAGCTATGAGGGAAGCCACATTTTAATCAAGGCATTAAAGTATATCAAAAGGGCCACAAGCCCCCCTCCTTCCCCTTAACTAAATATAACAATGCAAGATGAAATTTTAGAAATCCTGCACTTCACCCAAAAAAGACCTTCAAGCAACAGAAACAGAGTACAATGTACGTGTGTTGCGGGTATACATACATATTTTTAACTTTACACAAAGAGCCTGTAACATTAATAACCTACTGAAAGATTATTCTCATTTTTAACTTAACTTTCAGGAATATTATGAATTTAGTTTATTGGTATTTAATCTTAAGAGGATAGTCTTAGAAAACAATTTCCTACATAAGTAAATAGATTAGGGTGCAGTGAGGTGACAGATTTGAGAAAAGATTAAAAAGCAAAGTGAAAAACTTTGGTTACTTATTAAACATCAATTGCTAGACCAATTTTATATCTCAAACAGAAAACAGTAGCTAACTACCGATCTCCCCCATTCCCCAAAATATTAAGTATTCAATAGTTAAAGTGTCTCTTAATAGTTTAATAAATGAGACATAGTCTCTTGCAGTCCCGTCTCACATAAGGAACAATGCCATCGTGTCATTGTGTGATATGGCTCCATTTTCAAATTGCCCAATGCATAAAGAATACATCAATATACTTCTCAACACTAAAACAGAAAAGTACCTAGAATAAAAACTCTGCTCTTTTTTAAACATCTTAATATCAAGATTGAGTTTATGTGAATTCAAGCATGTTTGATCCTTTTCATTACCACATAATAATTCTATTACATAGAGAAACCAGAACTTCCATCTCCCCATCAATGTTTTCCAATATTTTTATCACTATAAACAATGCTTCATAAACACACATCTTCCAGAATACATGTACTCGTTTTAGAGTTTCTTAAGGAACTGACGAATAAAAGAATTTCAAACACAAGATCTTAAAAATAAACACCCACTGCCAAACAGACTCTGCCAGGCTGCTCTCCAGCGCAGCTGTCTCGATACACACCCCCCCACCACACTGAGTCAGCGTGTGCTTCTCCACATTCTGCAGTCAGGTGGTGGTGGTGTAGTTGCTAAGTTGTGTCCCGCTCTTGCGACCCTACGAACTGTAGCCTGTCGGGCTCCTCTGTCCATGGGATGCTTCAGGCAAGAATACTGAAATGGGTTGCCATTTCCTTCTCCACGAGAGTCACATAGGAATTTTGGTAACTTTGATAACTCAGTGGGCATCCAACGGTATATATATCACTCTCACTATAACATGCATTCCTCTAAGTATTAATGTAGCCAAGTACCTTCCCATGGGTTCACTGTTGATTGTAGTTTCCTGTTCTGAGTTGTCATGTCACACATTTTACCCAGTTATCTACTGGATTTGTGGTCTTATTTTTGTTTTTGAATGAATTCTTTATATATCCTGAATACAAACACTTTGGTGGCTGGTTCTTTAGTAGTTCACTGTGTGTTTGGCATAACAAGATTTTTTTCCCCAAAGGATTCACGTTTATTGGAGTTTTCTTCTCAGTATTCCTTTCTTACTCTGAAGTCACAAATATATTCTCCTACAGTTTCTTCCGTTAACCGTTTTGCTCTTAATTTTTATGTGTTTAATTCTTCTGAATTTCTTATTACATATGCAAACCCAACTTTCCCAACATCACTGTTGAACAGCCGTATCTCCAGTTCGCAAGGGCCGTTCCCGTGTCTACCCCTTCTTTTCACAACGTGCAACACCAAGTCGCTACGTCTCCTGCATTGGCAGGCGTGTTCTTTACCACTAGCGCCACCTGGGAAGCCCTCTTTCCACAATATACACACATATATCATACTAACATAGCTCTTACTCTAACCCCACTAGCCTACCAGCCGTCCCTCAGTAACACACACAATTAGCAAAATGACAGAAAGTAAACGTACTCAAGGCACGCCTCCCTTTTGTTTGTTTTCCTTTTTAACTGTCCCAGGCGCCAAAGGTTAGTTCTGCTAGCCTCACAACTTTAAAACCAGTCAATTCAGTTCCACACACACAACTTTCATTACTTTCTAGTAATAAAAAAGAATTTATTCGATTTTACTATTAAAATTGTCTCAGAAAAAATTTATGAAATATAGAATTTCAGTTAGTACATTTTCAAATTTTAACTCTAAAGTTGTCCACTGAATTTTCCTTGATTTAAAAAAATCTCCAATATTTCTTATTTGACCCTCATTTCCACTCTTAACATTAATCTATAAAACATCACCCATTCTAACAATCTTTTTAAAAAATAGTTTAACATCTTTGAAACCTGCAGTGTCTTACTAACACTGTAAGCTTGTCAGCAGAACACAGTTGTCCCTGCCTGACCTCTCTTGGGGGAGAGAGGTTCCCACAAGCCTGGAACATCCCCGCATATTCCCATGGGCTGTTCAAGGGTGCAAATCTCATCTATCTTCTCAAACCGAGCACAGGTAATAAGCAGGACAGGGAGATCCCATCTTGAATCCTGGCATACAAGACTACTGTCTGCTGCTTGCTCACAAGTGCTGGGACCGTGGCCCCTTTTCAGCAAAGCAGCACTCTAAGAGTACAGATGTCAGGCTGGGAACTGAGGCTCAGGGAATCAGTGCAAATATGCAGAGAGTCTGCTACTGCTTTTACTGTGAATAATAAACTCTGGCCTCTGATTCAGAAGTCTTGAGTCTTCCACCAGAATCCTCGAAACTATGCTGGCAAGTTAACTTGTTAGATTACAAGTAGGATAAAAATCTCAGACTTTGATTTCCTTGATGAGAATGTGTATTAAAACTCTCAGTAGCTTGGGGAAAACTATAGGGAAGAATAATGAAGCACTCCTTAAAAATGCTACATCACTGAAATTCCTGGACTAGAGTACTATACAGCATGACTGAGTAAAAAACTGACACATAACTCTCTGAGAAGGTCTTAAAAATGCATTTAATAATTTCACTTGTATTTCCCTTTTAACATATACCACAGAACAGAGTAAAAAAGATACAACTAAGTCTACACACAACAACTTCTACATGAACAATAAGCTTTCAGTTTGTTTGCTTGCTCTTTCTCCCTTGCTGATACAGAAAATAATAGTGCTACAATTAATGACATCAAATTTAGTCCTGTTTATTTTTTCTTAGCATCATTCCTTCCAAAGAAATCCCAGGGCTGATCTCCTTCAGAATGGACTGGTTGGATCTCCTTGCAATCCAAAGGACTCTCAAGAGTCTTCTCCAACACCACAGTTCAAAAGCATCAATTCTTTGGCGCTCAGCCTTCTTCACAGTCCAACTCTCACATCCATACATGACTCCTGGAAAAACCATAGCCTTGACTAGACGAACCTTTGTTGGCAAAGTAATGTCTCTGCTTTTGAATATGCTATCTAGGTTGGTCATAACTTGTCCTTCCAAGGAGTAAGCGTCTTTTAATTTCATGGCTGTAGTCACCATCTGTAGTGATTTTGGAGCCCAGAAAAATAAAGTCTGACACTGTTTTCACTGTTTCCCCATCTATTTCCCATGAAGTGGTGGGACCGGATGCCATGATCTTTGTTTTCTGAATGTTGAGCTTTAAGCCAACTTTTTCACTCTCCACTTTCACTTTCATCAAGAGGCTTTTGAGTTCCTCTTCACTTTCTGCCATAAGGGTGGTGTCATCTGCATATCTGAGGTTATTGATATTTCTCCCAGCAATCTTGATTCCAGCTTGTGCTTCTTCCAGTCCAGCGTTTCTCATGATGTACTCTGCATATAAGTTAAATAAGCAGGGTGACAATATACAGCCTTGATGTACTCCTATTCCTATTTGGAACCAGTCTGTTGTTCCATGTCCAGTTCTAACTGTTGCTTCCTGACCTGCATACAGATTTCTCAAGAGGCAGGTCAGGTGGTCTGGTATTCCCATCTCTTTCAGAATTTCCCACTGTTTATTGTGATCCACACAGTCAAAGGCTTTGGCATAGTCACTAAAGCAGAAATAGATGTTTTTCTGGAACTCTCTTGCTTTTTCCATGATCCAGCGGATGTTGGCAATTTGATCTCTGGTTCCTCTGCCTTTTCTAAAACCAGCTTGAACATCTGGAAGTTCACGGTTCATGTATTGCTGAAGCCTGGCTTGGAGAATTTTGAGCATTACTTTACTAGCGTGTGAGATGAGTGCAATTGTGCGGTAGTTTGAGCATTCTTTGGCATTGCCTTTCTTTGGGACTGGAATGAAGACGGACCTTTTCCAGTCCTGTGGCCACTGCTGAGTTTTCCAAATTTGCTGGCATATTGAGTGGAGCACTTTCACAAGCATCATCTTTCAGGATTTGGAATAGCTCAACTGGAATTCTATCACCTCCGCTAGCTTTGTTCATAGTGATGCTTTCTAAGGCCCACTTGATTTCACATTCCAGGATGTCTGGCTCTAGGCCAGTGATCACACCATCGTAATTATCTGGGTCGTGAAGCTCTTTTTTGTACAGTTCTTCTGTGTATTCTTGCCACCTCTTCTTAATATCTTCTGCTTCTGTTAGGTCCATACCATTTCTGTCCTTTATCGAGCTCATCTTTGCATGAAATGTTCCTTTGGTATCTCTGATTTTCTTGAAGAGATCCCTAGTCTTTCCCATTGTTGTTTTCCTCTATTTCTTTGCATTGATCGCTGAGGAAGGCTTTCTTATCTCTTCTTGCTATTCTTTGGAACTCTGCATTCGGATGTTTATATCTTTCCTTTTCTCCTTTGCTTTTCACTTCTCTTCTTTTCACAGCTATTTGTAAGGCCTCCCCAGACAGCCATTTTGCTTTTTTGCATTTCTTTTCCATGGGGATGGTCTTGATCCCTGTCTCCTGTACAATGTCACGAACTTCATTCCATAGTTCATCAGGCACTCCATCTATCAGATCTAGGCCCTTAAATCTATTTCTCACTTCCACTGTATAATCATAAGGGATTTGATTTAGGTCATACCTGAATGGTCTAGTGGTTTTCCCTACCTTCTTCAATTTAAGTCTGAATTTGGCAATAAGAAGTTCATGGTCTGAGTCACAGTCAGCTCCTGGTCTTGTTTTTGCTGACTGTATAGAGCTTCTCCATCTCTGGCTGCAAAGAATATAATCAATCTGATTTTTGTGTTGACCATCTGGTGATGTCCATGTATAGAGTCTTCTCTTGTGTTGTTGGAAGAGGGTGTTTGTTATGACCAGTGCATTTTCTTGGCAAAACTCTATTAAGTCTTTGCCCTGCTTCTTGGAGGCAGGAGGAGAAGGGGATGACAGAGGATGAGATAGCTGGATGGCATCACTGACTCGATGGACATGAGTCTCAGTGAACTCCAGGAGTTGGTGATGGACAGGGAGGCCTGGCGTGCTGCGATTCATGGGGTCGCAAAGAGTGGGACATGACTGAGCGACTGATCTGATCTGATTTTTTCTTAATCACTTTTATACAAGTTTATCTACTCCGTGAATTTTCAAAGAAACACATTTTAGTTAAAGTTTTCTATTCAGTATGTTTTCTATTTATTAAATTTTGCTTTGATAAGGGGTCTCCCTGATAGCTCAGCTGGTGAAGACTCCACATGCAAGGCAGGAGACCCCGGTTCGATTCCTGGGTTGGGAAGATCCCCTGCAGAAGGGAAAGGCTACCCACTCCAGTATTCTGGCGTGGAGAATTCCATGGACTGCACAGTCCATGAGGTGCCAAAGAGTCCAACACGACTGAGCAACTTTCACTTTCATTTTGATCTATTTCACTGTTATTTTTAAATCCTTACATATAATTTAACTATTTACGATCAACGCTTAGTTTTAAATTTCCAGCTGATTTCCAGATCAATTCCATTGTGATTAAACAAACTGTGAATAATGTCAGACCTCTAAACTTTGCTAAGGCTTTCTCTATTGGCAAAATGTTCCACAAGTACTTTAAAAGAATGAATTATGGCACTGTTGGGTGCAAAGTTCTTTTTTTATTGTTGATTAGGTCAAGTCTGCTAGTTGTGTTGTTCAGATCCTCTATATTCCTGAGTTTGCGTGCTTATTCCATCAGGTATTTAGAGAGATGCTAAAATTATAACTGCGGGTTTGTGTTTTTCTTTTAGTTCTGATCATCTTTACTTCATATATTTTCAAGCTATGCTATTTGGTATATGAGAATTTAAGATCTCATCTTGCTGGACTCACCCTTTAAAAATCTTAGAATTCTCTGCATAAGCAATCAGGCAGTCTGGAAAAAGAGTTCCACATCTTTCCAGTCTGTATGCCTTTTAATTCCTTTTTCTTGACTTACTAAACTTGCTACGACTATCGTTTGGTACAAACTGGAATGGAAATAATGAAAGCAAACATCTCTGATTTGTTCATAATCTTAGGAGAAATGCATTGCGTCTTCATGTTAAATACGATGTTGCTCTATCTTCACATTTGGTCTTTATCAAATTGAGGAAATTCCCTTCTATTTTTAGTTTGCTAGATGGTTTTATCATGAAAGTATACTGAATTTTGTTCAATGGAGCCATGAAATTAAAAGATGCTTAGTCCTTGGAAGGAAAGTTATGACAACCTAGACAGCATATTAAAAAGCAGAGACATTACTTTGTCAACAAAGCTCCGTCTAGTCAAGGCTATGGTTTTTCCAGTGGTCATGTATGGATGTGAGAGTTGGACTATAAAGAAAGCTGAGCGCCGACGAATTGATGCTTTTGAACTGTGGTGTTGGAGAAGACTCTTGAGAGTCCCTTGGACTGCAAGGAGATCCAACCAGTCCATCCTAAAGGAGATCCATCCTGGGGGTTCACTGGAAGGACTGACGCTGAAGCTGAAACTCCAATACTTGGCCACCGGATGCGAAGAGCTGACTCATTTGAGAAGCCCCTGATGCTGGGGAAGATTGAAGGTAGGAGAAAAAGGGGACAACAGAGGATGAGATGGTTGGATGGCATCACCGACTCAATGGACATGGGTTTGGGTAGAATCCGGCAGTTAGTGATGGATAGTGAGGTCTGGTGTGCTGCGGTTCATGGGGTCGCAGAGTCGGACACAACTGAGCAACTGAACTGAACTGATTGCAATAATCATATAACTTTTTACTATATTAACACAATGAATGACACTGATCAATTCACAGATGTTAAAGTGATAAACCTATATCCTTATTTTCTTTTTGTGGTAGTATCATGCTAAAGCTAGTAATTACCAATTTAGGTAATTAAAGTTAAAATTAAGTATTCTTGTATCTTTTATGAAAAAACTCATATAGGATTCATTCTATTTCTTAAACGTTTAATAATAATCCTTTAGTGTGAGTACCTAGGCTTTATATTTTCTTTTAGGGATATTTCCGATTATAAATTCAGTCTCTTTAATCAGTATCAGTCTCTTTAATCTATTCAAATTTCTGTTACTTCTTGGTAATAGTTTATGTTTTTCAAAGACTTTTCATCTAGGTTGTCCAGTTTAATAGCTTAAAGTTGCCCATAATACTCCTTAAAAGTCTCTTAATATCTGTAGGATCTATAGTGATGTTCCCTATTTTACTATGTGCATGCATGGCATGCTAAGCTGCTTCAGCTGTGTCCGACTCTTTGCAACCCTATCGACCGTAGCCTGCCAGGCTCCTATGTCCATGGGATTCCCCAGGCAAGAATACTGTAGTGAGTTGCCATGGCCTTCTCCAAGGGATGTTCCCAATCCAAGGATCAAACCCATATCTCTAGGTCTCCTGTGTTGGCAGGTGGGTTCTTTACCACTAGCGCCACATGGGAAGCCCCCTATTTTATTACAGATCCTGGTAATTAGTGTCTTCACTCTTTTGTTTCAAATCAGTCAAGCTAGAGCTCTATTTTATTAATCTTTTCTAAAAAGTTTTTTCTA
The DNA here is from genome assembly GCF_029407905.1 of Bubalus kerabau. Lineage (NCBI taxonomy): Eukaryota > Metazoa > Chordata > Mammalia > Artiodactyla > Bovidae > Bubalus > Bubalus kerabau. Next base: position 107,147,300 of record NC_073632.1, on the reverse strand, counting down.
TTGTCCATTTTCTATTTCAGTAATTAATTTTCTTTTATTTTCTTCTTTCTACCTACCAATTTTAGATTGGTATATTTTTAAAATTTTAATGAGGTGGAAAACCAAGTAACTGAGTTTTTTAAAATATAAACTTTTAGAAATATAAATTCCCTGTAAACACTGCTTCAGCTTCATACTTTAAATTTTAAGTTGTATTTTCATTATCATTTAATTTAAAATATTTTCTATTTTCTCCTGGGACATCTCTTGACCAATGGATTATACAGATGTGTATTCAATATGAAAATATTTGGGGTTTAATTTCATTTTGGGAAGAGCTCATCCTCTATATAATTGCAATCTTTATCACCTTATGGCCTACCATGTTTTTACCCAGGTGAGTGCACATGTGCACTTGAAAAAAATGTGAATCCCCCAGCTGTCATGTGTAAAGTTTCATAAACACCAGTGGAGCCAAGTGAAAGTGAAAAAGTAAGGCAAAAGTGAAGCTGCTCAGTTGTGTCCGACTCTTTGTGACCCCACAGAATGTAGTCCACCAGGCTCCTCCATCCATGGGATTCTCCAGGTAAGAGTACTGGAGTGGGTTGCCATTTCCTTCTCCAGGGGATCTTCTCAACCCAGGGATCAAACCCAAGTCTCCCACATCGCAGGTAGATGCTTTACCGTCTGAGCCACCATGGAAGCCAATGGGGCCAAGGTGGTTGACAACTCATATAACTGCAAACTTTCTAAGGTGCTAAGTCTGGTCTCAGTTCAGATCTTCAGCTGAGATCCTTTAAGTCTGTTTTGCACGTATGTGATTCAGGGGTCAGCCAGAATTTGGGATTCCTTCTCAGAGCAGAGTAAAACCACACATAATGTAGAACATTCAACTGGCTGAGACTACTCTGATAGAATGTTATGCTCAATGAGAAACGTGTTATGTAAGCAAGCACGTGTTCCTCTCTACTAGCATTCACTGGCTGAGAGTACACGACAGCAGGCCAAGCACAGAAAAACGTAGCACACTGGAAGTTTACTGTAATATACTTACAGTTTTTTAAATAGAGAAAAAACATTAAAAGAAATGATGCTGAGTAGAGCAGCCTCAAACAATGTACAGAGGGTGTACCTGCGCTTGCACATCCTTTACATGCATTACCTGCCATCTCCCCACAGCCATTCTTAGTAGCAATTCATTATCCAAAGTACACTGATTAGAGACCCAAGTTAGAAATGTCAACTGATGCCACACAAACTAACAGGGAATTTACTGATTTGACAATAAGGAAACTTAAAAAAAAAAAAAAAAAAAAAAAAAAGCCTTAAACTTGTGCTAGATTTAGAAGTTCAAACAAGTTAAAATTTACAGAGAGCTTTAACTGATCATCAGTGGCTACCCCAAAATTACATTTAAGAATATCCCTCTTAATTTAATAATCCACTTATAAGGCAGCAAGAAATAATGTTAGTCTATAAATGGATATAGGGTACATCCTAGAGTAAACAGTTTTCTATTTGTTTTCCATTTACGAAAAACAAAGCTGCCAACAAGCAGCTAGGAAAAAGTCAAGTTAATTTTCTTTACCTCATGTCTTCCCAGTAGATAACCTAGGGCATTACAGCTGCTTTAATACCCATTTTAATTGAGTGCTGTCACTGGTAGGAAGAAAAGTGTGAAATCACTACTTTCTATATCAAACAAAGCAGGTAATTAACAACCATTCTGGCACAATCCCTTATCACCAAAATACACAAAGGGTGCTAAGTTCTCTCAAAGCCAAGGCTCTGTTACCAAAAAAAAGAGCTCATGTTTCAGGGTCACATTCACTTCTTTATTACACAAGCATACATTTACTGCTCAGTCAGACACCTATAATTAAACACAAGAAGCCTTTAATGCTAATATTCAGGCTAGCCTGCACGGAAGCATCCCCTCCACACAGATGATTGCCTTTCATTGTAGGGTTTCAAGTAGCTACAGTTCACTTAGTTTTGATTACACAGCAATTAGATATGCAAATAAATAAGATCCAGGAAAATACTTTCCAAACATCAGATTGTGAGCAATCAGGCCTATTCTCTTCTCTTGTATATACAAGCAACTCATTAAACAACTATTGTCTAAAAAAAATCTCTGCCTCAAATGCCTTGAGTTTCTTTTAATGTTAAAAACATTAACACCCTAGGGAATAAACCTCTCTACAATCTAGTTCATGAGCTGAGTGGGAAGGCATGCTAAGTGACCAAAAGAACACCCTACTTCACACTGTCCGTTTAGGGTTATTCAATACTGGTCAACAAATTGTTTAAATGTACCATTTAAAACTTTCTGTTAAATGATACCTATTACTCCTCAATATTCCAAACACTTGACTGAGAAAACCACTTTCATCTCACTTAATAGGTTTACATTAAAGCTGTATGTAAGCATTAGTATGGTAGAGAATCATGTACATTGGGGAGAAGGGAAACGTTTACACTTACAAATCAACAGCTGTTACCTATGTCTGGGTATGATTGGATAAAATGGCCACTTGCGTTCTTGCAAACTATACTTACTTACTGTCTCTACCCGGGGAATTAATTTTACTTACAGGTTTTAAATTACAACTTTGCTTCTTAACCTTAAGTCCTACTCAATTAACTTATAAAGTGCTTCTTGGCTTTCTCTTTCTTCCTCATTTTTGTAAATTTAAGTCTTGACAGTTGTTTGTATTTAAGTAAATTTTTAAAGAGTTTCTTCTGCATTTTCTATGTGAGGCTCCTATGCTATGCCAATTTCAAGAAACTGGATGACTGAAATTCTGTGGTAAGACAACATAATTTTCTCATGGGCACTAATTATGCTCACACTTCACTGAGGAACTCAGACCTAAAACTACAGGAGTTCACTCTCACGTCCCTTGCTTCAACTCTTTCAGTCTTCTCTACACACATCCCTTTACAAACCCACTCTCAAGGCTCCAGGTCACACCACTCTGCTTAAAGCCCTCCATTGTCTTCCCACTGCTTTTGCAATAAAATCCGAACTCCTTCCCCTGCCAGCACGGAAGGTGCTCTCCCACCTCCCTCCCCACGCTCCCTACCCACGCCGCCCTTGCTGTTCCTGACTGTCTTCCAGGATTCTTCTCTGAGCGCCTTCACACTTGCTCTCATTCCACTGTCCTGTCACGTGTCACATGTCTCTTCACACAGCCCTTTCTTGGCCACTCAAGTCACAAGCATTCCACACCCATCACACCATCTCATGCTAGTCTCTTCACGGCGCTTATCACTATCTATATTATCTAGTTCATTTCTTTACCATTTATTTTCTGTCTTCCTCTCTAGCTTTGTTACACGGGAACAACCCCTACCCCCACCCAGTTTTGGGTGTGGCCCAAAGTAGAAAATAAAAAAATACTGGTTAAATGTTAACAAATTTTGAAAAGAAGAAGAAATAATTTTCTAGATTTTAAAAAAAAGTGAATAAATGTGTGTGGAGCAGTTGGAAATGGTCTGATTTGTTGAGCAGATCAGAGAATGAAACTGAAAACAAAACACTATTATATGAAGGAGATAATGGACTTGGTTGTATTCCTTTGCCATTTAAGGCTAAATTAAATGTGCCTTGTTGGTGACGGCAATGAGACAAGACTTTGTATTTGAGCATGCTGATACCATTATCACTGCTTCTCAGACTTTTCATCAAGCCTGGCACTTACGTCACAATGGGTCCTGGTCTTCCTTGACAGCTTAATTAAGTGTTTTTTTTATCCAATCATTCCATCTCAGGAGAACTGCTCAAAAGTGATGTCAGGGACAGTATTTATTATCTTTACTGCCATAAAACTCATCATTTGCTATGTCCAGCCTAGGTTTTGCTTATCACTGGCCGATTCATATACCACATATTGGTCCAAAAGAAATCATGTATCTAGGGGATTATGGATACAAGTTAAGAGCTCAAACATTAGCATATTTCTGAATTATTTTTAATACTTCTTATAACAAGTTTAAAGAGATTTTCAGAAAGGGAAAAAGCATGGAAATCAGTGACTCCCAAATGAACCTAATTAAACACAAATTATATCAATGGCAATGGAAAGAAAAACCTAAGAAACAAAATGAGCACCCTTAGAATCTGGTTTATTTTCCAATAGAAAAATATACAAACCTGCCAAACATTCACAATCATCTCTTAAGCATTTTTAATAATAAAAACTTATTTCCCCAAAATAATCCAGGTCAGGAAAAAAGAAAGAAGAATTATTCCAACTTGAAGGGGAAGGGAGAGAGAAAAAGAGGGAAGGGAGGTGAGGTACGTGAACATCGAGGTCTGAGAGAACTGAACTGGTAAACATCAAAAATTGGTGAATAATGAAAAGTATATGGGGCAGGATCTTTGTATTCTTTTTGTAAAATTTAATATTATTTCAAAATACAAAGCTAAAAACAGGAATAATTTGTTCCCCACTTTTTGCTTCTCCATATTTTCTATACACATTTCTGCCTAAAGCAGCATTAACCAAAAGAACTCCTGCAACAGTGAGAATGATTTATATCTGCTGTCCAAAAGGACAGCCACTTGTCACAGGTCCACACCGAGCACTTCAACTTGACTGTGTGACGCTGCAGCTCAGCTGTTCTCTCATTCAGCTTTCATTGTAATAACCACAGAGGCCAATGGCTACCCTCTTGAGGAGACCACAGGTCTAGGCACTTGACTTCAAACACACAGACTAAAATTCTCCAGGCCAGAATAATGAACTGGGTAGCCTATCCCTTTTCCAGGGGATCTTCCTGACCCAGGAATTGAATCCGGGTCTCCCGGATTACAGGCAGATTCTTTACCAACTGCACTATCAGGAAACCCCCAAGCTAAGACGAGTTTAATGAGAAAAGAAAGTGAAACTGTTAGCCACTCATTCTTGTCTTTGTGACCCCATGGACTGCAGCCCACCAGGCTCCTCTGTCCAAGGAATTCTCCAGGCAAGAATTCTGGAGTGGGTTGCCATTTTCTTCTCCAGGGGATCTTCCTGACCCAGGGATCAAACCCAAGTTTCCTCCACTTGCAGGCAGATTCTTTATCATCTGAGCCACCTGGGAAACCCTAATGGAAAATGATGATATGCTTTGGGGTATACCTTAAAGCATAATTAAACAAGCCTTGAGGCAAGTGAGGGAGGTGAGCACCTTGAACTCAACTGCAGAAGTTCCCAGAAGGTATCCTCTAATTGGTGGTGACAGAGGACATGAAAGATCACTGTGGGGTACCTGTGCCTCTAGACCTTGTCTACAGGAAAACACTCCATGTGGAAAAAGACTCTATGAAAGACATTGTATTAGGATAATGTTTATTTCCTACCAACTGATTTCTGCCCTCATACCAAATACATCATAATTTTTTTTAATTTATAATTCTTTCATCAGTTAGTTCTACAAATGTATAGTGCTCTAAACAAATTTCATGTACTGTTCTCCATGGTGACTTTATTTTCTTTTGATAATTATCAAGCAGCTTAGTCCCTCAGTCGTGTCTGACTCTGTGGCCCCGTGGAGCGCAGCACGCCAGGCTGGTTAACTACTATAGCCTGCTATCAAAAGTACATTAAAGCCCTAAGCCCTCGGCCACTACATGTGTGACTCAAGATGCTGCTCAACACCTGTGAGCACCTACTGAAGGTTAAGATATGTGAAAGACCTGAACAAATACTTAAGACAGCCTGAACACAAAAATCTCACTCTGTTTTATATCAACAAGTAAAAAGAAAGTGCCCTATACATAATTGGAATTCTAAAAGTTGATAGGCAAAATTATTTTTATTGTATAAATTATCTATACAACTTAAATAGTCAAATTAAAAAGTTTATAGTAACTAAAGGTAAATCAGGTAATGGACACAGTACATTGAACTGCTTAGCAGTGGGTGTGGAGAACTTTTGCTTTATTTTCTGACACAGAGTACTACAACCTTGCATATACCTAGACAGAAAGACACATACATATATAAGTATACAAGATATTAGCAATAACAGAAAAAGTGACTTCCCTGAAAGATTAATAGACACTGTGCATATTACTTGAGGGGAAAAAGAACAATTAGCTGGTTATGCCATCCAACCATCTCATCCTCTGGCGTCCCCCTCTCCTGTCTTCAATCTTACTCAGCATCAGGGTCTTTTCCAGTCAGTCCATTTTTCACATCAGGTGGCCAAAGTACTGGAGTTTCAGCTTCAGCATCAGTCCCTCCAACGAATATTCAGGACTGATTTCCTTTAGGATTGACTAGTTTGATCTCCTTGCAGTTGAAGGGACTCTCAAGAGTCTTCTCCAACACCACAGTTCAAAAGCATCAATTCTTCAGTGCTCAGCTTTCTTTATGGTCCAACTATCACATCCATACATGACTACTGGAAAAACCATAGCTTTGATTAGACAGACCTGTGTTGGTAAAGTAATGTCTCTGCTTTTTATTATGCTGTCTAGGTTTGTCACAGCTTTTCTTCCAAGGAGCAAGCATCTTTGAATTTCATGGCTGCAGCTACCACTGGCAATGATTTTGGAGCCCAAGAAAATAAAGTCTGTCACTGTTTCCATTGTTTCCCATCTATTTGCCCTGAAATGATGGAACCAGATGCCATGATCTTTGTTTTCTGAATGTTGAGTTTTAAGCCAACTTTTCACTCTCTTTCATCAAGAGGCTCTTTAGTTCTTGTTTGCCTTCTGCCATAAGGGTGGTGTCATCTGCATATCTGAAATATTATGCATATCTGAGATATTTCTTCCAGGAATCTTGAATCCAGCTTGTGCTTCATCAAGCCCCACATTTCCCATGATGTATTCTGCATATAAGTTAAATAAGCAGGATGACAATACACAGCCTTGATGTACTCCTTTCCCAATTTGGAACCAGTCCTTGTTCCATGTCCGGTTTTAACTGTTGTTTCTTGAACTGCATACAGATTTCTCAGGAGGGAGGTCAGGTGGTCTGGTATTCCCATCTCTTGAAGAATTTTCCAGTCTCTTGTGAGCCACATAGTTGGCACAGAGGCAGCAAAGAGAAAAGCAGCCTGGACAGCAGTAGGACTCATGGCCAAGCAGGGCCTCGTCACCCACAGTGAAGAGCTGACTCTCACTGAACACAGAAAAATGTACTGCAGGATTACTTTTTAAAAATCACTCTGGTTGCCAGAGGGAGACAGAGAGGAAGAACGGAAATAGGGCGATCAAAAGATGGCAATGTAAGGATTAAACCCCTTTACTCAGCCTGGGTTCAAATTGTGACTAGGCAGCTCACTAGCCAGGTGAAGAGAACCTCCCCCGTACCTCCATGGTCTTACAAGTAGAAGGACAACAGCGGCTACCTCACAGGGCTGTGTGACAGTTAATGAACAAATTCACAGGAACAATGAGAGCTGCACTCTCACCACCAACCCCCCACCAGCTCAGCATTGCTTTCAGCAGCCACCCCAGCCATTCACCAGGTTCACATGTTGGGTAAGCTGTCTGGAATTCAGTGGACATCTAAGTCCACACAGGGGCCTGGGGGAAACATGCACACACAGAAAGAGATCTGAACCTATCAGAAATGACAGGCAGGCAGTATCTTTCTTATAATTCAATGTCAACTAATAAATGTAAAGGGAATGACAGAAAAATAACAGTTTTGCAAACACTGTATTACAGTAATAAGGAATTTAGATAGGTCATTAACCAACACTTATATCACTGGGCAGAATTTTCCTGGGAGCAGGATATTTACAAAGTATCACAGTACTCCCCTAAAACCAGTTCATTTAAAAGAGGGAAGAGTATCTCTACAATGAAAAAATATGACTGACACTATTTTAACCAAATTATGAAAGTTAATATCATCAATATGGGCTAAACTAATATAATGTGCTAGGGACACAATGGCATCACGGACTCGATGGACAAGCAAGATCTGGGAGTTGGTAATGGACAGGAAAGCCTGGTGTGCTGCAGTCCATGAGGTCACAAAGAGTCAGACACAAGTGAGCAACTGAACTGAACTGAGGGACACAACATCATTTTTTTTTTAAATACCCTTGCCAAATATGCAAGAATGAAAAGAAGGTTGCTAGTCAGAAATTAATCTTATCAGTTACAAAGGTGAAATGTTACAAAACTCTCTTCATATCAGAATCTGAAAACTTTTTTAGTATTTCCTATGTGAAGTGATTAGGAATTTATATTTAGAATACAAGGCACTAGATCTGATAGACAGAGTGCCTGATAAACTATGGACGGAGGTTCGTGACATTGTACAGGAGACAGGGATCAAGACCATCCCCATGGAAAAGAAATGCAAAAAAGCAAAATGGCTGTCTGGGGAGACCTTACAAACAGCTGTGAAAAGAAGAAAAGCGAAAAGCAAAGGAGAAAAGGGACGATATAAGCATCTGAATGCAGAGTTCCAAAGAATAGCAAGAAGAGATAAGAAAGCATTCCTCAGCAATCAATGCAAAGAAATAGAGGAAAACAACAGAATGGAAAAGACTAGAGATCTCTTCAAGAAAATCAGACATACCAAAGGAACATTTCATGCAAAGATGGGCTTGATAAAGGACAGAAATGGCATCGACCTAACAGAAACAGAAGATATTAAGAAGAGGTGGCAGGAATACACCGAAGAACTGTACAAAAAAGAGCTTCACGACCCAGATAATCACGATGGTGTTATCACTCACCTAGAGCCAGACATCCTGGAATGTGAAGTCAAGTGGGCCTTAGAAAACATCACTATGAACAAAGCTAATGGAGGTGATGGAATTCCAATTGAGCTATCTCAAATCCTGAAAGATGATGCTTGTGAAAGTGCTGCACTCAATATGCCAGCAAATTTGGAAAACTCAGCAGTGGCCACAGGACTGGAAAAGGTCCGTCTTCATTCCAGTCCCAAAGAAAGGCAATGCCAAAGAATGCTCAAACTACCGCACAATTGCACTCATCTCACACGCTAGTAAAGTAATGCTCAAAATTCTCCAAGCCAGGCTTCAGCAATACATGAACCGTGAACTTCCAGATGTTCAAGCTGGTTTTAGAAAAGGCAGAGGAACCAGAGATCAAATTGCCAACATCCGCTGGATCATGGAAAAAGCAAGAGAGTTCCAGAAAAACATCTATTTATGCTTTACTGACTATGCCAAAGCCTTTGACTGTGTGGATCACAATACACTGTGGAAAATTCTTAAAAGAGAAACCTATATGCAGGTCAGGAAGCAACAGTTAGAACTGGACATGGAACAACAGACTGGTTCCAAATAGGAAAAGGAGTACATTGAGGCTGTATGTTGTCACCCTGCTTATTTAACTTATATACAGAGGCCATCATGAGAAACGCTGGACTGGAAGAAGCACAAGCTGGAATCAAGATTGCCGGGAGAAATATCAATAACCTCAGATATGCAGATGACACCACCCTTATGGCAGAAAGTGAAGAGGAACTCAAAAGCCTCTTGATGAAAGTGAAAGTGGAGAGTGAACAAGTTGGCTTAAAGCTCAACATTCAGAAAACGAAGATCATGGCATCTGGTCCCATCACTTCATGGGAAATAGATGGGGAAACAGTGGAAACACTGTCAGACTTTATTTTTGGGGGCTCCAAAATCACTGCAGATGGTGACTGCAGCCATGAAATTAAAAGACGCTTACTCCTTGGAAGAAAAGTTATGACCAACCTAGATAGCATATTCAAAAGCAGAGACATTACTTTGCCAACAAAGGTTTGTCTAGTCAAGGCTATGGTTTTTCCTGTGGTCATGTATGGATGTGAGAGTTGGACTGTGAAGAAGGCTGAGTGCCGAAGAATTGATGCTTTTGAACTGTGGTGTTGGAGAAGGCTCTTGAGAGTCCCTTGGACTGCAAGGAGATCCAACCAGTCCACTCTGAAGGAGATCAGCCCTGGGATTTCTTTGGAGGAAATGATGTTAAAGCTGAAACTCCAGTACTTTGGCCACCTCATGCGGAGAGTTGACTCATTGGAAAAGACTCTGATGCTGGGAGGGATTGGGGGCAGGAGGAGAAGGGGACGACAGAGGATGAGATGGCTGGATGGCATTACTGACTCGATGGACGTGAGTCTGAGTGAACTCCAGGAGTTGGTGATGCACAGGGAGGCCTGGCGTGCTGCGATTCATGGGGTCGCAAAGAGTCGGACATGGCTGAGCGACTGAACTGAACTGAATAGGTATTTGGGGAGAAGGCAATGGCAACCCACTCCAGTGTTCTTGCCTGGAGAATCCCAGGGATGGGGGAGCCTGGTGGGCTGCCATCTCTGGGGTCGCACAGAGTCAGACACGACTGAAGCAACTTAGCAGCAACAGCAGCAGCATAGGTGTTTGAATTAAGCAAAAACTTAAAAACTTACTAAGACCTTTTAAAAGCAGTGCTAACTACCTGCTGTAGTTTGTATTTTCTCTTTTAAGTAATAAATAATTTGCAAAATGAAGAATCATAAGTTTAAAATTTTCTGGACCCAAAGACTATGATATCATCCTGGTCCTAGGACAACTTGTGAATTAACAACTGTACATGTCTTTAAAAGTCAAAGAGTTAACAAGTACACATGAGTTAAAAAGAAAAACAGTTTAAAATTCAAAGAGCAACATTATAATTTCTTTAAATTGTTATCTTTCATAACTGCAGAAGAAAAGTAAAAGCAGGACAGAGTAAGATGGCTCACTATGCTTATGAAATTGTCTGATAATGTGTCACTAATATAACTGACAAAAGGTTTCCATTGAATTTCTCTGTTACAGGGTTTTGAAAAAGAAAATCAACTGATATAGCATAATGATAAACACATAAGCAACATTCCACTACTAATTCTGTTCACAGAGAACTGAACTTTCTGAGGGAAAAAAACTTCTTTATACACAATATACTATAAGATACTCAAAGATTCCTTAACTAAATTGACTACAATCCAATCAAGACTGAATTTTAAAAGGCTCATTAACAGCATCCAGTGATAAAATAGACTCTCCCTTTCACTGAAACTCATGTCTCATTTCATTAGACATGGACAATTAATTCATCGTGGTATTAGATCTATAGCAGAGTAATTAGCTTAAGTTTTACAGGTTACTTAAAGAGTTACTTTAGTAATGAGAACAGGTTTACTTTCATTGGATCCATCTTTTTATCCCTTAAAGAGTCTTACAAATTAAAAAGAAAAAAAAACAAAAACTGTACTTTAAAAAACAGTAGCAAAAGTTTTATTTCAAATCTTCCTGAGCTTTCTCAGTAATCAATAAAGGCAAAGGAATGACTCTATTTTATAAAAATGTATTAAAATACTATCCAATCTGAAATAAATATTTAATTTGTATTGAAAGATGATGCTGTGAAAGTGCTGCCCTCAGTATGCCAGCAAATTTGGAAAACTCAGCAGTGGCCACAGGACTGGAAAAGGTCAGTTTTCATTCCAATCCCAAAGAAAGGCAATGCCAAAGAATGCTCAAACTACCGCACAATTGCACTCATCTCACACGCTAGTAAAGTAATGCTCAAAATTCTCCAAGCCAGGCTTCAGCAATATGTGAACCGTGAACTTCCGGATGTTCAAGCTGGTTTTAGAAAAGGCAGAGGAACCAGAGATCAAATTGCCAACATCCGCTGGATCATGGAAAAAGCAAGAGAGTTCCAGAAAAACATCTATTTATGCTTTACTGACTATGCCAAAGCCTTTGACTGTGTGGATCACAAGAAACTGTGGAAAATTCTGAAAGAGATGGGAATACTAGACCACCTGATCCGCCTCTTGAGAAATCTGTATGCAGGTCAGGAAGCAACAGTTAGAACTGGACATGGAACAACAGACTGGTTCCAAAGAGGAAAAGGAGTTCGTCAAGGCTGTATATTACCACCCTGTTTATTTAACTTATATGCAGAGTCCATCATGAGAAACGCTGGACTAGGAGAAACACAAGTTGGAATCAAGATTGCCGGGAGATACATCAATCACCTCAGATATGCAGATGACACCACCCTTATGGCAGAAAGTGAAGAGGAACTCAAAAGCCTCTTGATGAAAGTGAAAGTGGAGAGTGAAAAAGTTGGCTTAAAGCTCAACATTCAGAAAACGAAGATCATGGCATCCGGTCCCACCACTTCATGGGAAATAGATGGGGAAACAGTGGAAACAGTGTCAGATTTTATTTTTCTGGGCTCCAAAATCACTACAGATGGTGACTACAGCCATGAAATTAAAAGACGCTTACTCCTTGGAAGGACAAGTTATGACCAACCTAGATAGCATATTCAAAAGCAGAGACATTACTTTGCCAACAAAGATCTGTCTAGTCAAGGCTATGGTTTTTCCAGGAGTCATGTATGGATGTGAGAGTTGGACTGTGAAGAAGGCTGAGCGCCGAAGAATTGATGCTTTTGAACTGTGGTGTTGGAGTGGACTCTTGAGAGTCCCTTGGACTGCAAGGAGATCCAACCAGTCCATTCTGAAGGAGATCAGCCCTGGGATTTCTTTGGAAGGAATGATGCTAAAGCTGAAACTACAGTACTTTGGCCACCTCATGCGAAGAGTTGACTCATTGGAGAAGACTCTGATGCTGGGAGGGATTGGGGGCAGGAGGAGAAGGGGACGACAGAGGATGAGATGGCTGGATGGCATCACTGACTCAATGGACGTGAGTCTGAGTGAACTCCGGGAGTTGGTGATGGACAGGGAGGCCTGGCGTGCTGCGATTCATGGGGTCGCAAAGAGTCGGACACGACTGAGCGACTTATCTGATCTGATACTACCTTAAAGCTACGTTGCTTAAGTCCCAAATGAACATGTAACCAGAAACAGAACTAAAAATTCCATATGAAATTTCCTATTCCAAAATGAAATTTGTTTTAAAACACACTCACAGTAAAAATGAGGGTATGAGAAGAAAGAAGAAAAGCAGAGGAGAGGACAGCAGACGGCCCCTTCCCAGCCCTGAAGGCCCACCAAATCAATCAGCCAGAAAGCAACAGTTAAGCCAGTGCTGCCCCAAGTGCAGCTCCCAGGACAGAATCAAGTGTTTAGAAACTTCTATAGCACTCTGACTGGATACTTCTGCCCATTAGGGCTTCCCTGGTGGCTCAGTGGTTAAGAATTCACCTGCAATGCAGGAGACACGTGTAGAAGACTCATGTTCGATCTTTGGGTCGGGAAGATACCCTGAAGGAAATGACAACCAACTTCAGTATTCTTGCCTGGAAAATCCCACGGACAGAGGAGCCTTGTGCGCTATATAGTTCTTGGGGTATTTAGAAACTTTTACAGCAATCTACCAGATATTTTCCTCCACTGACATAAAGTTTTAAACAGGATGAAAACTGTCATTTAAAATTGTTTCTCTGATAATTTATTTCACTGTATAATAATTTTACAAAAGAAATGGTCTATGATGAATTACAATTTTGTTGTAATGGTCTTTTGTGACAGACAATTTGAAAAGTACTGATTTAAATTCTTCCAGAAATGCAGGCTTTCTTTTCTCTTTAAAAAGAAACCAATCAATCACTTTTGAGGCTGAATTCAGTGCTCTGTTCCATGACATTAACAAGAAAAAAAAGGTGGAGGAGGACTGAAGTTCCTAGGGTATTAGTTTATAGCTAGTGTAGGACATCTTTGAGACACTGGACATTAAATATGTCAAAGGCCCTAAGGTTAAAAGATTATTTCGTTTTGTATTCAGAGTTAGGATCAGAGGCTCTGAGTCTCAAAGCTTTCCTGCACACACAGGACTCTCTGAGTCAAGCTGTCTGAGGCCTGGCTCTCTATCTGCAGCCTCTGCTCTCTCCTCCCTACACCATCCTTTCTATAGCCACCTTCTCTAAAAAACAATGTCTCATATAACTTCTTACTTTAAAAATATGAGTGCCAATACACTGCTTTCCAAAGAAAAAGATTTTAATATAGTATTCAAGGCCCTATACGGAGAAGGTAGTGGCACCCCACTCCAGTACTCTTGCCTGGAAAATCCCATGGACGGAGCAGCCTGGTGGGCTGCAGTCCATGGGGTCGCGAAGAGTCGGACACGACTGAGCGACTTCACTTTCATGCATTGGAGAAGGAAATGGCAACCCACTCCAGTGTTCTTGCCTGGAGAATCCCAGGGATGGGGGAGCCTGGTGGGCTGCCGTCTATGGGGTCGCACAGAGTCGGACATGACTGAAGCGGCTTAGCAGCAAGGCCCTATATCCTCAGGTCCAAGCCTGTCTCCAATACCACTTTTCCCACTAAACCTTGTAACTTCCACAGCAACATGCCAAGCAGAATACCATTCCACTCATCTGCCCTGTCAATTCCGACTCCAGTCCAGTCTTCTCCAGCTTTCCCTCAAGTCTTCAACCTGTAAAAGCGCTCATCACCTCCTTGGCTCTCCACTGCACAAGGCGTACCAACTGCTGTTTACGCCGCACTGCGCATTACTCTACCGTCAACATATCAGTCTCTCAGGGGAAAAGATCTTTGAGGACAAAATTCATAGCATTCAAAACTACTTACTGCCTGAAAAGGTACTGACTATGGTGGGGGGTTGGGAAAACTGAGTGACAACCATGTGTACCATAGGAACTAAAATATCACAGAATTAAATATGAATTAAGTATTAGACTTCATAGCTTTAATAAGGTTCCTTCCAAATAGATATATAATACTATAATTTTCATAATTACTCTTAGCTAAATACTACTATTCAGCTGGAAGAGGGAATGGCAGCCCACTCCAGTGATCTTGCCTGGAGAATCCCTTGGACAGAGCAGCCAGGCAGGCAATGATCCATAGGGTCACAAAGAGTCAGACCTGACTGAAGCGGCTTAGCACACACGCACTATTCAAATCAGATTCATGAAAGTTTCTAAGCATGCAGTTTATAAAAGTAACATTTTTAAGAGAGAATCCAAAAAAATTCCTACTCTCAACTCATTGACTTGAAGGTACCAAGAGCAGGGGTCAGAGCAGGTGATTAACGCAGGAATATAAAATAGAGAAAAAAACCCATTCCTCACAGGGCACAGTCTTTCTCAACTAAGGACTCCACAAGGGAATCAAGTACCCAGTGCCTGGCCCAAGGCATAAATTATATATAGTTCACTTCTCTCCTATCTAGAATGGTACTCATTATTGAACCACTCTTAGTGAAACTGAAGAACTTCTAAGATGAGGAACCCTAGCTGAGAAAGGCTGTGTAAACTAATAGAAAATTATAGCACTTTTCTTCTTGAAAACATTTAAAACAATAATTCATTTCTTGTGCCCAACCACAAGTTTACTACAATATAAACAATATAATGTAAAACTCAACGTTCAAAAAACGAAGATCATGGCATCTAGTCCCATCACTTCATGGCCAAGTACATGGGGAAACAATGGAAACAGTGACAGACTTTATTTTCCTGGGCTCCAAAATCACTGTGGACAGTGACTGCAGCCATGAGATTAAAAGACGCTTTGCTCCCTGGAAGAAAAGCAATGACAAACCTAGACAGCATATTAAAAAGCACAGACATTACTTTGCCAACAAAAGGTCTGTATAGTCAAAGCTTTGGTTTTTCCATTAGTCATGTATGGATGTGAGAGCTGAACAATGAAAAAGGCTGAGCGCTGAAGAACTGATGCCTTCAAACCGTGGTGCAATGAACTGAAATACATCAAAACTGTTTAAATGCATTCATAATTATAGTCAAATAAAAACAAGACAAAAAAACAAATTCTACACCTCTGGAGGATTCCTAGGAATCAATCCACTATTTTAAACCTAGTAAATAAGGAACTGAGTCAAAAAAAAAAAAAAAAACCTGAGCATTTATCCAGCCTTTCCTATAAAAATTAAATCTAACTAATAATATCAAAGAAACAGGGTAATAACTGTTTTGCAGTTCCCACTGAAGTAAAAGGTCTTAAAAACAATCGACAATGATTGCTAAAATCAAAGGAACACTAGATTTTCGGTATCACCACAACATTTACTTACAAAATTTTCTTTCAAAATGAAGAAAGGAAATGAGGAAGGAAGGGCAGGAGAACTAAACCTTATTCAACCTTTCTCACTACCAAATTGCCAAAACTACAGGGGACACAGTAAGCGTTAATAAACATGGCCATGACCATGAAAATACATGAAAATACAATCAGCAAAGGCCACGGGAATTCTTCGGTACAAGCAACTCAGACCCTTTACAAATAAACTACAAAAGAGAAATGGGGGCCAGGGCGAGAATGGCTTAACAGATCAATCAATCAAATGCAATGTGTAAGCCCCTCACACGGACACCATTTATAAGCTTCTCTTAAAAGCACATTTATGAGACAAGAGGGGAACTATGAACACTGACCAGACATTTAACAACACAAAGAAATTGTTCTGGTGATGAAAGAAAACACAAATATGATAGCACTGAAGAGCCCTTCTATTTTAGAAACACCTAATACAGTATCTCCAACTTGAGATGCTGTCCGGAACTTGCTCCCCAGACCATCTGGCAGACACAGGGGCAAGGAGGACAGGGGACACCAGGCACACGTGGGAGGAGACGGGCAGCGCGGCACTAGGGGCTGAATAAACACTGCCGTGATCAAAGCTGGGTTCTTTGGGTTTTTTTGTTTGTTTGTTTTTTAATAAACTACACTTATGCTCCAGGTTGTCAGAAATCTAGCATTCAACAAGACTATTAAGTGGGCTGTCTAGACCATGTTTGTACCTGATGTTATGTCACTGGCTATCACAACCACTTTAGTACGTGAAACCAAAAAAACTATATCAATTTGATCATTTTCAAAGTGTTGAGAAAGTAATAACATCCTTCATAAAAATAAAAGTCTAAGTTTCCCCCATACAAGCAAATAAATTTTTGCATATACTGCTAATTTTGCCTTAAGCTATCTTTTAAGTTTTCCTATCACACAGCACAAAGTCTCAGACATTATAAAGCTCAATTATTTGTCAATTAAACTGACAGGACAGGATACAGAACTGCAGGAAATGCTAATTACAAAGCATCCAGAATAGGAAGACTCACTTTGTACAGCACATGTGAAAGTGTATACACCAACACAGGAAGAATGATCTACTAGACACATCGGAACTGTCACCAAAAGGAGTTTCTAAAGCGACAGGATCAGGTGCCTCGCTACACTTTTTCTCTCATCATATACACTTTTAAACTTTTCTAAAAATATCACATGTTAACTAGGTAAAACATCTATGAACTGTAAGAATAGGAGAAAAATGTGTAAGCATATGAAAAGTGGCAAATAAAAAAGTTATGCAATTCTACCTATGTTTGCAATTGTGCAGTATGTCCCTCTAATAATACTTCAGAGATCATGGTCCATACAACACTGTAGCTCCTCAAGAAGTTAAGACATCTCTCAGAATGGACAGATTGTGGTCAAATATATTGGGGAAATATATTAAAATCTAAATTAAAACTGTATAACAGATTTATCTAATTTTAAATTCAAAGTTCATATTCTGAAGAGAATGAATTATAGAGCTGAATGTCAATGTCCAGCAAGATATATGTTTATACCGAGTGCAGTTAATAGTTAGAAATAGGGACTGGATAAGTTACTTGACCTCTTTTAAGTCTTCATTCCTGTTAGAAGAGTAAAAATTATCTTTTGAGATTTTTGCACAGTCTGAATATGACACTGAACAGATCGTAAATGTGGTTAATACCATCTGGCCACTGCTATTAGCAGCCCTCCAATGGCCATCTGATCCCCTGAGTGCACATCCCTTCATTTCAAGCAAAGAGCTCTAACCAGAATTGCTGAGTCCTACTGGACATTTTCAGAAGACCCAACACCTGACTTTGATCAACTGTAGACATCTCACCCCTTTCATGGATCACAGCTTTGTCGCATCCAGTAGTCCTGTATGGATGTGACAGTTGGGCCATAAAGAAGGCTGAGCACCAAAGAATTGATGCTTTCGAACTGTGGTGGTGGAGAAGACTCTTGAGAGTCCCTTGGACTGCAAGGAGATCAAACCAGTCAACTCTAAAGGAAATCAATCCTGAATATTCATTGGAAGGACTAATGCTAAAGCTTCAATACTTTGGCCACCTGATGGGAAGAGTTGACTCACTGGAAAAGACCCTGATGCTGAGAAAGACTGAGGGCAATAGGAGGAGGCAGCAGAGGATGAGATGGTTAGATAGCATCACTGATTCCATGGACATGGATCTGAGCAAACTCCAGGAGAGAGTGGAGGACAAGGAGCCTGGCATGCTGCACTCCATGGGGTGGCAAAGAGTCGGACACGACTGAGCGACTGAACCACAGCAGCAGCCGACATCGCACACACGAACATTTTCAGGTGGGCGTGGGAAGTAGAAAGACAAGTACAGCTCCCCAGTCAGTTATCAAGTGTGAGTGAAGTTCTTGTCCTTAGGCTCCTGCAATTACCCAGTACCATTCCTCTGGGTATTTATATACAACGACAATGCTGCTGTGCCCATCAATAATTCTGAAGTAACAGCAATCCAGGAAAATGAAAAATATAAAGTAGCATATTCATTCCCTTGCTTACAACCAACAGCGTAGGATGATATAGTACTGCCTATCTTCCCCAAAGAACTGAAAACACAAAGAATTTATCATTTTCTCTATTCATAAAAACTTTGGGGAACGTAAAGCAGAGGGGACATCTATGTCTTTCATTTACTACCTACACATTCATCCCTTCTCAGATGGTTTTTTCCAGTGTCTACTCTATGCCAAGTACTCATCAAACAGCAGAGAAACACTCCATAAAACAGACACGGCATGCTGTGACTGACAAATGAGCAAACAGCATTCCATCATTAATACTATGGACAGTCAACAAATTAAGCTTTTCTAGCTTTCTCAGCTTTTACATAAACTGACAATTCTGCACGAAAAAGTTTAGTTTTCCTTTAAACTCACAGAATATGCTTCAATCAGCCTTATTATTTATTTCAATACTTTTTGGTCTCCATATATTTTTCATGTTCTTTTTCGAAGTAATAGCCAAGCAACAAGTGATAGCACCTTCCATTGTGACTTAACTTCTATTGACATTTTTAAGAACTCAATGAGCAGAGCAGAGTAAACCAAAATGACATGGTTGACAGTTTAGTATGCATAGATTTAAATTAATATTACAGAAGACACCCTTGGCATTACAAATCTACACATAAATTCCTCATCGTAGTATCAAACATACGGTAGCCATTCAAATTAACTGGATATTCCCAAAGCATATTCATCTATCAGATCAGATCAGATCAGTCATGTCTGACTCTTTGCGACCCCATGAATCGCAGCACGCCAGGCCTCCCTGTCCATCACCAACTTCCGGAGTTCACCTAGACTCATGTCCATCGAGTCAGTGATGCCATCCAGCCATCTCATCCTCTGTCGTCCCCTTGTCCTCTTGCCCCCAATCCCTCCCAGCATCAGAGTCTTTTCCAATGAGTCAACTCTTCGCATGAGGTGGCCAAAGTGCTGGAGTTTCAGCTTTAGCATCATTCCTTCCAAAGAAATCCCAGGGCTGATCTCCTTCAGAGTGGACTGGTTGGATCTCCTTGCAGTCCAAGGGACTCTCAAGAGTCTTCTCCAACACCACAGTTCAAAAGCATCAATTCTTCGGCGCTCAGCCTTTTTCACAGTCCAACTCTCACATCCATACATGACTCCTGGAAAAACCATAGCCTTGACTAGACAGATCTTTGTTGGCAAAGTAATGTCTCTGCTTTGGAATATGCTATCTAGGTTGGTCATAACTTGTCCTTCCAAGGAGTAAGCGTCTTTTAATTTCATGGCTGCAGTCACCATCTGCAGTGATTTTGGAGCCCAGAAAAATAAAGTCTGACACTGTTTCCACTGTTTCCCCATCTATTTCCCATGAAGTGATGGGACCGGATGCCATGATCTTAGTTTTCTGAATGTTGAGCTTTAAGCCAACTTTTTCACTCTCCACTTTCACCTTCACAAAGAGGCTTTTGAGTTTCTCTTCACTTTCTGCCATAAGGGTGGTGTCATCCGCATATCTGAGGTGATTGATATTTCTCCCGGAAATCTTGATTCCAGCTTGTGTTTCTTCCAGTCCAGCGTTTCTCATGATGGACTTTGCATATAAGTTAAATAAGTAGAGTGACAATATACAGCCTTGACGAACTCCTTTTCCTATTTGGAACCAGTCTGTTGTTCCATGTCCAGTTCTAACTGTTGCTTCCTGACCCGCATACAGATTTCTCAAGAGGCAGATTAGGTGGTCTGGTATTCCCATCTCTTTCAGAATGTCCCACAGTTTCTTGTGATCCACACAGTCAAAGGCTTTGGCATAGTCAGTAAAGCATAAATAGATGTTTTTCTGGAACTCTCTTGCTTTTTCCATGATCCAGCGGATGTTGGCAATTTGATCTCTGGTTCCTCTGCCTTTTCGAAAACCAGCTTGAACATCAGAAGTTCACGGTTCACATACTGCTGAAGCCTGGCTTGGAGAATTTTGAGCATTACTTTACTAGTGTGTGAGATGAGTGCAATTGTGTGGTAGTTTGAGCATTCTTTGGCATTGCCTTTCTTTGGGATTGGAATGAAAACTGACCTTTTCCAGTCCTGTGGCCACTGCTGAGTTTTCCAAATTTGCTGGCATATTGAGTGCAGCACTTTCACAGCATCATCTTTCAGGATTTGGAATAGCTCAACTGGAATTCCATCACCTCCTCTAGCTTTGTTTGTAGTGATGCTTTCTAAGACCCACTTGACTTCACATTCCAGGATGTCTGCTATAGCAGTTAATAAAACTAAAAATGCAATCTACAGTCAAAATGTTGTTGGTGTCTTAATCTATCATTGTTTTCATGCATTATGTATAATCTGTAAACTTTTTTATTTCATTAGGCAACAGGACAAATTAAAAAAATATTATGTGTTAACTACTTCTGTTTGTGCTTAAGAACAAAGTGGACAAGACAGAAGATGGACACACCAACCACCAGAGAACCAAACAAAAAAGCTATGAGAATATGGGATATTCAAAGGTCACAAAGCAACAACAAAGCATTGTCATTTTCAAAGCTTAAAAAACTATAGTACTCCCCCATGATACAGTGTAGAGTTTAAACAGGAAATGCACTAACAATGTAAACAAAATTTATTAAAGAGCAATCATTAACATTAATTGATTGATCACTATATGTCAACACACTATGCTAAGCGCTCTACAACTTCTGTAATCCTCACGCCATCAGTGACCTCACAGTGATCTCACTACTCCCGCTTCACATGCCACCAAGAGATGAAGTCTTCCGCTAAAATCACAAAGCTGCTAAGTGATAGAAGCAAGAATCAAATAAAAGCAAGACGGTTATAGAGGTTACACTCTTAGCCACTCTAATGTATGCCAAAATGATGGCAGGAAGCTGTTCTTCAGGCTCCAAGTTCAACCTGACTGAAAGCAGAACTGGCGATGCCTCATTACAGGGCTCCGAGCTCCACTCTTCAGTGTCTGTGTGTGAGTGGAGGGCTGCTACTGCAGAATCGACAAGACGCTGAGGAGAGGGCAAAGCAGGCTTTGTAAACTGACATAACAACTTGTTTAACGGATGAATACACTATGAGTTTTGAGAGCTTGTCTTACTGTACCTAGGCTATTAAATCAGCATTGCTTGAAGCAAAGCAACCACAAGCGCAAACATGGGAACCAAAACTGCATGGCAATACAAGACTGCCCCTCGGCTGAGTCACAAAGTGATTAAGTTATTTTAAGATTCTAATACAAAAGATTGTTTTAAATACAACTGCTAAATATGCTCAGGGAGAACTCACATGCTTGTCTCAAAATATCTTTATACTCATCTGACAAGAACAGCTTAAAATAAAATTTACAGATAATTAATATTATTGACGGCCTCTGTGCTCAGCTTAACTACTAAGTCATTATTTATCTGTAAGGAGAGAAAATGATTGAGACCCCAGTCAGCTAATGAGAAAGTTGAAATGAAATGAGGTGAGAGCTTAGAAAGAAGTCAAAATGAAGTCAGAGTACCTACAGGTCTGGCATTCACTCTGTAAGCTCCACAGAGGGATTCAATGCACAACACGCTCTAGCAAAGCCACCCACATCTCCATCATTTGATGTCTCTTTCAAGGTAATGTATTTAAAAATCAAACACACAACAAACCCTTCCTAACAATACATTTAATCTTTGGCAATCAAAACCTATGTTATTCTTAAAAAATCAGTCAAACATTTTTCACACAGATAGAATTCAAAGTATTCTGCCTCACAGCATCACTGGATAAAAGGAAACAGGCAAATAAAACCTTCTGAAAACACAGTCTTTAAAGCAGTTAACTAGGTGTTCATCAATTAAACTAGAAAAGTAAGAAGTGGCAAAAGGAAGAAAAGCAGAAAACAACAACAATATACTTTAAAGTAAAATGGCTGGAAAACAAACTCAACGTGAAATGCTGGTGAAAACCAAAACGACTCCTGTATGGCTAGTTTTAAGCCTTCCTCCACACTTACTCACTCTCCTGATGAGATGACATAAATCCACAGTAATTCATTTGATTCTTCTCATTCAAATCTCATCAAGAGAAACATTTTAGATTTTTCAAAGTTTCAGTTACATCTTTAATACATAAAACACTGAATAGTCTAACTTCCAAACTGGAGGCTTCTCAAGTGTAAAAACCAACATGAATATGATGGATTAACTGATATTAGCTAGCTAAATGAAAAGTAATGATAATCAAAAAGAGAAAATCATGACACCACCTTTAAAAAGTTAAAAATTTTCTGACATGAAATAACATATAGTGCTTAAGATCTAGATATTTTGTTATTAAAATTCAAAAGTGTAAGTATATTATTCACATAAAGGACGGCCCCATTTTCAAGGACTTACCTTCTTCTTATCCCTCATTGAGCCTTTGCCTCGGACCATGATCTTGCATCCTGTTTCTGCTTCAAGCTGTTTAGCAGTAAGTCCTCTAGGTCCAAGGATTCTCCCAACAAAATTAAACTGGGGGGTAAAAAAACCAACATCGTGCATTAGTCATTTAAAGTATATACTTAACTTTCGCTAATTAAATTTTTAAAAATACTAAGTTGAAATAAAATCTTATTAATTTCTTGCCAAGTTTGAGGGTGTAATGACAGCAGTTCATGGTTTAGCTTGAAATTTTCATGTGCATTAATACAAACCATGGATTAGGAACAGCAGAATCTACCTAAAACAGGTGCTGTATTCAACTGCCCATCAACATGCACACTCTAAACAAGTGTACATGAAAAGTTCAACAAATCCCTTCTATGACAGGGTTCCAGGAGCTATTTATTATGTTAAATAGTGGCTGCCTTTTATACAGAAATCCCTGGGGGAAATTCCTATCTTATTGATCTAAGTTATACTTCAGCGACTGTTCAGAAAGCATTGTGTTTTGGGACTGGCTGCCAGAACACTGATGGCCAAAATTGTATTCCACACTATACTAACTATTTAAGACGTAGGAGTCTACATTTTTTTCCCTACAATCCTTGCACAATTTTGTATCTGCATCCTTATTTTCCTATTTCCCATCTCTACCTTTAGTTCAAACTATTACTTTGACAAAGAACCTTAACTCTTGTCACAAAAAGGACAGTGATAAGAAATAACTGTATAAATAATTATCATCCCTCCACAGAAACTTCTAATATTCACACATAGAAGTTAATTTTTTTTAAAGGCCAATGAGAGGAACAGATTGACTATGAACACTGGAAAGTAAATTTTCATTAATATGTCATCTATATAAAAGACAAGAAAATGAATATCATCAGTTCCACAAAGATCCATGGGTGGTTTTTATCTACTTATTCCAACAGGTTACTGATACCTATGCTTCCTACTTTTTTCCTGCATTTTATTCCTACTGTTAGTGTATCGTTACATAACACTAACATGCCAGAATTCACTGCTCTCAGGGCTTAAGAAGCGAGGGCACTTCCTCAGTCTTCTGTGCTCCAGAGGCTGCCTGCTTTGCTTCAGCTGCTCACCAGCACTGCCACATCTTAGAGAAGTGATTCCCAAATGAAACGTGTGTGCGTACACATTTGAGAATGGAAGAAAGTCCTATTCCCTAGGGGATTACGACATCAGTTCTTCCACCCCAAGCAAAGACTCTCAGGTCCTTGACCCAGCTATACAAGATTCCAAATTCTGAAACCTGCCTGAACCATGTCTTCACATTCAAATAAAACCCTTTACCCTTGCCTAGTTTTTGGCATATAGGACTTGAACTACCTCTTCATCCAACTAAACCCTTGCAGTCATCCAGTCAAGAGCCCTCCTCTCATATCCCCCATCTAAGTAAACTGAAGTACTGTACTGTACTTGAAGGACTGTATTATGATTACATGTCTATACTTGGAAAGCATACAGACCCCAACTGGTATTCAAGCTCCAATATTAAGCAATAATTAAGAATCGGGAAGTCATATAAAACAAGCCTCAGTCAAGTGATGGAGACAACGCTTTCCAGAACTGCTGTGATGAGGAACTGCACGTGTGTACAGCACAATATATATGAAACGTCCAATACAAAGTCCCCCACACAGTGGGTCACAGTCTATGAAGTCTACTACAAATTCACTTTAGGAAGCCTCAGGCCCTCAATCAACAAGCTCAGAATGTCCACAGAAGGGGATATGATCAAATGGCAAATCTGACCTACAAAACTCCAGCGAGACCAGAAACTCACACATTGAGTTCTGCAGAAAACCAGAAAGAAAAGGTGGAAATGATACAAAGCCTGCTAAAGAGGAGCAATAGCCAGGCATCTAACTTGCAGGTATCAGGCTTGAGTTTTCATCTATAGAAAAGATGCCCTAAGAAAAGACTCTCACACTGTAGCATTTGGCTCCATTCTCAAAGGCTGACACTTAGCTTCAGGTGATCAGCTCCCACTGAACCCTGCAATGAGCTAGCCCCGTTCAAGAATATGAGCTTCTAATTCATATTCTGTGCTTCATTCTTAAGTATGTATAGACAAAGTTCACCAAAGACTTGAGGAATGCTCTAACTTGAGGAAGGCCCTTGCATGCAAGAGTGTACAAACTATAAAGAAGCAGGACAAAGGACTGTCCCATTAGGGAAAAGACTGCTGGTAAAGGAGATTGTTGTTCAGTGGCTTAGTCGTGTCCTACTCTGCCACCCCATGGACTGCAGCATGCCAAGCTTCCCTGTCCTTCACCATCTCCCAGAAAATTCCCCCAAAACTCCTTCAGTAGACAGCACTAAACTACTTTCTAAATCGGTCATACACAGTTACATTCCCAGAAGAGGAGAGGATTTTGCTCTGATACATTTCAACACTTACGCTTTTGGTCATTCAGATGTGTGTTTTTTGAAGCACATGCGAAGTTTTCAGACCATTCTATTGTGTTGTTTCGCTGTCTTATTGATTTCGACTTTGCGGTCACACGTGTGGCAAATACCTTCTCCCTTTCTGTGGCTTACCATTTTCATCTTTAATGGTGTCTTAAGATGACTTAATTTAAGCAGACTGAATTGAATTAAATCATATATAATTTTAATGCAGCTCATGTCTTCCCTTAACAATATTTTCTGTGTCCTGTTTAAAGGTAGTCTTTCCCCATCCCAAGGTCATCAAGATATCCTCTGTATTAACTTGCAGAAGCTTTACTGTTATGACTTCCTTATCTATATCTACAGTGTGCCAGGAAGTGATGTCCATGATGTGTGAACAACCTTCTCTTCTGTTCCCTTCCGTGGCTGCCCAACTGTCCCGCCACAATGTTGCTGAAGAGACCATCCTTTCCCCTGCCCTACAGTGCAGTGTCATTTCTTGTCCTAAGTAACACCCATACATGCTGATACATATGGGTCTACTTCTGGGTTCTCTATTAAGCTACTTGGCTTAGTATCTCACTGTCATTTAATGTAACTTTATTTTCAAAATCTTAATACGCAGGATAGCTGTCAGTTCACCCTGCTCCTCTTTCAAAGATGTCTCAGTCTTTGTGCCTCTATACAGATTTCAGAAATAGCTGGTTAATTTCTAAAATGATACTAGCAATAATTTTTACTGGGATGTTAGAACAATCTTCAGGATCATGAATATGGTATAATTTCGTCATTTGGTTAGGTGTTTTTCGATTTCTCTCAAGAATACAAAGCTTTCTTGGTGTGCCTTTACTTGATTTTGTTTGATTTATTCCAAGACATTTGGGGCTTCATTTTTGCTACTGTAAATCATGTTTTTATTTCATGTTTGTTTTTTTACATGTGAAATCATAATTCATCTTTTTGTATCATACAGTATACCCAGCAACCCTGTTTCTTCTTTCTTCATTCTAATTTTTCCATAGGTTCTTTTGGATTCTTTTGGTAAAGATTCATATCACTTGCAAATAAGAGAAAAGAAAAAATACCTAACTTCAATCATATTTTTAATTTCTTTTTTTGGCCATCCTTACACCACTGGCCAGCACATCATGGGTTCAAAGTCAAATCAAGTGTATTATCCTTGACTCATTCCAAGAATAAAGTTCTCAATAGTACACTATGAAGTCTGAAGTAATCTGTGTATACTTCAGCAGATTAAGAAAATTCCATTCTATTCCCTAATTCATTAAGAGTTTTTATTTTTAGTCATGAATGGATGTTTAAATGTATCACATTTTTTCACCATCGAGACAATCATAATATTTCTCCTTTATTCTGGTAATGCAATGGATTACAATTCATTATCAAATGTTAAATCATGCTTTTAGTTCTACAATAAACTTAATGACATTATCTTTTATTATAGATCACTAGGTTCAGTTTGTTAGCAATTTGGCGACAATTTTATTTTTTTAATTTACATTCACAAATGGAACTGCCTTGTAATTTTCCTTTTTCATAATATGTTTCTTAGGGCTTAGGCATCAAGATTATTCTGGACTCAAAATGTGTTGGGATGTAGTCCCCCTTTTTCAGCTCTTTGGAATGGCTCATAGAAGCTAACTTGTACTATTTCTCCTTTAAATATTGAAGAGAAATCAGTGGTGAAGTCACCCAGGTCTAGAGTATTTTTTTCTCAGTTCAGGTTTTCAATTATGGATTCAGTTACCTAATTTAGATTTCCTATTCCTTCATATGTCAATTTTGGTAACTTGTGTTTATCTAAAAATATGTCAATGTAGTTTAAATTTTCAAATTTGTTGATATAAAGCTTTCATGGACTTTTCGTCTTAGTATCTACAGGATCTGTAACAATGGTCCCACTTCAATTCTGATTGGCTATCTATGTTGTCCTTTCTCTTGATCAGTCTTCCAGTCTTTACAAAGAATGTACCTTTTCTATTGTTGAGAGGGGTAGACTGATGAAAATAATTTTAAATTAAATTTGTAGACAGGTCATTCAAAAATGACCACAATTACCCATGCATCCTTAACCTACGCCATTTGCAGTGTAATTCTGCAGCTCCTCTCACCTCTTGAATCTGGGGTTAGCATGCTGACTGGCTTTCCAATACAATGTATGAAAAGAATAATATGTGTGTTAAAAGCCTAAGTCTCAGTCTTATGTGTACTTCCTCTCTTAGGCCCTATTATTCCCATATAACAGTCTCAGACTAACCCACTTGAGAATGAAAGACAAGCAATCTAGTCGGCATCCATGCCAGCCCACACCCAGGTAACTATTAAGAGCAGAGGGGCCTGGCTAACCCACAGCTGACTGCAGATGCCGATCAGAAGAACCACTGTGGTGAGCCCAGCCTGAACAAAAGCGACCAGCATGCACAAGAGAAGCAGGAGCTAAGTAAGTGGTGGTTGTTTGAACATAAGTTTCTGGGGTAGCTCATTAAAATGCAATAGTAGCCAGCCAATACATTGATTTTCTTCATTCTGTGATGGTTTTCAGGGGTCTTAAATTAATTTCTACTCTTACCTTTATTACTTCCTTCCTTCTACTTCTTTTACATTTAATCTGCTGTACTTTTCCTGATATTATGAAACGAATGCTCAGCTTATTGCACCCTTTCTTCTTTTCTAATAATTATACTTTTAAAGCTTTAAGTATTCCAAGCTGAAATACCAATAACCTCAGATATGCAGATGATACCACCCTTACAGCAGGAAGTAAAGAGAAACTAAAAAGCCTCTTGATGAAAGTGAAAGAGGAGAGTGAAAAAGTTGGCTTAAAACTCAACATTCAGAAAATGATCATGGCATCTGGTCCCATCACTTCATGTGAAATAGATGGGGAAACAGTGGAAAGATTTTTGGGGGCTCCAAAATCACTGCAGATAGTGACTGAAGCCATGAAATTAAAAGACGCTTACTCCTTGGAAGGAAAGTTATGACCAACCTAGACAGCATGTTGAAAAGCAGAGACATTACTTTGCCAACAAAGGTCTGTCTAGTCAAGGCTATGGTTTTTCCAGTGGTCATGTATGGATGTGAGAGGTGGACTGTGAAGAAAGCTGAGCACCGAAAAATTGATGCTTTTGAACTGTGGTGTTGGAGAAGAATCTGCAGAGTCCCTTGGATTGCAAGGAGATCCAACCAGTTCATCCTAGTCCTGGGTGTCCATTGGAAGGACTGATGCTGAAGCTGAAACTCCAATACTTTGGCCACCTGATGCGAAGAGCTGACTCACTGGAAAAGACCCTGATGCTGGGAAAGATTGAGGGCAGGAGGAGAAGGGGACGACAGAGGATGAGATGGCTGGATGGCATCACCGACTCAATGCACATGAGTTTGTGTAAATTCCGGGAGTTGATGACGGACAGGGAGGCCTGGTGTGCTGCGGTCCATGGAGCTGCAAAGAGTCGGACACGACTGAGCGACTGAACTGAACTGAATACTTATTCAGACTTTTAAGCACAGTACATAATCAATTTTTCTAAATATTCCATGGGTGTTCATGAGACTTCCTTGGCAGTCCAATGGTTGGGACTTCGTCTTTCAATGCAGGGAGTTAAATTTTGCTCCCTGTCTAGGGAGCTAGAATCCCACATGCCTTGGGGCCAAAAAGCCAGAATATAAAACAGAAGCAAATTGTTGTAACAAAATTGTAACAAATTCACTAAAGACTTTAAAAATGGTCCATATCAAAAAAATCTTAGGAAAAAAGAGCAGGCAAACTCCTCTGTGACTAACTTTTGTCTATTTCTTTCAGTTCTATTTGCTTTATACAATTAGAAACTGTGTTGTTGGTATATACAAAATTATATTCTTCTGTCATTATGAAGTGGCATTTTCTACAGTAGTACCTTTTGCCCTTAAGCCTACATATATTAAGATATAAAGATATTTATAAGATATTTAAATTTATTTTCTAAGTTTAAATTTATTTTCATACTGAATTTTCAACTGAGGTAATTTTCAGTTCATTAATTCCCTCTTCAAAAGCTTTGAGTCTTCTGTTAAATCTATTAATCCCAGTTAAGGAATTTTTCAGTTTGATTTTTCTTTTATACTTTCTATTTCTCTGACATATTCAGTTTGACTCTTCTTTCATAACTCCCATAATTCTGCCATATTTCTCCGACTTGTCTTTGGTCTCCATACACACAATAAGCATAACTTTTATAAAGTCTGGGTCTAATAATCCTAATATCTAGAGTCTTAATGAATGTGCTTCTTTTGTCTTATTTCTTCAGATTTTTTTTAACATCATCTTGTATTCTTTGTGTGTTTGCTTGTTTTCTAGCGTGTGCCAGACAACGTATTTACTAAACAGCTTACAGAAACAATATAAGGCCTAAGGTGATGTTATCTTTCTCCAGAGGGAATATATGTCAGCTTCTGCCAGGCACCTATTGTTAACTAGCAACCTAAGATCATCTCAATACAATTTCGCTTATTGAGGTTGACACAATTTTGATGCTGACATGCAAAGTCTGTAAAGGCCTAGGAAATTAGTTCCCTCTTACCCCTGAATGCACACCCATCAGATTCCTACCCAAAGCACAGACTGGAGATGGGAAGTAGCTTACATAGGTTAGACCTATGTCCCCCAAAGCTTAGCCTCGCCGCTGTCCTCTCCAGGTTCAGCAAACACACCTAGAGGAGAAGCAGTTTCACAAAGCCAGGCTTACATCCAACCTTGATTCTTTGTCCTCACAGGAATCCTGAATTAGCAGTTCTTCACAATCTTGCTGGGTCTCTGATGCATTCAAGCAGATGTCTGTCTGTTGTTTGTTTGTCTGTTTCCCTTCTGTATCCTAGTTTACTGAAATTGTTCAGCTGGTCTGAATTACTCTTAGTACTTAACAGAAAAGTCCATGAAATTTTTAAAAAGGCTGCCTTTAAATCTAAGTAGATCTAGAAGTGACTAATTTCAGGCAGTACAGGATAAGAATATATTAGAATGAGGGTCTGAGAAAGAGAAAAAGACACCTACCACAGAAAATCTATCAACAGGCCTTGCTAACCCCTATCTTTATATATAGGCACAGATTCTGTAAAATTCATTCCCTCTCCTCTCCTCAAACAACCTGAACAGAGACAAGAATTTCCACATTCCATGCCTCACTGACTTTGAGTATTTTTCAGTAAAATAGGAAACAACCTTTTATTTTCAAGTTCAACCTAATGAAATATGTATGTATCCATGGTCTGCTACTCAGTAAAGAGTGAAATAGATGCTATAATTTTTTGTTGTTGTTGTTGTTTTGTTTTGTTTTTTTTTAAGAAGAAAGGGGAGGAGGAGAAAGGAGAAATTCTCCTTGCTCTCAAGAAATCTGTGAAAATGACTTTATTCTATTTGGTACCTTGACTGTTTCTTAAAATAAGTAACTTTTGCCAGCTTTTCCTCTATTACAGTTGTGCTCTATACAGATCTTTTTCTGAAATAATTCATACAGAAAATATACCTTATGTATCTGAAACAAGCCAAAGAATGTGTGGAAAAATGCAGCATGAATGAAGGTACTTCAGGACATCATATAACGAGTATGTAACGTCTGAATTTGTGCCCTCTGTTAAAGTGCTTGGCTCCACTCCTGATACACAAACCCCAAAGAGGCCATCTTTGGCACATTCTTTCTTTTCATATATTAAATCTCTTTTGCTAAAACCACAGCATTACACAGGAAAGGTTTTCTGCCATAGCAGAAAACTACTAATACTCCCAATTATTATTTACTAAATAAAAAATGTTTTAAAGCCAGTCAAACATTAAATTCGTAACAAAATTTTCCTCATCTTAAAAATGAACCAACCTCTACTCCACCACAACCAGCAAAAAAACAGCTCAAACGTGTTCAAGTGCATACCACTGGGACTCAAATATAATCGAAACCATCAAGGTCATCCTTCTCAAAATGGTGTAAGTAGAGAATGAAAAAAATTAATCACAGCAGCTGCTTTGACTACTGCAACCAATTTCCAAGTTAATACTGTTTGCCTTGCATTAAAATTCATTCTGTGTTGATTTATCATGCTAGTTCTGCAGCTTCATTCAATTAAAACAATGTCACAACACATTCAAAGAAAATAATTTCAAACAGCCTAAGCTAACTGCAAAATTTAAAGGCCAAAAGAAGGGAAAGAAAGAAGAAAAGAGGAAAAAAAGAAAAAAAGACATTTATTAATCCTACTGTTTATGTACAGACCTCTCTGTGGCTTACCAATTATATCGCCCTCAAGTGGCATGTTAATTTCTAAAGAAGAGGTCAACAATAATCATGTCTAATGCTATTTGATGCTGCTGACTTAATTTTAAATAGAAATTAGTTCTCTCAATGACAGAACATAAAGTATTATAGCAAATCTCTCCACTAACCTTTTAAGAAATGTACAATCAAAGATAAAATGTTTTGTGGCACACTATCAAAGCATATTAAAAAATGATTTCCAAAAGCATTCATTTCAGTGAAATGCTTCTAAGACATGTTTAATTTCTGCTTAAAATTTTGGAAAAACAATTTTAAAAACAAGATGCACTTCTTTGGATTGTCTTTCGCACAATAAACTGATGCTCTGTTTTTAAATATTTTGTCTAGTATAGCTAAGGTGATTTTAAGTTCAGTTCAGTCGCTTAGTCATGTCCAACTCTTTGTGACCCCAAGGACTGCAGCACACGAGGCCTCCCTGTCCCATCACCAACTCCAGGAGCTTGCTCAAACTCATGTCCATTGAGTTGGTGATACCATCCAAGCACCTTATCTTCTGCCATCCCCTTCTCCTCCTCAGGGTCTTTTCCAATTTTAAGTTAGATATTTATAAATGTTACATCATATCATGTAAGCAACATAGTAAGTATCAAACACATACACACAAATGTGTATTTCTTGATAAAGTCTTCTGTTCGGCAGATAAAAATGGACCACTTCTAATGTAGTCAACACTAGTAAGCCATCTTATGCAAGTATGTAAGATGAGAGAAAAGTTATGACTACTTAGCAACACAACTGTTTTTAATTAAAAATACCAGAATATCTTGTTTGATTTGATTTCTAGTTTCACTGACTCGACTGATGACAGTAAAGGAGAAAAGGTTAACAATGCAGGTTAAATTTAAAAGTTTGCTACATCTAAAGTCCACTGTGAATAGCATAGCCTTCTTCCAATATTTGAAGTCATTATCCAATTTAGCAAATAAACTGCCTGGACATTTATGAACAATAAAGTTTCGACATATGTCTCGTGATTTTCACTTTCATCTACTCACTAACATAAATGAAAACACCAATCAATATTCATGTCAGAACTAAACCAACTGAAACCAGTATGGCCAGAGATATTAGAGTTTGGGGGGGCGGGCGGGGGAATCAACGAAAAGTCTTCTGTTTAAGAAAAAAATGAATATATCAAAATGTCATGTACTTTTGGAGAGTTAGATGTCTTATCCCTTCTCTATCTTCATGTTAATTCTAGATAAGCAGCCAGATATGTCTTCTTAAGGTACATAATTACTATAGGAACCATTCTGCAAACCAATCGTATATCAGGCCTTCATACACGTCTTCTGTTGGTGGCACAGGACATATAAGAAGCAGCAGTTACACCAACAGATGCAAAAGTGAAGAAAAGTAACCAATAATAACCAAAATATTAAATTTATAGCATATGAATCTGGATAACCTAAATCATGTCAAGTCTTTCTCTTCTGAGTATAAATATAATTTGCAAAAAAGAGGAAACCATTCAAAACAAACTCAGGTTAATAAGATGATTATTCTTTAGGAAGCTAAACAACACGTACTTAGAAAAACAAGAAATTATCAATTAAAATAAAAGATATGAAGGCAATGAAAGCCAACAAGGGTCTGATGACACAAACAGAAGACAGTATCTTTGAAAGTGTAAGGCCCAAACACTTACACATGAGGCCTTTTCAAAGATCCCTAGCTACTTTTCAAACCTTTATCTTTGCTTTTAGCCTTCTGTTCAGAAACATGTTGTTCTCTAAAACAGCAGGGACTTTGAATTTTTGTTCCCTGTAATACCTTTCTTTCTCTTTTCTTCTCACCAAACACGTCCAATTCTCATTTCATAGTATTAAGCTCAAGTAGTCCTTCAGTGACTTCCTTGGTTGGTAACTCCTAGAGACTGCTGTTTTCCCCTAAGTGAGGACCCACCTCTTAAAGCCCTCCTGTCTCACCGTCTGCAATCATCTGCATGTCTTTTACAGCGCATTCTTTTGAAATCGGAAACCAGCACCGCGCGTACGTGCGTGTATGTGAATCCACAGTGCCTCACACGACATACAGCACAGAGAAGAAATGAACACAGGCAGCACAGGAACGCTTACACATCCCAAAAACTTATTAAATGGACGCCTGACTGTTTTCAGAATAAAATTCAAATGAGAGTTAATGATGTCACAGAAACAACTGTTATTTCCTACCCACAAAAATGGGTGGCCAGGCTCAAGTGGTATAACCACGGACTACTCCAGACCCCATTTCATTCACCAGCTTTGGAGGGGAGAGGGTTAAGATTAAGAAGATTCTGTTACTGACTGCTTCACTCACTCCCAGGAGACACTGCTCTCCCAAAACAGGACAAAAAGAGATCAGCACCTTGACCTTTCCTGTAACACCTAACACCCAGTAGCTCTGAGGAGCAGGTCTCTCTCTAATGATGCTTCAATATGGAAGCATCATAAGCACAAGGACTATGTCATTCAGCATTTCTTAGATGTTGAGTACTATGAAGTATGTTCTACTATGAGTGTTCCTCAAAAGTGAACTTCGATGCTTGGCACTTTAGCCACATTGAAAAGTGAAAGAAAGTTAAAGTGGCTCAGTCGTGTACGACTCTTTGCGATCCCATGGACTGTATAGTCCACGGAATTATCCAGGCCAGAATACTGGAATGGGTAGCCACTGGGGATCTTCCCAACCTGGGATCAAACCCAGGTCTCCCACATTGCAGGCAGATTCTTTACCAGCTGAGCCACAAAGGAAGCCCAAGAATACTGGAGTGGGTAGCTTATCCCTTCTCCAGTGGATCTTCCCAACCCAGGAATCAAACCGGGGTCTCCTGCATTACAGGTGGATTCTTTATCAACTCTGCTATCAGGGAAGACTTACCTGCATTATTAAGTCACTTAATCCTCACAACACACTAGAAGGTAGTTACCATTATCATCTCCATTTAACACATTTGAGGTTACAAAAGTAGTCCCAATCCTACAACACCTCAAGTCCAGACACTTCATCAGTATAGCATAAAGCCTCTCTTCTAAAGACCCTGATTCCACCCGGTGTTCATGGGTAGCTCAAAACGTTTAGCACAAAGTCTAGAAAAACCCTCTTCAGATTTAAGTTGACTTTCACAATGAGCCCAAATGTAACTTATTTTCCACATACATCACAGAACATACCATTACCATACTCCTTTCACATGACCACCCCTTTTCAATATCCTCATCTGTCTGTTACTGACTAGGCTCAACATCCACATCCTTTGTTCCTTAACCAAACCTTTCACATGAATGAAAACTTGTACGTGATCATTACTTCATTCACATGATTCAATGGCAAATATGCATAGACTTCAGCACAGACACACACACAGAGAACAGCACAATTATTTGAATCAAGACTGATCTTACAAGTGTTACCTCAGACCCTGCAGTTAAGTCTGAGATATCAAATATTTAGTAATCCTGACCATGTATTGATTATGAATACAGCCTAAGGCTCTTTGAAACTGGTTTCTTAAATTTTGCTGCATAAATATCACTCTCATAACTGTTCCAAAAGTACTAATTCAGCTCTTAAAGAAACCTGCTCTTCTGGGGCATAAATTTTAGTTACATTTGACTTACTGGTAATTTACACTACCCTTGCTTCAATGTTCCTAAATTGTTAAGAACAAACTCAGTTCACAGTGATTCTGAATTATTCTAAGTAAAAATTCTAATAATTTTCAATTATTAAATTCTATTAATACAGTACGTTTACCATCTCTTACTCTTGGTTCCTCTACAGTATTATCCTCCACATGTAACAGACTACGAAATCTTAAGATTTTAATTTTAATCTGTTCCCTGTCTTTGTTCCAACTGTCATTGCCATTCTTCAGGCCCTTGCTACTGAACGATATCAAAATTTTACAGTTTTATACTCATATCTCTTCATGTTTCTACTCATTTCTCAAATTTTGCTTTTTTATTTTGTTTAACCTGTCCTTAAAACTGCAAATTTGTACTGCTCTTATATAATCTTACAAATAAAAAGGCAAAAAAGTAATAAATCACTGTTCTATAACCCCAAGCAATACAACAGTGATAAATTTTTTAAACTCAAATCAATTCCTTACCAAGTAATGAAGAAAAAATTATCATACCAATATGAAACATGGACGTGGCCAAGTTCATGGTAAGCAGGCTACTTATTGATATTGATTCTGAATTTAGGAAAAGCTTCCTGGTGGCTCAGACAGTTAAATAATCTGCCTGTAGTGCAGCAAACCAGGGTTCGATCCCTGAGTCAGGAAGATCCCCTGGAGGAAGGGAATGGTTACCCACTCTAGTATTCTTTCTTGGGAAAACCCATGGACAGAGCAGCCTGGTAGTCTCCCCAGTGGCTCAGCAGTAAAGCATCTGCCTGCAATGCAGGAGACCCGGGGTTCCATCCCTGGGTCAGGAAGATCCCCCGGAGGAAGGCACAGGCAACCCACTCCAGTACTCTTGTCCGGAGAATCCCATGGACTGAGAAGCCTGCCGGCTACGGTCCACAGGATCACAGAGAGTCACAAAGAACTGAAGTGACTGAGCAACACACACATTGTAATCAAAAGTTAGATTTCAGGAATTTCCTAATTTATTATAAACTATTTAGTTCTAAAGAGATGGGTTTACTAAGACATATAACATACTTTATACCAAAGAAATAATTAAATTTAGTTCTATGGCTAATCATTAAAAAGTTCTATTTCAATGCCCGCAGGGTAAAACCGCGTCACTTACGTCTCCTGCCATTGGCAGGCGGGTTCTTTATCACCAGCGCCACCTGGGAAGCCCAAAAGTTAAGACAAATTCTATCAAAAGCTACAATAGTTTTCTGCTCACACTCAAACCAAAAGAAGGTATACATAATGAGTTCATTCACTCACAAAATAAACTTAGATCACCTATGTTAAGCAGGCACAAAAACGGGTGGCCAAGTTCAAGGGGTATAACTGTAGACTACTCCACACCCCATTTCATTTTTACCAACTTTGGAGGGGACAGAGTAAGGATTAAGAAGTTTCTGTTACTGACTGTTTCACTCACTCCCAGGAGACACTGTTCTCCCAAAATGGGCCAAAAAAGATCAGCACCTTGACCTTTCCTTTAACATCTAACACCCAATACTCCTGAGGAGCAGGTTTCTCTCTAATTTTTCTATTCCTTTGATTACTTCAGTGAGAATCTTAGAGATATGGAGGTTAAAGCCTGTGATGAGGTTACCATCTAATTCCTTAAGACCTCTGTCACAGTAATTTTAACCAAGCAGATCCTAATAATCTCTTTTTGGATAAGATAAATCACAGGCAAAATTTTCTATCTCAACTGAGTTTGGAAAACATTTGCTTACAAGTAATTATTCTTCCCTAAAAACTAACTCCATCTTTTAGCTTGTTCTTCTACACACTAGTCCTTTTTAATATCAAACTGTTACTTACAAAAGAAAGCATTCCTATTTTAAGACGAGATTACTTTAAAAATCGTTAAACTTTGAAAAAATTTAAACCAAAAAAAACTAGTTTTCAGATTGTCTTTTTTGGAATAATTTCTATTAACACCCTAAGAAATTTAGTATATCTCAGACCACAAAGAGCCTATTAAATATCTGGTACCCAGCAGGCCTTTGAAATATCCTTGCAGAGTAAAATAAAAATGAAACTTAAAAACCAAATGTCATGAAACGGACCTTCACTGAATTGATCTGTTTAAAGTTCTAAGTCAACAATAACAGTCTCTCTTCCTAAAACTTAAAGACATGCTCTATGTTATCAAATTGTACTGCTAAATTACAAACTCCAATAGGTTAATATGTAATCTGAAACATTTCACACCATTCAATAAAAATATATTATCTAACCTTCTACAAATCAACAACCTATCTTTAAGAGGTTTCTGTATAAAATATCAAAGAGAGATGTGCAGATGTTTTTATTTTCACTTGTAATTAAGATCATATCCTGCCAAATATCAAGGTTTAACCTAGGCATTGAAAAGAGAGACTTGGCCGATCGTTAAATTTTTACTTATTGTCCATCAGTTTCTCAGAACAACGAACGACCAAAGTAGTTTATATTGAGTCTTTCAACACAACAAGAAAGTCACAAAAGTCAAAGGACAAAGGCTTAAGTAAAGATAACCAACTGCATTGATCTCTTTTCTCCTCTCATAATTCCTCCAAAACAAAAGTCAGCTCAGCAGCCATTCTGCAGGTGACAATCTTAAGAAACTGAATCTGACCAATAACTCCATACCAACTCAGAAGCTATCACTAGCCAAATTTTATCTGCAAGCCCAGGAGAAATAAACTGAAAAGGAATTTAAAAATTACGTTCCACCATTAACATAGATTATTATTAGGAGCTAGACCCCGGTTCGATTCCTGGGTCAGGAAAAAGCCACTGGAGAAGGGCTAGGCTACCCACTCCAGTATTCTTGGGCTTCCCTTGTGGCTCAGCTGGTAAAGAATCCACATGCAATGTGGGAGACCTGGGTTCTATCCCTGGGTTGGGAAGATCCCCTGGAGAAGGGAAAGGCTACCCAATCCAGTATTCTGGCCTGGAGAATTCCATGGACTCTGTAGTCCATGGGGTCGTAAAGAGTTGGACACAACTGAGCCACTTTCACTTTCCATAGAGAGTACCGTGAAAAACATTATAAACCCACGTTATTAATTAGCGTTGCCATGTTGAAGTCCTACAAGCTGGAAAAAATATTTGAAAGGGCATTTACCCATCTTACAATCCGTGTAAACACACTGACAATATATGTCCTCATGACAGCTTAGATCCAAGACAAACCTTTCAAGACTCTTAACTGTTCAAAATTAAGACCCATTTTTAAAACATCACAAGGTCAAATTATCTTCATAAAATATTTCTGGGAAAAGTCTCACTACAACTTAATCATGCCCGAAGCTAAAACAGTTTTGCAATCTCTGTTTACATATACACTAGGCTAACTAAGGCACCTGACAGCTAGCCCTTGCCAATGTTTGGAACTTGCTCTACCACTCTGGCACATCCTATAAAGCCATTTCTCAGAGCACAGAAATGATAACCAGGCAACTTTAATGACACAATTATCACTGACTCACTGAAACACAACATCTTTGATCAATCAGAGTTAACTCCATTCACGTACTGTTTATAAGATCGTCATGGATTCAAACAAGTCCTTCCTTAATAACTGGCCAAACCAACACTATGATGGCCTATGTATAACTTTAATCTTCATTCCTGTTTGTCCTTTTATGAAAGTATGATAAATAGTCTTAAAGGATTTAATGCAACAGCTTTTCTCTTTCATACAATACTGTGGGCTCCTTCAAGGATGGGGAATTTTTCCTTCCTCATGATCACAAGAACCTTACTGAGTGCTCCATCATATATCATATATTTGTTATCTTCATTACTCTTAAATAATTCTATGATGATCTTATAGACAAGTAAACATTCTAAAGTTAACATGGGCTCAAAGTCAATGTGATAGTCTCAATTTCCAGTCCCTTCTCATGTGGACGGAGTGACTTGGTAACACAGTTTATCATCAACCTCAGCACTGTTGACACTGGGGGCAGAATTCTCTGTTGTTGGGGCTGTCCTGTGCACTGTAGGGTGTCTAAGGGCATCCGTAGCACCTCTACCAGATGCCATTAGTACTCCTTTCAAGTTGTGACAACCAAAAATAGCTCCAGAAACTGTCAAATGCCCCCGAAGGGCAAGATCAATCCATAGCTGACAACCACCAAGCTAAGGGAATGTTGGCTGAGGGAGAAAGAGCAGAGGTCCTTCAGGTGCTTAAGCAATTTGGCTCGGCTCTGACGCTCCAGTGACCTGCCAGGAGAAGGGCTTGCTCCAAGCAGCTGCTGCCCCCTTGGGCGGAGCCTAGCAGGAACATAAAGGTAACATAAAGGTAACCGAAACACCCACAGCTGGCCCAGCTATCCCAAGCTGGCTAAACCCAATCAGCAGAACTGCAGCCCACACAGTGTAGACTAAATAAAGAACACAGAAATCAATACTTGTTATTTTAAGCCACTGAGTTTTAGGACAGCTTACATAGAGCACTGTTGTGGCAATTGTTGACAAATACAGCCACTAAAGGAGTAAGCCAGGATTCAAAACCTGACTCAAAAACCCACTAGTACCTCAACTGTATCAAGCAGTTTTCTTTACTGAATTAATATTCCCACCTCAAGGTTATGCTTAATACTAACAGAGATGCAATACAATCCACTTTATTAATAAGTATAAATACTAAAAGTTAAATTTGTAAAAAATTTTCAATATATTTTCAACAAGCTACTCATATTATCTTCTCATTCCCACACCATTAAGCCACTAATTCAAAAAACACTGTGGACATAATACAGCACAATCTCATTTCTCAAACACTGAATCTAAGGCTTCCTTCTCTTATCAGTCCCAGAGTTATACACAGCCAAACCCAAAACAGTATCTCCAAGTTAACACTTATTTTTATAAATAAGTTGCTATATGTAAACTTAAAAGACAACTTTTTTAAAAGTTCAGCAATATTTAAAAGACAAATTTTCATACAGATACACACAACAAATACTTATCATACAGCCACCGTTTACTGGACATTATGCCAGGCAGTGAGACTATAAAAAAGGACACCACCACCACCCTCCTGGAGCTTTACATCCTGGCAACACCTACACAGCATTATGGCATTTTCCAAATGTCTTACACATACTAATTCACCTACACGTCCTCACAAGCCTGTTAGAGACTACCTCTATACAGAGACAAAGAAAATCATGACTGGATTTGCCCAAAGCACAATACAAGCACTAGGGCCAGCCAGGAGTCCGAGTTCACACATGTGGACCACTGCACTACACTGCCCCTTTGCAGCTTTACTGAAAGCATTTTCGAGTCAAAGAGCGTGAGTTTGCTCACAAAATCAATTCCTCATACAAAAGGAGGAGGTAAGACAAACACATATGTAATGATCTCTAAGATATATTAAGAAAAACGGGAACAAGAAAAACACATACTTGTTTCATTGTGACCAATACCTAATTCGTAATTCTGAAATAAAAATATTTTCTATACTGCCAAATTTTGACACTCTTGTTTCATTTTAATTATATTTTTTTTTAAATGATGAGATACAGTTCCTAGTACAGACTACAGCACAGTTAGTTACTATTCATTTGGTATGTACTGATAACCTCAAAGAGAAACTACATGCAGACTCCAACTCTGCCAAATACTTTCAAAGGAAATTTAAAATCAAGGTATGAAAAAACTGGTCTGGAGGACCAAAATAAACCACTGAATTTCTAATTTAAAAAGCTTTGATAAAATAGATATTTTGGGGTGTCAGTAATTACCCACAACTCATACACCACCTGCCTCACTGACACGCCTACATATGGATGTCTGACTTCAAGTGAAAGTGAAGTTGCTCAGTCGTGTCCGACTCTTTGCAACCCCATAGACGGTAGCCCACCAGGCTTCTCCATCCATGGAATTTTCTAGGCATGAATACTGGAGTGGGTTGCCATTTCCTTCTCCAGGGGATCTTTCTAACCCAGGGATTGAACCCAGGTCTTCCACATTGCAGGCAGATGCCACCAGAGAATCTCAAACTTCAAACTCCCGCATGGCAGGCAGAGCCACCAGGGAATCTCAAACTTCAAACTTCAAACTCAGCTAGAAGTCAGAAATGTGAAGCCCCACCCCAAACCTGCTCTTCCCTCAGTCTTTCACAGCTCAGGAATTGGTGATTGTTACTTCAACCAATCAAAACCTCCGAGCTACTCCTCTGAGTTTTCCCTCACCCTCCATATCCAATCTGCCAGCAAATCTTACTGGCTCTTAGGTTATCAATTATGTAGGATCTGAGTATTTCGAAGTCCTCTTGTTCAAGTTCCTCCTCTGCCCCCAGCTGGTCTCCCTGCTGTCAGTATCACCCATAGCCTTTCTCCACACAGAAGCCAGAAATAAGCTACTAAAACCTAAATGACCCCACAGCACTCCGCAGCTTTCCATTTCACATTCAGTAGAAAGTGAAAGCAGAGAGTGAAAAAATTGGCTTAAAGCTCAACATTCAGAAAACTAAGATCATGGCATCCGGTCCCATCACTTCATGGGAAATAGATGGGAAAACAGTGGAAACAGTGTCAGACTTTATTTTTCTGGGCTCCAGAATCACTGCCGATGGTGACTGCAGCCATGAAATTCAAAGACACTTACTCCTTGGAAGGACAAGTTATGACCAACCTAGATAGCATATTCAAAAGCAGAGACATTACTTTGCCAACAAAGGTCCGTCTAGTCAAGGCTATGGTTTTTCCTGTGGTCATGTATGGACATGAGAGTTGGACTGTGAAGAAGGCTGAGCCCCGAAGGATTGATGCTTTTGAACTGTGGTGTTGGAGAAGACTCTTGAGAGTCTCTTGGACTGCAAGGAGATCCAACCAGTCCATTCTGAAGGAGATCAGCCCTGGGATTTCTTTGGAAGGAATGATGCTAAAGCTGAAACTCCAGTACTTTGGCCACCTCATGCAAAGAGTTGACTCATTGGAAAAGACTGTGATGCTGGGAGGGATTAGGGGCAGGAGGAGAAGGGGACGACAGAGGATGAGATGGCTGGATGGCATTACTGACTCGATGGACATGAGTCTGGGTGAACTCAGGAAGTTGGTGATGGACAGGGAGGCCTGGCGTGCTGTGACTCATGGGGTTGCAAAGAGTCAGACACGACTGAGCGACTGAATTGAACTGAACTGAATATCCAAAATCTCTACATGATAGGCACTCTGCTAACTTTCTAACCTCGAATCTCACCACACTTGCCAAGCGTGCACTGAACTGCTGCTGATCTCTCTGCCTGGAACGGCCTTTCCCCAGATGATTTGAATGCCCTCCCCCCATCACTCTACTCTTGTCTCTGCACTCCCTTCATCTTATAAGAGATTCCTTGACTGTAAACACATAGCCACTGTGCATCTCCTTTTTCCCACAGCACTGACAGGACCTAAAGAAAACATCCTCTTGCTTCTTGTCTGTCTCTACTACTGCAATGCCTGCTCCTCAAGAGTTCACTGCCCCCATCTGCCTCCTGAAACAACGCCTGGTAAAAGCACCCTACGTGACAACCTTTGAGCCTGGCCTAGGATGACAACCTACACAAATGAGAGCAGGGCTTCTCAAGCTTCAGCGTACATGGTTATTGTCCACGTGGCTTGGAAGGCAGACTGCTGAGCTGTGGCCCGGAGTTGCTGATTCAATTAGTCTGGGCTGAGGTTTGAACATTTACAAGTTCCCAGGAGGTGTGGATACTACAGTCCCAGGACCACATTTCGAGAATCAGTGAACTAAACATTGTTTCACTCCAACACACCTGTCAGCAACTGAAGTTGACCATGACAATGAATCTCAACTGGTGGAAAAGGACAGGAATATAGTAAAAAGGTGCCTCCCCGCTTTGGATCCACAACATAAAACACATCTATTCTGACTCAGAGGATTATACAGGACTTGTGTCTTTTAAGTAATGCACTATAAACATCACTCCGTACATGGCATTTTTTTTAAGAATGGGGATCAGGCAAGTTAAGGTTATTCTCTAACACAGTCTCATGCTCTTACACAGTCTACGTTAAAGACTACTGCTGGATCTTTATCCTTTAAACAAGCAGATGAGAACGTCGCTATCTTTTAAAGAGATAATGAAACACAAAAGTAGTAGACACCAACCGGGATGGACAGCTGCCCAAATCACAATTTACCATCCCTAAAAATAATCCAATACCCAGGGTGGTCTAGGTTATGTCAGTTAATCCCAGGCCTTACTCATGGCAAACTGGCCCAAAATACATTCTCTCTCCTAAGAATATGAAGTTTGAAAATAAAATCTGAGAGGCATGATGTCAAATTATGTAGCACATGGAATGCTGCTCAATGTTACCTGGCAGCCTAGATGGAATCGGAGTTTGAAGGAGAATTTATACATGTATCTGTATGAACTACCACAATATTATTAAATGGAAGTTAAAAACAGAAAAAGAGCAAGGCTCTCAACAGGGAAGGTCTAAACTTTCACTACTGAGGTTCTCAAACCTGCCCTGGTTCCTGTCTTATATACAGCTTTGTTCTCCAGCTATTCCTTTAACCCTTAGTACTACACCCAATTATCTTCCAACAAACTCCTTTTTGCCTAAATCATCCAGAATTGTTTATATATTTGCAACAAAAATACTTATTAAAAAAAAGAGTAAATTATTAACTTGTAAGAAAACTGTATTATTAATAGAAATGCACCTTATGTAATATCAACATTTTCCCCCATCAACTCGCCATTTATTTCCAATCTCCAAACTACGATAGTACCCACATAATCAATCCATCTCAGACTGCACATCACATTTCTGACTTTATAGTATCAACTCCTTCTTGTACTTCCTTTCAGAAAAGTCCTCTGAAGCTCAGCAAAAAGACATTTGATTTGCCTCAATATATTCAGTAGCTACTGGATGACTATTATGTGCCAATATTGCATGCACTGGGAATACAGAAGTAAATAACAAAAACAGGTTCTTGGTACCTTATATTTTGCTGGGGTGAGACAAGAAATTAAAAACAAAAACAAAAAACAACTAGATAATAAGTGCTATTGCAGAAAAATAGAGACGTATATGAAATAATGAGTAACCAGATTGCTTTTATATTAAAAGGTCAGAGGAGGCCTCTCTAAAGTGACATTTAAGCTAAAATCTTAATGACAAGAAGAAGCCAGCCGGTTAAGATCAATGCAGAGAAAACATAAAGGTACTTGGGCTAGGAATAGACTTATTCTTAACAGCTAATGTGACTACAGGGTGTTGAGGAAGAAGGAAAATCGTTTAGGATGAGGTCAGAGATAGAAAGTACCATATCACATAGGGCTTTGTAACAAAAGGCAAAGAGTTTTGAGCCTTTTATAAATTAATTGTATAGTATAAGGAGGCTATCCAGGACAGGATACTCAGAGAATAGCTGAGCAAGGAACGAAGATGAAAAAAATTATAAATAGTGGTTATGATAAAAATTTAAGCACTGCAAGGAACCTTAGCTATCAGAGCCTAGCCCCTCATTTTGCTGAGAGGGTGATGCAGCTTCAGAGGCTGGGCCAAAGACAAGCACTAAGTTGTACTTGGTGCTTTCTGACATTCAAGCCAAAGTTCTTTCCATAATTCTGAAATCTAGAACTAAGTCTTTACTATGTGCATTTCCAAAGTGACACAGCAACATCCAAACAAAAATATATATTTTTAAGTAATTTTATATTATTCACACGTCTAGTCCCTCGTGTGAAATTT
This sequence comes from Bubalus kerabau, assembly GCF_029407905.1. Lineage (NCBI taxonomy): Eukaryota > Metazoa > Chordata > Mammalia > Artiodactyla > Bovidae > Bubalus > Bubalus kerabau. Next base: position 107,102,327 of record NC_073632.1, on the reverse strand, counting down.
TTTTAAAGCAGCTGCCAATGCTTACCACCAGATATATCTCTTTCCAAAGAATGTGAATCAGGAAAAAAGCAAAACAAAACATTGAATATAAACAAAATATACTTACATCTGGGTATTCTTTTACAGGCACATAAAGTTTCTCTTGTAACTGAACAATAGGTCCCACAGCATCAGGCAACTCTGCACTCCTTTTCTCTGTACTGCCATTTAATGTGTCATTGTACATGTCTTTCCGTACTCTGCTAATTTCTGTTAAAAGTAAAAATTTTAAATGTGTTAGACAAAAAAATATTCTTACTAGTCCAGGAAAAAAATAAATAAGAGGGTAAGGGAGGATTTCATTGATTAAGTGTTAAAACTCAAAGAAGTCAAGAGTTGTTGACCTATACTGTCATTCTCTGGATTAAGTCTGCGTATAACCAAACTACAGTCTTAAGTAAATTCTACCAGAAACCAAATTTACACCAAATAATATATTTTATTAAAAATAACTTCAGAGCCCACACTCCTATTCACTATAATACAAACCAGTTATTTTACCTAATTTCTCCATGCCTAAACAAATGACAGCTTCAGCCAAATACCTCCCCGAGAATGCCTAGCAGACAACACTAATGCCAAAGGCTCCTTTATACTTCAGAAATCATCTGAATGAAACTCAAACTGGACCACTTCCTTAGATATTTTAAGTATCTCTGGAATACCCAAACAGAGATGTCCAATAGATAGAGAGATTCAGAAGTCTGAGTGTGATACACAAACGTACTGGTTAAAGCTACAAGAACAAAAAAGATGTCCTAAGGGGGGATTGGGAGGAGAAAGAACTGAATGACCCTAGGAAAAGCAACTTCTAAGGAGTAAGAAAAGAAGCTCCAAACCAAGAAGTAAAGGAGGTAGATAGGGGAACTAGGGAAGAGAGGCATCTAAGAAGCTAAGAAATGACAGATTCAAGGACAGGGTCATCAACAGTATCAAATACCACAAAAGCGTGATAAGGTAAAGAGCAAAAAGAGGGTACCTTGGATTTGACCATTAAGTCAATGTTGACCCAGAAGTTGTGAGGAAAAGACGGTATGGAGATCAAACTACACTGAGTTAATGAATGAAATACAAGAAACCAGAGATACCTAAAGTCAATGATTTTTAAAAACAATTATCATGACAGCTCTCAGGTATAACTATGACTTCTTAAAAAAAAATGAGAAATCTATTATAATGGATCAAGTCCTATACAAAGAAATCACTTCTTTCAAGAGTTCTTTATGTAGCTTTTACAAAGTGCTGAAGGACAGGCCCTAGCCTACTGCAATACACTACTAACAGCTGTCATTATTAATTTAGCTGAATGTTTCTGTAACCAACTCTCAATGATACAGACCATGTCCTCCTTTGGGAAGAGGCTTGGGTCCATTAGTATTGATATTTAAAAATAAGATCCCAAAAGAACTAATTATTAATAAGAAAATTTAGATAAGATGACTAGGTTAAAGAATACATACATATTAAAAAAAAACAACTTCACCTGGAGAGAGAGATACATTTACCACTCCTGTTGTATTTGTATCCCTTCCAAACATTGAATTTCAATTTATTGCTATTAAGGAACTATCAAAAGCAATGCACACTTTAATTTTCTTAGTTATTTAAATTGCTTTCAGTTAAATAAAATCCACTACAGTAAAAAGGCATGATCAAAGATGTTTTTACCCAGCTTTATTAGTCCAACTGGTGAGAATTCTGCACTACAGTATATTTTCTGCTTCACTGATGGCAATGTTCATTTTATGACAAATCTTATCTCTTTAACAATTTGCTTGTCAAAGTTTACCAAATGTTTATGTCTTATAGCAGGTGAACTTTTGTAAAAGAAAATCAAAAGGTACCTTGTATTTAACTACATGATAAGGGCAACATTTGATTCTTTAAGTTCTTTTTTATACTTTTGCTTTCATAATGAACTCATCCCCAAAGATGTCCAGTATCAAATCAATGTTTATCTTAAAATTAGCATATGACAGCAATTCTCAAATTTCTAGTGACCAACAATTTAAATATAAATGGTTGTTTACATAATTATGTAATTATAGCACATAATTAAATGGAGGGCATGAGAAAAATTTAATCTAATTAAAACTGCACATCTATCCTTCAGTCCAGGTCTCTATGTAGAAGCACTTCCGACATTAGTTTATTCCATTAAAATTTCCTCTTCAAAAGCTGCCCAATTCTTATTATGAAGCTAATAACACTCAAATAAAAAGCTGACAATAGCATAAAAGGAAACCACAGACAAACTCTGCTTACAGACAGAGATGGAAATACCCTAAATGCACAGACATCACTGGCACAATGCACTAAGACAAGGTGGATTTTACACCATGAATGCAACAATAAGTCAGTATTTTTTTAATCTATTAACATAGTAATACATAGGCTGCAGAGGAAAAAGTGATTTTCAGGTAAATACATTTATCTAACTTAGAAAAGTTGAAATAATCAATTATAAATTAAAAAATTCAGATGACTAGACTTAAAAACAATATACAAAAAAACCCAGTAACATATATCTATCTGACCAGATGATATAATGGAAGAAAAGATACATTTACCACTTAAGCTGTATTTCTAGAAACATTTTTGTGATTATTTAATTCCTTAAAAGTTCCATGAAATTTTGTTACCTATTATATCCTTGGTTCTTACAACAGCGGCTGGGAATACAGTGGGTCCTCAATTAATACTCAGTAAACGGGATTGATGGATGGGTGAATGGAGAGAGGAATGAGCCAGGTTCTAGGGCACTGAAGTTAAACAAGTCATGGTCCCAGCTCTCAAAAAATTTAGTCTAATATGGGAGGTCTATGAATACAGAGGCACTCTAAGGTAGAACAACAGTAAGTAAGAGATACGGATTAGACACAAAAGCAGGCATCGTCAACTCTGCTACAGACAGGGTATCAGGATCAAGAAAGAAGTCAAGAGGACAAGAACTCTGACTTTGTTTTCTAATGACAGGAGTATGTGAAACAAAATTACAATGAAATTATTTATTTCAGTCTCTAAAATATATCACTCAATTTAATAATAGAAAAGAAATTACATACAAGACAGCACTAATGGAAATGAAAAGACGACTAAGACAGTTTGAGTTCACAAGATATTTAGAATTTTCACTGTGGAGTACAACCAGCTGAGTACTACACCTTATCAATAGCACCTTTCTAGCCAGAAAATCATGAGCACTTCTCGGCACATTACTTAGGACACTCAAGACAGAACAAGTCCTGATGCCAGTTCTAACAGTAACCGTGTCATTTTAGAGTCTCTTACTTAACCTCTCGGTGCCTGTGAAAAGCGTACGCGAAAGGCGCTCAGTCGCGTCTGACTCTTCGCGACCCCATGGACTATTCACTCCATGGAATTCTCCAGGCCAGAATACTGGAGTGGGTAGCCTTTCCCTTCTCCAGGGTATCTTCCAACCCAGGGATCGAACCCAGGTCTCCGGCATTCCAGGCGGATTCTTTACCAACTGAGCCACAAGGGAAGCCCAAGAACACTGGAGTGGGTAGCCTATCCCTTCTCCAGGGGACCTTCTCAACCCAGGAATCAAACTGGCGTCTCTTGCATTACAGGCGAATTCTTTACCAAAAGTTTATCAGGGAAGCCCAAGACTACTGGAGTGGGTAGCCTGTACTTCATATAATTAAAGGTTGCTTATCGAATGATGGTGACTGAATCCACTGGATTCCAACCTCACTAGGCAAAAACTCATTTGTTATTTTCCCCGTAACTCCAATGGTTTTCAAAGCTGCCTCCAAAGCACTTCATTCTTAAGGATAGCAAGAAGAGCTTTTGTTAATGCTATCCTATCAAGCTGATATGATCAAAGGCAAAGTATTACAGAAACTTGTCATAGGTATGGGCATGGGTAATGCTCTAATTCCTTCCTAAGTGGTGGGCTCACAGGTGTTCATTTATGAACCATACAAACGCCTCATAGTTAGTATGCTTTATACATTCTTTTGTTGCATCAAACATTACAAGATACAATGATATTAATGTCCCCATCTCCACACTACCTTCATCAAACTACCGCAGTGGTTTACAGAAGTAAAAGTTCAGAGCCATTTGCTTCCTCACCAAGTATACAAATTCCTACTACTTATAATTACCCCAAAATAACCCCAATATCAAGAAAACTTGTTTTAGACATCTCTAAATTAAGTTCTTAAACGTTATAAATTTACTGAATTTTCTCTGTCCTGAAATTTCTCCCACTCACCCCCACTCAACACTCCAAAGCTCATAAAAAAGTTCTGAAATCTAAGTGCCCTCTTCTCTAAGCTATATGACATAGTTTCATACTCTCTTACTCATTTAGGTGTAATTCGTCTGTCTCTCTTAAAATGGAAAACCCTGTACCACACACATCCTTCCCTGACCACCAATGAGTACGCAGCCTAAGGCTGCCTACCTCCAGTCCCAAACACTCCGCTTCCTTTGCACCTTTCAAGAATATTAATTGCTCTGGCCAGCAAACTGCACTGCTGACAAGGTCAAAGCTAAGTTTCAACCGTTCCATACTTCTACGGCTGTTTCCTTAGCAGGAGACAAATTAACATTTTTTCATGGTTGCTTTCTACCAGACTAATAGCTTCAGACTGAGAATCTATCAGCTGACATTCTTAAGGGATAACTATTCTGTGAGGCAAGGATCCAACTAACTGCGAGTTCACACCACACGTATTTCTCCAACCTGGATATTAAGACTTCAGGCACGCTTTATCAACTATCTGATGACATGTCAAGCTACACTAGAACTGGAATCTTCCTCTGGATCCACGAGAGCTAAACAGGAAACAATCACTTCTGGACTCTAAAGGCTGTGCTATAATTTTTTCAGCTTTGGGGAGTATTAACCTTTTTAGCAGTCAGACTCCTCTCATTTTCCATGTTTTCTTGAATTGATACTCAGTCCTCACATTTTTTTTTCAAATTCTAATACCTTAAAAACTATTCTTTTATCCAGTCCTGAAAATCTGCTTTGGCTGTACTGCTTTGTCTCTTCATATTTCTCTGCTTTAATTATCCTGATATTTTCCTTTTCCAAACTAAAGCTCAATTATCAGTCAGTGAATTATGCTCCTAAAAGGAAAAGCAGTTATTACACAGTTCTGTTTTATGCAACCTACTAATACCTCACTGGCCTTGAGTCATTTCCCTTTCCCCTAATTCACCTATGGATTTAACTAAAAGCTTTGTTTTAAAATCATTCTTATGTTTCATTAAGCCTTATCTAACTTTGGCTTTCAGTTTTTCCATTACCACCACTTTGACTGTATCTGAACTGCTGTACATGCATCCCATCCACTGCCACCTTACAATTTTGCACAGTTTTAAATTTTTTTGAAGTATAGTTGCTTTACAATGTGGTGTTAGTTTCTGCTGTACAGCAAAGTAAATCATATATCCACTTTTCTTAAAGATTTCCACCCCATTTAGGTGACCACGGAGTACTGAGTAGAATTCCCTGTGCTATTAGTAGATTCTCATTAGTCATCTATTTTATACATAGTAATGTAGCACATTCTTTTAAAATCTGAATTATCAAATTAACAGCTAACCACTCTGTGGAAGAATAGAGTGTCAGAAATAAAAACATGAAAAAAAAATACTGGAGAACAGAAAAATACAGACTGAGAAATCTAAATTACAAAATCAAGTAGTCATTTCCAGATCAGTAGAAAATGCTATGTATAAATTCAATGCTGCAAAAATGAAAAACTAGATAAAGAATAAAATATAGCCCTATTTTACTTTCTGATTTAGAATTTTAACAAAAAATTTAAACCAAGAAAACAAGATTAGGAAATATAAAAAATTTACCACCTCAGTAGTGAAGGAAAAAAAACCTAATAATATACATTTTAAAAAGGATTAAAAAATTATTTTAAGAATCTGTTAACAATGCAGATTAAAATGTAACTTTTCAGGGGGATGTCCCTGGTGGTCCAGTGGTTAATAATCTGTCTTACAATGCAGGGGATGCAAGCTTGATCCCTGGTCAGGGAACTAGATCCCACATGCCAATGGGCAACTGAGTCCCCAAACCAGAGCTAAGACCTACCTGCACAGCCAAAAAGAAATACTTTTTAAGGATGACTTTTCAAAACACTGAACAAAATCTGATGCAAACCACATGTTAAACTTAACGTTGTGACAGCTAATTCTAATTGCTCAACTGGCTAAGGAATTTCTGCTGAGCTATTCAAATTCTAAAAGATGATGCTGTGAAAGTGCTGCATGCAACATGCCAGCAAATTTGGAAAACTCAGCAGTGGCCACAGGACTGGAAAGGTCAGTTTTCACTGAATATCAAAGAATGTTCAAACTACTGTACAATTGCACTCATTTCACATGCTAGCATGGTCATGCTCCAAATCCCCCAAGCTAGGCTTCAACAGTATAACTGAGAACTTCCAGATGTACAAGCTGGATTTAGAAAGGGCAGAGGAACCAGAGATCCAACTGCCAACATCACTGGATCACAGAAAAAGCAAGAGAGTTCCAGAAAAACATCTACTTCCACTTCATTGACTATGCCAAAGCCTTTGACTGTGTGGATCACAAGAAACTGTGGGAAATTCTTCAAGAGATGGGAATACCAGACCACCTGACCTGCCTCCTGAGAAATCTGTATGAAGGTCAAGCAGCAACCGTTACAACCGAACATGGAACAGACTGGTTCAAAACTGGGAAAGGAGTGTGTCAAGGCTGCATACTGTCACCCTGTTTATTTAACTTATATGCAGAGTTCAGTTCAGGTGCTCAGTTGTGTCCGACTCTGCGACCCCATGAATTGCAGCATGCCAGGCCTCCTTGTCCATCACCAACTCCTGGAGTTTACCCAAACTCATGTCCATTGAGTCGGTGATGCCATCCAACCATCTCATCCTCTGTCAGCCCCTTCTCCTCCTGCCTTCCATCTTTCCCAACATCAGGGTCTTTTCAAATGAGTCAGGTGGCCAAAATACTGGAATTTCAAATTCAGCATCAGCCCTTCCAATGAACACCCAGAACTGATTTCTTTTAGGATGGACTGGTTGGATCTCCTTGCAGTCCAAGGGACTCTCAAGAGTCTTTTCCAACACACACAGGAATATGCAGAGTACATCATGCGAAATGCTGAGTTGGCTGAATCACAAGCTGGAATTACGAACTGGGAGAAATATTGATAACCTCAGATATGCAGATGATACTACCCTTATGGCAGAAAGCAAAGAGAACTAAAGAATCTCTTGATGAAGGTGAAAAGAGGAGAGTTAAAAAGCTGGCTTAAAATTCAACATTCAAAAAACGAAGATCATGGTATCCAGTCCCATCACTTCATGGCATATAGATGGGGAAACAATGGAAACAGTGACAGACTATTTTCTTGGGCTCCAAAATCACTGCAGACGGTAACTGCCGACATGAAATTAAAAGATGCTTGCTCCTTGGAAGAAGGGGTATGACAAACCTAGACAGTGTATTAAAAAGCAGAGACATTACTTTGCCGACAAAGGTCAGTCTAGTCAAAGTTATGGTTTTTCCAGTAGTCACACATGGATGTGAGAGCTGGACCATAAAGAAGGCTGAGCACTCAAGAACTGATGCTTTCGAACTGTGGTTATGGAGAAGACACTTGAGAGTCCCTTGGACTGCAAGGAGATAAAACTAGTCAATCCTAAAGGAAATCAACCCTGAATATTCACTGGAAGGACTGGTGTTGAAGCTGAAGCTCCAACACTTTGGCCACTCATTGGAAAAGACGCTGATGCTGGGAAAGAGAGAAGGCAGGAGAAGGGGACGACGGAGGATGAGATGGTCGGATGGCATCATCAACTCAATAGACACGAACCTGGGCAAACTCCGGGAGACGGTGAAGGGCAGGGAAGCCTGGCGTGCTGCAGTCCACGGTGCCGTAAAGAGTCGGACACAGCTGCAACTGCACAACAACTGGCTGTAATCAAACAACAGACATTCACACTTTATTTGGGCATCTACATGCTTTTCTTTGACCTTTACACTTAAATTCATCAAAAATACTATCTGTATTATAATTAATATAACTGGAGTTAAAATACAGAAAGAAATGAAAAGGTTACTGTATCATCTGACCATTAAAGCTTTTTAATTTAACATTTTCCCTTAATTTATTCAGTAAAGAGTCAACTACTTATAAATATATATATGCTTTGAGGTACACAGTATAGATTTTATAAACAAAATTAAAATGACAGCTTTGATCATTCCAAATGAAGTTTAAATGGGATCAATGATTTCTTCACTATCTGCATCCATCTCTTGCTGGACACTAAACTGGTACAGTGAGACAAAGGGCAAAGTAAGATTTTAGTTGTTTTAGGTTTTAATTAACAAATCGCCAGTCTCTATTCACATGAAATTCATTAAATCTTATAACAATAATATTAAAAGTCTACTTATAACTAAAAGACACCTGCCAACACACAACGAGATGGCTGTTATGTGCCCTGTACACGTAGGGGCAACAAACATCTCTTCTAAAAAAAGAAACCTCTAATTCAGGGTTTACTAAATACAGAGGGTTTTAAACATATTTTAAGCACAGCAAAACCCACAGAATAATATAACTTCACTGTTCTAATTTTAAAAAGCCACAGCCACAAGGTAAAGAAAAGAAATGAATTAAGAAGCAGGCTACTAGAGAATATCCACTACTTAATGGAACGTATTTTGCTTATTCAACCCAATATATCTGATTTAAATTTGAGTCAACTACACTGAAACTAGCAGGGTGTGGGGCAGGAATCAAGCTACTGCCAATGCTATAGATGGGGCCCTTTTTACTCTTTAATCAATCCAGAACTGGAAGTACAAAAAGAAAAATGATGAATGAAATTCAGCAGCCCTCTTTAAACTGCCCAAAATTAACTGTTCAAATTGTTGGTAAATTTCACATAAAAATATGAAATAGTCCGTCCTAGTTCCTTGACTGTTCTCAGCAGCAGTTATGTATTATGAAAGGTGTTTAACAGTAGCTGCATTTCCCTGGAAAGGCCCTTTCAAAGATTACAGAAAAGAAAGTCTATTATATGATCACAACCGAAGTATGTGAATTTTCAGACAGACACACAGAAGTCAACAAAAGGATATAACAACGACTAAGAGTAGTCATCTCTAAAAGGTAAGTTTACAGGGACAATTTAGTTTTCATGTTACCTCATGAACTTTTTTTTTTACAACAGTAACACTTAGAAAATGATAGTTATTTTCATTAGGATGGTAGAAACTCATTTAAATCAAAATGCAGAATAGGATTCCCCATATAAAATTATAATGAGGATTAAGTTATTGACTCTCAAGTCTAAAAATAAACCACACTTACCTATTTTTTAAAATATGAGCACCTCACCATGTTAAAATTCGGTACATGAATTATCATGTGATCCTCCCAGAATCTAAGATAGTATTTATTATAATATACATTTTCAAAAAAAAAAGGGGGGGGGGGAGGAGAATGGAAAGCAGGAAGGAAGAAAAGGTTCAGAAATTAAAGAATTTGCCCAAGATCACAGATAGCCCAAGCAACTTTTATTTAGGGTTTCATAAAAGTGAAGACGAACTAAAAAGCGTCTTGATGAAAGTGAAAGAGGAGAGTGAAAAAGTCGGCTTAAAGCTCAACATTCAGAAAACTAAGATCATGGCATCTGGTCTTCCCATCTTCGTGGGAAACAGATGGGGAAACAGTGTCAGACTTTAGTTTTGGGGGCTCCAAAATCACTGCAGATGGTGATTGCAGCCATGAAATTAAAAGACGCTTACTCCCTGGAAGGAAAGTTATGACCAACCTAGATAGCATATTCCAAAGCAGAGACATTACTTTGCCAACAAAGGTCTGTCTAGTCAAGGCTATTGTATTTCCTGTGGTCATGTTTGGATGTGAGAGTTGGACTGTGAAGAAGGCTGAGCCCCGAAGGATTGATGCTTTTGAACTGTGGTGTTGGAGAAGACTCTTGAGAGTCCCTTGGACTGCAAGGAGATCCAACCAGTCCACTCTGAAGGAGATCAGCCCTGGGATTTCTTTGGAAGGAATGATGCTAAAGCTGAAACTCCAGTACTTTGGCCACCTCATGCGAAGAGTTGACTCATTGGAAAAGACTGTGATGCTGGGAGGGATTGGGGGCAGGAGAAGGGGACAACAGAGGATGAAATGGCTGGATGGCATCACCAACTAGAAGGACATGAGTTTGAGTGAACTCCGGGAGTTGGTGATGGACAGGGAGGCCTGGCATGCTGCAATTCATGGGGTCGCGAAGAGTCGGACATGACTGAGCGACTGAATTGAACTGAACTGAAAGGACTTCTGGAACAAGAAGCCCTTAAAACTCACTTTAAGAGATGGTTAATAATAATTACAAATATAAAACAACAAACTGGAATAAACCAATTTTTGGTTTATTGCTACAGCCATACTGTAACAAGCATAGTCCAATATGTTCACTGTTTACTAGCAACTACCAAGAGTCTTTGCAGCCCTCCTCTTTCACGCCACGTTAAAAGAAAGCAGTTTTATGAATGAACTCTAGGCCTTGGTTCCCAGAAAAGTGACAATTCTAAATGAGTAAATGGATACATAACTGAAAAATGGCAACAGTCCATCACAAAAAAGGGAAAGCATTTTTTAAGTGAATAAAAATCAACTGAAAAAAAACTGAAACTTATTTAAATTTTGTATGGAGGTTAGTTACTTTTAAATCTGGTGAGTTTTACCTATTACATATCAAGTATTATTTAATAAAAATGTTGCCTTCTTGTCATTTATTTTTTAGAATATGCAGGAGAAACCAGTCTTTATATTAATTTTTGTTGTTATTAAAATTTAAATCCAAAAGTTAAGAAAGCTAGTTAAGAAACATCTCTCCATGAATATCTGCAGAATATGTAATGGTAAAATGGTAGGTGTTATCAGAATCCAGATAAATAGTTAATACTTGAGAATCTAGCAATTTTTACTAAGAACTCTTTCCCCAATCCTCTGAATATTTCTGGAAGAATAAAAATAAATTCATAGCAATGAAAATGGGTAACCATGATACAGGAGTGGAGGAGAGATTTTTCACCATATACTCTCTTAACAGGCCTTTGAATTCTGAATCATCTCCATGTATTAACTTTTCAAAATTACATTTTTAAGAAGCTTTTACTTGTAATACAATAATGGATTATAATCCATAATCCATTTATACTGATATAAATAACTGAATAATGAATGTAAGTGGGAGAAAAGATAAGTTTTCCTTGTAGAATTTCAATAATATATATAGTAGGAAAGACGGATAAGAAAAATCATCATAGATTACTACCAGAGTAATAATTACTGCAAGCAAGAAAACTATTCAATGGATGCTAAAATGGGTGAACAAAAGTAAGAGAAACAGGCTATCTGCACAGTTTCAGAGTATCTTCCCACAAGACATGTACTAATTACAAAGGAAAAAAGAAAACTGCACAGTGGAGAAACCTGGCAGACACCACCTTAACCAGATGATGGTCAATATCAAGAGAAAGACATGTGCTCTGGTGTGATGTGCTCAGAAGGGTCCAACAGCACTTCTGTGGTTTTCTGGTCCAAACTGCCTGAACTCAGACAAGTCCAAGTTCAAGAATGTTCTTCAATGTTCAGCTGCCTTCCAAAGTGTCAAGAAAAGTATCATGAAAGAATGTGACGCTGTCACAGAATGGAGGAAACTAAAGAGACATCCCCACCAAATGCAATATGGGATTTCTGATTGGATCCTGGACCAGGAAAAGCACACCTGTAGAAACACCAGTGAAATCTGAGGAAGTATCTGCAAATGAGTAAATAATCTCGAATCAATGTTAATTTCCTAGTCATGTGAGTTAACATTAACGTCTGCACTATTTTTCCTGTTTCTCTATAAGTAAGTCTAAACTCACTTTTTCAGAAAACTGTTTGCTTTAGCCTTCGAAGTTACTTATTCTAATGGAGGAGGATAGTTGTGGGAGAGAATGAAAGCCATGCAAACGTCTTACTTTTCTAGTATCTAAAAAAAACGAAAAAGAAAACATCTGTTTAGCAATAACACTGAGGATCTCAAAATCATTCAATATCATCTTTAATTCAAAATAACTAAAAATTTTTAAATAATCTCTTTAATTTTATCAGATATTGCTTAAAAAACATATGTACTTTAAATGCTCTTTAAGAACAAGGAAAAATACAATCAATAAATGATGACCTTTCTGTAGAAATGGGCTTCTCTGGTAGCTCAGATGGTAAAGAATCTGCCTGCAACATGGGAGATCTGGAAGATCCCCTGGAGAAGGGAACCCCACTCCAGTACTCTTGCCCGGAGAATCCCATGGACAGAGGAGTCTGGCAGGCTACAGTCCATGGGGTCGCAAAGAGCCAAGAACTACATGCAGTAGGAGAAAAAACACTGACCTTGAGTTTATACAACCTGGACTTTATTTCTGATTTCCTGCAATTTGTAGTTGTGTGGCTTTGACCTTAACCTCTGGGTCTCAGTTTCCTCCTCTGTGAAATGAGGTTAGACCAGATCACATGTATAGTTTTTGCCAGCTCTAAAATTGTTTGGGGGTGCATCCTCCTGTTTCTTCATAGAGAACCCCATTCTGTGCTCTCTCTGTATCAATACATCACAAGAAATGACTAATAATAAATTCAATGACCAACTAAGAAGCCCAAACAATGCTACTTTTGTCAGAATTACACATTCCAAAATGTCTTAAACTCCTAGGCACCAAGACTCAGTTTAAATGATACTCTTATAAAGCACCAAACCCTCAGGTAAGCAGGCTCTACCACAGTCGTATTTGAGAAGGTGAGAAGATGTCCATCTCTGTGTTTTAGCCTCTTCAAACTCCAAGTCTCTGAGGGCTTTAAAGGGAATTTGTTAAATCAGAGTGAAAATGAAACAGAACTTCCCCAAATTTCGAAGGAATTATGTCTGTGTGAGGGGGAGAGATTAATTGCTGTTCCTAGGGAAAATCCCATGGACAGAGGAGCCTGGTAGGCTGCAGTCCATGGGGTCGCTAAGAGTCGGACACGACTGAGCAACTTCACTTTCACGCATTGGAGAATGAAATGGCAACCCACTCCAGTGTTCTTGCCTAGAGAATCCCAGGGACGGGGGAGCCTGGTGGGCTTCCGTCTATGGGGTCGCACAGAGTCGGACACAACTGAAGCGACTTAGCAGCAGCAGCAGCAGCAGGGGACAATTAGATTTTTAATTCTTTTTTAATTGTATTCTAAACTCCACCTAAGCTCAATGTAGGAAAAGCCTCAGATGTATAATAATGCAACATGTTTACATTTACCGTGCATCACCCTACTCCCACAAACTAAAGCAAATTAACATTACACGACATTCACATGTGCTACAGCAGCCCATATACGAGAGAAATGCCTCATACGATGAAAAAGCTGAGTTTTTTAAGCCTTAATAAAAAATCTACTATACGCAATATTCAAAAAGGTCCTTTTATATCAAGTATCAAAACTGAATTAGAATAAAACTTCCATCTTTGTAACAAGAGCAACATATTCACATGTCAACATAATGGGTATTAAAAACATTAATATGGTAAACAATATGATCCCCTTTTTTTAAACCAAAGTTGTTTTACTTTACAAAGAACTAGACTCAGAAAATCTAAGTAATGCTATATATGCCACTGACATAATTACTTGTATTACAGTTTTACTAACTCAAAGTGCACATTCTACTATCATTTAATATTCTTGGAAAGCAGTTTTAATGTGAACTTTTAAAATGCAGAATACAGCATGCTTTTTGCATCATATAGCTTTAACTCATTATAACGGAAGCTTCTCAGGTGGCGCTAGTGGTAAAGAACCTGCCTGCCAATGCAGAAGAGGTAAGAGACATGAGTTCGATCCCTGTGTTGGGAAGATCCCCTGGAGGAGGAAATGGCAACCCACTCCAGTATCCTTTCCTGGAGAATCCCATGGACAGAGGAGCCTGGTGGGCTACAGTCCATAGGGTTGCAGAGCTGGACACAACTGAAGCGACTTAGCACGCACATGCAATGGAAGCTAAAGTGCTATCATATAAAAACATTACTGATATAATCCAACAAAATCTAGTGGAGGTGGAGGACATTTCAGATGAACCCTCTCCTTGAGCTCCAGACACCTGTCTCTAACCACCTTCTAAACACACACCCTTGACACATTCAGAATCAGATTCTGTGTCTGCCTCCCCTAGACGTTTTCCTCCTCATCTCAGAAAGTGGCAAGTCCATTCACTCACACATCATATCCAATTCACCAGCAAGTACTACATGCTCACCTTTTAAAATACATACACAACTCCACTTTTCACCACCTAGTTCCAGCCTCAAGCATTTCCCACTGTGACTACTAAAATAACCTAACTGGTCTCCCAGCTTCCACCTCTGCCCTGTCAATCTATTCTCTATTTTCCAGAGCTAGCCTATAATAATCCAAGTGATATGTCACTCCTCTGCTCAAAACTCTCTAGTGGAGCTGTTCTCAAAATTTTGGGTCTCAGGACCCCAGGCTTAAAATATTACCACAAGGAGCCTGGAGAGCTTATGTCCATGAGATTTATATCTATTAATACCTACTATACTAGAAATCAAAAAAAGTGAAGTATTTAAATTAATTTTGATTTACTCTAAAAAACAGCGAACTCTATTACATGTTAACAGAAAACATTTCATAGAAAATACTCTTATTTTCCAACAAAATAGTGAGGAGAGGCACTGTTTTATACTTCTGCAAATGGTTTAAATGTCTTTCTTAACGGAGACAGTGGGATTCTCCTAGCTTCTTCTCAATTCAATCGGCTGCAGTATCACGCAGCCTCTGAACACTCCAATGTACACTCAAGCAAGGAGGACAAGTGAAAAAGTCAGATAACATTATCGTAAATAATTAGACCTCAGAGACTTCCTAGGCCAGACCAGGTTTATAGGTACCCTGCTGGGATTTTCCTTCTCAATCACTGTGCCGCTCCCCCTCAACCTTTCCACCCTCCTCTCCTGACCAAGCCACCGTCCCGCACTCACAGACGCAGCTGTGCCCATGCAGAGAGATGCTGGTTCTGGCCTCGGTTCTGCGCGGATTCTTCTCTCCCCTTAGAACACCATTCTCCCCAGACAGCACTACAGCTCACGCCGTTACCTCCTTCAAATCTCTGCTCCAACGTCAATTTCTCAATGAGGCTCACCCCAATCTCTCTATTTAAAACTGCAATTTGCCAATCCACCCAAAACACTCTGATTCACTGTATCCTGTTCAATGTATCCCTATAATTCATACTGTCTGCTGCTGCTAAGTTGCTTCAGTCGTGTCCGACTCTGTGCGACCCCATAGACGGCAGCCCACCAGGCTCCCGTCTCTGGGATTCTCCAGGCAAGAACACTGGAGTGGGTTGCCATTTCATTCTCCAATGCATGAAAGTGAAAAGTGAAAGTGAAGTCGCTCAGTCGTGTCTGATTTTTAGCGACCCCGTGGTCTGTAGCCCACCAGGCTTCTCTGTCCATGGGATTTTCCAGGCAAGAGTGCTGGAGTGGGGTACCATTACCTTCTCCCATACTGTCTAATATACCATAAAAGTATATACTGCCTATTGCCTGTCTCCTACAAAAGAAATGTAAACCCTTGGAGGGCAGATAGCTTCATTTTTGCCATTTGTTATATTCCCAACATCTAAATCCTTGGAAAAAACAGAGACTAAGCAAACCTCATTAGGGCTCTTGGCATACAAAGCTACAATACATTCCTGAAACTTCACTAAAGCATCAACAGGTTATATGCTGACAACTTATTCCTCTTCTTTCTAAAGTAACAGGAACGTATTCACCTTCTCTAATGAGCTCTCTTTATTCTGGATTTGTGAGAATCTAGCATTAGCTTGGGCATCCCAGGTGGCTCAGTAGTAAAGAATCTGCCTGCCAAGCAGGAGAAGCAGGTTCAATCCTTGGATCAGGAGAATTCACTGGAGAAGGGAATGGTTACCGACTTCAGTATTCTCGCTGGAGAATCCCATGGACAGAGGAGCCTGGTGGGCTACAGTCCACAGGGTCACAAAGAGTTGGACACGACTTAGCGACTAAACCACCACCAACAGCAGCACTTGCTTAGTAACATGTTTATTACACCAATGTTAAATTCCCCTACTGTATTTTTAGATCAAATGAGAGATAAAATGCACAATAATCTAATTATGATTGGGAGCTCCTGCTTCCTCTAGGCTTCACATTCTGCTCAAGACTGGGCTCCCAAGAGTAGACATACTGACAAAACCCCCAGGAAAAAGGAGCCTACCAGAACTGGACAAAGAAGCATCACCTCCCTACAGGAAAGAGTTTAAAATGAACTCTCCTCTGTAAACAAATTAGCCAGCTGCTACTCAGTCTCTCTTTCCCATTATCCAGACCTTCTCCAGGGCTGCCTGGAATGCCCCAGCACGAAGGCACTGGGGACGAAACAGAGTTCCCTCATGTGGGAGGAGAGGGGAGTCATGAGATCAGATCCTTTCTGAAGGATGCATCTCCCTACAAAGTCTGCCCTGCAGGACAGCACCTTATGACTCCAGTCTGGGTAGGGGGATTTCCTTACACATACACACTATTCTCATCTCCACTTCGTAGTTCAGAGACTGGGATTTGAGGATTAAATACTTTCACCAAACATCACATAACTTGAAAGTTAAAGTCAGTATTCAAACCCAGGTCTGTCTCCATACCTTACTGCTCCATCTCCCAAAATTAAATTTAGCTGCTACTAGAATAAATGGTCTAGAATAATGGGAAAAGCAGTGATGGCTGACAGTAGGAGCCAGACAGAAAAGGGAAAAAAAAAAGATGGTAAAGAGGGTACAAATCAGAGATATGAGGGAAACACAGAGAAATATATATGCAATAATAACTAAGGACAGGAAGAATGTACAGTCCAAATGAAAGTCAAAGGAGAGATTCTTGTTTAATCTCTGCCAGGAACTGGCTGCATATCCACCAATAAATCATGCAAGCTTTCCATGGCCTACGATGACTTTCACCTCTAAGGACATCTAAGATAAAGACATCTAGCTCTAAGCTTTTGAGTTAGGAAAAATTATTTCAATCAAGTAAACATTTGTAGAGTATCTGACACATAAAAAATGCTCAAGAAACTATTTCTGACTGAACACGACTCCTCCTTCTGCGGTAAAGGCACCGTGCTGGGGACACACGGTAAGCAGCATGGTCTGGGCACTCCAGCAGTAAGAACTGGTTTCTACTTAAACAAATTATAGACTGCTAGAACTGATTGATGGATGCGGCTGAGTGTTCTGGGATATAAATACCTGGGCCTGAACAATAGACAAAGCACTTTTTGGAGAGTAAGCCCAAGTTCTATGGTTTCATTTGGTTCTATAGTCGGAAAGATTGAAAGCAAAAGGAGAAGTGGGCGAGAGAGGATCAGATGGTTAGAGAGCATCACCAACTCAAAGGACATAAACTTGAACAAGCTCTGGGAGACAGTGGAGGACAGGGAGTGGAGGACAGGGAAGCCTGGCATGCTTCAGTTCATGGGGTCGCAGAGTCCGACACGACTTAGCGACTGAACAAGTGGGAAAAGACCAAGCGAGGGGAAACTGGATTCTAGATACATAAACTCTCACCTTAATCATTATGAAGAAAAGGAGAATAAAAGTGAAAAAGCATGGACATGTATATCACTATTACGATACATAATTATGTTGATGGATGTGATACATGAAAAAAGCTTAAAATATATTCTTCTGTCCCACTTAAGGATTTTTTTCCCCCAAATCTTAGTTTTCTGACTTATTTTTAGTAATATCTATGATTATTCAGGCAAGTGGTTCTGTTTTTCTTGCTCTAGGTACTTCATTTACTGAAAAACGTCTCAAATACAGAGGTTATTTATTATAGAGTAGCCACGCTAAGGTTTAAAGATATGCAAGTTACCAAATTGGGTATTTGTTCCTTGAAAACTATATGTATTTTTCCCCATGCAAAGTTCATAATGATCAGAATTTCTAAGAACAAAGTTCTGTCTTTACCAAAGCCTGCCTTGATAGGGACAAGTGGAAAATTACTTATATAAACCAAAATCAAAAAAACAACCTTATTTCTAATTACACTGTACCACCCTTATCACACTGAAAAATGAGTGAAATTCTGTCACTAAAGAGGAAACCCTACCTAATAGTGGTTTGAAGCCAAATCCCTTTGAAGACTAATAATTTCATTGACAAGAAAAAGATAATATGTACACTAAAACCCCTCAGTATACCTTTTTTTAAAGTACTTGATGCAAAGAGCCAATTCACTGCAAAAGACCCTGATGCTGGAAAAGATGAGGGCAAAAGGAGAAGGGGGCAGCAGAGGATGAGATGGTTAGACAGATGGCATCACCAACTCAATGGACATGAATTTGAGAAAACTCCAGGAGATAGTGAAGGACAGGGAAGCCTGGGGTGCTCAGTCCAGGGGGTTGCAAAGAGTCGGACACAACTTAGCAACTAAACAACAACAAGGTAGAAAAGGCCATATAAGTTCCCAACCCAGGGATCAAACCCAGGTCTCCCGCATTGTGGTAGTGGTAGTGGTAGTAGAGATATGAGGGAAGCCCATACAAGTTCTCAACACCGGGTCAATTCACAGGTGCCTGGGGACACTGGTAGGAACCTTCAGTAAGACATCAGAGTATCAAGACTTATAAAGTAAACCCACTTTCAAAAGGTCAATATTAAATGGAACAAGTTTTGAAGGAAACTTAATATACTTCCTGCATTCTGAACATGTTGTACAGTTTTCTTTTCTTATGAAAAGAATAACACTTTCAAGCCAAGCAAGCTATTTACGCATTCAACACACCACTACGTTCCTTAGAGTTGTAGCTCAAACTACTGCACAAGGGCACACATCTCACATGCTAGTAATGCTCAAAATTCTCCAAGCCAGGCTTCAGCAATACGTGAACACTGAACTTCCATATGTTCAAGCTAGCTTTAGAAAAGGAAGAGGAACCAGAGATCAAATTGCCAACATCCGCTGGATCATGGAAAAAGCAAGAGAGTTCCAGAAAAACATCTACTTCTGCTTTATTGACTATACCAAAGCCTTTGACTGTGTGGATCACAACAAACTGTGGAAAATTCTGAAAGAGATGAGAATACCAGACCACCTGACCTGCCTCCTGAGAAACCTGTATACAGGTCAGGAAGCAACAGTTAGAACTGAACATGGAACAACAGACTGGTTCCAAATAGGAAAAGGAGTACGTCAAGGCTGTATATTGTCACCCTGCTTATTTAACTTATATGTAGAGTACATCATGAGAAATGTTGGACTGGAAGAAGCACAAGCTGGAATCAAGATTGCCGGGAGAAATATCAATAACCTCAGATATGCAGATGACACCACCCTTATGGCAGAAAGTGAAGAGGAACTCAAAAGCCTCTTGATGAAAGTGAAAGTGAAGAGTGAAAAAGTTGGCTTAAAGCTCAACATTCAGAAAACTAAGATCATGGCATCCGGTCCCATCACTTCATGGGAATTAGATGGGGAAACAGTGGAAACAGTGTCAAACTTTATTTTTCTGGGCTCCAGAATCACTGCAGATGGTGACTGCAGCCATGAAATTAAAAGACGCTTACTCCTTGGAAGGAAAGTTATGACCAACCTAGATAGCATATTCCAAAGCAGAGACATTACTTTGCCAACAAAGGTCCGTCTAGTCAAGGCTATGGTTTTTCCAGTAATCATGTATAGATGTGAGAGTTGGACTGTGAAGAAAGCTGACCACTGAAGAATTGATGCTTTTGAACTGTGGTGTTGGAGAAGACTCTTGAGACTGCCTTGTACTGCAAGGAGATCCAACCAGTCCATTCTGAAGGAGATCAGCCCTGGGATTTCTTTGGAAGGAATGAAGCTAAAGCTGAAACTCCAGTACTTTGGCCACCTCATGCGAAGAGTTGACTCATTGGAAAAGACCCTGATGCTGGGAGGGACTGGGGGCAGGAGGAGAAGGGGACGACAGAGGATGAGATGGCTGGATGGCATCACCGACTCGATGGACAAGAGTTTGAGTGAACTCCAGGAGCTGGTGATGGACAGGGAGGCCTGAGGTGCTGCGATTCCTGGAGTCACAATGAGTCGGACATGACTGAGCGACTGATCTGAACTGAAGATAATGTAATGTGCATATAAAGTTGTCTCTTAAGGACAACTTAAAAAGAAAAACTTTGCTTCTCCAGGTCTTTATCCAGAATTAACCTAAACAAGTTAAACTTTACTTTTTAAGAAATTTACAGAACAGCTGACTAAAGACTTGTAAATAAAACTCTATGATGAATAGAAAAATTGCTCAAAGTGCAATCTTTGGGGAAAAAAATTATAGTCTCTCAGCCTCCATTTCATCATCTATAAAATGAAGTTATTAGAAGCTCCATAGGATTGCTGGGAAGATTAAAGGAGATAATGGAAAGCGAGAGAGAGAGGCAGAGAAGGAGGGAGGGAAGGGAGATGGAGAGGGGAGGAAGGGCAAAGAAAGAAACAGGAGGGGGAGGGAGGGGAGAAGCAAACATGCCTGATGTTAAGCATGTCCATATCATCATCTCTATCAAAGATGATTGTGATGCAAAATGATATGCTCTGGAAATGCTGTATCCTGACAGGTGGGTCTGAAAGACAGTGTTTGCTGATCTGACGAGTACCTGTTACATAAAATCTGTAATGGATCTCTTTGCAGAAGCTATAGGCATAAAAGACACCTAGAAAAGGCACCTACCAAATACTGTTTGCAAATGACTTCTTACAGGTTAATTCACCACAAATGGCAAAAGGAGACAGAGTAATAAAGCGACATTTTAATTTTTCCAATTCATTTTTACTAAGCTCTGAAGCAACAGTTAGAACTGGACATGGAACAACAGACTGGTTCCAAATAGGAAAAGGAGTACGTCAAGGCTGTATATTGTCACCCTGTTTATTTAACTTATATGCAGAGTCCATCATGAGAAATGCTGGACTGGAAGAAACACAAACTGGAATCAAGATTTCCGGGAGAAATATCAATCACCTCAGATATGTGGATGACACCACCCTTATGGGAGAAAGTGAAGAGGAACTCAAAAGCCTCTTGATGAAAGTGAAAGTGGAGAGTGAAAAAGTTGGCTTAAAGCTCAACATTCAGAAAACTAAGATCATGGCATCCAGTCCCATCACTTCATGGGAAATATGGGCAAACAGTGGAAACAGTGTCAGACTTTATTTTTCTGGGCTCCAGAATCACTGCAGATGGTGACTGCAGCCATGAAATTAAAAGACGCTTACTCCTTGGAAGGAAAGTTATGACCAACCTAGATAGCAAATTCCAAAGCAGAGACATTACTTTGCCAACAAAGGTCTGTCTAGTCAAGGCTATGGTTTTTCCTGTAGTCATGTATGGATGTGAGAGTTGGACTGTGAAGAAGGCTGAGCGCCGAAGGATTGATGCTTTTGAACTGTGGTGTTGGAGAAGACTCTTGAGAGTCCCTTGGACTGCAAGGAGATCCAACCAGTCCATTCTGAAGATCAGCCCTGGGATTTCTTTGGAAGGAATGATGCTAAAGCTGAAACTCCAGGACTTTGGCCACCTCATGTGAAGAGTTGACTCATTGGAAAAGACTCTGATGCTGGGAGGGATTGGGGGCAGGAGGAGAAGGGGACGACAGAGGATGAGATGGCTGGATGGCATCACTGACTCGATGGACATGAGTCTCAGTGAACTCCAGGAGTTGGTGATGGACAGGGAGGCCTGGCGTGCTGCGATTCATGGGGTCGCAAAGAGTCAGACATAACTGATTGACTGATCTGATCTGATCTGATCCTCAAAGAGTCAAACATATAATTGGAAACTCTTACAAACTACTCGAATAAAAACCCCACAGTACACTTGGCTTATAGAAATGACTCTTGAATACTTGGAGTGACCGTCCTCTACAGCACCTTTCCCACAATACTGTCTTTAAAAAAGGTTTTGCTCCAGGATCTGACTTGTTTAGGTTTAACCATGGCACCCTACTCCAGTACTCTTGCCTGGAAAATCCCATGGATGGAAGAGCCTGGTAGGCTGCAGTCCATGGGGTCGCTAAGGGTCAGACATGACTGAGCAACTTTACTTTCACTTTTCACTTTCATGCATTGGAGAAGGAAATGGCAACCCACTCCAGTGTTCTTGCCTGGAGAATCCCAGGGACGGGGGAGCCTGGTGGGCTGCCATCGATGGGGTCGCACAGAGTCGGACATGACTGAAATGACTTAGCAGCAGCACCAGCAGCAGGAGCTTTAAGGTTATTTTAACATCAAATGAATAAATTGAGGGAAGGAAGTTGAGGAGACATTCTAGTTTGTAATATATCTTTATGTAACTACAACTTAATACCTTAAAATAGTCATCTACACAAAAACAGCACAACATAAAAGGATGGTATCTTACACTGTCGTCTTGAAACCACAATGCTACTGTGGACACTCCCCTTCCTTCACTCCACTAGCAAACCTGCAATGTTGAGCTAATTCAGTGATATGACTCTTCAAACATGTAATTCTAAAATTCACCTGGAACTCATAATCTTCGATGCCTCAGGTGTTTCAGACTCTGACATAGACAATCTTGAACTAAGTCGTGGCTACCTTTATCACAGTAATAGATAATCTTGAGCTAAACTCCGACTACCTTCATCACAATAATAGATTTATATATGAATGGAAGCACAGCAGTAAGACAAACAAAAGCCTTTTTAAAAAATAAACCACCATCAGTGTCTATGGAAATTGAATTCAATGTCAGCTTATAACTAATTACACTCAACCTACTACAGACAAATAGTACAGTTTCAAAGAAGTACTGTAAGTATACAGGTATGTACACACACATTACACATGTGGGCAAATACATACACAATGCTTATATATCATTAAAGTCATATATGTTACATACATACATTATATTTTTATATACAAATATTATATGTACAAAATATATTTTTGAACTCTATCAACAAACATATTATATATGTACACAAGTTATATATGGTCCATATACCTTATTCTAACTTTATCCTGTATGTTAAGTGCATGAAACTTTATAGTTTTTTTCTGAAACTGAAAATGCAGTTTTCCATATACTAATTTACTGGACCAGGAGAATAAGAGTTAAAATACTTAATACTTCTCTCACAAACGTATAGCACAAATACTATCTTTAGGGTCTATCACAGTTTACTTCCACCAAATAAACCAAAGATCAAGCATACATCACAGATAAGAGAAGAGAGAAGTTGATTTATTTTAAACTTTGCAAACTTCAGAGATGGTTAAGCACTCTACCGCCTTCAACATTCATGGAAGCTTACTTCTCATACGGATGTTATTACAATCAATCTACCACTAAAGTAATTTAAATGAAACTACGTCCAATGGCAAAGACACACTTGCTGGTACTTGTTTTAATAAGAAAAAACAATACTCTTATTTCTTGTTTTCTTACCCTCAGTCTCATCTGCACAACTTTAATAAGTTGTTGTCTAAAAACAAAATTTCTAAGACTTTTTTCTTCCTTCTATTCTTGCTCTATCAAAATATATTAAATTTCCATATTTACTTTAAAAGTAAACACTTCCATAATTCTATACCTAAAGAGAACACACTGATAAGACTACAGTGAGGGGGGCGCCCTCCATCCCCTTTCTGATGTCCATGTCAGAAGCCTCTCTGTCCCTTTGCATACTTTAATAAAACTCTGCTACACACACACACACACACACACACAAATTACACACACTTATTACAGCTATACTCTTATGATATAATGTACCATACTATCCAGAAAATAAAATCTATCAGAACAGGGTTGTACAACCAAGCAAAATTTGATAACCTCCTAGAGGTAATTCCTATTTCCTTCTGGAACCCAGTGATTTCCATAAGTATATTAAGAAATATTTTTATATTTTCCAGTGGCCCTTTACATTCTAAACATTTACCATCCTCTGACAGGCCTCTCACTCTTCAATTGTACAAATAATTCTCTAAATTTGGACACATATCTGTTAACAATATGTGTACGATGGGGGGAAAGCACACCTCAAAATACATGCAACAATAAAACCAAGATTCAAGGTTAAACACTTTAAATACTGCACGTTGGATCAAGGGTTAAGCTATTCCTAAGAAATGACAATCATTAATTACTTAAAAAATGACAAAGTCCAGATTTCCCATAATACAAATTCTACCATTCTGTGCTTAAATTTTATAATATAAGCTGTTTAAATATAAAATAGTAAAGACTGACAGTTTATATGAGAGACATTCTATCAATTCAATGTTACTTATGTGCTTAGTTACTCAGTTAAGTCCGACTCTTTGCGACCTCTTGGACTGCAGCCCGCCAGGCTCCCCTGTCCATGGGGATTCTCCAGGCAAGAATACTGGAGTGGGTTCCTATGCCCTCCTCCAGGGGTCTTCCCAACCCAGGTCTCCCACACTGCAGGCAAATTCTTTACTGAGCCACCGGAGAGGCCCGACGTTACTTATAAACCCATATTTTTCTGCATCCTTTAAGAGTGTGCTCCACCATATAAATGGCCGAAATATGAATTACATGGCACATGACAGGAAGTGTGGTGAATGGATTTCAATTCATTACTCTCAGCAATGTGCGGGCTTTCTTGGTGGCTCAGACTATAAATCATCTGCCTGCAACACAGGAGACCGAGGTTCCATCCCTGGGTCGGGAAGATCCCCTGGAGAAAAAAATGGCAACCCCACTCCAGTATTCTTGCCTGGAAAATCCCATGGACAGAGGAGCCTGGTGGGCTACAGTCCATGGGGTCGCAAAGAGTCAGACACAACTGAGCGACTTCACTTTCTTAGCAATGTGCTGATATACAAAAAGGCAGCAATATTTTAGAATTTTAATAAAATACAAAAATGTGTTAAAGGCTTTATGTATAAAGCATAAGCAACTTTAAACCAACTATCTCTGACTCTTACAGAACACTCAAGTGTCATTCATCTGAACTAAACAGACCAAGCAAAATATTCTGTGATTCCTATGTTCTCCTCAATGTCGAAATGGGTGGATAAATTTAAAGCCTGTTCTCTCAAGAGTTGCTTTATAGGCAATTTTCTCCCAGTATCAAGGTCTGCAATTTCCATTTGGCTGTCAGTCTGCGATTAAATTCATCACCTTTATTATAAAAATGTGCTTTACTCCATGGCCTGCTGCACAAGAACTGTAAGGAAAACATTTTTCACTGCTAACAGCGAATTCATCCTAAGGCAACGACCACAGCCCCATAGACACTAGCGCCCTCAACCAGGTGCAGTAGCCTGTCACTCAACGAAGGACGCGAAACAGCCGTGTAACCCACAAAAACAACACGATTCTACAGAAATGCCATGGTTTCAGTTTTTAAAATAAAAGGCAACCGATTTCCTAACTTTCACAATCAATGTTATTGCAAAAATTAACCACAAAAGTCAATATACAGAATATTTTCAAATTCCAATACAGAGACAAAATGGTTTTTTAAGTGCTGGATAATTAAGTATCTATCTTTACCCTATCATTTAAAAGTTCATGGTTTGTATTGTAGTTTAACTTTCACTATCTGGGCAAACAACCAATGGTCAAAGATAATTTATAAGATATATCTGTTTATAGAACACTTCTATCTAACTTTACCTTCTTAATAAGTCACAACATAAACTTCAAAGGAAAAAAAATAAAAATGTTTCCAAAATAATGGCATTACAATTACCATATCATATTTAGGACAACAATACTACTCACTTGTGAGATTTAAATTTTTTTAAATATTATCTATAAAACTAACATTTACAAACTTGGCCTGTACACCAAAAGTTCAGAAATTTCTTATTTTCAAGTTAATTTGACAGTATTCATTTTAGAATTTACAGGGAAAAAACAGAACTCAATTTCACATTAAGTGAAGCTTGTAGTAAGAGAAATTATCAGATCATACGTAGTGAACCTGGACTTTCAGGTGGCTCAGTGGTGGAGACAACTGCATCTGCCAATGCAGGAGATGTAAGAGACCCGGGTTCAATCCCTGGGTCAGAAAGATCCCCTGGAGGAGGGCATGGCAACCCACTCCAGTATTCTTGCCTGGAGAATTCCATGGACAGAGGAGCCTAGCAGAGACTACAGCCCATGGGGTCACAATGAGTTGGACAGGACTGAGCAAATTAGCACACACGCACACACAATGTGAACCTAGAAAAAATTTTCATTTTCCTGCTAGGAAATGTGGTCCCTTTCCATCTTAACCTGTGTGTACCTTTGCCTCGGCAGTTAAAGCGTGTACTGCACTTCTCAGTTCATTTCTATCTTCATTCCATTGTATGTCTCCTTAAAAACTGGACTATGTCTTCTTCATCTTTGTATCTCCAGCAAAGTACTAGATTTTTTTTTAAGTGTACTGAAAACTAAATTACAGCAGGAGTCAACATAAGTTTTCCTAAAATCACACAGATCACAATCCACTAAATTTACAGTATTAGTCAAAACCAGTATCTTTTTAATGGAATAGAACACAAAAATACTACATTATACCATAGGTAATAAAAATTATTTCATGAAGCTTTCATTTCAGTTATTATATAAATATATATGTATGTGTACATAACAAAGTATGTCTCTTTTTAGGAAACATTTAAAAATTTAAGATATATACCTTTTCTGGTTCATATTTATACCATTTATTCTAATTCACTTTTATACTGTCAGTCTATATATACTTGCTATTCAACAAATAACGTATACAATCAAAAGAGACTCAATTTACAAAGTCAAAGATTTTAACTTCTCACACCCCCTACCACTCTGTAAAATAAACAAAACTGACCCTTGAACAGAGAGATTAATAAGCCAGTATTAGTTTACATTGGCCCTCCACATCCAGTTTCTCCACAACTGTGGATTCAGTCACCCATGGACTTCGCCATACTATAGTATCTACTGTTGAAAAATGTCCACATAAATGTCCCGTGGAATTCACAACTGTATCACTTAAGGGACAACTGTACATTTTCCTATAACCTAGACAGAAGCCTAGGATTTTCTAGCTCAGATCTTTACTTTCACCTTCCTTCATTACCAGCATTCTCTAACTGATCCATTTATCCATCCCTCTACTCACTTACCCTTTAGGTCTTTAACTTAAGACAAAGTTTCTTACAGACACCTCTTTTAACCTCTACAGAACATCAATGCAAATGCTCCTAAGTATTAGCATAGCGATGACAGCGAATCTGAACTGAGTATTCAAAACATACCACATGGCTTTCTCACTTTCCCTTATCTCTATCTTGGACTTTATCACGTTGTTCAAAAGACACATGATCTATAATGAAAGGTGGGGTGGGGGGAACAGCAAGGGGGAATAACTTTAACAAATGACTTTAAAAGATTTGTATAAAATATGGACAGTGAAAGTTCTTATGGAAATACACATTAAACTGTTCCCAGACCTAGGTTCAGCCTGCAAGAAAATGCTGAAGGAGACTACAACAAACAAGAGAACCTTCTGACTTAACATCAGTTTAATGACAACATCACTGTGTGTGTCAGATGCTTAGCGTTACTCTTCAGCGGAAAAGCTAAAACACAGTAGGCAGATATTTCAAGTACTAAAATAAAATTTAAAATAATTAAGACTACTCACATCAGAAGGGAGTCACCTTATGCAAATTATCAGTCCTGATATAATTCTCCATGGAGGGGATCAGGGCCAAAAGTACTTTCTGGCCAGCAATATAACTTAACATAACTTAGAGATATACTTCTGCCGCAAGAGCCAAATGAGCTATCACTTCTGAAACCAGTAGTTTTTAGTTTGTCAAATGTCTTCATATCCTTTGTAAATGAAATGTATTTACATACTATACTATGAAAAGATGGAACTGTGATCTCTAATATTCATTTCAGCTTTAAAATCTGAATAATAGTGTTTTTCTTTGAACAAGGACAAAATTTTTTAAATAAAAATCCTTCAGGCCTTCCAAGTGAAATCCAACCCTTGTATTTCCCCCTTTTGAAAGGCTGCTGCAAACTATAAATGTCATCAAAATGTCATTTTTATAAGACTGAGTAACTACTGAAACAACAGAGCGAGCTACCATCTTATATGCATAAATTAAAATTGAAATCCCAGAAAACACTCAACAGGTTACTGATTTACAGACCTCAAAAAACTATTACATCACTGCATCTCAATGTTCATTAAACAATTCAAATATTTTTCTTTTCAAAATGTACCACTTCTTCTTCACCTTAAAACTCAGTAGTTTCCAAATTTAAAAATTTTACACTTGAGCCAGTCATATATTAGTACACCAACATATTTCTATATGCATATCTATTTCAAAACATGTTTTACTCTGTTATTTAAATTGTCAAAATTCTGTTTTTACTTTCAGGACTTTAGTTTTTTTTAAATACCGTATCTACATTGTTATTGAAGTAACATGCATTGATTCAAATAAAATTCACTATTGAAACCCTCTGTCTCAGTTGTTATATAAAGCCAGAAAGGACACTTTTCTTGCTTCAAGATGGAATCTGAAATAGTCCCAAACTGAATGAAGTTTAACTGTCTTTTCAAAGGGTACTTTGATCTGACTTGAATCAGCATTCTCATTTAAAATCAAGATTCCCAAACAATTATTATATAAACTTTCCTCTCTCTAGATACACAGGTCTTTATAATCCTCTTTCTAGTATTTCCCATAATATATCCTCAGACCGTTTGTTTCAAGAAGAAAAAAAAAAAAGCATTCTTTTACCCAATTTCAGAAAATTCTTGGTTGCAGGTCCTGTATATTTAATGTATCAACACATACTGAATTCACAAAAGAATATGTAGCACTTCTTCGACTACAGAACCCTTCTATTCTCAGACCACCTGAAGAAGCCAGCATTACAAGAAACAGGCCTCAAAAACACTTTCCTAAAGCCTCTCACAAACCACAATTAAATTAGCATATCTTCCACATCTCCCCTCCAACATGAGAGTGCAATCTCTCAAGCCATTACAGCCAAGCAAATGGAGACCAATGAAAACCAGACATAAGGGAAGCCCCTACCACACAGGCAGACCAAGAGAGGCTAGCAACTCACCTTTAGTACACAGCTGAAACTCACCATTCTAAAAGCTACACATTCACTAATCCAGATGTCCCTCTCCTCCCTGCACCTAACCCTAAAACAATAACCAACAGACACACACACAGTAACTAAAAGGCATCATAATAAAAGGGTAAGTAAATCCAAATGAAACAAAACAAAAAGCCAAAGCAGGTATGCACAGATTAAAAAAAGAAGTGGCAAAAAACCACAAAACACATAAGAGAAGGCTATACACATGGGCATCAACAGATGGTCAATACTGAAATCAGACTGATTATATTCTTTGTAGCCAAAGATGGAGAAGCTCTATACAGTCAGCAAAAACAAGACCATGAGCTGACTGTGGCTCAGATCATGAACTCCTTATGGCCAAATTCAGACTGAAACTGAAGAAAGTAGGGAAAACCACTAAACCATTCAGATATGACTTAAATCAAATCCCTTAGGATTATACAGTGGAAGTGAGAAATAGATTCAAGGGATTAGATCTGATAGACATAGAGTGCCTGAACGATGGACAGAGAGGTTCATGACATTGCACAGGAGGCAGTGATCAAGACCATCCCCAAGAAAAAGAAATGCAAAAAGGCAAAATGGTTGTCTGAGGAGCCTTACAAAAAAATACTTAGGAAAAGAAAAGCAGCAAAAGGCAAAGGAGAAAAGGAAAAATATACCTATTTGAATGCAGAGTTCCAAAGACTAACAAGGAGAGATAAGAAAGCTTTCCTCCATGATCAATGCAAAGAAATAGAGGAAAACAATAGAAAGGGAAAGCCTAGAGATCTCTTCAAGAAAATCAGAGATACTAAGGGAACATTTCATGCAAAGATGAGCACACTCAAGGTCAGAAATGGTATGGACCTAACAGAAGCAAGAGATATTAAGAGGTGGCAACAATACACAGAAGAACTCTACAAAAAAAATCTTCGTGACCCAGATAACGACAAGAGTGTGATCACTCACCTAGAGCCAGACATGCTAGAAAGCGAAGTCAAGTGGGCCTTAGGAAGCATCACTACAAACAAAGCTAGTGGAAATGATGGAATTCCAGTTGAGCTATTTCAAACCCTAAAAAATGATGCTGTGAAAGTGCTGCACTCAATATGCCAGAAAAATTTGGAAAACTCAGCAATGGTCCAGGACTGGAAAAAGTCAGTTTTCATTCCAATCCCAAAGGAAGGCAATTCCAAAGACTGTTCAAACTACTGCACAATTGTACTCATCTCGCACACTAGCAAAGTGATGCTCAAAATTCTCCAAGCCAGGCTTCAATAGTACACGAACCATGAACTTCCAGATGTTCAAGCTGGATTTAGAAAAGGCAGACGAACCTGAGATGAAATAGCCAACATCCATTGGATCATCGAAAAAGTAACCAAGTTCCAGAAAAACATCTACTTCTGCTTTATTGATTATGCCAAAGCCTTTGACTATGTGGATCACAACAAACTGAGGAAAATTCTTAGAGAGATGGGAATACCAGACCACTTGACCTGCCTCCTGAGAAATCTGTTTGCAGGTCAGGAAGCAACAGTTCTAACTGGACATGGAACAACAGACTGGTTCCAAATTGGGAAAAGAGTACGTCAAGGCTGTGTATTGTCACCCTGCTTATTTAACTCATATGCAGAGTACATCATGAGAAATGTTGGGCTGGATGAAGCACAAGCTGGAATCAAGATTGCTGGGAGAAATATCAATAAACTCAGATATGCAGATGACAACACCCTTAGGGCAGAAAGGGAAGAGGAACTAAAGCACCTCTTGATGAAAGTGAAAGAGGAGTGTGAAAAAGCTGGCTTAAAACTCAACATTCAAAAAACTAAGATCATGGCATCCAGTCCCATCACTTCATGGCAAATAGATGGGGAAACAGTGGAAACAGTGGCTGACTTTATTTTGGGGGGCTCCAAAATCACTGCAGATGGTGATTGCAGCCGTGAAATTCAAAGACGCTTGCTCTTTGGAAGAAAAGCTATGACCAACCTAGACAGCATATTAAAAAGCAAAGACATTACTTTGTCAGCAAATGTCCATCTAGTCAAAGCTATGGTTTTTCCAGTAGTCACTTATGGATGTGAGAGTTGAACTACAAAGAAAGCTGAGTGCCGAAGAATTGATGCTTTTGAACTGTGGTGTTGGAGAAGACTCTTGAGAGTGCCTTGGACTGCAGAGAGATCAAACCAGTCAATCCTGAAGGAAATCAGTCCTGAACAGTCATTGGAAGGACTGATGCTGAAGCTGAAACTCCAATACTTTGGCCACCTGATGAGAAGAACTGACTCATTTGAAAAGACCCTGATGCTGAGGAAAGACTGAAGGCAGGAGGAGAAGGAGACAACAGAAGATGAGATGGTCAGATGGCATCACTGACTCCATGGACATGAGTCTGAGTAAGCTCCGAGAGTTGGTGATGGTCAGGGAAACCTGGTGTGCTGCAGTCCACAGGGTTGCAAAGACACGACTGAGTGACTGAACTGAAGTGGCAAAATACTGGAATGGGGGTGGGAAGGGGGTAAATT
Source organism: Bubalus kerabau (assembly GCF_029407905.1). NCBI lineage: Eukaryota > Metazoa > Chordata > Mammalia > Artiodactyla > Bovidae > Bubalus > Bubalus kerabau. The sequence goes on along the minus strand of NC_073632.1, from coordinate 107,070,536 downwards.
CAAGAATATGAAAATATGCAGCAAGCATAGCAATCTATCACATTAATACACACTGAACATAAATATGGAGACATATAAAAGAGAAGAAAAAATCCTAAGAGTAAGATATAAAAGGAAAAACCCTTAAATGGGTCTCTCAATATCAACAGGACAGAAGCTAAACACTAAGTGAAGTGAGGTCGCTCAGTTGTGTCCAACTCTTTGCGACCCCGTGAACTGTAGCCTCTGTCCATGGGATTTTCCAGGCAAGAATACTGGAGTGGGTTACCATTTCCTTCTCCAGGGGATCTTCCCAACCCAGGGATCGAACCCGGGTCTCCAGCATTGGAGGCAGACGCTTTAACCTCTGAGCCACCAGGGAAGCCCCTTCACTATCAACGGGACAGAAGCTAAACTCCAGGCACTTAAGCTTATCTACAGTAGAGAATTGATCCTACCTGGCATGTCCTAGCTACCTCTTTAACAACAGTCTTTAGTCCTCTCTTGTTTATATGACTTTATATTATTTTTTTTTTAAGGTGGGGGAGATGGGCTGTGAGGCTTATAGGATCTTAGTTCCCTAAGCAGGGATCAATCCCACACTCCCTGAAGTGGAAGCACAAAGTCTTAACCATCGGATGGCTGTGGAAGTTCCAATTTTATTACTTTTGTTTCATGCTACCTACCCTACAAAGGGGCTTCTCTTGTGGCTCAGCTGGTAAAGAATCCGCCTGCAATGTGGGAGACCTGGGTTCATTCCCTGGGTTAGGAAGATCCCGTGGAGAAAGAAAAGGCTATCCATTCCAGTATTCTGGCCTGGAGAATTCCATGGACTCTATAGTCCATGGGGTCACAAAGAATAAGACATGACTGAGCAACTCTCATCAATATGTGAACCGTGAACTTCCTGATGTTCAAGCTGGTTTTAGAAAAGGCAGAGGAACCAGAGATCAAATTGCCAACATCCGCTGGATCATGGAAAAAGCAAGAGAGTTCCAGAAAAACATCTATTTCTGCTTTAGTGACTATGCCAAAGCCTTTGACTGTGTGGATCACAAGAAACTGTGGAAAATTCTGAAAGAGACGGGAATACCAGACCACTTGACCTGCCTCCTGAGAAATCTGTATGCAGGTCAGGAAGCAACAGTTAGAACTGGACATGGAACAACAGACTGGTTCCAAATAGGAAAAGGAGTACGTCAAGGCTATATATTGTCACCCTGTTTGTTTAACTTATATGCAGAGTCCATCATGAGAAACGCTGGGCTGGAAGAAGCACAAACTGGAATCAAGATTGCCGGGAGAAATATCAATAACCTCAGATATGCAGATGACACCACCCTTATGGCAGAAAGTGAAGAGGAACTCAAAAGCCTCTTGATGAAAGTGAAAGTGAAGAGTGAAAAAGTTGGCTTAAAGCCCAACATTCAGAAAACGAAGATCATGGCATCCGGTCCCACCACTTCATGGGAAATATGGGGAAACACTGGAAACAGTGTCAGACTTTATTTTTCTGGGCTCCAAAATCACTACAGACGGTGACTGCAGCCATGAAATTAAAAGACGCTTACTCTTTGGAAGGAAAGTTATGACCAACCTAGATAGCATATTCCAAAGCAGAGACATTACTTTGCCAACAAAGGTCCGTCTAGTCAAGGCTATGGTTTTTCCTGTGGTCATGTATGGATGTGAGAGTTGGACTGTGAAGAAATCTGAGCCCCGAAGGATTGATGCTTTTGAACTGTGGTGTTGGAGAAGACTCTTGAGAGTCCCTTGGACTGCAAGGAGATCCAACCAGTCCATTCTAAAGGAGATCAGCCCTGGGATTTCTTTGGAAGGAATGATGCTGAAGCTGAAACTCCAGTTCTTTGGCCACCTCATGCGAAGAGTTGACTCATTGGAAAAGACTCTGATGCTGGGAGGGATTGGGGGCAGGAGGAGAAGGGGACGACAGAGGATGAGATGGCTGGATGGCATCACTGACTCGATGGACATGAGCCTGAGTGAACTCTGGGAGTTGGTGATGGACAGGGAGGCCTGGCGTGCTGTGCTTCATGGGGTCGCAAAGAGTCGGACACGACTGATCGAGTGATCTGATCTGATCTGAGTGACTCTCACTTTCTTTCTACTCTACAAACAGATGGGAAAACAACGGAAACAGTGACAGACTCTACTTTCTTGAACTCCAAAATCACTGCACATGGTCAGTCCTAAAGGAAATCAATCCTGACTATTCACTGGAAGGACTGATGCTGAAATTGAAACTCCAATACTTTGGCCACCTGATGCAAAGAACTGACTCCTTAGAAAAGACTCTGATGCTGGGAAAGATTGAAGGCAGGAGAAGGGGACAACAGAGGATGAGATGGTTGGATGGCATCACCGACTCAATAGATATGAGTTTGAGTAAACTCCAGGAGTTGGTGATGTACAGGGAGGCCTGGCGTGCTGCAGTCCATGCGGTCACAAAGAGTAGGACATGACTGAGCGACTGAACTGACTGACCTACCCTACTACTCAAACAACTTAAAGGTATGGAATGAATCTGAAGCTTTGCTGTATTTTTCCTAAGATGTCACACATAGTATGCATTCAAATATTTGCAAATAGAATAAAAAAACTTCAAATAAATATGTTGCCATTAAAAGCTACTATGTGGAATTTGCAACTGACATTACTCAAAAATTGCATGTCACATAATAGCAATCACTTCCTACTGGAATGCAGCATAAAACACTGCTTTCCAAGTACCACATTACAAAAATAAAAGAATTACAACACTTAGTAACCTAAGGCTTCTTAAACAGTTAAGAATTAAACTTCTGAAACCACTGATATATCATCATTCAAGCTTCCTGAAAACAAAATGATATGTACGATAGCGAAAAGTTGATAAATATACCTCTATAAGATGAACTGTTACCATAAAAACCGTATTGTTAAATGATATAAAATGGGAGGGGAAATACTCATGACATAATTTATTTCAAAAAAAAAAATAATTCACATTAAGGTTCAAAGACAGCATGCTAGGATACTTCTCTGCTTTCACAGCACCACCTTTCCCAGGATTCAGAGACCACAGAGCACCGTACTGTGAAAGGTGAATTAAGCTTTGCATTTTCAGGAATTTGCTGGTGGTCCAGTGGTTAGGACTCAGCATATTCAATCCCAGAGCCCAGGTTCAATTCCTGGTTCAGTTCAGTCGCTCAGTCGTGTCCGACTCTTTGCGACCCCGTGAGCCACAGCACGCCAGGCCTCCCTGTCCATCATCAACTCCCAGAGTTTACTCAAACTCACGTCCATCGAGTCAGTGATGCCATCCAGCCATCTCATCCTCTGTCGTCCCCTTCTCCTCCTACCCCCAATCCCTCCCAGCATCAGAGTCTTTTCCAATGAGTCAACTCTTCGCATGAGGTGGCCAAAGAACTGGAGTTTCAGCTTCAGCATCATTCCTTCCAAAGAAATCCCAGGGCTGATCTCCTTTAGAATGGACTGGTTAGATCTCCTTGCAGTCCAAGGGACTCTCAAGAGTCTTCTCCAACACCACAGTTCAAAAGCATCAATTCTTCAGCGTTCAGCTTTATTCACAGTCCAACTCTCACATCTATACATGACCACAGGAAAAACCATAGCCTTGACTAGACGAACCTTTGTTGGCAAAATAATGTCTCTGCTTTTAATATGCTATCCAGGTTGGTCATAGCTTTCCCTCCAAGGAGTAAGCGTCTTTTAATTTCATGGCTGCAGTCAACATCTGCAGTAATTTTGGAGCCCCAAAAAATAAAGTCTGACACTGTTTCTTTCCAGTTTCCGCATCTAATTCCCATGAAGTGATGGGACCAGATGCCATGATCTTAGTTTTCTGAATGTTGAGCTTTAAGCCAACTTTTTCACTCTCCTCTTTCACTTTCATCAAGAGGCTTTTTTTTTTTAGTTCCTCTTTACTTTCTGCCATAAGTGTGGTGTCGTCTGCATATCTGAGATTATTGATATTTCTCCCAGCAATCTTGATTCCAGCTTATACTTCTTCCAGCCCAGCATTTCTCACGAGGTACTCTGCATATAAGTTAAATAAGCAGGGTGACAATATACAGCCTTAGCGTAACTAAAATCCTGCAAGCCATGCCACAAGGCCAAAAAAAAAAAGTTTGCATCTTCGATTCTCTACATTTCAGGAATAACAAAAAAGAGCAAAATTGGTGGGGGGTGGGAGGGGAGTGTAAAATGCAAGCTATTATCCACTCTACAAAGGCACCACAGTAGACCTCTTCTTCCTGGTCCTCCAAATATTAACAAAGAAAACATATCCATCCTTCTTCTCTCATGGCCGAGTTCAACTTCAAGTAATGGAAGGAAAAATGGTATTTTACAACTGACTTGTCAATTAAAAAAAAAAAACGCTCAGTATAACAACTAGAAACATAATTTAAATGCAGCAACTAATAATAAAACACGTATTTCCACAAATCAAAAAGTTCCTAAGAAGGAACTTAAAATTGCAAGCCATTTTCAAAGCAAAATATATAATACTCACCCAACCAAAAAAAGCTGATAAGGAATGCTATAAACGATAATAAAGTGAGACAAAATTACCTTTTACTGCTGATAATTTTTTATTACTATAATAAAACTACAATCTCCAAAAGAACTTTCTCTTTATACAACATGTAATAGTAAACTATGGCACACACTTTTTTTCATACCTAGATTAACAAACAGAAATCAACTGCCTGGTAAAGATTTTAGAATTGCAAAGCTAACATACAAACAATACGTTTAAAGAGACTTGACAGAGTCCCTTTCCAAAACAAACCAAAACTATTCAAACAACGAAGCTGTAAAGGCAGAGAATATTTCAGAATATTGCTGTAATCAATCCAATGTCCTAAACCATTCATATTTTATATAGTCAACATAGTAACATATGGTCTCTTAAAAAAAAAACTCTTTAAAGAAATATCACAACTGATTTAAGTACTACCCCCAAATTAAATTCAGCAACTAATATTTGTCATATTCCTGAACAACAACTCTTCTCTTACAATTTAAGGAAGAAAAATTTCCTATTCTGGCAAGACAGTTATCTCTCAACACATTTTAATCACTAAACACTGTCTTTTGTGTACTAATATCTCCATCTGCTGGAACAGAACTTTCTTACTACCAAAGTTCCTAAGGACAAAAACTCTGCAGTAGAGATTTTGCAACTACTTAAAAATAAAATTCAATACTTAATTTCTACCTAGGGATTTTTTTCCCTCTAACTCAAAGGACCTTAAAAGCTTAGACCTATCCTTATTCTTTTACCAACATTATTCAGAAAAATTCACTAAATTAAAACACTTTGCCTGCTACGTTCTCTTCTCTCTCCATCCTTAGGCTTAAGATACAAAGCAGTAACCTGAACAGCACAATCTTTTTCCTTTTAGGTTATCTTAAAGTTCTCTATCGCTCTAGAACATATCTCCATAAATACACACACTCACTAACCCCTAATTATAAAATATATTTTCCCATAATTTCTGCTGGACATGGGGTAAAAACTAATAGAAACAGTCAGTAAAACAGCAAAAGAACTTAGCTAATAACTGACAACATCAAAAACTCAAAAACAAGATTTGGCAGAAAAAAATACTTATTACAAATTGAATAAAGCCAAAGAAAGAAAGAAGAAAATTATATCAATTGGAAAAATAAGAGATCACTGGTTGTATCTATAATTTGTAACATGTCTAAAATATATTAAAAATGTTATAAATATATTCAGTAGTTTTACAATTATTAGCAATATTATTTTGGAAGTATATTGTAGCATAAAGTAAATAGGAAATTCTGTCACTGTCAGAAACCACATTATTTTGGTGTTGGCAGAAAAAGAAAGATACGATTATAAAATTAAATAAATGTTAAGATTGAATTTAAAGTACAAACATGAACTCATTAACTGTTGAGCTCTGTTCACAGAAAATGGCCAATGGCTTGGAAGTAACCTCACCCTGACAGCAACCAATATGCTCAGGGACTAAATTCACATCTCTAATACCATTTCCACTTAAATAAAAAAAAAAACCACCTTGCAGAAAGGGTTAATTCTAGCTGTGGGGCAAGGGAGTTTGGGGCATCAAATTGTCCCAGCAAACAAGGAAGATTTTCAAAAGACACAAAAGCCAGTTAAGATTATCACAGGCCAAAATTGTGACAACTTGAACATCAAAAAGAATATTAATTGCAGTGAGTTTATTAAGATTCTTGAGCCCTTAATAATTATCATGAAACACAGAAAAAATTCATTCATCATCTTTTGAGCTAGCTAGCAAACCAACACTTTACTTTGAAAACCAACGCTTAATAAGAATTAATTCTTTAATAAGAATCTATCTAACTCTTCCATTGGGAACATATTCTAGGTTCCCTCAGGCAGAACCAAAACTGGGTTCCCAGGGGAAAGAGACACCCATGGTGTTATACTTGAACCTGTCCATCCTTAGATCGGGATTCCAAAGTAACAGATACAGAAGACATAAAGGAACAAGCTCAGTAACAAGAAAGTCACATCAGTGTCATAAAAAAAAGAGAGAGATAGATGGTTCTAGATTTAGGCTTCAAGCTCTAACAGTCAGATTCACTGAGTGATTCTGAGTCAGATTCTGATTTCCACAAGCCAGTTCAGTAATAAAGAATATTCTGGAGATAAAAGGAAATCTGAGGGGCTTCTCTGGTGGCTCGGCAGTAAAATATGCCTGCAGTGCCCAAGACGCAGCCAATGCAGGATGGGGTTCGATCCCTGAGTTGGGAAGTTCCCCTGGAGAAGGAAATGGCAACCCACTACAGTATCTTGCCTGGGAAATCCCACGAACAGAGCATCTGGCAGGCTACACAGTCCAAGGGGTTGCAAAGCATTCGACAGGATCAAACCAACTTGGCACACAAGGGGATCTGACTACAGATTGCTTATTACATGAATTGTAGGATTAATCCATTTTGTTCAGTGTGAATTTACTATGTAGAAAACTTGTTAGTTTTTAAAGAGATACATAAATATTTAGAGATAGAATGCCAAAATCTCTAATTTACCTTAAATAAATTAAAGTGTGGGCTTCCCTGGTGGCTCAGACAATAAAGAATCTGCCTGCAATGCAGGAGACCTGGGTTCAGTCCCTGGATTGGGAAGATCCCCAGAGAAGAAAATGGCAACCCACTCCAGCATTCTTGCCTGGGAAATGCCACAGACAGAGAAGCCTGGCAGGCTACAGTCCATGGGGTGGCAAAAGAGTTGGACACAAGTGAGCAACACACACACACACACACAGTAAAATGGATGAGAAGCAGTCAAGTTCCCAGCAAGTCTTCACTGTACTTGATAAAACACATATATTTAACAGTATTAGATAAGTACAGTTGAAATAAAAATTTTAAGTCAAACTATGTCAAAAATTCCCAAGATTCCCCAAACCAAGAGTTTCTTCAATTCTCTTTAACTCACACAGAAATGAAAGTTCAACTCTAAGTAACCAAAAACTGGACTGACAGGTAAAAACATGAGCCCCATGTGTTCTCAATACTTTAATATGAATACAGTAACTTACAGGTAAAGAAAACAATAATTTGCATGTATATTTTCAGTTAAAACACCATTTTAAAAAAACTCTAAAAAGTTAAAATCTAAAACACAGAAAAGTCAAAAAATATTTTTTCTTAAATATCTGGAGAAAATACAAGATTCTTTCCAAATTCCCTACTGTCTTAATTCTCCAGTGTCCAAAGTCTACTTCCTTAAATCTATTTGTTCTATACACTCTTGCTAGTTTATCCCCAGAGATTTCATCATGTCATCCTGATACAACCCAAGTCATCAACGGTTCCTTACAGGACAGAGTAAAACCTGAACGTTCACCCCAGTTCAGAGCCCAGCACAATACAGCTGTAAACTGGCTTTCTGGCCCTGCTCGTCTCTTCCTTCTCACTGCTTCTCTTCACGCATCTGTCATCTCAACTAACCTCCTTGAAAAACACTTTTATGAAAGTCTTTCAATCTCCCATCACCACTGTTTTGATACTACTTCACTTTTCCCTTCTGCTGGAATATCTTTTACCCTCTCATTCACCTCATTAAAAACCAACTAATAATACCATTCACCTATTAATACCAACTACTTCTTAAAAAATCCTTATTAGACAGTTCAGCATAAAGTGACTTCTGAACTTCCAGAATGCTAGAAGTGAATGACTCTCCTGAACACAAAAACTAGTGATATTCATTTGGATAATTTACCCTTCTCCCTTTTGTTTTCTTCTCTCCTTCTCTACAAACTGCTTTGCTTATCTGGTTGCCCATCCTATGAAAAACAACCTGAAAATGTTGACAGAAGTTAGATGCTGCTGCCTTATAGCCTAAAGAACTCTCTTGCATATGATATTCTCCCCATCTTCTGAGCATTTTGAAGTTACCAGCGTAGCTGATAATTCCATTTAGAAACTAAGGTTCAGAAAGGTTACAGATCTTGTCCAAGATCACCAAACTAATCAGTTAGCTGTAAAGTCATGAACAGATTCCCAAGCCAAAGAAGTGTTACCACTTTGCAACATAAGTCTCATTAGCATATGGACAGAAACACACATTCATTTTCATGTTCATGCTGGCACACACGTGTACACAGGCCCATGCACAGTCAACACCCGAATGCCTGCTCTAACACCGGGGGCACCACTGCACAATGGGGACAGCAGCAGCGACGCTAACAAAGGACTGGGGGAAGTTACTCTCAGAGCAACTGATGTATGGTCTTAGTTTGAAATTTTTATTTCTTCTTATCAATTCTATCAGAGTTGACACATTACCGTAAAAAGGCAAGTAACGGTGGTTTATATTCAATTCCTTTGTATCTACTGAAAACAGTGAAAGCTCCAGATGTGGGCCTCAGGAACAGGATGCAGGGGCTATCTAGTGCAGCTCTATTTCCATGGGATTTATTATCATCCACCTTTTGGCTGCCATTAGTTGCCTACCTATGCTTGTAACCACCCTATGCTAATCTGAAACTGATACAAGTTTGTATAGTCCTGATTTGAATTGCCCAACAATAGTAAACTCTGACACAAGTTTCCTCTTGAGTAGTTTTCAAAAATAGGAATTTACAGTAATAAAGAGTAGAAACAATACTCAATATTCACTAGATTTATTTGCACCATGTTATTTTAAGAGCTAAAGCTCTATCCTTTGGCTACTAATCAGTTTAAGTGAATGAGCTGAAATTCTCTAAAAATGTGTTTACTTTATTATTAGCCCTTCAATTATCATAAAGATCTACCACTGAATAGTGTAATAGTGTAATAATAATGTGTGTGTGTGTGTATTCTAGCTCCAAAACTATGACCAGCATTTTGCTGAAGCCCAACATTTCACAGAATCAGGAAAACCCTCATCTGTTTTTTTTTTTTTCCCGTCATGTCCACAACCCAAGGCATCAGCAGTTCTCCTCCTCTGTTCCTTGTAGGCAGTAGCGCGGTCAACCCGCAAGCCCCCCACCCTGCTGTGTGATCTGGACCAGTCACAAGGCTCCCTAACCTGTCCCTAACAGGTCTCTGCACCTGTGAAATGAAACCTCATCCCCCACCTCACAGTCCCTGGTAGCTCTGAAATTCCATCATCTTCGGGCATCACTTTAGCACACCTTACACTCAACTGCATCTAAGAAATGTTTCATATTTCTCCCAGTTTTTTCCACACATAAGCCTCTTCAAACACTCTTTGTAAATGAATTTTCAGACCCTGTAAAATACTATGACATTGAGTTAATGGAAAAGTTTCAAGTAAAAACTGCATACAAGTTTGCTTTTTACTAGTGCTTTCTTTTTAATGTAATAAATATATGTATCTTATGTACTTTTCCTCCAAGAATCTGCAAATGACCAGGTGATCATGCCCCATCTTTACAACAACTCGTCCTGCACTCAAGTCAAAAGCAAGATATTTAATATCCACTCCCTTTTCCACTGTTGATATATAATCATTTCAATCCTGAGGCCAGACAGATTTTTACTTTGAAAAACATCCTTGCTCTGAACTTCACAGTTGCAGCACCCATGCGCAAGGATTTCAAGGCCAGCTCACATCCACTGCATGGCTCCCTTTATACACAGGCAGGCTTGGACACATGCAAACACATACACCCTTTCCTTACAACCATGGCTGCGTAGCACAGGACCGCTTCATGGACTTAACTGCACTTTGATGTGTTTCTGAGACTTCAACCTCCCTGAATAGCATTCAAATTGATAAATTCTGCTTTAACAAAAGTAATGTGATAGAAATGCTAAATGTAAATTGAATCATTTCACCAACCTCAAAACTTAGTTTAATAAAAATATGTAGTTTAGAATCAAATATATGAAACAACAGTATGAACATGAACACAATTCTGTTTATTTTATTAAGACTTGCCAGGATTGCTAGGTTTTGAAATGAGTTTCTGCTTCAGGAAACTGAGGAAATGCTGAGAACATGAAGTACTGTCATCACCTTGTTAATGACAAGAATTTTGGATAAATCACTTAACTTCAACAAGCTATGTATTTGTTATTGTTAAACTCTTGACAGATTTACTTTAAACACTGTTACGGATAAAGCAGAAAAGTAGACTCCTTTTAAGAGAATTAAATTTCAGTTAACTGAAATTTTCAATTTATCAGTCTTCTAAGTAGTGACACTTTCAACTTAGCTTCAATAAACACCTGTGTCTTAAAAACTGCTATTTGTGTTAAATTACTGTAACGGCCACATATGTTTACTCAGCTTTCCTCTAAACTAAAACCATTCAAATAGTCCTTATTTATCCTGAGCACATCAAAGCATTAGGGAAAAGAAATCTTTCATATTCACTGTGCTTTGCACAGAGTACAAGACATACGTATCTGCTGAATGTTGCCTTTATACTTAACTGACTAGGGGAAGGTTCACCTATGTAATTCCATAAATGCCAAAACATGCACAAGCTGAGATGAACACTGACAGATCTTCTCTGCCTATGGACTGATCCACTTTGTATAAGACTGGCTAGAAACTACTGCTTAAGTAAAGCAATTTCATCTTCCTAATTCTCATTCATACCAATGGTAGTAAAATAAAATTAAGCTCCTTGAGGGCATGTACTGCAAAAAATATTTTAAGATTTCTAAAAAATACAATTTTTAAGAAAAACATGTACCTTTTTTTCCTAATTACCCAAAACCATCTGCTTAATCCTGTAGAGAAACTAGAAATGAAAAAAGAATTTGAAGTGTGAACTTATTTATTAATTCAACAAATATCTGAGATCGCACATATGCAGGCTATGAGGTGGCCACTTTCAAGAAACTATTTCTAACAAACAAAAGAGAAAGATGACGTTACGAACTAGGGACTGACAAAAAAAGAGATGATATTACCATGTTAAGTATATTGATAACCATATAGAGAGTAGTACCTAACACAGGCCAGGGGGTTGTATTTATAGTCAAATTTCCTAACAGAGTCACACTAACAAAACAAACTGTACTCACTATGAAAAGATTAATGCTATTTTTGCTTTCTATTAAATGAAAATAAACCTGTAAAAATCTTACTTGGGCATCAAACAACCTAGCTATTTTGAGTCTGAACACTGCAATGCCAATTCAAAAAAGGGATAAGCATTTTCTAAAAGTTCTCATTAAGAGAAAAATACATTTTTGCACTTAGAATTCACACTGAACTGTCAATGTCAAAAAAAGAGGGGTCAGAGCACATGACAAAGTCCTGTCAATCATGTAAATAAAAAATCAGCACATAATTTTAACTATGACTTCTTCACATGGGCCCATGCACTGACCGCTTCCGCTGACCCTAAAATAGATCCTTACATATCTCACAATAGCTGACATGTAAGTAACAGAAAATTGCTCAGTGGGCTCCAACTTTTAAGTAATCAAAAACTAAAACAACAGGATAGCACTTCCAACATTTCCAACAGAGTAAGGCCAAGTTTTACTTATAACTGCATCATAAATCAAACAAAGTACATTAACAGCATTAAATTCTCAAGTAAAATAAAATGTGGTTCCAGTCAGATTATAAAAGTTGCCCTTATAATCACACTGGTGTAATTCTCTTTAACACCCAAAAAAAAGTCAAAAAACGAAACAAAAACCTTATACTGGCCTCAAAAAAGGAGCACCTGAATCATGCTCAGGAAAGGGAAGAAGGGTTCACTTCATGTCTTTTGTTGCAGGAATCTATTTCCCTTAAGAAGGAAGCCAAAAACCATCTGTTCTTATGAAAAACGGATGCATTTCAACTTCAGGATTGTGACTAGTAGGGGGATAACAACAGGAATAAAATGTGTACAAAGCATTAAAAGATACAATTATCTTGTTTTCACTTGATATTCTCAAAGCCATTTAAGAAAAGGTGCTCATACCAAACACACTAGCAAATGTGATTAGCAGAGACCTATTTCTATTAACTCAAGTACATTATAGCCTTGAGAATACAGATTTACTACAAAAATCATGTAAACTGGATAAAGTTAAGAAAAAGAAATCATCTGCATCATAGTACGTACAAGCATTTTATATACACACTGTCTAGAAGTTAAGCTTCAAAAGTATTGAATAAATGTTGAATAAATGACCCATGATACAAATTATCATTTCCTTTATTACCTTATTATAGCTGCTGACACCTCCTGGGTGAGGAGAAAAAAGGATAATGGAGAAAACTGATTACAAAAACTAGCTTCTTTCTCATTACTAATAATGCAAAGGTCCGTGCATACAAAAACACAACCTTTGCTCCTAAAGAACAAATTAATTACTTCAACTTAAAATCAGTTTGTCACAGATATTGATTATTGTCAACAATGCTTCGTCAGGGGGAAAAAAAAAACAACCAACTATAATAAACTTATATAACACAATTCCTCTCAATAAAAAAACAAACATGTAATTCTAAACTGAGCAAGATTTCTCAAAAAAAAAAAAAAGTGTAGGAAAACTAAAAATGATACATTCAATAATGAATGCATAATGAATGGAAACAAACATTTAACTAGCAAAACAAGTTTTAATTTAAAATATTTTTTTGCCCTCATTTTCAAGGGAGAGGAAACAGTGAGAAAAAATAAATTGAGGTCAAAAAGAAAATTTACATCTCTCCTCACCCCCCAACCCCAAAAAAGATCATGAAAAACTGAACACAAATTTTTCAGATCACTAATGTGAACTCTAACACGTTTGCTTTTTCTGAACCATGCACTACTTTTTTAGTTATTCACAATAAAAAGATTTAGGCTAGCCTTCCTCAAAAACTATACCATATATTCACATTAACTTTCATATCTGCCTAAAAATGAAAACTCAGAATCTAATTTTAATATCTATAGATCTCCATTTTCCCCTATTTGGGATTTTTAAATGGAGTGACTTTATTTTTACTTTTATGCTGTCTCAATTCTAAATTGCAATACTTTATTAAAACAGAATTTGTATTCAAATACTGTTCCTGCTTAAGTCTCATTTTCACGACAAGGGAAGGTTCCCAAAAAAAAAACCTATTCTTTCCCACGGACAGTCCCACGGTGGTTCAGTGGAAAACTTCTCTTTAAAGGAAGAGCAGTTTAACACTTTAAAACCTCAAACCTATCTGTGATCGTCTCTATCTCAATGGAAGACTAAGTAAGTATCAGAATTATCAACCGATGCTGTCTTTCATGGTCCAACCTAGAATGCATTCAACAACCTAAAAAAACAACCATGCTAAATAAAGTTACTTCAGAGAAAAATCTGACACCCTGCCCCACAACAACAACAACAAAAAAACCAACACAGTAAACAAAAAAAGATTGTTCACAGTCCACAGTCAAAATATAAAGGTTAACTTGGCATAAAATTAAAATGCTCACTCTAAAGCATTCAAGTTTTAATCAACCAAACAAAATCTAGAACCCAGAAATCCCCAATGTGTAACTGACCAAATATTCTCAAACTGACCAAGAAATTTGTTTAAAGCTTTTGAAAAATATTTCAAAATAAAACTGCTACTCATTCAAAACTTCCAATTATCAGAAGATACAACTACTGTCAGTAAGTACAATATCTTGATTAATCACTGAAATAAAATTTAGTTTTAACTAAATTTAAAAAGAATTCTTCAGCCAATCATATGGACAAAGGAAATTATAATTCCTAACCACAAACAAGTAGATTAATTTGTTTTGGACAATGATAGGCCACAAAGGAGTAAAGGACAACTTGCCAAATTGAGAATCCAATCCAGCACAGATAAAAACGTGATGAACTTCAGAAACCAATATTTTTAAGTCAAATTAAGTTTATAATAAGGCCAACAATTACAGGAAGCAGCTTATTCCACACTAAGGAATAAGCCCCTTCCCTCCCTGTTTGTACTGGTCTGATAAAAAACAATCCAACTTCCTGGTCATTATGCTGTCCCTTTTTAAACATCCTAGCTACTATACAGGAGCGTTCTTTATGCTGGGGAGTTGAAAAGGCTAAAATTCAAGAGAGACTGAGACAGAGATGAAGTAAACCATGATAAAAATAAAAAATACGTATTACTCAGACTGTTTCCTCCTCAACCAGTGGTTTACAACATTTAAAACTCAAACGATTACTATTTCCAAACAGAGAGAAACGAACAAACCAACCTTTGTTAGAAATAATGGACATAACTGGAATTCTAGATTTAGAAGATTAAAAATTATCACGCCAAAGATTAGAACCAACTTCAATTACCATTTAGAGATTTCAGGCCAACATAACACTACAAATCTTTCAAAACTAGTCAGAGAAACTCAAATTATTTACTTCAAATAGTACAAATGAGGAGAAAACATTTGCAAACTTTTTATAATCTCCTATGCTGTCTTACTGAATCCAACATTTTAATTCAGATTTCAACTTTAACCCTAATATAATCAAAGCCTATTTTCATTTTAATGACTATAAAGGATTTCTTCTATACAACTAGGCTTAAAGAAAAAACTTAACAAACTAGGCTTAAAGAAAAAGCTTAACAAAAGTTTTTACGAATACTACTAAAACTTTAAATGCATCAAAATGTGCCAAGAAAAAATAGCGTTATTACTTCCACAGCGCATGTGGAATTCATGAAATCACATGAAATGTGATTAAAGTGTTCCGAAATGTTTTCAAATATATATATACGGACATAGAATGACAAAATAACCTATGATTTAAGTTTCAACTAAATTTAATATAGGTCAGGTAACTGAGAATGTTACACATTTTGCTCCAAACATCTCTTATGCTTAAAAAAAAATAACTGGCGCCCCTTAGCGCCCACAATTGGAAATACTCAATTTAAGAGTTCCAACAATTTTTTTTTTGACATTCCAGAAAGTTTTCTGCCTCCACAATCTTTCAAATGCCAACACAAATAGGAAAAGCAGAACCCCTTAAAGGTACAGCTCAAGTTTTCCCCGGAACAATTTGATATGAACAGATTTGCTGTTTCGTTTCAACTATGGGGGAAAAAAAGCTCATCTCAATGAGATCTATCTACTGCTGTATGTTTAACATATAAGCACACACACACACACACACAGTACATAGTAATATCCAACAGTTTTCTAGCTTTCGAGTTGTTTCTGAGACTTTCATGGTAACCAAAGCTCCTGGGATGCTTCTTCAACCACCTTTTATCACGCAGATATTTCCGGTCTTTTGTTCTTGCGTGACATTCCAACTCCCCAACCTTCAGATTCCTTTCTCCCAGGTCTGTTGTAAAAATCTCTCAAAATCCTTGCGATAAACCTACAATCCAATGTTCATCGCTATGCAGCAGTTTTCCGTTTTCTTCAAACAGTCCTCAAGGAGATGCTTCTAAGCAGGAAAAAAAAAAAAAAGAAAGAAAGAAACTCCACGCTACTCGATTTTCAAAAATGACCCCCTTCGTGGTGGTCGCCTTTCCCCTGGCGGCCACGGAAACGTCCCCGAACGGGGACGCTCCGGCCCGGCCGCGCCGGCGGACCTCGGTCGAGCCCTCTTCGAGTCGGCCGGAACGAACGTCCTCGGAGGTCCTCGCTCTTCGCAGCTCTTCGCAGCTCTCCGCCGACGAAGCCCTGCTGCAAACTTTTGCTCGCTTCGTCTTCGCCCTTTCGGGCGCCTCGGCTTCCTGTCCTACACACCGAGGCGGCCGCGGCCCCGGGGGAAAGCTCTCCGCCCAAGTTCTCTCCAAGTCGGACGCCGCCCGCACGCGTCCTCGCGGTATTTCGCGTTCACCCCCCCACCCCGAAAGTGAACTTAAAACTCCCCGACGGGGCTCGCTTCCCCAAACAAAAGGACAGAAAAGTGCTTTCCGCTGTCATTTTGTCCTCGCCTTCGGCTACGGCGACTGTACTTTCGGTCGACTCTGGGATGCCTTTCAATTCACCCAGCCCCACGGTCCTCGGTCCCCTCGAGTATTTACAAGCTGCACAAACTTCCAAAAACAAAAGCACAAGCCCCACTCGGGGAACCGCCAGGACCTCCGATGGGGGCCGGGGGGGGGGGGGGGGTGGCCCCTCCGGCAGCGGCCCCGAGGCCGGTGTCCTTCAGGCGCCCGCGAGGCGCGGGGCGGGCGAGGCCGGGCTGCTCCCCGGGAGGCCCGCGGAGCTCGGGGCCGTCGCGGAGCTCGAGGCCGGGTCGGGAGCCGGCGGCCCCGCAGCCTCCCCGAGCGCACCCGCCGGGGCGCCAGCGGCGCAGGGCCGGGCCGGGGTGAGGGAGCCCGGGGTAGAAGGGGAGCGTCCCGCCCGCGGGTTCCGCCCGAGCCGCGGCCCCGGCCCGCCCGCCCCGCGCCCCCCGGCCTCGGCGCCGCCTCCGTGCGCCCCGCCCGGGCCTCGCCGGCCCCGGGCGCACGGTCCCCCCGCCGGCGGCCGCGCGACCTTCCCGCCCTCCCCACACTCCGGCGGGCGTCGGGTCCCGGGGAGAGGGGCCGCCGCCCGGGCGCGGGCCGCGAAGGGCCGGGCCGGGCAGGACTCACCTTCGTCCAGCAGCCGCTCGAGGTGGTTGAAGATCCCGCAGAAGTTGGGCAGGCTGCTCATGAGCTTCTTGTCGTTCATCAGCTGCATCAGGTAATCTGGGGTGGGCTTCGGCTTCTCCTTCGTTTCCATTTCCCCCACCATATTCCAGGCTCCGCAGCTCACTCCGCCCGCCGCCGCCGCCGCCGCCGCCGCCGGAGAGGGAGGGAGGGGCGGGGAGCCCCGGCCGCCGGCCGCTCGGGACTCGGCGTCCCGCTCCGCTCCGCTCCCGCGCCGGGCGCCCGGGCGGCCGGACCGCGCGCTCGCCGCGCTCTCCCCGCCCCCGCAGGCACTTTCCGCCCGCGGCCCGACGCGCTCCCGGCCCGCCGCCGCCGCTCCTCGGCCGCCGGCTCGGCGCGTCCCTCACGAGGCCGGCGGGCGGGAGGCGGGTCTCCGCGGGCCGAGTGCGGGCGCGGGGCCGCTCGGCGCCGGACGAGGAGGAGCCGGGCCGCCGCCGCCGCCGCCGGTCGCCCGCCCGCTCGCTCGCTCGCTCGGCTGGTCGCGCCCGCTCGGCCGCCGCCGCCGCCTCTGCCGCGGGCTCGGGGTCTCTCTGGGCTGGTCCCCGCCGCGGCCGCCTCTCCGCTGCCGCTGCCGCCGCGCTCTGACTCCGCTCCTCCTCTTCCTCCTCCTCCTCGCCGCCTCCTCCTCCTCACTCACTTGGCGGCGGAGTTCGCCTCAGTTCAGGCGGCGCTGCCAGCGGCGGCGGCGGCGGCGGCGGCGCGAGGGGCGGCGGCGCGGGGAGGGCCGGGGGCGGGCGGCGGGCGGGGCCGCGCAGGGCGGCCGTTAGCGGGGCCCGGCCGGCGCGCTCCTCCTCCCGCCGCCCCCCGCGGCCCCCGGCCCAGGCGCCACCGCCGCCGCCGCCGCGCCGTCTCCCTCAGGCGGCCTGAGGGGAACGGCGGCAGCTGGCGTGACGGAGGCGGCGCACGGCAAGCCCGGCCTGGGCGCCGGGCCGGAGGGTCGCCGCTTCGGGCGAGCGGAGAACGGAGGGAGGGGCCGCTGCGGGGCCGCTGGACTGGGGAGGGCGGCGGCGGTGTTTTGGACTGGGGCGTGTGGGGCCTAAGGGGGTGCCGCCGGGCCGGCTCTTCTTGGCGGGCGCGGTCGGGCTCTGGCGTTAGGGGGAGTGGGGTTTCCCAGCGGGACGGGCTACGGCGTGTCAGGGCCGCGCTCGCCGCCGCACGGCCCCGTCCCCTTCCCCCGTTACTATAGATTTTTTTAAAAGCCACTCAGCCACCCTCCCCGCCCCCACCCCCCCAAAACAAATTTTTTTTTTTTTTTTTTTAACGTCCTGTTGCTTCACTGGGGGACTTTCGGGGTGGGCGTCACGTGGCCCGACACGTAGCCGTGAGGCCCGAGAGCGCGTGCGTGCGTGCGTCGAGGCCGGCGACCACGCCCCTTCCGAGGGTCGCCCCGCCCCCGCCAGGGCTCCGCGAGCCAAGGGGGAAGGGGCGGGACCTGCCGCGCGCCTGCGTGGGGCGGGGCGGGGCGGGGCCGGGGAGGGGGCGCGCCCCGGGAGGGGGAGGGGGAGGGCCGCGTGCCGGGGTGTGGGGGGGGGTCCAGGTGTGGGGAACCCCCACCATCGCCACCACCGCGCGGTGGCCGGGCCGTCGGGCCCGCGGAGGCGGCGACGTAGCGTAGTCTCCGCTCCCGGCCCCCGGGCCGTCCTGCGCCAGGACGGGTACACGGTGGGCGCGCACGGCGATCCCCCTGGGCTCCTCGCGGTCGCCTCCGGCCTCGGGGGTTGCGCGGCGGGTTCTCCTCCACCGTGGGCGTCCGTGGCCCCCCCGACGGCGTAGCCGGGGCGGTGCGGCGGGGTCCGGGCGTGGGGGACGTCCGCGCTTCCGTGGCCCCCAGCCCTCCCCTGAGCCGCTGCGGCGAGGCGCGCGCACCGCCGGGGCCGAGTCCGGAGCAGATCGGGAGCGCCGTCTGCAGCGCTTCGCGACGGCTTCGGTGTCAAGTAATGATCCCATGCAGCCGCGATGGCGAGGCGAACCGAGGAGCGGGTGCCTGAGTTGGAAAAGCGCAAAGTCAACACTGGTATTTGCACACATGCAGAAATAACCGTACACTGGGCAAGGAGGATTTTCCTGCGGTTAGAGTACATTTCAAACATTTTTATTTCTTTGGGAAGGAATTTTCTGAACTGCCACACTGCAGTTCAAAAAATTTGGTTTGCAGAATGTGGTCAGCCACCAAATGTGTATCTGCATTTTATTGCAAACCCTTTATGACATGTTCAATTGATAATGTGTACAAAATAATGTATACAAAAACCGACCATTGTATGAGTGACATATGCTGAAATAGTTTCATGGCCGCAGTCATGTCTACCGTGTTCTAAATAAGTGGGTTTGTTGCGTGTTTTTTTGTTTCTTTCATAAAATTTTGTTTCAGATTCTGAGGAACACTTTTTGAGTTGTATTGAAACTATTAAATGAATTTCAAACAAAAACTAGAGTTGCAAGTAGCTTCTGGCCTATTTAAAAAGCATAAAGTGAGTTTGCTTTTAAAATCAAGCTAAGTCGATAGAGGAAATGGAATTGCTTTGCTAGACAAAGTCGTAAACATTAAACTGAAATATTTTAAGTTCACCAACACCCATCATTGTTAGTGGAGCTATTGAAGATTGACCTGAGCTGTGCTGTGCTTAGTCGCGCAGTCCCGTCCGACTCTCTGCAACCCCATGGACTGTAGCCTGGCCAGGCTCATCTGTCCACGGGGATTCTCCAGGCAATAAGACTGGAGTGGGTTGCCAAGAATATTCACCTAATTATCTATTAAAGGATGAATATTCTAAATGCAGGGTATGGTAATTTAATCAAAACCTGTTGTCTTTTCAAAAACTAAGGTAAGGTGTGTTTCCTTAGTGGCCAGCAGAATCATAGTTGGGAAGGGTTTTGGTACTCAGTTATTCATTTGACTTTAGTGTAAAATGTTCAGTCTCCGAAATCTGTTCACTTCTTTATTAAGCTCCCAGGCCCTGTGCTGAATGTATATCTCATTTAATTTTTAGTTCAGCCTTGTAACTTAGGTTATGCTATTAGCCCCATTTTACATAAGGGGAAACCCAAGAAGAAGGAGATTAAATATCTTGCTCATGAGTCCTAGGTGTGGAATTCAAATCCAGTTATATTGTATTCTAAAGCCTGTGTTCTGTGCCCCTTTACTAACCCTATCCAATAAGGTTGGGACTTTTGATGATGTCCACCATTTTTGACCCATAGAAACTGCAGTTTCATATGACTAACTGGTTCTTACAGTCTAGATGAACCACATCAGAGTTAAAGAACAGTGATAGACAGTATTTATTTCCTATGTATCAAATCCCTTATGGTTACACCATTTGACAATAGCTACTCTGTTCTGCCTTTTCAAATCTTTGAAGATAACTTTTCTGCCCACAGTTCTTCAGTGGTCCCCCCACCACAGATGCAAAAAGCCCAAAGATCTTACAGAGGCCTGTGGGTCCAGGTGCTCTCAGCTCCTGCTGCCTTGGTAACCTTGTGTTGGGCTCTTCCAGCCCCTAGTCCCTTCTGTTCAAGGTCCTTCTATTCCAGGACTTTGCTTCAGTGTTTCCTCTCCTTGCTGAGTTTTTCCCACACATCTCTAAGCACTGCCCCCCCCACCCCCACCCCCGCCCCGCATACACTGTTTCTCAAGACTTACAAGAGAAGGCTTCCCCTGCCACCCTGTATAAAATAGTGTATGCATGTATTTAAGACACACACACCTGCCATTTGCTCTCTGCTTACCCATCCACCCCTCTTATAATTCTTTTCATGGCTTTTATTTCCATCTGACACTGTCTTTGTTGCTGTTCAGTCTCTCAGTCATGTCTGACTCCTTGCGACCCCAGGGACTGCAGCACACCAGGCTTCCCTGTCCTTCACCATCTCCCAGAACTTGTTCAAACTCAGGTTTGTTGAGTCAGTGATGCCATTCAACCATCTCATCCTCTGTTGCCCGCTTCTCTTTTTGCCTTCAATCTTTCCCAGCATCAGGGTCTTTTCCAATGAGCTTGCTCTTCCCATCAGGTGGCCAAGGTATTGGAGCTTTAGCATCAGTCCTTCCAATGAATATTCAGGACTGATTTTCTTTAGGATGGACTGATTGAATCTCCTTGCAGTCCAAGGGATTCTCAAGAGTCTTCTCCAACACCACAGCTCAGATGCATCAATACTTCCATACTCAGCCTTCTTTATGGTCCAACTCTCACATACCTACATGACACTGTCTTCCTATGGTTAAATTTGTCTGTCCCCTCCCCCTACACTGTGAGCTCCTTGAGAGCAAAGACTTTACTTTATTCTGTTTGGAACTCCCAACCCCTCAAGACTGAATGTACGTGTAGGCAGATTAAAAATATGTTCCAAAAAATATTAAGTACTTGTTATGCACCAGGAACTATGCAAAACCCTTACCTACATTATTTCTTCTAATCCACAGAGCAAACATCTGGGGTGGGTGTGAATAGCCAGATTTCAAAAGGAGAGAGAGTGCTTTAGAGCAGTAAGTAGCTGGACCATACAGGGCAGAATTGGGTCCAGACAAGGGTGAGGCCTCCCACCTGTCCGCCAGTATCCACAGTAGCTCTTCCTTTTATCTCAAACTCCAATCTTGCGCATATTTGACGTGTATGTATTACACCATTAATTACACAACAAATGACAAGTACAGGGAGGAACAGAAATTCCTGGAATACATTGTTTGCCTTGCAGTAGCTTAAACAGCTAAAACTTAATGTGGAAAAGACTGCTGCTGCTGCTGCTGATAAATCACTTCAGTCGTGTCCGACTCTGTGCGACCCCATAGACGGCAGCCCACCAGGCTCCCCTGTCCCTGGGATTCTCCAGGCAAGAACACTGGAGTGGGTTGCCATTTCCTTCTCCAATGCATGAAAGTGAAAGTGAAGTCGCTCAGTCGTGTCCGACTCTTCTCGACCCCATGGACTGCAGCCTACCAGGCTCCTCTGTCCATGGGATTTTCCAAGCAAGAGTACTGGAGTGGGGTGCCATTGCCTTCTCCAGTGGAAAAGACTATTATTACAAAAACATCTTTTTGATATTCATAATAAGATACAACATATTCGTATGTTACACAGAAAGTTACAATATATGTATGGGTGAGCTCCTATTTGAAGATCCTTATAAAACTTTTTTCACTGTGAGAAATGTCATCTAATACTGTTACTGCTCACTGAGTCGTGTCCCACTCTTTGCAGCCCCATGGACCATAGTCCACCAGGCTCCTCTGTCCGTGGAATTTTCCAGCAAGAATACTAGAGTGGGTTGCCATTTCCTTTTCAAGGGGACCTTCCCGACCCCGGGATCAAACCCGAGTCTCTTGCGTCTCCTGCGTTGGCAGGCAGGTTCTTTACCACTAGCACCACCTGAGAAGCCAGGCAGATTCTTTACTGTTTGAGCCACCCTGGAGGCCCACGTCATCTAATATATTGACACTAAAAATGTTCCCACATCTATCAGTAATTAACCATGAGTGGAAATACACTTTCTGTTCTCTTAAATTTGACTGGCAATGTTTGTTGCCATTCTTGACGTTTAAAAATAGAAAGTTATAGTATTTTTTTCACCATGGAGTTCTCACAGGAACGAAAATGCTTCTCGGACTTTAAGCATCAGTCTCTGACGGCTTTTTGTCCTAAATGTTCTGTTTTTAAAAGTCTTAGTCCTTAGATTGTCCGAAAAGGGAATGGACTTTTTCCAATATCTTTGTAAAGTTTATCACCTGAATAGATTTTTTTAGTATCCTTTTAAATTGTGAGATGGTTTATCAGCTGCTGTTTAAAAGGTTAAAAATGACACATTTTAAGCGTGAATATCTTAACAAATATTTGAGTCCCTGTTATATCTAAATGAGACTTCCTGGTGGCTCAGAGGGTAAAGCGTGTGTCTACAATGAGAGACACCTGGGATCGATCCCTGGGTTGGGAAGATTCCCTGGAGAAGGAAATGGCAACCCACTCCAGTACTCTTGCCTTGAAAATCCCATGGACAAAAGAGCTTGGTGCAGGCTACACTATCCATGGGGTCACAATGAGTTGGGCACGACTGAGCGAATACCTGTCATTAACCCTAAGGCGCTTACAGACTAAGCTGGGAGCTAATATCACATACATATGAAAAGTTACCAAAACAGAGTGGACGCTTAAGACACGGTGCCTTACAAATGGAAATGAGTACCTAAGTGAGTTTGCATGGGGCGGAGATGTCAATGGCAACCCACCTCAGTACTCTTGCCTGGAAAATCCCATGGACAGAGGAGCCTGTCCCCATAGGCTACAGGCCATGGGGTCGCAAAGAGTCAGACATGACTGAGCTACTTCACTTTCATTTTTCACTTTCATGCATTGGAGAAGGAAATGGCAACCCACTCCAGTGTTCTTGCCTGGAGAATCCCAGGGACGGGGGAGCCTGGTGGGCTGCCGTCTATGGGGTCGCACAGAGTCGGACACGACTGAAGTGACTCAGCAGCAGCAGCAGCATGGGGAGCTGAGTTTGCTGTCTTGCTTGGGGCAGAGCAACAGAACTGAGGGAGGGCATAAAGAAAAACTTTGAAAATGGGAAAGTATAGACTTACAGACTACAGTAGGAGTTTCCATAAAAAACAGGAGGTGCCCGACTGGGGTTGGCCTTGAGTATCAAGCTAGTGTGTTCCTGCTGCTGCTGCTGCTGCTGAGTCGCTTCAGTCGTGTCCGACTCTGTGCGACCCCAGAGACAGTAGCCCACCAGGCTCCCCCGTCCCTGGGATTCTCCAGGCAAGAACACTGGAGTGGGTTGCCATTTCCTTCTCCAGTGCACGAAAGTGAGAAGTGAAAGTGAAGTCGCTCAGTTGTGTCCGACTCTTAGCCACCCCATGAACTGCAGCCCACCAGGCTCCTCCATCCATGGGATTTTCCAGGCAAGAGTACTGGAGTGGGGTGCCATTGCCTTCTCCGAGTGTGTTCCTAGAGAAGAGCTTTGGGAATTGTTTTTAATACCAAAAAAAAAAAAAAAAAAAGAAACCAATAAAATGACTGTGGATTCCTTCAGTGAGGCATATTTATATCTCTTAGCATAAATATAGCATTTGTAAAATAAAAGGCACTACTCCCATCTAATGTTAACTGTGCCACCTTTTAAACCACTAAGATCCTTCAAGATGTAATACTAACACTGAGTTTAAACCTCTGCTGGGGTTAAATGTTAGCCGGTGGTATTAGGTTTCTACTCATTTGACCCTAAAGGAAACTTTAGAGGTAAAACCATTCCCAGCCAAGATGCAGACCGTTGTGCTATGAAATCCAATCTTCATTCCATATTTTGACAGACACTAACTAAAAAACAATTGTCTGTTAATTACAGGGTTATGGGAGTGAATTAAATACCCGTCATGTTTTGATCACCTTTCCGACCTTCAAGATTTTATGACTGCAAAACGATTTCCGTAGTGTCCCTGGACTGGGTTCATGTGTTGTTCTTTAGGATCTGGTTCCTTTGGGATGAATCGGTGGTTAAATTTTTTTGACATATTGAACGGATACTGTGTAACCCCTAATCTCTGCATTAAGTTTTAAATAGCTCGTGTGAGTGAACATTTTAGGAGCATGGGAAGTGTGCCTACTCACATCCTAGCCGTTTAGTCAAATGCCATTATCCTTTACTGAAATTCAACTGATGGTAGGCTAAATGTTCTGTTTTTCCAGAGTTTCTCTCTTCCGTATTGTATTTTCTTCTTTTTTTTTTTTAACTTTACAATATTGTATTGGTTTTTGCCATATATCAACGTGAATCCACCACAGGTGTACACGTGTTCCCAGTCCTGAACCCCCTCCCACCTCCCTCCCCATACCATCCCTCTGGGTCATCCCAGTGCACCAGCCCCAAGCATTCTGTATCCTGAATCGAACCTGGACTGGCGATTTGTTTCTTATATGATATTATACATGTTTCAATGCCATTCTCCCAAATCATCCCCCACCCAACAGAGTCCACGTATTGTATCTTCTAAGCTCCCAGTGGGACCAGGGAGACAGAGGGCTGATGTTTACTGAATCCCTAGGGAGTGCCAAGCACTTCAGTTACTACCTCGCTGAGTCCATAGCGGCTCTGAACTGAGTCTTACCCCCACTTCATAGCGAAGAACCAGCAGCTCAGAGAGTTAACAAAACGACATGACTCATCACACAACTAGGGGACAATTCTGGGGACAATGTTCAAACCAGACTTTCCAAGTCTCAAGTGACTTCCTCCAGCACCCTGCTGCCCCCTCTTACAACTTAAATTTGGGTGCCCTGAGAAGTGTGTCTATTCATGGCTAAAATGCTGTCGTCTTCTAACTCTGCCTGTCTTTCTTCAGTATTCTAACCAGTAGTGATACGGAAGCTTTTCAAACGTCAAGCTCTTCCGTCTAATTGAAATACTGCTGGTGTCACATAGAGAAAGGAATGCTGGGCTGGGTATAAAAAGGCTTTCTCAGTTGTAGCCGAAGGAGCTGTGTGGCACTGAAGGAGATGCTCAGTCCCTGAGAGTTGCATTGAGTGATCTTGGAAGTCTTTAGAAGTTCTGAAATCCTGTGACTCTGTATAAGGCGTTTTCATCCACATCCACAAGTACTTTGTTGTAATTTAATTTCTGTGCCTAGGATAACCCCGTGTACAGATGGGTAGTCTCGCAATAGCAATAAAAAATGTATTTTAAAATCTTAGCTGTCCAATTTTGTACTCCTCGTTGAAATAAAATTATATGTATGGATTTTTGTTTCCCTTAAACAATACAATGCATTTGACTGAAAGCCTTATTTTTATAATTTCCAAAGGGTTAAAACCAAATCTTCTCCTTTTTAAAAATCGTATTACAACTTAATAAAAGCAGAACATTAAAAACTTGTATCTAGCGTTCCTAGTGGAAAACTTATACTAGGAGAACATAAAAATTCCTAGAGGGTAGACTTCAAGGCCTATTGCTCTTTCTGCTTTTTAAATGCTTTACAAGTAATCTCCTTTCAATAATTATTTGTTTGAATAAAACAAACAAACAAAAAGAAACACAGACATATTTGAGCTCCAGAGAAGGCAAGCAGCTGTTAATCTCCTCACACCCCAGAATAATTACCTAAGTAAACAGTAGCATCTGAAAATCCTTGCCCTTGGTGACCAAGGAAACAGAAGTACAGGGAGGGGCCACAGTGTCTGCCACTGTGGGAAGAGCTTTTGCAACGTGATGCAATGGTTCCTAGAGTGTGAGATGGTCTCAGTCTGCAAGAAACAGACTGCTTGGGACAATGGGCCCATAGCATCCACGATCCCCTGAATCTGTGGTACCTCTTGATTTAATATTGAAGGACTTGTATAGCAATGATATTTTATCAGAGGCACTTTAACTTTATTTAGATGTAAAATTAAAAGCAATTATTCACAAAAAATTTTAATACACTAAAAAAAAAAAGCAATTATTGGCAACACTGATATTCAATACCCATTAGAGCATAGTTACTGCTCTGAGCTCTTAGCCACACGACCAAGCCCTTCTCCCAGAACCCCCAAGAATCCCCTGATCCTGACACCTGGCACCCTGCTCCCACCTGGCCAGCAGGCTCTGAGCTCATCTGCACACCTGCCATACCAGTTGTTAAAAACATTTTCAATATTATCTCTCTTTGTGTCAGCTTATTTGGTTGTTTGCTTCACATCTTCATGTCCATTAAGCTTGAGTTTGCTAGTTTCTACTAACTGCACCTAAAATGGATAGTTTTTTTGTCTAAAATATGCATAAGTTCTTTGAGCACATATCCAAAATTAGAAGATTTCTAGAAATCATATTTACTGGGTTACAATGAAATACCAAAGTCTTCAGTCTTATTTTCTACTTTTCACCAAATAATGCTTGCAGAAACAGGTTTCCAGAGCTGAAAAATGATGACTCATTCTCTTTATGGTGAACTCTTTATACTTCCCACCAAAGAAGTAAGGCTGCCTGGCTTTCTCCCCAGTCCTATAGGGCCATTCACATACCCTGGCTAAACTGTCCAAAGTCAGGCTGATGATGACAGCATTTACTGTTTCCTAAATACTCTATTCAAATCCACGTGTAAAACTGTGTCTCAGCTCCCTTTTATAGATCTTCAAGGGCCACCAACTTGATTAACTGGCATTAATTACAATGACATTTTCTTCATATCCATTGGCAGGAGGCATCATTTCTAGGTGGAAATAAAACATAGCGTAGTGAAATGAGTAACACGTTTTGTCCCCAAAGTTCTAAAACCAATGCCCTGTATTTCTAGCTGCGTCTGGAATGAAGTGGGAGCAGGAAGTTGCCGGCCGGCTCGGTGGCACACAGTGGGCGGGGCTACCGTCATCTCCCCATCCAGGTAACGCTATCAGGAAAGCAGAGAGAATATAAGGAGGGAATCGAGAACACGAAACTGTTAAATTGTGAAATGAGGAAAGGGAAGAAAGACTCGGGTTCACGGGGTTCAGAGGCACTCTCATAAGCTGTCCCCATCAGCAGCATTCTCATAAGCTGTCCCATCAGCGGACAGCGGTAATCCACCACCCACCCTGGGGACCAGCCTCCTCTCCAGCCGCCTGGCTGCTGGTGAGTGGAGGCCCCAGGCCCTTCCCTGCACCAGGCTCCTTGACCTCCAGGACCGATGGCCAGACTTGACTTTCCCCTCCCCCGCAACTGACCAGGTCTCTGCATTTCAGCCTGTGTAGGGCCTGATTCCAGGAAGGCATGCTTTCACTTAATCACCAGGGCCTGGCCACTCAGCTGGAGCTTCAGAGCGGACACCAAGCAGAATGGGAGGAGATGGCCATCTCCCTGTCTGGGCTGCGAGCTCTGGGCCTGGTGGGGGTATAGAGGCCTTTCATCTCTAGACTCAAGACGATGCCAGTGGTGGCCTGAGAAATACTTCCTTCTGCACAGTGAACATATGAAATCACAATACCTTGCCTGGCCACGGAGTGACCTGCCAAGCCACGGGAACGCTCTTCTCACGGATGATTTGGAGGAATTCTTTCACCCCCATGCAGTGCAACACGCCCCAGAACATTCAGCCTGAAGTTTGCCAGCCCTTAGAGGAGGCAGCTGAGGACAGGCGTCTAGACCAGGAGCCGAGGACGTCCTGGCACTTACCAGCGACTACGTCAGCTGCCTCAGACTCTCTTCTCCCCTGTAAAAGCGGACCATGGAACCCAAGGAGGTTGTCAGGATTCTGTGAAGGACTGAAGGGCCTAGCAGAGTCCCAAGAGCACAGGAAGCTGTCAATAAACAGCACCACCTTAAAACCTGAGCAGAGTAAAGTCTAGATTTAGCTCTTATTTATCCATGCACAAGTGTCTCGGAATGTGTGTCAGTATCTCCATGCATGTTGAAACTGTATCTGCAAAGCTCAAAAGTCGTCAGTCACCAGTTTCCTGTCACTTCCCATTGCACAAAAACGTTTCCTGTTCCCAGGACTGCTGACACTAGGGAGCAAAAGGACAAATAACCTGATGCAAAGGAGCCTTGATCCCCGGCTGCCTGGGTTGTCAGCTGTAAGCCAGGAGATCCAGAGCTGGCCCGGGGCCTCCATGCTCTCCCAGACCTGGTAGAAACAGCTCTGCAGCAGTGGGGCAGATGGGGTAGAGGAGGCGCTGTCCCCTCCCACCCTGTCTCCAGGTCCCCCCCCTCAGGCTGGAGTTAAGAGGAGGGACCTGGGAAGATCCTGCCTTCTGGCCAGAAAGTGCAGGAGTTCCCACGGTACCTGCAGCAACCTCCATTCCGCTGACAGTTGAGGGCCGGCCCAGGGCTTAAAATGTGAGGTCTGGGCAACTGTTGGGATGCACGGGGCCAGGTCAGGGGCTTTCTCTGGTGCCCAGCATGGGTGGCTCAAACCAGCAGGCACAGCTGAGTGAAGGAGTAGGGGCGTCTGCCCCACCCTCCCGCTAAGCAAAACCATGCTTCCTTATGTCCCAGCAGACATCGCTAAGCAAAGCAATGAATACCACCCTCATTATTTAAATCAGACATTAAGGGGGAAAAAAAATAGTTCATGTTTTGAGGAACTTAAAATCGCCAAGTAGGGTGGGAGGAGGCAAACACTCACAGGTGGCCACTGCAAGCCAGTCTATTCGATCACACTTGAAGCAACTGGAAGACCGTGGCAGCACTGGGTTCCCGGAGGTGAACTTGACCTCTGCAAGTGAACCTCCAGGAGCCTCAGCGTCAGCCAGACTAGATCTCTGAGACCAGGATGTCCACTGCCCTGAGATCTGTAGGGCTTCCCTGGTGGCTCAGAGAGTAAAGAAGCTGCCTGCAATGCAGGAGGCCTGGGTTCGATCCCTGGGTCGGGAAGATCCCCTGGAGAAGGGCATGGCAACCAGCTCCAGTATTCTTGCCTGGAGAATCCCATGGATCGGTCACCTTCACTCAGCCCCAGGCTGTGTATATAGCCTCCAAGCAGTTTACCAGTGGAGCGAACACTTTCTCTTAAGAGGTTTTCAGGGTAGCCTAATGTAGCCAAATGGTTTCCAGCGCATCATTTCAGAGTGAAGGCCAGGACACATGAATCAAGGTGGCTGAAAAAAGAATCTTTCAGATAGACGATGTTATAATTGTGAGTCTGGCTTCACCGTGAATCTCATGCCCCTTGTGATACTAATGCTGAACAAAATTTACATTTGCATCATCATGTTTTCTTATTACCAGGAGGGCCAGAGTTATTATCAATAGATTCCTAGAGGGTGTGAGTCAGTCTGAACTATAACTGGATCCCTGACGTTATAAGGGCTTGATAAGAATTTTCCTCTGGATATCTAGTTTTATAAAACTGGCTTATTGTAACTAGTATACAACAATTATGCACTAAGCGAGGGTCAAGCTATAGACCACAGCAAAAAACTTAAGTCTCCTATTTTCAGACCAGACTTTCCCAAGGCAAAATCTCGACCACATCACTGAGCTGTCCTGCAGATGACACAGATCTGGGTTCAGGGCTCTCAGCCCTCTCTCTGGTGGGCCCCCTGCCCCATTCAGTCTCAAGTTCAATATCTTGCCTTTCTGCCTGTGCCTTCTCTTGTTTTCTCTGTCATCTTGGTCAGAGGGTCACTTCCTATCACCCCAGCCACCTGTCCACACGGTCTCAGAGGTGCCATGAGTTACTTTAATTGTGAAACTTGTTGGTACAATGTCATAGAATCTTCTATTCGTGACTTAAGTTATGCATGTTGGCACCCTGTTGTGTGCATCCCATAACTGTGTTCTCGGTGTCTATCATTGCATTTTCTAGATGGGAAACTCTGCTGGGTTTCCAACAAATATAGCTTTTTTTAAAAAAAAAAAAAAATCCTTAATGGAAGATTTGTCACTCTCATTGATCCTTCATTTGAACCGTCTTCAGGAGTCTCAACTTTGCACAGCATTCATTAACGACGTCATTCTATAAAGGCAGGAAAGGGCACTTGCATGAGAAAGAAAAGAAACCGAGGAAACAACTTCCAAAAGGCAAATCTGCCAGGAAATGAGCTGAACAGCAGTTTTATTTTTCAAGTTCTAAACACAAAACTACCAGTCCTTGCCTGCTAGCTCAGTCTTCAGCCCATCCGACTCTCAACCCCAGAGTGCCCCAGTGGCTGTGGTCTTCCCATAGACCTTCAAGTTCAAGTTGGTTGGAAGTGGCTCAGAGGGCTTTAAGATTCTGTACTGTTACTGAAAATGTTGGTGAGATCTACACTGTTGAGGAAAAGGTCCTGGTTAACGATAGCTACATATTAGAAAGCATTTCTGAAAAGATAAAAATAAAAGGGTCCTCAGACCTGTCATTTCTTATTGGAATCTAGTTATTAAATTGGTGATCAACCTCATAAGACTAAAAAAGAAAAATGCTGTCATTCACTATATGTTCTCCCTCCTAAGCGTCCAAAGGAAGATCTTCATGCTAATTAAACCTCATTGTTGGTTTTGCCTGGGCCTCATCTGCATAGCAGCCAGAAGCATCCAGGGTCCAGCAGTTCCTATGGAACAGTGCCTCCCGTCCCCACCTCTGCAAACAGAACAGAACTTCCCACTTTGTGACGCTAAGCCTCAGGTGATTTCAGCTGTCCCGTGTCTCTGATCCCCAAATCCTTTCAAAGGAGATTTGCAAAGCTTGTGTCTTTCCCTCCTAATTTACTGTCAACTGCACTTGTAATAAAGAGGTAAGTGCATGCTCTGGCTCCTGCCTGATACCGACATGAAATCCGCCGTGATACAGATGCGTCCTGGGTCTGAGAGGTGAGTCCTAGAAGTGGCCGAAGAGCACCAGCCCCCACCCCCCCACCCCATCCCCTGTGTCCCCAGCCGCCCTTCAGCCCCACCTGTCCCCCTGTCTCCTCCCCTGGAATCGAGGCCGCTCACTTCTCCTGTTCAGCTCCTCCCTGCTCCTCCACCAGCTCCAGCCGTCCTCCCGGGGGCCCGCAGAGCACAGCACAGCCCTCAACCTCCCCTTGGGCTCGCGGCCTCCAAAACAAACAAATTAGGAAAAGCCCGAAGGAGTCTTCATTACAGAAAGGTCATCGTAAAACTTACAAACAGGGGAAAATTACAAGGTTGGGAGAGACTCTCAGGAAAGTCCACCAGGAGTTCAGAGCCTGACCTCATTTACATTTCAATGAAGACCTGGGTCAACCATTTCCAAGACTTCCAGAATGTGCTTGTTAATCTCTCCCAGAGGGGCAGTCCCCGGGACACCTTCTCATTGTGGGGGTGCTGCCCTAGCGCCTGGGGAGTCCAAGCCCACTCTCTGACCCCCGCCATCTCCTGTCTTCCTTCCCCTCCAAGTCTTCTCTCTTGGGCTTGAAGCTGCCGGTTCTGACTTTCAGTCTGCCACCGGGGTCCCTAATGGAGCCCCTCTTGGTGGAGGCCATGGGGATCTAGCCTTACCGCACCACCCCCCACACACACACAAACCCCAGACTACCCGCTGGACCCTCTTCACTGACCTTGCACTTGCTTCCCTGCTTCTCTGGGGCATCTCCATGACCCAAGCTAGCCCAGCAGGGTGATGCTGTGATGACAACCTCCAGCTCTGCTGTGATGCTGGGCAGACCCCATGAGCTCAGCGATGCTCAGTCTCCTCGGCTGCAAAAGGAGGACCCTGACAATACCCCTTCAGAGTGTTAGGACTTCCCTGGTGGCCCAGACGGTAAAGTGTCTGCTTACAACGCGGGAGACCCGGGTTTGATCCCTGGGTCAGGAAGATCCTCTGGAGAAGGAAATGGCACCCCACTCCAGTACTTTTGCCTGGAAAATCCCATGGACGGAGGAGTGTGGTCCATGGGGTCACAAAGAGTCGGACAGGACTGAGTGACTTCACTTTCACTTTTCAGAGTATTACCGCGCAGATAAAGGGAGACAATGATGATGGAGCCCTCAGCCATGCTGGGAAGAAAGTGTCTCTCAACACGTCTTGGCTATTAGAATTATTGTCAACATCCAGTTACCACTATTAGGGCACGTTTCTCTGTTTCATGCATTGATACGACGCATCGTCGCTGAGACAAAGTGAGTCATTGTCTCTGCATTCAAGAAATTTACATGGGGGCAAAAGGGAGGAGTAAACAGTTACAAAGCAATGGGCTTTTGGTGGGATCATGATTGAAGTCCTTCAGGATGTGGAGCAGGGAGCGACTAACTCAGCCTGAGGCCCGGGACAGGGGAAGGGTACGCAGATCCTGGTGGGAAGGTGGTCCCTTGGAAAGCTGACCTGTGCAGGCAGCCTTAACGGTTCATCCCGCCCTGGTGTGAACTTGGCTGGTTCAACAAGTGCTCTGATTTAACGAAGGGATCCAGGCCCCCACAGCGGTCCTGTGGACTCAGTAGGAAAGAGCCTTCTGGAGCCTCATGACTTGCACTGTTTCCCTGCACAACTTTTACAAACATCACCCGTGTCGTTAACCTGTTTGTATCAAATCCTGGTTCCAACAATTTCTTGTTTTGCGACCTTGGGCAAGTCACTAGCCTCCCTTGTGCCTCTGCTTCTTCGTCTCAGGCTGATGAGGGAGAAGGTGTGAGTTGATACATGCAAAGCCCCTGAAAGGACCCCTGGCACAGAGTAAGAACTAAGTAGCTGCCTGGTTTAGGTCACTACGCGTGTCTGTGGTCTGCAGCTCATGTGCAGGACAGTGGTGACTGATGAGGCGGAGATCAGCGGTTCATCAAAATGATTTCCTCTTCTTCCTGGGCACACAGCTCATCTACACTTCCCACCGCTCTTGAAGTTACATGTGGCCATATGACTGAGTTCTCGTCTCTAGAATATGAGCTGAGGGGTGTCCTCCACCATCGTCTGTCCCTCTGGGACCTGTGGATGGACACTTGAAGGTATGCGTCCCAAAAGCACTGCCTGGAGAAGGGCCATTTCAACAGACCTTTTCACCTGCACAATTCTGTTACCTAGAAAGGAGACATTTTTATTGTAGTTAAATTAATGTCCATTTGGCTAGCATCCCAGCTCGTCCTTACCAATACAGCTCACGAATACTGAGCTCAATGAAGGATCGATTTTGTAGTGAACTATTGGAGCGATAGCTGTCTACTCAGCATATTTCCTCTCCCCATCTCCACCTTTCCGTGAAGATCCCCTCCTAGAGTGGGAAATGTATGTGATTTTGGTATGGTTTAAAACCTCTGCCACCCTCAGCAGGGCACACAGGACTCCCCATCCTTCCCACAGAACCACCAGACCCAAGGCAGGCTAATCAATCATCACCACCATGCCCACCGAAACGTCAGGAAAACAGGACTTCTTGGTGGTTGTGGGTGAGGATAGTTTAGGGAAGTAGTGGCCACGGTGATAACTGCTACATGGAGAGAGCTCGTCAAAAAAAAATGCCCACACGGAGAGTGCGCCAGTATGGCAGAACGCTTCCTTACACTCTTTGAGCTCCCGCCTTTGTTATTGTCTGACTCCTGTTTCCCAGTCACCTTGATCAGTGAGCCTTTTTGTTTAAGCTAATTAGAAGCTGTTTTTTGGGGGGTTTCCCCCCATTAAATAATAGTAATGACTGCAAGTTCCCAATTTACCAGCATTACCCCTTCCCCTGGTTCCCTGAGTCCTCTGACTCTGCAGGTTCTCTCCAACCACCCCCACCCACATTGGCCTCGAAAATCCTCTTGATAATCCTATCTTCACGTTATATAAAACATTAAAACTCCTTAAATAATTAGTGATAGTAACAAGCATGACTTGCACTAAGGAAAGAAGAATATTAGTCACTTTCATGTGATCTCAACTGATCATACTCATTCTTAGGGAGACTGTCTCTAGGTTCTACAGAAACAAGATGCCATTAAAACAAACTCAATCGGACTGCCCAGATTTTTTTTTTTTTTAATTAAGTTTAGTTGGTTGACAATTTTCTGTTAGTTTCAGGTGTACAGAAAAGTGATTCAGTTTATATATACATATATACACACACAAAGACTATGTATGTGTGTTCTTTTTCAGTTCTTTTCCATTATAGGTCATTACAAGATGTATTTTTTTAATTGCACCGAACTTATATTAAAAATTTCTTAAAATAAGTGGTGAATTTGGAGGTTGGGTTTGCAAATTTCCTGCATAATATGTTACCTTGTAACGGAATTTGACCAATAACACCTAAATATGTTTTTCATTTAAAGAAACATATTTGCAACCCCAGAGATTTGCAAAATGGGAAATAACATAAATTAATTGAATTTTTTACAGCTGGTTATCTTCCTGGCCTTCACTTCAGTTTTCAGTCAAGTGTAGTATGCCCCCGATATTTGGTGGAGTAATTCTATAAAATATAAAATCCAGTTTTTTGCCTCAAATAATATCGGGTAGTACAAGGTTTTGTCTTTTATTTTGAAATTTTTACTTACACCAATTTCTTAGAAAAATAAATGGAGCGTTTTCAAAAGCTGCTAACTTTTCACTATCATTTTCTTTCATTCTGGTGAAAACTAGACAGGCCATTTGGCATCCAACTTTTCTTTCCTCATATTCCTTCCCAGGCTTTGAGTTCATTGGCTCAGGGAAATCACACTGAAGGGAAAAGACTTTTCCAGCTTTATGTCACTTCTTTATCTTCCATTCTTCCGTGCTTTGCACACCCAAGTCCCTTCCAAATCGAGTGCCAGTTCTAACTCTATATGGGGACTTTAGGGACAGAGTTTAAGGGGAAAAAAAAAAATGCTGTTCATGTTGGGGGAGGGGAGAGTCTGGAGTTGTTTAATGTGTACAGAACTTCTGTTTGGGGTGATGAAAAGTTCCAGAAATAGACAGCGGTGGCGGTTACACAACGCTGTGACTGTGGTCAATGCCATTG
This sequence comes from Bubalus kerabau, assembly GCF_029407905.1. Lineage (NCBI taxonomy): Eukaryota > Metazoa > Chordata > Mammalia > Artiodactyla > Bovidae > Bubalus > Bubalus kerabau. The sequence goes on along the minus strand of NC_073632.1, from coordinate 107,035,190 downwards.
GATTGTACACATTAAAAAAAAAGGTTACAACGGTAAGCTTCACGTATATTTTGCCACGCAGAAAAATCTTGTCCATACTTCTCGCCGCGTGTATTTGCATACATCACTAAATAGAGAGGCATCGTTCCATGTATAGCAGCGACGACGAAGAATGAAGAAATCAAATATGAAGTGTCCAGCAATTTCGTGGCTTAGAAAACTACAGGACAGAACAAAGCGCACACACCCTGCGCCAGCTGTCTTTGGAAACCGCTCTGTTTGCTCATGCGCAGAAAAAAGCCAAGCCTCGCCAGGGTATCGACACGAACAAGATGAATGACCCCCTGGAGACCAGAGGGTTTGTATTCGAGTTTCCATCACCTTTTCATCCTTTTGTCCCTCTTCTTGATTCACATGCAGATTAACCCAGACCAACTCCTCGCTAAAGAGGCTTTTTCACTCTCGTTTGGAAGGTAGAAGGAGCATCTAAATATTTATGAGGCTTTTTTCTCCCGGGTTTATGATGCGCTCTTGTTGGACGTTGAGGAATTACGTTAATGAATGCGTGCCTGCACACACCGACACAGAAACCAGGCAAAGGGGGAAAAAAACACACACAGCGCTTTGTCGGCGCTCACCAAACAGTTCCCATGAAAAGGAAGAAAAGGGGGGGTGGCGGGAGGAAGAGAGATTTAAAATCTGTTGCCAGGAGAGAAATAGATTGTACAGCTCAACACAAAAGCAGGAACAAAGTTTCATCTTGGCTTTCAGGAGTTGCAAATGTAACTGGGGTGTCAAGTCGGTACAAATGTGAAATAAAACATGATTGAAAAATGAGGGCGGGCTGCCCGGCTATTCCCCCGATGAAGAAAATTAAGGACAACGTTTCCATATTGGAAATAAATCTTTTATTGGAAAACAAAGAACTGGCCAACATTTTCTTTTAGGCAGTGCTCTGTACATATTCCTTCAGTACAGACGATTTGAGTATGAATGCATAAGAAGGTTTTCGGGGTTTATATTGCATTGACCATATAGAATCTTTTTTTTTTTTCCCAGTGCCCAGTAGATAATGTTTTCATTAGACTAGCTAAATTCTACTTTAAAGTGAATTCACCCTAAATGTGATTGCATGAAATTACATCTAGTTACTGCTTAGACTCTTAAGTCATGTTTAATTATAGGGAATCCTTATGATATTTTAATAGATAGAATAATGTGTGGGCACACTGGAGCTGAAATGCAGATGTATTAATGGCCTTAATACCACACTGCCAGGAACAGTCATCTTTCCAACCTTTAATCATCTTCTGTTCTGTCCTCCTGTGAACACAGAATGCCAGGGCAGAGGGTCAAGGCCCTGCTCGCACCAACTGCTGGCTCTGTAACCATCTTGAGTGTTTGCTTCAGGTGTTAGGTTTAAAAGTGTACTTTTTTTTTTTCTTTTGTAAAAAACATTAGCCCTCATTTGGTATTTATTTGTAATTCATAATATATAAAAAGAGTAAGGTCGTGTTTGTTATCTTTGAAACTTCTTGATGAATTTGAGACGTACGGACCTGGCTCTCGTCGTCAGTTATCTTCAGAGGGTGTAAAGAAGGCTGAGAAATCTTGTCTCGGGCCTTCACAGCCTCGATGCAGCTCCAGGGGAGGGGACAGAGAGCCCAGTGTGAGTCTCCAACTTCCCTTTTCACACAGAGAAGACTCCCCTACACACTGGAGTGATAGTATCAGATTACAGTATCAGACAGTAACAGATTACTTGATTCTTAGTTATTGGAAGTCCGAATAATAATTGACCATGGTCTATTTATGTAACTATTCTTATGATCTAAGCATTACATATGCTTAGCTTAGCTCACAACCAGGGTGTTTTTAAAATCAGTTTCATCATTAAAAATGAAGACAAAAACTGTTCAGAGAAATTGTTAACAATCTTTCATCTCATGCAAAGACAGGGAATTGTATCAGCTTAGCATTATTTCATAGTCACTTATTTCTTGTCTGAAGGCATAGGCACCTGACTATATCTAAGTTTAAAGGAACTGTATCTAGGTTTTAAAGAAAAATTTAATGAAAGTGTCACAAAAGTGTTTCAAATTGCCCCTGAGGGGAGGGGGAAATACATTGCTTAGAAAGTATTTCAGAAGGGCATTTTGTATAAAACTCAGGAAAGCAGTATGAATATTCAGGAAATGTTTCAAAATGATTGTTGCGTGGCTTTGATCAAAAAAATTAAACACACAGAAATTTCATTAATTTATGCATAAATAGATACAGAATCATTACCCCTCTTGGTGGTATGTGGCTCAAGCCCACTAAGGCCCATCCTTCAAGCTGCTGAAAGCTCTGAGGAGACCCGGCAAGGAGGCCTCGTGTAATGAGCCACCCACAGTCACCACCCGGTTGAGACTGAGATTAGCATCTGAGTCACACCTTGACCAAAAACAGACCACTGACTGTCTGTGCAGCCACCACAGAAGGCCATGGTCTGCCTGCAGTCAGTTCAGGCTCTCCAAGTCAGAGCTCCCTTGACTACAAATACACTCCTCACAAGTCTACTTTATTTCTTAAAATTCCTATCTGTTATCAGTTCAGTTCAGTAGCTCAGTCAGGTCTGACTCTTTGTGACCCCATGGACTACAGCACACCAGGCCTCCCTGTCCATCACCAACTCCCGAAGCTTCTTCAAACTCATGTCCATTGAGTCGGTGATGCCATCCAGCCATCTCATCCTCTGTCGTCCCCTTCTCCTCCTGCCTTCAATCTTTCCAAGCATCAGGGGCTTTTCCAATCAGTTAGTTCCTCCCAGCAGGTGGCCAAAGTATTGGAGCTTCAGCTTCAACATCAGTCCTTCCAATGAATATTCAGGACTGATTTCCTTTAAGATTGACTGGTTTGATCTCCTTGCAGTCGAAAGGACTCTCCAGATTCTTCTCCAACACCACAGTTCAAAAACATCAATTCTTTGGTGTTCAGCTTTCTTTATAGTCCAACTCTCACATCCATACATGACTACTGGAAAAACCATAGCCTTGACGAGACAGACCTTTGTTGGCAAAGTAATGTCTCTGGTTTTTAATATGCTGTCTAGGTTGGTCATAGCTTTTCTTCTAAGGAGGAATCTTCTTTGAATTTCATGGCTGCAGTCACCATCTGCTGTGATTTTGGAGCCCAAAGAAATGAGGTCTGTCACTGTTTCCACTGTTTCCCCATCTATTTGCCATGAAGTGATGAGATCGGATACCATGATCTTAGTTTTCTGAATATTGAGTTTTAAGCCAGCTTTTTCATTGTCCTCTTTCACTTTCATCAAGAGGCTCTTTAATTCTTCTTCACTTTCTGTCATAAGGGTGGTGTCATCTGCGTATCTGAGGTTATTGATATTTCTCCTGGCAATCTTGATTCCAGCTTGTGCTTCATCCAGCCCAGCATTTCTCATGATGTACTTTGCATATAAGTTAAATAAGGAGGGTGACAATATACAGCCTTGATGTACTCCTTTCCCGATTTGGAATCAGTCTATTGTTCCATGTCCAGTTCTAACTGTTGCTTCTTGACCTGCATACAGATTTCTCAGGAGGCAGGTCAGGTGGTCTGGTATTCCCATCTCTCGAAGAATTTTCCACAGTTTGTTGTGATCCACACAGTCAAAGGCTTTGGCATAGTCAATAAAGCAGAAGTAGATAGTTTTCTGGAACTCTCTTTCTTTCTTCTTCTTCTTTTTTTTTTAATAGCCTATTGGTTATAGCCTTTAAAAAACATATATGTATCCTGGGAGAATGCCATCAGTTGTTAAGACCTGACTGAAATTATTGTATTGGATTCACCTCAGTGCAGAGGGGGGAAAAGCTGTATTTTAAAACACAGAATACACTAAGGGAGGAAATTCAGGCCCTTGCAACAGTGTCCTGTAGAAGAATGCACAAGAATACACTAGAATGTTCTAGAACAGGGTTTCATGTGAAATGGAATACATTTTTTTTTTTTTGTATCTGGTGGTGGCAGAGAGACTAACACATAAAGGAAACATCTAACAGCATAGAGGACAAGGGGAAGTAGATGGTTTTCTGGAACTCTCTTGCTTTTTTTTTTTTTTTATAGCCGGTTGGTTATAACCTTTAAAAGACAAACCCTGTACAGTATGGAAGAGTGTCCAAGAAAAGGACAAGTATTTTTTGCCCATAAAATTGAAAAATACATCTTAATGATATAAGCCACTGTTAACAAAGCAAGGAAAAAGGCTTTCTCAAATGCTAACGATAATACTGTTAATTGATAGAAGATTTCTATTATGTCTTTCAATAATAATAGATAATCAGTTCAGTTCAGTCGCTCAGTCGTGTCTGACTCTTTGCGACCCCATGAATCGCAGCACGCCAGGCTTCCCTGTCCATCACCAACTCCCGGAATTCACTCAAACTCATGTCCATCGAGTCAGTGATGCCATCCAGTCATCTCATCCTCTGTCATCCCCTTCTCCTCTTGCCCCCAATCCCTCCCAGCTTCAGAGTCTTTTCCAATGAGTCAACTCTTCGCATGAGGTGGCCAAAGTACTGGAGTTTCAGCTTTAGCATCATTCCTTCCAAAGAAATCCCAGGGCTGATCTCCTTCAGAATGGACTGGTTGGATCTCCTTGCAGTCTAAGGGGCTCTCAAGAGTCTTCTGCAACACCACAGTTCAAAAGCATCAATCCTTCGGCGCTCAGCCTTCTTCACAGTCCAACTCTCACATCCATACATGACCACAGGAAAAACCATAGCCTTGACTAGACGAACCTTTGTTGGCAAAGTAATGTCTCTGCTTTTGAATATGCTTCTAGGTTGGTCATAACTTTCCTTCCAAAGAGTAAGCGTCTTTTAATTTCATGGCTGCAGTCACCATCTGCAGTGATTTTGGAGCCCAGAAAAATAAAGTCTGACACTGTTTCCACTGTTTCCCCATCTATTTCCCATGAAGTGATGAGACCAGATATGGAATTTTGCTTGCCTTTGGGCCATAATTTCTGGGAATTTATTTTGTGTAAATAATCATACATGTGCAAAGATACAGCAATATTATTTCTAATGTGGAAGATTTAGAACAGGGGTCCCCAACCTCTGAGATCTAATGCTTGATGATCTGAGATGGAGCTGATGTAATAATAAAATAAATAAAATGCATAATAGATGTGATGCACTTGAATCATCTCAGAACCATCCTTCCTGCTCCAGTGCATGGAAAAATTGTCTTCCACAAAACCAGTCCCTGAGGATGAAAAGGTTAAGGACTGCTGATTTAGAAGAAAGAATTTTTATTTTGTTGTTATTTTATTCTTGCCGAGCTATATTTCTATGATAATTAGAAAATATTTATTAATTATGGAATAAGAAATCAGCAAAAAAATCTGATAAGAAAAATAGTTTGTCCCTGGTTAGGTAGCTTCTTTGGTGTCTATCAATTGAGGATCCCTTCCAAGTACGTCATGTAAACTACTCCAGGGTCACAGAAATGCTCAGGTCCAAGGATGGGTGGAAAACCTGTGTGCAAATCATCCTGAGACAAAACCTCTCCTGGCATCAGAGCAAAGCACGCAAAAGGTCAGAGAAGTGGTCATGTGTGGAGAAATATAGGCAAAATTTGAAGTTTTTGATTAATTCAAATATATATGCATATATGTTTGGAAAACAGTTTATAATTTTTAATTTTTTTTTTTAAAACACAACTAAATAACACATTAAATACAGGCAGCTCTTGGCATTTCATCCTCGCAAAACCTTGGAGCCCGCCTCCTTCATCAAACGTCTGTTTCTCTCCAGTTCAGCTTCATTACCACGGAGTTTCATGCAAATAGACAAGCATTGCAGAACATCATCTTTTCTCAAACCAGAACTGATCTGAATCTGTATTAAAACAGCAGGAATAAATGAAAACATCTCTATGAAGTCTTAACTCAGAACTGAAATATTAGAAGCGACAGTCTCGCATCCAGTCTCACATTTCACCAGGTTTGTGGGTTTTGTTTCACAAATATTTGATCCTCGAAACCTTCACCCGACTCAAAGTTTAAAAACACAGCCTGTCTCAGAATGTTTACACACAGTTTGCACACGTGATGTGAACTGGCAGCCCGGCCCACTGTTTTCATGGAAGCGCTGGGAGTGTCAGCTGTTACATATCACGATGTTTTTTTCAACCTAAAACTGTTACTGCCCTACACGGAGGCACACGCTTCACAGCTGAGCCTGAATCCAGACTGAATTCAAAGTGTTCTGGCTAAATGCCAAATTCAAAACTTCCTTGACCTGTCTCTTCCTCCACACTCTGACAGTGTATACATGGACCAACTCGTCTGAAAATAGCTGGTTGCGTAAACGGGGGGAAACCATCCAAAAAATATTTGCACAGTGAAATAATCATTTTATTTTGTCATATAGACAGACAACCAGTCAATTCGGTTAAAAAAAAAAAAGTCAACATTTTCTTTTTAACATTTGATGAGTTGACTTACTCCGTTGGGTGGTTTGTTTATACTGCTTAGTCATCTACATAGTTGCATCTTAGATCTGAATGTTCATAACCTAAGGAGGAATTTTGGTGGATTAATGTCTGAAGTTATGATCAAATTACCATATTCCAGATTTGAACATATGGTTAAATGCAGCTAATGTGCTGTGTGCTAAGTCACTTCAGTTGTGTCCGACTCTTTGTGACCCTATGGACCCTAGCCCCCCAGGCCCCTCTGTCCATGGGATACTGCAGGCAAGAATACTGGAGTGGGTGGCCATGCCCTCCTCCAGGGGATCTTCCTGACACAGGGATCAAACCCCCGCCTCTTCCACTGTCTGCACTGGCAGGCGGGTTGTCGACCACCAACGCCATACTGAGTAGCAAATGCTCCAGGTGAGACAGGCCCATAGTGTTTGTCACGTACAGGGGCTGACAGCGCCCTGGGCTTCCGTGTTCCCTTCCCTGACCCCTGCAAGGACAGCGATCCTACCGCTGACTATTTTTTGTGTTAGATTTCCTGAAACAACAAAAAAATAGAACTTAAAAACCAGTGATGCTCTCGAGCCTTTTACTTGTCTCACCCCTGTACAGTGACGCACAAAGATGTGAAAACCAAAGCAATCAAGTTTGGAGCTTACCTACCTTGGCTACTTTGCCTTCCAGGATTGTTTACGTCTTTAGGAGTGGCTGTGATTTGGCCTTGTTATGGCCTGTCTTCTACCATTTTCATGTCCACCACCAGTTTTTCCAGTGAATAACCTAATGTCTGTTCTTGGGTCTTCTTGATTGTTAAACCAGTTGATATATAGAGAATATGAGGAATAAGACTTACGTAATCCTCAACTTTAAGCAGAATTCACCTACAAAATCATTCAGTCTTCCTAAACTATGTGAATTGAATTTGTTTGCATAAATCTAATTCCACCAAAGTCTTCTAAACTGTGAACTAATTACATGATCTAATTTTGGAACTTTTCCAAAGTTAATCCCCGAATTAGTTATCTTTTGCTTTTCTCTTATGTGTCATCTTGCTTTTTCACATTTCATTAGGTATCAAAACCAAAAGAGACACAGTAGAAGCTGTTTATGTGCTATCAGTTCTCAAGATAATGGAATATATTTTATCACAGTTAGATCTGCAGAAGTTAGATGGTTTCTAAACTAATGTTTTGGCAGAAAATAAAAGTACAAATAATTATAAACAGCAATATTTTAAAATATTAAGATATTTTTTAATATTTTAAAAAATATTCTTAGAACAGTTATTTGGCTGAATTCAGTTTTCATTTTTGATTGACTGGAACCTCGGTGTGCATTCACGTCTATGTGTGTCTCGATGAATGTGTGGACATGCAGTGAGTTGTGCTTGGAGAGACCACTGGATGTTAGATCAGAAGGCACGGGTCCAAGCCCTGTCCCATCACTTGCTGATTGTCCGACAGGAGAAAAATTGCCTGTTGTCTCTGAATCTCAGTTTTCTCACCTAAAATTAAGGCTAACAAGGCTTGTGAAACCTGGGCTTCCCAGGTGGCTCAGGGGTAAAGAATCTGCCTGCAATGCAGGAGACCCGGCTTCGATCCCTGGGTCAGGAAGGTCCTCTGGAGAAGGGAATGGCTACCCACTCCAATATTCTTGCCTGGAGAATCCCATGGACAGAGGAGCCTGGTGGGCTACAGTCCATGGGGATCACAAAGAGTCAGACACGACTGAGCGACTAACACACTAATGCTTGTCCAAGTCCAACCCATTTCAAGGGCTTGTTATAGAAATCAAAGGAGATGGTGTGCGTGAAACTTTATTAATTACATATATAGGCTCCTAATAACGTATACTGGGGAATGACATAATTATACCAACACCTCAGTGTAAGATTTGGGATAACTTCACTGAGTCTTGTTCCTTCAGATATGAGAGTGAATTATAACAAATGTGTGCTGTGTAACACTGCAGACAGATAGGTTAGTTACGACTCCTTTGGTTTTTTAAGAAACATAAACTCAACTGGAAATAGTTGAAGGATAAAAAAATTTTACTGACAGTCTCAAATAACACAGACTCCTCTGTCCATGGAATTATCTAGGCAAGAATACGCAAGTGGGTTGCCATTTCCTCCTCCGGGAGATCTTCGTGCCCAGGGATTGAACACGCGTCTCCCGTGTCTCCTGCATTGAAGGTGGGTTTTTTGGTTTTTTGTTTTTTTTTTACTTGCTGAGCCATCGGGGAAATCCCAGATGAAAAGAAGCAGTCGAGCCTCACAGACCCCTGGAGCCAGAAATCGGAATGCTAACAAGACTTCCTCTCTTCTTTTCTCACTGAATACTGTCTTTCTTTCCTCAGACAGACTTCCTGCATGCGGTTGGACACACCGCTACCGGCAACTCCTGCGTCCCCTATCTCACAATTTTGCTACAAGAAGAAAAGAAGAAGATAAAAAAGCCACTTGACTAAAATTGCCCACCTCCTCGCCCCCAACCTGACGCCAGTTGGAAAGTCCCAGGGAAAGCCTCCCCTGGACTCAGGTGGGGTGAGGGGCCCTGGGTGGGGACGCGCCCTCTGTCATCCAGTCCCCACTGGAAGCAGCAGGCTGCAGTGAGAGAGAAGCAGTCTCCCCTAAGAAGAGAGGGGGGGTCCCCAGAAATGAGGAGGGGTCAGAGGCAGTCAGAGCGATACATGCTCACACCGAAGCAAAGGGGGTCATTGTTCTTCTTGCTTCACTCCCTGGCAAGCGGGACCCTAGGCTAAGGGGGAAGCTTGTGGTCAAACCCACATGTGGCCGACATGGGGAACACAGTCCAGAACAGGTTGAAAGGCGCCTCCGAGTTAAAGTGCTCAGCAATAAAAGGTAAACCAAGTTATTCTGGCGCCTGTAACCTAAACCATTCCAGTTTATAGTCTTAACGAAAGGACTACAGGACCAAGGATCAAAACCAGACTGTATTTTGTTAGGAAACAGCACTATTTCAGAGTTTTGTTTTGTTTTGTTTCCCCACCAAGTTTTATTCATCTGCTGTTAAATCATGCGTATGATTTACTTGGGGCTATGACTGAAATTTTTTCAATTAGAAAAATGTGAATTACAGATACGTTATTTACAACGCATATGTAGTCAACTGTGTTTTAGAGAATCACCTGAGAAAACAGCAGCAGGATAAAACCACACAAAGATAGGTTCTTTAACATCACACTGGTTTAAATGATCCTCCTGTTCCTTTTGGGTCTATTGGTAGAGCTTTTCCGTTCCTGAGCGGGTTTTCTCTGGTGACTCTTGTCTGCCGTGGGAACTGTTCTGACTGGCAGTCGCCCGTTGCATGGGGTTTATTTCTGGCCCCGTGATGGGGAACTTCCATCCCATATTCAGTTACTTGGTGTGTCAGCTGGACCCAGCTTCTCTGTGTTGGTGCCGTGGGTACTGTCCACCTGGGCGGGACGTCTGTTTATTCCCCACCGCCTGTCCTGGGCTGTGTCCACCATGTCCTTGAAGATTGGAGCAAACGTCACGCTCCAGGGTGGACCGCTGTTCCCTCGACCCTCTCTCTTTAGGCATCAGGATGATGTTGATGGCATGCATGTCTGACTCTTTGCAACCCCAACGACTGTAGCCCACCAGGCTCGTCAGTCCATGGGATTCTCCAGGCAAGAATACTGGAGCAGGTTGCCATTTCCTCCTCCAGGGGATCTTCCCAACCCCAGGGGGTTGAACCCACATCTCTTACATCTCCCGCATTGGCAGGTGGAGCCTTTACCCCCTGGGAATCCCCTCTCTTTAGGCGTGTGGCCCTATTTTGGGTGAAGTGTGACCTGAGCTTATCCGTAGGCACTTCTCAGGCAGAGCGTTACACATCTTCTCAAGTCACTACGTGTGCAGATTTTGTCTCCGCAAAGGTGAGACTTGAGTGAGTGTCAGGCTCACAGAAGTGCAACCTGAAAAAAAAAAAAGCATTTTTTTGGCGTTATCATCCTCAAAGTAGGAATTCAGCGTGGCCGACTTCATCCCTCTGCTCCATCCCGACTGGGCGCCTCGCCCGCCCAGGAGCTGGGGGTGGGACGTGCACTGCTCTGCGTGGGCCTTTGTCCCTCTCAGCCGAGACGGGATGGAGCACCTCCTGCCCATGGTCGCAGTGGGAGAGCCAGAGGGCAGCGCTGAAAATAATATTGCAGGGTGAGGGCCAAGGTCACGGCTGGCGAGTGTGTCCAAACCATGTCATAAATTAAAGTAGGTGTTGGAAATCCGGGGCTGCATTAATGGAGCCAGAACGAGCAGTGCAGAGCCACAGAGCCGCCAGGAGGAGAGGGAGGGAGGGAGGCAATGGGCCCCCCAGATGTGGTAAGTCAGGGTCTGCTTGCTCAGTTACTGGGGTGGGGGGGGGGGGCTCCATGTGTCCCCAGGGACCCCCAAGTTAATTCTGGCCTCTGATATGCAGCTCTTCACAGGTGAGCCGGAAATTCCCCTCTCCCGTTGTTTTTCTAATCCCAAACGAGCCGTGACACACGCAGAGTCAATTTCAGGTTTATTCATGTTGTTGTTTAGTCATTAAGTCATGTCCTACTCTCTGCGACCCCGTGAACCGTAGCCCACCAGGCCCCTCTGTCCTTGGGGATTCTCCAGGCAAGCATACCCGGAATGGGTTGTGTTTCCTCCTCCAGGGGATCTTCTCGACCCAGGGATCGAACCCGCGTCTCCTGCTTCGGCAGGCGGGTTCTTTCCCACTGCACCAGCTGTTAGCTTTATCCAAATAGGAATCAGCCCCCATTGTCGTGAAGCCCCCTGCAGAGTGCCTTTGTGCAGAGGCGAGCCGGCAGCAAGGAAGCCCACACTGTGCCTTATGGATGAGGCTGCGATTGCCCGCTCACTCATGCCCTCCATGCCCGTGCAGAGGGGAGGGGAGACGCTGCTTTGTGACAGTTTCCACGCTTTATCTCACCATCCATACACTTCCTCTGCTTCCCTCCGCTTCCCGTGCGACGTTTCCATACATGCCCAACTGCCCCACGATCCTAAAGGAAGTAGGAGCACATTATGATGGTCTAAATCAGAGTCCAAGCAGCAGGGCCAGGCTTTCTGTTACACGTTCAATCACATCCTAAAAACCAACTGCAGGCCTTAAAAAAAGAAAGCTTCTCAACCCCCAAGAATAACCTAATTGCTTCTACGTTGCATTGAGTTATAACTACATACCCTTCTCATGCAAAGGCAAAACTATGTTGGTCCCTGTTACTTAGACATTAAATTGCTTAGTTCCTTGGGGCCACGGGACAGTTAGGGAGTTTGGGAAGGTCATGTACATACTACTATATTTAAAATAGGTAAGCAACAAGGACCTATTGTACAGCACAGGGAACTCTGCTCAATGTTATGTGGCAGCCTGGATGGGAGGGGAGTTTGGATACAAGGATATGGATGGCAGGGTCCCTTTGCAGTTCACCTGGAGCTATCGCAAATAAAATAACATCATAAATTAAAAGTTTAGAAAAAATAAAATTGCTTAATATTTTTCAGAAACATTTCTGACCAAACAACAACAAAAAAAACCAACAATAGAGCTATCCAGAGGTTCACAGGCATTAGCAATTCCGGTCGTTTGGTGATTGAATTATTCCTGGTCTGTTATTCTGCTTTGAAATGCTGATGCCTTCCCTTCTCTCTCTCTCTCTCTCTCTCTCTCTCTCTCTCTCTCTCTCTGCTGTTTCTCCCTCCTTTCCTCTCACTGCCAGAGGGGAAGGAAGGAGGGGGGAGCCCACCTCCCTCACCGCCTGAACTGAGTAATTGGACGGAGACCCACTTGGCGGCAGGAAATGGAACCGATCCAGGTGACCCATGAATAATCCCAAGTCGACTGTAACTTTCATTCTCGGGGTTTCCTGATGGGAATATAACAAAGTTCTGGACTCTGGAGGACAAGAAAACAAGAAAAAGCCCTTTTTATTAAAAAAAAAAAAAGACTTCTTTATTCACAACCTCACTGCCCATGGAGTGAAATTGATCACTTTTGTAAAACATTTCATTTTCTGACAGGGAAGTTCAAACCTGGCTGAGGGTTATAGCCCTTTCTTTGTGTCCAAGGATTTCCATGTGCGATTTCTCATAATGTTAATTATCTTTCTATCAAAATTTGAGTGTGTCACAAAACATTCTTGAAAGCACAGGATTCTTTTCTATCCAGTGCTGTAAGAGGAGTCACTCTGACACATGCCTTCTTTTAGATGATAACTGGCACTCTCTGGACAAAATAACCACGATGAGGGAAAAGCCACTCCCCTCCCAGGCTTGTCGCCTGGGGGAGAGATTCTGAGGTGATGGAGAGGTAACAACACCACAGCACCCAACGCAGGGGAGGCCGACGGTCCCTTGGCCGCCGGCCACCCTGGCTTTCAGGGCTGTGGGGCCACCATCGCCATGGACACCCCAGTGCTCGCAGCGTGGTTCAAAGGCCGTGTGGTGTTGAATGGACACCCATCTCAGGGCCCAGAGCTGAGGAAACCACAGAAACCTGTAGGAAGGATAATAGCAGCGCTCCTTTAGGCGCAGGGCCTTGGGGCTGCGTCTCTCGTGCTTATAAGAGGGTCTACACAAAGCTGGTTTGCAATGAAAATTTGTTACAGGAAAAGTACCTGTTTCCTGTCTCTAGGACAGCTCTGTGGCATAGAACTTTCTGTTGGGTAGAAATGTTCTTTATCTGTATTGTCCTGGTGGCGACCACCTGTGGCTCCTGAGCCCTCGAAATGTGGCCAGTGTAGCTGAAGGGCTTCCCAGATGGTGCTAGCGGTAGAGAACTCGCTTACCCGTGCAGGAGACGCAGGAGCGCCTTGTTCAATCCCGGGGTCGGGAAGATCCCAGGGAGAAAGATGTGGCAACCCACTCCAGTATTCTTGCCCGGAAAATCCCATGGATGGAGGAGCCTGGTGGGCTAAGTTGATGGCATTGCAAAGAGCTGGACACACATGTTATGAAATTTTAGTACCACAGATGCACTGTTTACCTGACCACGTGCTCTATGCATATCTGTGCTTTTATGTAAAACCAGTGTAATTTCTTGCTTCCCAAGAACCAATTTTCATCACCTTGTAGGGGGAAGGGGTAATATCACCTTGGTTGAGAATGTTCTAGAATGAACTAACTCTTCTTGGCAACAAAGAGGGGTGAAGTCAAAAAGGCATGCACCGGCTCCAGTCAGGTTTTAGTTTTAGTCCTGGCTCTGCCTCTTGGGCAAATTGCGTACTGAGTCACTTCAGTCACGTCTGATTCTTTGCCACCGCACGGACTGTAACCCCTCTGGCTCCTCTGTCCATGGGATTCTCCAGGCAAGAATACTGGAGTGGGCTGCCATTTCCTCCTCCAGGGGAACATCCCAACCCAGGGATCAAACCCGAATCTCCTGCATTGGCTGGGTGGGTTCCTTACCACTAGCGCCACCTGGGAGGCTTCATCTCTAAGCGTCTGTCTTGCTCATATGTAAAATGGGGATAAAACTATTTCATGAGATGATGAGGATTCATTTCATTAAGAGCTTGTGGCATGCACTAGGTGCTCTCCAGATGTTGGCTGGTTTCATCACATTCATTCTGGCATTACAGCCGATTTTCCAACCTCTTATTTCTAGAGGTTGCTATTTTTGAGTCTCTTTTTTCCCCTATAGCCATTTAAAAATTAATATAGTTAATTTACAACATTGCGTTAGCTTCAGGTGTATAGCCAAGTGATTCAGTTATACGTGTGTGTGTGTGTGTGTGTGGGTGGGTGGGTGTGAAGGTAAGTGCAAGTTGGTCAGCCGTGTCCGACTCTTTGGACCCCATGGACTATACAGTCCATGAAATTCTCCAGGCCAGAATACTGGAGTGGGTAGCCTTTCTCTTCTCCAGGGGATCTTCCCAACCCAGGGATCGAACCGAGGTCTCCCACATTGCAGGTGGATTATTTCCCAGCTGAGCCACAGGGGAAGCCCGTGTGTGTGTGTATTATATATATATATTATTTTTCAGATTCTTTTCCACTATATGTTATTATAAGACATTAGATATAGCTCCCTATGCTATACAGTAGGTCCTTTTGTTCACCTATTTTATATACAGTAGTATATATATATACACATTAGGGCTTCTCTGCTGGCTCAGATGGTAAAGAATCCACCTGCGATGCAGGAAACCCGGCTTTGATCCTTGGGCCAAGAAGGTACCCCGGAGAAGGAAATGGCAGGCCACTTCAGTATTCTTGCCTGGAGAATTCCATGGGCAGAGGAGCCTGGCGGGCTACAGTCCATGGGGTCACAAAAGGTCAAACACGACTGAGCGACTAACACACACACACACACATTTATCCGTTAATTCCAGACTCCTAGTTTATCCATTTTGGATTCTTTAAAAGGGGGATTACAGTGTCTAGGAACAGCTCGTTCTTTGTTCTTTCAGGGTGAAGGTTCTTAAGAATTCACTGCTCAGACAGACATAGGGCGTCTTCTTCCTCCGGCTCAAGCCAAATCTTCCAAACACTTATTAAGGCCCTTCAGAGCTGATGAGACAAAGCACAGGCGGCATTTGCCTAATATAAAATATGCACAGTAACACTATCTTAATTAGATGTACATGTCTCTGAAGATATAAATAAATGCTTCCTTTTTGATATGTCTGATTTAATAGCCTAATAACAGGGGAATGTTGCTGAAATATAATTCAGGGGGTGAGGGAGAAATTAATAAACTCAAATATTTAAAGCTCAACAGCAATTAACAGCCCATTTAAAACGAATTTCCAATTTTAAATTGTATTTATCCTTATCCAACCAGGACTAAGCCCCGGGGTTCATCATTATTCATTTTCAGACCTAGCAGGGTGCAGCGCCCTTTGCTTGGGAGGCAGTTTCAGATTCCATTTTCCGGGGGCAGCCAACCATGAAGCCAGCCAGGGCAGAGAGGAAGGCAGAGGCCCACCTGAGCGGCCACGGGCACAGGCTTTCCCGCTTTCCCATGCGCTGCCTTAGCTTCTCTCCCTTCCTTGGGAATCTGGAATTCAATGTTCAGGCTGCGTGTTCAGCTGCACACGTTCTCACACATGCAAACCGGATGTGGTTTCTCTTAAGGGTCCCCAGGCCTCACGGATGGTCCCCCATGGCACCCTGCCGAGTCCTGACCTCCTTGGTGGCATATGGCAGAAACATGAAGGTGAGTGTCCAGGCATGGACACCTAGGACTCACCCTAGAGGGACTGCTCCTGCCCGCGCCCCCATGAGGGGAGAGTGTGGTGGGCTCAGGGCCCCCTGCATTGTCCCCACTGGGCCCTGCATCTGATGGGACTGAGGCAGGGCAGGAGGTGGGGTGGAGCTGGAGGCAGGGTGTGCTGGTGGTAGTCTAGTCACTCAGTTGTGTCCGACTCTCTGTGACCACATGGACTGTAGCCCACCAGTCTCCTCTGTGCATGGGATTCTCCAGGCAAGAATACTGCAATGGGTTGCCATGTCCTTCTCCAGGGGATCTTCCCAACCTGGGGATCGAACCCGGGTCTCCTACACTGCAGGCAGACTCTTTAGCCACTAAACTACAAGGGAAGATCTACAAGGGTGTGCTGGCTCTTCCTAAAAGATGCTCCACCCAGCTGGGGCTGCCAGAAGCGCACAGGAGTGGATGGAGCCAAGTAAGTCAAGGTTGTTCCCTTAGGATAAATTCAGTTCAGTTCAGTCACTCAGTCATGTCTGACTCTTTGCAATCCCATGGACTGCAGCACGCCAGGCCTCCCTGTCCATCACCAACTCCCAGAGCTTACTCAAACTCATGTCTGTCGAGTCGGTAATGGTAGGAGTTGCTCTTGGGTTGCTCTGCTGTTTCCAACATTTGGGAATTGCCAGTGGGCTTCCCTGGTGGCTCAGCTGGTAACAAATCTGCCTCCAATGCGGGAGTCCTGGGTTTGATCCCTGGGTTGGGAAGATCCCCTGGAGAAGGGAAAGGCTACCCGCTCCAGTATTCTGGCCTGCAGAATTCCATGGACTGTATAGTTAGTCCCTGGGATTGCAAAGAGTTGGACACGACTGAGCGACTTTCACTTTTTCTTTTCCAGTGAGGTCCACATCTCTCCTATATCTCTGGGACTAGTTAAGGTGTTTTATTGGTGGACAGATCTTGACCCACGTGTGTTTCAGCATAAAATAAGGAGGAGTTTCTTCTTTAGATAAACAGTGCCCAAGGGAGGGTCAGAAAAGACCCTGATGCTGGGAAAAATTGAGGGCAGGAGGAGAAGACAGAGATGGAGAATGAAATGATTGGATAGCATCATGACTCAATGGACATGAGTTTGAGCAAACTCCAGGAGATGGTGAAGGACAGGGAAGCCTGGCATGCTGCAGTCCATGGGGTCGCAAAGAGTCGGACATGACTTAGCAACTGGACAACAACATCACGGGCCAGAAGAATAGTTAGGTCTTGCAAAGACCAAGAGCAAATGCTGATAAACCTTCAGATCCCAGGCAGTCACTTGATCACTTACGGTTTCCAGTCCTCTTCATTTCTCTGCCTATAAACCAGCTCTCCCTGCCCCGGGTCAGCCAGCAGTGGCCCCCCAACTGAAGAGCATCCTTTCCAGCTTCTTGACTTGCCTCTCTTCAGTCCTTGTAAGCAGCAGAAAGTTGGCACCAGTAGCGACGGTTTCAAATTCCAGGGAGAGAAGCTGAGTGGGAGAGGCCCGTGGCTGGGACCAATGTGCAGAATCACGCGGTGTAAGCCTGGCTGCTGGGGACCCCCAGGGGGAGTGAGGGCTTCTCAGAGAAGGGGTCCATGGGTTTGTTGGACCTGACAAAGTAGCCCAAGAAGGACTGGCCCGCGATGCCCGCTCCTCTGCAGAAGGTGCAGCCCTTGCAACAAGGTGTGTCTCCTCGTCCGGACCCCCGGCACGCACAGAAGACTGCATGTGGCTGTCTGCCTTTCTTCCCGCATGTCCTCCCACTGGGTTAATACATAATAATTTATCCTTAATCAGTCCTGGGTGTTCACTGGAAGGACCAGTCAGGGCTTCCAGGAGCACTTGGGGGCACCTTTTAGAATCAAAGAATTGATGCTTTTGAACTGTGGTGTTGGAGAAGACTCTTGAGTGTCCCTTGGACTGCAAAGACATCTTACCAGTCCATCCTAAAGGACATCAATACTGAATATCCATTGGAAGGACTGATGCTGAAGCTGAAGCTCCAATACTTTGGCCACCTGATGTGAAGAGCTAATTCATTGGAAAGGACGCTGATGCTGATAAAGATTGAGGGTGGGAGGAGAAGGTAGGACAGAGGATGAAATGGTTGGGTGGCATCACCGACTCAATGGACATGAGTTTGAGCAAGCTCTAGGAGACAGTGAAGGACAGGAAGCCTGGTGTGCTGCAGTGCATGGTGTTGCAGAGAGCCGGACACGACTGAGTGACTGAACAAAAACGGTGTGGAATCTTCCCAGACCAGGGATTGAACCCGTGTCCCCTGGATTGGCAGGAGAATTTCGATCCACTCCATCACCGGGGTTCCCCTGTTCAATCATTCTTAGTGCCTGTTAATTTTCTTTTAATTACAGTTTCTCTTGCCACCGAGGGCCTAGGGCCTAGTTTATTTCCAGGGGAGGATTTTATGCTTGTCAGTTGGGCTTCTCAGGGGGAAAAGGCACCCCAGCTTCTCAAAGGGGGTTTGAGCCCAAAGAATAAGATATTCCAAAGGATGGCTAGGCCAGTCAGACCACAAGTCTCATTTGCCTCATCTTAACACTGAAGCCAGAGGCACGGCACTTCCTTCAAGGGGTCTGGGGGAGACGAGGAAGGTGATGCTGAGGCTGGCTGGGAGGGTCTGTGATGAGCAGGACCCACAGCTGTTCCAGGCAGGAGCTGGGTGATTTGCCATCTGCAGGGGTCCGGAGGTAACCCAGTGGATTATAAGAAGCAGGTGGACTGGGGAATCCAGGAAAGGTGTGGTCAGTGTTTCCTATTAGTCAAGCTTCAGGTTTTTTCCGAGCAACCTTAAGTGAGAAGCGGATATTTGACAGTTCCTGGGGTAGCTCAGAGAATTAACATTTGCGCATGCTCAGTCTCTCAGTCGTGTCCGACTCTTGGCGCCCTCATAGACTGTAGCTCGCCAGGGTCTTCTGTCCATGGAATTCTCCAGGCAAGATTAGTGGCGTGGGTTGCCATTTCCTCCTCCAGGGGATCTTCCCAACCCAGGGATCAACTCCATGTCTCCTGCATTGGCAGGCAGATTCTTTACCCCTGAGCCACCTGGGAAGGCCAGAGAATTAACACAGCAGCCCAGCAACCCGCTCCAGTTGCCCACACAGAGTCCAGTGCAGGTGGTATCGTTGAACTGCAGTTTTCTGTTATTTGTCATTGCTGTTCGTGCTCCAGCGACATCCAGGCTTGCTCCACTGTCAAGTTTCAGGTTCCCCAAGGAGAGTCTGCCTCCAGAGAAGTGTGAGAGCGACCAGCCACAGTGTAAGCATAAGCTGGGGTCTGGGACAGGTGGGCAGCAGGTGGCCAAAGTGTGCAGGGCTTGGGTGGGTTGGGTGGGGCCTGGGAGCAGGAGCAAAGAAGCCTTGAGGGTGTCTGGTATGGAGCAGCAGATCTCAAATCTCTTTGTCTCAAGACCTCTTCACACTCAAAAAAATTGTTGAGAATCCCAGAGAGACACAGGTGGGTTATAATATCTAGCAACATTGAGCTTGTTAGAAATGAAACCCTGGATGCTTTTCAGACACAAGGGCACAAGCACCTGGGCCACTAGAGTGAAGATGCTGCCATGCCTCAGGCAGCCTCCGGAAGCCTCAGCTGTCTGCTCCTGAGAGTAAGAAGGAAGAAGGTCATGACATACTAGTTGTTGTTCAATCACCAACTCGCATCCGACCCTTTGCGACCCCATGGACTGCAGCATGCCAGGCTTCCCTGTCCATCACCATCTCCCGGAGTTTGCTCAAACTCATGTCCATTGAGTTGGTGATGCCATCCAACCATCTCATCCTCTGTCGTCCCCTTCTCCTCCTGCCTTCAGTCTTTCCCAGCATCAGGGTCTTTTCAAATGAGTTGTCTCTTCGCATCAGGTGGCCAGTATTGGAGCTTCAGCTTCAGAATTAGTCCTTCTAATGCATATTCAGCATTCATTTCCTTTAGGATTGACTGATTTGATCTTCTTGCAGTCTTCGGGACTCTCAAGAATCTTCTCCAGCACCACAGTTCAAAAGCATAAATTTGTTGGCGCTCAACCTTCTTCATGGTCCAACACTCACATCCATACATGAGTACTGGAAAAACCATAGCTTTGATTATATGGACCTTAGTCAGCAAAGTGATGTCTTTCCCCTCCATGGATCACAGCCTTGTCGTGGCAAAGGGGCTTGCATAGCTCATTGAAGCCACAAGCCATGTTGTGCAGGGTCACCCAAGACAGACGGGTCACAGTGGAGAGTTCTGAAAAATGGTGGTCCACTGGAGAAGGGAATGGCAAACCCCCTCCATTCCCTCTTGCTGAGAGAACTCCAGGAACATGAACAGTATGAAAAGACATCCCATTGTTCTTACGAAATTAGCCCTGACCTCAGGGATGTTCCAAAAAAGCCTGGAGTATTCTCAGCCTGGGTCCACACTGGGGGAGCAGCTCGTGTAGTGATTCTGAATGTGGGCCCAGAGCTGGGCAGCCTGAGTTTGGATCTTGCTCTGCCTAGGCTGATTTGACAAGTTTCCCATCCCTCGGGGCTCCATGTCCTGTTCTGAAGATGGGAAGCACAGCACCTCACCCCCGCCCAGCACACGGGGTTAAACTTTGTGGCTCTGATGGGCCAGCCAGCTCCAGTCTGAGGACTGGCCTCAGGAAGTCTGCTCCGTGAGCGGTTCTGGCGCCAGACTCCCCCCACCTCCCCCCAACAGTGGGAGGTCTCGGTGCCCCCGGCTGGGTGTGCCCTGGGGTCTCAGTGGTCCTTATCCTCAGGAGCTGGTGAGGTCAACAGCCCATGGAGCTGAGTTGAGGTCGGATATCCCAGCAAAGACAATTCTCAAAAAGTATCTTTCTTATGGTTCCTGAGTCTTGTGTTGATCAGACACATCCCCTCTGTGTCAATCAATAAAACATGAAATTGGACCAATTTTTGACTATATTATATGTAATGAATACAGGCTTTCAATGCTCAAAATGACAGAAGTTCTGCAATGCGCCTCCTGCCTCCGGAGTGCTTCTCGGCCCCTCAGCTCAATCAGAGCCCAGCCTTGGGGGCCGTGTCTGCCCCGGGCTGTGCCTGTATCACCTGTGTCCCCTCCCTGGACCTGCTCGCCCCCACACCTGCCCACCCCAGCTCACCTCCAACTTCCTTCCAGTGAGAACCTGGAGCCCAGATCATCCATCAGGGTGGCTTTAGAGAGGGTTACAGGCCAGGCCAGGGGACGGATCCGAGGGAAGAAGGGGGCTGGGAGGTGATGCTGGGGGGACATGCACGTGCAAAGGGCAGGAAGGTGCCCTGCTCGGGCTCCTGGATGGACCTTGGACACTGCCGGGCGCTGTGACTGTGCCATCCTTACTTTTAGAATAACTGCTGTGACCTGAGAAGAAAAGGGAAGAACGCGTTTCCCTCACGCTTGCAAGCCTAGGGCAATCCATCCATTATTGGCCACAAACCACACGGGATCTGCCACCTGAGGGTCCAGCGACACCCCCAGCCTTACTTTGGCTCCCCCACCCCCAACATGCCTTCTCCCACCCATGACCTCTGGTTGCCTCCCTGCAACAGGGAAACTTTCAGTTTGGGGCCATTCTTCCTCCTCATCAATGTTTACTGAGCAGAAGCAGCGACTTCAACCCCGAGATGCCCACAGAGCACCCCTGGTTTCACTTCCCTGCCCTGCCTCCCCAGCCTGTTCTTTGTCAGCAGGGTTACATTTCCAGTTTTCCCTGTGGAGCCCTGGGTGCCCCGCCTACGGTCATAAGAGGGTAGAGTTGACAGAGCTGCAGAGACCATTTCTTTCCACCGAGTTTACAGATGAGGAGATGGACTGGAGCAGTTAAGGATTTACTTGAGAATGTGCAGATAACAAGGAAGGCATTTCCAAGCCCATGACCACCTGCCTGGATGTGGGGACAAAGGTCCCAAGTTCCAAGACTCTCCTCTCCCTCCCCACATGCCTTTGGTCCAGCTGTGGCCCGCCGGGCAGGTAGAAAGTATCCACCTCTGGTTTGTGAAATGCTTTGTGACTCCAAGGAGAAAGCTGTGTTGTGTTCAGTCATGTTCAGCTCTTGGCAACCCCTATGGACTGTGGCCCGCCAGGCTCCTCTGTCCATGGGAATCTCCAGGCATGAATACTGGAGTGGGGTACCATTCCCTTCTCCACCAGAGAGAAAAAGCCTTACCTAAATGAACAGGGAAGGAAACACATTTGGAAAAAACATGGACAGTATTTATACTCTTGTAACACAAGCTGGCTTCTCCCTCTCATTCTCCTAAGGTTTGTTCCTGTTAATACTCGCCAAAAGGTTCTCTGTGGCCTAAGACGTCAGCTGATAAGGGATCCCAGAGATTTGTATAATAATAAGGGACTCTTGAAGGCCCATGAATTCTCAAGACTCAAAGGAATGAAGTTATGAAAGTGGAAAATTAAATCCACTGCTGCTAGATTCCACAGGGCCTTACCCCAGCCAGTCACCATGCTGCTTGGCGAGTAGGGTCAGCAGGTCTTGGCCGACTCACCAGGGGGCCCATTGTGGGGCGGCTGGCAGGAAGGTGCGCCCTGCAGCCAAGAGGCGGGGAACGTGAGCGCTGGAGCCCACAAGCGCTCTCACCCATGTTCCTCCCTTCACCTGCGACCAAAGAGGGCAAGTGGTTTCCTTTAGGTCACACAGCTCATGAGTGGCAGAGGCAGTCTGTAGGAGCTCCCAGCGGCTCAGCCCAGTGTTCTTTCCGCTAATGGACCCTGCTCCTCTGACACCCCTGCTGCTGGCAGACAGCCCAACACGAGCCATGACCTTGGGTCTCAATGTCGTCAGCTCACGAATCGGTCCTCCGGGGAGGTGGGCGTCATCAGCCCTGTTCTGGGGCAGCCCCCCTATGAGGGAAGGACGCAAGCCCCCACGTCTGCTCAGGTCACCACCCCCTGGTTCAAAAATTCTCCAGGGCCGGCCCTGTCCTCTCAAGCTTCTCATCCTGGATTCCGCATCAGCACTGGGCGTCCTGAAGCACTGATTTTAAACTTGCAAGGGGAAAAGACCATGTCATTCGCTTTTATGTTCATTGTGAAAAGAAGCCAAGCTTCCTTGACTTGGCAGGATAATACAAGAATTCTGGCTCTTTCGGGCTGTTGCTTCCAACGTGGTGGACTGAGTTGACTTTCCTCTGATTCTGGGGCTCTTCTGGAGAAGTTCGAGGCACACAGAGGCAGGAGTCAACCCTAGCCCATGCTGGCGGTGAGGTCCTTCCTGATTGGACTCCTGCCTGCACATGGGACTGGCCTCCTGGGGCCCAACGGTGCAGTTACACCGAATCACCTGGGCCTCTCCAGACGCCCTGTGTCTCTTGTCCCCCAACTGCTTACTCACATGGGGCCCTGAGCTCAGGGCATCTCAAGCTGGGCACTCTTTTTGAAAATTAATTAATTAATTTTTGGCTGCGATGGCATCACCAACTTAATGGACATGAGCTTGAATAAACTCGGGGAGTTGGTCATGGACAGGCAGGGCTGGCATGCTGCAGTCCACGGGGTCGCAAAGAGTCGGACACTACCGAGTGACTGAAATGAACTGAACTGAACTGTGTTGGGCCTTCATTCCCGCTTGTAGACTTTCTCTAGTTGCAGCAAGCAGGAGCTGCTCTCTAGCTATGGTGCCCCAGCTACTCCTTGCGGTGGCTTCACCTTTTGCAAACTACAGGCTCTAGGTGCATGGGCTTTAGTAGCTGGGCACACAGGTTCTAGGGTGTGGGCTCTGCCTCAAAGGCTTATTTGCTTTGTGGCATGTGGAATCTTCCCAGGCCAGGGATGGAACCTGTGTCCCCTGCCTTGGCAGATGGATTCTTTATCGCTGCACCTGGAGGGGGGTCCAGGCAGGTCACTCTGGATGTTTGGGGCTGGGTGACAGTTTGTTGCAGCATGATTCTCTGCATGGCAGCAGCATGCAAAGCTGGCCTCCACCTGCCAGAGGAGCAGGACCAGACATCCTTCTGCTGATTTCTGAGCCTTAGTGATTGGCACCCACATTGGGTGCTGATTCCCTAGCAGTATAATTTTGTTTATCTCCTCTTAACCTCCATGATGACTGTAAACCCCTAGAGGTCAAGGATTATGGCTCCAAATCTATATTCTTCAAACCTCAACACAGCGCAATATCTGATCCACAGAAGGGACAGAAGAAGTGCTGAGTGAATGAGCGATCTGCCAGTCTAGGCTAGTGCCGAGGATGGTGATGAGCCCTCCGAGAAGCAAGACAATTATCCTCTCACCTAAGATCACTGTGCAGCTTAGCCACTGACATCACCTCAGCACTGCCATGTCACTTGATGGCTGCTTGAAAAATAACTCTGCCAACAAACCCAGATTTCATCACTTGGTCATAGTAATATAGTAACAATAGAGTAATGACAGTGGCTGGGTCATGAGTGTCTTTGCCAAGTTCTGCCAGGTGTTTTCATTCTAATTGCTAATCCTCCTAATATTTCTACGAGCTTACGTCTTATTATTCCCAAGTTACAGGTGGGAAAACTGAGGCTCTGAGAGATTAATTCACAAATTCAGCATCCGGGCGGCTCTAGGATTAGATCCAAAGCAGTTTGTCTCCAGACCCTAATCATTGCCCTGTCTTTGGTTTTCCAAAGTTTATCCTTATGGATGATTCTCAAGAAGTGGTTTTTTAAAATCTGAATGGCCTCAGGGTGCCAGATGAGCAGGCTACCCATGCCCTGTTGCAATCTTTGTCACTTCCTATCACTGCAATGAACCTCCAATTCTATCAAAATATGGGAAAAATCATTTTGACGCTGCATTTGCATATCCAAGGACTGGAGGATGGTTCGTATAATCAAATTATGTAGAGTTGTAAAAAGGGAGCATCGCTTAAATAGCTTACAAAATTACTTTGAAGATGTACATTAAAATCTAAGGAATCCATCGCCTCCGAGATCTTTACAAAAGTGAAATGCTAATTGATTATGACAGCTTTGTCTCCATCACGGGCACCATTCTCCATTTCTACTCTGTCACTATCTCAGCTCCAGCATCACTGTGACCTCGGCCCCTCTTGCGGCCCCACACATGCCATGAGAAACAGCAGATGAAATTAATGCACGGCTGGCTTCCCCCGTCTCCCTATAGTTGATCAAAGGAGCAGTCTGGGGAAAAAAAAAAATAGCACCCTGGAAGTTGCTGAAATTCTGATTTCTTTCAGCAGTTTTATAGATTTTATAACTTATCTTTTATTGACTCTGCAAGGTCTCTGGTTCTCAGCATCTGTTTGTGGCATCTGTGGAGAAAGATAAATCCTATTTTTTATGCCACGGAACCAAATTTAAGAGATAGACAAATGAACAGGCCTTGGTAGGAGGGGCCAGCAGCACGTTCCTCTCACTGTCCTGCCGTCCTCCGCCCCTCCGGGACCTTGCGCCCACAGGGTGGGGGGAGGAGAAGGTCCCTTCTCACCTGCCGGGTTTGAAAGCTTCAGGACAGAGGTGTTGGAGACCCAGTGATCAAGTTGAGAGTAGGTGTGCCCTCCCCCACCCCCGCCCAGATCGGAGACCTGAGGACGGTTGGTCATGACCACAAGTTTTGGGGAGGCTAGTTGGTAACCATAAAAAACTCCTTTGCATCATTTACAATTTCTCAGACTTAAAAGAATTGTGCCTGGCCACCCAGACCCATGATTATATATCAGTGAACTTCATTATAATAATGACTATGATCCTCCAACTTCTTTAAACCCTCAATTGTTCGATTCAGTCTCTTTGGCTCCATAACTGTAAGATTAATAGACTCTAACCCATAACTGACTCTCCCACCGGAGAAGAAAAGAGAGAGATCCAATCCTACCCTCACAAAAGCGACCCTGCCATCAGGAGACGGTGTCTGTATCCCTGACACCAAGGTGCAGAGAGGTGCTGGGGAGTGGGGTTACCCTGGGGAGGGTGGTCTGGGGTACTCTCCTTTTGCAATGTCTTGACTGGACCTCGTGCAAAATAGACAATTCCTGAGCCCATGGGACAGAGCCAGAGCTGAATCGGGGCGGGGAGGTTTCAGCCTGGGCTACAAGGTATGCCAAGGACAGTGGGGTCCCAGCAATAAGCTGGTGGATGGACAAAGCTTCCAGTTTGGTGTCATTGGAGCCTGGAGGAGAGAGATGCCTGCAGCTCCCAGTCTCGGGAGCTTACACCAGTACCTACCGAACAAGCCCTCCTGTAGGACATGAGAGCCTGCTTTCCAGGCTGGGGAGGAGGGCAGGGCGAGCTTCCCAAGTCTCAGAGCCAGGGGGTCACCGGGGTGAGCCCTGGAGGGTCAGGAAATGCTTCTCGGAGTTGACAGTCTCAGGAAATGATGGCCATGATGAGCAGACCAGAGAGGAAGCTGCTGTGACGGAGGAAGGCCAGAGGCAGGTGCCAGGGCTGGAGGTGCGCCTGGGCCAGGGGTGCCAGGAGAGGGTCCCCTCCTTAGGCCGTGCCCTCCGGGGTCCACACTCCATGGGGCGCAGTCCCTCCAGCACAGGTGGTTGTCGGGACAGAGTGCGGCCTGCCACTGAGGCGGGACCTGATGGACGGAAGTCTCCCTGTGGAAACAGGAAATGGAATTCTAATCGCGAGCCTGTCATCTGCAGCTCCCCTAACGGGCCCTCTCCTCTTGGCTCCTGTAATGTCCCAGAAGGAGACTGGGCCCCTTGCAGTCTCACTGAAACAAGCAGGGCGCACAGTGAGAGGCGGGTGAAATAGAGACGGGCTTTCCCTCCTGCTCCTGGATGGGAGGACCCGCCATGGCTAACGGAGAGGTGTCTGAATGGACCGTTCATTCGTGGGGCTTGTGCTCCTCTCTGCTTTAAATAACTGCCTTTAACTGGACATCCATGGCATCTGCTTCTCCCTCAGCTCCCCCAAAACACCCAAAGCAGATGGCACAGATCAGCCTTCCCCCAGCCTCTGTTTCCTCTTAGCTGACCACCAGATGACCCTGGTATGGAGAAGGAAGGTCAAGTGTTCGTGGCTCAGTCATGTCTGACTGTTTGCGACTCCATGGACTGTAGTCCACCAGAATCCTCTATCCATGGGATTCTCCAGGCAAGAATACTGGAGTAGGTAGCCAATCTCTTCTCCAGGGGATCTTCCCGACCCAGGGATCGAACCCAGGTCTCCTGCACTGCAGGCAGATTCTTTAGTGTCTGAACCACCAGGGAAACCTGAAGGAAACTCAGACCCATATTAATGTGGCTGTATTTCACACATAATTCAGTCCTTGGAAGAAAAGCTATGACAAACCTAGACAGAGTATTAAAAAGTAGAGACATTACTTTGCTGACAAAGGTCTGTATAGTAAAAACTATGGTTTTTCCAGTAGTGATGTATGGATGTGAGAGTTGGACTATAAAGAAAGTTGAGCATCGAAGAACTGATGATTTTGAATTGTGTTGGAGAAGACTCTTGAGAGTCCCTTGGACAGCAAGGAGATCCAACCAGTCCATCCTAAAGGAAATCAGTCCTGAATATTCATTGGAAAGACTGATGCTGAAGCTGAAACTCCAATACTTTGGCCACCTGATGGGAAGAACTGACTCATTGGAAAAAACCCTGATGCTGGGAAAGATTGAAGGTGGGAGGAGGAGACAATTGAAGGCGGGAGGAGAAGGAGATGACAGAGGATGAGATGGTTAGATGGCATCACTGACTCCATGGACATTAGTTTGAGCAAGCTGTGGGAGATGGTGATGGACAGGGAGGCCTGGCATGCTGCAGTCCATGGGGTCACAAGGAGTCGGACACGACTGAGGGACTGAACTGAATTCACACATCTGCCCGGTAAAAGCTGGTGCCAAGGAACAAAGCCACGTCATGGACTTGTAATCATCCTTGTTCTTTAGACTTGAACCGTCTTCTGTTTCTCTCCAGGAGACACTTTACCTGATGGATGTAAAGGGCTCCGTCCGTACTGAGTTAGACCCTTCACATGAAGTCCCACCCTACTCTTACCCTCCAGGCATGTGAACCCTCCAGCTAATTCTTCCTTCTTATCATTTCCAGGGAAACAGAAGCAGGGCCTGACCACAGAGAATGCCCAGGACCAGTTTATTGACTTCCAAGGACTATTAACCTTCTGGAGAAGGAGAAAAAAAATACCCTTCTTGTATCTAGGACCTGCTGGGTGCTAATTTAATGTGGCAATGA
Organism: Bubalus kerabau; assembly: GCF_029407905.1. Taxonomy (NCBI): domain Eukaryota; kingdom Metazoa; phylum Chordata; class Mammalia; order Artiodactyla; family Bovidae; genus Bubalus; species Bubalus kerabau. Next base: position 107,007,399 of record NC_073632.1, on the reverse strand, counting down.
GATAAAAGTCCACTCAGGCTGCTGTCAACCTCACTGGATCGGAATGCCGTCTACTTAGCATAGAAGTCAAACAATTCCCTGGCAATAGATTGCCTTCCACTTGTAGGTCTACTAAATAAATAGAAAAGTAATTAACAGTGGGCGATGGCAGATATATCAGAGGGGATTTCATTACAGCAGAACAACAGAGGGAACCAGGAAGTCACTTTGTGTCCTAGCGTCTGTTGGGGCTCTCATGCTCCGTCTCTGTGAGAGAAATTTCAGAATTTCCTATCTTTACTTTAATCAACAGGGAAGAGAAATCTGAAGTGCCTGAAATTAGTCCCCAAATAAATAATTCTCCTTATTGTTCCATTTAATTATTTTGGTCCTGGAACTTGTGGATGATTGTACCTTTTTTGTTGTATTTTTGCTTTTCTTCCTTCCTTCCTTTCTTTTTTTTTGGGGGGAGGGGCTTGCCTATTAAATAACTGAATTTCAAAATGCTAACTGAATGTCTCATTATTTTTATTCTTTCCTCCCTTTGGAAAATAAGTGGCATTATGTCACTTAGAGCAGCAGGAAGGAATGAAATTTCATAGGAAGGAAATTTATGCTCAGTTGAAAAAAGAAAAGACGTTGAAGGCATTTATTTTTGACCAGCTTTTAAAAAACATATTGGAAAGTACTAAATTCAATTTTGCATGTCCAGAATGGTATAACCTAATTTTAGCATATTAATTAACAATAAAAGTAGTGTTTTTGCCTCATACAAAGAAATAAAATAATTAACTTACTGAGGAAATGGGGTCATATGATTTTACTTTCCGAGGGTAATGAATGACATTGAACAACAGTAATGAGGTTTTGAAGAGCAACTCTGGCTACTGAGCCCTTTTGGAATTCTTTGTTAAATACCCAACAGCTGGCCAGTTTTCCCCGTCTCCAAACATTACCTGTCTCAACCCAGACTAACCCACCTACACTTTAATGAGTCAAGCCTATGTTCCCCAGGAAGAATGCTGAGCAGCAGGGGCAGGTAAGGTTTTAGGATTCTCAAGGCTGACCTGAGTGTCTGAATGGCCCCTGAGTCAATAAACACTCAGGTGCTTTCTACTTGGGGGGGAAATTCCAACATTTTGTAGGTTCCCATATTTGGACATTTGAACTTGGAATATTTTGTCACGTTTCCACATAGCTTCATTCCCCAGGTGGAAAGAAAACCTAGTCTTTCAAGTGGTTATTCCAGAGCGAAGTGCATAAATATGCATGAGAGGTCATTATTACCACGAGATGATACTTAAAAGGTTCGAGTGTCTCTTACTAAGATTTTTCAACTTGTTCAGTGACAATAAATCAAAGTCTCCAGTTTTTGGTTGCTGAACTTTGCCTTTGATGGTTCCTTCAAAGTTTTCAGGAAAATGGTTTCTGAGCCCTGAGTGGCACTCGACTGTCCAATCATCCATGCATTTCACAGACGTTTAAGGAGATCTTTAATTGTCGGTGTCTGTGTTTCCTGCAGAAGGGCCACCTTTGGAGCACTGTGGTCAGTCCTCTCCCCTGGAGGAGGAAGTGGCAACCCACTCCAGTATTCTTGCCTGGAGACTCCCAGTGGACAGAAGAGCCTGGTGGGTTACAGTCCATAGGATCGCACAGAGTCAGACATGAAGTCGGACAGAAGCAACTTAGCACACAGTCAGTCCTCTGAAGGTCAAGTAACAGAATTTCTAGATTTTAGAGCTTGAATAGACGTTTGGAGAAGCAAAGTCACTTGTTCCAGGGGACATCTTGTCCTGCGGTCAAGACTGGAAGTAGGATGTGACCCCTAGGCCAGGCCTCTGACCAATGAGTCTGCAAAGCTTGGGGTCCAAAGTGCAGAATCATCTGGGGAACCGTGATAACAAGAGCTGCATTTTGACTCAATTCCGACTTCCAGAACTTGGTATTTCTATGGAGAAATCGTATGTAGAATGATCAGAATCAAAATGACTCTTCAACACGATATTCCCATTCACTAGTGACTTCAGCTCAACCCTGGGCATGCAGCAAGTTCCCTCTTGGAGAAGATAGAATTTCTTTTTTCAGGATCCATCATCCCTGTGGCCCAGATCTCTGTGGGAAACAGAGAAAAGATGACGGAGCTGGGGAGAGGGGACAGCCTCTCCCAGAGCCTTGCTCCTTCTCTCTCTTGGTGAGCAGGAATACTACCCGTGTAGTCCACGGGGTCTGGCTATGCTGCTTGCCCCAAATTAATAAAGAAAGCAATTTACAAACAATTAACAAAAACAACTCTTTCTTAAATTTTTGCTCGTGGGCTCCTGGTCTCTGATTTATAGGCCAAATCTTTGGAAAGCAGAGCAAGTAGAATCTAGGGTGACAGGCATCTCTCCACCAGGAACTGATTTATGGTCTGATGGAAACATCTATGCTATTTCACACGGGGTTTTCCCTGAATCCTAAGGCTGACCTTGCTTAAGGACGTTGTAGTGAAAGGGAAGTGTGTGAAAAATAGAGCCTTGACATCTATCTGGAGAAAACTCTAATTCAAAAAGATACACTCAAAGATTGCAGCACTATTTACAATAGCAAGACATGGGAGCAACTTAAGTGTCCATCAACAGATAAATGGATAGAGAAGATGTGATACATATATACAATGGAATATTACTCAGCCATAAAAAGAATGAGATAAGGCCATTTGTAGCAACATGGAAGAACCTAGAGACTGTCATACTAAGTGATGTAAGCCAGAAAGAGAAAGATGAATACCATACAATATCACTTATATGTGGAATCTAAAACAATAATACAAATGAACTTATTTACAAAACAGAAATAGACCCACAAACATAGAAAAAAAAATGTTTACCAAAGATGAAAGGTGTGGAGAGTGATAAATTAGGAGTTTGAGATTAACAGATACACACCACTATATATAAAACAGATTAAAAAACAAAACAAAATAAGGACCTACAGTAAATAAAAAGGAACTTATTCAACATCTTGCAATAAACCATGATGGAAACAAATATGAAAAAGTATGTATATACATATGCTAGTCACTTCAGTCGTGTCCGACTCTGTGCAACCCCATAGACGGCAGCCCACCAGGCTCCCCCATCCCTGGGATTCTCCAGGCAAGAACACTGGAGTGGGTTGCCATTTCCTTCTCCAATGCATGAAAGTGAAAAGTGAAAGTGAAGTCGCTCAGTCGTGTCCGACTCTTAGCGACCCCATGAATTGCAGCCTAACAGGCTCCTCTGTCCATGGGATTTTCCAAGCAAGAGTACTGGAGTGGGGTGCCATTGCCTTCTCCGATATATACATATATATATATAGGGGTTTTCATATATGTGGGCGTCCCTGGTGGCTCAGATGTAAAGAATCTGCCTGCAATGTGGGAGACCTGGCTTCAATCCCAGGGTCGAGAAGATTCCTCTGGAGAAGAGAATGGCAACCCACTCCAGTATTCTGGTCTGGAGAATCCCATGGACAGAGGAGCCTGGCGGGCTATAGTTCATGGGATCGCAAAGAGTCAGACACGACTGAGTAATTAACACTTTCATTTTTTCATATACACACACACACACACATACACACACACCTGAGTCACTTTGCTGTGCACCAGAAACTAACACAACACTGTAAATCAACTCCTTCAAAAACAAATAAATAAGTAAAGCCTGGCCCTGAACTGCCAGGGAGGCACGCTCCATGGGCAGAGCCCCGGAGGAAGCGCTGCCTTTGTAACCTGCTCAGGAAAGCTCTTCAAGGCTGGCTCTCCCACACTCAGGCTTGTTACCGAAGCTGACACATTTTAAACCTGACTTCTGTTCTACGCCGTCGTTTCGCCCATCACGTGACCCCGGAGAAGCGCAAGAGGAACACGCACTGTGAGGGTCACGTGGGACTGACTCTGTCTCCTCCACATCAGAGCCGTGGGAACTCGGCAAAGTGACCTCATTTCTGAGAGGCTCAGTGTCCCGTCTGCAAACCGGAGGTGATCCTGCCCACCCCGGCTCCCAGGAGCTCAAGGTTAGAGGTGATCACGCACAGAGCGCCTGGTCCTGGGAGGCGTTCACCCAAGGCCTTCCAGACTTCTTCCCAAGTCGTGTCTGAACTCACTTTGGTCATCCCCAAATGCCCAATCATTTATCTTATTGAAAACTCACTTCATGTATCTCTTTATTGTTTTATTGTTTCAACATTTTATTGTATTGTCTTTATTTCAGCATTTTTTAAAGCTGCCTCTTTTCATAATGAACTTTCTGTGTGTCTCGTGTTGTGATTTGAGTTTCCAAGGAATGAGTGTTTCTTTTGCAAACTCTCTTATCAATGCCATGTTTCTACCTTAGAAGCCCAGGAAGCTTGTTGACAGACTAACAGAATGATCAAAATGTCCCAAACCCAAGTTTTCTCTTTCATTTTAAATAACTCACACTGTCTTCCCCAAACCTCAGAACTGCAGGGTCAGGTGAGACCTCCAAGATCTGGGTGGGCCAGAGGGATGACCAGGGCTAGAGAAACATGCTAACCGATGGAGATGCAGAAATGACCCAGGAAGCAGTACCGCAGTACTGCCTGACTCGTGGCTGGATGCTCACCATCCAGACTTGCTGGTTTCCCCGGGATGGCGTCCCACTGTGCTCTGGGCTGCCCCCAGTCCTTTTGGGAGATAACTTCTCTCTTCCCTGGTAACCACTGTGTACTTTCTGTTCATGATTCTGCGTATATTTACTTTTATGCACGTGTTTTGCTCAGAATCTTGGTTCAGGTGCTGACCTTACACCTTTGCCCACATGTAGTTATAAATATCAGTATCAGACTGGGTTAGTCTCCCCGTGGACATGTACTTATTTACTCACGTTTTGCAAACTAAACCTCTCCTCCCATGTGGACCCCTCCATTCTATCATCAGCTTTGAGTTATTCATCCAACTAGCATTTGCTGAGCTCCTGAGTCATTCATCCAACTAGCATTTGCTGAGCTCCTCCAAGGCGTCAGGCTCTTAGCTCGTGTGCTAATTCTCTGCTTTCTGTCTTCCTTTTCAACCCTCAGAAGTCCTTCTTCCCACTGTGCTCCGAGGTGCCCACACAAAATATAATATCCCATGACAGGGTGTCTTTCCATGTGCAACCAAAATAGCCCTGGCCTTTGTGCGGCTGTATCCCTTTCTAAACTCGTCCCGACACAACGTCTGGTCTCACCTCTCACACATTTTTGCCACTTTCTGGCACATGTTGTGAGGTGCTGTCATAGATCTAAGTTGATTTTTTTTGGCGGCTTTATTTGTGAGCTTTGGATCCATTCACGTGTTTCTCCTCCCCACGATTTGAACTGCGTCCCTGGTGGGAAGTCAGATGCTTGCTTTTCAATCCCTTTCCTTCTGCTAACAAAAATGCTAAGGAAAGGTGAGCCGCGCTTGGAAAAGAGGCTCAATGACATTCTAATAAAGTGACCACTTAGATAGTCTTGTTTTAAATGACAAACTCTTCCTTTGAAAAAATTTAGAGCTGAATGAGATCTGAGAACTCTCAGTCTAAGCTCCTGCGGGGAGTGTGTGTTGAGTCAGGTTTAGAATCTGGGCCTCTGGACTGAATTCAGTGGGGCAGGGGGGAGGTTCCTTTAAATATTATCTGTTCTTTTTTTTTCATCAAAAATATATATGCAGGAGGTTTGAGGAGGGGACATATGGACACATATAGCTGATTCATGTCCTTGTACAGCAAAAATTAACACAACACTGTAAAGCAATTATAATCCAATAAAAATATAGATGTAAAATAAAGAACAGAAGGTAAACCGAAGACCACGCCCATCAAGCATGTTTCCAGCACCCTGCGGCCCCTAAGTGTGCGATTCTTCCCAGACACCTTGAACCTCTGAGGAGCTATCCTTAATTCCCAGGGATCCCGCCAGCTCACCCTGGTTCAGCTGTCCTCCAAGCCCGACAGAACCCAGGTCTCTCTTTCCAGCATGCTAATCTCTCGTGATCACAGTGGGTCTGCTGTGGTTTGTCACTGGCAGCCAGGCCGCTAATGTTGCCTGAGTCTGTTTGAATGTCTCTCTTGATGGGGATTATGTTTTATTTTTAGACAACTCTCATTGTTAGAAAGTTTTCCTGCTAATTGCACAAAACTCTGCGTTCCTCTGCCGTCCTCACCGGGGTCCATTTTGCTCTGTGACCTGTGAGCACACAGTGCGCCGGGGCTGAGCCACAGGCAGACTTTGACCTGGGCAGTCTTTCCTGGCCCCTCTTCCTCCTGGCCCTAGATCTGGCTCTCCTGCCCTCCTACCTCCCTTGCTCCGACTCCACTTTCAGTTCTGCACTGAAGCTTTGTCATGAGCGACCCAGTGGGGCGGTCCTTCCAGCTTCTTCTAGACCCATCCTCCAGGACACGACCTCCAGAGTGGAACCCTGGCCTCCTGGAGCTCCGGGGTGCTGAGTGTGCTGTCCCCCAGGTCACAGCATGTGGGGTGGATGGCCCGCCCCAACCCTCGCTTGGTCTCAGCCATTTGGGAGCGATCCGCAGATGCGCAGGTCTCAGTTCTGTCCCCTGGAGTGGCCCCGGGTACATCTAATCCCTGGTAGTATTTTAGGAACATGACCCCATGCCTCTTGTTCGCTCTCCCGGGCACTCTTGCAGAGGGTGGATAGAAGTGCCTGCATGTGTAGAGGCCTGTGCGGGGCCCTGAGCCACTTCCCTGCCTTGGCTGGAACAGGTTGTTTCAGTGATGCCGGCTCTAGCCATGGGCTTTGTTCAGCTGCACGTCCACACCCCGGGCTTGCGGTCAACTGAACACATCCACGCCGTCCCCTGTCCTACAAACGGCTGTTTAGCCTGGTCCCTGCTATTCTCGAGTCACCTGTTTCCAAACCCTCGTGCATTCTGTTCATTCCTATTTTGCTTGGATTCCTTATTCTGGCGCCTGATGTCTTTTTGAATCTTGACTCTTTCATGGACCTTTACATTTCCAAGCTTTCGCTGTGCACGGAGTTTAATACGTGAAGATTCTGTGCTTCAAAAGCATAGATGAGAGTGTGTGGTTGGGGTGTGGGCTCACAGTCTGAAGCAGCTTTGCATGTGCACTGGGATCAAGCAGAGAAGTGGTGGGTGGTGGGTGGCAGGAGCCAGGTTTCCCGGGTGGGGATGGGAGGTTGTGGATACATGGAGTGGAGTGGGGGCTAGATTAGGGCCAGAGACCTCGGGGTGAACTCAGGTGCAGCCTAGCACAGATGCTAAGGGATGGATTCAGAAGCACTGATAGACTTGTGTGCACACACGAGCTAGCATCCATACACACGTTTCCCAGCTCTGTTAGTTGAGGGGGGCCCAGACGCAGGGACATTCCAGGAGCAGCAAGCCCACGCCGGGTCCACGACTTGGTTTCGAAATGCAGTTCTCTGATAAAAGGCACCCGGGCTCTTGAGAGAAAGGGCTCGTTCCAGGACTGGGTCAGGGAAACCGGAAGACAAGCCTGAGCCACGTTGTAGCAGCAGAAAGTGAGGAAGTGCTTCCTTCACCACAAGTCAGGAGCACGTCAAAGGGACACATGCGTCAACCCAAGGCCACCCCAAAGCTCTGGAATAACCAGAGTTGTCCCGATGGGAGCAAAAGCAAATAGCACAGTACTGTGTTATAACGCAAAGTCCAAAATGCACCTACCCGAGTCCATGTGGACATAAAGAAGCCACAGAGACGGGAGGCAAGGGACGAGCATCCTTACAGACCAGCTCCAAATACTTTACACAGACGCCCCCAGCCCAGCCCTCTGGACTTGGTGACTTGTTTACAAAGAAGGAGTTCTGGAGGAGGGGGCGATGTCACTCCTCCTGGACAAGCCTGACAAGCGTTCCCGGGGCTAGGTGATTGCGTTCCTGTCATCATTTACCCAACAGGGAGACAGCGCGCGCTCCGGATACGCTGTGATGAGAATGGCCCTTCACCTCTGTGGTCTCTCCCCTCTCCCCAAATCCATTAACTGTGGTCTATTCATGAAGAAACATCAGAAAAAGCAAATGGAGGGACTCTACAGAATAGCTGACCAGCGATGCTCAAAACTGTCAAGCCATCAAAAATAAGGAAAGACTGGGGACTGTCATGGAGCATAGGAGGCTGGGGAAAGATGACAACCAAATTTAGTACCTATGCAAGTTTTCTGTATCTAAAATGCCTTCTCCTCCAAATGATTAAAAATAAAAATAAAGGAAAGGCACATACATAACTTTAAAATGGTGTTCAACAGGCAAGCACAAGAGATCTGATATTCTGTTAGTGACCACTTGCTGGATGGTGTTGGTCCAACATCATCTACTGGCATCTGGCTGATCACAGAGCTCCCTTCTTGTGGGCATGATGGCCCCCACCCCCGACTGGACTTTCCCCAGTCAACGAAGCTGGGACTTTACCCCATGGTATGTGGGTGTGGCAAGCTCCAGAACTCTACACTTCCAAGGCTGTGGCATTCCACTGTGCTTATTCAGACGAAGACCAGCCGTGATTTTCCCCCTTAATTACCATCCTCACGGATGTTCCCTCCTACCTAAGGCACAGTGGGGGCTCCACCCAACTGCGCTATATCCTCCTTGGCTCCGCCCACCCCCGAGATTCGGTCACCGCCCCCTCTTCCCTGCTTGTCTGAGGCTGTGTGTGCTCCCGGGTGTGCCTGCCCGCCTGCCTCCCAGACACTGACCCACGTTCCTCCCACACCTCATTACACTCCCTGAAGAAGCTTTGGAAACTTCAGGGACTCGGGGCTCCAAGACACTCCAGCTATTTCAGCAACTCCTTGACATTTATGAACAGCGATAAAGAACACATGTGTTCCTCTGTTTCTGCCATTCTTGTTTTCGGGACTTGATTGGAACCTAAGCTCTTTGGGTTCAGGGTCTTTTTAAGGACATCATGTTTTATTTATATATATAGGTTTGGCCGGGAGAAATATCAGTAACCTCAGATATGCAGATGACACCACCCTTATGGCAGAAAGTGAAGAGGAACTCAAAAGCCTCTTGATGAAAGTGAAAGTGGAGAGTGAAAAAGTTGGCTTAAAGCTCAACATTCAGAAAATGAAGATCATGGCATCCGGTCCCACCACTTCATGGGAAATAGATGGGGAAACGGTGGAAACAGTGTCAGACTTTATTTTTCTGGGCTCCAAAATCACTGCAGATAGTGACTGCAGCCATGAAATTAAAAGACGCTTACTCCTTGGAAGGAAAGTTATGACCAACCTAGACAGCATATTCAAAAGCAGAGGCATTACTTTGCCAACAAAGGTCTGTCTAGTCAAGGCTATGGTTTTTCCTGTGGTCATGTATGGATGTGAGAGTTGGACTGTGAAGAAGGCTGAGCACCAAAGAATTGATGCTTTTGAAGTGTGGTGTTGGAGAAGACTCTTGAGAGTCCCTTGGACTGCAAGGAGATCCAACCAGTCCATTCTGAAGGAGATCAGCCCTGGGATTTCTTTGGAAGGAATGATGCTAAAGCTGAAACTCCAGGACTTTGGCCACCTCATGCAAGGAGTTGACTCATTGGAAAAGACTCTGAAGCTGGGAGGGATTGGGGGCAAGAGGAGAAGGGGATGACAGAGGATGAGATGGCTGGATGGCATCACTGACTCGATGGACGTGAGTCTGAGTGAACTCCGGGAGTTGGTGATGGACAGGGAGGCCTGGTGTGCTGCGATTCATGGGGTCGCAAGGAGTCGGACACGACTGAGCGACTGATCTGATCTGATCTGAAAGCGTTATTTGGGCAAATTTTCCCCTCTATGTTGCTTGGTGAAGTACCGATTGACATGTGAGTGTCTAATAAGGAGCAGTGTTCATTTCTTCAGTCTGTCTTTGCATGGGTAACAGTTTTAAGCACCCCCTCCAACCCGCCCCTTCCCTACAACAAGAACCCGTGTTGCTTGCATCTTCGTTGAGGCTTATCCTCCACCATGTGGCTTCTGTCTCACTGTCTCATCCAAGGTCTCATCCGCCAACCTGAGGTTTACCCAAGTGGGTTTGAATCCACTGTGCAAACAGAAATCCATAAAGCCCCTCACGAGAGGCCTTGCTGAAGAGCGTAAGACACAGCGTCTACACCACTGCCTGGCCTGTGAGCTCCCTAATGCTCTCAGAGAAGTTTTTAAGTTCCCGAGCAAAGATTGTCCTCAGAAAGCCCAACCCCTGCTTCAAAACCCTGCTCTTCTCAGATGTCAGCTTTGAAAGAAATTGTCATAGCATTTCCGTTTCTTTCTTGATTGCGTTCACCCAGCTCCCCCAGCCCTCAGCACGCATCGGTCCCTCTCTAATTTACCCAGGGCCATCCTCAGAGCCCGCTCCCCTTTCTTATTTCAACATCGCCCCCGTTGGTGCTTTCCTTTCCGAGCGTTCACATGAGAGAGTCATGGTGTTTCTCAATCCTCCGCCTGCGATCCGAGCCCAAGATGGGGCAGGGATGGGGGAGGGATGTAAGGAGGAAAGCACCCGGGTCTCACTGGACGGCCTGGGGTCCTGGCTGCTGTGAGAGTGAACCCCTGTGGGTGTGTGGCTGGGGTGTGACAGTGCATGTTGATGGTGTGCATGTGCTCATGTGTGTGCCTACATTTGTGAGTGTGTATGTGTGTAAGGCAGTGTGAGTGGATGTGTGTGCCTGTGTGCCAGTCCATGTATGTATGTGTGTATGTGTGAAACAGTCTCAGTGTGTGTGTGTGTGTAAAACAGGGTGTGTGTTGGCCTCTGTGTGTGTGTGACTGTGTGTGTATGTGTGTGAGATGGAGTGTATGTGTATATGTGTGTCTCTGTGTGTGAGGCAGTGTGAGTGTATGTTTGTGTGCCTGTTCGTGTATGTAGGTGTGTATGCGTGTGAGACAGTGTGAGTGTGTTTGTAAGACAGAGTGAGTGTGTGCATATTGGCCTATGCATGTGTATGTGTGTAAGGCAGTATATGTGTCTGTCCATGTATGTATGTGTGTATGTGTGTGAGACAGTGTGAGTGTGTGTGTGTAAGACACAGTGTGTGTGTGTTGGCCTATGCTTGTGTATGAGGCAGTGTGTGTCTGTTCACATACGTATGTGTATGAGACAGTGTGTGTGTCAGCCTATGTGTTTGTGTGTGTGTGTGTCTGTGTGCCTGTCCGTGTACGTGTGTGTATGTGAGACAATGTGAGTGTGTGTGTGGAGAGGATCAGACACCAGCTTTGGGGAGGCCGGGTCCAGTCGGCTGGGACCAGAGGTCTCAAGAGGCCTGTGGTGAGCAGGCTGGGTGGGGGGCTGGGGGCAGGTAAGGAGGTGGGGGGGGTGTGGGAAGGTGAGGGGGTGTGGGGAGGTGGGGGGGTGAGGAGGGCCCCGGAGCGTCCTGAGGTGCAGACCTCCTCCCCCCGCCCCCCGGCTGCAGCAGGGAACCACTGCACATAGACCCCCCCCACCAGTGGTCAGGAATCTGGCCTCCACGTGTCCACATTCTGCTCTTCGCCGCCCTCCAACCCTGCCTGGAGCTCCGACTTTCTCACGTGTGAAATGGGGCCACTACCAACTGCAAATTGGGCACAAGCTACAGGAGGACTGGATGAGACGGAAAATGCCTGGCACAGGGCTTTGCTGGGGAGAAGCGCTTTACCATCAGTGAGAGCTGCTCTCTACAGAGCTCTCGGTGTGTATCACCCCTTTGCATCACGTATACAATGTCTGTAACTGCAAATCAGTGCCTGTCTCTATTTTTCTTCAAAATTGAAGAAATAATATTTTATTGAGATATAATTTATTTTTAAAAAATTTTTACTGAAGTATAGTTCATTTAAAAGTGTATCATTTTTAACTTTCCGCTCGCTCGTAGGTGGTCCTGGTGTGTTGGAAATGTTCAGCCTTGTGCGGACCTGACCTCTGTGCTCCCTGTGCTAAAACACTGCTTTGATCAACTTCTGGATGACTTGACTTATTGGCTTTGAATTGATCTATTGATTTTATAAAAGTCATTTTTCATGGTCACTGGGTCTGGATAAAGCAGTCAGTTTAGCTCTGGTTTGGCCAACGTCATCAATAATAGATGTTTTGCTGATTCTGTTGGGTGATTCATTTCCATGGCATAAACACAGGAAACCTCTGTCAATGTCATGGCGCTGGTATCTGTGCACAGAACCAGAGCCCCCGCCCCATCCAGCGGATCCCGTCCACCTGCACTCTTAATGTTTGGGAGTAGCTCCTTCTCATTGCTTCATCTCAGGAAGGGCCCCCAACCAACCACCCTCCCGAGGGCAGAGGCCTGCGGGGCTGGGGTCAGCAGAGCCCAGGGCGACGTGGCCACCCTCCCTGCCTGCAGCTCCTTCCACGCCCCTCGGCCCAGTGACCGGCTGAGTAAGCGCCCTTCTGGCAGGCCAGCACCTCGTTGAGAAACAGTGGAAATGAGGTCATCAGCAGTGGAGATTCACTTCCTCTGCACATTTGCAGCCAAGCAGGAAAAAAAGAAAAGAGCTACACGTTAAGCCCGAGGGTGTCGGAAGGCCATCATGATTTTTATTCTTGCTAACAAAGCCCAGAGCACACGTGCCTCACAGATGTGCAGAGCGACACACATGCACACACCAGCCGCAGGACACCTGCTGTCCTAGCTCTGTCCACCCAGAATCCGCTGTCCAGCCAGGTTCCCGGAAGTATGGCCACGAGGAGACAATGCCTCCGGGTTTCAGGTCCAGGAGCTGGTGGAATTTTGTGCTTCTAAAGCCTTTAGTCCCAAATCTCAAGGGTTTGTTTTTGTTTTTTTTTTTTAAACTTTTCAGTTTATATTAGAGTAGAACCAATTAAAGTCTGCAGGAGGGCATGGCAACCCACTTTGGTATTCTGGCCTGGGGAATTCAATGCACTGAGCAGCCTCATGGGCTACAGTCCATAGGGTCGCAAAGAGTCAGACAGGACTGCAGCGACTGAGCAGGCATAGCCAATGAACAAGGTTGTCATAGTTTCAGGCAGACAGCAAAGCGACTCAACCGTACATATACATCTATCCAGTCTTCCCTAAACCCCCCTCCCTTCCAGGCTGCCACATAACACTGAGCAGAGTTCCCTGTGCTGCCCAGCAGGTCCTTGTTGGTCATCCATCTTGAATACAGCAGTGTGTACATGTCCATCCCAAACTCCTGAACTATCCCTTCCCCCCGTTCCTTCCCTCTTGGCAAACCCTAAGTCCGTTCTCTAAGTCTGTACCACATCTCGAGGTTCTGTGCACAGCTCCTGCCAGGGGTGGCGGGGCTGGGAGCTTCATGCCAACGCGGCATGTACTTTGGGGAAATGAAAGTTGGCCTCCAAGAATCAAAAAATAGGAAATGAATCTAGCTGGCTGCGTGGGTTCTTCACCCCTTCACACCCTGGGTGCTGCCCCCGGGTACTGTCTAGACCCTCCCGTGCGGCTGCGAGACCAGTTGTCCTGTGTCTGGCACGTGTTTTCTGTGAGGCAGACCGGTGTCTGGGAACCACAGCTAGGAAACACACGAACAAGGGTCTGATTTCCCTCCTGGCCCCCAGCACTGAACAGTTTCAGCTGAAAGGAAGAACAGCACTTTCTTTCTCATGACATTTTGAGGGTGAAAATGTCTCCTGGAGGCACTTCCTCACAAGGAGGATCTCCAGTCCTGAAATGCTGACCCACGTGAATCCCATTTAAAGCTCTCGCTGCCCCCAAAGTTCCTGTACTGACATCTTCTATTTCCCCCTTTCTCACAGCTCTAGTCTTCTCCATGGAAAAGAAAGCTACTTCTCTTAATAATTAATTACGGGAGCTATTTAAGGCATTTGGAGCTCTAATCAGAAACCTCAGCCTTATCACTTTTTGCCAAAGTGAGCTCCATTATTAGTTGATTTCCACTGGTCTGAAACTTAAAGAAAACCTGATGAAATATTCCTCTGAGCCTGAATTTAAGCTCTGTAACAATTTTTGACTCTGCAAAAAAAAAAAAAGTCCCTTAATAATTATATAGGGAGTTGCTAATAGTTCACACCCTCACATTCCCGAAATTCCTATGCAAATTACATAAACGGAGCCCAAGTGCAGTTGCAGAATTGAATATGCAGGCTTTATTATCATGCTCATCTCCCCTGGACTCAGGGAAGACTCTGGTTCATTCTTGCTTCAGAGATTCTGACTATGGCCATGTCCAATCCCAGGATGGAGAGTGTATGGTTAGCTGTTTTGTGTCCAATCCCCTGCCCTCCAAACCTCCACTCCCTCCAGCTCCCCAAACCCTTGAAATCTTCTGGAAGAAAAGTACAGGCTGAAATCCATTCTTGAAGATGCTTAAAAAGGGTCAAGAGTTCTGGTTCACAAGATGTTTCTTAGATGTCTTACCTTTGTTTTGCAACATATTTGGGTATAGGATTGTGTCTAATTTTCACTCAGAGGGTGTTACAGAGAAGGAAAGCAAAGAGGTGAACTGAAATTTGTTTATTTTAATTAGAAAAAGATTCTTCATTTTCCAAGGCTTTGCCACAGCAGTGAATTTAATAGTATATAATTAACTCTAATGCGCTTATGATTTGATTTGCAAAAATTCTTTCAAGGTAGATATTTTGGGGGAAAAGGGAAGTACAGGATTCCAGCCTGACCCTGGGCTTTGATTCTGATGATCCGCATGGTGGGAGGGATGAGGGGTACTGGTGAAGGCTGGCTGACACAAAGACTGGACCATGCCCTGTGTGGAATTCCTTAGGTGGGCTGAGGGATGGCCCCCCAGCAGGGGAGCCTGCAGGCACAGTGGCCCCCCAGCTTTGTCGAGTCTTCTCTGGGCTGCAGAGTTCAGAACCAGGTTCATACATGAACATGGGGATAGCCTAGGAGAAGAGACAGGGCACTGGTGAATCAGCTTCTGTCTCACCTGAACATCTTAGCAGGTCTCAGTAGGCAGAGAGCTGGGAAGGACGGCTGAGAAGGTCATCTCAGAGGGAAGCAAAAAGGGAGGCACCATCGAAGGCTCACCATGGACCAAGGCCTCTTCTGCAACGTGGAAGCGGATGTTGTGAGCCCACCTGGGCTGGACGGCCGGACAACTGGACAAAGGCACACATGTTTACTTCTAAAGGGGATCCAACAAGAGGCCAACTGGATGCAAGGCCGGGTGGAGGGCTTGCCTGGATAAAAGACACACCTGGGTTTGTTGGGAAAGAAAACTGGTCAATCTCTGTGATCTGCTTTCTCCAAATTTGCAAAATGTAGACACTTATGTCCTCCCTTCCTGGTCGCTGTGAGGATGTGACATTGCATGTGCGTGCCTCTTTGTGACCCCATGGACTGTAGCGTGCCAGGCTTCTCTGTCCACAGGATTCTCCAGGCAAGAATACTGCAGTGGGTTGCCATTTCCTCCTCCAGGGGATTTTCCTGACCCGGAGATCAAATGCACATTGGCAGGCAGGTTCTATACCACTGAACCACCTGGGAAGTCCACTCAACACACGGGTCTGTCATTAAGGTTTGATGCGTCCTGAAGAAGCTCCTCAGTCAAAGTTATCTTCCCCACTGACCTATATCGATGAATGAAATTCCAGCCACCACTCGGTAGAGAGGTTGTATCCTTTGAAGGCTCCTGTTTAAACACAAACCATACTCCAGGTGCTGGAGAGAAGGCACTGGGAAAGAAACCCACTCCCAGATGGAAACACCTTTGTTTGAACTGAGAGTATCAGGTTAACCAGTCGGTTAATGAGCAGGGCTCCGACAGTTGGAAAAATGGCAGATGGGTTTGGAGGGGTGGAGTGAGAATGGCGCTAGGGGACGAGGGAAGAATCCTGACGCCAGAGGGCTGACCGGCTGGCCGATGGCTTAGGGTATAGAGGGCCCAGAAGGGAGCTGGAATTGGAAGATGGTGGCTGGGGGAGGGCCCAGTAGGGGAGGGGCTTAAGGAGTAAATTACCAAGATTTCAATGTTGTGAGACTCAGGATGCATTTATTTTTAAATAGTAAATAGTTGCTTTCAACTGATATGCTCAGTTCAGTTCAGTTCAGTCGCTCAGTCTTGTCCGACTCTTTGCGACCCCATGGACTGCAGCACGCTAGGCCTCCCTGTCCATTACCAACTCCCAGAGTTTACTCAAACTCATGTCCATTGAGTTGGTGATGCCATCCAACCATCCCATTCTCTGTCGTCCCCTTTTCCTCCTGCCTTCAATCTTTCTCAGCATCAGAGTCTTTTCAAATGAATCAACACTTTGCATGAGGTGGCCAAAGTATTGGAGTTTCAGCTTCAGCATCAGTCCTTCCAATGAACACCCAGGACTGATTTCCTTTAGGATGGACTGGTTGGATCTCCTTGCAGTCCAAGGGATTCTCAAGAGTCTTCTCCAACACCACAATTCAAAAGCATCAATTCTTTGGCACTCAGCTTTCTTTATAGTCCAACTCTCTCATCCATACATGACCACTGGAAAAACCATAGCCTTGACTAGACGGACCTTTGTTGGCAAAGTAATGTCTCTACTTTTTAATATGCTATCTTGGTTGGTCATAACTTTTCTTCCAAGGAGCAAGATATGCTCAGTATACTGTTACTCAAACTCTGATGTTTCTCCAGATGAAGAACCTTTAAATTTAAAGTGATGGGTCCACGTGTTAACCTGGAAAAAGTCCAACATATATACTATCTGTGTCAAAGGACTCTAGAAACTTGGGGAAAAACAGCTTGGTAACTGTTGCTGGGGTCCTGTGGAGGGAGGGCACTTACTTTTAATCGCTAGGGTATCATGGGAAAGGGTTTCTTCCTAACCCCTCAGCAGTGCCCTGAGACCCCTAAATACACCATGCAGTGACGGAGGCCCTCAGGCTCAGAGCACGTGCTGTGTCTGCGTCGTGGGGACCACTCCTTATCCGACCTTCGAGCGTGTTCTTTCTGTACGCGAGGCGCTGTGCTGCGATGCCAAATTATCCTCTGAGGGGACACCCAATGAGTCTTCCCAGTCAGAGGATCCATTTTTTTTGTTGTTGTAAAGGAAACTTCTTCCTGTGTCTCCTACTACTTCCTAAATGAGGGCTAACAGAAAAGCTGCCAGGTGACTTGAAACTGTCTTTCTCAAACCTCAGCCTTGTGACTTCGGGGGCGGATATTGCTCTGATGAATGGGGTGGAGGGCTTCTGGGTCCACAGCATGCCTGGTACTAGCAGGACCCTCGCCAGCTGTGAGAGCCACAAATGCCTCCATCGGTCTCTCTGGGGTGGAGGGAAACTGCTCCTGGTTGACAACCACTGACCTACAAAGGAGAAGGTATCACCTCACATGATAAGGGGTCCATCCGGAGAGAGCACAGAGGTTCACGGAAGCCCCCAGGGTCCCCGGCTCCTCCTGAGCCTCGCCCACCATTTCCACCCGCGGCTTTTATCCCGACTGCGGCAGGACGGCCATGTTGCCCTGGGCTCAGGAAGGAAAGAGGTGACCGGTAAAGAGCTGCCCTGGTCCTTTCGACAGCCCTCCCCAAGGAACTGTACTTGCACTTCCTTTGCTGGGTGTCACAGCCACTTCCAGATCAAGGGACTTGTGGAGAGAGAAGTAATTCTCACTGGCCATGTTGCCACTTCAGTCAGAAGCGAGGGTTCTGTCACTAAGCGAGAGGGGTTGAGTTGAGTACCCCGAGGCCCCCTTCGCTAAGTTAAGCCCGGAGCACTAAGGCCTCACTTGACCAAAGAGTCAACTCATCCTTTTCTTTTTTTCATGTAAAACTGATTGAAAACAGACCCATCGCAGATGCGTTGGTGTTCAGCTGCCAAGTCGTGTTGATTCTTTGCGACCCCATGGACTGCAGCACGCCAGGCCTCCCTGTCCCTCACTATCTCCAAGTTTGAAAAAGAAAGTGAAAGTCACTCAGTCGTGTCCAACTCTTTGCAACCCCATGGACTATACAGTCCATGGAATTCTCCAGACCAGAATACTGAAGTATGTAGCCTTTCCTGTCTCCAAGGGATCTTCACAAGCCAGGGATCGAACCCAGGTCTCCCGCATTGCATTGGATTGACCTAATTGGATTCTTTACCAGCTGAGCTATCGGGGAAGCCATCTCCAAGTTTGCCCGAGTTCAAATCCATTGAATTGATGATGCCATCTAACCATCTAACCATCTCACCCTCTTCTCCTTTTGCCTTCGATCTTTCCCAGCATGAGGTCCTTGGGTCGTCCTTAATCTGACGTGGCCAGGGTCCTTATAAAAAAGAACGTTTGGAAACAAAAGTCAAGTGAATATGGAGGCAGAGATCACAGTGGCGATGCTATGAGCCCAGGTCACAAAGACAGCCGGCAAACCACCTGGACCTTGTCCAGGGTCCTGGACCAGATGCTCCGACTCATTCACAGGACTAGGTCCATCAGGTAGCTCAGCTGGTAAAGAATCCTCCTGCAATGCGGGAGACCTGGGTTCGATCTGGGGGTTTGGAAGATCCCCTGGACAAGGGAAAGGTTACCCACTCTAGTATTCTGGCCTGGAGAATCCCATGGATGGTATAATCCATGGGGTTGCAAAGAGTCTGCCACACTGAGCAGCTTTCACTTTTCACTTTCAGGCCCTCCAGGATAATCTGGGGAAATCTTCCCATCTCAAGACCCTTACCTTTATTATATCAGCAAAATCCTTTCTGCCACATGTGGTCACAACGTCATAGGTTCTGAGAATCAGGGCATGGACGTCCTTGAGGGAATGCTCTGTCTACCAATTTCCCAAAAAATATCCTTTCTTAATAAATAAATTCAGAAATATTGGGTTTAAGTAAAAGTTAAATAGGTTCTTTATTGTACAAATTTTTGGATTTTTTAAAATGTACTAATGTACATTATAGAACCCCAAAGAGAAATTTAATATGCAGTATTTCCTGATCTTATTTGACCAAAGATTCTACTCATCCTCCGCCCCCCAACATTTCGGGATAAAGTGGGAAAAAAAGTCTCAGGAAACATGCTTTGGCCAAGCGGGGAAGAAGGCCCTGTAAAAGAAGTTTCGGGGTGTCACCGCAATAGATGGTAGGGGCTCCTGCCCTGAGCTCTGTGTCCGCAGCCACCACTTGCTGCTGAGTGAGTGACAGAGCCCTGGGAGGAGGAATGCCTCATTTAGGATCTGAAATTTCATCTTGGGAAATAGCCGAGTAGGACCCGCCTGACCTCACCTCTACCCTCTGCGGCAGTGGAGAGGCCAGCCTTCACTCACCCTTCACTCAGCAGGGGATATGGGCAGCCTTCTGCTGGGGACCCCTGCTGTTCCCCCTCCCCTGCCCACACTCGCCAGCTCTGCCTGCGGGCCAGCCCTCTGGGCTCGGATCATCAACAGCTGTCTCCCCAGAATATCCCTCCAAGCCGCCCTCAACTAGATACATTTCCGGAAGGTCGCTCAAAGGCGGGCTCTAGGCAGGAGGGCACAGCCCACTGAGTCACCAGGTGAGGCTGCCGGAGAAAGAGCCTCGGGTCTCGGGTTTGGGGCGGTGGCGTGGGCGGGCTTCTCTGCACACGTGCTACGTGCACGCTAAGTCAGTTCCGTTTTGTCCGACCGTGTGTGATCCCATGGACTGCAGCCCGCCAGGCTCCTCTGTCGATGGGGTTCTCCAGGCAAGAATACTGGAGAGGGTTGCCATGCCCTCCTCCAGGGGATCTCCCCCACCCAGGGTTTGAACCCTTGTCTCTCACATCTCCTGCACTGGCAGGCGGGTTCTTTACCACAAGTGCCACATGGGGAGCCCTTCCTCTCCATGGATGGGTTAACTGATGGGATTTATGCCAGCTAAGGGCTGGGAGGTGGCTCTGCAGTGCTTATTAATTAGAATGTGACTGGACCGCTTCACGGTGCTCCCTCTGGGTATGGTCCACTCCTGCCCTGAGCCCCTGAGATTTTAAAGCCAGGAAACACATTTTCCGAAGGTGTCTGTGTCCCCCTCCTCCCCTGCGCCCTCCCCTCGACGGGCTTTGCGGGCAGAAGCCCGGGACAAGGCGGCCCTTCAGCTGGAGCTGCTCCACCGTCAAGGGCTCAGCAGGCCTGTTTAGAGCTCCAGCTGGGGACTCTGATTCCAAGGTTGCGTTCAAGGACCACATTAACGAGTACTCGGAGGAAAGCTCTCGCAAAGCTTTTGAACTCATAACCGCTTGGTCGTGTTACGAGCTTCCAGTGTGCTAATGTTCAGAAAATAAAAATATTCCAAGAGGCGGTGTGCCAGGCCTTCGCCCACCAGAAGCTTCTCCTGGGTGCTGACCCCACGCCTGTTCCCACGTCGAGGGGCAGGGAGAACGATGCTGGGGACCCTTTCCTCCGTGAGCTCCCTGGGCTGTGTCCCTGAGAACCATGTAGACGATGACAACCCCCTGGGTCTCTCCGAGGTCAAAGGGCACCATTGTGGGCACTGGGGCCGGGGTGGGGGGGGCGCGGGGCGGGTCTTCCCTGTCCCCAGAGACTGCGGAGTGAAACCAATCCAGGGGGTTTGCATTCTTTCTGCCCTTCCACCTCAAGCTTTCCATCCGTCAGCTGCATGATGTCAGCTCTTATTTTTAGGAAGCTTTGGATGTGACATGTTCAACGTGCCGCTGAGACCTGGGTGTTGGCACGGCGCGGCCGAGGGGTGCCGACTCTCGGGGAGCCCTGGGCGGGGTCGCCAGCCTCCAGGAGGACGGAGAGGGGGCGTGGGGTGGGGGTGACCCTGACTCAAGGCCTCCCCACCCCCCTCCCTCCTCCCACCTGCAGAGGCCTGTCCTCTCTGGTCCTCCTGGAGGCCAGGCTTTGGCCATGGAGGCGCCCGGCATGCTGGGGGCCACGTCTGCAGTGTTAGGTCCCAAGAAAGGCACAGCAAGGACGTCTGAGCTGCCTCGAGCTCCAGACTCACGGCTGCTGAGAGTCGCCACCAGCCCGTCTCTCGTGTTCCCAGACCTGCAACCCCAGAGGATGAGTCCTCCAGTCTGAGGTGCAGAGCAGAGCCGGGAGGGCCGCTCAGAGCCCGGGGACATCCGCGTCCCAGCATCAGTGTAGCCTCCGTGTCAGCAAACCTGAAATGGTTTCAAGACCCCCTAACATCCGACCCCCTATTCCCACATTTGCACAATCTTGCTTCATGGATGCAGAAAGCTCCATCACCAGTGTGTCAGTTTTTGATGTAAGACCTAACTCTGATCCTATCCCATCACGCACTGATCCTGCCTCCTGCTTCATGCTGGGGTCCATTCTGAAGAGGGCTGGGGAGCAGGGAGGGGACCCAGGGAGAGGAGGACTTCTGGTGAGGGTGGGAATGGGAACCCAGAGCAGCGTGTTGTGGGAGGGGCCAAAGGCAGACTCTGCTTGTTACGGTTCAGAGGTCTGCCCAGAAGTCAGATGGAAGCCCTAAGCACCAGTGCTGTGAGGGCTGCTTTATCAGAATAGGATCTTCGCAGGTGTCATGGAGTCGAGGCCATTAGGGTGGCGCTAAACCTGTCCAGGGCTTCCCAGGTGGCGGGAATGGTGAAGAATCCACCTGCCGGTACAGGAGATGCAACAGACGAGGGTTCGAACCCTGGGTCAGGAAGGGCTCTCTGAATAATAATGAGAATAATCTCATCCTCAGGAACAGAATTGCGGCACCAAACTGTAGACTGTTATGGCTCTTGACGACAATTACTAAATTCTCTCCAAAAATAATAAATTTGTACTTAATCTAAAATTCTGTATGTTCCTAGTTGACAGTAGTTTTACCAGCATCTCCATTATTATAATCATATTTGATGTTTGCATTGCTTGCTACTTTTATTCATTATTTGGCTGTGTCAGGCCTTCGTTACTGCTTGTAGGATCTTTCATCACAGTGCCTGGACTCTCTAGTTGTGGCATTTGGGCTTAGTTTGCTCCATGAAATATGGGATCTCAGTTTCCTGACCAGCGTTCTTCCCTTTCATTGGAAGGCAGATTCTTAACCACTGGACCACCAGGGAAGTCCCACTTTCTACTTCTTTACTAGTGAGTTTAGTGTGTAAACGTTTTTTTTTTTTTTTTAATTTTTTAATATCTAGCATTCATGGAGCTCACCAATTAATTTTTATTTCCATTTCTGTAAACTGTGAACTCTTCTGACCACTTTCTAGGGATCCTTCTATCCCTTGGATAACAAGGAGATCCAACCAGTCCATCCTAAAGGAGATCAGTCCTGAATATTCACTAGAAGGACTGATGCTGAAGCTGAAACTCCAATACTTTGGCCACTTGATGCGAATAACTGACTCATTGGAAAAGACCCTGATGCTGAGAAAGACTGAAGGCAGGAAGACAAGGGGACAACAGAGGATGAGATGGTTGGATGGCATCACGGACTCAATGGACATGGATTTGAGCAAACTCTGGGAGATAGTGGAGGACAGGGAAGCCTGGCATGCTGCAGTCCATGGGGTCGCAAAGAGTTGGACACAACTGAGTGACTGAACTGAACTGAGCTATATGACTGAAGATCTAAGGGCCCTTTATGTATTTTTCCTTTTGAATCTCTGTCATTTGTCACCAAAATAATTACTGTGACCACATTATTATTATTTGCTGTTTGTTACCGTCATTTGTTGTTACTATGTGCTGAGTGACTTCATTATCACAACCTTTTAAGGAAGTATTACCCCCATTTTATAGTTGGGAAAATAAGTGTCTCTGACACTTACATAGTTTAGGCAACCTCACAGAGCTAGGAAATGCCAGCCCTGACCCCAGGCAATCCCTACAGCCCTACAATCCTCGTGATATTCTTTGTACAACTTCTACCTATCTTAGTGTCTTCCAGTTATTTGGGTTTTAAAACACCATCACAGTTTTTAATTCCATATAATCAAGTATGTCCATATTGTCTTAAATGTTTTGTTTGCCTGTAATCATAATTGCACTGAGTACACGTGTTGACTTTACTTGATACGAGGATTTAGTGAGCCCCAGTGACAAGTGCCCATCCTTATTTTATAGAGGGATTTTGACATCCCACCTGTCACTTGAAGCAGATCTTTTTGTTACATAGAATGTTTTGATGTAGAGGCATTTTTTCCATAACTCACATCTATGCATCTTCATTTTAAATTTGCAGGTAATAATATCATTTTCCAGATAAGAGAAGAAAAAAGAAGCCTTAGATAGTTGTACCGGCTTCCCCTGTGGTTCATTGGTAAAGAATCCACCTGCCAATGCAGGAGACACAGGGGATGTGGGTTCAATCCCCAGGTCAGGAAGATCCCCTGGAGGAGGGCATGGCAACCCACCCCAGTCTTCTTGCCTGGAGAATCCCATGGACAGAGGAGCCTGGTGGGCTGTAGTCCGTGGGGTCACAAAGAGTCAGACACCACTTAGCCACTAAACAAGAGCAACAAACAGTTGTGCTTTGGCCCAAGAGCACAAGTGAGAGAAATCTGAAGACTCAGGGGTGATTCTCGCTCTGTGTCCTGCTGAGGCCATTGCCAAAGCCAGCCGTGAGAAGCCGGGCCCTGAGTGCAGGGCCAGTGCACTGGGATGACCCTGCAGGGTGGGGTGGGGAGGGAGGCGGGAGGGGGTTCAGGATGGGGGACACGTGCAACCGTGGCTGATTCATGTCAATGTATGGCAGAACCACTACAATATTGTCAAGTAATTAGCCTCCAATTAAAAAAAAAAAAGAGAGCCGCGCCCTCGAGCCCCTGCTCCAGGCCAAGCCTCAGTCACTGCTGTTCAGAGGGCGAGTTCAGGGTCCTCTCGGCAATGTCTGACACAAACCCCGAGACTCTGGAGCAGGCTGTCTGGGCCCTGGGGTGCTGGCTCCCCTGCGGCCCCGTGAACCGCCCCGGGTGCTGCCCGATGCTGGCGGCCGGCCCAGCTCTGCTCCGCAGCCCTGGAGCCGGTGGGCCCTGCCAGCCCCAAGGTCTGAGAACCACGGCTCCTCAGCCAGTCTCCGAGGCGACAGAGGAATTCCTGAGCCCCTGGTGCTGTCGCTCAGGGATACAGACCCTCCGGCGTCCACATCTCCTGTCACCGCAGCTGAGGCCGCTGGGAGAGGTTCCATCAGTGGAGGCGCTGCTCAGAGAACCGGGTCCTGTTCACACAAGGGTCCTGAGGCCGGACCCTGAGCTCCTGATGGGTGGTTGATCCTCCCCCTGTATGGAGGACCCTGACACTTCCCACACGGCCTCTGCCGTGTGCGGTTGAGCTTTGATGTCCTCCTGCACTGCTGGGACCATGAGCTGGGGCTGGCCTTTTACCTCCGCTGTTGCCTTTGCCGACTTACAGGCCTCCCGCGCCTGTCTGTCCAGGCCGGTCGTCTCTTGGCGGTGCTGACCTCCAGGCAGCTCGGCTCTGTCAACACCACGCCCTGCAGGTCCTGCACGCTCAGCCAGCCCCTGCTGCCGACAGAGCACAGAGCCAAGTTCACTTTGTTCTGGTCCGTAGTTTATTCTGCAGTTAACATACCCGTTGCTGCTGCTGCTAAGTCGCTTCAGTCGTGTCCAGCTCTGTGCGATCCTATAGATGGAAGCCAACCAGGCTTCCCTGTCCCTGGGATTCTCCAGGCAAGAACACTGGAGTGGGTTGCCATTTCCTTCTCCAATGCATGAAAGTGAAAAGTGAAAGTGAAGTCGCTCAGCCGTGTCCGACTCTTACTGACCCCATGGACTGCAGCCTACCAGGCTCGGCCGCCCATGGGATTTTCCAAGCAAGAGTACTGGAGTGGGGTGCCATTGCTTTCTCCGAACATACCCGTACCTCCCATATATGATCATGGTGATGTGGATCAGTTTTTAGGAATGGGTGAAAACAGGCTGTGTTCACTTCCCAAGGCACTGTTACGAAGTACCATAACCTGGGGGTCTGAAAACAACAGAAATCTGTTCTCCCGTCATTCTAGTCATCAGGAGCCTGTAATCAAGGTGTGGGCAAGGACCCTGCTCTGTCCAGAGAGAATGGACATTTATTGACATCCTTCTGCCAACGAATAAAGATGCAAATTTGATATTTTGGAAGAGAATTCAGTAATCGTTGACAAGAGCCATGATATTCTACAGTTTGGTGCCGTAATTCTGTTCCTGAGAATGAGATTATTCAAGTTAAGAGAAAGCTAGATTTATAATGTTGGAGACGACTCTTGAGAGTCCCTTGGACTGCAAGGAGATCCAAGCAGTCCATCCTAAAGGAGATCAGTCCTGGGTGTTCATTGGAAGGACTGATGTTGAAGCTGAAACTCCAATACTGAGGCTACCTGATGCGAAGAGCTGACTCATTGGAAAAGACCCTGATGCTGGGAAAGATTGAGGGAAGGAAGAGAAGGGGGCGACAGAGGATGAGATGGTTGGATGACATCATCAACTCAATGGACATGAGTTTGGGTGGACTCCGGGAGTTGGTGATGGACAGGGAGGCTTGGCGTGCTGCGGTTCATGGGGTCGCAAAGAGTCGGGCACTACTGAGTGACTGAACTGATGCAGGTAAGATTATAAGAATTTAAAAAATCCAAAAATTCAGCCACAGAGTTACTTTGTCATAGACTAATAATTCTGTAACATATTATGTGGTGATTAAAAACAACTGTATTATGGTCAAGAAGCAACAGTTAGAACTGGACATGGAGTGACAGACTGGTTCAAAATTGGGAAAAGAGTACATCAAGACTGTATATTGTCACCCCACTTATTTAACTTATATGCAGAGTACATCATGCAAAATGCCAGGCTGGATGAAGCACAAGCTGGAATCAAGATTGCCAGGAAAAATATCAATAACCTCAGATACACAGGTGACACCACACTTATGGCATAAAATGAAGAACTAAAGAACCATTTGGTGAAGGTGAAAGAGGAGAATGAAATGTTGACTTAAAACTCAACATTCAAAAAACAAGGATCATGGCATCTGGTCCCATCACTTCATGGCAAATGATGGGGGAAATATGGAAACAGTAACAGACTTTATTTTCTTGGACTCCAAAATCACTGAGGTCAGTGACTGCAGCCATGAAATTAAAAGACGCTTGAACTTGGAAGAAAGGCTATGATCAACCTAGATAGCATATTAAAAAGCAGAGACATTACCTTACTGACAAAGGTCCATATAATCAAAGCTATAGTTTTTCTACTAGTGATGTACTGGATGTGAAAGCTGGACCATAAAGAAGGCGGAATGCTGAAGAACTGATGCTTTTGAACTCTGATGTTGAAGAAGACTCTTGGAAGTCCCTTGGACAGCAAGGAGATCAAACCAGTTAGGCCTAAAGGAAATCAACCCTGAATATTAATTGGAAGGACTGATGCTGAAGCTGAAACTCCAATACTCTGGCCACCTGATGTGAAGAGACAACTCATTGGAAAAGACCCTGAGGGCAAGAGGAGAAGGGTGCAACAGAGGATGAGATGGTTGGATGGCATTATCAACTCAATGGACATGGGTTTGAGCAGGCTCCAGGGGATAGTGAAGGACAAGGAAGCCTGGCATGCTGTGGTCCATGGGGTTGCAAAGAGTCAGACATGATTGAGTAACTGAACAACAACAAAAATTACAGAGAATTTGAAAAATAAGGTGCATGTGAAATAATGTTCAGTTCAGTTGAGTTCAGTCACTCAGTCATGTCCGACTCTTTGAGACCCCATGAATCGCAGCACGCCAGGCCTCCCTGTCCATCACCAACTCCCGGAGTTCACTCAGACTCATGTCCATCGAATCAGTGATGCCTTCCAGCCATCTCATCCTCTGTCGTCCCCTTCTCCTCCTGCTCCCAATCCCTCCCAGCTTCAGAGTCTTTTCCAATGAGTCAACTCTTCGCATGAGGTGGCCAAAGTCCTGGAGTTTCAGCTTTAGCATCATTCCTTCCAAAGAAATCCCGGGGCTGATCTCCTTCAGAATGGACTGGTTGGATCTCCTTGCAGTCCAAGGGACTCTCAAGAGTCTTCTCCAACACCACAGTTCAAAAGCATCCATTCTTCGGCACTCAGCCTTCTTCACAGTCCAACTCTCATGTCCATACATGACCACAGGAAAAACCATAGCCTTGACTAGACGAACCTTTGTTGGCAAAGTAATGTCTCTGCTTTTGAATATGCTATCTAGGTTGGTCGTAACTTTCCTTCCAAGGAGTAAGCATCTTTTAATTTCATGGCTGCAGTCAAAAGTAGGAGACAATATATTGAGGTAATTGCAAATATGCATCACTGACTCGATGGACATGAGTCTGAGTGAACTCCGGGAGTTGGTGATGGACAGGGAGGCCTGGCGTGCTGCGATTCATGGGGTCGCAAAGAGTCGGACACGACTGAGCGACTGATCTGATCTGATCTGATATAAATATACATGGATGCAGATGAAAGGAAGCTATAAGAAATGCAATTCATTTTATATTGATAAAGGTGTTTGGATATAATTTTCTGTATATTGTTTTATTAGTAAATGCATTGAAATATTTATAACTATCCTCATTTTTCCACATTACATGTTATGAATCAATAACTCCTCATGATTCATTTTGTATTGACCAATAATCAGGATATAAAAACCCAATTCAGGGATTCAGTTAAGAGAAGCTGTGTCCTTTTGGGGCATTTCCTGACTCAGTTGAAAAATATTGACTGAGCACATGTACATGTCTCTCTAAAGAAAACTTTACTCCTCAAGAGTGACGCTTGGTTCCCCGACACTCTCTTTCCTATAAGATCTCCAAACTTTTATTTATTTATTTATCATCATTATTTTCTTTTGGCTGCCTTGGGTCTTTGTTGTGACATTTGGGCTTTATTTAGTTGCAAGCACAAGGGTTTAATTGCCCCGAGGGATGTGGGATCTTAGTTAAAAAACCAGAGATTGAACCCACATTACCTGCCCTGGAAGGCGGGTTCTTAACCATTGAACAAAACCACTGGGGAAGTCCCAGAATGCCAACCCTTCAATCAGCTAAATCATTCTCTATTACACTTACTCCTCAAAACAGCTTCAATAATCACTAGGAAAGTCACTTGGGAAAAGCAGCAATTAACTACAAGAATATTATACATGCCGGAACTAGCCCAATAGAAATGTTCGGTCATTCACCTGTTCTGTGGTCTTGGAGGAACCCTCTGAGTTTTACAAATGACAAAAACACGCTGTCAAAGCTTCGGCTCAGGCCCTGTGTTTGCATGCGAAGAGCAGCTATATCAGGCTCTGGGCTCTCATTACACAGGCTGGAAGCTTTGTTCTCAGAACTCACGCTGGCATCAAAAGGACTCAACACAAATACAGCAGTAGGTCTGCAGTGGCTGAGCTGTAACCACAGCTGCACGCCCCTCGTCATGTGAGAACTCCAGGCTTTTTCTGGGTCTGGAACGCCTGCGGGCCACGCCTTCCGCCCGCCTGTCCTGCCCCTGGAATCCCGTCTGTTTTCACCATCCTCTTTCTGCCCATCATGGTCAGACCACCCCACTCCCCGTGGTCTCGGGGCAGCGGTTTACACACTTACTCTGGTGATCTTCGTGTGGCCAGGGCCTGTGTGTCCTCTCCTAACTGAACTGTGTCCATCTCACGGTGGCTGAGTGTCTGGCCCACAGGCCCTTAGGGAACCTTAACGTGAGGTCTATGGGGAGACTTGTGGAGTCTAGGAGGTCCCCGAAATCGTGGGCAGTGGGAGTGCACATCGGAGGGCAGACAGGTGAAGGCCTCGAAATGGATCCCTTGCTTCTGTCCCTTGAAGGCCCCCGTGGTTCCAGCCAGTCCTAGAGGCCCCTCGCCCCTCAAAGGCGGTGGGTTAGTAGTCTCCAGCAGGTAACCTCTCGGCCTGAGGGGCGCACGGGGAAGCTGGCCGGGCCTCCCTGGGAAAGGGCTTCCTCACTAGTGAGGGGTGAGAGGGGGCCGTCCCAGGATCCACACGTGCCTGCAGCAGACCCCGCCCTCTGGGGACCCCAGGCAGCTTATGTGAAGGAGGCAGTGCTGGGAGTTGGGGGCACCTGGGGCCCGCAGGTGTGACTGAGCACAGCCTTCACTGGCCCTGAAGAGTTGACTCTTCACTTGCGACGTGAGACAATATGCGTTCTATTTCTTTTTTAAAAAAATTGATTTATTTTAGTTGGAGGCTAATTACTTTACAATATTGTAGTGGTTTTTGCCATACATTGACATGAATCAGCCATGGGTGCACATGTGTCCTCCATCCTGAACCCCCCTCCCACTTCCCTCCCCATCCCATCCCTCTGGGTTGTCCCAGAGCACCAGCTTTGAGTGCCCTGCTTCATGCATCGAACTTGGACTGGTGATCTGTTTCACATACGGTAATACACGTTTCAATGCTATTCTCTCAAATCATCCCACCTTCGCCTTCTCCCACAGAATCCAAAACTCTGATTCTTAAAAGTGCAAGCATTAGTCATTCAGTCGTGTCCGACTCTTTGCAACCCCATGGACTGTAGCCCGCTGGGCTCCTCTGTCCATGGAAATCCCCAGGTAAGGATACTGGAGTGGTTTTCCCTTCTCTTCTCCAGGGGATCTTCCCCACCCAGGGATCAAACCCGGGTCTCCTGCATTGCAAGCAGACTCTGCACCATCTGAGCCACCAGGGAAGCCTGACTACTTCTTGAGGCGCTTTTAATTGAATTTTTTATAGCGGATACCCCTGCCAGGATGCAGCAGTTCTCATCGGATGAAGATAAGAATTTCTTCCCTCCTCTCCCGAGGTTCAGGGTCTCTGTAGAAGGTGCTCACAGATGTTGACTGATTCACTGATGGATAGACTCAAATGCCTCTGAGTAGCCCAGGCGCCATGGAAATTTGCCGGGGCCAGTTTGGAGGAGGCTGTACTGATGGCCTGTGTGCAGTTCCCAGGGGCAAGCCCGCCACTCATACTGCGCGGTGGTGGGAGAGAGAACGTGGAAGGCCCACGGGTCGGGGTGCAGCCCTGAGGGGTGCCAGAGGGAGGACCCAGTGGGCTGCTGGCCGGACACCATTAGGTGCCCCTTGCCGAGAGCATGTGGAGCAAACTGGGTTGAACTTGGGCTCCCCTGGCTGACCTGCGGTGTTGAGAAGGATTCTGAAGCTGTGTCCAAATTCAGCCTCCACTATCCCTTAAGTCTCCCAGGGACCTGAAGAGAGGCAGTCGGTTCAGTGCTGTCCTGCAGTTATGTCCTCCCTGTCGGGGTCTGGTTCTTGCTTTGGGGTCAGGAAATTTGGGGAGCCCCCCCGGAAGCAGGGCTCTCCAGAGTGGGTTCACATAGCTCTCGAGGAAGGCCTTCATCCCTTTGAAAAGTACAAGTTGCTCAGTCGTGTCCGACTCTTTGTGACCCATGGACTATACAGTCCATGGAATTCTCCAGGCCGGAATACTGGAGTGGGTAGCCTTTCCTTTCTCCAGGGAATCTTCCTAACCCAGGAGTTGAACCTGGGCCTCCTGCACTGCAGGCAGATTCTTTACCAGCTGAGCCACCAGGGAAGGCCCTCATCCCTCAGACATACTTTTTTCTTCACAAACCATCCCACTCTGAGCCACCCCCTGTCTTGCAGATCGCAGATGGAGGTGCTGTTTTCAGGCCCAAACCAATACACCAGCCCCGGGTGTATGTCAGTTCCTGTAACAGCCCCCTCCTCAGACCACGGTGCTCAGACTCCGCTGGGTCCCTTCAGAGCCCTCGGCCTGGGGAAGCCCCGTCCAGTCGCCTTTGCTGGGACTGGTGCGGGGCTCTCCCCGCGGCCGCTCAGCTGTCCGGGGCCCGTCTGTCTGGTGAGTCTCCAGGGCCGGGTCTCCTGATGGAGGACCAAGGGATGCTTGCGCCCATGTTGTCCCAACTCTGGTTCGGCCACGTCTCCCTCAGTCCCAGCGCGCTGGGGGCGTGCCCTCTGCTCGCCTGGGCGCCATCGAAGTGTAAGGGGCGCCAGGTTAGTCCCGTCCACGCGCAAGGGGCGCGGTGCAGGCTCTGAGGGGCTCCCCCTGGTCACCCAGGGAAGGACAGGGCAGGGGCTCCTGGCGGGGCGGCATAGACAAGGAGCTGGACAGGACGTGGGCCCAGGAGCCTCAACGCGCAGCTCAGGGTGTGCTCTTCTCTGGGGCGGAGGGTGTCAAGGATGGCCTTCCAGCACGGAAGGGACAGGACGGAAGTCAGATTGGTGACCTGTGTGGCCGCGGGGGCGAGAGGGAGCAAAGAGAGGCCCGGGGGCGGAGGGTCGGGGGGTGCCATCGGAGGGTGTCAGGCTTGGGTCGCCACCGAGAACGCTGGGGGGACCCCCAACCCCTCTCTTCCCTCCCCGTGGGGTGGGGCGGGGTACGTGACCAGGACGCGCGTCCCCGGGCGCGGGGACCTGCGCCTCCCTCGCCCGCCCCGTCGAGTGATGGATCGTGTCTCCAGCGCCCGGATCGGGGAGCTGGGGGTGCGGGGCGCCTGACGGACCTGCTTGAAGTGAAGCAGCTGCACGCCTGGCTCAGGGGAGGTGGCCGAAGGACATGACCTTCCTCCCGGCCTTTCTTTTGGGAAAGGAAGTCTTTGGAAGTTTGCAGCAACTGAATAAATCTTGTCACCGTGATAAGCAGGGTCCCGTGTCGCCCGCGAGGCGGAGAGAGCGCCACACTTCCTGCGATTGTTCCCGTTTACTGCATTTCAGCGTTTGAGCCCCCCCAAGCCCCGATCCTGGGGAGCCTGGGCGGAAGCGGCGGCCAGGGCCTCCGCGGGGTGCGGGGATCGTGGCCTGGTTATTCCCGGAGCGTTTTGGAGCCGCCGCGCCCGCGGCTCGGGTTTCGGGCCCGGCCTCCGGGCCGCGTGACGCAGGGCGAGGCGGCTCATTATAGTAATAGACCCCGCTCTGCCCGCGGGCGGCCTCCAGGGGCGGGACCGGCTGGCTCAGCACCCCTCCCGGTGCCTCCGGGGCGGCGCTGGAGGGGGTCAGGGGTGGGAGACGAGAGGGGGAGGGGGAGGGGACGAGGGAGAGGGAGCGGGCTCGGGGGGAGGCGGCTCATTATAGTAATATACCCCGCGCTCAGCCCGTGGGCGGCCCTCCCAGGGCGCGGGACCCGCTGGCTTAGCACTCAGCACCCCTCTCGGTGCCTCCGCGGCGGGTAGTGGGAGAAGGAGGGGGGGACGGGGGCGTAGAAGGGGGAGGGGAAGGAAGGGGGAGAAGGGGGAGGCGGGGGGAGGGGGCGGGTATAGGGGAGGGGAGAGAAGGAAGGGAAAGGGGTTGGAGGGGAGGCAAGGGGGAGGGGGAGGGGGGAAGAGAGAGAAATGGGGGAGGGGTGCGGGGGGAGAGGGAGGGGAGAGAAGTGGGGTGCGGGGGACGGGGGAAGGGGAGCGGGGAGGGGGAGGCCCAAGAGGGAGGGGGCCAGAGGTGAGGGAGAGGCCGGGGGGAGCGGGAGGAGAGAAGTGGGGGGAGGGGGAGGGAAGGGGGAGGGAAGCAGGGGGAGGGGGAGGGGAGCTGGAATGGGGGAGGGGGAGGCCCAGGTCCCCCGGCTTCAAGCCCCCCGCCCCCGGAGCGCAGTCCCCCGCCCTGCGCGGCTCCGGAGCAGAAGTGACTCACGAGGAGCCTGACTCACGAGCCCCGCGGGCGGGCTAGCCCGGCGGGTCGCGCAGTGCGGGGAAGAATGTTCTCGCCAGGAAAGCTGTTTATAAGATGGAACCTGGTGCCCTTGAAATAGAAGCTCCTGGCACGGAGCGGGCTGGCGGCCCCCCGCCACCCAGGCCCTGCGTTTGCGCTTTTGACTTCGGAGCTTCAGCCCTTCCTCCTGGTCTGGGACGCTGCAGGGCCGTGACTGCGGCCCCAAAGCCCCGCCGCAGGCCGGGGCGCCCCTCCGGGGCTGGGGCAGAGTGTGAGGCCCGGCGTGAGCAGCGCTGGCCCCGGCCTCTGGCGCTCCCGGCCTGCGGGCCTCCCGGCTCGCAGGAGCAGGACCCGGCCTCTGCCTGCATCTTCGCCCCGCATTCTGCCTGCACCCGAATCCCCCATCTACAAGGACACCTGTGACGCGGGGTGAGCGCCAGCCTGCTCCCGCATCACCTCCTCCTGGTTACCTCTGCAGCCGTCCTCTTTCCCAATAAGGTCAGGTCCTGAGATCTAAAGGCTAGGACCTCAGCCGATGAATTTTGGAGGGAACACACTCTAACTGACAACCGATGTGGTGCATATCGTTGTAGAAATTTAGAAAATAGGTGCAAAAAATGTCACATTTCTATGGCTCAGAGATCACTGCTGTGACTATCTTAGAGCATTTCCTTCTGAAAAAAAAAATCTTAGACAAAATGAATATGCTGTTTTGTATATTTATCTAATGAGCTCTTCCTAATTCACTGAATTTCTTCTCATCTAATACCTAGTCTGAACTTCCTGGGTGGCTCAGTGATAAAGAATCTGTCTGCCAATGCATGAGATGAAATTCCTGGGGTTGGGAATATGCCCTGGAGAAGGAAATGGCAACCCACTCCAGGATTCTTGCCTGGAGAATCCTGTGGACAGAGGAGCCTGGCAGGCTATAGTCCCTGGGGTGGCAAAGAGTTGGACACGACCAAGCACGTGTGTGCGCGCGCGCACACACACACACACACACACACACACACACACACAATACCTAGTCTATGTTCAAATGGTGAGTTATTTACAGTAATTTTGTTCAAACCAGTAACCAAGCCATGGCCATTTGCTTTTACTGGTTGTTAATGTTCCTTCAGTTCAGTTCAGTTCAGTTGCTCAGTCGTGTCCAACTCTGCAACCCCATGAATTGCAGCACGCCAGGCCTCCCTGTCCATCACCAACTCCCGGAGTTCACTCAGACTCACATCCATCAAGTCAGTGATGCCATCCAGCCATCTCATCCTCTGTCATCCCCTTCTCCTCCTGCCCCCAATCCCTCCCAGCATCAGAGTCTTTTCCAATGAGTCAACTCTTCGCATGAGGTGGCCAAAGTACTGGAGTTTCAGCTTTAGCATCATTCCTTCCAAAGAAATCCCAGGGCTGATCTCCTTCAGAATGGACTAGTTGGATCTCCTTGTAGTCCAAGGGACAACGTTCCTCAGGTCTCTTTAATCCATAACTGTCCATTTTTCATGGCATCAACTTATTTTGGCTGATTATGCTGCATAATAGTTGCCTCCTGGATTTGTTCAGTTGCCTCCTTGTGAAGTTGTTAACTCACTCCTCTGTGTCCTGTGTTGCCTCTGAAATGGGGCTATTAGAACCCTGATGGACTCAGCCAAACATTTTTGGATGGAAAACATTATAGGTACTTCTAAATGTCTCCCAGCAGATGACATGGAACATCTGGTCAACCCAGGTCAGGTCAGGCCTTACCAGGCATGAGGGTGGTGCTTGGGGGTTCCTACGCTGTGTGGGAAGGCATATCTGATGACTCTGAGGTTTTTGCAACTTGAAAATTTCTGGTAGTTGAGAGAGGAACCCTTGCTCTCTGGTGGCAGCTGGTGCAGGGAGAGGAAGTGTGGTGGGCCCACAGAGCCATCCTCATCGCTGCCCTTTGGGGAGTTCACCAATCTCAAGACTTCCATTTCTAAGAAGGCCTGCCCTGACTCAGGGTGATGGGGGTGTGCTTTCCCACCAGACCAGGGCCCCATGCTGGTCCACACCTCTTCCTGTGGTATGTGGGGGGGACGGGGGCGGGGCTGGCTGGATTCCAGTATCCCTCCCAGATCATTCCAGAAGGACCACTGCCCTTTCTCTCCAGCATTTTACAGTTTTTTAAAGAGAAGCAATTTACAATGAAACATAGATTTTTTGTGTATATTGGCTGGTCTTTTGACACATTCATACACTTGTTAACCTCTGTTAAGATATAGACCATTTCCATCACCCATAAAGTTCCCCATAAAGTGCCCCTTTCCAGTTACTCCTGGTCCAGTCAGAGGTAACTACTGTTTCCGCTTTTCCTGCTTTAGATTATTTTGCCTATTCTAGACTTTCACAGCCAAAGAATTGATGCTTTCGAGTTGTGGTGCTGGAGAAGACTCTTGAGAGTTCCTTGAGAAGATCAAACCAATTAATCTTAAAGGAAATCAACTCTGAATGTTCATTGGAAGGACTGATGGTGAAGCTCCAACACTTTGGCCACCTGATGCAGAGAGCTGATTAGTTGAAAAAGACCCTGATGCTGGGAAAGATTGAGGGCAGGAGGAGAATAGGGTGACAGAGGATAAGACGGTTAGATAGCATCACTGACTCAATGGACGAAAGTTTGAGCAAACTTCAGGACATAGTGAAGGACACAGGAGGCTGGCGTGCTGCAGTCTATGGAGTGGCCAAGAGTCAGATGCGACTTAGTGACTGAACAACAGCAAGACTCTCACATACATGGAATCAACTGCATGTTCTCTTCTCTTCCGCGTGGTGTTGGGCTTCATCCACCGCTGTGCAGGTGTCAGCCCTTTACTGCCTCCTCTGAGCAGTGCTGTATTGTACAGACTGCAGTTAGTCCATCCATTCTCCTGTGGATGGACGTGTGGGCTGTTTCCAGTTCTCTCTTATGATAAATAAAGCTCTGTGAACATTCATGTGCAAGTAACTGAGTACACACAAGTTTTCATTTCTCTTGGGTAGATATCCAGGAGTGAAATTAATGAGTCATGGTTAAAGTGGGCATAGCATTTCCCCTCCTACCAACAGTGGAAGGGAGTGCTGGCGTCATCAGATCTCTATTTTTTGCAGTCTGGTGGCTCTGCTCTGACGTTTCAGTGTGGCTCCAGTTTGTATTTCCCCAATGGTTTATGATAATGAGAACTTCTTTTGAGTTCTTACTGGCCATTGATAGAGATACTTTTTTGACCACAGCTTTTAAAAATTGATATGTGTTTCTCTTCCTTAATAAGCACTATAACTTGTTAAACAGGCATTTACCACATGAATTGAATTTTTTGCTCATCTTTCAGTGACGATTATCAAAGATAGATGGATAGGAATTGATCTTTGACAAGGAGCAAAGTCGTGTGTTTTCATCCATTTATTCCGAATTCCCACTCTCTGGGTTTCTGGCCAGTGCTGGGTGTATGATGCTCTTTCTTTCTATTTTTTTTTGGCCACACTGTGTGGCTCATAGGCTCTCGGTTCCCTGAGCAGGGGTTGAACCCGCACCGCCTGCACGGGAAGTGACGAGTCTTAACCACTGGGCCTCCAGAGAAGTCTCTGTATGATGTTCTTGAAGAGAGTTCTGATACATCATAGGACTGAGAGGACCCCTCTGCCCGGAAGCTCACACAGGTGTGTTGGGGGAGGGAGCAGAAGTGCAGAGACTGCAGCTGAGAAGAGGGAGGAAATGACGCACAGCCTCGAGAGATGGATTCTTGCCTCCTGGAGAATCGTGGCACCAGAGAACTTTCTTTCAGTTTCAGGTAGAATCTTATTCTTTCGATGGAGAGCATCATTTGTTAGCCCCCTTGGCAGAGGTTCCTTGGAGCCAGAGAACAGCTCCGAGCCCCCAGGAAGCTCAGGCCCTGGTGCAGCCCAGCACGGCCCTTGTCACCTCCCTGCCCAGTCGTGATGGAGACGCGGAAGCCAACCTCAGTTCCATTTTCTCGGCTTCCTTTCCTCCTTCTGCCGGTGCTGCACCTGTTCCCGGCTCATTAGTGGCTCACTGTGGGAGGACTTTGCTGAAACACCCAGAACTGTCCCCGCGGACTTTAGGAGAGGCCCCAGGGCAGGAAAAGGAGAAGAAAAACAGGAAAAGAAGCTGGGATGGGAAAGGGAGTGGGGGAAGCGGGGGAACTGAGAGTCGCTGTGGAGTGTTCCAGCTGCAGCCCTGCGCTGCCTGGAGGGTCGTGAGAAAGGGAGACCGAGGACCCCGCATCCACTGGGACTCCACTCCACCTGTAAGCGCTGGATTAGAACACGTGGGGGCGAAAACTAAATGATCAGCAACGGCCGGGTGTTAGGAAGATAGTCTAGAACCCAGAGGGCTGTCCTGAAGCCCGCCTTGTCTTCCCTGTGTGTGTGGGGGGGGGGGGGCGGGGGGGCTGGTCACGTTATAAAAGTTTCCGCCCCCGCTTCTGTGATGGGCTCAAGCCGCCCTCTGTTCCTGTAGAATAGGGTGCCTTCTTCCGCCTCACCTGACCTGGAAACTGCCCCCAAAGCGGCCGTTTCCGATATGCTAAGACGTGTCATAGAAAAGAGGTTGGAGAATCCAGGGACCACGCAGAGGGGCGTGGGTAGATGGCGCCGAGAGGATGGTGCTGCTCGGGGTGTGCCCGCCCGGAGCCAGGAAGGATTAGAGGGGCGAGGAGGGAGCCCGCGGGGCAGGAGAGCGCGGC
The DNA here is from genome assembly GCF_029407905.1 of Bubalus kerabau. Taxonomy (NCBI): domain Eukaryota; kingdom Metazoa; phylum Chordata; class Mammalia; order Artiodactyla; family Bovidae; genus Bubalus; species Bubalus kerabau. The sequence goes on along the minus strand of NC_073632.1, from coordinate 106,970,307 downwards.
TCCGGGGAGACAAAGCCTCTTTGCGCGCCCGCCCCGGCGGACAGGGGCTGTGGGAAAGTGTCGGAGCCCCGGGCCGCCCCAGGCCTTTGAGCCGCGGTGAAAGCGGCCTTGGCGGGGGGCCGCGGGCTGGCACGGAGGCGCTCTCCCAGGCCCCGGGCACAACCTTGGGCCAGGGCCCACTTCCCCCGAGAGGAGCTTGAGCGGCCTCACGGAGGGGGACTAGCTCCCCGGCCTCTGCAGGGTGACCCAGAACCCTGGCGAGATAACTGTGCCCCCGCTTTATTCAGTAGCCTGGGAGCACGGGATAGGGTCCCAGAGTCCTGTATCGAAGGGACTTGAGATCAAAGGTCGAGCTCTATGACCCCACTTCACAGAAGGGGAAACGGAGGCCCAGGGGCTTCCGTTTTGTGGCCAGAGCTCCTGGTGGAGGAGCTGAAACGTTGGTCCCCGGGGTCCCTGCTCAGGGCGGCCCTGCCTGCGGCCTGGAAGTGGGAGGACGGAGGAGGGATGGAAGGGGGAGGAGGGATGGAAGGGGGAGGAGGGATGGAAGGCAGGCTGTGACCCCGGCAGGGTGCGTCTAGGCCTGAGCCCTGCGGGAGCCCTGGGCACGCTGGCATCTGGGGCAGGTGGAGGGGCAGCAGGACCGGAGGCAAAGTGAGGCATCAGAGGGGGCTGTGGAGACCTCCTCACCTCTGTGCTCTGACCTTTGCATAAACTTCTTCACAGCTTTCCCGGCTTCTGGAAGATTTTAATTGTATCCCACGGACTCAGAACAGGAGGGTTGCCGGGGGCTGGGGAGTTTCTGTGGGCCAACCTCCCACCGGGTATGGGAACCCACTCTGGACCCGCCCTCGTCGTCTCTGAACCCCTCCCCCCTTTTTTAAATTGAATTATAATGAACATGCAAAAGCATATTAGTTTCAGGTATACAACACAGTGATTTAACACTTTTCTACATTATGAAGTGATCACCACAGTAAGACCAGTTACCATCCATCACCACACATGTTACAATATCACTGACTCTATTCCTTGTGTGGTACTTGACATCCTGTGACTGATTTCTCTTATAGCTGGGAGTCTGTTCCTCTAAAGAGCCTTCTTTAATCCATCCCTTCTCTGTAACTGTGAGTCTTCCCGTTTTGTTTTCTTTTTCAGATCCCACATATAGGTGAAATTACATGGCATTTATTTTTCTCTGACTTATTTCACTTGGTATAATGCTCTCCAGACCCATCTCTGTTGCTGCAAATGACAAGGTGTCATTCTTTTTTATAGCTGAGGAATACTCTGTTGTATATGTAAATCGCAACGTCTTGATCCATCCATGATCCGTGGACACCTGGGTTGCTTCCAAATCTTCGCTATGCTGGAAGGTTCCGAAGAGAAGGGGGCAGAGGCAACCCCGAGTCAGGGAAGACCATGGGTGTGGACCCAGCTGTGCAGAGCAGGCCTGGCGTCCTCCACACGCTCCTGGCAGCCGAGTTGAGGTTGTGGCAGGAAGGGGTGGGGGGAAGATTGTGGTTCTCAGGAAAGCGGAAGTGTTGGTCCAACCACTGACTGTGCCTGGGGCTCTAAGACCAGGAGGGACTGGAAGTTCCCTGGAGAAGCGCGTGATGTAAGGACGTGGAGGCGCAGAGAAGGTGACACGATGCGGCCGGGAGGAGGGCTGGGAGGTGTGTGTGTGTTTGTGCACACAGGGAGGACACATGTCTTTGCAGGGCAGTGGCACAGAGTGGACATTTTCACAAATAAAATGCTGAAGAAACACGTTAGTGCCGCAGAGTCTGTGCCCACTGTGGCTGCAAATATACGCTGTCTGGACTCCTATAGTAACACCCAAAATCACTTCCCAGGTGTGAAGCGTGGGGAGATGAGGTTTAGCCTCGGTCTTTTCAGCCAGAAGCAAACAGGCTTCTCCCTGAGTAGCATCTCTGTCTGTTCAGGGATACGGGTCCCACATCGCATTGAAAACCACACTGCATCCCAGAAACACAGGGCTGGCGGGCGTGCTCTGGATGGACACCTGCTCTGAGATGGGTGTGTCTGGGATTTCAGTGCACAGATGTGTACACAAATTATTTGTTCTGTGTTTACATCTACCCTCGTAATTCTGGAGGTCTTCCATTGAAAGATTAAGTCTCAGGCACAGTTTTAAATGACTGTCACAAGATACCTCATTTAATCCTCTCAGTACCCTCAGAAGTAGTCTTTCAAGTGGGGAAACAGGCTCAGAAATAGTCTTGGAAGGTCAACACCATCTAGAGGGAGGTAGTGACCTGTAAGTTAAACCTTGGCCTTGGCTCAGGTGGTAAAGAATCCACTGCAATGCAGGAGACCCAGGTTCGATCCCTGGGTTGGGAAGACTCTCCTGGAGAAGGGAATGGCAACCCGCTCCAGCATTCTTGCCTGGGAAATCCCATGAACAGAGGAGCCTGGTGGGCTACAGTCCTTGGGGTCACAAAGAGTCAGACAGGACTGAGTGACTAACACACTCTGACCTGAATCAAAGTTGAATGCCGACTCGCTGTGTTGGCAACTCTCTCCCGCCCCACACCCCTCCCTAGACATAATTTTAATGGTTAGATTGGAATCGGATCTCCTTCTTTTCAAGTCAGTCTAGACTCCTTGTACACCCACCCAGGAGACCTTCCTTTTTTAACCATAGCCCAGCAGTGTCGCAAAGCCCCTGAGATCCTGTCCTGCTTGTTAGGATTCAGATTTTACGTCCTTTGGGGAAAAGTACACTCTCTGCTCTTCCAAGAGAGTGGTGGGTATGACTCCCGTGTTCACACACGTTATGCCGTTGAGGTCCACGATACCCCCTCGAGTAGGGGGAGCCTCATGGGGGCTCCTCTCGCTGGGGGACAGGAGGCCCTCTCTGGGCTGTAACTGCTTTGTAGGTTCTGATAGATTTTCCAGAGAAAGACGTTATTCAGCCAGAACTCTGACCTCTTGTGAGGCGCTGTGGTATTTGTCAGCTATGTGGCCTTTGCTTAGCGGTGACGTTATTAGCTAGCCCGGCAAGACCAGAAGGCTCCATCTATTACCTCTCAGTAAGGCATTTTCATCAGTTTCAATGTTTGGGTCATTTTTGTTGTGAAGGGAAAATCACTTCAGCAGGTTTATTCCTCACTGAGCAAACAAAGATCCACCAAATATATCACATTTAAGGCAGAGATGGTCACAGTTCAGGAATGTTTTGCAGTCGAGTTCCTTCTAAACTGAAAACATTCTTTCAATACGGAGGATACCTATGAGAATTGTAAAAATCCTACCCACATAGTCCCCCCTCTTGAATGGAGCCTACTGAAGGGTTATTAAACTTTTACCTTTTTGTCAATAAAGTTCTTCATGGGACGTTTTTCTTGCTGCATTTTAATGCAGTGTTTGCTGCCCAGATGTACGAGGGAGGAGACAAAAAGGCCATTTAAAGTCCTGGCTCTAGAATAGCCCTATTATGCATTTAATTGAATCAAGTGACACCCATGGGCTGTGCTGTGTGGGGACATAGTTTCAGCTGTAGGTGGCTGTCACCAACCCACAGAGCCTTAAACCTGGGCCACAGACACAATGTTGATTTCGAATCTTACTTCAGTGAGGGTGTCTACTAAGGAAAATTACACACGCAGTGTTTTATAACAACAGCTGAGCCTAATTCTCTGAGTTTTGAGCAGTTCATGAGAAACTTTCCTTTTTGTATTAATATAAATGATTCCATTAAAAAAAGTTTCAAATGTAAAGATGACACTACATTGAATATTTGGAAGTGTTTTCTTGAACAGTGAGACTTTTTAAGCTCCCCCCGCCCCACCCCCGATAATACTTGAAGCCCGCTCAGCAGAGAAGCGGCGCCCTGTGCCCACCTTCCAGAAGGTCCCCCTGCCCTCAGGCCCTGCACCAGCCCATTCCCTGGGGGACCTGAAGGGCAGCTGGCCAGGCCGGGGCCTGGTCACCCGTTTCCTCCAGGTGTCCAGGAAGGCCCCAGATCCCAATGGGAATGGAGCCCATGGGCATAAACAGGTGCCCCGGAGCCCCTGGGGCCGGCCAGGCTGAGAGCGCCTCCACCTTCGCAGCTGCGGCGACCTGAGCTCCGGCTCCTCCCTGGGGCGTCTCCTGTCCGGCCGCAGGCTGGAGCGTGCTACCCGTCCCCACAGCCTCAGCCTCCATGGGGGCAGCCAGGAGACTGGGCTCTGACCCAGGTGTCCCCCAACACTGAACAGATCCAGATGAATGCTGGGGCCACAGTAGCCCCCAGCACCTCTTTCACTGGCTGACGCACAGAGAAACCTGCTGAACAGTCCCAGAAGTATCCGTCTCCCTCCTACCTCTAGGGGCTCCTGCTGCTTGCCTCCGCCCTCTGGCCTGGGAGAGCTCCTGTCCTGTGCTGCTTGGGTGTTCAGGTTCTGGGGGGACATGCCTGTGCTTCCGGTGCTGGAGGAGGAAAATAAAGTCCAGTTCCTCCGGCATGACAGTAACGCTGATTCACCAGGGGTTGTGGCCAGGGCACAGGCATGTCCCGGGTGTTTCAGCATAGGGGGCTGTATGCCTGTGCAATGGGTGGTGAGGCATGAAGGGTCAGAAAAATCAGGCTGGCCTCTCAGCTCTACCACTTCTAACTGCATGACCTGGGGCAAGTTATTTAACCTCAACTGCCTGATCCATAGAACATTGTGAGGACGAAAGTTTGTAAAGCTCTTAACACACTAAGCCTTCAATAAATTTCAGTTTTTCCCTTCTCTTCTGGAAAAAAAAAAAAACAAAAACGATAGGTTTTTACTATTGGCTTTGTAACTGATTGATTGAAACCGTATTTTTCTAAGGTACACGTATTATTCGTTCTCTAGACTTAGGACAATTTAGTTAGCTTCCTGACTAGGGTTGAAGCTTTCATATTATTCTTAAAAGCTACATTAAGTTAGTCCCCCGAAGAGCCCTCGTGCTTGGTTGAAAACAGCAAGAGTGGCCCAGCTTGAACACAGGCCCCTCACGGACCACCAACTTTCAGCCTCACCTTTGGGAAGAGAGGGAATCAACGTTAGGGCAGAGGCCTTGGTTCAGAACACTGGTTTCCAGACCTCGGGTCCTGGGGGCACTTGTTCAAACAGGGAAGCTGGACATCACCCTGGAGTGTCCGTTCAGTAGGTCTGCCCCAGGCCCGAGGAGCTGGACTCGTCTAGGCCCATGGTGAGGCTGCCGTTGCTGGACCAGGGAGCCCACTCTGAGAACCACCATGCTAGGGCCAGGGGGTGACTCTGGGGGTCAGCAGGGTCAGGACACTCAGGCTGCTTCCGTTCAGCCTCCTGCAGGACGTGGGTTTAAACAGACATCTGGGTCCATCTGTGCTCGATGTTCCCCAAAGGGGACACCCCTATGACGGGAGGTGCTCCCAGTGACCTGTCTGGCTCCCCTGAGGGAACCCAGTGAGGACTCGGGAGTAGGAACCAGTGAGTCCAAGCCGCCTCTGAGACCACATGGAGGCCACTTGCTGTCTGAGAACAGCCAGACGGGCCCTGTGTTCCCCAGAGCCTCCGAGGACATTTAAAATACTTTCCTCTGCCTCGGTTTAAAAGGAGTAGTGCTTGCCTCTCCCAGGACGCAATCAGGGGGACAATTTTTTTAAAGAGCTACTTCCCTGGTGGCTCAGAAAGTAAAAGTGTCTGCCTACAATGCAGGAGACCTGGGTTCAACCCCTGGGTCGGGAAGATCCCCTAGAGGAGGGAATGGCAACCCATTCTGTATTCTTGCCTGGAGAATCCCATGGACAGAGGAGCCTGGCAGGCTACCATCCATGGGGTCGCAAAGACTCAGACACGACTGAACGACTTCATTGTTCGCTTTCCTCCCAGGACAGCAGAGTCTGTTCGTATTTTCCAGTCCGAGGTCTCCAGCGGGTCTCACTCGGCGCTGATCATTCCTCTTCCCCAAGGGTGACACTGGAGGAACCGTGGGTCCTCCTCCGCCAGGTGGGGCAGGGCCGCTGCCTCTCGGATAAGCTGGCTGCAGGGTGGAGCACCTGGTCTATAAGACTGCTTACTCACTGACCCACCCCGCTCCCTGGTGCTCACCTGCCCTTGGCATGCCCCCCAGCAAGGGGAACACGGGGCGCGGGGTGACAGAGCCATCATCCTTTTCTTACGGAAGCCCACACCCCGCAGACAGGCAAGCGAACACGTCCATCGTGTCCGGTACTCAGAGGGTTTGAGGCCAGTAAAGAAAACTAGGGACCAGGCAGCAGGACATGGAGGTGGAGGGAGTCTTTCAGGAGAGGGGCCCGCAGAGCACCTGGGGAAGCGCCTGCCAAACCACATGTGAGTCACAGTTGAGGTCAGTAGGGCTGACATCGGGGGAACACGGGGAGGGAGACGGGAGGGAGGAGACAGGTCAGGAGGGGCCAGGGGTTGGGAGGAGCACGGAGCGCAGTGGGAGTCTAGGGCTGTGAGCAGCTGGGTGATCCTATGGCATTTGGGCCCCAGGGGCCCTGGCTCCCGGGAGTGCGGAGGAAGCTGGTCGTCTGGGCGTGACGGCCGAGTGGACGGGGCTGGAAGGAAGGTGTTAGGGGTCGTGGTCAGACCTGGGAGCAGCTTGGCAGACAGGCTGCGTCAGGACCCAGGAAGATGTGTCAGGAAGAATTCTGGGGTTTCCAGCTGAGGAAGGGGTGACGCGAGTGCCCGCTGCCTAAGCTGGAGCACGTGGAGGGGGGCACATCAGGGTGGGAGGACGAGGACTGAGGGTACAGGGAACCGGGGGTTTGGTCTCGGAAGCCTTTGGACATCCAGGCGGAGCATCCTGTGCGAATTTAGGGAGGTCGGGACTAAACTGGGGAATTGGGGGCTTACAGACGGCATCCGGAGCCCTGGGGCTGGAGGCGATGGAGGCCGGACCCCGGGCCCAGGACGGTCAGGGGTCAGGAAGAGGCACAGCTGGCATGGAGGGACCCGGAGCCGCGGGTCTGAGCACCCACCAGCCCCTCAACCTTTAAGGGAACTCGCCCCGTCTCCCTGGCCACTGTCACCAGGTGGGGACACAGCACACACTCTCTTTTCCCGCTTTTAATGGGGGCGCTGCCGTCTCTTACTGGATGGAACTGGGTTTACCTTGGAACGTAGCAGTGCTGAAGCCCAGGTCCGCTGGCACATCCACGGGATCGGAACACCCAAAGTTGCCCTGAAATCACCATGGAAATGCTGCGGGCCGCCTGCACTTATCTGAGTGGAGGGGGCGGCACCTACAATAGACTGAAGGCACGATGAGGAGCTACTTCTCAGCACTTTCTATGTGAAAAAAGAAACCAACGTAATACATTTGTTAGACTTACCACACACAGGAAGAGAACAAATCCTTTCAGTCAGATTGAAATTTACAGGAATTTGGCAAAGGAAAAACAAAGTATCCAAATACCTTAAAAATATTCCCACCAGAGGAGGCAAAAAAAATCAACCCCTGAAATAGAGAAAGGCTAATGAACCGACTTGCAGAGCTCCTTCCGCCCCATGTCTGTCTACATCCTTCACGGGTGATGGGAGAGCCGGCTGGTGGCCAAAGAACTTGTCCGGAGAGGCAGACTGCACCAGAGGTGAGATCCAAGCAGACAGCTTCATGCAAGCAGAAGTAATAGAGTCCTTCCTTCCCCAGGAGCCCATGCCGAGCTGTATCATGGTGGTTACGGCTCCTATGTTCCCCTTTAACATCAGCTTCAGCACAAACTGTTGCTGTTGATGGGGTTTCCCAGAAGCAAAGCCCAACTGGTGCTCTGGATCTCCATTCAGCTTCCACATGCTCACACTTTGAAGCCGGCAAATCAGATTCCACACCAATATGTATTTTTCTGCAGCAAAGTGTTCTTGATTAAGTCAAGTACTACTATTTTTTTTTCCCCTGCTGCAGAGCAGAGAGGATGCTTAGAGTATTTTTTGAATTGTTATTAAGTCGCTAAGTGGTGTCCAATTCTTTGTGACCCCATGAACTGCAGCACGCCAGGCTTCCCTGCCCTTCACTGTCTCTCTTTTGGGCAAACTCATGTCCATTGAGTCGGTGATGCCATCCAACCATCTCATCCTCTGTCATCCCCTTCTCTTCCTGCCCTCAATCTTTCCCAAGGGTCTTTTCTAATGAGTCAGTTCTTCTCATGAGGTGGCCAAAATATTGGAGCTTCAGCTTCAGCATCAGTCCTTCCCATGAATATTCAGGACTGATCTCCTTTAGGATGGACTGGTTGGATCTCCTTGCAGTCCAAGGGACTCTCAAGAGTCTTCTCTAGCACCACAACTCAAAAGCATCAGTTCTTTGGCGCTCAGCTTTCTTTATAGTCCAACTCTCACATCCATACATGACTCCTGGAAAAACCATAACTTTGACTATTCAGACCTTTGTTGGCAAAGTGATGTCTCAGCTTTTTAACACACTGTCTAGTTTCGTCACAGCTTTCCTTCCAAGGAGCAAGCATCTTTTAATTCCATGGCTGCACTCACCATCAGCAGTGATTCTGGAGTCCAAGAAAATAAAATCTGTCACTGCTTCCACACTCTCCCCATCTATTTGCCATGAAGTGATGGGACCAGATGCATTAAGACACCCCGATTACAAATAAGCCTAGTAGAGTGGTTGGCAGTTCCCACTTCAAAATGGACTTTCGTCCTCTGCTCATTATCAGGGCAAGGAAATGCTGAGTCCAGCGCACAGAGTAACCAGGATATTTAACTCACTTCCAGTATCTTATTATTGGAATAAACAAAATATCTCTTATTTTAAAAGAAAGAAAAAAAGGGGCTGGAGCTCAGGAAAGCCCTTCCTCCTGGATCTTATAAAGAGGGTGGTTTTGTGAGAGCCTCTTGGGGACTGAGTGGGGTGAGGGGGCAGCTGGGGTTGGTCACCACACGAGTGGCCTTTCCTGGCTGGGGCACTGCGGGTCTGCAGGCTGTGTGTTGGGGCAGAGCCTGCCAGACCCCGAATATTTGAATTGTGGACACGGATTGTCTTGGTGTGACTGGAAGGAAGCATGGTCATTTCTAGCTTAGGTCTCGAAGTTTCTTGTTTTCGAAAGAGAACTTTCGAAAACTGGTCCACTGGTACATTTCTAGAAGAGGGATGCTTTCCTGGGTAGAATTGTTTTGAAAGCATTTGAGGTTTTCTGACTCCACTTTAAATCCCATCAGAGTAGGAATTTATGATTAGAAAAATGTTCACGGAATATTTCCCCAGGTTTATTACTTCTTTCAAAGCAGTCTTAGAGCTTCCCAGCTTCTGCTTATAGAAGGCCAGTGATGAATGTCTCAGAATAGCCCAAGAAGTAAGCGATGTGGTGGGTATTGAAGTAGGAGCACTTCCTTTTGGCTTCTCTAAATGACAGTGTTCTGGGACGTCCCTCCTCCTGCACCAGAACATCTCCTGTTTCTAGACTGCCTGTAGGCAAACCTTGAAAAAACTTGAGGCTTGTTTACATAAGAAAACTTCAGCTTTGAAGACCATATTCTCCAAGCATGCAACCATTTCGCAGAATTTTCCAACTGTGAATTTCTGTCTGATGTTTCCAGATAGAATTGGGCCGTAAAATGATGTGCTGTTCGTACAGTTTGGCGAGAGGTGGGGCGGGTGGGGAGGGCGGGGCGGTGGTGCCGGGGGTTGGTGGGGGAGCCTCCCTCGAAGATGAGGGTGTGCCCACGGAGGCGACTTGCAGGGGGCAGTGGGCTTGTGCGAACCCGACGTCTCTCTCAGCAGCTCCAGTGCTATAATAACCCAGACCGGCACATGTGAGGGGCCCTGGTCCGCTGGGGACCTCCCCTGCACCGCACGTGGCTCCACCCCTCTAGCCTCCAGGCTGTTTCCGATGGACAGGGATAAGTTGGGGAGGGAAAGAGCTCTCAGGTGGCAGCCTGGTTATCCTGCCAGCCTTGATGAAGCGTCCCTCTGGAAGGCGTCAGCGGGCCCGTGGATTGACTTCTTCCGAGAGGTGTGCTGTACCTCAGACACTTCTGCTCCGGCTTCCTCTTCCAGCTCCCGGTCTTCTGAATCGTCAGGAGGCCCAGGGTTCCACGCAGCGTTTTTCTTCAACAAATAGACTGTTAACCCATCTGAGAAGCAGCTGGGGTGCTCTGGGCTTCCCGCCTTCCACGTTCTTTGATGTTTGCGCAGACGTTGGAAGTCCTCGTTCTGGGCCTCCTCTGTCTCCTCAGTCCTGAGCATCTCTCCTCCAGCTGGGCTTAATTTCCCTTTCCTGGTGGGCTTCTCCCGTGTTCCCCGAGTTTAGCAGCCCGTTGAGGGCCTTTGCTCAGGGATTTCCGAGCTCTGAGCTCTGCCGTCTGCTCACGTGGTGTGAGATGCCTTCAGGCACCTGCCCACCTGGGCTGACCACGAGGTGGGGGGGGCACTTCCCAGGGTACCTGGGGCTCTCTCCCCCTTCACCTCCACCCACTCTCTTCCTCTGTGTGTCCCTACAGACAGGGAGGAAGCCACCGGGGGTCGAGACAACAGAAAAGGCAGCCATTCCTAGTTCTATACTAGTAAAACAATGCATTAAAAAAAAAATCTCTGGAGAACACTGCCATATCTGTAGTTGCTTTGGTTTTCTGCAAAATTATTTTCTTATGACAAAGAGCTCACCATTGCTTTCTAGGAGGCACCATATCATCTGAGGATTTTCCCAATCATATATTGCTTTGCTGGGGTGGAAGCTGGTCATTTTTCATGTCTTGTTCCTTTACAGTAAAGACCAACAGGTGTAAGAAACTATGCTAAGTATTTCAGTAAGATCACCTCTAGTTCTTAGAACCTTCTTGTGGGTAGGAGTAATCTCCACGTTCAGTTCCCACAGCTGAGGAAACTGGAGACTCAGAGAAGTTAAATTACGTGCCCGAGGCGGCACAGCTAATAAGTGACAGAGAGCTGGGAAAGGAACCTCCGTGTTTTAATTTCACACCAGAATTAGGGCTCTGGGCTCAGAGGCTGGAAGGTCTCCTCGCTTCTACTCCATGTGTTTTCACGAGCAGGAGAGAGAGTGAGACCGTAGGCTGGTCCCCGAGTCCTGATGGAGCCGTGGAGGAAATTCTGGCAGGAACATTCAAAGGCAGTGACAGCGGGATCCTATTGACTGACAGTATCAGGGACTTAGGGGTCACTTCAAACACATCGCTGATGCCAGGGAGACAGCTGCTGGGTACAGTGGAACACCATAGTTTGGAGAAAAACCTGTCTTAACCTCTCCATGACCGCTTCTAGCTCTGTCTTTTCCAAGTATTGATATTATACCCGAAAGCCAATTTGTCTTACCCGGTCATGCATCTCCATTTATCCTAAAAAAAAAAATGCTTCGGGAACTAGGTGGTAGCTACTCAGATGCTAGATTTCATATGCGGAGCCCGGCACCAAGGAAGATGAATACTGAACCAGTTTTCAAACTCAGGGTTTGCCTCTGGACACTTGTGTCTTCAATAATTACGGACAACCACCTGGGGGCCAGGGCTCACTTCCCCGGGGACACATTTCAATTCCTCCCTTCTGTGCAGGTGCTGCTTTCGCTGCAGACCGAGACCCTCCTGGCCCACACCGCCGGCAGCCACGGCAGCTCGCAGGCACATGGAATCAGGGTCCCTCACCCCGAAGCTTTCCGAGCTGAGCGTCCCGCACCTTGCAGGCCCTTGTCTGGGCACCTTACACTCGCGCTTCTCTTTGGGCACCTTTTCGCTTTCTCAGTTGAATGAAGCAGTGCATGTGTTGTTTTTTTTTTGTTGTTGTTGTTGTTGTTAATCTCAATAAAATTCCCAAACGGTGCCGTCAGACTCAGCAAGAGGTGCTATGGGAACCCACCCAACCCACCAGCGGGAGGAGAACTGCGGAAGAAAAGGACTTGACTTGTTCCCAGGGGCGAGCGCTACGATGCACGTAAGTCATCTTGATGGAAGGCCCCAAACCGCCTGCTGGGTAGTGTGTTGTCCATTACACCGGGGTCCTGGGGTGCAGGAATGTCGGACCACGGGGGCCAAGGAAGCAAGCTAGCGTTTTAAAACAGTCGCGTGTGCCACGGGGCATTTCATACCTGACCCAACCCCCCTCCCCTGTGCCCCCCTCCCCCAGTATAAGCTGGGAAGCCCTGCAAATTCCGGTGGGCCAGAAGCATCAGTTATGTTTATAACCGAGGTTTGGAACGCGCTGGAAACTGTCCCCCTGTGATGGGGGCATAGATCCCACTGTTCTATCAAGTATCAAAGCACACTGTTCTACCCAGCTGCTGGGGAGGTGCTGCTGAACGGGCCCCCGGGTCCACGACCAACACCTATTAAGCAGTCGGCCTAAACACTCCCCTTCCAACCTCTGACATCACCCTCAGGGCAGGCAGACACAATTGCTGAATTGCGTACGAAAATCATAGTTTTATTGTCCATACAACCGAAGGTTTAACTCGGACTCCTGCTTTCTTTCCGAACTGGATAAAGAAGCGATTCTTCTCCTGGAACAAATAAGCACAGTACACTATTGTAATCTAAGAAACAGGCACTATTTATGTATGGGAAAGCCTTGCTCTCAACAGGGCTAACAATCCGAGGGCCCATGAGCCGCTGTTTCAGCAGCTGTGGAAATGCTGAGCGGCCGAAGTTGCGGATAAGGAGATGCTAGCAGCGGCAGAGACGGGTGGTGGGGAGCACCCTGGGGAGCACCCCCTCCGCCCAAGCCCAGCTGCCTCCCTGCTAGTTCAGCAAGCACGACTCATAGGTGGGGACCATGTACTTGATGTTGATGAAGGCGTCTTCGCCGCCGTAGCGCTCGAAGGCCTCCAGTGTCTCCTGGATCAGGTCGCCAATGTTCTCCCGCTTCTGCTGGCTGTAGTCAATGCCATCCCCGGAGTTCACTGGTTCATGTAAACACACAGAGAGGCCCGTTACTTTGGGAAAGCGTGGCGCTTTCCCAAAAAGTCCTATGCATGGGTCTAGGCACTGGTCTCCAAGGCCTGTGCCACGAGACACAAGCATGTAATGTTTGACACTGACATGGATCAGTCAACGTCGGATCATTTGACATGATGCCGGTGGAGTCTCAGGAGTGGTGACGGATAGACCAGAACACAAAGTCCCACTAGAAGGGAACTGACGAAAGGTCAGCGAGTGTAAACAAAAGTGAGGTGCTGAAAAGTCATCTCAGCTGGAGACATGAGGGCGTAAATGAAAACCAGGTGGCCCGCAGTTACAGCACAGCTCACAAGTCAGGGACTCTGTTTCGACCCGGTAATTGCATCAGGAGCGTTCTCCCGGGCCCTGGCTTCTTCAAAGCACCGAGATGGCCTAGTTAGAAGGAAGGGCCCATGGTCAGACGACGGTGCTGGCTCTGCGTGATCACAGACGGACACGCGGTGCAGCGGAGGCCTTAGCCCGTGCCCACGTCTGGGGCTTGCATCCGCGGGGTGCACACTGTCCCCTCCCAGCCTCACTAACCCCAGTGTTCAGCCTCCGCTAGTACCCCCGCCCCTCCCTATCACTGGAGGTGCAGCTGGGAGCGGGGATGGCCTTGCCTGCCGTCTCTTCCTCATCTCTTCCTGAACGCCTCGATCTAGTCCTCAGTTATGGCTTCATAGGGACGGGAGCTCTGCTGGTGCTGGGGTCTAAGTCCAGGCAGGCGGACTGCCCTGGGGGTGGGGGGGCGCATCTGGAGGACCCGGCCGAAGTCTCACCTCCCTGAGCCTGGAAGTGACCGCTCAGCTGCCTTTCAGACTCTGCAGGAAGGGGTTCCTGGACTGGCCATCCACAGCCTGGGTGGGAGCCTGGGTCTCATGGTCTCAAAGGGTTTGGATAAGAAGCATCTGATCGTGTTCCACCTGAGAGGTTACCCAGGTGCGTGGGGGTCTGCTTCCATCCAGAGAACAGAAATTCCACCTAATAATAGTCCTTGTTGTTTAGTTGCTCAGTTGTGTCTGACTCTTTGCCACCCCGTGGACTGTAGCCCACCAGGCTCCTCTGTCCGTGGGATTTCCCAGGCAAGAATACTGGGGTGGGTTGCCATGCTCTCCTTCAGGAGATCTTCCCGACCCAAGGATCGAACCTGCATCTCCTACATCGGCAGGCCAGTTCTTTATCATCTGAGCCACCAGGGAAGCCCAGGAAGAGTCATGACCGGCCTGTGAGTTGTATTTCCCACCCAGATTTCTAAAGGCTTCAACACCGCTCATCCTCCCCGTACATGAGTCACCTTGGTGCCTTTGCTGACACTACCGCACCTGATCCATGACGAAAGGAAAGGGCCACGGGGCAGGCTGAGAGGCTGGGAGGGGGCAGTGAGGATGAGGGCCCAGGCCGGGGACACTATGGGGAGAGCAGCTGCAGCTGGAAAATGTGCACTTTCCTGGATGAATGTGTTCATCTTATTCAGATTTCAATACAGCTCCCAATGCTTAGCTTGCTTGAATGTGAAAATAATAGAGGGGTGGGGGATGGCATTTCAAAGCTGCTTTTCCCCAGTTATTTTAAACATTTTAAAAAAGACAGAGTAGTGGTTCAGACCAGTAATAAAGGTAACAATTACAATCCCACACAGCACAGATAAGCAGCTCTTTTGCTTGATTTTCCCAGAAACTTGTTAGAGAAATATCGCTGTCTTGGGTAACGCAGAGAAAGGACATGGTTCTCCTGATTAGTTTTGTGTGGTGGGGGGTGAGGGCAGGCAGAAATACTACTAATTTTCAGAAAGAGAAAGGTTATGAGTTACATAGCTACAGTGCATATCCATTTTTCATAACGAATGAACTTAAAATGGTTTGCAAAGCCATCGTCATGAGGTGGATTTTGCCCTTCTCATGGTGGAAGCCTTTCTGCTGTGATGGAGAAAGCTGGATTTAAGTTAAAGGTTGATTTACAGAGTAGCTGATCATCTAAAATATTCATACATGATAGCTGTACAGAATAAACAAGAGATAGGATGTTTGAACAAAGAGTTCTTGCCTGGTTGTTTTTCAGCTAAAGGTAAACTTTAAAAATATATACAGACAAATACTTAAATAGTTTAAATCAAAAAAAGATTTACAGGGTGGTCTGAGAAGAGAATCAGTGCAGTCAGGATCTCCCACCAAGGACAGCATGGAATCCATCCATGTGTGGGTTTCCAACACGAGGAGGTTTGGAGTTGAATTAAGGGAGAAGGGGCTTCCCAGGGGGCTCCATGGTAAAGAACCTGCCTGCCGATGCAGGAGACACAGGTTCAGTCCCTGGGTCAGGGAGATGAGGGCATGGCACCCCACTCCAGTATTCTTGCCTGGAGAATCCCATGGACAGAGGAGCCTGGCGGGCTACAGTGCAGGGGGTTGTAAAGAGTTGGACACGACCGAGCACACACAGAAAAGAGAGAATGAGGAAGAAGCTTGTGAGCATGTGTGTGTGTGTGCACTGGGCAGGGGTCGGTGATGTGCGTTACAGGGGAGAGGAAAAGACGCTAAGGAAGAAGTTCCAAAACAGAGGAGGCCAAAGCAACACGGTCCAAGAAAGGTGCAGCAGGACCGGAAACAGGTCACGTGTGTGACTAGGGAGACTGGGAGGAAGGCATGTGCGAGGAGCAAGGTCAGCTCCCGGGGTTCCGAGGGGGCCCTGAAGGAAGGCCAACGACAGTGTCTGGGCTGGTCCCTGAGGGCCCCCCACCCCGAGCCCGGATGACATTCCGGTTGAACTCCCCTGCTCACGAAACAGGTGGACTTAGGGGGGAGTTGACAGGATGCGGGTTTGCACGGCCCACCAAGCCCTGGCAAAAATGTCCCAGGCGCAGGTGGCGAGTGTAACTGGTGATGGTGCTGAGTTGTGACAGCCTTGATCCAGTTCCTGATGGACAAAGACACGTAAATTAATCACCAATAAATGGCGCCTTTTGTTGGCCTGTTAGTCAAAAGGTCAAGGACTGAATAGATCACGGGACAGACATATTTTCCTGGTGGGGGCAGAGAGGGGTGGGAAAGTCTGCACACAACGGAAAGCTTAACACGCCCTGTTTGTCCCGCTGCCTCCCAGAATACTACCATGACAAGCAGCGCTTTATTTCAATAGTGACCTATTCTTACTTCTTAAAAAATATGTAACTGTAGGAGTAAGAAAACTATGTAGCTTTTTTGTTTCTCAGCAGTGCATAAACCAAGTGATAAAAAGAACAGAGCAGAATAACAGTTGCTTATTCAGAAAGGGAGTTGGAGTTGGAATATTCCGTGATTGCAGAATGTGTATCCCTGGGGGAGGAAAAAGCTCAACAAAGGAGCACCGTCCCTTCCTTTGGGCGTGGGAGGGATGAGCAGGCACGGTTTAGGGTCAGGCCACATCCTGGGGCAGGTGAGCGGGGCGGTCTCCATTTCAGAACTGCTCTAGAGTCAGTTTCTTTGAGAATCTGAGTTTGAGGTGATTAGGTTGAGCTCATCATTTTAAATACGTATGATGCCGCAGGAAGACACGCTTGTGAGAATAGGATGCTTTAAGAACAACCCAGATGGTTATGTACAATCGTCAATTCTGGTGAGGAAGATGACATTTCAATTCAGGAAGCTAGGAGTCTATTTTCTGTCCAATAGCTGGAAAGATACACTGATTAACCAAACAAACAGGACCCGTAAGAACAGTTCAAACCAGACTTTGCATTTCTAACGGAATACTATGCAGGTAGACTAGAATCAGGGATTCCGTTTCTCCTCTTGGAAGTCTTTGTGCGCGGGAGACGAGACCCTACTGCTTGGAAGTCTCTTGGTTAGGAATTATCAGGTTGGCCAAAAAGTTTGTTTGGAGTTTTACATAAGCTGGTACAGAAAACCCCCAAGGAACTTTTTGGACAATCCAACATTTTGAGGACGCTTGTCATTCTGAACGTTGAAGTGGTTTTGGATTGTGTAGGCAGAATGTGGAAGCATGGGGAGCCTCCTTTTCTACCTAAGCCTGTTTAAACAGCCCCCACCTGGATTCTTTCTTTTCCTCAGGGCCGTTTTGGTCAGCACTGGCTGGTATGTGTATCCCAGTCTGTCTGCTGTCAAGGGCGTCCTCCCAGCGAATGAACTCGTGGTTGTGAAGTGACCATCACGCCCCCTCACCCCAAGGCATGGCCAAGGCATCGGACCTTCACACAGGTGCGGATCTGCAAGGCAGGGGGCCTGGCCTGGCCACGGACCCATATCATGGAGGGTTTTGATGAAACACTCTCTTAGCATTTTTACACTTTATACTGTGTAGAAGCTTTCTTCTTTTCTTTAGTTACTACTATTACAGGAAAAAGGCAGGGGGAAAAAAAGACAAAATCCAAGTGGGAAAAGAATACTTTTGGTGGCCAGAGCAAGGTCTTCCCAAGTTGCTGTTGGTGGCACCTCTGGCCATTCTGAAGGATGATGGGCTCTTGGTAGACAGCACGAGACGAGGCCCTGCGGGCTCATGCAAGGTGGAAAAGACGAGGCTCTTGCCTTTGGGGAGCTGGCCAAGGTCCCCGTAGGTCACGTTTATGCCACCAGACTGAGTCTGGGCTACGGACCCAGCCCAGAGCCCTGTGCAGCTGGCCTCTGTCCTGTTGCTCAGACCCCACTGGAGACTGTCCTGAGAGAATGCTTCTCTGTGAGGGCAGGCCAGACTCCCAAGCCCCCTCGTCCCAGGACAGGAAGAGCCACGGAAGGCAGCACGGGAGGGCATGGGTTGCTCAAGGAGGGTCACATCCAGATTCGGGTCTTTCTGACTCCAGTGTTTTGACCAATACTCTTAAGGGTATCCTGGAGAAGGAAATGGCAACCCACTCCAGTGCTTTTGCCTAGAAAATTCCACGGATGGAGGAGCCTGGTGGGCTACAGTCCATGGGGTTGCAAAGAGTCAGACACGACAGAGCCACTTCACTTAAGGGTATGCTGCTGCTGCTGCTAAGTCGCTTCAGCCATGTCCGACTCTGTGCGACCCCAGAGATGGCAGCCCACCAGGCTCCCCTGTCCCTGGGATTCTCCAGGCAAGAACACTGGAGTGGGTTGCCATTTCCTTCTCCAATGCATGAAAGTGAAAAGTGAAAGTGAAGTTGCTCAGTCATGTCTGACCCTCAGCGACCCCATGGGCTGCAGCCTACCAGGCTCCTCTGTCCATGAGATTTTCCAGGCAAGAGTACTGGAGTGGGGTGCCACTGCCTTCTCCGTACTTAAGGGTATAGATCCTGTTAAATGAACTGTAATGCACAAGCTAGAGGGAGATGAAAGCTGTGTTTAAGGCATCAGGAGTAGAAAGCACACAAATGCTTACTTCAGGTTGCTTATTCAACATACCCGAAGTATTACTCATTCTGTTCCAACAGATGAAATAATTAATAAACTCGACCTATTCCTTCTGCTTCCCCAGTGGCTCAGTGGTAAAGAATCTGCCTGCGAAGCAGCAGACACTGGAGACGCTGGTTCCATCCCTGGGTCAGGAAGATCCCTTGGAGGAGGAAATGGCAGCCCAGTCAGGTATTCTTGCCCGGAGAATCCCAGGGATGGAGGAGCCTGGCAGGAAGGCAGTGGCGCGCCAAAGGATAAATTACAGTCACTGGGGTCGCAAAGAGCTGGCCACGACTTAGTGACCAAACCACCACCACCATCTATGGTCTCTGGTCGTGACTAAGAAAAGTGGACACGATCTAGACAGAAGCAGCGCTTCCGCTAGTCCTGCAGAAGTGCAGGCAGATGTCCTCCACATGGTGGATGGGCTGAGCATCCGCAGGTGAAGGCGCTGTGCCCACCCCGCCTGTCATTCTGAAACCGTCATGACCTGGGGGCCTCTCAGAGCCGATGCACCAGACGTTCTTCAAGAAAACACCAGCATGGGAAACTCAATTAAAAAACACCAGAGTGAATCTGGAAATGGTAAGCAGCGACTCAACGGAGGTCCAGGCTACTGTTATCCATCTTTTTTCACACTACATACCAACTTTTGGAAGCTCCGGTTTTATGGTGTAACCCGCCATGCCCGTGAGAGCAGCGGCCTGTGTCACCTCGTACGTGTACGGGGGCCTTGAAATAACTGTGAAAGTGAAAAGCGAAAGTGAAAGTCGCTCAGCTGATTCCGACTCTTGGCCACCATGGAATTCACCATGGACTCTACCGTCCACGGAATTCTCCAGGCTGGAATACTGGAGTGGGTAGCCCTTCCCTTCTCCAGGGGATCTTCCCAACCCAGTGGAAACTAGCAAACATCTCAGACAAATAAACAGATTAACCTGACAAAACAGCATTCACCACAGCCTTCGGCAGCAGTGGCTGAGAAGCCAGGCAGAGCCCTTGTCTCACCGCACCGAAGGCCAAATTACAGTCACGGGACAAATGGCTGTGACGTGACACGGCTTCGAGACACCCTCCTCTGGTGTACCGCCTCCTTCTCCGGCTGTCCGATGTGGGGTCCAATGTGTTGACAAGCGTGGCCACTTCGAGTGCCCGGCGTGGGAACTGGAATTGCGGCCAAGTCCAGCCCCGAGCTTTCCTCTGAGTGAGAGCACCCATGACGTCAAGTGACTCGCAGAGGACACACCTGTCCACCGTGTCCCCAGGTGAGATGCTGGTGAGTTCAGCGCGAGACGAGATCGCCGGTCCTTCCGAGTGTGCCCGACAGCGCCAGACAACCTGAAGCGATGCTGAGTGCGATTTTAAAAAGTACTAACAGAAAAAACGAAGTCATTTCTTTGTGGATCAGAAAGTGCATTTTTTGTTTTTTTGGGTTTTTTGTTTGTTCATTTCTCAAATGTTTAACTAAACCATTTGAAAAGTTTTAAAGTCCAATTGAAAGCAGTTTTCCCTGTTAAGTCCTGTAATCAGTGATGGCTTCGGCCACAGCTAAAATTGCACATCTTCTGCCTGGGTCTGCATGACGCCATCTGCCCTGCGGAGAGATTGAGCCCTTGGGGCCTGGGTTCGGGTGTCAGCAGAGTGTGTGTGTGGACTCTATTGCAAATATTATTCTTATAAGATGTTTCTTGGTGACGCCGAACCATCACAGATGTTCTGTTGGATGATTCTGAACACATTTCCAGTTCTGGGTTTACTGGATTTAGTAGTTATGAAATGGAGATGACTGCAAACAGTAATTCCTTGTTTGCGCTAGTTGGTATTTAGACAGAAATGTTAGTTGTAGTGGAATAAAACTAACATTTTTCAAAAGATAATCTACTAAAAAGATGACTCATCAATAAAAAAGATTTCATTAAGAAGATATCTCATAATACTTATGAATTTATGGTTTCTTTGAATCTTTCACCTTTTAATTTGAATTAAGGAAGGGTGAGAAGAGACACAGATATATTTTGTTTTTTAAGGAGTTTTTGATTTAAAGACCTAGATTAAATTGTCAACATTTGTTTTGCCAGAAATATCCTATTTGGGGTTTGCTTAGACCCAATTTACTTTATAGAAATAGCATTACCTGTTTTAGAATAAAAGTGCTTTCTCCCATAATGTTTGGAAAATTACAGTGGAAATAATCGTAAATTTTAGTCTGATTCTTTCTGGAGATGAAAGAATGGAAGTGGAAGGCAAGAGGGCAAGACAAGCCAGGGCAAAATTCATTTTTTCTACATTGAATAAGAGAAGAAGCCTTTTGGGGAGATGTTTTGAGGTTATCTACTTCTAGAATCCTAAAGAAATGCTTTCACTTTTTTTTTTTTTAGCTTTGCTATGTCACTTTGAGGAGATTCATCTTTTTCCCCCTTAGTGATAACTTGACTTCATAATCTCTTGGAAAGTGACTATTTTCAACGTACCCTTAAGTCTGACTATATGATGGATATTTCCAGAGTGTTGGTTCATGGCGGATGTGAATCAAAGTTGCAATGGTTTTGCAGCCACAGACTTATAATAACCAGAGCATATGTCATACTAGAGATGCCCAAGGGCTTAAACACTCCAAATCTCCTCAGATCTTGTTGACATTAATGAAATTCACAAGATTTCTTTCCTCTGAAGATAAAAGCTTTGAAGCAAGATCTGGATTCCCAGCTGGATGTCTGTCTCTCTCTCTGTCCTTCTGACGCAGGAGCTGGGTAACTAAAGCCAGAGGTTCCTAGCCCATCATAGTTTTGAAAGTTCAAGGAAAGGTTTTCATCTCTGAACGGAGCACTGATCACTGGTGAAACTGAAGGTATCACGGATCTTGACCTAATCATGAATTAAATATTTAAGTGCTCCTTCAGACAACTGCCAACTCCTTTCTGAACAACTGCCATTTTCCAAAGTAGATTTGTTCTGTAGGAAATGAACAATGATAACATTGGGGGGTATAGTGATATAACGGGAAAAACATTGAATTTCAAAGGCAAATAACCTGCAATGTAAGTTTTCAAACCTTAGCAGCTACAATGTCCAATAACTTACTAGACGGTTAACTATGGACAGGTTACTTAATTTCTCTGAATCTCAGTTACCGTCCCTACAGAAAGAAAGAACTGAACTGGGGTGAGCTCTGTTCAACCTAGCATTACTTTATATAATACCACAATACAACTTCGGAACAAGCTTTTGGAAGTGAAGGTTATTCAATAGATGCATTGTATTTCAACTGAAAAGATAATCACAAAGCTACTGTATAATTCTTCAAAGTAAGCCACAAAACTCATAAGTACCAAATCCAGCTTTCACATAAGTTCTAAAAAAAAAAAAAAATCCCAAGGGACCAATGTTTATATAGTTAGTTGTCATTTAAAAAGAGAACACTATCAGAAAATCAAATTATTTATCGACACCTACCCAAAATTATTCCATTCTGCTACTTCAGTAAGTCAATATGGATGTTGATGTATTAGAATAAAGACCTGATTTTATTTTACGGGCTGATTTTTTATATATATTCAGGTGACAGTGATTTGGTCAAGACCACATAAAGGCAAATTGGATTCATCTCTGATCAATGACTATTTTGACTTGAAGTTATATTGAGAAAAATAGGTAGGTTCACCAGTTTATCCCTCTTTGGGATAACTACACTCATAGGTTCAGTCGCCATTGGACTAACCTGAATTGCCAGTAGTGAAGTGGCAGTGCGTTCCTTTTCTCATTGGCCCATGTGATTCAATGAACATTCAGTGAATACCCAACGGAAAAGGAGCAGAGAGCTCTAAGTCCAGCTCTTGTCCCAAGTCTATTTCCTGCGGGCTTATCTTATGGTGGAGTAATAATAACAACAATAATAATACTAGCATAATGTCAGTTGAGAGCTAAGAATAGCTAGATGAGTTAGATGCTATTTCTGTCCCAGCACAGAGAAGCAACCTGAGGTGGAGGAGGGGAAATCACTCAGTAAAGTGATGCAAGCCATACACGATGCTGGGGTGCTGAGAAGGAGAAGGGGTGGGAGGCGTCTGCGGAGAGAGAATGAGAAGGTGATGGGAAGATCCAGAAAGAGAGGTCTAAGTGTCCTCCGCCAGCACAGACAGCATGCAAGGGACCAAGAACTTGGTCTTTCTAATTCTAGGAGAATTTTAGCCCTGCAGAGAAGGAATGGCATCTGGAGAGCAGGTCTCTGGGATGCTCTACTGACTGCAAGCAATCAATCCCAGGACAGCAAACTGTTCATCTTGGCCTCATTTTTATGCTACAGACTATTACACTATCTTTCCTTCCTTACAAAAGCCCTTGAAATAGTGACATCCTTTACCAAGGTATGTGCAGGAAGACAAAATGAAGGCTGACTGATTTCAAAGACTTTTTCCAGGGCCATACGATACAGACAAAAGGAAAAGTGGGCAGCAGAGGATGAGATGGCTAGATAGCATCACTGACTCAATGAACATGACTTTGAGCAAACTCTGGGAGATAGTGGAGGACAGAGGGGCCTGGCATGCTTCAGTCCACGTGGTCGAAAAGAGTCGGACGTGACTTAGTGACTGAAGAACAACACAATACAGGAGGACTATGGGAAAATCCTGGGATAAGCATCACATTCCGTCCCTCCCACTTCCCTCCCTATGAACACTTATGACTTATTTCTAGACCTGTAGGTATTGGTTCTACGGTCTTACAGAAAAGGGAATCATAGGCTTTGATCTGCCTGAGGCAGGAAAACAGCCTAAGACCACTGTCCAGACTGCCTTTGCTACCTGTAGATGGACACCTGGTAGTCAGACCAGAGGGGTTGGGGAAACCTGTAGCTATAGAAGAGTAGGAAGAGGGTGAGACGGTATAAAGGAGAAACTTTTTATGACTGTCTGTCTGGATGGTCTTCTGATACCCTTTTAAAAAGTCAGATTCAAGCCATGGATATTGGGGAAGTTTATGAATCAAATTTCAAGGTTCCTGTGGTCCATGAAGACGAGGAAAGTCTCTAGTGTTCCTTTAGGAAACTGTACCTTGGGATTCTTGAGTAGTAGCACTTGATCGGATTGAAGGCCTGTGTGGAGGCATTCAGGGGGTTTCCCCCACCCCCAGTCCCTGAGCCCTACCCCCAGGTCAGTACTGACTTCACTGGAAGCATGAGCCTGCGTGGCGGCTCAGATGGGGGCTTAGATTCTCCGTGTCTGTATTCAGCTTGTGGTGGGCAGTGGTCTCCGTAATAAACCCAGTTGCAGAGCTTCTCTGGCCCACCCTGGGTAGCAGCTAATAGTCTACTTGGTCTTCCAAACTCTCCTCTTCCTGATTTGCCCTGCAGATTAATTTCCAGTCACTTTCTCTCCTGATTAATAGCCAACACCTCCACATTGTATGAGAGACCAAATTCAAATGCCTGATCGAGCCCTCTGTCTCTACCCTCCCTTATGAAGTCAATCTCATATTTCACTCCTTCCCAAGACCATCTGTTTCACCCAGATGTGGATTTCTTCCTGGCCCCAGTGGGCATAATTTTCACTCATGTCTTTAAAAACTCCCCATAGGGATACTGTCCCCTCTCCCTTCTGGGAAAGTCCAACCTCATTTCTTTTCAAGGCTAGTTTGGGATTTACTTACTCTGTGGAGTTGACTCCACAATCTTCTTTCTTTTGAATTCCTAGAGCTGTGGTCAGTAATCCCTCCATGGCCCTTATGAACATGTCAATCTAGAACCCTTAGGAGGTCATTTATGAAACTTAGTTTTCCTGTACTTTACCACCTCTTGAAGGATAGGATCACACTACTTATAAACTTTGTTTGTTGGCGTCAAATACAAATTGAATATTTGTAAAAGGGATGGATGAATGAATGAAGAAATTATTACTTTTTGTGTTTACCAATCAAGATATAAGCAAATTTGGTTCTAAGTAAATTGTATGTTAAATATAACGCCCACAATTTGCCCAATACCTGTTCTTTATTTACTATTTACAAACTTGTGAGTTTTTATCCTGGAGATAGTATTTATGTGGATTCAGGAAGTTGGGTATAAGTACATATAGGGTCTATATAGTTAGATAGCCTTATCTCTTCTCCAAAATCCTCCTTGATTTAAAGTGGAGTTTACTTGGGTTGGGCTTCCCTGGTGGATCAGATGGAATCTGCCTGTAATGCGGGAGACCCAGAAGATCTCCTGGAGAAGGGAATGGCTACCCACTCCAGTATTCTTGCCTGGAGAATTCCCTGGACAGAGGATCCTGGTGGGCTACAATCCATGGGGTCACAAAGAGTCGGACACGACTGAGAGACACATTTCACTTACTTGGGTCACCCTTTATTTTGAGAAGAGAAAGCTTTCTTCCTCCAGAATGAAAAAAAAATCATATTATCTTATTTTATTGATATCTAAATTTTGCTTAATATAGTTTCTTTCCTAGCTATTAATACCTGATAATTCTTAGTTAGAAAAATAAATGATTTCAATTGGAAATACGGATTCCTGCTTTCAGGAGTGATGCAACATACTGGAAATAATTTCACTGCTTTTAGACTGATCCTGAAAACTTGGAAATGGACCAGAATGACGGCTATTATCATGGTTTTTCATTTCCAAGAAATATTAGAGATACAACCCATCTTTAGTTTTCCTTTTTTTTTTTTTTTTTTTTGTATTTGAGGTACAAAAATGAGAAAAGAAATCTGGATTTCTAACCAGTTTTATCAGCAGATGCAATAAACTTGGGGGGAGATGTACTTCTCAAATTATCTCTGTTAGCGTTTTCATCTTTATCATGAACTCAGAATTCGGAAGCCCGTGCGTGTCCATGCTGGTAATCCCACCACAACAAAGTCTGCTTAAATCGTTTTAGACGAATAGCTGCACAGAGCACCGAATAAAAGACCTTCATGGCCTTGATGTACTCTTCGTTCTGCTGCAGAAACTAATTAAATAGATAAATTCACTAATGGTGCTCACGGTGAAAAAAACACATCACGTCGTTTCTGCAGATGAGATGGTTCCTCAATTATCGACGATTTATCTCAGTTTGCCTAACCTAGCTACTCTTTGAAAATTCGAAGATGAATTATTGGGTGCAAAATCTAATAGATTTCCAAGCCATTAACTGGAAATCTTACTGACTGGGAGTCTTTCTCATCAAATGAGCTCAATTAATGCAAAAATAATATATTTAATGAATAAATCAAAGCAATCTTCTGGGCTGAACTGAGTTAACAACCGTATATGTGATAAGAGTTAAAGCCTCCAAGCCTTTTACAACTGTCTTGGTTTGGAGTCCCCTCTAAGTATCTTTCAAAGCTCTGACTAGCAACTTTTATCAGCGTCTACACTAGTTAGTTAGATGTGGCAGGAGACATCAACTCCGCCCAGGAGCGTTCACGCAGAGCATAACCTGCAAACGCTGAGCTCACCTGACTCCATTTTTACAAATGTTCGGGGCTTTGCTAAAGTTCAAGCCGAGTTTTGGCTACGTGCGAAGGAAAAAAAGAGGTGTCTAAGTCATGGGGACAAAATGTGGCCATTTAATTGCTGTGGCAGCAAGATCGGGCTTGTACAAGAATTGAAACTAAAGCTTGTTGGAAACACTGATAGGTAAAATATGCTGACTTTTGATACTTTGGAATAAAGACTGTTTATTTGCCTGTGTTACATTTCTCTCTCTCTAAAATTCCTCAGTTTAGTGCACATGATTACTTTCCTCTGAATCAGGATTGTAAAAGTAGGTGAGTCCAAACAAAACCAACTGGAAATAAACAGGAGCATCCCCATGGGGTTGAGGCTGGGCGCACAAGAACATGCCCTCAGCCTGTTAATGAATCTCTGGCTGATTCAGGTGTAATAATGCCTACATTATTATTAGGAGAGATTTGAGGATAAAACAGAAGAACATATGTTATATCTTTATGAAAATAACAAGCTGTTGATAAACTTGGACAGTTCGTATCACTGTAATTTCTGTGATGTCAGTACCTGGCTTTCCAGGTCACAATGGATTGCTTATAATTTATCTCTTCTACGGGTAGGATGGGCTTCCCTTGTGGCTCAGCTGGTAAAAAATCCGCCTGCAATGCAGGAGACCCCGGTTCAATTCCTGGGTCAAGAAGATCCCCTGAAGAAGGGATAGGCTACCCACTCCACTATTCTTGGGCTTCCCTGGTGGCTCAGATGGTAAAGAATCTGCCCACAGTGCAGAGGACCTAGGTTTGATCCCTGAGTCAGGAAGATCCCCTGGAGAAGGAAATGGCAACCTACTCCAGTATTCTTGCCTGGAGAATCCCATGGACAGAGGAGCCTGGTGGGCTACAGTCCACAGGGTTGCAAAGAGCTGGACATGACTGAGTGACTTTCACTTCACTTTGCTTCGCTTCACTTTATTTCTGGGTAGGACAGGAAGACTAGCCTACAGAACACCAGGAAGTAAGCATTTGGCTTCTATAAGAAGGGCTCACTCCAGACAAGGAGCAGAGGGGAGCTGCTTTTTCTCCAAGTCCTGCAGGAGTGTGAGTTTACTGTCAGCTGTCTGGACTCACTGAACACATGGATCTGCCCTGCTGGCGATGCCCGTTACTCAGGCATAGTTTGTTCTGGTCCAGATGGGTTCCTTGGAAGTGTCTGCATCAGGACCAAGGTTTTCGGTTGCAGGACTTCATAAGCAAACAATTTACAGTGTAAACTTACGCTCACTTGTTGACCCTCAGTCCCCTTCCTCCCTAGGTAGAGCCTGATCAGGGGTGCCCACATGAAGGGCGGAAAGATGGATTCCTGTCCTCCAGCAGATATTAACACCCCAATAAACTAAGGACTTGCTCCTTAGAAGAAAAGCTATGACAAACCTAGACAGTGCATTTAAAACCAGGGACATCACTTTGTTGACAAAGGTCCGCATAGTCAAAGCTATGGTTTTTCCAGTAGTCATGTACAGATATATGGAGTTGGACTGCAAAGAAGGCAGAGTGTTGAAGAATTGATACTTTCAAAATGTGGTGCTGAAGTAGACTCCTGAGAGTCCCTTGGACAGCAAGGAGATCAAACCAGTCAACCCTAAAGGAAATCAGTCCTAAATATTCATTGAAAGGACTGATGCTGAAGCTGAAACTCCAATACTTTGGCCTCCTGATGTGAAGAACCGAGTCATTGGAAAAGACCCTGATGCTGGGAAAGACTAAAGGTGGGAGGAGAAGGGGACGACAGAGGATGAGATGATTGGATGGCATCACTGATTCAATGGACATGAGTTTGAACAAGCTCTGGGAGTTGGACAGGGAGGCCTGGGGTGCTGCAATTCATGGGGTTGCAAAGAGTGGGACATGCTGAGGGACTGAACAACAGCAAAACCAATGGTAGAACAGGAGAGCTCGAAAGACTGAGAGGTTTCAGCAAGGAATGAAATAAAGAGATGTGACAGAGAGGGACTGGGAGGGACCACCCCAGGTGGCTAATCAGAAGGTCTCACTGAGAAAATTAAGTTTAAGCTGAATTTAATCCCCTGAATGCTGAGAAGAACCTAGCTTTGCAACAAGCAGCCTGGGAAGGACAGGCAGTGCAGAACAGAAAGTGCATCAAGGGCCTGGAGGTTCAGACAAACTGACTGGAGAGCATGGCATTGCCCGGTTGTCTCAGGCACTCTTTCCAACACTGATGATTTGACAATTTGATAATTGTCATTAACAACTGCTCAACAGCTCAGGGTTGAAAGAGTGTGAAGGAAGCAGCCCCCCGGCTCTAGCTGAGGACATTGTCTCCTTCCAGACTGCAGGGGATCTTCCCAACGCGACCCAGGGATCGAAACCACATCTCTTGCATCTCCCACATTAGCAGGTAGATTTTTACCATGGAGCCACCGTTAAGTCAAAGGTTATGCCAATTTCTAATGTTGCCAGCCACACAGGAGCTTACCTGTTTATCACAGCACTGATGCTGTAACTAAAACTTAGTTTGCTAATTCAGCAACTGTAAAATGTTACTTTAAAGTTACTTCCATTAGTATTTTTGTAATTACTAAGGAATGTATGGATGTGAGAGTTGGACTGTGAAGAAAGCTGAGCACCAAAGAATTGATGCTTTTGAACTGTGGTGTTGGAGAAGACTCTTGAGAGTCCCTTGGACTTCAGGGAGATCCAAACAGTCCATCCTAAAGGAGATCAGTCCTGGGTGTTCATTGGAAGGACTGATGCTAAAGCTGAAACACCAATACTTTGGCCACCTGATGTGAAGAGCTGACTCATTGGAAAAGACTCTGATGCTGGGAGGGATTGGGGGCAGGAGGAGAAGGGGACGACAGAGGATGAGATGGCTAGATGGATCACCGACTCGATGGACATGAGTCTGAGTGAATTCCGGGAGTTGGTGATAGACAGGGAGGCCTGGTGTGCTGCGATTCATGGGATCGCAAAGAGTCGGACACGACTTAGCTATTAAGCAACAGCAACAATTGAATCGATTATCACCTTCAGAAGGAGGGCCATTTATAATGGTTAGATTTCTAAAAAAGCTTTGAACTCCTTGCTTGTGAGCACCCATCCACCAAGCCGCCACCCACCCAGCCCTTGGTTCCTGGGTCATCCTGTGGAGGGCCAGGCTCAGTTCCCCACCAGAGGGTAGGCACAGGCACAACCGCGTGTGTGGTTTGGTCAGCTCTCATTTGCAACGCACCTTAAATCACGACTTTGGGAGTCACCTTCAAATTGGATTATTTACAAACAAGGCCACATGGAAAACCGTCGCTATTTTGGTTTGCGTGTGAAAAGCGTTAATTTGTGACACGTTGAACGTGTGACTTACTACAACCGATTTAGCCTTGTGCTGGCATTTCTCCATTTTTCGCTGCATGGGGCACCCCAAAGGATGGAAGTGGCGCCAGGAAGCCCAGGCTGGAGGCTGGGCGGGGCTTGTGAGGTAAACTCCGAGGAAGCAGGCGGAGGTGAGCCGGGGCATTTGTTCTTACTGAAGGTTAAGAGGCTAGTAGCAGTGGAAACTGAAGTCTGCTATTTATCTTCAGGCTAGGGACAGTGCAGACAGCTGCAACACGAGCGTCCTCACAAAGCCAATAACCTTAACCGTGACCTCTGGCTGGAGACGCGCTTCAGTGGGCGTACTGCTATCTCTTTTAG
Source organism: Bubalus kerabau (assembly GCF_029407905.1). Taxonomy (NCBI): domain Eukaryota; kingdom Metazoa; phylum Chordata; class Mammalia; order Artiodactyla; family Bovidae; genus Bubalus; species Bubalus kerabau. Next base: position 106,940,948 of record NC_073632.1, on the reverse strand, counting down.
GCACAAATAAGCACAGTTGTGTTCATTTTGTGTTGAGGTCAGATGATTAACTTGCAGGCCCTTTTTAGTGAATAATAAGGGGGAAAAAAGTCTTTACATCTCACTCCAACTCAACAATGAAACGAAGCTTTCTGGAGGGAAGAAAGTCGCATATTACATGGACAGCAGATTTTAAGGCAAAAGTAAATGTTACAAAAGGACTTTGAGCCTGATTAGCTTGGAGCCAGTGCACGGTCAGATGGATAACTGACATTGCATTCAGTTAATCAGGGTAAATACAATTATTTGGTGGATTTTTAGTACATCTGACCTTTAGTTGTGAACTATCTGGGTATTTCTTTTACTTTTTCTGTGGTTACAGCCTGTTGTAAGATGTAACGCTGTAGATTAAGAAAAAGAAAGCTGTTGATGGAGATTAGTGATAAGCATTTATTGACCAGCAGGTCTACTCATTACCCTCTCCCAAAGACCAAGGTAAAATGAGACACGTGAAGTATATCTCAGGGCTGCTCGTGTCTGCACCCTCTGCAGTCCCTGCTCAGGGAGGAGTTTGTCCAGAAACCAGGGATGGATTCTATAGAAAACTACATAACTAGGAGCCCAAACATGACTGATCTAACAAGTACACTGAAAGCTCAAAATCCCAAATTCCATTAAACCCTGTTAAAATTGTTTTTTGCTTGAAGGAACTAAATTGACTCACTTTTTATTTATTTTACTATTTCCCTTAAAAAAAACCTGGCAGCTCTAATATGGCAAATCAGAATTTGGGGAAAGGAATAGAATTTGGGCTGGGGCGGCCTCTATTTGTATCTCAGATTTTAATTCTTACTGTAGAAAAAGAGCTGCCATGTAGTTCTTAGTGTGGGCGCTAGGCGTGTAAGCAACCCTTATATGCTGCGCTTATTTTAACTCTCAACAACCGTGTGAAGTTGGTACTGTTATGACCCACAGGTTAACAGATGTGGTACAGAAAGGTTTAGATCTGACTTTCAAGTATAAAATTTAACCATGATATGCAAAATAACCAAATGTCTTGATGGATATTTTGACCCAGAAATTCAGTTCTGATACATGTGATAGCAAGGTGAAATAAAAAATGTCATGTTAAATAACTGCTTTAACAATGGATATATTATTCAATTATGTGAAAACTGGTTTCCCTCTGTAGAGCTTTATAGCTTTGGAATTTCCTGTGTAATTAGCAGTGTAAGGGAGAAGGACATGGCAACCCACTCCAGTACTCTTGCCTGGAGAATCCCAGGGACGGGGGAGCCTGGTGGGCTGCCGTCATGGGGTCGCACAGAGTCGGACACGACCGAAGCGACTTAGCAGCAGCAGCAATAGTAAAAGTTAATAATAATTTTGAGCCACCATAGTTGGCCAAAATTAAATATAAGGATAGATATGGTTGTTGGAACATTTGTTGTATAATAGAAAGATTATGTCAGGTCCTTAAAAGTATTTCTTTCCAGGTTTTCTCCAGTGTTTCCTTTTCCTTAAGTTGCCATTTTACATTTGGAGAAAACTGAGATCAGTATTGACAACCTGATTTTTATTGACTAATTTTAAGCGTGAATTTTGTTTTTAGTCATTTTTCTTGACTCTCCATGAAAATAACTTGTTGAAAGTTACGATTCTCACTAAGTTTAAGATTTTTATCCCTCTTTAAAATGTGTTTTAAACTGTTTTATAAAAATATTTCTGTAGGGGAGACAAAACAATATTATGATGACATAATTTGTTTTACTCCCAGGAAATTTCATACAAACATACATAAAGCAATATTATAGCAGATTAACTTTCTTATATGAGATTAAATTCTCATTAATATATTTTTAATGTTTTATGAAAAATATTTTAATACAAAGAAGTACAATTTCCTCATCTATTTTACTACAATTGTGTTTTTTGTTTTAGATCATTTTCATTAAAATATCTTGTTTCCTAACCAAAATAAAGTTCACTTTTTTTTTTCTTAAAGAAATAATTGGGTCATATTTTGTAATTGCCATTGGAAGTTATCACGCTAGATAGTATCTTAGCAAAAATAGGATCTAGGTTGGAATTGGAAAATAGGAAAGTACAAGAAGATATTGTTACTAGACTTTATGAGGATATATCAAAATGTGGTTAGTACTGTTGTATTCTTTTAATGGTTATCTCTTGTATTCTTCATTGATGTTGAAAAAACTTGATTTTTTAGACCCTTACTTAACTTTCAAAAATGCTTACAACTTCCATTAAAATTCTCACAACACTGTAAGCCTGTATTCTTTGTATGTTGAGAGCAAGCATACATTAGCGAGTCACATGTATTTGTGTTAATTTCTCTAACAGTCATGCAGACAGGCGTTATGTGTGTTTGTCTTGTCGTATTGCCTTCTTAATTCCCATTCTGTGGAAGATAAATATTTTAGTAACAAATACTTTTTATTTCAAATGACCATGTATATGGGGTATAAATGAAATTTCCAAAAATTCTATTTCTATAACTCCTAACATAACAGTCAACAGTATACAGCAATCTGGCTGAGAAGGGCATATTGCCTCCGATCACCTGGAAATGAGCATAAAAGCCTTAATTTCATTGTTGTCCTTAACCGTTGCCCTTTGGAAAGGCTGTTCGATGACCAGGAGCTGGAAGGACTGAGTCTGGGCCTCTAGATGTTCCAAACCGCAGAGGCAACTTTGGTGCCCACACCGCAGCTTGCCCTGGGAGGGGCTTGCCTGGTGCCCCCGAACACTTACACGAACGACGGTAGTGTAACGGCAGTCCCTCGCCGGAAGGATCTAAGACACTTCCGTTTTATTGTTGAAGCCGAAATCAATAGTTCATTATTGATTCTTGTTCATGACCTAAGTGTCATTAAACTCCCCAAAGAAGAACATGCTGTGTAGGATTTCCTAGAAACGACTCTTGCTGTTAAACCTTTCATATTAAGCATAAAGGGAAGCCTTGCAAAATCTTTTCGAGTAGCCTGAATAATTCATCGGTGCACCAAGAAGACGTCTAAATATTAGCACTATGTTTGATTTTCCTTTCCGGATCAATCTATATCTGTTTCTATCTTTGAAAAAAAAAAAATCCTTGCAGGGGTGTGATTGCTCACTCATTTCAATGAGCCCTGGTCACAAGGTAATGTTCATCTTCTGTAAAAGCTCAAAGGGAATGGAACAAACCGTTTTAAGAAACAGAACTTTGAATTAATCTGATGTAGATTCTTCAGTATGATTAAAGAACATGAAGGGAGCCAATTAGGGAGTAGAAGCATCATTTGAGTCACACACTATTTAAATCAAAACTGATGGCTTCCTCTAACATGTTCCCCTTCATTCTGAATATATTTATGCTTTATTTTGGTGAAAATTGTGTTCTATGAAAAACGTTAGACATTGGGTTTCGGTACCCAAAGAATCTGGGCTTGCCACTTGGGAAAGCTCACAAGGAAGACTCAGCCCTGTCTCACACGCCACGTCCCTCCGCTTGTCAAGACTGGTCACCCTCTCCATCTCTGCCGCCACCACACTTGGCCCTTGGGAATCTGTCTCCAGTTTGCCTAACTACTGCAGGAACTTCCCCATGGGTCTCTGCTGCCTTCTGCCTTTCCAGGCCCTCAGATTCATCCTTTACTGCCACCTAAGTCAACCGTCATGAACTCAGCTTGTACCATTATTTCTCCGCTGGTGAAAACTTTACCATTAGCTGTGGAACAAATTCCAGCCTCCTTGGCCTGGCATTAGCCCTACTCAGTGGGCTTGAGGCTAATCCTTAGCTTCCCATCCTCTCGCACAGGAATGCAGGACTGCAGTCCAATGACCGCTGTCATCCCCAGGCAGGGGTGGTGGACTACCCACCTCCTCAGCTTTCCTCGTGTCTTTCCGCCCAGTGGTCATTTCCTCCCCTGCCTCCCACCCCTGCTTCTCAAGATCTGTAAGGCTCATCCTCTCTATGAAGGCTCCCCTGATCGGTCCTTTAGCCATTCACAAGGGGGTTATGCTTCCCTTACCACGCTGATCACCAGGAAACCCATTTTATAGGCATCGACAGGAATTAAGTTCCTTGAAGATAGGAACCATCTTTGCATCCTCTAGAGCGTCTAGCTTAATACGTGTGTGCTAAGTCACTGCAGTTGTGTCCAACTTTTTGCAACCCTATGGACCGTAACCCACCAGACTCCTCTGTCCATGGGGATTCTCCAGGCAAGAAAACTAGAGTGGGTGGCCATGCCCTCCTCCAGGGGATCTTGCTGACCCAGGGATCGAACCCGAGTCTCTTACATAGATTAATACGGTAGGTGTTAAAGAAACTGTTGGTTAGGAAAATAAATATAAAGGAGTAGCTTTGCTGCAGGAGGGAAGGGTGTCTGGCCCACTGTGGCACCTCTATCGCTGGACCAGTGGGATGTGGGGGGCAGGGCAGGGTGGAAGCTGGCAAGCACAGGGGTCCTCTGGAGGTTCGGCAAGACTCGGGGAGAAGCCACTGGAACTGAGGCTAGGAAAGGAGAGCATTTGAGTGAAAAGGGAAGTCAGTGCCTCCCAGGAGGAAAGTGTTCATGTTTGGAAGAGAAACCATTTGCTTGAGAATCCTTGATTAGCCAAGGAGAGGACCAGAGAGGTAGATGAGAGGCACAGAGGAGGCCCCAGGTCTACAACCCCACCGTCAGAGTCCCATCCTCTCCCTGACCTTCAATTCACGTGAAGCTCACGCGGCTCTGACTTCATTTAATGTAGTGAGATTTATAAATGAGCATCGTGTGGAAGACCCCCGCCGAGTGCTCTCCCCTTGAGGCCCGGCATCGTAGTAACAATGCTAGGGGGTGTTGCAGGTCTGGCTCAGTCTCCTGTGGGGTCACTGTTCCTTTCCCTTGAGTCCCTTGGACAGCAAAGGGTTCAAACCAGTCCATCCTAAAGGAAATCAACCCTGAATATTCACTGGAAGGACTGATGCTGAAGCTGAAGCTCCAATATTTTGGCCACCTGACGCGAAGAAGCAAATTGTTGGAAAAGACTCTTGTGCTGGGAAAATTGAGGGCAGGAGGAAAAGGGGGTGACAGGATGAGATGGTTGGATGCCATCACTGACTCAACGGACATGAGTTTGAGCAAACTCCGAGAGATGCTGAAGGGCAGGGGAGCCTGGCGTGCTGCAGTCCCTGAGGGTGGCAGAGTCAGACAGGACTTAGTGGTTAAACATGTGTTGAGTTGAGCCTTTTCTATTGCCAGGTGCTGAACTGTGCTGAACTATATTATTTTGTTTAAACTTTGTAACAAAACTCTGAGGCTGTTGCTATTATTAGCATGCTTACTTAGAGTTGGCTTCCCTGGTGGCAAGCTGTCTGCAATGTAGGAGCCTGAAGTTCGATCCCTGGGTGGGGAAGATCCCCTGGAGAAGGAAACGGCCACCCACTCCAGTATTCTTGCCTGGAGAATTCCTTGGACAGAGGAGCCTGGTGGGCAACAGTCCATGGGGTTGCAAAGAGTCAGACAAGACTTAGCAACGAATGCTTTTCACAACTATGTATTAGAGAAGTGGATTTGCCCAAGTTCGCACAATGGATAAAAGAGGCAGCCAGGTCTGGCTGGGGGCTGGCTCTGTGGAAGGTGGTTGGGGTTGGGGGCTCTTCGCCCCTCCTCCCCGCCTCGAACTCGAGTCAGCTTCCTCCTATTGTTCAGCCTGGGGTCAATTGACTACACTTTTATAGGCCAAAGGAAGGGGCAGCAACGAGCTTTAAGACTTGGGTGCCTTGGAAAATTTTCTCCTAAAAGTAGGTTTGAATATAACATAACCTGTTTAAAACAGTCCTTCCTTGATTGCTGTGTGTGTGAATTAAGTGCCTCTGGGGCTGGTGCAGAGTGTGGATGAGCAATGACTTGTGCAGGCAGGTCGCCGTCTCAAGAAGCTGGAGGCAGTGTGGGGTTGAGAACAGACGGTCTACATGCCGGGAACTAGACGAACAAGTCGCTTAGCTCTGTGGGTCTTCACTTCCTCATGGGGAAAAGGGGATCCCAGTGGTTCCCTCCCAGGACTAGTACCGGGGGAGAAATGTCAGCGCGTGTCCGCTACCCGGTGAGTGTTGCCCTAACTGACAAGCTGTTATTGTTATTGGCATTCAGACTGGAGTCATCAGGGAGTTATTTAATTGGACAACATTGGGGAAATAGATTGATTATAAGGCTTTCTTAACTTTTATTTAATCCTCTTTCAGATATAATCTTAAGTATTCAAAGAGCTAAAATAATTTCTAAACAGAAAGACTGATGAAATCAATGGAAAAATTAAGAGCTATTTATGAAAGACTGATGCAAGACTAAAAATATAGCGGCGTGATCTGTAATGTCCTTCAACAGTGTTTTGGAAACGCTTAGGAAAGAGAGCCACATAAAGCAAGACATCTTTTAACTGGTTTGGTCCTAATGCCTCTAAAAGCCAAATGAGGAAAAGTCAGTAAATGAGAACAAACAAACAAAATCAAAGTCCTGGCAAGCACTGGGGACACGGGGAGGCCCTGACCCGGGGGCCAGCTGGCGGCAGGGCTGGGCAGCGGCTCGGATGGGGCAGACCCCGAGAATGCCAGAGGTGTCAGCCTGAGCCTGGCTTCCCACCGCCTTCCCAGCCTCCCGTCCTATGCTGGACTCTCGCATCGCAACGGTGCCCGGCTGACCTTGACGCCTGTCCTCCCCCATGCAGGAGAGGACACTTGGTCCCCACTTGACTAGTCATGGTCTTCCGGTCATCCCTATGGCAATTCACAGTTAATTTTTGCTCTAATGAAGGGAAACCACTGAATAAGTCACCCCCAAAAGAACACGGAGTCCTCGATTCACTTGCATTTCTCTGTAGAATGCATCTGATGGTTTTTGCTTCGTATATAACCCACCAAATTGTAGTTATTTCAGATCTTATGCAAGGCTAATTTATGTTCTCTGTGTGTTCTGGGAACGTAACTGGGAGAAGTCATCCACAAATGTGTGGTGTAATGCATGAGTAGCTATTTTGTGATACAAAGTTCTCTGCATTATTTTTCTTAGATAATCAAGAACTCATTTTATGCTCACATTCCAGGTAAAGAGCTGCATGGAATGATTCAGCGTCATAAGTCTGGTACCGTGGAATTTATGGTTTTATTAGTTCCACCCGAAGGTATGATGGTAACAGCCAAATTCTTCCACACTCCTTTTAAATCTCAAATGTCAGATAATGTTAATAATAGCCACTAGTTATGGAGTGCTTGTTCTGTGGTATGTACTTTAGAGGCATTGAATCTAATTTTCTCAACAGTCCTGCACAATAGAGCTTATTATCCTTATTTAACAGATGGAGAAACAGAGGCTGAAAACCTGTGAGGGCCAGGCCCAGGTCAGGGAGCCGACAGGGGTCAGAACCCCACTGGGCTCGGGTCTGTGGGCTCTGTGCGTCCAGCACTCTGCTCTCAGCTGATCACCACCCACACAGCCTGAGAAGGAAGGGCCTCCCTTTACGAGAAAGGGTGTGAGCTCTGTGACGGAAAGCTCAGCGTCTCTCTCAAGGTGAGTGGGTGATGGCTCACTTGAAACACTCCGAGTACCTCCAGTTTCAAGTACACGGGAGGAAACTGCAATTAAGGAAAAAAAAAAAAAAAGAATCTCAGTGAAGTTCTATGACTGCCCATTATCACAAGCTGAATATCTTTTCCCAAAAAACGAGCTGTAAAAAGATGATAGCGGGTAAATGTTATTTGAGCAAAATCTAAATTCTGTGGGGATAAGAGAAAAGAAAGAACCTGGAGACCTAGTCTCCCAAAACTATTTCTTAAAATTTTAAGAAGGTGAAAAAGTGGAAGTGTTAGTCACTCAGTCGTGTCTGACTCTTTGTGACCCCATGGACTGTAGCCCACCAGTCTCCTCTGTCCATGGGATTCTCCAGGTAAGAATACTGGAGTGGGTAGCCATTCCCTTCCCCAGGGGATCTTCCCAAACCAGGAATCGAACTCTCGTCTTCTGCATTGGCAGGTTGGGTTCTTTACTGTCTGAGTCAAATTATAAGAAAATAAGAAAGCAAAAGAAATGGGAGTTCTACTCAAGTGTGTTCTGAAAATCTTCAGTCACCTCCAAACCTAGCCGGCCATACGAGGATTCCATCCCACCCGCCCCACCAAGGGCAGAACAGGAAACCCCATACATCCAGGAAGTGAAAGCCTTGTGCCCCCGGTGCCAACACTTTCAAGGGTCCAAAAGGCATCCATGCAGACTGATAGGGCTTCGATGTTCATTCTGGGAGATTACATGAAAGTCAGAATTTAAAAGAGAAATATAAGAAACGTGGAACTCTGAAGGGGCCTCCAGAGCTGGTTGAGATGAACTACAAACCCTCAAGGACTTTGTCAGAAGGTGGGGCGAGGTGTCAGCCTGGCATGGCCTCCCGAGAGAGAGGTCTCTGAGGCCAGCAAAGGGCCCAGAATATGCTAGTTATTAAAAAGATGGTCTTGAACAACTTTGCATTTTCTATGGCAGAGATGATTATTGTATTCTGATTCTGAAATTCAAATTCTTGACTGAGTTAAAGATTTAATACTTTAAAGGGGTTCATATTAGTAAGCACAGTCTTTCACAATGTTTTTGTAAAACTAACTTAAGAATTCCAAATTTCGTCTTTGTTTCTGTCCCTCTGATATTATACAGAACATCATTTTATTAGTATGTTATCATGTGTAGCAAACACAAATGTCCTGCTTTATGTATCAATAATAAAACACACATTATTTTTCCTAAAGACAGCAATACATGCTGATATTAGACAACAATAAATATTTATGGACAGTTCACACCGGTTTTATCATCCATCCCAATTGTAACAGATGTGAGTTTATCATTCGGTCTGGAAGGTTTTACAAACCACTGAATAATGAGCTCCTATCCACTCCAAAAAGACATGGACTATAAAACAGCGTGAATTGTCAGTAAACAGTTATTCTGATGAAATACCGTATTTACCTCTTCCCTTCCATAGAGACAGGCCGTGTTCCAAGCTATGCATAATTCTATAGATGTAAAAATAATTTTTAAAAGTGATTTACATGAAAGAACTATTGCACAGAGCACTTTCCTTCCCATCCGGGCATGAAATCAATGCAAGCAGCTGCGTGTGTCGTGTGGTGACAGAGTGCTGAGTCATCGCTCCCGCCCCACAGCCTGGGTGGAGACGCGAGGCTCATTTTATAGTTGGCACTGAAATCAAACCGGCACAGGCTCGGGGCTCCCGCTGCGGGAGCTGTGTGCTGGAGGCTGGCGTCCTCCCGCAGCACGTTCACAGCAGCGCTCCGTGGGCGCTTCGTAAAGACGCCTTGGCCCCAGCGGCCGGGCAGCTGATCAGAGCGCCTGCCATGACAGCTCTCCGCCTGTGCTGGACTCGATGCCGTTCCTCCTTCCCCATCAAACTCCGGGCTTTCTTCCCTCTGTTTTTTTTTTTTTTTTTTTTTTCCTGCTGTAGCTCCCTGGCTGGGCAGCTCCCTGACGGCTCCACGGATAGACATGTTGTCTGTGGCAAACTTTGCCTTCTCCTAGGCTGGCATGCGGGAAGATTACGTGAAAGATGGATGCTCCCATCTTGGGTGTCAGGGTGGTTCTAGGAACACTGAGGACACGGTGGTCGCCGGAAGACCCTGTCCCTGATGTCCTGGGGCCAGCCGGGAAGAGGAGCGCTAAATGAACAATTACTTCTGCTGTGCAGAGAGACACGCACACCTGACCTGGAGTGGAGAGTCAGGGCGGCTCCCTGAGTTCGGGCGCTGCGGGGAAAGCCTGGCGGAGGAATCGAGTCGGGGGTAAAAGCCCTGAAGTAGAAGAGAAGCAACTGCTGAGAAGCTGAGAAAGCCCCGCAGACCTGGGGGAGGGCAGAGGGGGTTTCGGGGAGACTGGAGAAGTAAGAAGGAGCCAGGTGATGTTGGATTCAGGTGACATCAGGTCATATGACCACAAAGAGCGTGGTCGTCTGGTTCTGAGGGTAAACAGGAGGCCAAGGAAGGTTGTAAATGGACAAGTGACTAACTTTCTATGTTGGCTGCTGTTCACACAATATTTAATGGGGATATGCTAGATGGCTATTGCACTTTCCAGCGCAATGTCATGACAGTAGTTTGTATAGAGTAATAGAGGAATGAAAACATACTTTTGAAAATTACCGAAGAATAGAACTTGGTGTTAAACCTGATAGAGTAAGAGAGAGAGGCATGATGGGACTTCTGCTGATAGATCTATCTTTGGAGAGATGGACCATGTTAGCTTTAATAAGGAACAGTGAGGGATGACAGAGCTCCAAGGGAGAGGGAAGAGTATGGAATTACAGTGGACACTCTGTGGTCAAGTCCCTGTGGGACATCCGGGGGTGGGGGGCCATGTCCGGAACTCAAACGCCATCAGAAGGAAAGAGTGATTACAGGATGGTATCTACGCAATGATACTGTTTCATTCCAGGTTTTAAAGTATCAGAAATAAGATTGGATTCGTCTGTTAGGTTCACTAAGAGCTTGAATGAGCAGTTTTCTAACAGCCACTCCTGGCTCCTAATGCTGGGCGCCCTCTGATCGACAACCACTGTTCTCATCACGTGCAAAGAAGAAATGCATGCCTGTGAGCTCTGCGGGGACAGACGACCATGGTGGCAGACTGGAATGCAGCCCTCGCCAGGGAAGCTGGGGCCCAGTTCAGCCCAGCTAGCACCCACGGTGTGGCCGTGGGCCAGCTGCAAGCTCTCTGAAGCTTGTACGTAAGATGGAGAGAGAGGCAAGAAAATCCCAAGGTCATTTTGAATTGTATACTCCTGTAAAAATCCACCTGCCAATGCGGGAGCCACAGGAGACGCAGGTTCGATCCTTGGATTCGGAAGATCCCCTGGAGAAGGAAGTGCCAATCCACTCCAGTATTCTTGCCTGGGAAATCTCATGGACAGAGGAGCCTGGTGGTCCATGGGGTCGCAAAGAGTTGGACATGACTGAGCGCATGTGCGCGCACACACACACACACACACACATAGAGTCCTCTAATTCGAACAGATTGTAGCCATTAAAAAAATTAAGCTCAATCTGTTTATTAAGCTCTAAAATTATTTTTATTGGAAAAAATCCAACACTTGTTTATCCATAATACTATGTGACACCGTAATATGAAATATTATATGAAAATACAATCTCAGTTAAAATGCATGCCTATTTCTTTGTTCAGTTTATTTAGCCATTAGTTTCCAATAATTTTGGATATATAATTGCTGGCTGTAAATTAGAAAAGCCAATTCCTTTGTCACAGTGTCCATATCTTTAAGTTCTTTTTGGAAATCATCAGTTTTAGGTACATGACTAGAGAATTCAGATACTGAAATACGCATCCATCACCAAAACAGAATCATCGAACGCTGTTCTTTAAGGTCATAAGTGCTTCTTAACAGTAATAGCACACACATTCATGAACTGAGTATAAGTAAGAAATATCTTTCAAATTAATCTGAAATTTGACTTGGATTTCCTTTCATAACAATGTGTATAACATGCTCCAAATGATTTTTGAGTTGTGATATGCAGAAAGTGCCTAATGCCAAGAATTAGCAATGAAAACATCACATAATGCATTTCATCTCAGCATGGTAAGAACTTCTTTTGTTTGGTAATAATCACCAGAATGGACACATTTACCCAAGTTTGTACAAGTGTGAGGCCATTATCGCAATGGGGGTTGAAGGTTTGAGTTATAGGCTAGCAGAGAGGGGGGCAAACCCATGTTGGGGTTGCAGGAAGAAACTGTGGCTTCTAATTGCTTTGGTGACTGAAAGGAAGGACAGAAAACTGGATGGTCTGAATCTTCTCATAGCAAATTCCAAACCTATGAAAATGAATTTCCTTTTATAAAAAGGCAAGAGGAACAAGTATTTTTGTAGATAGTAAATTAGAGATGGAGGAGACAGCATTTGAGCTGAGATTTTTTTTGACCAAGGATTTTGCTTAGATTCTAACATTTTGGCACTAAGAGGGCCAGTCTGGGGGAGGCAGAAACATTTTTTTTTTTAAGTAATATAAGCCTGTGAGTTAAAAAACACTACTTAAAAAAAATGTTTCTTAAAGAGATGGGAACACCAGACCACCTTACATGTCTCCTGAGAAACCTGTATGTGGGTCAAGAAGAAACAGGACTGGACATGGACCAATGGACTGGTTCAAAACTGGGAAAGGAATATGGCAAGGCTGTATATTGTCACCTTGTTTATTTAATTTCTATGAAGAGTACATCATGCGAAATGCCAAGCTGGATGAAGCACAAGCTGGAATCAAGATTTCTGGGAGACAGAGTAATGGAAATAAAAACAAATAAACAAATGAGACCTAATTAAACTTAAAAGCTTTTGCACAATCAAGGAAAATATAAGCAATGCGAAAAGACAGCCTTCAGAATGGGAGAAAATAATAGCAAACAAAACAACTCTCAAAGAATTAATCTCCAAAATATACAAGCAGCTCAATACCAGAAAAATGAACAGCCCAATCAAAAAGTGGGCAAAAGAACTAAACAGATGTTTCTCCAAAGAAGACATACAGATAGCTAATAAATACATGAAAAGATGTTCAGCATCACTCAATATTCAGTTCAGTTCAGTCGCTCAGTCGTGTCCTACTCTTTGCGACCCCATGAACTGCAGCATGCCAGGCCTCCCTGTCCATCACAGTGCAAATCAAAACCACAATGAGGTGTCATCTCACACCAGTCAGAATGGCTGCCATCCAAAAGTCTACAAACAATAAATGCTGGAGAGGGTGTGGAGAAAAGGGAACCTTCTTACACTGCTGGTGGGAATGCAAACTGGTACAGCGACTATGGAGAACAGTGTGGAGGTTCCTTAAAAAACTGGGAATAGACCTGCCATATGATCCAGCAATCCCACTGCTGGGCATACACCCTGAGGAAACCAGAATTGAAAGAGACACATGTACCCCAGTGTTCATTGCAGCTCTATTTACAATAGCTAGGACATGGAAGCAACCTAGATGTCCACTGGCAGATGAATGGATAAGGAAGTTGTGGTACATATACAGTATGGAGTATTACTCTGCTATAAAAAGGAATGAATTTGAGTCACTTCTAATGAGGTGGATGAAACTGGAGTCTGTTACACAGAGTGAAGTAAGTCAGAAAGAGAAACACAAATAACTGTACATTAATGCATATATATGGAATTTAGAAAGAGAGTAACAATGATTCTATGTGCAGGGCAGCAAAAAAGACACAGATGTAAAGAAGAGACTTTTGGACTCTGTAGGAGAAGGCAAGGATGGGATGATTTGAAAGGACAGCATTGAAACATGTATATTACTATATGGAAAATAGATGACCAGTGCAAGTTTGATGAGTGAGGCAGGGCACCCAAAACCAGTGCTCTGGGACAACCCAGAGGGAAAGGGTGGGGAGGGAGGTGGGAGGGGTGTTCAAGATGGGGGGGGACACATGTTTATCTGTGGCTGATTCATGTTGATGTATAGCAGAAACCATCACAATATTGTAAAGTAATTATCTTCCAATTAAAATAAAATAATTAAAAATAAAATAAATAAGACTAAAAAATTTCTGGGAGAAATATCAACAACTTCAGATACGCAGATGATACCACTCTAATGGCAGAAAGCTAAGAAGAACTAAAAACCCTCTTGAGGAGAGTGAAAGAGGAGAGTAAAAAAGCTGGCTTAAAATTCAGCATTCAAAAACCTAAGATCATAGCATCCTGTCCCATCACCTCATGGCAAATAAAAAGGGAAAATGTGGAAGCAGTGACAGACTTTATTTTCTTGGACTCCAAAATCACTGCAGACAGTGACTGCAGCTGTGAAATTAAAAGCCGCTCCTTGGAAGGAAAGCTATGAGACATCTAGACGGTGTGTTGAAAAGCAGAGACATCATTTTGCCGACAAAGGTCTGTATGGTCAAAGCTATGCTTTTTCCAGTAGTCATGTACAGATGTGAGAATTGGAAAACAAAGAAGGTTGAGCACTGAAGAATTGATGCTTTTGAACTGTGGTGCTGGAGGAGACTCTTGAGAGTCCCTGGGACTGCAAGGAGATCCAACCAATCAATCCTGAAGGAAATCAACCCTGAATATTCACTGGAAGGGCCATTGCTGAAGCCGAAGCTCCAACACTTTGGCCACCTGATGCAAAGAACTGACTCATTCAAAAAGACCCTGATACTGGGAAAGATTGAGGGCAGGAGGAGAAGGGGGCAGCAAAGGATGAGATGGCATCACCGACTCAATGGACATGAGTTTGAGCAAACTCTGGGAGGTAGTGGAGGACAGAGGAGCCTGGCGTGCTGCAGTCCCTGGGATCACAAGGAGATGAGCACAACTTAGTTTTTGAACACCAACAACAAGAAGCCCATGTGTGTATTAACATCAGTGTGTGTCAGCTCCGTGACTGATTTAAGACTAGTGTGACTATGGCCAGATTTCTTCCCCTTGGTTCTGCAGCTCCTTTGGTTTAAATGTCTAAATGTTATTCAAACACTTTAATCACTGAGAAAAAGAGAACTGCAATGTTTTTCTTCAAGTGATCCAAACAATAATTCTTTAAAAAAAAAAAACAAACACCTTGTCAGAATATTCATGTTACTGCTTTTGTTGCTAATGATTTAATCTACAATATTTTAAAAACAGTCTTGAAAAATTTGATTTGCTTCTTGTGGACATGCTCAGCCTCTGATTCTATCTTGAACATTTAAGACATTTTATCTCAGTGAGAAAGGAAAGAAGGCTGTCGCTATATTGGGTAAAGTTCACTGAATTTGGAATTCATGTTGAAATCAGGCAGGCCTCATTTCTTCCCTATGCTATTAATTTACTAGATTAAAGGTTGGCTCCATGCAGACTGACTCATATGCAGTGTATTTTAATTACATATCACTATTCTATTGATACTCTTATAGAGTATTTTTTGCTTATGGACGTGGTGATTATTGGATATAAGTTGTTTAAACTTCATCTTCAAAGTGAAAAACCTGAAGAGCTAGAGAGCTCTTCTTTCTAGAGAGCTCAATATAGATTTCTACTTCCAAGATTAAATGAAATTAAACGTACACTACCTTGGTTTCACATAGCAGGAAAAAAATGTTTCACCTTGATTTTTGTTATTATTGTTATTTTTTTAACTCTTGTGCAGCAGTTTTTTTTTTTTTCCCCCACCTTTCAGTCTGCTTTGCATAGCATTGCAAGTTTAAGTATTAATCACTCAGTTGTGTCCAAGTCTCTGTGACCCCGTGGACTGTATCTCTCCAGGCTCCTCTATCCGTGGAATTCTCTAGGCAAGATTACTGGAGTGGGTTGCCATGCCCTCCTCCAGGGGATCTTCTGACCCAGGAATGGCACTGGGGTTTCCTGCATTGCAAGCAGATTCTTTAGCATCTGAGCTACCATGGAAGTTTAAACTTCCTGAGTGCAAGTGAAAGTCGCTAAGTCGTGTCGGACTCTTTGCAACCCCAGTCCATGGAACTCTCCAGGCCAGAATACTGGAGTGGGTAGCCTTTCCCTTCTCTAGGGGATCTTCCCAACCCAGGGATCAAACCCAGGTCTCCCGCGTTGCAGGCAGATTCTTTACCAGCTGAGCCACAAGGGAAGCCCAAGAATACTGGAGTGGGTAGCCTATCCCTTCTCCAGTGGATCTTCCTGACCCAGGAATCGAACCGGGGTCTCCTGCATTGCAGGCGGATTCTTTACCAACTGAGCCACAAGGGAGGCCTGGCTTCAAAGTGTCAGCTCCTCCGCCCATGGTCCCTCCAGCACACACTCATGATGACTGGGTTGGAGCACAGCCTCAGCTCTTCCATCAGGAGCTCAAGGGCTTCCTTGACAATGAAGACGGGTGTCATTCAGTCCCGAGGTTGTTTTTCCCACTGCTCCCCTCACTACCACTCTAGCTCCAGATCAAATGGACTCGGTGTGGATACTTGTCCTGCATGGGTTTGCCCACATTTGCTTGCACTGGTTTCTGTACCTGGAGCATTCCACCCATCTCCAGATGTAAAACTCCATCCTTCTCATCTCGGTTCAAATTGGACCATGTTCAGGATGCTCTGGAAGGAATTACCTTCTCTTCCATGACTTCAGTAATTTCAACTGTACTTGTCATGACGTCATTGCTTGTCATCAGTGGGGGTTACACACGTGATGGGGAGTGACAGCTTCTCGAAGTGCGAGTTCACTGAATATTGACCTGCTCACACACAGTTAGCTTGGTGTGCGGTGGGGGACTGCGGGGCCCATGGACTGTGCACCACGTGACCCCTATCAGCTCAAAGTGCAGTGAAATCAGATCACAGGTCTAGATGGCAAGCTCAGAAGCTGTTAGGCCTGCCAAACAACAGAGGAGGTCAGTGAAAGGCTGTGTCTGGGGACACGCAACGGAAGCCACACACTGGGGTGAGTGGCCGAGATGGTCTGCAGGTCGCCACAGCAAACAACAGCAAAAACACATTTTCTGGAGGTGACAGCCCCCCTGCGCCTGGAGTGACAGACTTATATCCCACGCATAGGACAAGAGCTGCCAGACCTGGTGGGCCAGGACCAAGGCTGGGCAGAAGCCCTGCAGAGTGGACGTGTAAGAAAACACGTGAGAACCGCCCCGCCTGGAGCAGGGGTCATCCTCAGAGATCTCCTCCACACCTGCTTCTGGGAGGTGAGGCGGGAAGAAGGACATACCTCCTGATGCAGCAGTGGGCATGGAACCAGGGTGAGAGGGCGGGCCCAGGGCGGATGCCCTCCTGGATCGAATCAGCTTGCGAGGCAGAGAAAATAGTTACCCCCAGATTCTTCTGTAAGGCAAAGCAATTCATCTTTGTGTAGTGGGCCCTCCTTCTGTCACACGAAGGCCCTCCAGTTAGCTGGAAAACACATCTCACAGAGAGCAACATGAAACAAAAGCTGGCATAGCATGAAAATCTAAGAAAAAAAAAAAAAAGGAAGGAGCAGTGAAACTTGTCAGAGGAAGAATATTCACAGACACTCAATGACACAATGGCTCCAGCCTGCCAAGGATGGTGGAACTTCTGACTTACTATTAAAATTTAATTGATAAAAACTAATAAGCAGTGAAGCAACCGCAACCATGAAAGAGCTCCTAGAGCAAAACCACAAAGTCTTGGGCAACAGACAGGAAGACAATTGAGGGAATGAAAACCAGGATTAAAAAAAAGAAAAAAAACGCACAGAACTGAAGATCCAATTGTAGGAAGTACAGAAGATGAGCTCTGTAGAAAACACAGGAAAGACACGGATAACAGGAATGAGGAAACTCCAGCCACATAAAAGTGAAATGGACCATTTAAAATGTCTAGAGATAAGGTGAGAGACAGAGAAGACAGGCATACAGATTTTTAAAACACACATAATTTGAACTCTTGCAGCGGGAAAATACACTGGAACGGAACAACTATTAAAAGACTTAATTCAAGAAATTGTAATTAGAGGAAGACATGAACCCGTATTCTGGAAGGGCATAGCATGTATCATTGAAAAGCTGACCCAGAGTGCTCAGTGGTGGGTGAGTCTGTAACCCAGCCTCTCTACCCTGGGGATGGTGTGAGGGGTGCAGGGTGGAGAAAAAGAGGCAAAAAACGATCAGACGTCCTTGTTAACACACACTGGATCTCCTGATGGTGTTTATTAGAGGAAATAAAATGGAGGAAAAATGTTACTGGAATATAAAGTGGGGATGTTTCATGACTGAAATTAATGCTCTCCAGACATTCTTTGGAGACTTCAAACATTAAATCTGGAAGAGGGTGAATCCTAACATTTCCAGAAAGAACTGGGGGTTACACAGTTTGACTTCATGCTTTTCCTGTGTCTTGCAGTTACTTGTGTCCTTTGAATTATTAATAAAAAGGCAAGATCTCTGATTCCTGATAGCCTGATTTGAAAATCCGACACTGCATATTGTATCACCAAGACATCTCCTATGTTCAGTTCAGTTCAGTCCCTCAGTCATGTCCGACTCTTTGCGACCCCATGAATCGCAGCACACCAGGCCTCCCTGTCCATCACCAACTCCCGGAGTTCACTCAGACTCACGTCCATTGAGTCGGTGATGCCATCCAGCCATCTCATCCTCTGTCATCCCCTTCTTCTCCTGCCCCCAATCCTTCCCAGCATCAGAGTCTTTTCCAATGAGTCAACTCTTTGCATGAGGTGGCCAAAGTACTGGAGTTTCAGCTTCAGCATCATTCCTTCCAAACAACATCCAGGACTGATCTCCTTTAGAATGGACTGGTTGGATCTCCTTGCAGTCCAAGGGACTCTCAAAAGAGTCCTCTCCAACACCACAGTTCAAAAGCATCAATTCTTCAGCACTCAGCTTTCTTCACAGTCCAACTCTCACATCATACATGACCACTGGAAAAACCATAGCCTTGACTTGATGGACCTTTGTTGGGAAAGTAATGTCTCTGCTTTTGAATATGCTATCTAGGTTGGTCATAACTTTCCTTCCAAGGAGTAAGCGTCTTTTAATTTCATGGCTGCAGTCACCATCTGCAGTGATTTTGGAGCCCCCAAAAATAAAGTCTGACACTGTTTCCCCATCTATTTCCCATGAAGTGATGGGACCAGATGCCATGATCTTTGTTTTCTGAATGTTGAGCTTTAAGCCAACTTTTTCACTCTCCTCTTTCACTTTCATCAAGAGGCTTTTTAATTCCTCTTCACTTTCTGCCATAAGGGTGGTGTCATCTGCATATCTGAGGTTATTGATATTTCTCCTGGAAATCTTGATTCCAGCTTGTGCTTATTCCAGCCCAGAGTTTCTCATGATGTACTCTGCATATAAGTTAAATAAGCAGGGTGACAATATACAGCCTTGACGTACTCCTTTTCCTATTTGGAACCAGTCTGTTGTTCCATGTCCAGTTCTAACTGTTGCTTCCTGACCTGCATATAGGTTTCTCAAGAGGCAGGTCAGGTGCTCTGGTATTCCCATCTCTTTCAGAATTTTCCAGTTTATTGTGATCCACACAGTCAAAGGCTTTGGCATAGTCAATAAAGCAGAAATAGATGTTTTTCTGGAACTCTCTTGCTTTTTCCATGATCCAGCGGATGTTGGCAATTTGATCTCTGGTTCCTCTGCCTTTTCGAAAACCAGCTTGAACATCTGGAAGTTCACGGTTCACGTATTGCTGAAGCCTGGCTTGGAGAATTTTGAGCATTACTTTACTAGCATGTGAGATGAGTGCAATTGTGTGGTAGTTTGAGCATTCTTTGGCATTGCCTTTCTTTGGGATTGGAATGAAAACTGACCTTTTCCAGTCCTGTGGCCACTGCTGAGTTTTCCAAATTTTCTGGCATATTGAGTGCAGCACTTTCACAGCATCATCTTTCAGGATTTGAAATGGCTCAACTGGAATTCCATCACCTCCACTAGCTTTGTTCACAGTGATGCTTCCTAAGGCCCACTTGACTTCACATTCCAGGATGTCTGGCTCTAGGTGAGTGATCACACCATTGTGATTATCTGGGTCATGAAGATCGTTTTTGTACAGTTCTTCTGTGTATTCTTGCCACCTCTTAATATCTTCTGCTTCTGTTAGGTCCATATCATTTCTGTCCTTTATTGAGCCCATCTTTGCATGAAATGTTCCCTTGGTATCTCTAATTTTCTTGAAGAGATCTCTAGTCTTTCCCGTTCTGTTGTTTTCCTCTATTTCTTTGCATTGATTGCTGAGGAAGACTTGTTTTAAATATGAAGAAAAAATAACTGGGTGACCAGACAAAAGAATCAAGTCACTTATAAGGAGGAAAGTGTGTATTAGTCTCAGAATTTTCCACAGGTACTTTCAAGGTTGGAAGAATGTAGACAGGTATCTGTGAAAAAACTAGAGGAAATAAAATATGTCTGAAATTTTCAACAGTCAGACTAGTTTTCAAAAACAAACAGCTTTGAAAATGTGACTTTAGGGAGGGCTGTTTCTCTTCTTTACAAGGAGACTATGGGGGTCACTTCTCAACCCAGAGATGATAAACGTGATTAGTGCTAGCACTGAATTTAGATTTAACAGAAGAACTAAGACTAAAACAATGTTTTAGAGATTAGGGATTTGGAAGGCAAAGCTATTTAAGTATCAAATGCTCCAACAACGTAGAAAAGATACAACTAGCAAAAAATAACAGGAAGAAGGAGGAAAAAGATGGGAAGTAGACTTAACTTGCTGGTTGCCTTATTTGCAGTAGTTTGGGGTTAAAGAACATTATCTGAAGTCGATGTATCATGAGACAGACAATTAAGTGTATCTAACAAAGCAAAGGTAAATACTAAGTAACTTGATTTTATTTAAATAAATTTAGGTTAAAGAGGAACTACAATCCAATATTATAGAGAAAAAGAAAACAACATAATGAAAATACTGCAAATCAGAAGCTTTAAGAGGCCACTAAAATGCTCAGACGACAGAGGATGAGATGGATGGATGGCATCACTGACTCAATGGACATGAGTCTCAGTGAACTCCAGGAGTTGGTGATGGACAGGGAGGCCTGGCGTGCTGAGATTCATGGGGTCACAAAGAGTCGGACACGACTGAGCGATTGAACTGAACTGAAAATGCTCAGAGAAAGATGAATTACCTTAAATCTTAATTAAAAATAATTTTTAAAATTTAACTCAAAATGTTAGGAAAGAGGCAACAAAACAGAAGAAATGTTTAAAAGCAAAAGCTAAATTCATTAATAAGAAAGTCAAAACAGCAGAACCACAAAATAAATCCAAAAGATGGGTTTCAAGAGAAAAAGAAGAGAAGAAAATGGCAACCCACTCCAGTATTCTTCCTGGGAAGATCCCACAGAGAGAGGAAGCTAGTGGGCTACAGTCCATGGGGTCACAAAGAGTCAGAAACGACCAAGCACACATGACTGTTAAAGAAAAAGAAGTCAATAAAGATATAACCCAATAGCCAATCTAATCAAGAACAATTAGAGAATGTGTCAATAAGAAATAATAAGCAGGTGGGGGGAGGTAGAGAGTAACAGAAAATAGAAGGAATTAAACATAGGACATTACTTTGCTCAATTGTATGCAGATAAATTTGAATAAATTGAAAAAATTCTAGGAAAATGCAATTTGTCAAAACTGACCCCAGAGGAGATAGAAAATCTAAAAAGACTTGATATCTATGGGAGAAATATAAAAGGTAATCAAAGAGCTACTCTCCTTGCAAAAAAAAAAGAAAAAAATCACTAGGCCCAGATACGAGACTTTCACTCATCTAGAGCTTAGGGTGACAGTACGGGAAACATCTAAATTTTTCTCTCTGGAGGAAGTATAACATTATATCAAAACACAAAAACCGTAGAGAAAGTAAACAACAGACCACTATCACTCATTAAAGCATAAACCTTAAATAAAATATGAGCAAACTAAATCCAGAAGCATATTAAAGGAATGATGCATCATTATCAAATGTGCTTTATTTCAGAAAGTAAAGACCATTTAAGGATTCTATTAATTTAATTTATCATATTAAAGATCACAGAAAAATATAGATGATTATTTCTAAAGAGGCTAATAAGACATTGGATAATATTCAACACATTACTACTAAAAGCAAGAAAGAGTGGGATCTTTCTTTTATAAGTTAAAATATATGTTTCAATACAAAAGTCTGTGGAACATATCACAAAGTATTCCCACTAAAGTTTGATTTATCACTATTATCATCGCTGTTATTTAACTTTATACTATAGATAATAGCCCCATTCTACAACACCAGAGAAAGAAATGAGAAGTGAAAAATCAGAAAGAAGACAAAACGGCCACTTTGGGGAGGATACATATTTTATACCTGGAAAACCTTAAAGAATCAACTGAATAAACAAAAGAATTGAATGAAGTAGTGCAGTTTAAAATAAGCAGACGGATTTCAATAGTGTACCCACGGTGTACAAGAAGGAAACTTCAAAATACAGGCTGAGCTCTTGGCTCACAGGGAGCGCAAGCTAACTTTAGATGACTTACGCATCTTATTGGAAAGGTATGAGGTAGTTTATAGAATGGAAGAAGCCAGCAACCAGCGTGAAGACCCAGACCTCAGAAAGCAGGCAGGAATCAGTGAAACTTTCCCCAGAGGTGGTGTGAGCTAAGGACACCCCTCCAGGAGTAAGCATTGCCACGCATTTTCAGTTCTTCCAACTTTCAGTCAAGCTCAAATTCCCAGCAGAGCCCAGCCAGCCTGACTTGGCTCCCAGGCTCAGTTCTTAGCAGGTGGGAAGGGCCTCGTGGTGGTCCCACCTGACCTGGAGTGTTTGTCCTGGCAATGCTAGATCCAGAGAAAATGTGAGCCCAGACACCAGACGAGCAGAAACACTGACCATGGTTAAACGAGTCCCTCCAACCAGGAAGAGATGTCTCTCTATTGCCTCCCGTCTTTGACACTCCTGAATGGTTTCTTTCACAGACATCCTGCAGATTTCTTATTAAATTTGCTTCAAGGAGTTGCATGGTTTTGTCCGTAATTTCTTATAATTCTGAATGTGATCTTTTAAAAACTGGAATTTCGAACTGACTGTGGCTAGGATCTAGCAAAGACTAGTAAATATTTTAATTCATTTGACAGATGAGACGAAGTTGAAGGTAGCTTGAACATTTTAAAATACCAACTAGGAAAAATTGAGAAGCACATCATTTTGGTGTTTCTGCCCAGGCTGGAAACACACGTTAAGTTCCAAGGAAAAGGAGAAATTCAACAAGTGTGAGAAGAAAGCTATAGGGAGCCCAGGCAGGTTGAAAATGTAATGAAAAAGAAATTTAACAGTGATTTAAATCTAATTTCCTGCTTTTTAAGGAGGTGTGGATAAAAATAAAATACAAATGAGTGTTACATAAAAGCAGGCAAAACCATAACCTTGAAAAATTTAGAATGAAGTTTGGCAAATCTGATGTTATAGCTGACAGAACTATAAAACAATTTAAAACAAAAGCACAGATCTCACTGATAGAAGAAATATGAACAGCAAATTGAACTAATATTTTCTTATGAAATAAATGAAGCAGGTATTTCTACTGTACAAAGATATGAGGTCATAAATTTTGTCAGGTTAGATAAAAGATTCTGATTATTGAAATTTTGAATGCAAATTATTTGAATGAAAGATTACCACCTATAATATTCCCATATTTTCAAAGTATGCAATTTACTTTTGCTTTTCCATTAAATTTTATTCATTTGCAATTAACATGCTATATTTTCTTATAAATCAACTAAATTTCTTATCTTTTAAAATTAATTTAAATGAATACTTTCCAAAGTAGCATATCAAAAATACCAACTTGTCTGTTAGTTATAAACACTTGAGCGGTAATGTACACAAGCGCTTCCCAGGTGGCTCAGTAGTAAAGAATCTGCCTGCCAACGCAGGAGCCCCAGGTTTGATACCTGGGTTGGGAAGATCCCCTGGAGAAAGGAATGGCAACCCATTTCAGTATTCTTGCTTGGAGAATCCCATGGACAGAGGAGGCTGGTGGGCTACAAGCTATGGGGTCACAAAGAGTCGGGCATGTGCTTAGTCGCTTCAGTTGTGTCCGACTCTGTGCGACCTTATGGACCATAGACTGCCAGGCTCCTCTGTCCATGGGATTCTCCAGGCAGAAATACTGGAGTGGGTGGCCATTCCCTTCTCCAAATCTGATCTGAGACAAGCCAAAATGACCGCCATAAGAAGGAAACTGGACTGAGTGACTAAAAGAAAGAACAAAGTATATGAATGTTAGCTTCCTCTCCAACACCTGCTTACCCTGGTGAAGTACCAGAAAGTCAGCAGTGAGAAGAGAAAGACTATGCTAATTTGGAATCAGTAGTAATATATTAGGAACTGCGTTGAGCTTTGCTTGCTCAGCAAGTCTTTACTCACAAATGGGGTGAACAGTTTAAGTGTGACATGGGATTTGCACGGTACTTTCTAAGAATAAACTATTTTTAAACCATAATAGTTTAGATCTGCACATATAAGTAGAGTTGACATGCAAAAATATACATTTTAATAGAACTTTTAAAGCAGGTTCTCTGTAATATTTCCTTTATAAAATCTGAATTAGATACTTCAAGGAACAAGCTACTGTTCAAACGCCGATGATCTAAGCTTTGCACTAATTGAAAACATCTTATTGTAGAACGGGTGTGAAATATGATGACCCCACTGGATATATAAGGCCTGAAAAATACTTTCAGAAGTCAGGACTTCAAAGCAGAATACCTTCTGTTCTCATAGGTTGGCATACAGTAGGCATCAACGATTATTTGGTAAATAAGTGAGCCAAGATAAACCGTTCAGTTACAGAAAGCCCAGACGGCCCCACTAGTGGGTGTGCAGGACGAAGCAGAAATGCTCCATTCCGGGCGGTACGGAGAGTGAAGCCAACAGCTTGCGGGAGGATATGCTGGCCACTTGATCCCTGTGGTCACAGGGATAAAGCATGGTGATCTCCAGGCTGAAGACGTCTGCCAACCGTGCCTCACCAGGAGGGTAAAAGCCTCGGGAAGTGAAGCTCACGGAGGATTCCCCTCGCGGGGACCCATCCGCAGGGCTCCACTGCCTCTGCAAGCTTCCAGCCCAGCCACGGGTGCCCCTGGGCCTTCAGTACTCTCGGGCTTTCTGGACGTCTGGTTCTCTGATCTGACCCTGGGCATGCGGCCTTCCCTGTTCCAGGCGCTTTCTGTTCCGGTTACTAAGCCCTGGGGTGCAGGGCGAACTGTAACTGAGGGCAGGGAGGAGCGGTGTGCTGTTAAAATGGCCCGGCCTGGAGAACGGGGATTGCCCCAGCCGCGTGGCTCCCGGGGGCAGGAGCGTGGACCCCGGCCCCGGCCTTGCTGCTGGACCGGGCAAGTCACGGGGCCTGGGCGAGCCCAGGGACAGAGCAGCCGTCAGTCCACGCCGCGGCTCTGAGAACTGAGAGGCAGGGCAAGGCAAACCCCCAAGCAGACTGCTTGCACGGAGCAAATGATTAATCTGCATTAGGGAAAAGGAAGGTCACGGGAGCACGTGAGCGTGCAGAGGGCGCAGAAGCCTCTCAGTTCAGATGGTCGTTCGGCAGAGGCCCCGGCCTGCCCGGCATGCCTCTGACCTCGCCCCCAGCCGCTCTGACGTCTCCCAGGCAACCGTCCGGCTCACTGCCCTAGAGTTCCGGCAGCGCCTCCACCACCATGATCGGCAAACGCAGATTCACAGCAGACAAGTTGCTCAACAGCCTCGAGCTGAACAAGATGGCAAAAACACTAAACTGAGCCCATGTTAGCACCCCTCCTCCCATGTTTCACAAATTCCTAACCTGTGTTGCTTTTCCTCTTTATAAGCTATTTACCAGTATTAATTTTACTTGTAATCTTTGAAATCTAAATCTAGTTTCTGGTTTTATATGTTTTTTTTTTTTACTGTTCTGAAAGAGTACTTTGGACTTACTCCCGTTTTCCATTCATAAGCCTTATAATGGATATTCCTAGCCATCTTGATAGCCTAGATAAAAAGAAGTCACCAATATGAGCTATGTAAGAAGTTATGCTAGCTTTAATCAAAGACAACTGCTAATTCAATTAAATACAAATGACTTTATAGGAATGGGCCTATTACTATTTTTTTTTTCATGAAAAGATAATTGGAAAGTGATGACAGGATGATTTTAATGTTAAATAGAGACACACCAAATCCATTTCAATTTATGGATCAAATTATTATTTGCAGAAGTGAACTGTAGAGTAGTCAAAATATTATGATATTAATCTTTGACTTAGAAACAAGAAACTTTCTATTATGGTAAATGCCAAATATAACAATGTAGGTTTGTTTTTTTTTAATCACTAACCTAAAATCTTGATGGAATTAACCTCAATCACCAACCTATCAACTAGCTACTTAGAAAATCAGTTGTTTTATGGGAAAGTAGAAAAGTTTTCATGGGGCTTCCCCAGTGGCTCAGTGGTAAAGAATCCACCTGCAATGCAGCAGACTCAGGTTTGATCTTTGGGTCGGGAAGATCCCCTGGAGGAGGGCATGGCAACCCACTCCAGTATCCTTGCCTGGAGAATCCCATGGACAGAGGAGCCTGGTGGGCTACAGCCCATAAGGTCACACAGAGTTGAACACAACTGGTGACTGAGCATACAGGGAAGTTTTCACTGCTTAAAAAATTTAAGGAATTAACTTCATTTAGTCTATACCTAGAATGGAAATATTTAGAATTTCATGCAGCTGGTTAGGCTATTAACAATAACGATACCGATAATATCTGTATCGCAGCACTGTGTGCTGCTCAGACCTCATGGTCAGCCCTGAAGTGTCTATTTACTACCTCACTGAATCCTCACGACGATCATATAAGGTAGAAGTGAGGTTATCACTTTCCTTTCACTCTGTGCTTGGAGACTCTCTTGTCCTCCTTGGCTTCACTGGGGAGAGAAGCTTCTGTGGTCCATGCCCGCCCCCACCGCCCGGTGGAAGGGAAGCCTTTGCATCCCTGAGAGGGCTCACAGGCAACACCTGGAACCATCAGCCTGGGGCTTCCCTTACCCAGGGAAAGGGACGGGGAACAGCTGGGTCTGTGAGTAGCCGATACAGCCTCCCCAGGGCCAGGACCAACCCCCAGCAGCTTCCTCACAAGCGTCCCAGGATGCCTGGTGTCTCTGTCTTTAGCCAGGAAATCACCTCCTAAGACCTCATTATAGTCCATCCGTTCACTCAGTGTCTGCATGAGTTCATTCACTCATTCAGTCACCGATTCACTCACTCATTCATTCATTCAGCAAGCATTTACTGGGAGCCTGCTGTTTGTGCTGAAGACACACAGGCAGATACGGAGGAGCACTGGCCCTCTAGGAACTTTCAGTTTAAAAGGAAATCACCCATAATTAGCCTGCGTGCATGTTCTCAGTCACTCAGTCGTGACCGACTCTTTGCCACCCCATGGACTGTAGCCCTCCAGGCTCCTTTGCCCATGGGATTTTTCAGGCAAGACTACTGGAACGGGGTTGCTATTTTCTCCTCGGGCAGGGTGGGGGGGAGGATCTTCTAGCCTCAGGGATCGAACCCACGTCTCCTGCATCGGCAGGCGGGCTCTTTACTGCCGAGCCACTGGAAAGCCCTGATCGCAGCAGATGTCACCATAACGCGGCACACTCAGAGCTTTGGCTCTCTTCCTCAGCAGAGTTGCTGTCCCGGGGCTGGGTGCTGTGGCCGCCGCTCTGAGACGCTCAGGGTCGTGTCACCCCTGGCCTAGATTTCTTGCAAAAGAGACTGGTTTCCTAACCTCCTGCTCTTGCTGCTCCAACTCTTTCTTCACACAGACGCCAGATTCATTTTCGCAAATGCAGCTTCTCCCCTTGTCAACTGCATGCTTTCAGGAGCCGGGAGCCAACTGCCCGCCTCCCAGCACCACCATCGCTTCGGTCACCAGCAGTTCCTACCAACCTACTCTGCCGGCCGATTGTCCAGTTCACCTTGAATGTGCCTTGCAAATCCCCGCAGCTTCCCTGACCTCAGATGCTCCTGTCAGCCAGATGAGCTCGTGTCCAGGGCCAGCTCAAGGCCTGCCCCAGGCAGCTTTCCCCCAGTCACCCCCAGGGACCTCTCTTGGCCTTGAATGACCTCAGCTGACACCGACGGGGGCCCAAGGCTCAAGCAGTGGCCGGTTTCCTGTCCGCAGCTGGACCCAGCGATGAAGTGCCAGGAGCATGGGGCTGGCACGGAGCAGCTGCCCAGTGAGTCTGGGGGACTCTCCTCTGCAGGGGCAGGAAGCTGGCCGAGGGCACGCTCTGTATGGAAGCCTGCCTTGTCGAAAGGCAGGAATAAGCACGCATCTTTGAGAGTCGTTTCCTCTCACCAAAATCCTGAGAAGGGGGACTTTCAGAGGCCCAGGCTTCTGTAATTAGATCTCTGATTTGAGTACCAAGCTGCATTCCCCTGTGATGGGAGTGTAGGAGTTGAGGTCTAGGCATTTGGAGTCTGAACATTGCACCATCCGAGACTGTGGATAACCTGGGATGAGCTGCTTAGTTCCCTTGATTGTCAACTCCCTCGGCTATGAAAAGGAGCGGAGGGACACCTCCCAGGGGGCTGGGAGACTGACTCAGATCGCTCCTGTACACAAGAAAAACACTTCTGAAAATCGCAAAATGTTGACATTAACAGAAACTCCACAATCACGTCTGTGTTCGAGTGATGAATGAAGTCACAACCCAGCTTTCTCTTCGTGTTGGTTTTTGCTTCTGAGGAATAAGAGCTTCTTTATTTACCCAAGTGAGCAGTGCCCCTTATCTGGAAATATGTAAATCCATTTAAATTAATTTCCTGTAATACCACACAAAACAATGATCATATTAGTACCATTCGTAATGTACTAATAACATTAACATAATTGCATTCAAATACGAAAATTGCTAGGTAATGGGCTTTTCATAAATGGTTTCAGTGAGAATGTCATTTTTTAACCTTAACTCTGGCTCTTCAGTTCCAGATAGTGCCAGAAAAAAATGGGTGCCGAATGTGAGAAAGTTTCCCAGAGGTGTGTGTGTGTGTGTGTGTGTGTGCCTGGTTAGGAGAAACTATCAAGGAGCTTTTGTCATCCAGATGAGAAGGGTTTGCGTTGGTGACACATGTTTCAGTATAATGGAGCTTTTGCTTGAGCTTCCTCTGGGGTGGGCTTCCTTCCTGGTGTGTGGTGGGCACCCTGGGCTGTCGCGGAGACAGGCCCTTTCCGTGGAGGCAGCAGCCTTCAAGGGCAGCTTTGCAGGCCAAAGCGCCTCCCCTGGGGAGCGACGGGAGCCCTCCCGTTGGAGTCTGGTTGGCTGCCAGACTGTTGCAGAATTCTCCCTGGGCTCCTTGGGGCCTTGGCACAACCGCCGTGCCCATGCAAGTTGTGTCTGCAAGGCCTCAGACAGCTCCGAGGGGAGGCAAAATGCCTGGCTCCCGGAGTAGAGTTAAAAAGCGCGGCATCTGTCAATACAGAGCAGAGTGTAAGTCAAAGGACAAACCCAAATCTCGTATATCAACGCGAGTACAGGGAATCTAGAGAAATGGGACTGATGATCCTATTTGCAGGGCAGCATTAGAGGCACAGACATAGAGAATGGACCTGCAGAAGGAGAGGGCGGGATGAATTGAGAGAGGAGCATTGAAATGTATACATTCAGCTCAGTTCAGTCGCTCAGTCCAGTCACTCAGTCGTGTCCGACTCTTTGCGACCCCATGAACAGCAGCACGCCAGGCCTCCCTGTCCATCACCAACTCCCGGAGTCTACCCAAACTCATGTCCATTGAGTCAGTGATGCCATCCAACCATCTCATCCTCTGTTGTCCCCTTCTCCTCCTGCCTTCAGTCTTTCCCAGCATCAGGGTCTTTTCCAAAGAGTCAGCTCTTCGCATCGGGTGGCCAAAGGACTGGAGTTTCAGTTTCAGCATCAGTCCTTCCTTCCAGTGAATATTCAGGACTGATTTCCTTTAGGATTGGTAAAATAGATAGCTAGCAGGAATCTGCTGTGTCACGCAGGGAGCTCAGCCGGGTGTTCTGTGACAACCTAGAGGCGTGGGAGGAGGGAGGTGGGAGGGAGACCCAAGAAGGAGGGGATATGTATGTATACTTATGGCTGATTCACCTTGCTGTATGGCAGAAACCAAGACAACATTGTAAGTCAAATATCCTCCAATTAAAAAAGAAAAAAAAGCCAGGCTTGGGTCTAGCATGGCAGTTTCTTTGTTTTTCACAATTTGGGGCAAATTTATATATTTTGCAAGGTTGTAATCCCTTTCTCCCCTGGGAAAAGGTGACGGAGATTGTTAAGAGTAACATGAACTATCAGGCAAATTTGTCATGAAAACCAGTAAAGAGTAGAATGTAACTGACCTTCATGTGGCTCTATCTGGGTGACCAAATTGAGCCATAGATCGTGTTCATGGACACGTGTCAATTTGTAATACATTATTAAACCAAAAAAAAAAAAAAAGAGGGAGAGAGACCACTGAGTAGATCAGAGTGATTCTCTTTGATCAGATAGTCTGATCCTGCTAGATAATTACAAAGCCACCTCGAATTTACACCAAGATTTTCTTCCAACTGTGCTCAAAGCACTAATATATATATTACCCATCCCTTTAGCCTCCCAGTGACCCCATGAGGCGGGCAGAGAACCATATAATTTCTGCCTCTTAAATAAGCTAATTGCACTTGAAAGTATTTTTAGCACTTCAGAACAGAAATGATATCCAGGGAAGAGTTACTTTCCCTTTCTTTTTCAGAGGTTCAGAATGAGGAATATTCAGTAATGCGACAGCGTACAAACAAAAGGCAGACAGCCAAACATCAGGGGCGAGGGCCATTCCCCCACTGCTCCTCTTGGTCCATCTCCTTTCACACAGTTTAGAATTTATCTTAGAGTGTGTGGGATACATTTCCGTACACTTGTGGTAACTTTTTTTCTCCATTTTGGAAATATCCAATATGGACAATATTGAACTGAACAACAACAATACTGAACATAGAAGCTGCTGATAGATTCAGGCTGAGCTAATTAGCCCTGGAACACTGTCCTTCTGAACTTGTATTACACATGGTTTATTAGCTTTAAGTCATTGTTGGTTCCTAATGTGTGCTCAGTTGCTCCATCCTGTTTGGCTCTTGGTGACTCCATGGACTGTAGCCTGCCAGGTTCCTCTGTCCATATCTTTGCCTGGTTCAAGCGAGAATACTGGAGTGGGTGGCATTTCCTTCTCCAGGGGGAACTTCCCGACCCAGGGATCGAACTCACATCTCCTGCACTGGCAGGTGGATTCTTTACCACTGAGCCACCTGCACCCAGGTGGTAGATTCAAAGGAGGTAAGTAAATGAAATATGGCCTCATGCTTACAAGAGCTCCTTGCACAGCACAGAGTATTAAGTCGGTTACGTAAGGGGTTTGAGGGCTTGTTGATTCAGAAATTGAGAACATTCTTCTAGACCACACTGCTACTGGTGGCAACGGGAAGCAGGGAGGGTGGGTGAGAGGCAGGTGGCAGTGAGAAGAGGCTGCCTGGCATGGCCGAGGGGAGGCCAAAGTGAGGGAAACAGCAGGCAGAGGGGGCAGCTCTGGGCAGAGGGGCAGCTCCAAGCAGAGGGGCAGCTCCAAGCAGAGGGGCAGCTCCGGGCAGAGGGGCAGCTCTGGGCAGAGGGGCAGCTCTGGGCAGAGGGGCAGCTCCGGGCAGAGGGGCAGCTCCAGGCAGGGGGTCAGCTCTGGGAAGAGGGGCAGCTCCAGGCACAGGGAGCAGCTCCGGGCAGAAAGAGAG
Source organism: Bubalus kerabau (assembly GCF_029407905.1). Classification (NCBI taxonomy): domain Eukaryota; kingdom Metazoa; phylum Chordata; class Mammalia; order Artiodactyla; family Bovidae; genus Bubalus; species Bubalus kerabau. Next base: position 106,909,660 of record NC_073632.1, on the reverse strand, counting down.
GAGCGCCAGGAAGGAGGAAGGAGGTTCTGATGGTGGAACCAAGGTTCTGGCATCAGTGACCTCCTGGAAAGAGAACATGTTCACTGACTCTCAGTAGCTGCTTTTCAAAGGCTTAGAACTCTGCTCAGAAAGGTGAGGTCTCCATCCATACCGATGCTGCAAGGTTTTGCTAACACCACAGTGACTGATCTACTTCAGTGGATAAAGAGATGGCATTTTCCATATTAAAACAACAACAGGAACAGCAAGACGAGGTTCCAGACTCCGTGTCTCTTTACCAACATCACCTGAGCCTCTTGGGGAAGGAAGTTTGACTGGTGAATGTGCTTGTGTCCCCGCGGGGTGTGACCACGAAACAGTTAAGTGGCAGTGACACCCCCCTCTCCCCCCCGCAAGCCGCGTCTTGTAGCAAGTATTTTAAATTCAGCTGCTGGAGTGGGAGAGGAAGTTGGAGACAGAAAACAAACCTCAGAACTGTGTGCATGTAAATCAGGAGGGGGCTGCCTTCCAGTTCTCACCATCCCAGAAAGTGTTCTTTTCCTGTTGTGATCCAGGGAAGACCACAGAATCCCACTCTCGGCCTCAGAAGGCATTTGCATAACACATTTACATTTGAAGGGAGCCCACCGATTGGCAACTCCCAAAGCTTCAGCGAGGCACGGTTTTCCCTAATAGTAATTAGGAACAGAAATAGAATAACAATAGCCACAGAAATACAGTTGCCGAGCTGCGGGTAGAGGAAGCCAAAAAATCTCTGCATTTTAAAGATGGAACTTTGAATGATGGCGGAGTTAGAGACTAACTGGTTTGGGTTCTTTGTGAGCTGGCTTTGAAGCCGCGAGGGGACTAAACCTATTTGGACCGAGGCGAGAACTGCCTCGGGGCTCCCCGGGGCAGGAAACGAGGGGGCTGCCCAGTGGCAGGAGACCAGGATGGAGCCCAGCCCTGGGCAGCGCTGGCCAAGGGGTCCACCGAGGTCCTAGACGTTGCAGGTGGTGGACTGCCATGGGGAACACCCCAGAAGACACCCCAAGAAACGGGGTGTGAGATGAGATGCAAAATGGAGGGTAGAGTGAGATGGTGACCTTGGGGCACGTGGGATAAGTGAGTGGGCTCATTCGTTCAGAAACACAGGGGCGAGGCCCTCTTCCAGCTGGAAAACTCTGCTCTGTCCTCCAGGGATGGGACCTTAGCATGAACTTGAGAGATTCCTGGTTCTCCTTCCTCCCTACCTGTACTGCCCACCTCCCATCCCCCTAAGAGCTGCAGCAGACAAGGGCGGGAGGCCATGGAAAGATTTCACTCTATGGATGGCCAACCATGTGGTCCGGCTTGGTAGGGAAAGACTGCATAGACGGGGACAAGGTGGGGGCGTTTGGGTGGTAGGGGGGACAGGGGGTGCTGCAGAGGAGAGGCCCTCAGAGTGAGGGTGTGAGGGACGCCCAGATGACCAGAACCACACCGAACAGAGCCAGGAAGCAGGACGGTCATCTCAGACGGGCCTCCCGCAGGGACGTGGAGAGCGCTGTGGATGCTGGACCCGGGACAGAGAGGAGGCTTGTGGACAAGATGCCAAAGTCAACGTGGGATGGTTGGCTGAGGTCACAGTAATCAGGAGGGCACCGGACGGTACATCTAACAGGGCTGAACGTCAAAGGAGGTTTACCCAAAGGTGATGGGATGATGGCTGGGAAGCAACCTTGGGGTGCATGGAACTTTGAGAAGAGCCTTTTTCCAATCTCTCCTCAAAGAAGTTACTGCCCAGCCTTACTATAGAATAAGATGTTTAATGTCTGCTCCTGTTTAATGTCCTAAACGTTAAGTGAGCTGCTGGGCAGTGAGTCAGTATGGGGCACTGGGTTTGGATCAGAACTCCTCAGTTCAGGTTCTGTCTTCACCTGTCTTGGTTGACTGGAGGGCTCTGTGCAAATTCTAATCAGCTTTGGATAAGTCATTTGTAAAAATGGGCATACTAACACTGCCCTGTGATAATCTACGAAGAGATGGCATATAAACTGCAAAGTGCTATGCAATCTTCAAATGGTTGTCATTAGTTCCTTGGAGACAAGAACTGTTCTGTGTTACGCCACAGCATTAGGAGTTATTAGAGGCATTTCATAAATACATTTTTATGGTAATGATGTTGATACAGAAAACTAATGCTTTTTCCAGAAGCGTTAATAAAAAAATATTGGTAGGCAGTTTTGCAAGATCCTGTCCCAAGTTGCCATAATTATCACAAATATTGTAATATGAGGCCAGCATATTGATTTTAATGAGGATGCCACCAAAATAAATCAGATCCCTAATTATAAAGAGAAAGGCGGAAATGAACACCGAAATCTTTCTTTAAGCCAACATAAAGGAGCCTTCTGGAAGATGCGTGACACAGTGTAAGAAGCACTGGACATAAGAGTGTTTGCCAGTGCAGTACACAACATCAATAGGTTAAATTAAAATGAATAACATGCCAACAAGACAGTTTAACGAGGTTCTTCAAAATATTAGGAATAGAGGCTACTTCTTTACCATGATAAAGTTGTGGAAAATGAGAGCCCATATTGTGCTTAATAGATAGACAAATTAAATTCTGTTTAAAAATTGGAACAAGGATAGTTTCTTAATAGTGTTCTGAAAACTCTGGTTAATGCAGTGAGACATGAAAAAAATAAAGAGGTATGATAATGGGAAGAGAGAAAAGATCATCATTTGCACTTAACAAAATGGAAATCAGAATATGCAGAGGAACCAGCAAAATAATCGTGTTTAATAAAATGATTCAATAAAATGCTGTATCTGAAATAAACATACCAAAATTAATAGCCTTGCTAATTATCAGCAGCCACCAGCCCAAACAATAAAAGCGCAGGTCTTGAATGGAATATTAACTCCTTCCTCACAAGAAAGTCTTGGGGATAAACCTATCGAGCCATATGCTGTTGCTATAAAGAACATTTAAAAGATAGTAAAAGACAAATAAATTGACAGACGTAAGAGTCCCTTGGACAGCAAGGAGATCAAACCAGTCCATCCTAAAGGTAATCAACCCTGAATATGTATTGGAAGGACTGCTGCTGAAGCTGAAGAGCCAATACTTTGGCCACCTGAGGTAAAGAACCGATTCACTAGAAAGGACCCTGGTGTTGCAAAAGATTGAAGGCAAAAGAGAAAGGGGTGACAGAGGATGAGATGGTTGCATGACATCACCAACTCGAATGGACATGAGTTTGAGCAAACTCTGGGAGATGGTGAAGGACAGGGAAGCCTGGTGTGCTGCAGTCTATGGGGTCGCAAAGAGTTGGGCACGACTTAGCAACTGAAAAACAACACAGTCTATCTATTTATCTCTATCTACCTACCTTCCTGAATGAGAAGATCAAAATAATGTCTCAGGCAAATTAATAGGTTTATAAAATATTACTAGGAAAAGGAAGAAGAGAAGATTAATTTTATCAGATATTAATAGTTAGAAACATAGAGTCATCAGAACGGTTTGGTGGTGGTTAAAAAAATTGCAATTTAAAGCTGTGGAACTAAGGAATTAGAATCAGCCACCTATATAGAGGTGAACTCTACATCTTAACGTAACTCTTCCATCACTTCTAATCGTCCCCCTTCTGGATAACCAGGGTAGTCTCCTAGCTGGTCTCCACTTTGGCCCTGACCCTCTTACCCTTTAATGCATATCAGATCTTTTCACTTTTGTATTCAAAGAGCCTCCCCAAGCGGGTTGAATTTTGTCTCCCCAGAAGGTGTGTCAAGGTCCTAACCCCTGGTACGTGCATGTGGAAATAGATGTAACTAAGTTAAAGAACTGGATACGAGACCGCCCTGCATTTAAGGTGGCCCTGAATCCGACGACCACAGTCCTCAGAGGAGACAGACGAGGAACCGACACAGACACACAGGGAGAAGGCCACCGGAGGATGGAGGCAGAGGTTGGCGGGACGGGTCCATACAGCCGTCAGGATTTCCCCAGGAGCACCAGAGCCGGCGGAGAGACTCGGGCCAGGCTCCCGCTCAGGGTCCAGAGAGAACCCGCCTGGAGGACAGTTCGGTTGCAGACCCTGGGCCTCCACCACTGTGAGAGGACCAGTTTCTGTGGTTTCGGGCCACCAAGGTGTGGTGATTTGCTACAACGTCCCCAGGAAAGGAATCCGCCACCTCACTCCGGGTCACTGACAACATCCACACCAGCTGCTCTCCCGGAACTGCCCGCGTCTTCACCTCTGACCCGTCTCCTACCACTCCCGTTCAGCCATGGCCCTGGCGAGCGTACTGGACCTGGAACCACCTCAGGCCCTCTGCACCTGCACGCTCCCATCTGGAACACGGTTCCCTCACACACCTGACAGCCCGTTTCGCCCTTTGTCACGCTTCCATCTTGGTTAGGTCTTTCCTGATCATCTGGTTTTTGCATCGCACCTTACCCACCCGGGCTGCAATTCTCTCTTCCTCTCGTCTTATTTTGCTTCATAAAATTTACTGCTATCTGAAAGATGACATAGCTTATTTATTTGTTGTTGTCTCCTCCAACTGAAATTGCCCAGAGACGGCTGAGTCGTTCACTACTGGATCTCTGGAATCCGGAACAGTGTCGGCGGGTGTGTGTCTGCTGAGTGACCGCAAACAGACCGGATGTTGAGTTGGAATCTGCTCTACGGCACAGCGAGCACTACCACACAGCGGGGGGAGGAGTCCCTGGTGGCTGACGTTGAGATACAGCACATTAGAGAAAAATTAATGTGGCTACACATCTTCTCCTGTGTACTGAAAGAAAATTAAAGTCAAATGCATTTAAAAATTCATAAAAAAAATTAGAATGTAGAACAGTACATGAGCCTGTGGAGGGATCGTAGCTTTTCGAGAACTGAACCTACTGAGGAAGCCACAAAGCTAATTGTGATGGACTCAACTAATTAAGAATTAAAACTTTTGTACAATCCCGCCTCCTCAGCTCCCCTAGGAATTGGAGAGGGAGGGGGGACCAGCGACGGGGGAGGGAACCATTGAGACTGGAGATCTTCCCAGATGACCAGGTTGCTCCCAGATCCCAGAGTCTCTGCTTCCCTGGATGACCTTCCTTTGGCCTGACCTTCTGCCTTGGTGTCTGCTCCTTGGTTCGAAGCTGTCTTCCTGCCAGGTCTCCTTCGGGCTGGAGGACCAGGTCAGGTGCCTCGAAGCAAACACTGAGTGACCTTGGCTCATGGGTCACGTCTTGAGCATGGAGGGCCACTGGATTCGGGTCGCCTGCCTACCTGCCGGGACAGTCTGGGGGTAACCCTGGACCCAGCTGCCTTCCCCAGCGCCGAGATCCTAGCTCTCATCTCCGGAGCCGCCCAGGCAATGGTGACAAGGCCGCTTGTACAGCCTTTCTACGCTACAGGGAGGCAAAACCCCATCGCAGGGGAGAGGTGCTATTTAGCTGGATGTTGCCAAGGCCGTGGGTTCGTTCACATTCGGGCTTGAGGAGGCTTTAAGGCCAGGTTAACCATTAACTCCTCAGTGTGATGGGTTCTTCCTTTTGTGCTACAGAAACACTGGGCTCTGACATGTCAACGGAGAACCTGCTTCAGAGAGTCTGTGGTTTGGGTAACTAAAGAGTCCATTAGAAAACAGAGGCATTAAGGTAACAATAGAGGCCAGCAAGAGCAAGGCTGATCTCTGCTGTTCTGCTCTGTGCTTCAAGACCTCAGCGGAGAGGAGGCTGGATCCAGGCCCAGCCAGGACCTAACAGGGAAGCGCTTCCTTCCTAATTGGGTAGGGATGGGGGGACAGGGAGGGGGGCATCCCTAGTTGGGTAGGGGTGAACCGCTGCATGGGGTGGACTCCAGAAGGGCCGTGCTCTCATCGTCCTGCTTGGATCCATTTGCACCATTGCCCCTGAACAGGAGGCTTCCTGTGAGCCCCGAAGCATCCCCTGTGTTCCCCCAGGGTGCCCCCAGCCTCACCTCTGAAACCCCTCTGTGCCCACTCCCTTGTGAGCCGGGAGCCTGGGGTCTGCGCTGAGTGCGCAGCTCCGGGCTTGCTAACAATTGCTTTGTCTGTGCGTCTGGTACAGAACAGCCCTTCACAGTGGGCCAACTTGTTGATGATTTTTTTGTTTTTTTTTTAGGGTGGAATGCAAGGTTCTGCTTCAATGGGGCTATTTGTTTTTATTGCGGTGCCTTTCCCTTCAGGTCAGAAGCAGTTGCAGGGTCTTTTTCTCCCCTTACCCTTCGCCCCCTCCATCAGTTTTATCTCTCTTTCAGGCACATATTTCTGGTCATTAATGAGGCTTGGATTCTTTGGCGACCAACACAGAATTTCCTTCCGAAGCAGCCTTCTCAAAAAAATCAGATGTCAGGTTTTACGATTGGAAATGTTATGTGATGAATGACACTTTTTTTTTTTTAATTTGCATTTTAGGTTTGCTAACATCACTGTTGAAATTGCTGCTGTTGACGGCGGGCCTGGTGTGGGGGTGGGATGAGCAAAGTGGGGGCCGAGGGAGAAGCTGGGGGGTCTCTTACCACTCTCATTCTGCATCTCTCCCTTCCTGGGGGTCTTCCACAGCCCACTGCACCCCCATCTCCAGCTGGGAGACCACCGGCTCCAGGCGCGGTCAGGTTTCCCCGCTGTCCCCGCTGCACGTGGCCTGCCCTGGGCCTGCAGGGTCTCTTCATTTCCGTTTCAGGAGCAGACCGACTAGGAGATATGCTTACCTAACGGTAGGATTCCAGGCTTAGGAGGGCACCTGGTGAGGGGAGATAGTTTTATGCTACTTAATCTCCTCTAATATTACTCTGGCCCTGATAACATGCATTGCATTTCTAAACAGAGGATGCCGTTAAGAGTGACGGGGCCGGGAGACGGAGACCAGCAAGTCTAGGTCCGATTTCATTCTGCACTCGTTTGACCTCAGACCAAGTGCATAAGCTGCTTGGGCCCCGGCTTCCTCACCTGTGAAATAAGAAGCTGTGGATGCACAAGGCTGGTCCCCCCACCCCACCCCATCCACTATTTCTAAAATCTGCTCCAAGTTTTAGATAGACAGGTAGACATTTGTTCTGGAACTTGAAAATGCTCCCCACCCCCCCAATCAATTTGATGTTATTACAAGACTTTTACTTCTTAGAAATATCACAAGTGCTCATCTGTTTTTCACATCTGATTTCCTTGGTGTTTTCCTTCTTTGTAGGTCTTTAAATTTGACTAGGCCAAGCTAGTAACAGAGAAGAAACACACACGCACAACGTGATGTGTGACGTGATTCTATCACAATTTACTCACTCACAGTTTCAACGCTTACCCTTTATTTCCTTTGTGACCCATGCTGGTTTTTAAAATGCTGGCTTGTTTTGCTAGGACCCAGATACTTTGTTAATAGGTTAAGAGCTTCTTTGTGAACATCTGTGGAAAGCTCTGATGAATTACTCCTTAGGAGATAAACTAGAGGATGATTTGAGAAACACATCATCTTGTTACCAATCTCTAAGTGACAACTTGGGAGCAGAAAGATAGTGGTCACAGAATTGACACAACTGGCTTATCTATGCAGTGTTTTCAGCTACGTATGAGAAAAATAGGTTTTGGTGAATTCCTATGCTCTTCTCATGCCACTGATTTATAAGAAGTCAATCTGATTTTTTACGAGTGATTCTCTTGTTTTATAGCTTCTGATTTTTGAAACACTTGGTGCTAAAGAAGCTACACTGCACCCAGTCCACCAGTTTTTACTGACAAAGTAAACTCATGGGAGAAAGACAAAGATCGGGACTCTGGATAAAGTGTTAACGTGATCCATTCATAGTAAGTGAATTATGAAGTTCTGGAAGAATCAGAAGCACAACCATGGCCACGGAAGTCGCTGGTCCCAAGTGGTGATGCTCTGAGGACCCCATGGCCCTCACGGTCAAGGATTCCCAACCTCACCTCCTCCCCTTTCCTGGTCCTTGCTGTGTGTGTCCTGGTGCTGCATGTGTGGTCAGCTTTGTAGGAAGAGACTTGGGGTAGCAGGGCCAAAGAAATGGTCCAGTCTCAGCATAGATCAACAGGCTCTGATGACCATGCCACTCACATCACCAGCACAGGAGAACTGGGCAAGCATTGCTACGAGGAAAGCAACACACCTCATCTCATCTCCTGCCACTCACCCGCAAAAGAGACCATGGGCATTAATAAAACTTGTCCACACTTATGTTTACCTGGTGTCCGTGCTCGTTTATATGGCCTTCAAGGTGGACCTCTGCCTCTCTGCAGAAAAGGCCTGCATCTCCTCTGTGCTCTCAAGCCTGTACTAGAGACGTGGGTTCTTATCCTGACTCTGCCGTAATGAGCTTTTCATTTGTGCTCAGTTTCTCTTTCAGGGCTTTCCCGGTGACCCAGCCAGTAAAGAATCCTCCTGCAATGCAGGAGACGCTGGTTCGATCCCTGGGTCGGGAAGATCCCCCTGGAGAAAGGAATGGCTATCCACTCCAGTATTCTTGCCTGGAGAATCCCATGGACAGAGGAGCCTGGCTGGCTGCAGTCCCTGGGTTCGCAAAGAGTCGGACACGACTGAATGACTAACACTTTCATTTTCCCTGTGAGGAGTGGTGAGGTGTGGCTTATGCATATGCCCCTGTCTCATTAAACCTTCATCAGTTAATTACCATCATCATCATCATAGTCTATATAATTATCATTCCAACTAAAGAAGCACCAAGAAGCTAAGGAATTGACCCAAGTTCACTCAGGTAGCGAATTATAGAATTTCCCTACCTGGTCTCACCATCTCCCAGGGTAATAACTAACTATGGCTACAAACCTGCTTATTTTTAATGGTCATGTCTTTGATATCCTGGCAGTCTGAGAACTAGGGAATTCATATTTATGATTTTATATCACATGCAAGCAATGAGCTGTCATTTGTATTTGGTACTTGTGCATGTAGGAAGATCCCACAGACAGTGTATAAAAGGGGCCAGCAGTGGGATTATTCACGCTTAGACCTTCTGCAGACGACCTCATGAGCTATTTGGCCAATGAAGCAGAAGGCTAAGGAGGGAAATTAATAAAATTTAAGTGTAGCCAAGATATTTGTTGAAACGGAGGACACGTAGCAAACAAATGTTTCTTCTTCTATGCAGGCAAACATAGGTAAACCCATTTAGGATCCACTGAAATTCTGAATCAAGGTGATCCACAAGGTCATGGATGTTTTCTCAACAGAATATAGAAAATGCAACAACCCTAAAAGTGCAGAGCTGAAATTTTGGTAGTTATAATAAAAGCTTTCTTACTTCTGTTCTTTCCCCAAATTTATGACTTTTAAAAGAGGTAAAAAGGAATGCTTCCTCACCACTGAATGGAAAGGAACCGAAGAGGCTGTGTATGGGACCCCTCCGCGTCTCAGCTGCCAGGTAATTTATAGCCAAGCATTGTTATAGGCTGTCTCATTACCAGACAATCAGTGGCTAAAAACCTCCAGTCTTTTACCTCTTGCTTTTCAAAGGTTATGATGCAAATTCAATCTTATGGCACATTTTGGTGAAGTCACTGAGTGGGTAGCCTGTTGTCTCATTGTCTCTCTGTTCCCATGTATCAAAATTTTGTGTTGCTTAATCAGCTGTCATTTAACTATACACGGTGGACAGATTTATTACAAGTGGGCAAAAACTGGGTAACCATAGGTTCCTTTGATAGACTGTGCAGTGATTAGAAAATATGTCTCTCGCCTTGCGGCCATCGCTTGGATCATGATCATCACTTAGAAGATCGCTGGCAGTTATCTCGAGGCATGGTGGTCCCAGAGGTTGCCTCCTGGGCGACTGGACATGGACGTTCCCTGTGGCCGAAACCGCACAAGGGGAAGGAAGCAGGGTGTGTCATCTGACCAGCGTTTGTACGGATGACTTGCCTTAGACCAGCCAGCTGGCGTCACTTCCCTTTCGAGAAGAACAAAAGAGGATGGATGGTGGTTTTGGCACAAAGGAGTCTCTTCAACTTAAACAACGGCCTTTTCTGAGTGGAACTCCAGTTTACACAGAGGAGCCACCCCAGAGACAGCCCCTTAGTTGGCGCCCTGTTGGCCTGGACAAGTCCACACTGCACCAGGAGGTCCGTTGCCAGGCCCCTGGGAGCCAGGCAGGTTGCTAAGCCTGCTGTCCTGGCATGTGGGCCCTTCCCTCGGCACACAGAGACCGCTCGACCCCACAGAAGCCAGCAGTTTGCGCCAACCCTGCAGATAAACAGGTCACTGCATGCTTCAGAGGGTGAGAGAGCTGGTCCTGCCCCTGGCCTCTCTCGGGGTCCAGCCTGTCCCCAGAATTAACCTGTGACCTTTTCAGTCATGACCACAACTTAAGATTTCCAGCTGCAGTATGAGTTTCTCAGCAACTTTGGCCCCACAAAAATTAAATAAGTATAACAAATACATACAAAAATGTGTCAGTGGGTACATCACAAATGGATAATACCTTTGAGCAACTGTTAGCATTTTCAGATCTTCTGAGACTGTTAGTCATGTCAGGGCTTTCCAGGTAGTGCTAGTGGTAAAGAAGTCGCCTGCCAATGCAGGAGATGGGAAGAGACATGGGTTTGATCCCTGGGTTGGGAGGACCCCCTGGAGGAGGGCATGGCACTCCACTCCCGTATTCCTGCCTGGAGAGTCCCATGGGCAGAGGAGCCTGGTGGGCTACAGTTCACGGGATCACAAAGAGTCAGACACAACTGAAGTGACTTAGCACACACACACACAGTTATGTCATATATAACACTGAGCTTTAATGAGAAATTTGAGTTTGAGGGAGACTTCCATTCTATAGGCAAGATCATAACGGCCCAGAGACTAAGGAAGACCCTGGATTCAACGTCTAGGCCTCGAGACAATATCCATTTTCAGAAAGGAAGTGTCAGGAGAAAATTGTTTTCTCTCAGAAACATGTTTCTCTTTCTGTTTTGGCTAAGACAGTACTAAAAATGGGAAACTCAAGCGACTTCCTTGGTACTGGTCTCTTTGAGAACAAGCCAGATTCTCGGTCTAGTCTTGAACTGGCAGAGGGCCATGCCCTTCTCTGGAAGCGAGTACGTGCCATCGATGACTCAAGACTGTTAGGAGATCTAATAGTTGCGAGATGTCAAAGAGATTTTTGGATTAGGTCTGGACTTCTGTCGGAAACTGGGAATCCTGGGGCTTAATTGGATGGGGAATCAGTGATTACTGCTCCTGCACACGGTTCACATGAACCATTAGATGACTTACATTAAGGAAGGCGCTTTGCTTCTCGGAATCGTGTGTTTACACGATGAGTGACTATTTTTATTAATGTAAATATTAGAATCATTGAGGGATGTGGGAGCAAAATATCTTTTTTTCCCCGCATGAAATATCTGCAATAAGAAAGTGGCACACTGGCTATTCTGAAAGGGCGCTGAGTAAAGGGGACACAATCGGCTTTTTATGAAGGGTGGTCATCCGCCTGTGAGCCACAAGGAACGCCGCGAACAATGGTGATGACCAACGCGAGCTCTGACCCTCAGCGACAGCTGAATGAGAAATAATAGGGGACATTTTTCTCGGGGGGCACATGACTGTGACAGGCTCCTCGCCCCATCCCCACGGTGTGCAAAGGCCTTTCTGCCTGGCACCGCGTGTGTCTCTCTTGCCATCATCTACGCTGCCCTCTGCCAAGCGGTGAGGAATGCTGAAGACACTGGCTGCCGTTGTGTGTGTGTGTGTGTGTGTGTGTGTGTGTGTGTGTTGCAGTGTAGAGGCAGCATATCTTAGAGATGGTTTCCCAGCAAAGGAGCAAGGGTCTTGGCTTCACCAGGACGTCTGCTGTTCCTGGAAGGAGGGACTACGGACCCTGAAACACGGAAATACGTTTCTGCCTTTTGCCAACACCATGGGATCTTACCTTTGAAAGGAACCTTGTTTTAACATGTGAAAAAACACCCAACAGAGTCTTAGGGGAAAAAGTCAGGAAGACTTTTTCTTGAATCTGACTGGAACTGGGGGCGGGGGCTTCCGTGGGTAAGGTGACAAGGGTCTCTTGTTTGCTGAGGGGCCGGGACAGTGGCCGGTGGCCACTGTTGGGGAGTTACAGCTGCCCACTGGTGTCTGTGAAAGACCGTTCACCCGGATGCAATCCTGATAGAAGAGACTGCTGCTCTAACCTGAGGCTCCCTGAAGATTTCCCCCAAATGTCTGTTAAGTGATGCCCTTAGAATTAGGGTGTTCTTGGGACCTGCTCCAGTTGCCACAGGAACACTCAATATTGTTTGAAGCCAATTTCTGCTTTAGCTCCATGTCAGCTCTGAATTTCACAACAGAATGTCCATAGTGGCAATAATGTAGCATCTTAGTTTTTAGAAAATAAAATGCATTGCAACTCTTGATATTTCTTCATGTTTTTAGTAATAATTGTTATTTTTCTTTTATTTTATGGGAAAGTAGAATAGGACTAGAGATAGATGATAAAATAGGACTAAACAAGAGCAGAAATAGGGTAAAAGGGGAATGTGGAAATGAGTATCCTGAATTTAAGCTTCAATAAGAGTAGAAAGGGGTTTCCCTGGTGGTTCAGATGGTAAAGAATCCCCCTGCAATACAGGAGACCCAGGTTTGATCCCTGGGTCTGGAAGATCCCCTGGAGAAGGAAATGGCTACCCATTCCAGTATTCTCACCTGGAGACTTCCGTGGACAGAGAAGCCTGGTGGGCTACAGTCCACGGGGTCACATGGAGTTGGACACAACTGAGCGACTGAGCACACACACAAAGAGTAGGAAATGCATGGAAGAAAATAAGGAACCTTCTTCCCAGGAGATGGCTAGTGTAAGATGATCTCAGCCCGGCAGGTGGAGGGCTGTCTCTCTGGACCAACATAAACCTGGACATGCCACACTAGCATTTCTTGATGTAATATTTTCACTGGGTTACTGAAATCACCTTGAAAGTGAAAGTGAAGCCGCTCAGTCATGTCCGACTCTTTGCGACCACGTGGACTATAGCCTACCAGGCTTCTACGTCCATGGGGTTTTCCAGGCAAGAATACTGGAGTGGGCTGCTATTTCCTCCTCTGGGGATCTTCCCAACCCAGGGATCAAACCCAGGTCTCCTGCATTGCAGGCAGATGCTTTACCCTCTGAGCCACCAATCACCTTAATGCCCAGCAATAAACAATGCTCACTATGTTATTAGGTGAATCTTCTAGATGAAAGTCATTTCTTGGTTCAAGTAAGGATATCAGGTTACTATATTCTTGGTGCATATTAACTCAGCCCCTTAATGATTCCCCTTCATTCTATTGCATTTTAATTTGGGCCCTTGGCCATTATCAAAGAATCAGCCATTTGAAAGGTGCCATTGCATCTGCTTTACAAATATTGCTGTGGACATTGTCCTTTGCTGTGTGAGAGCTCACTAGAGAGCTTTCGTTTAGAATTTAACCTTAGGAAAAGTTTTGTTCTCTTAAAGCATAGTATATTTTCTACTTTGCTACTTTCTCATTACGGTGTTTTCACTGACCATCTTACTTTGTTATTGTTATTTTTTGCCTGTATTATTTCTATTTTTTATTATTGTTGTCTGTTTTTTCCTAAAGCTGTTTCAAATCCTTGGCAGAAAAAAAAAAAAAAAAACAACTATGTGTAACTACCGAACATTTTTATGTAATTAATGGCTTCTAAGTTCACTTAGTAATTCAAAAATATTTATTGAGTACCTTCTGGGAATAAAGAATCCAACCCTGAGAAGTCTAAGTCCTTGTTCTCATGATGCTGCCATTTTAATTGGCTGAACCTTAAAATTATCAAGCAAATAGCTATATAAATATTCTATATGTATATATTGCAAACATTATATATTTCAGATGGCTTTAAATAGGAAGAAAAGAAAACATAGCTTGGGGAAGTGTGTTGGAGCCAACCTACAGGTCTGGATCACTTTTTTAGATAGGGTAGTCAAAGCCTCCTCACTGAATAGCAATCTGATCAAAGCGGAAAAGCAACCACTAGCAATCAGCACTAGAAAGTTCCAGGCAGCTGGAGGAGCGAGTGCCAATGTCCCGAGGCAGGAGCAGACCTGGTGTTTGAAGAACACACCCTTCCCTGATGTTGAAGACGTCTGGTGTGGAGAAGGCAATGGCACCCCACTCCAGTACTCTTGCCTGGAAAATCCCATGGACGGAGAAGCCTGGTGGGCTGCAGTCCATGGGGTCGCTAAGAGTCAGACACAACTGAACGACTTCACTTTCAATTTTCACTTTCCACTTGCCTGCATTGGAGAAGGAAATGGCAACCCACTCCAGTATTCTTGCCTGGATAATCCCAGGGACAGGGGAGCCTGGTGGGCTACGGTCTATGGGGTCGCACAGAGTCAGACACGACTGAAGCGACTTAGCAGCAGCAGCAAGATGTCTGGGATTGGAGGATGTTGAGTACTACATATTAAGATAAGGAGATGGAGGAGATAAGGGCCAGATGATGCTATGTTTTGTATGCAGTGAGGGTACATGGACTCCAAATGTAGAGGAAGGTCAACTGAGGATTTTAAGCAAGGGAGTGACACAATCTCGTTTAACTTGGAGAAGGACAACTCTGGCTACCGAACAGAAGATGGACTGCAGCGGGAACACAGGGGTGTCTAGAAGCTGTAAGCGGCAATGCAGGGGAGTGGTCGTGGGGAAGCACGGGGAAGGGACCCCATCCCCTGAGAGGGAAGGGCAGAGCGCTGGATTGTTACTGTAGAATGAGAATGTGGGCGGCAATGGGAATGAAGGCGGCAAGATGACTCGACAGTTCTTAGATGTGGGCAGAAAATGTCCGGGGGCCGAGCCAAGACTTGTTTTGAATACGTCCAGTGAAATGCCTGCGGGACACTCAAGAGCAGCTGTTGATTAGGAAGCTGGGCATAGGATTTAGAAGCTCGGGGGGAGGGTGGAGCAGGGTCCAGTATGGGAGGCAGGGTATAGGCGGTGTTCCACTGGGGGCCTTGGTGAAAAAGCTCAGAACAGGAATGAATACAAAGAACAAAAGAGGACTTAGGGCAGAATTCTCTTAGCCCTCTGATTTACTCTGTTTTCCGTAATGTTCCCTTAAACAACGAGCTATGTTAACATGTAGTTATCCAAGTTCAATTCAGTTCAGTCGCTCAGTCGTGTCCCACTCTTTGCGACCCCATGGACTGCAGCACGCCAGGCCTCCCTGTCTATCACCAACTCCCAGAGTTTACTCAAACTCATGTCCATCGAGTTGGTGATGCCATCCAACTCAAGTTGGTGATCTCATCCTCTGTCATCCCCTTCTCTTCCCGTCTTCAATCTTTCCCAGCATCAGGGTCTTTTCTAATGAGTCAGTTCTTCACATCAGGTGGCCAAAGTATTGGAGCTTCTGCTTCAGCATCAGTCCTTCCTATGAATATTCAAACCTGTATTTGAATATTCCTCAATATATTCAATTGAATATATTCAATACTATTTGAATATAGCTACTCAAACCTGTACAGAAATGCCTGGTTGGGGTAGACTGACTATTTTTTGAGTGAGCAAAGTCATGCTTAGAGTCCTTCCTGATGAATATGGAAAGCAGCCAGTCTGACAATCTGCTACATTAAATTTAGCTTTAGGCTATAATTGTAATTCAGATAGAATTGTATGTTTCTGGAAGAATGATAGTTTACAGTATAGAATTGACTTAAGTTAAAGAGTAGACTTTAAAAGATAAAGTCTCATGTAATAATCTACTACTGAATGTGTGCAGGACGTCCTCAGGTAAAAATAACTGCTATCTATCATCTCTTGCTTTACCTGGTTTTGAATTTTATTTATTTATATATTTATTTTGGCTGCCCTGCCTGGCATGTGGGATCTTAGTTCCCCGATCAGGGATCAAAGCTGTCTCCCTTTCAATGGAATCACAAAGTCTTACTTAACCACTGGACCACGAGGAAAGTCACTTGCATTAATTACAAATGTGTGACATGTTATTTGTTGGAGAGTTTACTCTGGGAAATAGAAACGGACTTAGAAGTCAAACTTTTAAAGTAACCAGAGAAAATGGGGGAGAGAGGTCTTGCCCACCTCCCTCCCCCACAGGGAGGGCAACTAGCTTCTCTGTAGCTGGGATACTGAAAAAGGGAAACGGGAGAGAATGTATTTTCCTCTGTTAAAACTTCCACAATTGCTTAATTGCTCTGTGATTTGTTAGCAGCTAAAATATTTTTCTTTGCTAATGCTGAAAATCTCAAGTTCTGCACCATTAGTGCTTGGAGACACTGGGCTGTGGCAGTGTTCGCTTTTACTATCCCCAAAGATTAGATCAAAGTGAAGAATTACTTTGGCCCCTGAATGAGCTGGTATCTTTGGAGCATAGATGTTTTGAGAACCACAGCAATATTTCATGCTGTCCTAAATTAGATGCTTAAAGTCACAGTGGTCTGCTGGACTTTAAATTTCCAGAGTTAGAGTCGGACTCACTGCTCTTGAACGGATCAGACGGGACCTTGAAGGATGAAGTATAGTCAGGGCTGGGCATTCTTCTCTAAAAATGGAAGATGAACTGCATGGAATTTCTTTAGTAAATGGAAGCACACGACAAAGGAAGGCAGGTTATTCCTATGACAGAGGGGGTCTTAAATAATTTTTACAAGAGCAAGGCACTGCAGTGTATTTTCAGTGTCTAAAATGTGCACATTTAAAGTCCCCTTGGCCCAATACTATAGAATGTTAAAGAAAATACTAGATGATTCAAACATAGACTTTTGGTTAAAGTCATACAGAAAAGTTCCATAAATCAGCTCAACTAAAACAAAATACATCTTAAAAAATTAAGGAAGAGATCTAAGAAAGAAATTTTCCTTGCAGAAGAAAAGAAATGAAAAACCACCTACTGAAAACAATTTGAATGCATAGTATTAAATGAACTAGCCTATCTTGTTCTATAAAATAAAATGGAAAATATATTTCAGATTAAGGTACTTTGACCTTATTTGAAATACAATCACACATGACAGTAAAAGCATTGACCTTGACGTCGACCTTGACGTCGCTCAGTCGCGTCCGACTCTTTGCGACCCCATGGACTGTAGCCCACCAGGCTTCTCTGTCTGTGGGATTTTCCAGGCAAGAGTACTGGAGTGGGTTGCCATTTCCTTCTCCATTATACTATACACCATAATGCTAAAAGCATTAACCTTTGTTAATTACTGAATGAACACACAAATTTGGATAAAGACTTTATAGAAAAAAAACTCAACTATAGTCGAAATTAGAGACTACAAATGTAAGAACGCTTTGATAGATACTCAGATATTAACAAATGTTTGCTTCGTCTCTGCTTACTCTGACCACACTTAATTTTTTATATAGACTTTAATCATGAGCCTTGAATAAGTGTAAGATATGTCCTATAGCTTCAGGTACTAATTCTCAGTGGCTCAGCCTTGGCTGCCCAGGTTGAATCTCTATTTTTGTAAACATTAACAATTAAGACAAGTATTTATCTTAAATTAGATATAATCAAATTTTAAACAAGTTAGCATTTCAAGATTTGACTCAAAAATTTTTTTTTTTTGATCTCTAAGCATCTTCAGCTGTTTTGGAGGATGAACAGATGAAACCAGATCCAAAACTCAGAGGATACCACTGCGGTGGATTAGATGGTGATTGGAAACCCGGGGAAGGAAAAGCTGAGGTGGTGGCCCACCAGCCCACCTGCCCCAGGACATGTGCACATAGATTGCAGCTATCTATTCAGCCTTATAGACTCAAAAGGCCTATTTCTCCAAACACAGAGAGAAATTTGAGAGCTTGTTAGTAAAGAGATAGCAGCCCCAAAGTGGAGTCCCTTGTGCTCAACTCTACATCAACAAACCAACACTTAATACCTAACCAATTATAGTTTCCACCTCTTCCAGGAATATAACCTTTAACAAGTCAACCTGGAATTACCTGGTCAGTACTAGAGGTGTAATCCACATGAGATACCCCTCCATCCTCAACAGGAAGGTGATCTTGCCTGAAAGCAACCCACTGTTAAAACTTCGATCTCCCACTCCCTTCTGCCCATAAAGAAAGAAGTGAAGTCATTCAGTTGTGTCCGACTCTTTGTGACCCCATGGACTGTAGCCTACCAGGCTCCTCCATCCAAGGCTCCAAGGCTCCTCCTTGGAAAATCTTGGGATTTTCCAAGCAAGAATACTGGAGTGGATTGCCATTTCCTTCTCCAGGAGATCTTCCCAACCCAGGGATCGAACCCAGGTCTCCCACATTGCAGGCGGATTCTTTACCAGCTGAGCCACCAGGGAAGCCCAAGAATACTGGACTGGGTAGCCTATCCCTTCTCCAGGGGATTTTCTGCCCATAAATGCCTTTTGTTTCATACAGCTCTTTAGAGCTTTCTTTTTTCTAGCTGCTAGATGGGATGCTGCCTGAATTATGAACCAATGAATAAAGCAAATAAGATCTTTAAAATGTACTCAGTTGAATTTTGTTTTTTTAACAGATGTGGTGGCAGAAAGACACTGTTGATGGCTTTGGGACAAAAGAAACTCAGGCATGGAACCTGTAAACCCTTTTTGAGCTCTCTTTCTCACCATTTCTGAGGGCCATGAGTAAGTTCCTCTCAGTTCTCTTTGCACTGAGCTCCCGACACAACTGGGTTTCCAGTCTGGGGCTGGTCAGCTTGAATGAGTAGCCAGTTCCACTTGGAACCCAAGCTCCTAGTCCTTGGTTCAAGCCACAATTCCCCATTTGATTGGAAACCCCAGATTCTGATTTAGTCCCCAGATTTCATGTTGGGAACTGCTGTCAGTTCAGCCTGCAGTTCCCTATTGTGTTGGACCCCAGTCTGAAGTCCTCATATGTTGAGGTCTGCTGGTATAATCCTTTCTCCAGTCCCGAGTTCCAGGGGCATTGCTGGTGGTGTGCATAGGGTCTCCCCTTGGCCAGTCACAGTAACAGCTCTGGTTACTGCTGGTGTGGTAAGGTACACATGAGGTAAATGTTATTGCTGATGGGAGTCTCAAAAGCCACCCGCCCCCCGCAAAAAAAAAAAACAACAAAAAACAAACAAAAAAAACCTGCAAAAATATTGGTGGGCACAGATTGATCACTTAAAAAGCCATTAGAGCATTCGCCACCTAACTCTAAGTTGGTGTTGGGCTTCCCTGATAGCTCAGTTGGTAAAGAATCCACCTGCAATGCAGGAGACCCTGGTTCTCTTCCAGAGATGGGAAAATCCGCTGGAGAAGGGACAGGCTACCCACTCCAGGATTCTTGGGCTTCCCTGCTGGCTCAGCTGGTGAGGAATATACCTGCAATGTGGGAGACCTGGGTTCGATCCCTGGGTTGGGAAGATCTCCTGGAGAAGGGAAAGGCTACCCACTCCAGTGTTCTGGCCTGGAGAAGTCCATGGACTGTGTAGTCCATGGGTTCACAAAGAGTCAGACATGACTGAGTGACTTTCACTTTCACCAGACAACCTCAAGAGAAGTTCCATGTGATGAAGCGCACTGTTAAATATGACACAACCCCCAACTCAGCAACAGTTTGAGGAACTAATCTGGCTCCAAGAAACCCAAAGACTTAGCTGAAAAAGAATGGGATCCTTGACTCCAGAGAAATCGTGCCACCTTCTGGCACCCCTACTTATTCTACGGCTAAGAACTATGGTCTTGGAAGCTTCACATCTACAAAAATGGTGAAATCTTACTAAAAACAACCTAGAATTACAATGGCCATTATGGGAAACATTCCCATTAGGCAGGATTGTTCGTTTAAGAAGGGCTCTTGCAAGCCAGGGTTCTCACATTAAACAGAGTGGCATACCTATTTTAATTGGTACGCACGGACTTTCAGAAGGCTTCTTCGAGATTCCAAATATAGCCTCATTGAAAAATTTGTTGCAAAAGGAGAGTGAAAAACAACAGGCTAATAAAAACTAAAGGAACTCCCTAAAACGAAAGACAGTGAGCGTGTCATGCCCTCTACTGTTCCTCTCTACCCTCCTTTACCTGAGTGCTCACATTCTCTGAATCGTCTGAGCTGTCTTTCCATGCCAAGGAGACTATTAAACAGTTGCCTCTTAAGATAAAACCACTGGAGGTTGCGGGACATCCTCCTTGGGTATCTTTCACTCCTTGGTCAAAGACAGAATTAAGGGCCCTAGTTTAAAGAGTTTCCTAAACCCAAGAAGGATCCCTAAAAGCTTTCAAAAGGACTTAGAGTCATTATCCAGGGCTGGGACCCCTGGTTGCCTGTTCCCTACCGACCTGTGTGCAGACTGGCAGGACTCGGTGAAGTTCAAAACGGACACAGGCAGCAGAATGGTGTAACCCTTAGGGTGATGTCCAAGATCCTCCACCTTAACGTGCTCCTCACAGACCAGAAAAAGTCACAAAGTAGCAACTGATACTTTTCGAGCCATTGGTAGGACCTTCTGCCGCACTGATTGGTCTATTCTGCAAATACACAAAGGCAAGATGAATCCTGAAGATTTTAAAGGTTGTCTGGAAGCTCTCTTCCTACACCATTTCAGGTTCCACACAGCCTGCTTGCATCTGTTCACCTTTACATGGAACAATGTAAACACATGGACAGTTATGCCTTAAGTGTTCACTGAGAGTGTTTGAAAGCGTTAGTTGCTCAGTTGTGTCCCACTCTTTGCGACCCCATGGACTGTAGCCCACCACGCTCCTCTGTCCATGGAATTCTCCAGGCAAGAACACTGGAGTGGGTAGCCACTGACTTCTCCAGAGGAACTCCCAACCCAGAGATCGAACCCGGGGTTTCCCGCACTGCAGGCAGTCTTTACTATCTGAGCAACCTCTTAGGCCCCTCCTTATTTCTCGTAAGTGCTCCACCAAGATGCAAGTGCTCTGCAATCCCTGGGAAACTGACTGCTTTACAATATGTAGATGATCGCTCCCTGTTCTCAGTGACCACAGAGGCATTCACGAAAGATTCCATTTACTCGGGGCAACAGTTAACTGAGAAAAGGATATAAAGCCTATAAGGAAAAATAACAACGATCTCTAGACACTGTTCATCACCTCGGTCATAATCTAAGCAGTGAAGGAATCTAGCTATCTCTGTAAAAGACTTAAACTGAGCCAAGAATGTCCTAGGCCCACAGCGGAGCAATGGCTTCATGGCTTCCCAAGCCCTGTCGGTTACTGTAGACTCTAGCTGCCCAATTCTTCCCTCCTGGCCTCTCCACTCTGTGAACTTAACTAAAATTTCAGTCCCTGTGCCCCTTCCTTGGGAAGATAAACAGCAGCAGCCATTTATGGGACTAAGACAAGCAGTGCGAGAACCACCTGCCTTCAGGCTATGTAACTCTTCAAAACCTTCCACCTCATTTGTGTGTGAGAGATAACCAAGCCCGAGAAAGCTCACACAAGAGGATGGCAAAAAGCATCGGCCCACTGCCTGTTAGAGCAGGCAGCTTGATTCAGTGGCTCTTACCCCAGGTGCCTGAAGGCTACAGCTACAGGTGCAAACAGTGGAAGTGTCCTCGGATCTGACCCCAGGATGGCATCTATTCACAGCTCCGCGTGCTGTCCAAAGTCTTCTTAATTCTGAATCGACTCAACACTTCTCTGCAAGCAGACTAACCTCCTACGAGATCCTTCTGCTTTCACCACCTAATTTGCATCTTTAACCTTCCAGGTTCTTAATCCTGCTATATAACTAGCCCTGTCTGATGAAGGTATGCCCCAGGGCTGTGCGATAATAATGTCCTCTTTTGTGACACTGTGTCCAGATTCACAAGCTACCTCGTTTCCTAACACTAATCTTGTCTGTTGATACGTCATGCTGTAGAAATAAAAAAGGGCATTTCCAATTACTATCCTCAATTCACACATGACCCCATCATGTTCTTCAGTTCAGTTCAGTCGCTCAGTCGTGTCCGACTCTTTGCAACCCCATGAATCGCAGCATGCCAGGCCTCCCTGTCTGTCACCAATTCCCGGAGTTTACTCAAACCCATGTCCATTGAGGCAGTGGTGCCATCCAACCATCTCATCCTCTGTTGTCCCCTTCTCCTCCTGCCTTCAATCTTTCCCAGCATCAGGGTCTTTTCCATTGAGTCAGCTCTTCACATCAGGAGGCCAAAGCATTGGAGTTTCAGCTTCAGCATCTGTCCTTCCAATGAACACCCAGGACTGATCTCCTTTAGAATGGACTGGTTGGATCTCCTTGCAGTCCAAGGGACTCCAAGAGTCTTCTCCAACACCACAGTAAAAAAGCATCAATTCTTTGGCACTCAGTTTTCTTCACAGTCCATCCAACTCTCACATCCATACATGATCACTGGAAAAACCATAGCCTTGACTAGATGCACCTTTGTTGGCAAAGTAATGTCTCTGGTTTTTAATATGCTGTCTAAGTTGGTCATAACTTTCCTTCCAAGGAGTAAGCGTCTTTTAATTTCATGTTCTTAGGATTGTCCAAATCAGATATGCCTCTAATCACAAAAGGATCTCACCAGCAGCACCCATCTTTGCAAGGTATTTAGAACAACCCTTTCAGGCTAGGAGGTCTATTTTCAGAATAGGTTGAAAACTTAATGGACCCCAGCCTGAACAGGAAACAATCCCTGTGAACAAATCCACTGTAGTACCTCCTTGGTGGGAGTGGAATTTCTTCCTGACAAGGTTCATCTCTGTGTGTAGTGGTTATCACTCTCCTGGGGCCTCTGAATGCCTAGACAGCTGGTGCATAACCAGATAGTGCCTCTTTAGGTTTATCTAACTGTGCCCTTAACTGTTCACAAATGAACTAAAGATACCTTGTTGATTAACTTGCCTGAACTTCCATCACTGATTTAGACAGGACCTACCAGGAGTTTGCAAAGAGTCTGACACAACTGAGCGACTGAACGACGGGAATGACTAGGAGGCATTCGTGATTCGGGGTTTTCTTCCTCTGATGATGTAAATGAGAATGTGATCAAGGAACTTCTCCTGAACTCTTAAAAAGACTGCAGAATCCGCTGCTAAGACAACAGCTGCTCAAGAAAAGTCCTTAGATTCTCTGGACAAAGTTGTTCTTGATAACAGGGTGGCCCTTGTCTTTTAGTTGAGCAAAGAGGAGTCTGTGTGTGGCCAACACCACCCGTGACACCTGAGTTAACACTTCTGGGGAAGTTGAAACTCAGTTACATAAAATCACTGAGCAAGGCATCCGGCTAACAAGGATGACTCCCTCAAGGGGGCCTTGGCCTGACTTCTTTGGCTTGATTGGTTTGGGTCTTGGGTTCCATGGGTCTGGTGTGTGCTCCCAACACTGGGGATCACAGTGCTTACAGTCAGAGTAGCTTCCTGTGCACGGTATCCTCTCAAAGGTTTACATGCGTGTTTTCATGTTTACTAACCATCAAGGTAATGATCTACCTATGACTGCTATGCCAAAAGGAAATGAGGAAATTGACCAGTGGAAATATTGTGAGCCTGAAATCATGGCCTGGAAACACCACAGAGATTCAAAAAAAAAAAACCATCATGACCTGTGAATGTGTGTGTGTTAGTCGCTCAGTCGTGTCCGATTCTGCAACCCCATGGACTGTAGCCCACCAGGCTCCTCATCCCATGGGATTCTCCGGGCCAGAACTCCAGAGTGGGCTGCCATTTCCCTCTTCTGTGAATAGCACACTGAAAATCAGTAAAATCTGTGAGCTACAGAGCAGTTACAGAATTTAAATTTTCTATGGAGAAGCTTAACCGAGAGATGTGATCAAAAGGCGGGGATTGTTAAAAGAGGGAAAGCAGCACCAAATGGAGTCACTTGTGCTAAGCCTCATGTATTAAACCTCATCAAGACTTAATACATAACCTAACTGTAGTTTCTACTTCTCTCAGGAATATTACCTTTAACCAGTCAACCAAGAACTGCCTGGCCAGCACGGGTGAGGTAATCTGCCCCAGAGACCCCTGACATCCCCCAGAGGAAGGTGATCTTCCCTGGAACAATCAAGTCTTTGTTAGAGACCTTCTTTTCCTGTGCCCTTCTGCCTACAAAGGCTTTCCTTTTGTATGGGTTCTAGGTAGATGGGACATCGTCCAATTTCTAGATTGTTGAATAAAGCCAATAGGATCTTTAAACTTGGTTAATTTTTTTTTGATAAGCCTAAAAGCATAATTTAAAAGAAAATCACCTAACAAGTTAACTGTGGGTGCCCTTAGGTGTGGCTGTGTAAGACAAGCCCAGCGTATACAAGAACATTCACCAGCTTTGGCAGACTCCTGCTGAAGGCTCATCTTGGTGCCAGGCGCACGCTGGTTTCCGTTCCTCGTGGAACTGAGGTCCTCACAGTGACTGTGTGCGGCAGTGACAGCTGCAGCCAGCTGTGGGGCCGGATGAGGCTTGGCTGGTAGGGCCATCTGTTCAATAATAGGGCCTTGGCTTCTCAACGCAGAGCGCGACCAGTGGCACCAACCACGGGTACGCTGTGTGAGGGGCAGCCACGCCTCGGCACCGAGAAGGTCAGCACGCGGTCAGGACCTCGGCTGGTTTTCCTGGGCTAAGTCACCTACTCAGACAAATATTGGCTGGTTATGAAAAGACAACCAAAACACCCCACTTAATCAAGTATGCGCTGTATCAGTAGGGAAAAAGACAATGGTTTTCAGAATAAACTATCAACAAAACAATGCTCATTTCAACTGTAATTTGCAATTCATGATTGAAGCACATTAAATGTTAGTTTAGTCTCTGAACTCATTTGAACACAAAGGAAGTAATTCCCTGTAATATTTAGAGACATCATCTTCTTCTGGAGTAAAATTAGAAAGATTTTTTTTTTTTTCCTGCTTGCTGTCTGAAAACATTTCTTGCAATAAATGATACAACTCAGTAATCTGTTAAGTATTCTAAAGGTGCTGTGGCTTATCCATATTTAATTTTTCTACAGTTACTTTATTAACTGAATCTATTGAGGCCAAAACATATTGAATGAACAATTCTAACTTTCCTTATTTGTAAATGTTTGCTAAATCACAGGAAAATTTGATATTATCACATCTCCCTTCTGTGTCTGATGCTAAAAATACTATTTCTTTGTTTTTTTTTTTATTAAAACAGACATTTCATATGAAAAAAGATAATTGAGCCCTATAAGTCAAGAGGAAAATGCTAGAATGATTACAATCTACAAGTTACCAGGTGGTACTTTCCAAATGCATCTGAAAAATACTGAGGAATGCATGGGAAAAAAATGTTGCTCTATTAAGTAATTTAAAAGAAACAGTGACAGAATTTATTTTCCTGGGTTCCAAAATCACTGTGGACAGTGACTGCAGACATTACAACCACTTGCTCCTTGGAAGGAAACCTATGACAAACCTAGACAATGTACTAAGAAGCAGAGACATCACTTTGTTGAAAAGGTCCATAGAGTCAAACCTACGGTCTTTCCAGTTGTCATGTGCAATGTGAGAGTTGGACCACAGCTCAGGCTAAGTGCTGAAGATCGAGGCTTTTGAACTGTGGTGTTGGAGAAGACTCTTGAGAGTCCCTTAGACTGCAAGGAGATCAAACCAGTCAATCCTAACTGAAACCAACCCTGAATAGTCTTTGGAAGGGCTGATGCTGAAGCTCTGATATTTTGGCCACCTGATGCAAAGAACCGACTCATTGGAAAAGACTGTGATGCTGGGAAAGACTGAAAGCGGGAGGAGAAGGGGACAACAGAGGATGAGATGGTTGAATGGTATCACTGACTCAGTGGGGCTTCCCTGGTGACTCCAATGGTGAAGAGGCCGCCTGCAATGCAGGAGACCCAAGTTTGTTTCTTGGATCAGGAAGATCCCCTGGAGAAGGGAATGGCTACCCACTCCAGTGCTCTTTCCTGGAGAATCTCCATGGACAGAGGAGCCTGGCAGGCCACAGGCCATAGGGTTGCAAAGAATCAGACATGACTGAAGCTACTTAGCATGCACGTATACACAATGGCATTAATAAATAGAATAATTGCACTGATAATATATGTTAGTGATTAGCTTTATTGAAAATCATGAGATGATTCCCTTTTACCTAAAAATGCCGTGAGGAGAAGGAAGATAAAATTTTGACTCAGTAGATCTCATAAAGCAGGAGAAGAGACCTGTGGCTGTGAGTGAACGTAATTTGGTTTTCTGATTTTGATTCTACTTCTTTTGTTGTTTGGGTGAAAACAGTCACAAATTATAGCTTGAAGATGAGTCAAAATCTTTTTTGGAGCTCTGGCTAACATAATTGGTAAAAAAAATATTTAAATCTCTATAAAACTTGGATAAACCAATTAGGCAGTAACGTTGCTGTTATCCAGTCAGCTCCGCTCTTGTAGCTCCCCTGGACTCCTTTTCCCACCCCGTCCCGCAAGCGGAAGTGAATGCTGGAAATTCTAAAGGGGCTGACTGCCACCTGAGGATCCATGCTTCCTGTTCCTCTGTGCCCCCACCCCCATCTCTGGGTCCATGTGTGGTCTCTAACTTCTACCCACACACTGATCTGCTTTCTGATTCGTGGCTGGTTGCTGGTTCCTCCCCTCACTCTATTTCAAAAAACATAAACAGCCACCTCAACTCAGGCTGCTCAGCCACTCAAACCAACTTTATGGTGATTGCCAGCTCTTTCCCCAAATCTGACCAATTCTGGGGGTGACCCCCAACTGCCCTGGTGTTCTGGCCACGGGCTCGTCTCTCTTTGGGCCTTACCTCGCCCAAGAGCCTCTCTTCACAAGCCACGTCAGGCCGGGAGCCACAGCAGGGAGGTGCCTGGAGCCCTGGACGTGTCATTCCCTTATGGTGCAAGCCAAATCATCATGCATCACCTGTACATTACGTGCGCACACACACACAAACACACACACACACTTTGTTGTTGTTGTTAAACATTGTAATGATGGTAAAGATTATTTTTGTTTTGCTTTGTATGCTAACCTATAATCCTCTCTGGTTTCCTTCATGTGTAAATCTTTTTTATTTTTATTTTTTTATTATTTATTTTTTTATTTTTTCATGTGTAAATCTCATAAAGGCTCAAGAAAATAAAATGAGCCTGTATCAAAAATATAACTGTCCACTTGGATAGTTTATTGATTTCCCCCAATGAGAACATATAAATTTAAATGAAACTTTTGTAATATATTGGTTCAGCACTAGCTCTGTCATCTTTTTTCTTTCTTGATTGAATTAGTGAAATATACATGGTACGTAAAATCTCTTTGATGACTAGAAAACACGTTTAAAAATATTAAACATCAATTTCTTATGTAATTTCCACTAAGAGTTGAATAATGGGTGGCAGACGGATACATCAAAGACATTTTTAAGTTGCCTTTCATGAGCAATTAGAGAACATTAAAAAGTAATCTAACTTTCGTCAGATTTCAAACAGATGCCATGAGAGATCTTTCTGGAACACAAATGCTTACATGAGAAAGGAACCAAAGGAGACGACTATGGAGCAGACTTGTGCTGGCGCTGGTGTATCTGAGGGCAGCAGCCTGCTTAAGGTCACCCACTCGGCAGGGGCACAGCTGAGGTTCAGAGCAGGACTGCTGGTTGGTGTTGGTTGGTGCCCTGGACGTCCTAGGTGGCACCACCCCCCAAGAGTGCATGGAAGGAAACCTTGGATAAATGAACATGGAGCTCTGGACTGTATGGCTTTTACATCTAAAAAGGCCAGATCTTGTCGGTGCCTAAAATCAAAACATAAGAAAAAAGGAAAAGGAGGTGTTTAGGACTTTGAATTTAAATCGAACAGAGAATACAGACTAGAGGCCAGGTTAGGAGCATTAGTCTAGTGACAGGATAGAGCCAGAGAAGACGGGTGGGACCATAGATGTTCTGGTAAGCACTTCACAGGACAGGAAAGGGATGGGTTTTGTCAGAAAGGCAACCTGAGGTGTTTGACCCGGCCTCGTTGGTCACCCTCATCTCATTCTGTCTTTACTTACAGACTCCAAATTAAATTCCAAAAGAAGAATTAAATATTTAATTTATGGATTTTATGGAAGACTTCAGGAGGAGAATGGTAGAGTGTTTGTACCTTGAAGAGCCAAAGTTTTCCTCCATTTCTGAAAAAGTATCTCTGCTCTTCAAAAAAAGTCCCTCTTCCCATCACAGCTTCCTTTTCCCTTGAGTATCTCACTTAATACAACTCCACCATCACCCAAATCTTCCTCTCACGGTTCCTCCCTACAGACAGCTCTCTCCAATCCTATCAGTATCCTACTGCCAGACAAAAGCCTAGCAAAAGCTCCTAATTTATTAATAGTCAAATTGGAACCGCCACTGTCTCACGTGTGTGTGTGTGTGTATGTGCATGTATGTGTTTAAGTGTGTTTGTGGATGCGAGTATAAAAATGGGAAGACAGTGATGACATTGCACTATGTGCATTCCATCTCATAATGGTAAAAAGGATAAAGAGTTGATAGGAGAAACATTTAATGATGGGAGAGACATTTAATTTTAGCAGGTAGAAGAAGCAAGCTGTCCAACTAGGGATTCTTGCTTGTAATTTTGACAGAGATAATTTTTACACAGGATTCTGGGGAGAGGTTAGTGATCAGATGCTGAAATATAGATCTTGGAGTCCTCTTATAAAGACAGTTCCTGAATCTAAGACAGCAGGCAAGTGCCTTAAGAAGATTATAATAAAAAGAGGAAACTTATTCCAGCAGGCAGTAAGTATCTGTTGAATGCCAACAGAATGCACAGTTGTATACCAGTCAGAAGCTGGAACAACATTTTGACAGAACTTCCCTTAGATGAAGGCTAAAAAAATAACAATATCTTTTGCATCTCAACCATTATTTTATTTGGTCATCACAGAAACCCAGAGAGAAGATATTATTAGCCTCATTTTATAGATGAGGAAAATATTTTTTTAATAGTGCCTTATTTAAAGTAATTTATCTAGATGATGAGATTTGGATCTGAAAATTTAAAAAGCTTTCTTTCAACTCATTTAATAAACATATTTATCACATGCTCTGTGCTGAACTTCCCAGGTGGCGCTAGAACCTGCATGCCAGTGCAGGTAGGGATAAGAGACTCAGGTTCGATCCCTGGGTTGGGAATATCCCTTGGAGGAGGGCTTGGCAACCCACTCCAGTATTCTTGCCTGGAGCATCCCATGGACAGAGGAGCCTGGAGGGATAGGGTCTCAGAGTCGGAAATGACCAAAGTGACGTAGCATGCTGTGCTGACCATGAGGTCAGTTGTCAGGAATACAGACACAAACACTATCTCTGCCTTCATGAAACTCACTTTCTTGGAAGAAACAAAAAGGAATCCTACCAGTGATGACATCAAAAGTGATGCTGAAGTGTGAGAAGAGTTAAGTGCAGTTGCTCAGTTGTGTCCGATTCTTTGCAACCCCATGGACTGTAGCCTAATAGGCTCCTCCATTCATGGGATTTTCCAGGCAAGAATACTGGAGTGGGTTGCCATTTCCTTCTCCAGGAGATCTTCCCAACCCAGGGATTGAACCTAGGTCTCCCGCGTTGTAGGCAGACGCTTTAGCATCTGAGCCACCAGGGAGATGAGTTAAGGGACGTATAAAGGACAAAGAAGAAAGATTGGTAGAAATACAGAAAGACAACATTTTGGGGGAGGTTTCTACATGAGGGATTTTCTGTGAAGTCTACATATTCTATAAAACTGAGAAAAACTCAGATTAAAGTCAACCGAACTCAAAGAAGAGTTATTCACAGTATAAGAATTAGGACTGAAAATCCTTGAATGTGGGTGTTGAAGGTGCTTCCTCTTAAGATGCCCAGTGGTACACTGGGATGAAAAGACTTGTTAAGACTGAAATGACAGCAGAGAAAGTCTATGTCCAATCACTTCTTCCTTCATTATGCCAGCACTTTACAAACAGCACTTTACGAAGATTTCCTCTCACAGAAACTAGATCTAAATTCTGTTCTGCCCTGGTGTTTAAATTCTTCCCCCCGAAAGTGATACTTTTGTAAGTGGTAGATTCATTCAAACTAACATCGTATTTGTCTCTATGCAAGACATGAGTTTTGCATTCTTGAGTTGATCAAATTCAATTATTTACTTACTCTTTTACATCAAATTCACCTGTTGAAACATTTTCCTAAACAAATACCTATTTTTGTATGTAGCACACTGGAATAAAAGAGGACACGTGGTGAGTCTGTATCATTTAAAATACAATACATTCTTGTATATTAATAGTAGGAATATGAAGTTTTTGGTCATAAATTCAATTGTAGAATAAAATTAATTTCTGATATTAGCCTAGGTAACCAAAAAGGAAGTGCAATTGCTATCTTACATAACAGGTTTGGTACATACCTGCCGTCTGCAGCTGTACTTAATACGTATCCTTTATATAAGTGGTCAAGGAAAGGCCCAAGGGATTTTGGCAGCATGTAAAATGCACGTATCCTGTGGCATGAATAAACAACACTGACAAATATCGATATCAATAAAGCATCTTCTCACTGATGTCAAACGGGACCATGGTGGCTGGCAACTACAGTCTGTTCCTAATGACTTGGCTCAGAGTCCCGAGAAAAACAGGCAGGAATGACCTATTAGATAGTGTGAGCAATTTTGTGACAGAATTGCTACAAAGAAAGAGTTTTCAAGGGAAAATAGGTTATAAAGTGATTAATTTGTGACCTTACACTAATGTAATTTATGGTGCTTCAATTTCTTTTCATAGAAACTATCTTATGAGGACAGAAATGTGGCTTTTGAGACGGTAACTGGGATGACAAAGAGACCAGTCCAACTTACTTTGTCTTAAAAGAACATTGGGTTTTGAATAATGTTACTGATGGCCTTACATTCATTCTCAACCAAAGTTGAGCATTTTTATTTAGCTCAAGCAATAGACAAAAGACAAAAAAAGTTAGGTTTTTCCGCTCCAATTCATCTGGTCAAATTAGGTACACTGGTAGAAAATGTTTCTACAGAAAATCTTCACTAGACAGAAATCCATTTATGCAAGATTATAGCTATCAAAAAAATAAAACTGCTGTAAACTAGGATACATGGGGTCTGAATATAACTTTATAAAACAACCATGTGACCAAAAATGAGAGAATCAGACTAAAGAGATGAAGACTAACTCCTCCTCCAGCAAAAACTTACCAATCAACTGACAAAACAAACACTTATCATATATTCAAGGCTGATGAAATTCATCATGCTGACTAATTAAAGGAAAAGTCTACACATTACTGAATCCTCAAACCCTTTCATCTATAATCCACCAATCATTCAATACTTCCTCAAAGGCAGCCGGCAAATATTATGCAAAGGTTTGCAAACTCTCATCACCCTCACGGTTGCTAAAGTAGACATTGTCAATTGTCATGACCCTTGACTCACCTGAGGGTGGCCGAAGACTCAAAATCTTGTGTAACACAGCCATACTACCAGTCAATCTACTTGGAGAACAAGATGAATTTCATTTGCATCCATGGAACTCTCAATCTTCTTCAACCAGTCAGCAGCAAATATTTACAGAGTGCTCAAGAAACGTCTATGCTTAGGAATACATAGACAAGGTTCAACTTAGCTATTTCTGTCACAAAGATTAATTTTCAAGAGGGGAGGGAAGCTAGAAAAGCATAAATGGACATAAATAAATCACAATGATGGATAACTAAGAGTACCTGGAAGAGGGTGCCCTCACCATAGAGCCAGGAGGAATGGAGAAGGGCAGCGACTTTAAGAAAGCTGGGGGGGAGGGCGGGGAGGTGCAGTTAACTACATTTTGATTTGAACAAAAATTTGAAAAAATTAAAATGTGCTTTGGTAGACGGGAGAGTAATAGTGGTGCCACTGGGATGTTCTTAAGCCCAGCATTTGTAAAGTACTCTGTGTGGGGGTCTCCCCTCTCCCCTGAAGGAGGGCACGACAACCCACTCCGGTATTCTTGCCTGGAGAATCCCATGGACGGAGGAGCCTGGCGGGCTACAGTCCATGTGGTCCCAAAGTCGGACACAATTGAGCGACAAACGCTGTGTGGTATTGGAGAAGGAAATCCCATGGACAGAGGAGCCTGGTGGCTACAGTCCACTGGGTCACAAGAGTCGGACATGACTGAACGACTGAGCACGCACGCACGCTGCGTGCTATATTCCATCATAGTTTCAAAGTACCTTTTAGCCATTATTGTCCTGATATAGGCAGAGTTACAAATATTTGTAGATAAATAAATGTTTGAGACCAGTGCTATAACAAGCAATCTCTGGGAAAACAGAAAGTTTGCAGATTTTCCTAAAGCCTTTCCCTTATAAGCAATATTTGACATTAATAAAATACCAAACCAAACTATAAGTTGGCTTGCCAAGGGCAGAATTTTAAAAGGAAACTGTCCATGTTATGGATCCCCTTGGAGGATAGTCAAGAAATTCTGAAAAACTAAAAACAAATTTCTGTAATATAGATTTTAAAACCTTACGAGACTGAGAACATTTCCCAGAGAGAAATACACAAGAGGAAGTGAACAATATCGCTGATAATTTCTCTTTGGCTGGGGTCAACACTGACTTTTAGGCTTGCTCTTTCCTTGCTGCTTTATGGATGCTGACCCAGAGGACAAACAGAATGGGATGGCAGTAAGGAAACCCCTTCTCGAAGAAGAAGCATCTCAAGGAATTTGGGAGTAGACATTTCATACTATAGAAGTAAGAGAACCATACTTTTGAGGCTCCAATTCTCTAATCACAAAAACTACCCTCTCTTACTCATACAATATCTTATGGCTATAATGTGTCTTCAGGGAAGGCAGCAACGTACAATAGGGGAATTAGGAAATTATTTTAATTGAGCCTCGGTCACCAGTAGGTTATATTATGCTCTATTAATGGAAGGTACTCTTATACGCTTTAAGATTATCATAGAATATAACCTGTAAAAGGGAAAATATAGGTGTTCGGTATATTACAGAGCAACGCTTGTAATATACCGAAATGTAGTGCTTCTAAAATGCTCAGATCATGCCAGAAACATCCATTCCACCTTCTTCCCTCCTGTTAAAATGGAACAGGTGAGCCCTTTCTAACCTCAGGCAACATCTTCCAATTATTAACATGTACCTGTAGCCCTGGCCTCCCGCCTCCTCATGGGTGTCATCCGATAGATTATTTCCTTCCTCTTTTGTTTATTCAGTTTTGTGGAACTGTTAACTTTTTCATTTTAACTTGGTAAAATCTTTTCATTCTAAAACAAGGAACAAATGTCTCCCTGTTCCTAAAGCTTTACCAAGCCTTGACCCCACTGTATGGTCTTCTGAGGCTAGTTTTTTGAAGGAGTTGCCTACACTGGCTGTCTTCCACAGCTCACTTTCTTTCCACATTGTAATCTGGCTTCTGTCCTCACTTTCTATGAAAACCGCTGTCCCCAGGAGCAAGAATTGTTGCTCACGTCAATGGACGTTTTTCAGTCTTTATCTTACTTTGCCTCCAGGAGAAAATTTTGACCATCCCCTCCTTCTTTAAACACATTTTTCACTTGGGGTCCATACAGCAAACTCACCTGGTTCCTCTCCTACGTCTCTGGCTGTGTCTTCTTGGTCCCCTCTGTGCTCCTTGTCCCTTAAATATTGGTGTCACTCAGGACTGAACCCTAGACTTCACTTCCCCCCTCGCTCATGGCATCTTATGGACCATCTCCTCCATTAACAACTCCAGGGAAACTCTACAAACCAAGACTTTTAAATCCATTATTTCCTACCAAGCATGAAAAAAATTGAGTCCCAGAATCCAATGTCCAATTATTTAGGGAACATTTCCATTTGAATGAATATGATTCCATTGTGACCCCATGGACTGTAACCCACCAGGCTCCTCTGTCCATGGGATTTTCCAGGCAACAACACTGGAGCGGTTTGCCATTTCATTCTCCAGGGGATCTTACTGACCCAGGGATCAAACCTGGGTCTCCCACACTGCAGGGCAGACTCTAACATCTGAGCCCTGGTGGCTCAGCTGGTAAAGAATCCACCTGCAATGTGGGAGACTTGGGTTTGATCCCTGGGCTGAGAAGATCCCCTGGAGAAGGGAAAAACTACCCAACTCCAGTATTCTGGCCTGGAGAATTCCATGGACTGTACAGTCCATGGGGTGGCAAAGAGTCGGCTGAGCGACTTTCACTTTCACTTCTGTTGAGATGTTCCTTGGATGGTGAAGTCTTCCTGAATGAAAAGTGCAACTTACTGTTTCTCTCCCCTACTAACTTGCTTCCCATCCCATGTTTGCCACTTCAGAATTCTGCTTTCATCTTCAACCCACCGCTTTCACTCTCATACAATTCTCTATTATTAAGATGTGTCCTTTATATTTCTTAAATATTTTTCAAAGGTTCCCAAGAGGACGGCTGCACTGGCCTATGCTTGGTCACCTCACCTTGGGGCACGCCCTTCTCACGGGTCTGTCGTGTGTGCCGAATGCAGCCTCGATTAGCAGAGGTTGCCTGTGAGAACAGAGCCACCACGCATGAGTCTGGGCAAGCAAGTGTCCAGCTTCGAGAAGTCTGCACAGGAGAGAGTTTATCCTATTTGTTCCAAATAATTTGCTTTCCATTTCAGTGCATACTGCACAGGAACCGCCTGCATGTGCAGCATTTTATTGGAGGTGGCTCAGTGGTAAAGAATCTGCCTGCGATGCAGGAGTTGCAGGAGACGCGGGTTCGATCCTTGGCTCAGGAAGATCCCCTGGAGGAGGGCATGGCAACCCACCCCAGTATTCCTGCCTGGAGCATCCCATGGACAGAGGAGCCTGGCAGGCTACGTTCCATGGGATGGCAAAGAGTCGGACACGGCTAAAGTGACTGAGCACACAAACACGCAGCATTATGTAACACCAGCTGTGTGCCACCTCCAACGGAATGGACCAAAGACTTGCTCTCAGCGTCCTTGGGCTGGGCTGCGGCCAGTCTTACGGCCAGTGGTCTAGGGAGGCCCTTGCATGTATAAGGTCTTAGCTTAGAGAGGGAGAATGGGTTTCGTCCTATGGCCAACTCTGACAATCGTCAAATGATTCTGAAAGGACCCCATCTCATGGTAAGGGACTATGACTGACCAATGGTATATCTGCCAAGGGTACAGGGGGACATGACAATGTGCTAGAGAAATAGGGGGGTCATCTCACCCCTCCCCCCCCCCCCCTTGGTACAGGTTCCTCTGAACAAGAACTGTGGCAAGGGCAGAGAGCTTGTTTCACTTGTTGAGAGACAAATTTCTCCCAAGTCCTCTTAAGGACTTGAGTAAGTCTGGCTATGTCTATTTTTTTCTCTCCTCTTTGTTTTCTTCTGCCAACATTCCAATCTTTAGATTGATCTAAGGAGCACAGAAAAAAATTGGTGTGGGTAGTTTTAAGCAGGGAAGAGGATGCAGAAATTAAAAAAAAAATACAAAAAAACAATTATAAAGGAGGGTAATTGAGTCATGCAGTTGAATGCCAGTCCTGTGGAGGGATGAAGTGAGTCAAGGATTACTAGTCTCTTCCAGCTGAAGTCACGTTTTTTACTGAGTTGAACAGATTAAATTGAAAAGGATTCATAGTTGTCATGATCTGCGAACAGCTAATAAATCTGTGTCGAAGAGTGACATCAGTGCAGGGGGTAAAAGGCATGCAAAAATGTGGTCCTAACAGTAGGCTGACTCTTCTGCATTTTGTACAGGAGCCGACTGCCCGCTGCTTTCTGAGGGTGTGGTCAGGAAACCCTGAGCAGGGCCAGGCGGAAGGGTAAGAAAACGCCACGGGCTATGACTCCCTTTGTGCTGTGAGCACGTTCGCTGGTATGACTGTGAGCCGTTAATGGGACAGGACAAAGGTTAGCCGCTGAAGGAAAGGGATTAAAAAAGCAGCAAGAGGCAACTGTGGAGAAGCAATTTATGGACAGAGCTGTGGGCAGGAAGAGAATCTGCCCCATGTTTTCCGGTTTGCTCACGCTGGTTTCCTCAATCCCCTCTGCCAGCAGCCATGGGAGCAACCATGGCAGCCCTTGCCTGGGGGCTCCATTTCCTGGGCTAGGGGGAGACTCTTGCCTTTGCATGGGTCTTCTCAGCTGCGTCTACATGTTACAGAATCTTTTCCTCCCCTCCCCCTCCCTCTGATTACCTACCATGTTCCTGACTGCTTCCCGAACTTCTCTCATGGACTACTTTTCCTGACAAAGGGGTGTTCTTTCTCTCTCCAAATAACACCTTTGGAGTGGTATTTGGAGTGACTCTTCACTCTTTGGAGTGAAGAGTCTAATTCAAAGCAGAGGTACCCCAGGAAGCTTCTTCTGACAACTTAAGGATACGATAAGTTAGGGTGTGGGGCTTTTTCTCCTAGAAATCTTAATCTACTGGTGGCAACTTAGCATTCAGTTATACGCCATCCTGTATCCTTTCTTTATTTCTCCAGTCATGTTTTAGGGAGTTTTTAAGGTGAATACCTCTTTGCTTTTCCCAGCAACAACAAGCAGACATGTAGAGTCTTGTAAGTACTCCACGAATACTTGTGGCTGATGCACAGCAGAACTAGTATTAATTTCCTAATATAAAGAACACAGTTACCTGTGTTGCTATGGAGAAGTTAAAAATTAGTTATTAAATGCTTTGTATGGAAATATAAAAACTCCAAATGTGCCTGGAAAATCCCATGGACGGAGGAGCCTGGTGGGCTGCCAGTCCATGGGGTCACTAAAAGTTGGACACGACTGAGCAACTTCACTTTCACTTTTCACTTTCATGCATTGGAGAAGGAAATGGCAACCCACTCCAGTGTTCTTGCCTGGAGAATCCCATGGTCGGGGGAGCCTGGTGGGCTGCCGTCTATGGCGTTGCACAGAGTCAGACACGACTGAAGCGACTTAGCAGCAGCAGCAGCAGCAGCAAATGACCAAAACAGTATTGAGAAAGAAGAACAAAGTTGGAGGTATTATGCACTCTGATTTCAAACTATACTACAGACTATACTACAATAATCAAAACAATATGGTACTGGCACAAAAAAGCAGACACGCAGACCAAAGGAAAAGAATGGAGAGCCCAGAAAGGAGCCTATGCTTATATGGTTAATTAATCTACACAAAGGAGATAAGAATATACGATGGGGAAAAGACAGCTTCCTCAATTAATGGTGTTAGGAAAACGGGAGAGCTACATGGAAAAAAAATTAAACTGAACTACTTTCTGACACCATATACAGAATAAGCTCAAAATGGGTTAAAGACTTAAATATAAAACCTGAAACCAAAAAAACTCCTAGAAGAAACCATAGGCAGTATGCTGCTTGCCATAGGCTTACCAATATGTGTATGTATAGATTGATCTGTCTCCTAAGGCAAGGAAAACAAAAGCAAAACTAAACAAGTAGGACTACATCAAACAAAGCTTTTGCACAGTGAAGAAAACTATCAAAAAAACAAAAAGGCAGCTTACTGAATGGGAGACAATATTTGCAAACAATATATCCAGTAAGGGGTTAATATCCAAAATACAGAGAAATGTATGCAATTCAACACAAAAACTCCAAAAAAAAAAACTTGATTAAAAATAGGCAGAAGACTTGAATAGACATTTTCCCAAAGAAATATAAACGGCCAACAGACAGATGAAAAAGTGCTCAATCATCAGGGAAATGCAAATCAAAACCACAATGAGGTATCACCTCACACCCGTCAGAATAGTTATCACCAAAAAGACAACAGCTAAAGAGTACTGATGAAGAGGTGGAGAAAAAGGAGCCCTTACGCACTGTTAGTAGGAATGTAAACTGATGTATCTGCTATGGAAAACAATATGGAGTTTCCTCAAAAAATTAAAAATAGAACTGGCATATGACCCACCAATTTAACCTCTGGATATTCAACCAAGGAAAACGAAAATATTGACTTGAA
Organism: Bubalus kerabau; assembly: GCF_029407905.1. Classification (NCBI taxonomy): domain Eukaryota; kingdom Metazoa; phylum Chordata; class Mammalia; order Artiodactyla; family Bovidae; genus Bubalus; species Bubalus kerabau. The sequence continues at coordinate 106,871,835 of NC_073632.1, read as the reverse complement.
AATATATATGTACTTTAATGCTCATTGCAGTATTATTTATAATAGCAAAGATATGGAAGTAACAAGATGTGGTATATATATGTGTATACATACATATATATATATATGTATACAGTGGAATAATACTCAGACGTAAGAAAAAAATGAAATCTTGGCACTTGTGACAACATGGATGGATCTAGGGGGTATTACAAGTTAAATAAGATAGATAGAGAAGGACAAATACCATATGATCTCATGTACATGTGGAACCTAAAAAATAAAACAAACAATAGCCAAAATGAAAACAGACGAAACAGACTCATAGATATAGAGAACAAACGCATGATTATCAGAAAGAAGGGCTTGGATGGGCGGGTGAAACAGGTAAAGGGGATTAAGAGGTGAAAACCTCCAATTACAAAATAAATAAGCCTGGGTATATAATATACAGCCTAAGGAATATGGTCAGTAAGATTATAATAACTTTGTATAGAGACAGATGGCTGCTAGACTTCTCCTGATGATCATTGCATAATGTATGCAAATGTCAAACCACTATGTAATACATCTGAAACTAACATAACAACTACACCTTTTAAAGAATAAGTCATGAAATAGGGGACTTCCCTTTCGGTCCTGTGGTTAAGACTTCACCTTCCAATGCAGGGGTGCAGATTCAATCCCTAGTCAGGGAGCTAAGATCCACATGCCTCCCGACCAAAAAAATTAAAACATAAAACAGAAGCAGTATTGTAACAAATTAAATAAAGACTTTGAAAATGGTCCATACACAAAGGTGAAAGTGAAAGTCACTCAGTTGTGTCCGACTCTTTGAGACCCCCACGGACTATCCAGTCCATGGAATTCTCCAGGTCAGGATACTGGAGTGGGTAAGCCTTTCCCTTCTCTAAGGGATCTTCCCAACCCAGGGATCGAACCCAGGTCTCCCACATTGCAGGCGGATTCTTTACCAGCTGAGCCACCAGGGAAGCCCAAGAATATCGGAGTGGGCAGCCTATCCCTTCTCCAGCAGATCTTCCCAACCCAGGAATCGAAGCGGGGTTTCCTCAATCGCAGGCAGATTCTTTACCAACTGAGCTATCAGGGAAGCCCTCCACACACACAAAATCTTTTTAAAAAGTCACGAAATTAATTAAAAAGAAAAACCATGGTATTTGACTATTAACAAGGTACTGGTGCTGAGGCTTTAGTAACTTAAACCTAAAATCTGGGATAAAGTCCACAGATGATTCCTTAATAGATCATAAAATGATGATTCTGGCAAGCAAACTGTGAGGTGAAATCTGAGTGCTCTGAGAAGCAGAAGAATTTGTGTTTAAAAAGGGGGTTGAGATCTAAAATTTAGCACTTTTAGTATAGTGAGATTTAACATTTTAATAAACGAAATACCAAATGAAGAGTCAACTTTCTCAGAATAAGTAATCTCCTTTCCCCTTGTTTACATTTCAGGATGAAAATGAATTAGCCATTAGGAGAACTTATTTCAGACAGTGCTTAAAAGTTTCAAAATGCATGAATAGATATTAAATTTCAAGGTATGCAGAATGAAAAAAATAAATAGATTCCATGGCCCATATGCTTTATTTAGCTTGACTATGTGGATCACAACAAACTGTGGAAAATTCTTAAAAAGATGGGAATGCCAGACCACTTTACTCGCGTCTTGAGAAACCTGTATGCAGGTCAAGAAGCAACAGTTAGAACTGGGCATGGAGCAACTGACTGGTTCAAAATTGGGAAAAGGAATACATCAAGGCTGTATATTGTTACCCTGCTTATTTAACTTATATGCAGAGTACATCATGCAAAATGCCAGGCTCGATGAAGCACAAGCTGGAATCAAGATTGCCAGGAGAAATATCAATAACCTCAAATATGCAGATGATACCATCCTTATGGCAGAAAGCGAAGAGGAGCTAGAGAGCCTATTGATGAAAGTGAAAGAGGAGAGTGAAAAAGCTGACTTAAAATTCAACATTCAAAAACTAAGATTGTGGCACCTGGTCCCATCACTTCACGGCAAATAGATGGGGAAAGACTGGAAACAGTGACAGACTTTATTTTCTTGGGCTCCAAAATCACTGGAGCCATGAAATTAATAGATGCTTGCTCCTTGGAGGAAAAGCTATGACAAACTTAGCATATTAAAACGCTGAGACATTACATTGCCAACAAAGGTCCGTCTAGTCAAAGCTATGGTTTTTCCTGTAGTCATGTACAATGTGAGAGTTGGACCATAAAGAAAGCTGAGCACTGAAGAGCTGATGCTTTTGAACTGTGGTTTTGGAGAAGACTCTTGAGAGTCGTTTGGACTGCAAGGAGGTCAAACCAGTCAATCTTAAAGGAGATCAACCCTAAATATTCATTGGAAGGACTGATGCTGAAGCTGAAGCTCCAATACTTTGGCCACCTGATGTGAAGAGCCAACTCAATGGAAAAGACTCTGATGCTGAGAAAGATAGAAGGCAGGAGGAGAAGGGGGTGACAGAGGATGAGATGGTGGGATGGACATGACTCAATGGACATGAATTTGAGCAGATTCTGGGAGATGGTGAAGGACAGGGAAGCCTGGCATACTTCAGTCCATGAAGTCTCAAAGAGTTGGATATGGCTTAGTGACTGAACAACAATTGTTATTTTCAGCAACATAGATGCACCTAGAAGTTATCATAATAAGTGAAGTAAGTCAGGCAGAGAAAGAGAAATATATGATATCACTTATATGTAGAACCTAAAATACGATATAAATGAACTTATTTACAAAACAGAAATGACTCTGTGACCCACAGCCATATGCAACAAGCCATGGTTACCAAATGGGAGATGGGGTGGGGGAGGGGTAAATCAGGAGTTTGGGATAACAGATATAAACCATTATATATAGAACAAACAGCAAGGTCCTCCTGGAGGACACAGGGATACACGCACGTATTTCTAACTGAATCACTCTGCTGTACACGACATGGTAAATCAACTATACTTCAATAAAAGCAATCGTCCTCTGGGCTCAGGCACTTAGCCTACTCTTTGATTACACAAGTCCTATGAGCTTTCAGTTGAAGAATTTATTACTAGGAGAACTAGTCAGATTCTGGGGTAGACATGGGCTTATGTTGAAACCATTTAGGGACAGCTTAAAAAAATTCATTTTCTTTTAAACTGATACACACATTAGAAACAGTAACCAACTCTCTCTCTATATATATATATATTTAAAAAGCATTCCTTTTGCTTATATTTTTAAATTTTATACTCATGCTCACTTTGATGTTCAGTGTGTTTTTTCACAATTGTAGCCTCTTATGAACCTAAATGTTAATTTAAAAGAATCTTCATTAGTGTGCTATTTTTCTAAGCTGAAATTAGTTTCTCCAATTTGAGTATATTTTATTAGCTTCACTGTACTTGCCTCTCATTCTTTTTTTATTATTTTTTATATGATATTATACATGTTTTAATGCCATTCTCCCAAATCATCCCCCGCCCCCTCCCTCTCCCACAGAGTCCAAAAGACTGTTTTATACATCTGTGTCTCTTTTGCTGTCACATACAGGATTGTCGTTACCATCTTTCTAAATTCCATATATATGCGTTAGTATACTGTATTGGTGTTTTTCTTTCTGGCTTACTTCACTCTGTATAATAGGCTCCAGTTTCATCCACCTCATTAGAACTGATTCAAATGTATTCTTTTTAATGGCTGAGTAATACTCCATTGTGTATATGTACCACAGCTTTCTTATCCATTCATCTGCTGATGGACATCTAGGTTGCTTCCATGTCCTGGCTATTATAAACAGTGCTGCAATGAACATTGGCGTACACGTGTCTCTTTCAATTCTGGTTTCCTCGGTGTGTATGCCCAACAGTGGGACCGCCTCTCTTTCTTATAGTCTCTGGCTGGTTGTATCATTCTGATGAGCAGACCAAAGTTCTGGGCTAGTCCTTCTTTGGGACAGGTGCTTCATCTCTGGTGCTAGCTGGCTTACCCACCTTGGCCTTCTTGCAAACGTACATGAGGGCCTGGGTGTAAAGTCAATAGGCAGGACATGGACACAACCTACCAAGTATAAAATAAATAACTATAAGAACCTACCTATTAGCTATTAGTAGATAATAGATATCTATTAATTATAGGTTAATAGTTATCTGTTAATTAACTAATAGTGCCTTCTTAATTAATAAGACGACTGGGGCCTTCCCCAGTGTCTCAGTGGGTAAAGAGTCCACCTACAAGGCAGGAGACACAAGAGATGCAGATTCGATCCCTGGGTTGGGAGGATCCCCTGGAGGAGGAAATGACAACCCACTCCAGTATTCTTGCCTGGAAAATTCCATGGACAGAGGAGCCTGGTGGGCTACATTCCAAAAGCAAAGAATCAGACATGACAAAGTGACTAACCACAATAAGGACCCTTTGTACAGCACAGAGAATTCTATTCAGTAGTCTGTAATGACCTAAATGGGAAAAGAATCTAAAAAAGAGGGCATACATGTGTATGTATAAACGATTCAGCCTGCTGTACAGCAGAAACTGACACAACAGTGTAAACCAACTATACTCCAGGAAAAATTCTAAAAGAAGCACAGTGAAGTCAGTGTAAAGGATGCAAACTCGGCCCCTCCGCCCAAGCTTTTTCTGATGGTCTTCTCTTGCCCTTTCCTTCTTCCAAAATTAAGTCCTCCTACAGGCCTATACCTGGACTTCCCTACAGGGTTGAGTTTGTCCTTGTGCTTTGCAAGTAGAGTGGTCCACCTCCCTCACCAGACTAGAAGCTTCCTGAAGGCAGGGACTCTGTTTCATTCCTCCTGGACTTCTCCTTGGCCCACACCATGCCCAGAATGCTGCCTGGAGCACGGCGGGCACTCAGCAACTGCTTTCTCAATCAGGTACAAATTTTTACTCTTGATATTTTAATACACTTTTAATAATCTTATTTCTATTTTCATATGATATGCATGTACCATACTTATTAAATTTTTTTAGCAAAAGTTAATTGGTAATTATTTAAGGCAAGATGTCTATAGATTAAGTCAAATTATCCCAGTAATATTACACTCTCATTTACTTTTCCTTTTTGAGCTCAATAATTGGTAACTTTATCTATGGCATGCTGATATTACTTCAAGTCTACGCGATTTTTCAAAAGTAACATTTAAAGTGTTAGAGTCAATTCTCTTAATTACTTGGGATGCATGCAGTCTGGACCTAGTAATTTATAAATGTTAACATTCACAAGTGTGTCCTTATTTATCTGATGTCAATATCTGTTTTTGCAGAGTGCACATTCTTAGTGGTTCAAATTTTTCTCTCTAGGGCAGACTGGGCAAGTACCTCAGCAATTTTAGGACTGCTGTTAATTCTACTTCTTCTTCATTTGTGAACTTATTGTGAACAAAAGATGGTGCTTATAGAAATTTTTTTTTTGTTTTTTTTTTTTTTTTGTTGCAAAACTTTTGTTCAGACTTTTTCCTTATTGACATACAGTCCATTTCCTACACCCTGGCAGCACACTCAGTCTTGTGATGGCTGTTGCCCATCTCTCAACCTAAATTTGCCTTTCTCAAAAATGGGGATAATAATGAGCCTTACTTCTTAGGGATGTTGTGAGAATTAAATCAAATAATCCAGATAAGCCCTTAGGATGGTATCTGGCATTTGGTTAATAGTTCATTTTGATTATTACTATTAAGACTGAGAAGGAAATGACCAAAGAGGAGTGGATATGGGGGAGAAATAAAGAGTTGTGCGTTGGAGGTTTCTTTTGAGTTACCTATTTAGATATTCAAATCCGCATAGTGAGTGGGCAGGTGTTCATACAAATTGGAAGGGTGGTTAGGGTTGCACATATAAATCTTGGGCTCAATCACCTGGATACAAAATGATTTAAAACCCTGTCCTGGAATAGGGCTTCTCAGCAGACAGGCACAGCTGATGCTTGGTGCTCTGGGTGGAGGGCTGTCGTGTGCCCTGTAGGGTGCTGATAGCAGCTGTTCTGCCCTTGACCCACCGGATGCCCACAGCATTGCCCCCAGCGTCTCCAGACATCGCCAAGGGATCCCTGCAGGCACAGTTGCCTCAAGAGTGAAGCTGGAAAAGAGACGGCCTGCGGCCTGAGCCGTGTGGTCCTGCACAGGCAGAAGGAAGCACCATGGAGCCCTGGGAGCGACCGGTGAGCTGGGAGGGACCCTGGGAGCCTGTCGTCCTAGAACCCAAGAAGCCTGCGTCAAGGGAGAGTTTGCGTGAGCTGAGGGCCAGGGGCTGACTTTCTGCCAAGATGGAGGCTCTTAATGTGGCGAAGGGGGCAGAGAGGCACTGAGCCAGCTGTGGGAGGAAGGGGCTCAGGTGCCGAGGAAGTGGGTCCAGAAAGGGTGGGCAACACTACGGAGGAGCTTTGTCGGCGAGACCAACAAAAACGGTGTGAAAAACATGAAAGAACGTGGGGGGTAACAAGGCATTTTTTAAAACGTGGCAAATGCAGTAGAAAACGGAATCACAGAAATGAAATTCTTGGGTAGGTGAGAGGGCAGGAGTTTCAGTGCAACTTGAGGGACTGGCTTTCGATAATTGCACAGAGTGCTGAGTCTGCTGTGAGAGGAAGGAGGGCAGGGTGGGTGGTACTGGCGCAGCTAACCGAACAATATGCGTGTGTGTACATGTTAGTCATTCAACTGTATCTGACTCTGCAACTCTGCAACCTAATGGACTCTAGCCCGCCAGGCTCCTCTGCCCCTGGAATTCTCCAGGCAAGAATACTGGGGTGGGTAGCCATTCCCTTCTCCAGAAGACCTTTCCAACCTAGGGATGGAACCCATGACTCCTGCATTGCAGGCATATTCTTTACCATCGGATTCACTAGGGAAGCCATATACATTCTTTCTGGTGGGAAGGGATGGTAATTCTTGTGACCTGTTCTTAGGCACATAAGAAGCTAATTTATTAGTATAGAATGAGCAATGAAAGAGTTGTTTAAGATGGTGCAAATATGACTTCCCCAGGAACATGTAGACAGCACGTTGCCTGCTTGAGCTGTACAGGTGTGGAATTACGGCCGTTTTGATCTGTGATTGGGCTTTGCCCTCCACCCAGGCCTCCTTGTAAGGACTTTGATATCCACGTAGATCAGCCCACGGCCTCCTGCTCGTTTCCTACTGTTTTAGGGCTGGCTGGCTGATGCTGCTGTTGTCGTTTCATTGCTAAGTCGTGTCTGACTCTTTTGTGATCCAATGGACTGCAGTCCACCAGACTCCTCTGTCCATGGGATTTCCCAGGCAAAAATACTGGAGTAGGTTGCCATTTCTTGGCCCAGGGGATCTTCTCAACCCAGGAACTGAACTTGCATCTTTTGCATTGGCAGGCGGGTTATCACTGAGCCATCTGGGAAGCCCTGCACCCACTGTGGGTGGATTTCCAGAGTTTGAGCTGCCACTCGGGGCTGGGAGCCTGAATAATGCCTTTCCAGCGTTATACTGAGACCCAAAGGGTTGCACCCCTAACTTCCCCAGGGAGGGTTAGACCTCACTCAGTGAGCTCACCCTACACCACCAAGCCCTATGACTGTCCCTTCACACTTGTGCCCTGAGCCCTGTTCTTTTAGTGCTAATTTTGAATGAAATTGGGAAGATTCATTTGCACAGTTGTGTTAGTGGAATGCTAGTGGGTATTTCAAAGCTCCTCATGGGGAACCAAATTCTATAGGTGCGACAAATAGAAATGATCATTGTTTTTATATGGAGTGTTGAAGGATTTAACTAAACCAGGAAAAGTTGAAAGCAAGTCGATTGAATATTGTAAAGTTGCAGTGCTGTTTAATAACAGCAGAACCTTAAATAATAGGTGGTTTTGTTCTTGGACGATGGTGTCCTAAGTAAAATTGACTAAAATAAATTGGACTGCCGAGGGGAGCAAATATGGTAATGGTGCCAGTCCTGGGTCTCAGATTATTGTAAAGTACTACTGTGTGTGTGTGCACATGTGCATGTATGTGCGTGTGCCCATGTGAGAGTGCACAATTTTGTGTGTGTGCATGTGTGCTGGGGAGAATGCAGGGTGTGCAGATGATGTTTATGGAGGACTCTTTGAAGCAGTCAGACTCAACTTTGATTTTCTCAAACCATCAGGCTCTAATTTGCATTTTAGATTTTTTTAATACTTCTCATCTAGCTCAGCTCTACATGAATGATGGCATCTCCAAGCATTTATAAATATTTCCCTAAAAACATAGCCTTGGGTTTCTGTTCCTCTTCATTCTCTTCCCCTTTTTTCTTGACGGCAGTCTCGTGAATCTGACGGTCACACGGTTCTCTGATGCCCCATCCTCAATCAGGTTTTGGTCTAAAGTCTTCCACTTCAGTTTCCTCGATAATATGAAGTCCCCTCTCTCCCCTGTATCCTGTCTCCCATGGGGAGGAGACACTCCTTTGCTCCTTCCAAAGCTGAGGTCCACATCATCTCCACTGTTCTCTTCCTTTAGTGCGAACGGTAAGGAAACTGGCTCCAGCACCTTTTATGAGAGCCAGCTCTCCCTTACTGAGTTAAACGTTGGGGTCTCCAGGGTCTCCTCACTGAACATTTTCTCTTCATTTCTTTGTTTTCCGTGGGTGACTGCATTCATCAACAGAGCCATGCAGGTGGCCATCTTTCCAGCTCAGATCTCTCATAAGTATCCCTAAGATATGCATTCTGCTTGTGTAGTGGCTGTTTCCACCTTGACATTCATAAGCATCATCTATGCAACATACTGAAAACTGAAACTATCATATTTCCCTTAAATTTTCTCCTTCTGAATTCAGCTCTAGGTTAATGTCACTGATATCTACATAGCCAAGCAAAATGGAATCTACTTAAATAGGCCCCAGATGAGACAGAAAGCTATTATTATAATACTATTATAAAATACTAATAGCATTTATAGTATTAGTATAGCATAGTACTATAATATATAATATTCTATAACAATTATAATATTAGTATAGTATAACATTAGTATTCAGTTCAGTTCAGTCACTCAGTCGTGTCCGACTCTTTGTGACCCCATGAATCGCAGCACGCCAGGCCTCCCTGTCCATCACTAACTCCCAGAGTTTACCCAAACTCATGTCCATTGAGTCAGTGATGCCATCCAGCCATCTCATCCTCTGTCGTCCCCTTCTCCTCCTGCCCCCAATCCCTCAAAGCATCAGGGTCTTTTCCAATGAGTCAACTCTTCACATGAGGTGGTCAAAGTATTGGACTTTCAGCTTCAGCATTAGTCCTTCCAATGAACACCCAGGACTGATCTCCTTTAGAATGGACTGGTTGGATCTCCTTGCAGTCCAAGGGACTCTCAAGAGTCTTCTCCAGCACCACAGTTCAAAAGCATCAATTCTTCGGTGCTCAGCTTTCTTCACAGTCCAACTCTCGCATCCATACATGACCACTGGAAAAACCATAGCCTTGACTAGATGGATCTTTGTATTAGTATAATATAATAGTATTATTATTATAAAAACGATTATAATAACCACAAATAAAGTTATTAGAGCTATGAATAAATTACCTTTAGAAATGTGCCACACTCAGGTTGCTTTAGAAGTTAATTCCACTTTCCATGGAACTACTATTTCCCTACTTCACCCTATTTAAACTCTGTTAAAAGAACAAAACCTCTGCAATCCTTTTGTTAAATGATGATAGCATACGCTGATGTCAAAAATTGATAGAAATAGCTCTAAATTAGATAATTATTCAAAATATTACAAAATCTTAAAGTAATTAATAAAGATATTTTAGCAGTGTGTTAAAAAAATACACCACAACTAAGTGGCACTTATTTCCTAAATATATGGGAGGATCAATAAAAAGCTTATATGTGGGTTAGGTTAACTTACAGAGGAATGTTAAAGCTTAAAGGAGGTGAATAGTATAAATTATAGAGGAAATAACAAAAGACGAATTTTGAAAACATCAACATCCACGTCTGATGTAAAAACCTGTTGGTAAGGTATGAATTGATAGTTTCTTTCTCAAGCAGGAATTCAGTTTAAAGATAAATCACTAAAAATATCCTACTAGAAGTTTGAAGAGCCAATTCACTGGAAAAGACCCTGATGCTGGGAAAGGTTGAAGACAAAAGGAGAAAAGGGAGGTAGAGGATGAGATGGTTGGATGGCATCACGAAATCAATGGACATGAGTTTGAGCAAACTCCAGGAGACAGTGAAGGGCAGGGAAGCCTGGTGGGTTGCAGCCCATGGGGTCACAAAGAGTTCAATACAACTTGGTGAGTGAACAACAAAAATCTGAAACAAGACAATAGTGTGTACCATTGCCGCAACTGTTTAAAACTGTCATTGAAATAGTAGCCAATGGTAAATAAGAGAAATAAATAAAGAGTATAAATATCAGAAGAAAGAGTCTCTGCAGATTTTATGATTAATAACCAGAAAATACAAAGCAAATAACCCAAAACTATTATAAATAATTCCATCAGATTACAAATATGTTGATACACACAACTGTACTATGTAAAAATAATTACCAATGAGAAAATACTATAAAAAAATGGAAGGAAGCAAGCCATATATGACAGAAAACAAATGAAATAGAACAAAAGAACCAAAGTAGAGAAAACATCTATGAATAATTTAAGTGAGAACTTAAAATTTTATAAAGAAAACTTTAAAACTCTATGAAAGGATTTAAAAGGAAGGCTTGATGATATAATATTCAAAGTATAACAAGTCTAATAGACATGTCCTATAAGTTTAATGGAAGCCAGAAAATCTATTTTTTTATAAGAAGAAAAAAATTAGGAAAAATAAACATGTAACAATAGCCTGGCAAAATCTGGAAAGAAGGTTAGGGACTAGGGATTAGCTTCACCAGACAGTAAAGCTTGACCTCAGAAGACTGTCCAAGATGGGGAAAAAAATGGAAACGGTGATAGAGTTTACTTTCTTGGGCTCCAAAATCACTGCGGACAGTGACTACAGCCATGAAATTAAAAGATTCTTGCTCCTTGGAAGAAAAGCTATAAAAAACCTAGACATCACTTTGCCAACAAAGGTCCATCTAGTCAAAGCTATGGCTTTCCCAGTAATCATGTATGGATTGAGAGTTGGACCATAAAGAAGGCTGAGAGCTAAAGAGTTGATGCTTTTAAACTGTGGTGTTGGAGAAGACTCTTGAGTCCCTTGGACAGTAAGGGATCCAACCAGTCCATCCTAAAGGAAATCAGTCCTGAATATTCATTGGAAGGACTGATGCCGAAGCTGAAACTTCAATACTTTGGACGCCTGATGTGAAGAGCCGACTCATTAGAAAAGACCCTGATGCTGGGAAAGATGGAAGGCAGGAGGAGAAGGGGACGACAGAGGATGAGATGGTTGGATGGCATCATCAACTCAATGGACATGAGTTTGAGCAAACTCCAGGAGACAGTGAAGGGCAGGGAAGCCTGGTGGGTTGCAGCCCATGGGGTCACAAAGAGTCGGACACAACTGAGTGACTGAACAACAACAAGGGTGGTCACTAGCCAGCCACATGTGACTTTTGAAATATAAATTAATTAAAATACAAAAAACTCCACTCCTCAGGAAATGGCAACCCACTCCAGTATTCTTGCCTGGAGAATCGCATGGACAGAGGAGCCAGATGGGCTACAGTCCATGGGGTCGCCAAGAGTCGGACACGACTGAGCGACTTCACTTTCACTTTCTTTCACTTTCAGCCACTTTTCAAGGACTCGGTGTGATGAGTCACTACTGTATTGGACAGAGCAAAGAGAGGACAGTGCTCTATTAAACATATTCTTAAGCTGTAATAATGAAAACAGGTTGTTACTCAAGAGGTGACAGTTAAAAAAAAATTTGAGTCCAAAATTAGATCCGAATAATTGGAAATTTATAGGTTGTGATAAAGGCTGTGTTTAAAAGGGAAGAAAAGAGAGGCTAATTTATATATATATATATGATGTTGGGCCAACTGACTTATTTGAGAAAACACACAGCTGGGCCTTAATCTCTTTGTTTTCACCCATATACATTTCAGGTAGAACAAAGATTTAAAACGTAAAAGCAAAATTAAGCAAACCCTCTTAATGTTCTAAAAAAGGATGAGTGAATTCATCTATAAACAAGAAGTGTGGATATTTGCAATGTGCATAACTGCTGCTGCTAAATCGCTTCAGTCGTGTCCGACTCTGTGCAACCCCATAGACGGCAGCCCACCAGGCTCCCCCGTCTCTGGGATTCTCCAGGCAAGAACACTGGAGTGGGTTGCCATTTCCTTCTCCAATGCATGAAAGTGAAAAGTGAAAGTGAAGTCGCTCAGTCGTGTCTGACTCTTAGCGACCCCATGGACTGCAGCCCACCAGGGTCCTCCATCCATGGGATTTTTCCAGGCAAGAGTACTGGAGTGGGGTGCCATTGCCTTCTCCAGTGCATAACTAACAAAGGGCTAATTTTCTTAATTTACAAAACGCTCATACCTATCAGTAAGAGACAACCAGAACAATTTTAAAAAATGAGAGAAAGGGGGCTCTGTAAGTAAATACACATGGCCAGTAATCATATGAGGAGATAGTCAACTCCACTCACCACCAAAGAAACCACCCCCTCCCAAATAGTTTAGTGTGCATTCCTAAACAAGGACATTCTCCTACATAAATAACCACAACAAAGCCTGGAAATCAGGAAACTAACATTGATGCATTGATACCATCCAATCCTCAACTCCCTCCAAATGTTTCCCAGTGACATTCTTCATCAACAAATGATCTAATCCTCAGTCACATGTTGCATTTAATTGTGATGTCTCCTTATTCTCCTTTAGCCTAGAACGGTTCTGCAGTTTTCCTTGACTTTCATGCCCTTGACATTTATAAAGATTACAGAACAGCTATTTGGTAAAAGGGTCCTCAATTTGGCTTTGTCTAACATTTCCTAATGATTAGACTGACGTCACACTTTGGCAGGGTTGTCCCATTGCCTTCTACCAGGTGGCATGTGACTAGCTTGTCCCCTTCCTGGTCATGTTAACTCTGATTAAGGGGGTGCCTGCCAGCCATTTCCATGGTCAAGTTACTCTTCTTCCTTTGCCATCGATGGCATTTTGTGGGGACATTCTGTGAGACTATGTAACTGTACAGTTCCCCGTCAAACTTTCATTCAGGTATTTATGTATGTTAATGTAGATTCATTAATTTCTAAATTTTTCATTGGGCTATGCTTCATTTCACTACTATTATTTATTGATTGATTCCTAGGCTGGCAAGTGGGGGCCCTTTCAAGTGGGCATCTGGGTCTCCTGAACATGTTCCGTTTTTCCTAAAGCTTTCTTCTCTCTTTCTCTCTCCTTTTCTCTCTCCCTCTCTTTCTTCCTGTCTCTCGCCTTCTCTCTTTTCTTTCTTACTTAGCTCTTTTCAGTAGTTATCTGTACTTTCCTTGCCTTAGTCCTGGAATCAGCCATTACTCCAAGGAGCATTGCTTCCTTTTGTGGCAAGAACAGTATTTACAACTGTTGTTTTTAAAAACAGTATTAAAAATGTAGTACTATTTGTGCTCACTGTTTTTCGGGTGCTGCTGCTCCCAGGCCTCCCAGTGAACAGTGCTATGGGCGCACACACACACAACCACGTTTATTCCTGGATTTATCTTCACGTGTCAATATACTGAAAAATCTGAGTTCACACCTGCATCTCTAAATCTGATCCAACAGCACGTGGAATATTCTAATTGCCTTTCTTCCCATTTTTTTGCAGCTTCCTCTGCTCCCATTACCCGTTTTACATTTACTTATTGGATCTCCCCCCGCATGCAGCCAGTCTCCACTGCCTCTCCTGCTGTGCACCCCACGTCCCCTTTGGCATGGTTGCCCTTCTCGTCACTCTGTGTCCCGACCCCCTTTGCAGGGCCATTGGCTTCGTTTCCCACCACGCAGATGTCAGCTCTGACATCTCTCTCTGGACCGCTGCGCCTCCCAGGGCAGTGGCGTGCTGACCATGCTGGGTCCTCCCTAGTGGCTAGGACAGAACTGCTGGAAGGGGAGATACTCTCGTCCTGTGGCTCCTGTTTGCTCATCTTCCTAGCTCCCAGCAGATCTTTCTGGGACTACAAAACCAAGAGGCTCAACCATTTCAGTTGCTCATGCACAGTAACTGTTTTATGGGGTGAAGGAACTAGGAAGCCATCTTTTATTGCAATATGATAGCCACATATTTTATTTTTTATGGGAGTGTAGCTGCTTTACAATGTTGGGTTTGTTTCTGCTGTACAGCAAGGTAAATCAGCCGCATATATACACATATCCCCTCTTCCTTGGATTTCCTTCCCATTTAGGTCACCATAGAGCAATGAGTAGTTTCCTGTGCCAGAGCTTCAGTTCTCATTAGTTATCTATTTTATTAATATGCAGAATAGTGTACATATGCCAGCCCCAATCTCCAAATCCATCTCACTCCCCCTGCCCTCCTTGGTATCCATTAGATATCCATATTAAACAAAATGTTTCATGAGTTATTTTATGTACAATTGATTTAAATACTATCCTGAAAACCATGTCAAATTTCCCTTGTCCAAAGACTTTCTTCTTTAGTTCCATTATATAAACATAATGCTTAAGTTATGAAAAAACTCAGTCAAATATGGTAATGGTCTAAAGTCTCACGAATGACAGTTACTTACATATGTAAGCTTTACATTTCTGTTTTACCCTGCTTATTTAATTTATATGCAGAGTACATCATGAGAAACGCTGGGCTGGAAGAAGCACAAGCTGGAATCAAGATTGCCGGGAGAAATATCAATAACCTCAGATATGCAGATGATACCACCCTTATGGCAGAAAGTGAAGAGGAACTAAAGAATTTCTTGATGAAAGTGAAAGAGGAGAGTGAAAAAGTTGGCTTAAAGCTCAACATTCAGAAAACGAAGATCATGGCATCCGGTCCCATCACTTCATGGGAAATAGATGGGGAAACAGTGGAAACAGTGTCAGACTTTATTTTTTTGGGCTCCAAAATCACTGCAGATGGTGACTGCAGCCATGAAATTAAAAGATGCTTACTCCTTGGAAGAAAAGTTATGACCAACCTAGATAGCATATTCAAAAGCAGAGATATTACTTTGCCAACGAAGGTCCGTCTAGTCAAGGCTATGGTTTTTCCAGTGGTCATGTATGGATTTGAGAGTTGGACTGTGAAGAAGGCTGAGTGCTGAAGAATTCATGCTTTTGAACTGTGGTGTTGGAGAAGACTCTTGAGAGTCCCTTGGACTGCAAGGAGATCCAACCAGTCCATTCTAAAGATCAGTCCTGGGATTTCTTTGGAAGGAATGATGTTAAAGCTGAAACTCCAGTACTTTGGCCACCTCATGAGAAGAGTTGACTCATTGAAAAAGACCCTGATGCTAGGAGGGACTGGGGGCAGGAAGAGAAGGGGACGACAGAGGATGAGATGGCTGGATGGCATCACTCACTCGATGGACTCGAGTCTCAGTGAACTCTGGGAGTTGGTGATGGACAGGGAGGCCTGGCGTGCTGTGATTCATGGGATCGCAAAGAGTTGGACACGACTGAGCGACTGAACTGAACTGAACTGAGGGGAAGGAAAAACAGTTTGAGCATCATGATAGGTCTTAAAACAAGAATTAGCTTGACCCCAAGTGTCTGTTCATTTCATCTATAAAATGGACTCTACTATGTGGAAAGCATTACTGAAACCAAGCATTAATGTTTTCATTAAACCAACGATAGCAGAGTACATAGGACTATGAAACATTCCTGTAAGAGGTGAGCTGGGTGCCCAATTTGCACAGAAGTATTGAAGAATTACCACACTGCCTGGAGAGGAATTTCCAACTCTGTCACAAAAAGGGCAGCTTTAAGTGTTGCTGTCATAATGACACTGTTAAAAGCCAAAGGGATTTTTTTTTTTAAGAGAGAAAGGTCTGTGACTAGAACCTATTGAGCAAGCCTAAGAGAAAAAATTTAGTATCATCAAATAAGGCTCCAGTGAAGTAATAAAGACTTTTATTAAGTCAGTGTTACTTGAAGGAAGACATTTTTACACTGTAAGCAACCTTAGGGCTGTTTACAGCCTAATTAGATAATTAGATAGGTGTGGGACTGCCCAGGGTCAGAAGGTGTGGAGCTGCCCAGGGTCAGAAGAGGTGACGGTCAGATCTGGACTCCTGAGATGAAACAGCTTCCCCCCAAACATGGTTCACTGACTTAAACAGCTTGTTGCTTCTTATTTAACATGTTCTATATTTGGCACTATTCTAAAGAGGAAACTCCTTTTAAAAAATTCATGGTTATGCCCCCAGTACAATAAGCTGGGCACACCATAAACTGATATTTTATACTCGGCATAAGGAAAGGGAACAGACACGTGTTTCACTGAGAGTCTACTCCTAGCTTGAGTCCAGTCATTTAATGGGGACTTTAATATGTATTAACCAACCCCTCAACAAGCCTCTGCAGTAGATTTCATCCATAAGTTGCCAAAGGGGGAACACGGTTTTAAGGCTGCTGCTCTCATCCTTCAGAAATGAACACACCCACCCACTAGGGGGCCGGACCTTCCAAGGTCGTGACTCAGGCTCTTGCGGTCTCTGCTTTATTCTTGGTGGAGATATTTTTACTGAGGACTCTCCAATGGATAGGTTTCATTTTCAGGTTCAACAGTGGTTGTAGACCACTGAGTATTTGACATTATATTACATTGTAGAATGATATTTCACATAATAGAATGGATGGGACTTTGGTAGAAAAATATCTAAACTTCAATAGTTCTTCTGTAAACATGTGAGAAGAAATATATACATGTAAATATATATGTAAATACATACGTAAACATTTGATAAGAAATATATATATATGCAGAGTACATCATGAGAAACTCTGGGCTGGATGAAGCACAAGCTGGAATCAAGGTTGCTGGGAGAAATATCAATAACCTCAGATATGCAGAAGACACCACTCTTATGGCAAAAAGCGAAGAACTAAAGAGCCTCTTGATGAAAGTGAAAGTGGAGAGTGAAAACGTTGGCTTAAAACTCAACATTCAGAAAACCAAGATCATGGCATCTGGTCCCATCACTTCATGGCAAATAGGTGGAGAAACAGTGTCAGACTTTATTTTTTGGGGCTCCAAAATCACTGCAGATGGTGACTGCAGCCATGAAATGAAAAGATGCTTGCTCCTTGGAAGAAAAGTTATGACCAACCTAGACAACGTATTAAAAAGCAGAGACATTACTTTGCCAACAAAGGTCCGTTTAGTCAAGGCTATGGTTTTCCCAGTGGTCATGTATGGATGTGAGAGTTGGACTGTGAAGAAAGCTGAGTGCCAAAGAACTGATGCTTTTGAACTGTGGTGTTGGAGAAGACTCTTGAGAGTCCCTTGGACTGCAAGGAGATCCAACCAGTCCATCCTGAAGGAAATCAGTCCTGAATATTCATTGGAAGGACTAATGCTAAAGCTGAAACACCAATATGGTGGCCACCTGATGAGAAGAGCTGACTCATTGGAAAAGACCCTGATGCTGGGAAAGATTGAGGGCAGGAGGAGAAGGGGATGACAGAGGATGAGATGGTTGTATGGTATCACTAACTCAATGGACATGAGTTTGAGTAAACTCCAAGAGTTGGTGATAGACAGGGAGGCCTGGCGTGCTGTGATTCATGGGGTCGCAAAGAGTCAGACACGACTGAGCAACTGAACTGAACTGATATATGTGTCCCAGATTAAGTCCATTAAGAGCAGCAAATTAATACATTATACAGGTCTTCATTTATAGTCTCATCATAATTGTCTGTTTACTCATCTGACTGTTATCTTTAACAGTATTTTTTTTTTAAGTATGGAAGAATAAGCTATGATTCTCACCCAAACTGCAAGCACATTTCACAATGGGGACATTGGCAACAGTTACATTAATAAAGCACCGAGTTGCAGATAGATCCCCCAACAGGAACGATTTGAGGTTCTTCGAGAATTGTAGATGGCTTGACTCATGGACTGCATGCGCTGGCTGTGGAATGCAGTGTTGATTTTAACAGACTGTCTTAGGCTTGGTTTACTGCTGAGTTGCAGTGGATTAAAAAAAAAAACAACAATGAATGTGAAGTTTGTGTTTGTGGATTTTAGACATAAAATAGGAAATCAACCCTGAATATTCATCGGAAGGACTGATGCTGAAGCTGAAGCTCCAATACTTTGGTCGCCTGATGTTAGGAGCCGACTCATTGGAAAAGACCCTGATGCTGGGAAAGATTGAAGGTAAAAGGAGAAGGGGGCAACAGAGGATGAGATGGTTGGATGGCATCACGGACTCAATCGTCATGAGTTTGAGCAAACTCCGGGAGACAGTGGAGGACAGGGAAGCCTAGTGCGTTGCAGTCCATGGGGTTGCAAAGAGTCAGACACAACCTAGTGACTGAACAACAGTTTTAGACATAAATAGCCTCAAACAGATTTGTTGTTAATTCTAAACATGATATTTCCTTCATGTCATATGGTTCATATCAAATTATAGTTTAAATGTATTGGAAACTTGTTCAATTATTAACTAGTCTTATGCATGCTTATTTCACACATTATGAAAAAAATCAGTATGAAGGAAATTACAAAAACTCTGTAAAGTCATAATATTCTTTTAGAATAAACATCATGTAGTATTTGTCTCATTTTGTACTATCCTCAGCTGTGAAATTAGGTAATCCCTCCACCATAACCTGTCAATATTAGCAATAATTTGTTGTTCGTACCATTCAATCTCTACTCTATATCCAGACACTGACTGTAGTTTCTTTTTTTTTTTATTATAGATTTAGGAATTGATTAATGAAATACAAAATGCTAGATCAACTTACAACTACTTTCAACCTTACCCAACCAAAATCCATTTTCTGGTTCCTCTCAAAGTTCCACTTTCACAGGGAGGTGATTGTCACATCAGTACTGTTTAGATCTACTCCAGCTGCTCTTTATTAAGGCTACCGAGAAATCTGGATGATAAGATGCTCTGTTTCAGGGCCACTCATCACATTTGCTGATAAATGCTAACAATAGTTCTGTGTGTACTTCCTCTGCTAAATTCACCCAACTCCTTGTCAACAGAGAGAGGTGTCAGAAAAATGTTCCTAATATTGCTCACAACCTTATTTAGTAAATGAATTTGAGTGTGAGACTATAGATGACTTCGACTTGTGCTTCTATTTGTAGCTACTTGCAAGTACAGCTTGCCTAGCCAATAGTAGATCTTCTTTTAAAGGAAGTCGAGTATGAAGGGGAAAACTGTAATATAATACATTAGGCGAAAAATACCCTCTCACATTAGCTAAGGTGCTTTTCTGCTTACTAATCTAACAGTAGACTCATATTGTTACAGAAAGGTGATGTTTTCCTTTTTCTCCTGTTAATACTAGCACTGTATCAGTTCTAAGAGGTGCTAGTTCACACAGCGTGAGGTGGATATTTACATTAATGAAATAGATGTTTAGAACTGTTCCTTTCTCCAAATTAGTTCACATCTTATTCACACACACACACACACACACACACACACATATGTATGCATCTTAGATTTTCAGTAATATTTTAGTATTCTTTTTGGGAGTCTAAGTCAAAAGGATGAAATCTAAGAGTATGATCAGCCTAAGCAGCTTAAAAGTCAACAGCACGTCAAAATTAGGTAAATAAAATTATGATTTGTTTTTTGACACACTCCATATAGAAGAAGATTCTAAGTTTTAACATAATCTAACATTCGTTTATTTTTTGAAGCCAAGTTTATTTTTTATATAAACAGATAATTTTTAACATTTATTTCTGGTTTTCCAGTCTTTTTATTTTATAACCTTTTTACTTTGCACAGCGTATAGTGGATGTACAATGCTGTGTTAGCTTCCGGTGTGCTGCAAAGCGACTTTGTCACCCACATACCTATGTCTCTTTTTTTCCAGATCCTTCTCTCATACAGGCTGTCTCCGAGCCCTGCGTGGAGCTCCCCATGCTGTTCAGCGTCCCTCTTGATTGTCTGTTCCGTGTACAGTCGTATGTGGATGGTAACCCCTAGCTCCTATTCCACCCCTTCCCCTACCCTTCCTGGTAACCATACGTTTGTTTCCCAAGTCTGTGAGTCTGTTTGTTTTTTAAATAATTTCATTTGTCTCATTTTATAGATTCTACATATAAGTGATATTATGTGATAATTGTTTTTCTTTTTTTTTTTTAAAGAAACATTTAGCTTCGGTTTTGATCTCTGCTGTTTTATTTCTTAAATTTATACGTGGTGGTAAACTACCCTTGTCACCACTGGCTTCATCCTGTCTTGATGGAATGGAGTATATCATGTTTTAGGAAAAGAAAAAGAAAAGCTCAGAAATAGCCCGTGAATAAAGGTATTTCAATTCTTTAGGGTATTTGCTTAATTTAGTAAACAAAACAAGAATAAACCTTGGACTCCATTATACAATATAAGCTAGCTTACTCACAGGATAATACCAGTTTAGCCGCGATGGAATTCAGATTGGCTATTAAGTTATGCTCGCGTAGACAGAGGCAATATGTTAGGCGACTGGAGAGGAAGGGAAGCCCCGCCGACAGTCTGTGGCCCCAAACAGGCCACCTCCATATGCTCGGCAGCGCCTGCCAGCTTTGCGGCCCAAGCCCCCCTCCTTCTCGGGGACATCCATATGCTCTCCGCAGACTTAGAGCTCGCCTTTTCTAAGACGGTCAGGTCTCACTCGACGTTCTGTTGCACTGAATATTTGTGAACAGAGATTCATAATTGTGTTGCAAAGATGAGACTACAGATGCCAGGCTCTTCCACCTTCTTCAAAGACAGAGTTATGGATCCTGACAGTCTTATATTTCAACTTTATAGAAAAATTAGTTGCATGCATTTTAACCCAACATAAAAATGGCCCAGGCTCCCATTTATGCATTAAGTAGTGGGGAGTCAGAAAGCAAGAAAAAATATATAACTGGGCTTCTGTGTTGTTGTTTCAATGTGTAAACAGAAGGGAGTTGAATTTAGTGGAACTGTCAAGTATACAATGAGCAAAAATGTGAACCAAGAATTTTTTTCCCCCTGAATTAATTGTCATTGATTTTAGTGTTTCTTGAGCTTTATTCACTTGTTGCAAATTTTAGACCTTACACATCCATTTCTTTGCTCATTGAACATTGTCTGTTTTTAGATTTTTTGGAACCCTGGGCATCTCCTCTTTCATCTGGCAAAAAAGAATTGGAAGTGGTCATCATTTTCATTTCAGCTGAGAGATTAACCACATTCTAAATTATAAATAAAAGGATGAGAGCACAGAATATTTTTAAAAATGAAAGTCTGCTTCCTTAGTGGGAGATAAATACTAGTTGGACAATAGATTATAGGAAATGTGTGTTATGTTGGTAAAACTTTTTTCATTTAAAGAAATTTCTCACTTTCTACAAACGTGTTTTTTAAACCAGTCAGAACATTGGTATGTTGCAAATATTTACAGTTTATGAAAGAAAAAAAAATAAAATCCTGGAGAAACATTCAACACAAAGCAAACTGAGTAGACAGGAAACTGAAAATATATAATGACATGAGTTTAAAAAGGAGTATGACATTTCACAGATCAGAAATAACAAGAGCAGATACTAGCAACTTCTCTCAATGTAACTTCCTAAGTTAAGAATTTATTTCTTTCTCTCTATAGAAATTCAACCAGATCTGGATTGGAAATTACTTGTGACTTAACTTGCCTGAAAATTTGCGTGTGCGTACATGTGTGTGCTAAGTCACTTTAGTCGTGTTTGACAATTTGTGACCCCCATGGACTATAGCCCGCCAGGCTCCTCTGTCCATGGGATTCTCCAGGAAAGAATACTGGTATAGGTTGCCATTCCCTTCCCCAGGGGATCTTCTCGACCCAGGGATTGAACCTGCATCTCTCTTTAAATATATATATATATATTTTTTTTTAATTGATTGATGATTGCTTTACAACACTGGTTTGATTTCTGTCATACATCAACAGGCATTAACCATAGGTGGACTTGTGTCCCCTCCCTCTTGAACCTCCCTCCTACCTCCTCCCGCCCATTCCCACCCCTCTGGGTTATTACAGAGCCCCGGTTTGAGTTCCCGGAGTCATACAGCAATCTCCCACTGGCTGCCTGTTTACATATGGTAGTGTGTGTTTCCATGCTAGCCTCTCCATTCATCTCACCCCCTCCTCTTCTCCGCCACCCTTGTCTAAGTCTATTCTCTATGTCTGTGGCTCCCTAACCCATGTCTCTTATGTCTCCTGCATTGGCAGGCAGGCTCTTTACCACCAGCACCACTGAGAAAATTTAAGGGACAACAAAACCATGACTTTGTCCTTTGGTGTATTCCCCCACTTACATACCCCTCCAAGGGTCTGGGAAAACACTTCCTTTTCCTTATATGTGCCTCCTCTCTATAAACCCTTCTGTCTCTATTTTCTCTCCTCCTCTTCGGCATGTTAATAATCTTTTATTAGTACGTTCCTCCTTTTTAGCTCCTGACAGCTCACCAGTTTTTGGCTATAGGACCTCCCTGTTATCTGGTTAAGTATCTCCCAGTTTCTAGCTGTTTCAGGCACCACAGCCCCAGGTTCCTAGGGTTCCTAGTGTCCCATATGTGATTGGTGCAGGTAAGGAAGAGAGGTGAGGCACACAGATGGGGTATTCCTTCTCTGTCAAGATGTTCACCTACACAGACACATACATCCAGAAAAACATTAATCCAAGGGGAAAAGCTTAGAATTTCTGTGTCAATATACATAATCTTGAGCTTCCCACGGCTTTCCTGGTGGCTCAGATGATAAAGAATCTGACTGCAATGCAGGAAACCCAGGTTTGACTCCTGGGTCAGGAAGATCCCCTGGAGAAGGGAATGACAACCCACTCCAGTATTCTTGCCTGGAGAATTCCATGGACAGAAGAGCCTGGTGGCCTACAGTCCATGGCGTTGCAAAGAGTTGGACACGACTGAGTGACTAACACTTGGGCTTCCCAGGTGGCTCAGTGGTAAAGAATCCACCTGCCAATGCAGGAGATGCAGGAGACCTGGGTTCGATCCCACGGTCAGGAAGATCCCTTGGAGAAAGAAATGGCAACCCACGCCAGTATTCTTGCCTGGGAAATCCCATGGACAGAGGAGCCTGGTGAGCTACAGTCCCAAAGGGTTGCAAAAGAGTTGGACACAACTGAGAGACTAAACGACATATAATCTTAGAGAAGACTGGATGCTATGATGCAAAGGTGGATCAGGATTTATAATAAAAGAACTTGAAGCCTCAACAATATATCAATGACCTGTTACAATATATAAATACTTTTAGAGGAAAATTATCTTGAGGCCAACCTGATGTTAACCATCCTTTCTCGTGGATTTTTACAAACACGTGCAAACACAGTTATGGTCTGTGCTCCCAAGTGCCTATGGATGAAACCACACACACACACACACACACACACACACAAACCCTACCCTTTAGGGATGAGAAACTCCCAAAGCTATCACAGAATCCAAATCAGATATCGCTCCATAATTTTTGTTCATTTAGGACTTCATCATCATTTTCCTTAGAAATCACTATTTAGCAGGGACACAGACATTTGCTTTTAACTGTTTGCACATGCAGCTATCTTCACCTTACAGGGAACGAATTAAAATACCATCACACCTCACTCAGGTATGAAACACCATGCCCCCGTGTCCCAGGGTGGCAGGTGAGTGCTGCAGGGGGTAGGCGTCCCACCATTCACAGCGACCCACGTCAACCAGGAAGGGCTCTTCCATGCAGCACCCGCCAGGGAACGTCTCGTCACTGTATCTTCAAAACGACTCATCTCATGAAGCTGCAGGAAGGTGTTCGCATACTGCCCGTGGCCCTTTCTGATGAGTTGGTGGTGGCACGTGTGTATTAGTGATCCCGGAGTCTGCCACGCTCGCCTAACAGACCCGGAAGGCGCAGAACCAACTTTTCCTTTAGGCCCTGAACATGCGATGGACACTGAAACAGTTGTCACGCGAGCTAATGAACTGGAGGAGGAAAAGCACCCACCAAGGACCTCAGGCAAGCAAAGCTTCCTTCCTCGTCAAACCGAAGCTCCAGAGAAGACGCACTGGATCCACCATGAGGGCGTTTCCTGCATCTCAAATTGTGTGTGTCACCCGGTTTTGAGCGAGTGACAACCGTCGGCCGGCAGGCACGAGGGTTAGAGGCAGACCGGGAATGACGACGACCTACCCGTCGGGGCTGGCAGTCGCGGCAAACGGCTTTCAGAGGGCGCTTCTCCCCGTGGGCACCCTGAGATGTTGTGCCCCCAAACTCCTCGTTTTGGAGCTCTCACTCCACACCCTGTGAAAAGACTAACGATGAAAAGGTGCCTGTGGATTGAGCTCGCGAGGCTGGATTTGGTCTGTTTCGCACTTCCTTCAGGATTCTTGTTTCACAAGTCCAGATAGGAGGACTCACTGAGGCCCAGATAATCTGGCCTTTTTCTCAACTATTCATGGGATGTAGGCAAAATTGCCTATTTGCATTTCATGTTTTTGGCGTGAATTGCTCCAGTTGCAGGCAGGGTGTCAATCCAAGCTTCACTTTGCTAGAAGCCTCTGTAGGCTCAGTGGCCTCCTCATTTCAGTATGAAAATTGTCGTCACAACTACTCTTTGAACTCTGAGAATGGGGAATTCTGAAGACTTGACAGCTGGTGGCAATTTATGTAATTTGGTCTATTACTGCTGGCAGAACGTGGGAAAACATAAGAATGAAACTCAGAATCTATAATACACACACACACACATATACATATGTATACATATACACATGTGTGTATATACACACACATCATATATGTGTATATGAGTGTTAGTCACTCAGTCGTGTCCAACTCTTTGAGACTCCACAAACTATCCAGTCCATGGGATTCTCCAGACTGGAGTACTGGAGGGGGTAGCTTTTCCCTTCTCCAGGGGATCTTCCCAACCCAGTGATTGAACCCAGGTCTCTCGCATTGCAGGTGGATTCTTTACCAGCTGAGCCATCAGGGGAAGCCCAAGGACCTGTAGCCGGCAGTAAATATTTGTTGAGCTGAACTGGGGGGCAGGAGATGGACAAGAAAGGAGTTGGCAAGAGCGTGCAGTGGAATCAGACAAGTTGTCTGATTCCACTGCAGGCTCCAAGGTCAAGGGGAGAACCTCCCCACACGGCTGGACCTCCCGCCAGGCTCCCACTGAGGGCCAGCATCCACTCCACTGTGTCCTCTACAGTTCTGGCTCTTAAAGAGGTTGGCACATAAATGAATGCCTGTGGACCGTGAGGCTAAGAAAGACCCCGTTGTGAAACTATTGGTAGTTTAGATTTCCTGACTCCTCTCAAAATTTATATGTACTATTGTGCACATGGACTCTAGGGAAGTGGAAAATGAGTTTGTGAAAACCACTTTTTGTCAATTAAAAGTTTTCACTAATTTTATTAAAGTATTCATTTTTTTTAACCCCCTAAGGCTGCTTTAAAAGTCTTTTCCCATACATTTCTGTCCCTTTAACTTTCCTTATAATTATTTTCCAAATGATAAGGAAAGAAATAACAAATATCATTTATGGAAAAGTCATTCTGTACAGAACATTTGAAAGCCTGCTCACAGGAGGGTTAGGAATGTTTGGAGAGAACCCAGTGGACGGGAAACCGTGGAAGGGTGGGGCCCACCTTCTGCTGATCCTGCCGGAGCCCCGAGACTGGGGAGCTGGGACTGGGCCGGATCCGGGTATCAGGGCGCTCACGAGAGCAGGTGAAGCAGGGCGTCCCAGCACAGGGACGTGTAAGAACAGGGTGATGGTCCGTCCCAGGTTTAGCCGTGAACAGCCCGTGTCCTGGGAAACTTTTCAGTCCCAAGCAAACTGGGACGGTGAGCCACCCTATGCAAGAGTTATTCAAAACAGGGATCAAAAAAGAATGTTCAAGCCAGAGAGGTTTTCAGCAGTCATTGATTCACCTGTTATCATTATTATCTCACTTTGAGCCCTGGAAGGCTAAAATTTGACCTTGCTTAGAGAAAGGGCTCTCGCCGCAGTTCTATCAATACATCTGGAATGCTGCTCAGGAAATTCAATCCTTCTCCCTCTCCTACTCAGGGCTGTGTGTTGTTCGGAAAGTATGCGTGAACTTGGAAGTATGTGACACGTGCCCACGTTTATACCCTCGGTGTTCCGAGCCCAAGGTCAATGCTGTTGGCCTTAGAGTGAGGTCAGGCGAGCGTTACAGATCACGGGATCGCACGTCTCGTGGGCGTGGGGACAGGTGCGTGTGTGAGTGCTGGGGTCGCATCCTGGGACACCCTCTGCCCCAGTGTCTGCTTTGCTCTGAGAAACCCTCTTCTCAGGTGATGCCAGAGGTTCCAGGGAGCTAGCAGGCTCAGGTCTTTTCCTTTTCCATACTGGAAAAAAAAATAGTTGTCTCATCTTTTTTCCATTTTTTAAAAATAAAAACTACATGTAGACTCAGAAGTGGAAACAAATGAAGATGAGTACAGAATTCCCCTGGTTCTTCGTCTGTATCGAAGCATATCTCTTCCTTTTTTGCTCTTGCAAGCACCAACATCTCTGACAACATTTCAATATTAAAAATGATCACTGTCGTTTTTCGTTATTTAATGGCCTAATGTTTTGTGTCCTTAGGCAAGTTTCTCAGAAAGATGCACTCACTATGATGCCACTTAATAAGAATTGGAATGTATAGACATTACTATCTGCAGGAACATAGTAGGGCTTCCCTGGTGGCTCAGACGGTAAAATATCTGTCTGCAATGCAGGAGACCTGGGTTCAATCCCTAGGTTGGAAAGATGCCCTGGATAAGGGAATGGCAACCCACTCCAGTATTCTTGCCTGGAGAATCCCATGGACAGAGAAGCCTGGCTGGCTGCAGTCCATATGGTTGTAAGGAGTCGGACACAACTGAAATGACTTAGCATGCACACACCCATTCCAGTATTATGGCTTGGAGAATTCCATGGTCAGAGGCGCTTGGCAGGCCATGGGGTCGCAAAGAGTCGGGTATGACTGAGTGACTAACCACACACAGGAATATAGTGATATAGATACATACTACCTCTAATCCATATGTGTCTCCAGATGTATAATACATGTGCATATAAATGTATCTATACATCTCTGTGTGCGAACATATGTATATACTTATGAATGGATATGCCATGTAACAAGCTCAAGAATCACCCGTGACGGTGATCAGCTCAGAGCGAAAGAGGAGATGGGTGCTGGGAGCGGTTCAGACGAGAGCTAACTCATGTACTCTTCCCTAACGACCTTTCAGTCAGCCACGGTCTCTATGCCCCTGCCCCCACACTGGGCACCTCTCTTCCCCAAGATGGTATCAGGTGCCAGTGAGGCCCCAGGCTTGACAGTCCAGGGTGAGTCCTTCCAGGCTACACTGCCTGGGCTTGAACCTTGCACCTGCCACTATCGCCCTGTGCAGCCACCACCTGGATCTTTATTCCCTCGGTGCCTCAGTTTCCCCATCATTTCCTGTATGAGGCTGTTATAAACACTTACCATTTCTTTTATAAGATTGCTGTAAACCCTTGTTTCCTTTATAAGGTTGCTATAAACACTTTCCAGCGCTGCCTTTCATTTAGAACGTGGCTCACACACTCTTTGGTTGAAGGTCTTCTGATGACAGTGAATTAGAATTGCTGGTTCTGACTGCCAGGAGGACCGGACTGTAATTTAGTCGAAGGCAGGAAACCTCTCAAGAGTCTTAATTCTTCAAGCACTCAGAACCAAGTGCATTTAACACTATTAGGGTGCATTTATTTATTCCTTCAACATAAAGTTATTAAGCCCTGGTTACCGCCAGACAGGGTGGCAGATGCCGGGTCTCCCCACGTGAGCCCGCCACACACAATTCCAGCAGGAAACGGATTAGGAACGTGGGTGCTGGGGCCACACGGCCTTGATGTGAGTCCTGGCTCCAGTCCCCACTGTGTGACCCTGGGTAAGTTACTTAGCATCTCTGTGCCTCATTTTCATTGTTTGTAAAGTGAGGACAACTATTCCATCCACTTCACAGAGCTGTGAGAATTACTGGGTAAGTCATATAAGTACACCTAAAAAGAGGAAGGGAGCTCACAGCAAGTGCCTGGCGAGTGCTACGATACTGAAGATTGTGCCGTGATTTGTTTATTACCATCTAGATATTTGATGGGCATCCAGGTGGGCAGTAGAGGTAAAGAATCCACCTACAATGCAGGAGATGCAGGTTTGATTCCTGGGTCAGGAAGATCCCCTGGAGAAGGAAATGGTAACCCACTCCAGTATTCTTGCCCAGTGAATCCCAAGGTCAGAGAAGCCTCATGGGCTATAGTTCATGGGATTGCAAAGAGTTGGACACAACTGAGCATACACACTCAGATATTTGACATTGTGTTTTGAATGAATATTTCTATCTTACTGAGCCATCTTGACATATTAGCCAAAATTTTTTTTCACAAGCAAAACAGGTAGTGTGAATTACACCAAAAATCTGAAAATCACTTTCATGAATAAATAGCTCCTCTTATCTGGTTAAAACATGTGCTACATTGAAAGATCAGATTAGAATGGCTATTTCAGTAAGGATGATATGTTACTGGATACAAGCTTCTACAGTACTCACACTCTCCCTCACGATATTAGCAAACATAAGCATGGAAAAGGCGAGAGTCATACAGAAAATTCATACCTAGACCCCTCTTCTTCTGCAGAAATACTAACATCTTAGATCCTTGTGCTGTAAGTTTCAAAATGCCTTATGTGACCTCACAACTTTGAATTTTTTTATTTGTGCATCTCACATGAACTGGAGAGCTACTATTTTTAATTCCATTTGGATGGGGCTAGTTCCATGTTCCTTTGAAAGATAAGATAGCCCTTGCTCTGAATCATTCCCTTAAAATGGAAGATAAAGAGAAATTTAAATTAAGAATAGAAAATAGCCACCAGTTTCAAAAGGACAGAGGTGAATGGAACTCTTATTTTGATGATACACCTCTAGACAAAAGCATTTACAGATGGGTTTTTTTTTTCTCCTTTATAGTCAAAGGTGATTTCAAAATAGATTTGTACAGCTGAAAGGACCAAAAATGTTCACATAGATGAGAACTGATCAGCACTCATGGAAAAGCAGCTGTAACTGCATTTGAAGGGAAGATTTCTTACTGTGAAAAGATTAAATACCCACTAATGAGAGATGTATTTCTTTTTCTCTGGTGGGAGGAAAACTACGTTGACGACTTAAGATTCAGGTTTTTAAAGTTCAGTAAAACAGTCACAAATTCAACTTAGGTTTTCTCTCCCAGTTTTCTCCCTTCCTCGTCTTTCCCATTTATATATTCTATAATTTATCCATCTGCCAAAACATCTATCTATCCGCCTGCTTGAACATCTGTCTGCCTGTCTGTAGACCTGCGATAGCCTGGCTATGTCTATCTATGGACCTGTCTCTATCATTAAAGAAGCACAGGAAGGTTAAAATGGCAGGCGTGAAGGCCTCTGAGCGTTTGACAGTGAGGTTTTTCTTAAAATAATTCTCCTCAGCCCTCGAGGTCACCTGCTGTACTGGCGTAATTGTCACTTACCATAAAAAGTGTACTTCCAGGCAACAGGAGGGAAGCATCCCGTGGAGCAGAAGGAACTTACACGCAATGAAAAGACTGTGTAGTAAGAACACGTGGAGAGCAGGGCCGAGCAACGCCCTTCCTCATTAGACACACAGATCTCAGGGTGGAATTTATTACCGAAGTGCAACGAAACCCAAGAGACAGTCTCAGCAGCGTGGACGGCGTGGTGCATGTGGTTAGAGAGCAACGCTCTCTTTGGATTGAAGGGCTTCAAGATTAGGTTGTGACTTCAGGAATGAGAAAGGAATGACTGGCCCATGCAATCTGGAGTCAATTACAGGGAAAGATGAAAACAGTCACATGTCAGTCACCCGTGTCGGGCCCTAGATACCGTTTCTCTTGTGCTTTGACGGTCACCTTTGAAGCGCGGCCTCGTTTTGGGCATCGTGCGGGCTGAGGTTCAGCAGAAATGGGCTCCCGCAGGAGGCTGACTCCAAATCGAGGCGTGAGTCGGCGAGGACGGGTGTCGGGAGGGGAGGCTCGCGGTAGGACACGGGCCGCAGCCTGCAGACACTGACTTAGAAGAGACACACCCTCCACGCGCGTTGGCGACAAGCGAATGTCGGTCCAGAGGGAGGAGGGTGCCAACGGAGGAGGTACAGACGGAGCGGAGAAGCAGAGAAAAGAGAACACGGAAACAGAGAAAGAGGCCAAGAATGCTGGGTTCTGATTGGTCAGCCTGGATTCCCATGGCCAAGCAGGCGTACGCATCTTAATTTCCATGACTCACTTTGGCAACGCTGGAATACTTGGACACTGATGCCTTCACAAATAGGCTACTTGGATGAGTGGAGCAACCGTGGGCTTAAAAAAAAAAAAAAAAAAAAAAAGCTGGCCTCTTTGGTATAGGTATGCGTCTATGACGACCAAACAGTGGGCAAACTCGGGCCGTCCACCATCCAGGCCAAAGAAACACCGGCAGCGGCGGCCCTGGGCACCCTGCACCCCGAGTGATGGGCAGGCAGCACCCCAAAACTGGAGAACCGCCAGCCTGGAGGTCCCCAGGAGTCCCCGGGGGCCTCGCTGTGGGACAGAAAGACTGAAATAAAGACTAAGATATGAAGGGAGAGAGGGAGGGAGAGAGATACTAAAAAACCAGATTCTGGGACACCGGAAATAAAATCGCAGCCCATTATGGACGTCAGCTATGGCATCTCTATAGAAAAAAGAGTAAAGCTGACACCTTAAAGGAAGTGCAGTTGGAAGCGGAATTCCCATCCCAGGTGGCCTTGCTAGTTGTCCTGGAGAAGGGAATGGCAACCCACTCCAGTATTCTTGCCTGGAGAATCCCTATGGACAGAGCAGCCTGGAGGGCTACAGTCCAGGGGGTCACAAGACTCGGACACGACTTAGAAACTAAACCACCACCACCACCAGTTGTCCAACCTGACCAGTATTAGGAAACGGTCTGCTAATCCAACATGGATTTGAGAAAGTCTCTGAGTTACTTAAACATATTTAGAATACCCACAACATTTACAGTACATTTTATTATGAAATATGTTAGTGATGTTTTCAAAATACGATATGTGCTGGTACAAGGTTTAACTTGTAACGACTATGAAAATTAAAAAAAAAAAAAGTATCCTTGAGGAAAAGTCATCAAATTAAACAACACAAAGTTATAAAACTGAAATTCCTCAGCTGAAAGCCCACGTGTCCGTGTCTCTGTTTGGAGTTCTCCTCGTCGGTTCTCAGGGACAAGTTCATTTTGCACTTTTCAGATGCGGTTTCTTATTCCTAAGCATTGTCTGTCTCAGAATCCTTGGGGAGAACTGCCTTGTTAATGGTTTTCCATACTTTATATGAGAATTTAGGGCAATCCAAGTTGAAAAATGTAAAAGTACTGACTCTGACCTTAACTCCTCACACTGTCTCCAAAGTTTAAAGCAGCCCTTGAAAACAAATCGAGAACAAAACCGGGGCGCTTCCCTCTAGGCGTCTGAAAGACTGACAATCATTTTTATCTCCTCAGTCTAAGTGAAGCCTTGTGGAGACGGTTGGAGCAGCATAATATGTACTCTAATTTGATATTCATAAACAATATAAAGTGGCACATTAAGACTTTTCTTAGACTCCACCACCAACTTAAAAAAAATGAATATTTCAAAAGTGCCCCAAAGTTACATGGGCAGAATGGGCAGAAAATGTATTTTATTTTTTGTTATAAGGATTTATTTGAATTAAAGCCTCTCAATGTCATATTAAGCAATGCTGTCAGTTTTTAAACTAGGAAAAACAAAGAGTTCCCATTTATTACGTGAAAAAAACAAAAAGATTGTTTTTTT
The DNA here is from genome assembly GCF_029407905.1 of Bubalus kerabau. Lineage (NCBI taxonomy): Eukaryota > Metazoa > Chordata > Mammalia > Artiodactyla > Bovidae > Bubalus > Bubalus kerabau. The sequence continues at coordinate 106,839,864 of NC_073632.1, read as the reverse complement.
CTCTCCCAGGCTTTGGGATCAGGTTTGTGAATTGCAGAAGAGGAAGAAATCTTGGGCATTTGGAAAAATGCAGATCCCAGGAGAGGAGAAGTGTGTCAGATCCTTTCTGTAGCTGGAAGTTGACTGACAGTCACCTGCTGCAGAAAGGTAGAGATGTTTGCGCCTGTCTAACTTCCTGACAAATGCGCCCAGCACAGCTGACCTGGGAACCAACAGGCATAACCACTCTCCTAAAAAGGTATAAACACATACTAAAACAAAATACATTTTCATCAAGTCTAAACATAGCTCCACGTAAGCCATTCGTGCTGGAGAAACCTAGCTTTATATACCATAATAAAAATGTATTTAAAGTGAAATAAACACCTTAATTCACGCTCGTCTTGAGACACACGTACCAAAGTTTAAATGTTGAAAAATGAGGCAATAAAGACATTTTTATGGTTGATAACAAACTACAAATTTGTCTGGGGAAAATAATCATTCAGTGTTTGACAAAAGAGCTGTGATAAGAGATAAAGAACACAGTATTCACTGTCTAAAGAACCAGGGAGGGGAATACAGCTTGTCCCAATCCCACATTTTCAACTATGTATGCTATGATTACAGTTATAAACAATGGATACTGTGTCAGCGAGGAGAAAAACAAACAATAGGTCTTTTTCTGAAAGTATCTGTAGGAAGAACATACAAACCAGTCAACAAGGGAACAGAAATAATCCTTGTTTTCTTTGTAAAAATAATACTTTAAGATTCATCTGCAAGAATGTTGGTATTCTTTTCCACTGTGTTTTATTTTCCTTCATTCACTATAGACTTTTTCCCAACTTGCACCTGGTTTGACCAGCAGTCAGCTGGCCTCTGAGGAGTCTCCCTGTGTCTTTCCTACACCTCCCCGCCAGAGACGGTCGCCAGCTGCACAATTGTGCTTTCTTTAGTTATAAAAGCCAGCTTGTGACATCCTTTGCTTGATTCAGTTAAAAACTGAATTAAATGAAATCAATTCAACAAATACCCCCTCCCCAGTGCTTACTGCATTGAAGGCGCTGCTGGTTTGGGAGGAGATACGTGGAGAGAGAGACATAGACTTCAAGGAGCTTACGGTCTATTCTGGGGTCTAAGACAGGCCTGACATAAAGCAAGACAGAATGTATGTTTTGTAAGGGAGACAAAGATGACCTGTCTCGTCGGTTTAGAGGAAAAGAGACAGATGGGAATGTTGCTGGACAAGAAAAGGGGGTCACCTGAGGCTGACCTCCAAGCACAGAGGGCTTTGCGGTTTGAGGTGGGAGTGGGGAGAAGGTGGCCTTCTGTTGACGGACCAAGCCAGAGCCAAATGCAGAGGGCGGGCCACAGAGGAGTCCCTGAGAATGAATGGAACCCAAGGTGCCTGTCTGAGACGGATGAGGGTATAAGTGAGGATGACTCATCAAATCCTAGACGTGAGCATCCTTCTGAAGGACCTGAGCATCTACCCTCTAGAGAGGACCTGCCTCAGGCCAAAGAAGGGAAGGGAGTTCCCACGGGTAATGGTACAGTGAGTGGCTAGGGGCAGAGGGCAGGGTGGAAGAAGGGCATGGCCCTCCAGATGGGGGGACCCAGGGATCCGAGACAGGAGGTTGGGGGGGGTGCACCAGGCAGAGGGGAAGAGGCAGAACAAGGAGACGTGGGTGTCAAAGAAAGAGGGCTTTGCACAAGACAAAGACTTCTGCCCGGTTTTAGGTCTCTGTTCGGACACAAATTTTGCTGAGGTTCTCCTAAATGGAGAGGTTAGTTTGTTCTCATTAACTTTTATTGGGCTTCCCAGGTGTTGCACTAGTAAAGAATCCTGCCAAGGGCAGAAGATGCAAGAGAGGCAGGCTCGATTCCTGGCTCAGTTCCAGAAGATCCCCTGTAGCTGGAAACGGCGACCTGCTCTAGTATTCTTGCCTGGGAAATCCCATGGACCAAGGAACCTGGTGGGCTACTGTCCATGGGGTCGAAAAGAGTTGACTGGACTGAGCACACAGACACACACAACCTCTATTCTTGCTAATACTTTTGACCTTTGAAATCCAATCAGAATAAAAGTAGAAACTAGATCATTTTACTTTTTCTAAGAAAAGAAATTCCCATTTCATAAGAAAGTACATTCTTTCAAAGTCCCTTGTGCTGTTCTTCAGATAATTTTCAGACACGTAGTTAACCTTCAGAATTACTTCAGTGCCTTGGGCTCTTTGCTTAAGAACCCAAGAGCCTCCCTGTGGGGCCTGTCTGAACACTTGAGTCTACTGCAACTCTTTGCGTCAACCAGATTGCTCCTTAATCTGTATTTTAGCTTTAGAAACCGAACACTGAGACATTTGGCTCAAGACAAACTATTGCTGGATGGGTCCCACCTTCATGACTGTTCTCTGAAGAATAAATATCCAGGCACAGATTAGGGACATTGAGTTAGCTGAAGTATATTTATCCCTTCATGTGAAATTATACTATTTTAAGCAAGTTTTTTTGGTGCCTGTTGTTGTTTTAGTTGCTAAGTCATGTCTAACTCTTTGCAACCCCATGAACTGTAGCCCACTAGGCTCCTCTGTACATTGGATTTCCCAGGCAAGAATACTGGAGTGGGTTGCCATTTCCTCCTCCAGGGGACCTTCCCATCCCAGGGATGGAACTCGAGTCTCCTGCATTGGCAGGCAGATTCTTTGCCACTGAGCCACTTGGGAAGCCCCTTTTTGGCTCCTAATAGGCTACTAATGAGTCATTGCTGATAAAGTTTACAGATTAAAGACCTTCTGTTAAGATGGCAATGAGATATTTTTCTTGATATTGTTTAAGTGCTGCACTCAATATGCCAGCAAATTTGGAAAACTCAACAGTGACCACAGGACTAGAAAAGGTCAGTTTTCATTGCAATCCTAAAGAAAGGCAATGCCAAAAAATGCTCAAACTACTGCACAATTGCACTCATCTCACACACTAGCAAGGTAATGTAGAAAATTCTCCAAACTAGGTTTCAACAGTATGTGAACCGAGAACTTCCAGATGTTCAAACTGGATTTAGAAAAGACAGAGGAACCAGAGATCAAATTGCCAACATCCATTGGATCACAGGAAAAGCAAGAGAATTCCAGAAAAACATCTACTTCTTCTTCATTGACTATGCTAAAGCCTTTGACTGTGTGGATCACAACAAACTATAGAAAATTCTTAAAGAGATGGGAATACCAGACCACCCTACCTGCCCCCTGAGAAATCTGTATGCAGGTCAAGAAGCAACAGTTAGCACTGGACATGGAACAATGGACTGGTTCCAAATTGGGAAAGGAGTACATCAATATATAAGACTGTATATTGTCACCTTGCTTACTTAATTTATATGCAAAGTACATCATGAAAAATGTCAGACTAGATGAAGCACAAGTTGGAATCAAGATTGCCAGGAGAAATATCAATAACCTCAGATATTTATTGAGGCTAATATAGCTCAATTATAACCTCAGGTGACAACACCCTTATGGCAGAAAGCAAAGAGGAGCTAAAGAGCCTCTTGATGAATGTGAAAGAGGAGAGTGAAAAAGCTGGCTTAAATAAAACTCAACATTCAGAAAACTAAGATCATGGCATCTGATCCCATCACTTCATGGCAAATAGATGGGGAAACAATGGAAATACTGACAGACTTTATTTTCTTGGGCTCCAAAATCACTGCAGATGGTAACTGCAGCCATGAAATTAAAAGACCCTTGCTTCTTGGAAGAAAAGCTATGACCAACCTAGACAGCATATTAAAAAGCAGAGACATTACTTTGCCGACAAAGGTCCATCTAGTCAAAGCTATGGTTCTTCCAGTAGTCACGTATGGATGTGAGAGTTGGACTATAAAGAAGGCTGAGCATAGAAGAACTGATGCTTTTGAACTGTGGTGTTGGAGAAGACTCTTGAGAGCCCCTTGGACTGCAAGGAGATCAAACCAGTCAATCCTAAAGGAAATCAGTCCTGAATATTCATCGGAAGGACTGATGTTGAAGCTGAAACTCCATATTTTGGCCACCTGATGCGAAGAACTGACTCATTGGAAAAGACCCTGATGCTGGGAAAGATTGAAGGTGAGAGGAGAAGGGGACGACAGAGGAAGAGATGGTTGGATGGCATCACGGACTCAACGGACATGAGTTTGAGCAAGCTCCGAGAGTTGGTGATGGACAGGGAGGGCTGGCATGCTGCAGTCCATGGGGTCACAAAGAGTTGGACACAACTGAGAGACTGAACTGTACTGAGAAGGGAAAACTAATGCAATCCAGACAGGTTGCATTATTAAGATCTGCATTAGAAACCTACTTTCTTCTATTGTTGATTGATCTGTCTACTTGGGGGAATCTTATTTTGGATTCTGTTATTTCTACCTTTTATCAACCAACTACACTGCTTTTGCAATGCTACCGGAGAGAACTTACAAAAATAAGCGACAGGCCACCTGGGAGTCTGGCCGCGCAAGCATTAACTGAGCATGCCCCGGGTGACCAGGGCGTCAGCATTTGCATCAACCCGGGCAGTGAATGCAAGCCCTTGTCAGTCATGGGTGCTGGGCGCATGGCACAGGGAGCGGTCGCCTTTCTCTTGATGCTGATGGCTTGACAGCTGCATTTACGCACACTTTCAGAAAACTCATTTGCATCTTTTCCCAAAGAAACAAAAATGGAGTTAGCTTGTTGAGGGGTTACGAGGTAAAACTTCCTAGCAGAAAATGAAAGGGAACAGTCAGTGTCTCGTGGAAAAGGGATGCGGGCAAGACCAGCAGTCTGGAAACTCAAAGTGCAGACTGAAACCCTTGCTACAATGTGTAACTGGCAAGGACCTCCAGTCCTTAAAGCTACCAGATAATGCATGGCAGGACATAAAACATCCAGTTCACTTCTGTTATTCTCCAATCGATTATGCAACACTCACCTGGGCAGCCTTCGCTACTTCTCTTTCTTCCCATTGGTCAATACAGTGATTCTCAAAACACTGTGTTAAGGCTAAATGTTCACTTACAGAATCATGTTGCCTGAAGCCAGAAGTAATCACTACAGCTATTATGCACTTGTGAGCAAAGCGCTTATCAGTTCATCTCGTGCCTGCCTCCTCTTCAACAAAATCATGTAAGACAGAGAACTTGCTGGTACAGACGATGCTTTCTTTGATCATACAAAGGGGCTTTATACAGGAATTATAAATCTCCACTTTAATTTGTTTTGGCAAAATGTTTTCTTCAGTGTCATTCCATTTCACTATCTTTGACTTTTTTTTTTTTACAATTTCTTTTCATACCTTGTAAGACTAAAAAGGGTATGGTCTACTTTCAAAGGACAGTCTGTTGGTTGCTTACAAGATGAATAAAACTGTAAAAGACATTTCTCAATTTCTAGCATACATTCCTTAATTGTTCTTAGCAAATATGGACAAATGAATAACATCTGGAATGATCCTCAGCTTTGTGCTGGATTTCCATAAAGGAATTCTTTCCCTGCGACTGAAGGACATCTGAATAGTGTTTTCTGGATTTCAGACTCGACACAAGAACAACATACAAAGTTAGATATGAACTAAATTGCAGTTGCAACCACTGAGGGAATTCGGGTGCAGAATAGGTAACAAAAATGAAAAAAGATGAAGCCTAAGAAGGACTAAGTTAAATTCACCCATTCCAGTCCATTTGAGTTCGCTGATTCCTAGAATGTTGACATTCACTCTTGCCATCTCTTGTTTGACCACTTCCAATTTGCCTTGATTCATGGATCTGACATTCCAGGTTCCTATGCAATATTGCTCTTTACAGCATCGGACCTTGCTTCTATCACCAGTCACATCCACAGCTGGGTATTGTTTTTGCTTTGGCTCCATCCCTTCATTCTTTCTGGAGTTATTTCTCTACTGATCTCCAGTAGCATATTGGGCACCTACAGACCTAGGGAGTTCCTCTTTCAGTATCCTATCATTTTGCCTTTTCATACTGTCCATGGGGTTCTCAAGGCAAGAATACTGAAGTGGTTTGCCATTCCCTTCTCCAGTGGACCACATTCTGTCAGATCTCTCCACCATTATCTGCCTGTCTGGGGTTGCCCCACGGGCATGGCTTAGTTTCATTGAGTTAGACAAGGCTGTGGTCCTAGAGCAAGAGAGTTCCAGAAAAACATCTATTTTTGCTTTATTGACTATGCCAAAGCCTTTGACTGTGTGGATCACAATAAACTGTGGAAAACTCTGAAAGAGATGGGAATACCAGACCACCTGACCTGCCTCTTGAGAAATCTGTATGCAGGTCAGGAAGGAACAGTTAGAACTGGACATGGAACAACAGACTGGTTCCAAATAGGAATAGGAGTACATCAAGGCTGTATATTGTCACCCTGCTTATTTAACTTATATGCAGAGTACATCATGAGAAACGCTGGACTGGAAGAAGCACAAGCTGGAATCAAGATTGTCGGGAGAAATATCAATCACCTCAGATATGCAGATGACACCACCCTTATGGCAGAAAGTGAAGAGGAACTAAAAAGCCTCTTGATAAAAGTGAAAGAGGAGAGTGAAAAAGTTGGCTTAAAGCTCAACATTCAGAAAATGAAGATCATGGCATCTGGTCCCATCACTTCATGGGAAATAGATGGGGAAACAGTTGAAACAGTGCCAGACTTTATTTTTGGGGGGCTCCAAAATCACTGCAGATGGTGACTGCAGCCATGAAATTAAAAGACGCTTACTCCTTGGAAGGAAAGTTATGACCAACCTAGATAGCATATTCAAAAGCAGAGACATTACTTTGCCAACAAAGGTTCGTCTAGTCAAGGCTATGGTTTTTCCAGTGGCCATGTATGGATGTGAGAGTTGGACTGTGAAGAAGGCTGAGCGCCAAAGAATTGATGCTTTTGAACTGTGGTGTTGGAGAAGACTCTTGAGAGTCCCTTGGACTGCAAGGAGATCCAACCAGTCCATTCTGAAGATCAGTCCTGGGATTTCTTTGGAAGGAATGATGCTAAAGCTGAAACTCCAGGACTTTGGCCACCTCAATGCGAAGAGTTGACTCATTGGAAAAAACTGATGCTGGGAGGGATTGGGGGCAGGAGGAGAAGGGGACGACAGAGGATGAGATGGCTGGATGGCATCACTGACTCGATGGACGTGAATCTGAGTGAACTCCGGGAGTTGGTGATGGACAGGGAGGCCTGGTGTGCTGCGATTCATGGGGTCGCAAAGAGTCGGACACGACTGAGCGACTGAACTGAACTGAACTGAACTGAAGAAGGACTACGTAAAGAGAGGAAGACTGCCCTTTAGGACCATAGAATCAAGGGCTCTTCACAATTCTAAGCTAGAGAGGACCTCTGAGTTTGCAGGCAACCCTGTTCCCAAGGGAGGGAGCTTCCAGACCTAAGCATTCATGCCTGGCGACCCCATGGATTGTAGCCCAGCAGGTTCTTCTTTCCATGGAACTCTCCAGTCAAGAATACTGGAGTTGGTAAGCCATTCTGTTCTCTAGGGGATCTTCCTGACTCAGGGATTGAACTTGGATCTCCTACATTGCAGGCAGATTCTTTACCATCTGAGCCGCCAGGGAAGCCTTTATAAAGGAGGGGGCAGACTTAAAAATGGCATCGGATTAGACTTTTATCAAGGTTACCTCTAACAGAGTCTGTTAGGCGTTCTACCACAGCTTTGGGGGGTTAAATATATGTTCTTTGAGGCAGGGTTATTAGTCAGTCATTTTGATTAGACCCAGATTGCTGGCATCAACTGTCATCAAAACAATTTATGCAAAAGCAAAGCAACTCAACACTGAGTAAACATTTGGTTAATGCTTACTATGTACAAGCCAAAGAAAATAATTATTTGGGAGAGCTTTTCCGACAGAAAGGATGGTTGATTTAGAGCTGATCTCCCTGATGTTAAGAAGAAAGCCAGGGCTGTGCTTGGAGACTCAATTTGCAACAGATCACATAATTCCATTTAGAAAAGATTTTCAAATAAATGCATACACCCCCCCCCCCAATCTAGCTGGAAAATGACGACTGAAATTTTTTTCTTCGCCAAAGGAGCACCAGCAGGGGATTTTGTGCCTGGAAAGGCAGTTGCGCTGGCAGTGTGAGGGTGCATTAACTAAGGAGGGGAGGGTGGAGTCTCAGCTAGGAGACTGTTAATAGTCCAGGAGAGAACTACAGTTAGGAGACCTATTTCACAGTCCAGGGGAGAGATAGGACCCATGCGAACTCGGGTGGGTGGGGGGAGCCAATGGAAAAGAGCATGAGAGAGTCTGACTCAGGTGGAACCCCTAGGATGGAATGGATTGACTGGGTGCGGGGGGGAGGGTGGGGACAGCATCCAAGATGGCTCGGAGGTTCTAGCAGAGCTGACGGAGTGATCATTTTTAATAAATAGGAGGCACGCAAGAGCAGGGATAAACATGGGAGCTAGACAGTGAAGATAATTTTGGCCATGCTGAGTTTGGGGGTGTCTAAAGTGCAGAGTCGGACACGAATGAGCGACTTCACTTTCACTTTTCACTTTCATGCACTGGAGAAGGAAATGGCAACCCACTCCAGTGTTCTTGCCTGGAGAATCCCAACGACGGGGGAGCCTGGTGGGCTGCTGTCTATGGGGTCGCACAGAGTTGGACACAACTGAAGCGACTTAGCAGCAGCAGCAGCGAAATGCAGTTGAAAACATGAGTTTGGTATTCAGGAGAGAACAGGCTTTTAGAAAAAGGTCCCAGGAGCCACGGACCTGGAAGTGCAATGGACGCCTCTGCCCCAGAGAGCTTGGACTGATGTGCTCCGGACCGTGGCGCGGCGCGGGGAGGGGTCAGAGAGGCTGGGGGAGAGCGGGGAGGGGGGCAGGATCGCGCAGGATCTAGGGGGCAGCACCCAGGCCCCCGGGACTGCTGCCTGACAGTCAGCATTGGAGCCGGCGTCCTGTGCCTGCCAACGGCGTGGGGACCCGGGCTGTTACACACCTGCGACCTGTGCCAACCAGAGGCTGGAAGGAAGGCCCCCCTCCAGGCGGGGCTCAGCGTGGTGCTTCGTGGATATTCTCTGAATTGAACTGAATTCTAGCGCACAGAATCGGAGCAGGGGGCTGTCAGTTTTGAGTCCATGACTTGGGGCTGGGAGGGCCAAGGGGCTTGTCCCGCAGCCCCCGGGCCAAAGCATGCACCTCGGGGGACCCTCCCCACTGGCCATGAGATGCGCTGTGCCCAGGCCAGGGTGGCAAGCGGTGGAGCAACGGAATCAACAGCTCCAAACTGTTAGTGAGATGATAAGACACAAGAGACTCGATCGGGGCGCAAATGGGCCAAACACAAATGGTCCCAGTCTGGACCACGCCACCTCTCAGGACATTCCCTCTGGATTTGGGAGGGGTCTCATAGTGGAGCTGGCAGCATTTCACTCTCCAGCCATGGCTCTGGAGCTGGGGGTGTCCTGGGCGCACCCCACTCCCTGGGGCTGTGGAGGAGGGGTGAAAGGCCGCAGATGGCCCTGAGGTGGGATCAAGCCCCGGGCGAGAGGGGCTTCCATTCTGAGCAGAAGGGGGTAGATCGGAAAGCTCAGCACAGAAAGGGGCGCAACGACCAAGCTCCAGGCTAACCCGTTCCCACGACCCCAAGCGCGGCCCCATCCAGGATTCTATAAGGCCACAGGCTGTTTCATGCTGAGGTTCCAGGGCCGGAAAGCTGGGGTGCGGGCTGAGCTGGGCTTAACAGGGCAGCCCTGTTGGTACTGAAGGATGCCTGCGAAAAGGGGAGATGTTTCCAGTTGGAAAACTCGAGATTCCCCGTGGCGGCCCTGAACCGTCCTGGGATGTGGAATCCAGTCGTGCACGCGGCGACTGGGGACCTCTGCTCTTCCTTTGGCGTTTTGTTTTCTGTTCCAGTCCAGGCTGACTCTGGCTTCACATTCTCAGTGTAAAAATCGACTGTGCCAAGGAGGAGGGCCGCGTCTCCTGCCTCACCCTCTCTCCTGAGCCATGGAGGGTGCTGCAGAATGGGAGGGGGCCCTTCCCCGACTTTCTGGACCAAGCAAGCTAACTAAGGCTTGCTACTCTTGGCTTCTTCTGCTCACACCCTGCCTCTCTGGCTGCAGCCTCCCCCGCCTTTCAGGTGTCAGGCCAGAAAACAAACCAGCTCTTCAGCCGCCTGCTGTGATTTCCGTGGCTGGTCCGGGTGCTGTGTCTCCACCGGGGCTGAGGGTGCCCCGCGGCCCCGTCCCATCCTTCCATCCATGGGGCACACTCGTCTGCAGCACCGTCTTTTCTCAGCTTTCCCTCTCTCCCTGCGCCTCCAGGTGCCTCCACACGGGCTTTTTAATATTAATGCCCTCCGTCAGGCCGGCTTGTTTCCGTATCTTGCTGACCTCTCTTGTCCAGTGCTGAAGGACAGCAAGGTCTTATGAGACCCTGAATTTTAACTAGTCTCGGTCCGATGGATGTTTTGAGGAATTCATATTTATTAGTTTTTTTCCCTAAGAACTGTTTAGGAACTCACAGCGTCTGTACCACTTAGAACTTCTGGAAGCATTAAACCTGGGTGGCCAACGTCTGTGTGTGTGTCTCTGTGTGCGTCTGTTTCTTTGTGTGTGCGTATCTCTGTGTGCGTGTGTCTCTGTGTGCATGTGTGTGGTGTGTGTGTGCACGTGTGTGTGTCTGTGTGTGTGCACATGCTTGTATGTATGTGAATACTTCTTCCTACTTAGGCACCCAAAGCTGTTTGCCATGACTAACGAAATGTAACGGTTAAGAAGACTGTAGGGGATTATTTGCATACTACGGTTTTCTAGTAGTTTTTGTTCTAGTTTGATACTCAAAATTTCCCTGTAATTTGTTGTGGCGACAAGAAATGAATGGGAGGCAGGCTTCTCACGCTGGCACTGAGGAGGTATATGTAGGGAATTAGCATAAGCTGGAGCATTACAGAAATGATATATGTATAGGACTTCCTAGACACTTAAATTGAATAAGAAATGCGACTTCAAAATTTCCAGTTACTCAATGTTCTTTTATCTGTGAGTCTTGCATATTCACACTGGGGTAAATTTCTTAAGAAACTGAGCAAGGAGCTAAATTTGCACATTGATTTTTGTCTTTTGTCTGCAGTTTAAGGCTAATTTAAAAGGATGGTGAGGAGACTCTATTTTCAACTGGCTGAGGCTCAATAGGAAAATAATAAAACATTGTTATAGCTAACTCTTTCACAGAGAAATTTTGGCAAAGCCAAACTTAATCCCATTCAACGTGCTCCAGTACAGCCAAAATACTGTTCCAGTGAGCAAGACACCCGTTAGACTGACAGGCTTCCTATGGTACCGGGATTTTTCTGTGTTTTATTTTAAACCAAATCAGCATTTCAAAGCTTTGAATTAAGAATGCAAAAAGGAAATATTTTATAATAAAATCAATAAAAAGCATGCAGTTTCATTAGAACTTTTATCAGTAGCCTGCATTTTTCTAATTTCAGAAGTATATGTGATCACTTTAGATGTAGAAAATTACTCCATTTAATTATTCTTGCCATGAAGGTTTTGTAATGCTTTAGGAAGGTCTACTGATTAGCTTGAAAATCCTAATGAAAAGAGTTACCGTATAAGGCATCTCTTTGGGTGCAAATCAAGAAAGGGAAGTTTTAAGGGTATTTCTTTTCCTCTCTTTTCTTGTTTCTTTTTGAATGCTGCCCCTTCCAGCTAAGGTGACATTTAGACCCTCTGCTTCCTGCTGATGGAAGAGCTGACAGGAGGCTTTGGAGGGACACAGGAGGCTTTGGAGGGGTTCTTAAAACCAGCAGTGCAGACGCCTCTGTACACTTCATGCTTCAGCTCCTGCTCCCCTTCCTGAACCACGGGGCACTGTGGAAAACTTCCCTCCAAGTGCCATGGCACCCATTGTTCTCAGGGTGAAGCTAATTGGTCACATCTCACCCATGCTTCTTGCCTGGCCCCCACGTGTTGCCACACTTGCCAGGGTGCCTGCCCTCACCACCTGCATCTCCAGGTGGATCCTCTCAGGTCCAGCATCTTACTCAGTGTCCCCTGAACCACGAATCTAGCCTTATCTTCTAGATTGTTTTTCTGATCTTGGATGCCTTCCTACCTCATTCATCCACTCTTCACTCTCTCAACCAACATGGATGGTCATGCAGCACGGATCACGTTGTTTCAAGGCTGCATCTGCTAAGTATGAAGTCCCACTCATCCTTCAAGCTATGGGTCCTCCACAGCCTTCCTTAGCTTCAAAGGACCACTCTCGGCCCCTGGACTCAGGATCTGCCTTCCACTCCCCACCTGCTCAGCAAAGCTGAGGTCCCTGTTTGGCCTTAAAAGCATCAAATAAGACTGTACCCTGCAAATTAACTACCTCTGTGGCCCAGAACAAGTCAATTAGCAAATTTCAGTTTCCTTACTGATAAAAATAGGGAAACCTATAGATAATACCAGTGGGAGTTCTCTGTTTATGTAAAGAACGATTATTTCATACCTATGTCAATGTTTAAGTAGGCATTTTATAAATTTTTAAATTAAATACTTCGAAATTCTTCTTTCCAATGAAGCCTGATGAATGTAAGAGACCTATGTTGAAGGTAGAGACCAGACTAAACAGCAGGAGCCTCTTTCTGGACGTATCACGGCTCCAGTGATTGTTTCAGCAATGTGGAAATTGGCAGGGATGGTTATCAGAGTGGAAGGCAGTAGGACTCATCCACGGTCTTATTTGGATTGACTTTGTAGACAGAAGGACGTTCCAAAGGCCAATCTTGCACTGTGTTTTAACTGAGAACCGGGATAAAGTAAAACAAACTATTAATTTAAGCAGGTGCTGGAGAAGACACTTGAGAGTCCTTTGGACAGCAAGGAGATCAAACCAGTCAGTCCTAAAGGAAATCAACCCTGAATATTCACTGGAAGGACTGATGCTGAAACTGAAGCTCCAGTACTTTGGCCACCTGATGGGAAAAGCCAGCTCATTTGAAAAGGCCCTGATGCTGGGAAAGATTGAGGGCAGGAGGAGAAGGGGGCATCAGAGGATGAGATTGCTGGATGGTCTCACCGACTCAATGGACATGAGTCTGAGCAAACTCCGAGAGATACTCATGGACAGGGAAGCCTGGCATGCTGCAGTCCATGAAGTCACAAAGAGTCAGACGTGACTTAACTACTGAATGACAACAAAAAGTCTGAGACATCCTTAGTCACTTTTATCCTTCAGTCGCTCTTACGAACATGAATTTTCAGAAAGAGGTGAAAGCAATGAGTTCACTCATGGGTGTGAAGGAGGGGGCTCACTAACAGCAGAAAGGCAGAGGCTACTTCATGACTTAGATGGGAAGCAAAGGGGCCTAGAAAAGTCGACCACCTTCAACGGAACCTACAAGAGGGACTGAGTGGGTGTTAGCCCTAAGACTGTTCCTAGGTAACCTGAGCTGAAATTTGACCAAGAATGACTAAACCTCACCCAGAAGCAGTAAAGCTACAAGGATGGGAAGTGAACAGGCTCTTTGTTTTAGATCGACAGCAAGGCAGCCTCCAGCAGCAGGCCGGGGCGCGCTGGCCCCGCTTCAGGGCAGCTCCCGTCAGCTCGAGCTGTGGCCGCACCTCCCCGGCCTTGCGAGCCTCTGGCTCGCCACTGACCAGGTGGAACTCCAGTTTATTGTGCTGAGCACAGCACTTCTCTTCAGTGATGAAAGACATCTTCATAGGAACTGAGTGGCTAATGATGAAGAAATACACCAACAAGGGAGATTACTGACTAATAATGAAACGCTCTGTCTCGTTTGTAAAACAAATAAACAAACAAATCTCTAAACAAGGGTTGGCTAAAGATGGACGTGCACTTTTTTGCCACCGCAAGCAAAGAATCTTCAATTCTCTTCCCCCCTCCCTGTACATATGTGGAACTCTTCCAGGGACATGTCCTTGGGTGGTGGCTGATGGGGGGGGGGGACAGCTGGCATGAGACACAGAGACTGGGAACAAGTTCACAGTGTTCGTCTCTAGGGACCCACAGGATAACTGAGAATTGGCTCTTTCATCTCCGGCCTCTGCTCAGCTGTTTTTGCTGCCCCTGAGGCTCTGCTGTCCCCAGGTGGCCGTCCGGATCACTTAGCTGGCTGTGGAGATGCTATGTGCGTAGATAAAAGTTTGCCAATGCTCCCTGTTAACAGGGCTGTATCGTGTACTTTCATCTAAGCCTAAATTTACAAAGCAGCCCACGGTGGGGGAGCGAGGTGGTCAGATATGCAGGTATCAGAGTCAGTCTGATTCGGTTTCAAGTCCTGGTGCCAACATCTACGAGCAACATGGCTGCAGGATCCCTCCACCTGGCATCCCTGAGCCCAACATTGTTCAGCCCATGGTGACTGTAGCCACCTAATGCTGCTTTGACTTCTGGGGAAGGTTGCAAAGCTGAGTAGTTAGAGACACAGATTGAAGTCAGATGTGGTGGGACCACACCCTGGCTCTGCTGTGTACAACCCTGTGCCCCTCCTTAAGGGCTGGAACCGCTTGAGTGCCAGCTTTCTGTATAAAACGGGAATTCAAACACTAATCCAGCAAAACACACACAGCATTTGGCATATGATCATGGAGCAGTCACTCCGTGAGAGGCAGCAATTGTTGGTAATAGTTTGTAGATAATCTTTGAAGAAAGAATTGTGAAAATTTGATTTTCTGCACAATTTCAACCTAAGAAACAGCACTATCTAAATAGTTGAACAACCAAGTAAGTTGCTTATGACAGTATAAGAAATCAAAGTGCTCAATGGTGATGATGCAAAAAAAACCTCTCGTAAACTCAATGACACTTGTTAGCAGTATTTTCCTGATCTATTTATTATAAGCTATGTGATTCCAATTCATTATTCAGCACCTGAGTATAAAAGTAAACCATGTCATCATGGCTGATACTAGTTAGTAGAAATCTTGTGACAGCTTCATGATATTTCAATGAGTATACTTGTTGATAAACCCAAGATTTATTCTACCCAAATAGAAAGACATATTTATCTTCACGAGCATCTCATTTTTCAGAAAGTACCAATCAGGTGAGTGACTCATTTCAAGCTGTCCATTGGGGAAGCAAATATGCCCAGGAAATGAGCAGTAAAAGTCAGTCTTGAACAGAAAACTTCATTCCTTAACCAGAGATGCAGGTCAGATGGAAGAATGGGTGAAGAACAAGTGGAAACGGAACAAAACTGAAAATTGTGTGTGGCATGGAAAGGAATACAGTACTTGGAGCTGATAACTGGGTAAGACAAGTGATTGCAAAGCCCATTTTCTCTTTGGAAAGACCTCCTGAGGTCAGTCCCGCCACTGGATGGCTGGGACGGATCCTTTCAGCTCGTGGAGCATCTGTTCGGTGCTCATCAGCGTGTTGGGGGGCAGCACCCACCCCCCCAAACCCAGGCTGGCTGTCCCTGTCTGACAAAAGGAGGCTTCAGGGATTCCATTTGTAAATAGATGGGCAGAATCAGATGCTATTTCAGGGCTCACACTGGGACACTGCCAGTAAAGAACTGTCAGATACGGTTCCCTGCCCTCAGGGAGCTTAGAGTCTAGACAGGAACTAGCTGAAAGCCCGTGGCGTGCCAGGATAGCGACTGTGTAAGCTTGTTTTTCTTTCTTTCTTTTTTTTTAAAGAACACTAAACCAGGGGGCTAAGCCCAGGGTGCACGGGGCTTCTGGGCCACATGAGGAGTGGCCCAGCAAGTAGTGAGCACTGTAGGAGGTTAAGGCAGGGTTCTCCCTGTGCTTGCTCCCTTCCTTTGTCTCAGTTCCCTCAATTGTCAGGACCCTGACGATTCACCTCTCCTCCAGATGCAGTGCCTGAGCTAAGATTAACAGGATATCAATGCAAACTGAGTTGCTGTGAAGCTCTTTACCATAAAGCACCTTCCCATTTCTAAAAAAAAAAAAAAAAAAAAGAAGCCTACAGCTTAAAACTTAAGCTATTCCATTAATTCCCCAGGGGTAAGTCTCTGTGACTTATTTCATCAACCTGAAAATTCAACTCATAACAAATGAAGAGTAAAGACTTTAATTCTGTGAGAACAGAAGAAATTTGGCCTTTTTAAAGAGAGCGCTCTATCAACCCAAGTAGGAATTGTCACATGTAGTTTTATCAAAATTTGCTTGTACTACATGAGAGCTTTATCCTTGAGTGACAATTTGAAACACACCAGAGACACAGTTCCATGAAACGACCAATGATTACAGAATGCTGAAAATATTGTTGCTAATTCTTCCTTTTCTCTATGTTCTGTGTCTGTGGGGTGGGTGTGGGGAAGATGAGAAGCTGGGCATCCACCCCAGGGAGCCTGGAGATAAGCCCATTCTTTTAATGCACAAATTTTGTTAATGTGCCTAACTATAAAGATTAGGTCTGCCTGCATATGATAGAAAACCCTAAATAATACTGGCTTAGGTAAGACAGATGTTTATTCTTTCTTGTGTCAGGAGGCAATCTGACTATTATGAAGTGCAAGAGCTCCAAAAGTCACTGGATAAGTGGAATTCTCATACTTTGGCACTTCACATTCTTGCCTGCGTCTTCCATTGGGAGATTACCTCATAGCCCAATATGGCTGCTGCAGCCCCAGCCTTCTCATCTGAGTTCCAGGCTGCAGCAAAGGAAGGAAGGACAAGAGCTCTGCCCTCCCCAACTGAATGCCACACAGTACTCAGTACTTCTCTACCACTGGCCATAACTTACTCAACAGGCCCATACCAAAGCTGCAGGGGTGGCTGTGAATCTTGTCTTGCTTCTGAGGGCAGTGCCCTGAACAAAATAACAGCTTAGTCACTAAGAAAGAGGGATAATGGATGCTTCCAGCATCTGGCGGCCCCTGCCTCAGTGTGTGGGTGAACATGTGGAGACCGCCTTGATGCTGGCAGGAGACACACCGTCACGTGGTCTCTCTGTCTCCATGCTCACTCCTGTCCCTCCTGGGTCAGCCCTGCCTACTCTCAGTCCTCTCTTCTTTCCTGGTCCTGGAAACCTCTCAAGCCGATGCTTCCTGCTCGGTCTTGAGTCCTGTCTCCCTTTCCCCTCCTGTAGTTTCCATGCAACTTTGGTTCCTTCTCTTCCTCTCTGTCCTGGGACTACTGCAGAGGGTTACCATTGCCCTCCTCCAGGGGATCTTCCCAACCCAGGGACTGAAACCATGTCTCTCACATCTCTTTCATTGACAGGCGGGTTCTTTACCACTAGTGTGACCTGGGAGGCCCTGAAGGTTTGTTGCTTGTGTTCAAAGCCTTTACTCAGGCTCTTCCTCACCCTAGACAACGCTTTTCCCATCTGCCCAGCTTTTGAAGTCGAGGTGAAACGTTTTACAGTCTCCTCTCGTATCTAAAGCCAGGCTCCAACAGCATTCCACCTCCGTTACTTGCAACCTCGTACCAGCTGTCCCCTGAACCTGACTGCAGTCTGCTTGAGGACAGGAGCTTTGTCCCAGTTTCTCCTCCCTCCCTTCGTCCTTCCCCCTCTCTTTTCTTTTTCCGTTTCCAGTACTAAATACAGTGCCCTTTTTCGTAGGTGAACCATTTGCTCCATGAATAAACAAACGGTAAGCAAAAGAAGGGAAGTGGAGGGCATAACCCGGTGTTGCGCTGCCTGGGCAGGTGAACAGAGGGAATTTTCCTTTGTTCTCCGTTAAAAGGACAAAGAATCTGGCCAAAGAATCGGAAGGCTTACCCTCCTGCCAAGCCTGGAGATTGCTCAATTTTCCCCTTGAAGCCAATGTAATGGCAGGAGAATCAGAGACGCGTTTGCGTGTTTTTCCTGCCCACCCTCTGTGTCCAAGAACGGTTGAGGCCACCTGAAAAATGGAGGCGCTATAAAACGAAGAAAGGAGTGTCCGTGTGCAGACAGATTAAAGACACCCCCACAGGTGGGAGAAAACAAGACAGAGCCACTGGTACTTACTAATCGCTCTGAACTCATCGACTTTCGCTTTGTCATCTCTCAGTAAGGTTATTTTGCCTTGAAAGTCAAAAACCTAAATTAGGCAAGTGCTCGGAAATAAGCAGAAAAGATTTTCAATCTGGGCTACGCACAAGAGGACTGAAATATTAAATCAGGAGTGGTTCTAGTATCTGAGAGTAGAAATCCAAACTTGAAAAGGCCCGTTTATCTTCTGACCCATAAGACCCCGAAGCTAAATGTGGGCTTGTAAAGGACAAATGCTGGGATTCATGGGTGGAGGCAGCTCAGAGGAAGCCGAGCTGTGTCTCTGCTTCTGATGGGAGTCACTCAGACCCCCTCTGTTTGAACGCTCCCTTCTGTATCCTGGTATCCGGGACCGGGGCTCAGAACATCCGGGTTTAGTTTGCAGCTTACATGCTACAAGACATCTGGTCCTTTCTCACTCCTCTTTACGCACCCCAGGAGCTGTGTGCACGAATTCCCTGCAGCTAGTGCTTCCGTGTGCCCCTTGGGCTACTGGAGAAATGCATTGAGACCTTCCACCGAAAACCATCAATTCCAAAATTCCTCAGTAGTATCCAAGGTGATGGGGTGGGGGTCGGGGAGGAATGATTCATTAACTACTGTCTATAGCCTTCTTCAGTAAAAAACAGGGATGTCACTTTGCTGACAAAGGTCCATATAGTTAAAGCCATGGTTTTTCCAGTAGTCACACATGGATGTGAGAGTTGGACCATAAAGAAAGTTGAGTATGAAAGAATTGATGCTTTTGAACTGAGGTGTTGGAGAAGACTATTTAGAGTCCCTTAGACTGCAAGGAGATCAAACCAGTCCATTCTAAAGGAAATCAACCCTGAATATTCAATGGAAGGACTGATGCTGAAGCTGAAGCTCCAATACTTTGGCCACCTGATGCGAAGAGCCAACTCATTGGAAAAGACCCTGATGTCGGGAAAGATTGAGGGCAGGAGGAGAAGGGGACGACAGAGGATGAGATGGTTGGATGCATACAACTCAATGGACATGAGTTTGAGCAGATTCCGGGAGGTGGTGGACAGGGAAGCCTGGAGTGCTGCAGTCCATGGGGTTGCAAAGAGACACAACTTAGCGTCTGAACAACAGCCTTCCTAGGTCTTTGCCCACCAGGCTGACTCAAATACATACATAAGGTAAAAATTCTGTGCTTGCTCTGCGAACACAGCTTCAGGAGGAATCTCCTTAGGTCCTTTCCAACTATATGGTCTCCACAAAGAGATTTCAGGGCTGACGTCATTCCCCAGGCTTTAAAAGGAACTCTCCTTCCCACTCCTGACCCCCGATCTGGGTGGGCCAAACCAGGTTATGTAAAAGGGTGGACCTCACGGGAAACAGGATGGTGGTCTGCCTGCTTCTCCACAGACAGGTGTCAGCTGTGATTTCAGAGACAGAGAGTTCCAGGTTAGCACACAGGATGAGAGACTAGGGTAACTTCACCTAAGGAAGATTAAGAAAGGGGAGAAAGCGACAAGCTCTCAGTTCTACAAGATACACGATGCGACAACACAGCATCATCAAAAAAGCTGGGCAGTTCGGCTCTGCTTCCAACCAGCTGTACCCTGGACAAGCACTGCCATCTCTCTGAGCTCTAGTTTCTCGATGTATAAAAAGGCAAACCTCAGGCCGCCTTCTCGTTTGTGAGATTAAACGAGGTGATGGAGGTAAGGGTAGGCACCCCTGGGATGGCAGCAGGGTTAGTAGGGGTGACTGTAGGTGCCCAGCTGTTTCCACCTGGAATGAAAACTGGGCAGAAAGAAACGGACAGATTCTCCGGAGAGGTTTCAGTTGGACACAGAAACCATCTCATAGTGACAAACTCAGGCGGCTGGGCTTCCCCTGCAACCACCCCTAACACAGAGGCCCCTCGCCTGGGTCAGTCCAGTGTGGTGTTTTCAGAGCAGTGAGGAGACTGGCTGGCCTCCCAGAGGACAACGCATCTCTGCACCCAGGACCAGACATTGGGAACCTGACGTTTAAAGTCACACACTCTCTGCTTTGTGCTCAGACTGGGTGGCAATGTAAGTAACCAGGAAGGGACATCCTACAAAAGAAATCCCTTCCAGGGAGGCAGCATTTGAGAGAAGTTCTGCAGCTGGCTGACCACTCCTGAGTCTTGCGTTCCCTTCCTCAAAGCAGGGAAAATGGTTACTTTGGGGTTCTGCCTAGTCATGTGTGTTCAGCGAGGGCGCTGCTCCAGGGAGCGCATGCCACTGTTTCTGCATTGAATTATCTCAACGCCAGGAGACCAGAGCACTAAAGATCTGGGAAGGACTAGCCACCACCACCCTAACTTCAATTTTAAACCCAGAGCTCACGAAGCGCTGGTCAAGTGTGGGTGGCAGCTGCTGGTTTGGGAACATCCAGACACCTACTGAAGCACTCTCCTGCTTTTTAGTGCCGAGGGAGTGGCCTTAAAAGTGTTTGCTACAAAAAGGAAGGCAGCGACTTGAATGACTATCCTACGTCCTGTAGGCTCGAGGCAAAAATCGTCTGAAATGTGTGAGGAGGTAGGAGAACCGACTTGTTGAGGAGTCTTATGTAAGTTAGAGTGATCCTGCCTCATTGCAGAATTCAAAGCCAGAAGTAAAGAGGGGAAGCCTACCTATGGCATCAGGAGAATGGTTTCTAAAGGGTTTATGGTGTTTTTTAACACCCAGGTCTTCTCCAGTCTTGTCCTGGAGGAGAAACGATTGTGACCTCAGATGCCATTCTGAGGAGCGATGGTTTTGGGTAAATTCCAAAACCTATCTGTTATTCTTGAAATATTTTATTGGTTCATAAATGCAATAGATATTTAGAATTGTAAAGAAATTTGATATAATCTAGACAAATCTCCAAATTTAATTTTTAAGATAACTCCCCCCCCAACTAATTATATAGTTCATTATGGAAGAAATGGTAAACAAAGAGAAGGATCAAAAAACAATGATCTTTAATACTCTCCCTTCCAAGAAGTAGCCATTAGTGGGCTTCCCTAGTGGCACAGTGGATGGGAATCTGCCTGCCAATGGAGGGGACACAGGTTCAATCCCTGATCTGGGAAGATCCCACGTGCTTCAGAGTAACTCAGCCGGAGCGCCACAACTACTGAGCCTGTGCTCCAGAGCCCGGAAGCTGCAACTGCTGAAGCCCATGTGCCCTAGAGCCCATCCTCTGCCACAAGAGAAGCCGCTGCAGTGAGGCCCCCACACCACAGTTAGAGAGCAGCCTGAACTCCCTGCAACTAGAGAAAGCCTGCACACAGCCCCAGCACCACTAAAAAATAAATTAAAAAACCAACAAATAAAGAGAAGCCCTTTCCCAAAAGAAAGCCATCATTGCAGTTTAAGTAGAGGATCTTCTGTGTGTGTGCACACATGCACGTGTGTCCAATTCTTTGCGCCTCCATGGACTATAGCCCTTCAGGCTCCTCTGTCCATGGATTTTCCAGGCAAGAGTGCTGGAGTGGGTTGCTGTGCCCTCGTCCAGGGGACCTTCCCAACCCAAGGATCGAACCCATGTCTCTTTTGTCTCCTTGGCAGGTGGGTTCTTTACTGCTAGAGTCACCTGAGAAGCCTCTAAAACACACATATTAACACACAGCTAAGATTATATTATACATCTTTTTTGCATCTTAATTTTTAACTTTTTCTCTGGATGATTTTATCATGTCCCTAAAAAGTTTTCACTCTAAATCGCAACCTAAGATTCCATCATAGGAATGAAGCAATTTATTTAGCCATTTCCATACTCATGGACATTTTACTTATTTCTAGTTCTTTTCTATTACTAAAAACAATTTTAAAAGATCTAGTTACTTCTGTCTGCTTCCATCTTTATTTCCTTAGGTTTAATTGCTAGATTTAAAAACAATTAGTTTGAGTTTGTGAATGGTTCAAAATCCAGTTGGCAGACCGATCTCTGTATGAAGGATGAGGAACTGAAGTCAAGAAGTCTCGAATCTTCTGCAGATCGTACAGTTCATCAATGCCAGAAGCGTACCCTGAACCCAGTAGAGCTCTCAAACCTGAGTCTCAGGATCCAGTAAAAGTGACGGAAGCAAGAAACTGTATTAATCAATGCAAACTGCCTTCTTTTTCCAGGGAAAAGATCCGTGGGAGTGCTTACGTGTGCTCAGATTGTGTGTGTGTATGTGTACACTAATAAAAATCATTCAGTGACCTGAGTCAAAGAGGCTTTCTCTGGGGGCAAATTGCTTTTTACCCTGATGCCACAGTAAAACATAGTTTCTGCAATTAAAATAACCAAGGTCGAAAATTTTCCAGTAGTCATGTATGGATGTGAGAGTTGGACTGTGAAGAAAGCTGAGCGCTGAAGAATTGATGCTTTTGAACTGTGGTGCTGGAGAAGACTCTTGAGAGTCCCTTGGACCGCAAGGAGATCCAACCAGTCCATTCTGAAGGAGATGAATCCTGGATGTTCTTTGGAAGGAATGATGCTAAAGCTGAAACTCCAGTACTTTGGCCACCTCATGCGAAGAGCTGACTCATTGGAAAAGACTCTGATGCTGGGAGGGATTGGGGCAGGAGAAGAAGGGGACGACAGAGGATGAGATGGCTGGATGGCATCACCGACTCAATGGACGTGAGTTTGAGTGAACTCCAGGAGTTGGTGATGGACACGGAGGCCTGCTGCTGCTGCTGCTAAGTCACTTCAGTCGTGTCCGACTCTGTGTGACCCCATAGACAGCAGCCCATCAGGCTGCCCCATCCCTGGGATTCTCTAGGCAAGTGTGCTGCAATTCATGGGGTCACAAAGAGTCGGACACGACTGAGCGACTGGAACTGAACTGAACTGAGGTCAAAAAAAATCCAGCTATTTGTACTGTACTTTTGGTAACTCCCATTGAGAGAACTGTGTGTGAAGTGACTACTGCCGCTGCTGCTAAGTCGCTTCAGTCGTGTCCGACTCTGTGCGACCCCACAGACGGCAGCCCACCAGGCTCCCCGTCCCTGGGATTCTCCAGGCAAGAACACGGGAGTGGGTTGCCATTTCCTTCTCCAATGCATGAAACTGAAAAGTGAAAGTGAAGTCGCTCAGTCCTGTCCGACTCTTCACGACCCCATGGACTGCAGCCCACCAGGCTCCTCCGTCCATGGGATTTTCCAGGCAAGAGTACTGGAGTGGGGTGCCATTGCCTTCTCTGCATGTGAAGTGAAGGCTGGTTTATTCAGGCTGAGGGGGCAAGAAACTCTTGAGCTGACCAAGGAAGGGTAACTGCAAATTTCCACTGCTGGCTTCGAATTTTAGGCATTAAAAGGCAATTTGCAAGTTTTAAGTATATACCAACAGGCACAAGGCCTTGCTCTAAAACAATAACCATAGCTGAATAAAACGTAGAGGCTGAGAGCTTCCTGGGATTATAGTGGAAGGTATTTCTGTGTTTAGAAGACACTTCTGTAATTTGCATTTTTACTGGGGCTCTTGCTGAGAAGACCAAGGACAAACAGGGTCCTCGGTCCATTAACTTTGTGTGTCAAGTCCATGGCCTTCTTACATGTTTTGCTATAAAAACAAACCCACAGCAGAGTCTGTGACTGAAACTACCCCCAATCCTGCTCTTAGAGGGCAGGGCTGGTGCTTCCAACACTTGGGCCAACAGAGCTCAGCCTTCAGTGAGGGGCTCTGACCCATGGGCTGATATACCAAGGAAGAAATAGTTCTTCAATCTGCAAACCTTTCTTTCTCCTCTTTTCACTCCTTCCAAATACTTCCATTGCCTTCTCCCTGCCTGGCTAGCTGCAGCTGACCAGTACAGACTTAGAAATTATGAGAACTGGAGGGGGGAGTTCATTTCCAGATTACTTTCAGGCCCTTTTGCCCCTGCGAAAAACTATAATCTTTTGGTGTTACTGATACATCATTGGGAATAAGGCAAAAGCCCGTGCTTTAGAGCAGACAAGCCAAGGGTAGATAGAGCCCACCTCCAGCACTGTGTGAACCTGGCTAACTGAGGAACCTCTCTGAGCCTCAGTCTCCTCATCTGGAAACTGGGAACAGCAACCATAACTCCCGCATCTGGTGGCGCAGATAAAACCAAACAGAGCCGATGCACTGGTAGGTGGTAGGCACACAGTCCCGCGCTCCCTGAGCACCCAGTCAGCGTTCCTTTTAGCCTGCGCATGGCGGCTTCTCCCCCTTGGAAATCCCTCCCTTTGACATTTTCCTATTATCTTGACCACTGGGTAGTAAGCGTGTTTCTATTTCCTCACAATTCTTCCCCGTCAATATTACATTATTGTCACCATTTCTTCAGTAATACACTTGCCACCGAATAGATTCTTAATGTAGCCAACCTGTTCTCCTCTGCTTGCAAAGCTATGATTGAACCTGAATTTTTGATCTTTTGAAATATAAAAAGCAAATTAAGCCAGCTTGATTCTACAACGAGCTGACCCAAAAGTCTTTATGCCCTTGTTTCACAGAAAAGCAAGCCTAATCATTTCTGAGGCTCTTGTACGCAGTGTAATGCCAGATGACACCCTTCCACGTTTCCAGTTCGCTGGAGGAGTCGACAGATAGGAGCTCTAGTATAAAGCAGACTTCCGGGTTAGGGAAGGCCGCAGATGAAAGGGAATGGGGGAGTAAGAGAAGGCAGAGGAGGAAAGGTCTAAGTCGTAAAAGCAGCAGGAACTGGACCCCCGACCCCAGGGGAGCTCACAGACGAGTCTTGAGCTAGTTAGGGAAAGGGGGCCCCGGGTCGGGCATTCGGGGCAGAGAGTCGGTGAGTTTGGCCACTCGGTGCAAGGCCGGTGGAGCACAGAGGCACACACGTGGAAAAGCGCGTGTTCAAGGGCCATGCGGTCTGACGCAAGGCTCCTCTCCAGTTATCACCT
Organism: Bubalus kerabau; assembly: GCF_029407905.1. Taxonomy (NCBI): domain Eukaryota; kingdom Metazoa; phylum Chordata; class Mammalia; order Artiodactyla; family Bovidae; genus Bubalus; species Bubalus kerabau. The sequence goes on along the minus strand of NC_073632.1, from coordinate 106,815,067 downwards.
ATGAGAAGCAGAGCTCGAGTCGGAGATTAGGGAACCCGACGGCGACAGCCGTGTTGAGCGACAGAGCACGCCTTCTCCCTGAGTGACGTGTGACGCGCGTTCCGACACCGCTCGCAGGAGAGGATTCTGGGTCATCGCCAAGAATGGAGCATCACCCTCTAGTGGCGCGAGGAGGCAACTGCAGGGACATGGCCTTTCCGGTAAAGACACTCAGCAGAAAGCCAAGACCTAAAGAGCCCTCTTGCTGAAGGTGAAAGAGGAGAGGCGGAAAAAGCTGGGTTAAAACTCAACCTTCAGAAAACTAAGATCGTGGCATCCGGTCCCATCATTTCATGGCAAATAGATGAGGAAAAAAAATGGAAACAGCAACATTTTCTATCTTTTTTCTTGGGCTCCAAAATCACTGTAGAACATGACTGTAGCCATGAAAGTAAAAGATGCTCACTCCTTGGAAGAAAAGCTATGACAAACCCAAAGTATTAGAAAGCAGAGGCATCACTTTGTTGACAAAGGTCCGTATAGTCAAAGCTATGGTTTTTCCAAATCTATGTTTGTCCAGATGTGAGAGTTGGACCATAAAGAAAGTTGAGAGCCCAAGAATTGGAGTTTTCAAATTGTGGTGCTGGAGAAGACTTTTGAGAGTCCTTTGGATGGCAAGGAGATCAAACCAGTCAATCTTAAAGGCAATCAATCCTGACTACTCTTTGGAAGAACTAATGCTGAGGTTGAAGCTCCATATTTTGGGCACCTGATGGGAAGGGCGGACTCATTGGAAAAGACCCTGATGCTGGGAAAGATTAAGGGAAGGAGGAGAAGGGGGTGACAGAGGATGAGATGGTTGGATGGCATCACTGACTCAAAGGACATGAGTTTGAACAAACTCAGGGAGATAGTGAAGGACAGGGAAGCCTGGTGTGCTGCAGGGTTGCAAGGAGTAGGACACGACTTAGTGACTGAACAACAAAGGGATGTGGGAACTTCTTCCCTGGGGTTCACAAATGCAGCCATCTCTGCATCACTTCACCTTATCTAGGCTTGACACATGCACTTCCTTTTCTCCTCTAGACGAGAGTCACGATCATTAAACGGGGACTTGTGCACAGTAGTTGGTTTTTATCATAGTACTGGCTAGGAGGCAGTGTGTCCTGATCATCAGTAATTTTATTAATTAAAAATGTTTGACTAGAAGTAACTTTTCATTCATAATCAATACTGATTCAAATTTCGTTTTGTTCAGATTATGTGGTCAAAAGAAGGTTCAGCAGTTCAGTTCAGTTTAGTCGCTCAGTCGTGTCCGACTCTTTGCGACCCCATGAATCGCAGCACGCCAGGCCTCCCTGTCCATGACCAACTCCTGGAGTTCACTCAGGCTCATGTCCATCGAGTCAGTGATGCCATCCAGCCATCTCATCCTCTGTCGTCCCCTTCTCCTCCTGTCCCCAATCCCTCCCAGAATCAGAGTCTTTTAATGACTCAACTTTTTGCAAGAGGTGGCCAAAGTACTGGAGTTTAAGCTTCAGCATCATTCCCTCCAAAGAAATCCCAGGGCTGATCTCCTTCAGAATGGACTGGTTGGATCTCCTTGCAGTCCAAGGGACTCTCAAGAGTCTTCTCCAACACCACAGTTCAAAAGCATCAGTTCTTCAGTGCTTAGCTTTCTTCACAGTCCAACTCTCACATCCATACATGACCACTGGAAAAACCATAGCCTTGACTAGATGGACCTTTGTTGGCAAAGTAATGTCTCTGCTTTTCAATATGCTATCTAGGTTGGTCATAACTTTTCTTCCAAGGAGTAAGCGTTCAGCAGAGGAGCTAGTAAAAAATGAGTAGCTAAGAACAAAATTAGGGTTAGCTAGAACCCTATAGGTGGCGCAGTGGTAAAGAATCTGCCTCCCAGTGTAGGAAACAGGAGTTCCACCCCTGGGTGGGGAAGATGCTCTGGAGCAGGAAATGACAACCCACTCCAGTGTTCTTGCCTGGGAAATCCCATGGACAGAGGAGCCTGGTGGGCTACAGTCCAAGAGATCACAAACAGTTGGACTCAACTGGGCACATAGCACACATCTCTCTACCCTTCTGGATTTCAAAAGAAAGAGGAAACCACCACACATACCATTGAATTGTGTCAGCTTTAATTCTGGCCTCTTTTACTCAAATACCATAATCCTTTGCAACTGGAAAAATCTGTACATTAACTTTCAAACTGCAAGTTAATCCGTATTTTGTGCTAGAATATGATAGCCATAACCTCCAGGGCTCCGCCAAAAGTTAAAAAGGGAGATACAGTCATGAATATTTAACACTTCAAAAATTCTCATTTAAGAATACTCAGTGTAGGTGATCAGAGAACACAGCTTACCGGAATGAAAGTTTAGAACTTGAAAAGGTTTTGTTTGTGCTTTTGGTAAAGGAGGTCTTCCTTTTCATTATATTAAACACCTAGTCAGTCTAAGAGGTATATTATGATAAGGAATTACAGCTGGGCCAAAGGAAGGTAGCATTTTCAATTAATTGTGGTAAAAATCCCTATAGCTTGGGGATTTTGTTGTTGTTGCTGTTTAAATTAGAATAAGGGTGGCGCTAATGGTAGAGAATCCATCTGCCAATGCAGGAGACACAGAGACTTGGGTTCCATCTCTGGGTCGGAAAGATCCCCTGGAGAAGGAAAAGGCAACCCTCTCCGGTATTCTTGCCTCGGAAATCGTATGACAGAGGAGCCTGGCAGACTATACGGTCCATGGGGCCGCAGAGAGCCCAACATGACTGAGCAACTGAACACACACACATGCGCACACACACAGGGGCTAAAGCAGAATCCACTCTGTGCCCTGACAAATGTTTACTGAATGCACACTCTGTTTCCTGTAGGATACTCCCACATCTGTGATTCGGAATTTGCCCTGCAGTTATATGGAGGGATAAGCCATAGACAGAAAATAGTTAAGGTCAGTTTCAGAGACAGTGTACAAATGAATCCTAACATAAACAAAACCAAGGATTAAACGAATGCCACAGTAAAAAACGGTGTGGGGGGCAATACTGGAAAGAGTGACTGCCACAATTTTACAACTTTAATAATGATAATATTATCAGTGACAATGACGAAGGTTCATGTCTAATTTAACAGTTTATGAATCACATACAGTGTCAAAAGCAGCTTCAGGGAGATGGTGGGGTTGGTTTTTAAAGGAAGTGGGACTTTAAAACCTCCTGAAACTTTAAATTTCAGAACTTTGAGTAGAATCAAGGTACGGAAGGCTCACCCTTGGATTTATGGCAAACTGTAATTTATGTGAAAGTGAAGGTGTTAGTCACCCAGTCATTTCCAACTCTTTGTGACTCCATGGACTATAGCCCGCCAAGCTCCTTTGTCCGTGGGATTTCCTAGGCAAGAATACTGGAGTGGGTTGCCATTTCCTTCTCCAGGGGATCTTTCCAACCCGGGATCGAACCCGTGTCTCCTGCTTGCCAGGCAGATTCTTTACCACTGAACCACCAGGAGAGATGCTATTCATTAATAACAGTTACAAATCTGGTAGGAACTCAACATAGTTATAAAGTACTTTTCATTTGTAAAAGAATGTTACATTTCATTATTCATATGTGTCCCCAAATAGAGAAACTTGAGGAAGACCCAGAAGGATAATACAGACTGGGCTAGGAGTCTGAGTTTAAGCCAGAACCCTTTGGTGCTTATCTGAGTCCATCAAGATTTATAGGGTTTTCAAACTACAAAAAGGCTTCATTGAATATAGCAAATTTTCTCTAAGTATTCATAAAATCTAGCCATAATAATGGCAAAGCATAATAAGCCTAAGTTTATTCTGTGGGAAAGGTAGAACATTTGAATGGACATAACTATGCTTCATAGGCTAACGGAAGCAAAAGCTTTTGGGCTGTACAGACATTTCAGCTCTCCTTTGGCACTGAGGGATTATTAGCCCCAAATAGCATCATTATCCAAGTTGTCGCAGTGCTCCATATTCTGCTTATGAGAGGCTATCATTTCAACCGTTGGGAAATATTTTCAGAACTTTATTCAGATGAAGAAGCATGGAGATTTTTTTAACATGAATATGATCTATTGACCATCCCTCTCTTTTGGATCTCTTGAAATCCAGGAAGAGACATTAAGGTGGACGAGGTGTGCTACAAAATAGCATCTAATACAATAAAATAAGAATATTGTATCAGATACACAATTTTATCCTATTTTGTACTCACTCACATACTACATAGTAATAAGTAGACTATGCTTAATCCAAAATGGAATATTTTACAGTGACATGCTTGGTAAACGTATCCCCTACCAGCACAGATGGCATAAAAATGTTTAGTGGGTCTTTTTTTCAGGCTTCATGTCATGCTGTGGGAAGATATGGCTGAAATAAATACATTTTATTTTGTTTTGTGACATTTTTCCGTATGATTTAATTATAGGGAGAAGGGTGCACAGATAGCGTCACTATTAAGTGGGATCCATTATGTGCTTAAGAGCAAATTCAAATCTTTTGTTGAGCACATTTTTGGGAAATAAATTGTGCACGCCATGTAAATAATATGACATTTGGTTGCAGTCAATTTGGTTTATGCATTTTGCCCAAAGGAACAGGTGATTCAAAGTTTAATTTGCCCCTTGTCTACTTATCCTAATAACTTGGCACAGTAAGCAGTTCTTGGGATATCAATACTCAATTAACAAAACAGTTCTTTTGCTGCTGCAAAAACAAAAGAGTTGATTCTCATCTACATTTTTTGGTTGATGGAGTGCAGGGCAGATGAGACGAACAAAAGAGAGAGGAGAGCAGGGGAGGAGGGCAGTCCAGTGGCGCCCCCGCAGACACAGAGGAAATGAGCACAGACTCGCTGGCATGTGCCAGGCTGACGGTGCTGCCCAGGAAGCCCGATCCATCCCCCTGAGGCCCAGGAATCCGGGCTTCAGTATCTGTCTCATATTAAGTTGTGTTTGTATGGAATTAAGGGATGGCATCGGAGGACCCCAGGGACAGAGGAAGCCTGACGGACTACAGTCCATGGGGTCGCAGAGTGTTGGAGACGGCTGAGCAACTGACACGGCACAACCACCGCCGGCAAACCCAGTGAAAACGTCCAGTGAGAAGAGCCGCGTGATATCTGAGTGATGCGTGTTTTCAGTACCCTCTGCATTTAAAGACCTGCGTGATATCTGAGTGATGCGTGTTTTCAGTACCCTCTGCATTTAAGGACCTGTGTGATATCTGAGTGATGCGTGTTTTCAGTACCCTCCGCATTTAATGACCTGCGTGATATCTGAGTGATGCGTGTTTTCAGTACCCTCTGCATTTAATGACCTGGTCAGAGCACTCAGTGCGCTGCAGAGGGGCTGAGACCTCTGTTCAGCCGTCTGCTCTGCCATTCTCACCTCTGCTGTCCTACATGGGGGTCCCTGACCTCTCAGCTGGACCACAACAGCTGTCTCTGAAATTCGGTTTCTCCCCCCAGTTTCCCCACCTCCATGCCGCTGCACTCCCTCCCCCCAGGGACCGCTCTGCAGGCTTGGGGGCCAGTGGTGCAGGCTTGAACGGGACTTCTCCCCTTCATTCCACAGCCTGGGTGCCCTGGAGCTCCATCCTCACCCTCATCGCCGCAGGATCATGGGACAGGGGTACATTCGTCTAATCCCCCCACTACAGAGCAGCCCCCCTGAGGTCCAGGCTGTGTCCTCTCCAGCAGTGAGTCCTCAGTTCCTCCAGGTGACAGTAACCATGTGGGGTGGGGGGGAGGTTAGCAAATGGATCACTTCGTGTCAATTGTTCTTCATTGAATTCCGGGGTGAAACCAACCTCTTGGTTCTCCCGAGGCCTCTCTGCAAGGCGTCCCCATGGCCCCGCTCCCTCCGTTTCTCAGCTTCCATCCTGCTCTGCGCTCTGGGCAGTTTCCCGAATAGGTGCCCTTTGCTGTGCTGTCCCTCTGCTAGGATGTATTTAATGCTCATCTCAGAAAACTGTCAGTCCTCTTGAAGAACTTTTTTTTTTCCAGCAGATGCTTCAAGACTCACGTCTAGAATTAATTGAGCTATCCTCCCTGGCATTGTATTTCTAACTGAGTAATGCTTCTCACTCGTTTCACGTTTCCGCCCCTGGGGATAGGGTCTAGGTCTTTTTGCTTTTTATTTTTTTTAACTCTCATAGAACCTAGCATACATACAAGTCACTTAGAAGATGATTAACACATGCTTTTGGTGGCAAACTGCTAAGACCACAAAAGCCAGGACCTTGATTCACCTTACAGTTTCCATCCATCCATTATCCATCCATCCATCCATCCATCCATCTCACCGTTCATCACTTCAGCTTGCATTATCTTGTCATATCACCACAGCTGATCTACAAGAATTGAGTCAACATCTAGAATGGCCCAGTGACTTGTCGAAGGCCACTCAGCTGACACGAACACTGGCATTTAAATCTCAGTTTCTGTCTCTAAGCTGCTGGCCCATCTAGTCCACTAGTGTTTTAAAATAAAGTGTGACAGGGTCCTCACTTGAGTCTAAGGCCCAAAACCAGTGCCCCAGTAGATGAGAGGTGGAAAAAATTTGAGTACTTTAATATTTGTTACTTTTGCACATGTGTGCTTAGTCATGTCCAACTCTTTGTGACCCCAAGGACTGTAGCCCGCCAGGCTCCTCTGTCCATGGGATTCTCCAGGCAAGGAGAATACAGGAGTGGGCAGCCATTCCCTTCTCCAGGGGATCTTTCCAACACGGGATTGAACCCGTGTCTCCTGTGGCTCCTGCATTGCAGCTGGATTCTTTACTACTGAGCCACCTGGGAAGCCCATTTTTTACTCTTAGAGTTCTGGAATCCAGCTCCCAGGATTCCTGCTGTAATGAAAGGTTTCAATAGACCATAGGGTAGCCCTGCTTCCTTTCTGGTAACCCAGGTAAGTGGTGAGTGGGAGGCCCCCCTGCCATCCATCACTCCAGAGTCCATGGAGTATGAATTGGACGTGGAAGCTGGGCTGGAAGTCATGGCTGAGTCTTGTCCAGGCCTGGGGGAAAACCCCCATCTGGGCAAGGTGGGTCCCCCTGGGCCTTAGCTTAGTAGCCCAGCACTTGGGCAGAGGCTGGGAAGGCGATAGTGGCTGATTCAAAATAGATTCTCTTGTTGGATGAGTAGGAAAGAAGGAGATTGGCACAGATTAAATGGAAGCTGAAAAGTCTGTATCATGAGCACATGTGGATTCAGATATTTGGAAGAATTTGAGGAGAATAGGGTTATTGCAGAATGAGTGAAAATAGAAACAAATTCTATTTTTTAATTGAGACTCAACTTTTATCTTCCAGTTACCCTCTCTCACTATGGCCTTAGAATTTTCAGAAACTAAGTGTTTTTTGTGTCTTTTTTTGTTAGACTCTTTTGTTTAAATGTGGAACTTTGTAGAATTTCTTGATTATTCATGAGAACAGGAAAAACATTAAATGAAAATCTGAAATAATGTCTATTTAAGCGATTTCTGCTTATCTGAGAAAGACTGTTATTTGATCCACGAGAATTTAAAAAATAAATCACAATATCTATTAACCTCTAAAACATAGTATTAATAGGCTTAAAATAAAAATCCACATCTATAAATTCTGTTTCCCTTTGAAAATTCATCTTTGCAATTACTTGCTTTGTATTGTACCTTAGTTATTGTACAATAGAAATTATTACTCCACACCAGAAGGAATTTAAGCTGAAGGTCTAAATCTATTCTGCTATAAACTCTCTTATAGATTTTAATATTTAATGATAGTAAAACTTAAAAAACTAATCATAGATACTTTCTAAATTTATAAAAATACAATTACAAAGTTAGATGCAAGAATAAAATCATACAAGCGTATGGACAATAATGTTTTCATGCTATTAACATGCTCAGCATTTAAATCTAGCACAGTAGAGCTGATGAAAAGCAGCTGGACCGGCCCAGAGGCGTGGAGATGGTTCCAAGTCTGCAGGTGGGCGCTGCCAGCCCACCTTTTGGTCTGTGTGCAAGGGAAGGATGCAGTTATTTCCACAGAAACAGGTCAGGTCCCTCTGTTCTGGTCCCTCCCTGCCGGGGCTGCTGACGCCCTTCCCCCGCCGGCAGGGGTGGACTACTTTCCTGGCAAAACTTGGTTAGAACAGGATGTGTGTTAGCAGGCCAAGTGGTTCAGATCCGAGTTGGCCTTGCGTGTGGTCCCCGGCGCGTCCTAAGGTAGGCCTGGTTACCCAGGCACTCGGAAGCCTCCAGGCCCTGCTGGACTGATCCGGGCGCCGTAGCCGGCTTTCTGCCGCCATCGCTTTGCTGTTACTCCGTTTGCATGGTTAGGATGGGTGATCCACACACCCTGCTCTGCCGGGGCCCGGGTCTTGGACTAGCTCTCCTCAGCTCTGCGTCTGCAGGCGTCCTGCTGTTGTTGGAGCGTACAGAGCACGAGAGGAAGAGACGCACAGGAACTAAATAAAAAGTGAAAAGAGTGTGTCCTGAATGACGCAACTCAGGCTGCTGACCAGAGGCATCTGAGGGGGACTAGAGACACTGCAGACAAGTGGGAGTCATGCTCAGACCCAGCACAAACTTCCTGTATGATGTTCAGTCAAGACTGAGAACAACAGTCCAGCCTCGAGCAGGGCTGGGGGTTCCCTTTGCAGACCGCCGCCTGCCCAGACCTAGCTCTCCCGGCTGTCCTGGCTGGAAAGAGCCCAGCAAGCCCGCCGGTTACTCCCAGCCTCTCCTGCAGCAGGGTCCAGGCTTTAGAGGCTCCAGCAGAGCCCAGACTCAAGGGCACCAGAGGGATGTTTACAGCAGGTGGAGCTGAGCTTCTCTCCTAACGAACTGTATGTTGTCTTTCTGGGCAAAGCCTCTCTGCTGGGAACATACATCCAGCCTGTTCCACTCAAAAGATCTAGACTTATTTAACAATTTCGTGCAAATTCATTTGTGGAGATATTACTATTATGGCCAGACCCAACACGTGTCTGCACTTTTAAGCCCTGAAACCTAAATGAGAAACCCCTGGATTCTGAGCGGTCCGCGCAGCTCTAAGAAATTGCTGTTGGGTGCTAAGTCCAGGAGCCACAGAACAAACTCTCTCCCAACCCGGGGGTTAGAGAGTGCCCCAAAGCAAAACTCAAAACTAAGAAGCTGTGTGCCATGACAAACAACCTCTTAGACTTCTAGAGGACTGGAGGGGTCAAGCCTGATATCTAGTGAAATGAAACGTGCAATATTTTTAAGAACATGTTTTTCAGATGTATTGATACCAGTGCACAAAAATACACGCACACACACAAAATACAAGTTATAGCATCGCTCTTTATAACAAGAGACTGGACATAACCTTAATGCCCATCATAAAAGAGCTGGTATATATAGATGTAAGGGCTTCCCTCGTGGCTCAGATGGTAAAGAATCCGCCTGCAATGCAGGAGACCTGGGTTTGATCCCTGGGTCAGTCCCCTGGAGAAGGGAACAGCAACCCACTCCAGTATTCTTGCCTGGAGAATTCCATGGACAGAGGAGCCTGGCGGGCTACAGTCCATGCGGGCTACAGTCCACGCGGTTGCAAAGAGCCGACACGACTGAGTGACTAACATGTTTACTGTCACAGGGCCAAGCGAAGGAATTGGGTCAGCCTTTGAATAAGTGAGCAGATTTAAATGTCTTGATATAAAGTGTTCTGCAAGGCAGTCTTGCGTTAAATAGAAACACAAAATAAAACAAAAAGGAGAAGCAAGAAACAATACGGCCACTTCCTGAACATTTGAAAAATGAATACTCTAAACAGGACTTTTATCAAGAAGACTGCCCATATGGCATGTCTGGGGGAATAAAAAGATTTGCTTCACTGATGGAGAAGATCCAAACTCAAGAGCAGTGACAAATCAAGTAGAGTCAGAAAAGTCAGAAATGAACTCTGGGGAATCTGAAACCCCAGGCCACGATACTTCAGAAGCTGATGCTGCGGGCACGCCTGGTGCTGGCGATGGACGTGGAGACTGTAAGGAGTGGAGCGCCTTCTGCTGGAGCAGGGACCAGAAGGGGCTTCCCGCCCATGAGCGTCCTGGGTCCTCCACTTCATCGCTGCACCCCCGGGCGAGTGAGGGCTCTGGGCTTCAGCTGCCTCATTGACCCCAAGAAGATGCTTGTGGGGAAATCAGATAATGGTGAGCAGGGACCTGACAGAATGGCCGAGATATTAAAAGCTCAATATGATCTTCGAGGAGGGAAGAAGACATATAGGAAGTGTAGTGGGAATCGCTCCAAGAAGAGAGGGTTTTGTTCCCTTAAGCACACTGAAGGGGGAAATTAAGCTGAGTACGTACATTCTTCTCAGCAAGTTTCAGGTTCAGTAGTTCTAAATTGGGGTTGGAAAATTGGAAAGAAAATTGAGTTGTGGGGGCAAAATCACTGCTTAACTTAATTACTAAAATGCCGCACTCTCCTGTCATGATGTCAATACTTTGCACGCTGCAATTCAGGCTCCTGTAAAACAGCTATTTTGTTAAAATTTAGGACAAAAGGTATGCCATTTATTAATGCATCAATATATTTTAGTGAGTACAATACATGAAAAGGAAAAAAGTAATTATTCACCTACAGGTCAGCCCTCCATTATTTTAAGTCTTGGGGACTTGCAGAGCTCTGCATGAAAAGTAATACAAATATATCTGAGTTAACTCTGTGGTAAATTAAATATCCTGGATATTAAATACAGGACTTGACAAGACTTCTTGAGGTACAGCAAGGATGCCGAATAGGGAACATTATTATTTAGTCTGTGGTGATAGCTTTGAAGTAGATAGATTTTTGCTACTCACAGATATATTTTCAGTATCATTCCTGATTATTAAAATGGCTGTGGCTGTTCAGTAGCTAAGTTGTGTCCAACTCTGCAACCCCATGGACTGCAGAATACCAGGCCTCCCTGTCCCTCACCATCTCTTGGAATTCACCCAAGTTCATGTCCATTGAATCACTGGTGCCATCTAACCATCTTATCCTCTGCTGCTGCCTTCTCCTTTTGCCTTCAATCTTTCCCAGCATCAGAGTCTTTACCAATGAATCAGCTGTTCATGTCAGGAGGTCAAAGTATTGGAGCTTCAGCTTCAGCATCAGTCCTTCCAATGAGTATTCAGGGTATTTCCCTTAGGATTGACCGGCTTGATCATCTTTCAGCCCAAGGGACTCTCAAAGGTCTTCTCTAGCACCACAGTTTGAAAGCATCAACTCTTCAGTGCTCAGCCTTCTTTATGGTCCACCTCTTACATCCATACATGACTACTGGAAAGACCATAACTTTGATTAGATGGACCTTTGTTAGCAAAGTGATGTCTTTGCTTTTTAATACACTGTCTAGGTTTGTCATAGCTTTCCTTCCAAGAAGCAAGCATCTTCTAATTTCATGGCTGCAGTCACCGTCCACAGTGATTTTGGAGCCCAAGAAGAGAAAATCTGTCACTGCTTCCACTTTCTCCCCCTTTTATTTGCCGTGAAGTGAAGGGACCGGATGCCATGGCTGTAGAATCTTTATTAAGTCTCCTGGAAGCATTCTGTCTGTCCAAATGAAGAATTACTCATCAAACTATGGTGTCCACAGAATAGAAGAGATGACAGTGAAGCCATTCCTTGGACTTGACAGAGGACCAATGATACTGAGTAATTCGTTTGGTTTTGGCTCTCTTAATCTACTGATGGTTCTTAGAGACATAGAAAAAAAAATTAAGATAAAAACTAATTCAGCTATGGTTGAGCAACACCAGCAGGAGAAAGCCAAGCTCCATGAGAGAAGAGAGGAGGGCTGAGTGGGGTGGTTGTTTTCTGCGGGAGAAGGTGAGGGGGACACAGCAGTGGAAACCCGGAAGGGAGAGGGAGAGAGTCTGGTGGTGGAAACTGTGGGGTTGTCAGCTCTGGACTTCTGGGAGCGTTAGCAGATTGCTGGAGTGTCCCTTCAGGATCCCACGGCCAAAGGGACTCTAGAGAGTGTTCAACACTATTATTTTTCAGAAAAAGGGGCTAGAAAAGATGAGCATTTTGATCAAGGTTATGATGCCCTTGTAAGAGTAAATAAGAGAATATGTGGAAAGAACTTGGTAGAATGCTTGTTATAATTAAATATTAATACTTAACATGGTAGCTGGGCTTCCCTGGTGCCTCAGATGGTAAAGAATCCGCCTGCAATGCAAGAGACCTGGGTTTGATCCCTGGTTCCGGAAGATCCCCTGGAGAAGGGCTGGCTACCCACTCCAGTATTCTTGCCTGGAGAATCCCATGGACAGAGGAGCATGATGGACTACAGTCCATGGGATTGCAAAAAGTCAGACACGACGGAGTGACTAACACTTCACTGCAATTACAATTGCTATTGCTCAGTCACTCAGTCGTGTCTGACTCTGTGACCCCATGAACTGCAGCACACCAGGCTTCCCTGTCCTTCACTATGTCCCAGAGTTCACTAAAACTCATGTCCATCGAGTCGGTGATGCCATCCAACCATCTCGTCCTCTGTCACCCCCTTCTCCTCCTGCCTTCAATCTTTCCCAGCATCAGGGTCTTTTCCAGTGAGTCAGCTCTTTGCATCAGGTGACCAAAGCAATTACAGTAAGGGTAAAGGGATCTTTCCTTTTGAGCCCCCCCAAAATTTCCTTCATTTTAGCTGGAAAGAATAATGACATTTTTAAACCCTGACCCAGGGCTGGACATGCACAACATTTAAATCCTTTAAGAGTGGTATATCACATGACCCTCACAACAACCATATATGATGACTAAACGAGCTCAGAGAAGCTGGCTGAGTTGCCTGAGGTCACACAGCCAGCAAGCCCTCATCTGTGAGTGGACCAGGTTTCTGTGACTTCAAAGTCCATGCTCTTGACATTCAGAGCAGCTTAATCTCAATGGAATGTTCTGCCTCTGAGCCATATAACAGTCTACTCAGAAGGATGAGGACAGGAATTCTTAGGCAGATCCACAGTTTAATACAGGAGCAAAATGGATAACTGGGTTACTCTGCTGTGATATCAGTTTCCAAAACAAAAGAAGGCATGTTAGTTTGAGAAGCGAACTTAAGTCATATTCCAATAGCTTCAGCACCACAAAGCCGCACCTGCTGTGGGGTGAAGAGGTGCCTGGCCCGTGGGGTTTACAATATTATTCCCTGGTCATATGTAATTCAAAATTGCGTGTTTAAGTCACCTTCAGATTGTGATGTATTATAGAAGCAGCACAATTCAGGGTTATATTTTACCATTACCTGTCCTCATTTAAAAATAATTTAAAACACAAATTTAAAAGTTGTCACTGCCAGGGTTTAGTTCTGAACGACAGCCCGGCTGGCTGCACCTTTCAGTGATACGTGTCCTACAGTATTTTCCAAGCCTGACTTCCCTCTCTTAGGTTTTATTGCTCTTGGCTATTTGCATAAAAATGGAATCTTTGATCTTTAAGGGTTCATCAGCTCAAATGGCTCATTCCCCATCCTAAGACACAAGTAATGACGGGCGAAAGGAGTTGAGTGGTTCAGCTCAACCAGGCATGCACAAGCAGGTTCCTAAAACTCCTTTCACCCTCCTCCACCTTGACGTGGCTGCCTTTGCTGTAATTCTCCTCTCAAGTTTCTCTCAGTGTCTCCCTAGCTCCAACATGAATTGAGGTGGCCACGCCCTGCAGGTACAGGTCTAAGCACGGTCAGCAGTCTCATTCTACCAGAAGCAGGAAATCACAGGATGCACTCCAGCGTGGGCTCCTCCACTTCTTGGAGGACTTGGGAGAATTCCTTACCTCTCAGAGCCTTGGCTTTCTCCTCCATGAGATGAAGGGCGTTAGTGTTACTACCCTCCACCGTCATATGCTCAGGTCCTCAGTCGTGTCTGACTCTTTGCAACCTCCTGGACTGTAGCCCGCCAGGCTCCTCTGTCGCTGGGATTTCCCAGGCAAGAATACTGGAGTGGGTTGCCATTTCCTTCTCCAGGGGATCTTCCTGACCCAGGGATCAAACCTGGGTCTCCTGCATGGCAGGTGGATTCCTTATCAACTGAGCCTCCACGTGGTTATGGTGAGGAATAAAAGAGACATTATCCATGAGGGGTCTGAAGGTAAACTCACAAATGCTTTGTTTTCCATCCCTTTACATTCTATTACATTTACATATACACCCATCCTATTACATTCCAATAGCTGTAGGTCTTTTCCAGGGATGCACAGGTCCCAATAGAAATGTCAGTTGAAATCCATCAGTATCTGTATCAGTTCAGTCACTCAGCTGTGTCTGACTCTTTGCGACCCCATGGACTGCAGGACTCCAGGCCTCCCTGTCCATCACCAACTCCCGGAGTCTACCCAAACTCATGTCCATTGAGTCAGTGATGCCATCCAACCATCTCATCCTCTGTTGTCCCCTTCTCCTCCTGCCCTCAATCTTTCCCAGCATCAGGGTGTTTTCAAATGAGTCAGCTCCTTGCTTGAGGTGGCCAAAGTATTGGAGTTTCAGCTTCAACATCAGTCTATCAGTTTGCCAATATTAATTCTCAAGTGATGAGTAAATTATACCCCATTTATCTCTGGTCTAATGACAATTTTCATAGTTATTCACCACTCAGGAAGGGCTGACTGAATGCAACAGTATTTGGTTGTAATAGAACAACAGTATTCAGTTGGAACAGAACAAACTAAATGATAGAATCCTCAAAAAGAGTGCTTATAGTTTTGTTTAATTTACGAGGGGCACACTTAAGTGAAATATTAGTTTTCTTTTTTAAACAATGAGAGGTGACTATTCACGTTCTAACCCGCTGGGCAACTGCTCTCACACTAAGCTGGGAACAAGTGTGAGCCCCATGTGTTAGACACCCTTTAACGCGGCCATGCGCTCCTTCAGCTAGCATCTGGAACAGAGTGTGTAGCTCTCCAGGCCAGAATCCTGAAGCGCGTAGCTACACCCTTCTCCAGGGGATCTTCCCAACCCAGGGATCGGACCCAGGTCTCCCACATTGCAGGCGGATTCTTTACCAGCTGAGCCACCAGGGAAGCCGTGAGGCTGAGACAAGTCAGGCCACTTCTCCAGCCTCCAGGGGCTTGCCTTCCAGTGTGTGTGTGTGGTGGGGGTGGGGTCCACAGCTGCACGGCCACTACTAGGAGCAAAAGGAAGCAGAGCAGTGCCCATGGGGGGCGTGTGTACCACCCCCTCGGGTGGCAGGTTTAGGAAGCTCTGAGGACGTCGTGGAAGCTGGAAGAAGGAAAGGGGAGCAAAGACGCTGAGCACACAACACCAAGGGGCGGCTTCGTGAATGTAAGCGCTCCTTGACTCACCCTCTGTTCCTGGGACAGAGGACGGGTTAGATGCCCAGCCAGGAAGGTTGTGTTTTATCCTACTGCGGTAGTTAGCAGTTGTAAGCCTGGGAAGAGACACGCTTTAGGAGGATCACTCCCGAGCCACTGAGCTGTAAGATAATAAGTTGGAGCTGTTTTAGGCCACTAACTTTCCCAATTTATTACAGCAGCAATTGAAAACGAACACAGTTGGTCTGGAAGAGGACAAAGGAAGAGAGATCGCCTGAACCAAGGCGGTAGTGATGGAGAGGAAGAGATTCGCCAGACGCGGGGTGCTAAGGAGATAGCACAGGTGGGACTCGGTGACTACGTGGGCTGGAGGTGATGGTTTAGACACAGAAAGAGCCTGGAGTCTTCCAGGGGTATCTGGTGAGCAGGTAGATGGAGAGGGCATGTCGGAGGAGGAGCAGGACTCAGGAAGATGAGGGACCAGCTTTGAAGATTTTAAATTTGGAGTGTCTTTGAGACTTTCGGGAAGACAAACAGACAAGACAGGTAATGTGATAGCTGGATGGTGACTTAGGAGAAAGTTCAGAACCTTCATTGTGAAGTCGTGAAAAAGGGGGAGAGAGGCTGCGCAGCCGAGATCCAAAGGGGAAACCATGGCAGCTCTCAGACAGATGGGAGAGACATGGCCAAGCAAGGGTGTCCGTACAGTGTAAGGAGCGCATCAACAGGCGGGTCCTGAAAAGGGACACTGTGACTGTCTCAGGGGCACCAGGGAGAGAGCCTACGGGAAGCAGTGACCCTCTGAGTCCAGAAGGACCACTTGGGGAAAAGGGCAGAGAGCCTCCCACGGAGAGGGGACTGTGTAGGAAAAGGCACAGAGTTGACAAGCCCTAAACTGGCACAGCTGTGCACAGAGAACTGGAGGGCAAGATGCGAGGGTGCTCTCAGACAGAACGCGGGTGGAATCCTCAGCCACGTCACATTCAGGCGAAGACTGGAGAGAGCCAGACAGAAAGTCAGAGAGGACTGCTGAACTGGGCATGGGATTTAGAGTCAGTTGAGTGGATTTATAGCAGTATTGAAAATGCTTTTTTAAAGGTACAGATCAGAGATTTTTAAAATTAATTTCCTAATTTCTGACACCTAAAATAGTACGTCACCCTGCTTATTTAACTTGTATGCAGGGTACATCATGCGAAATGCCGGGCTGGGTGAAGCACAAGCTGGAGTCGAGATTGCCGGGAGAAATATCAATAGCTTCAGATACGCAGATGACACCTCCCTTATGGCAGAAAGCGAAGAGGAACTAAAGAGACTCTTGATGAAAGTGAAAGAGGAGAGTGAAAAAGTTGGCTTGAAACTTAACATTCAAAAAACGAAGATCATGGCATCCGGTCCAATCACTTCATGGGAAATAGATGGGGAAACAGTGGAAACAGTGACAGACTTTATTTTCTTGGGCTCCAAAATCACTGCAGATGGTGACTGCAGCCATGAAATTAAAAAACGATTACTCCATGGAAGAAAAGCTATGACCAACCTAAACAGCATATTAAAAAGCAGAGACATTACTTTGCCAACAAAGGTCCGTCTAGTCAAGACTATGGTTTTTCCAGTAGTCATGTGTGGATGTGAGAGTTGGACCATAAAGAAAGCTGAGCACCAAAGAATTGATGCTTTTGAACTGTGGTGTTGGAGAAGACTCTTGAGAGTCCCTTGGACTGCAAGGAGATCCAACCAGTCCATCCTAAAGGAGCTCAGTCCTGGGTGTTCATTGGAAGGACTGATGCTGAAGCTGAAGCTCCAATACTTTGGCCACCTGATGCGAAGAGCTGACTCACTGGAAAAGACCCTGATGCTGGGAAAGATTGAAGGCAGGAGGAAAAGGGGATGACAGAGGATGAGATGGTTGGATGGCATCACCAGCTATATGGACATGAGTTTGAGCAAGCTCCAGGAGCTGGTAATGGACAGGGAGGCCTGGCGTGCTGCAGTCCATGGGGTCACAAAGAGTCGGATATGACTGAGCGACTGAACTGAACTGAAAATAACTTCCAGATAACTTTCTTATTGCATGGCTCTAATTATGACACGGCATTCAAAAAGTTTCTGTAGATTACAAGAAGGTCAATATCCCCTTGAATCTGTGCATGCTGATTATAATCAGTGGACTTCAGCCTCTCATTGTTCTTAAACACCTAAGACACACCCCCATCTCCAGGTGAGTTTCCTTAGCCCGCCATACTTTGCATTCCCCATTCTTTCTCTATCCAAACTTGACTCGCTCTTCAAAGCACAGTTCAAATGCCACATCCCTCAGAAAGTGTCTCCTGGTTCCCAAGTGGGAATTATTCCCCTGCCTCCCTGCCTTCCCCCGCTTTTGGGGATCCCCCTCTGGTCCTTACTCATGTTACGATTTGTTATGTACGGCTTGTCTTTTTATCACTGGCCAAATCGGTAGCTTTCTAGCACAGGGCGTGATTCCTGGGCGACGGAAGCAGAAACACCTCTGTGAAAGGCATGGGGTGAGCCTTTTATCTCAGGTTCTGTACTCACTGAGACTTCTGAGCAGGGAAGTCACATGAGGAAACAGGGGGCTCCACCAGCTGGCTGGGAGTCTTTTGTAGAGCACAGATGAAGGGAAAAATAGTAAAGCAGTAAAACGGGAGATACTAGTTAGAGAGTTAAGTTCAATAATCCAGGTATGAAGGCTTTGGAGGCCAAGGACAATTCATTTTTGCATTATCAGTTATATCTATCTATCTACACATACATATTAAGTGTTTTTTAAGATGAATTTTTAAAACTTATGTTAGTCTCCTTAGGATACATCTAGTAACTTAACTTGCAGTGTTCCAAAGATAGGCATTTGGGGTTTATTTTATTTAATTTAGTATTTCTTAAAGTATGTATGTATGGATGTATGTATTTGGCAGGGTCTTAGTTGTAGCTTGTGGGACCTTCCCTGCGCCCTGAGAGATCTTTTCTTGGCAGCGCACGGGCACTGTGTGGTGGGTGACTGTGGTGGATTTTTAACCACTGGACCATCAGGGAAGACCCCGGGTTTATCTGATTTGATGGGCTCATTCTGGCAGGCGGCACATGGGTAACTATAGGCCATAGATCACGCATGCATAAGACATGTGTTTACTGCTGTGGTTGCCAGTGAAGACACAGCATGCCCCGTTACCTTTAAATTTCAGCTACACGACAAAAATGTTTTAGTATAAGTATATCCTAAACATTGCATGACATATACTTCTACTAAAAAAAAAATTTGTTGTTCATCTGAAATTCAGATGAACAGCAACCCCTATTTTGATTTGCTCCATCTAGCAAGCTTAGAAGCTTAGATCGCCTATGAGCAGGAGGCGATAATCACACACAGAGGGAAGTGATTTCTGGAAAATCAGTGTGGATAACTTAATTCCTTTTCTCCCCCTGTCTTTCCGTGATTCTTTTGTCTGCCTTCATACTGAAAAGGTAAGGATTCCTCCAGAAGCTCGCCTCATGTAGGATTACATGCTACCAATGAGGAAGAGTCCACAACCTCTTAAGATGAACCCACAGAGTACCTCCCTGAGCTGTCAAATCGGCCTTCCTAACGTTTAGCCTGGGAGGGCATGGCGACCCACTCCAGTGTTCTTGCCTGGAGAATCCCATGAACAGAGGAGCCTGGCGGGCTATGGGGGAAGTCCATGGGGAAGCAGAGAGTTGGACATGACTGAAGTGACTTAGCACGATACAGGGTTTCAGCTAAATACTAGGTTGCTCACCATTTTCCTCGTCACCCCTGTGGTGGCACTGGAGGACAAATGACCCCAGAGCCCCTAGTCGAGTCTAAGGAGCTCAGTCGTGTCCGACTGTTTGTGATCCCATGGATTGTAGCCTGCCAGACTCCCTGTCCGAGGGATTCTCCAGGCGAGAATACTGGAGTGGGTTGCTATTTCCGTCTCCAGGAAGTCTTCCTGATCGAGGGATCAAACTCAGGCCTCCTGCACTGCAGGCCAATTCTTTACCAACTGAACTACAAGGGAAGCCCAGAGCACCTAAGAGAACCCTTTTTAATGCCACTGCAGCCGTTTACCCCACTCTCCCTCTGACCTTTCTATCTGGCTGAGCAAGCCTGGGCTCGTGCAGCATCAGCAACTTTGGGCACAGCTGCACCAGGGCTTCCCTGGGAGCTCAGTTGGTAAAGAATCCGCCTGCCGTGCAGGAGACCCCGGTTTGATCCCTGGGTTAGGAAGATCCCCTGGAGAAGGCAAAGGCTACCCAGTTCAGCATCCTGGCCTGGAGAATTCCATGGACTGTATAGTCCATGGGGTCGCAGAATCAGACACGACTGAGGGACTTTCACTTGCACCGAGGCTGAGGGGCTGCTTGTTTATGGAGTCCCCGTTAACAGAGCATAGTCCCCAGAGGAGACCCAGGGCCAGCGCTGAAGAGGCCATCACAGCGGCGGGTGGGTATGGTGAGGGGCCCACTGCTCGGGCTCCTGTATGGATCAACACCCACCCTTCCTCAGAGCTGCCGCGCCCCCGGTGCCAATGAGAGAGGCACTTCCTAGGAAGGTCCCCAAGGAGGAGGAGGAGGAGGAGGAGGAGGAGGAGGAGGAGGAGGAGAAAGGGGTCCGAGGCTCTCAAGGAGGAGAAAAGGACAAACGCTTTTTTTCCTGCATTGCTTTGTCTTAGTCAATATAACAGTGCGTCTGGCTCGAGGATATCTGTATCCTTAACAAGAACCTTCTGGCTAATCTTGTTATCTTAAAACTTGTATACTGTGGGAGTGGGTCTGGTAGTGAAAGTGAAGCCGCTTAGTCGTGTCCGACTCTTTGTGACCCCGCGGACTGTAGCCCGCCAGGCTCCTCTGTCCATGGGATTCTCCAGGCGAGAACACTGGAGTGGGTTGCCCTTTAGCTCTCCAGGGGATCTTCCCGACCCAGGGATTGAACCCGGGTCTCCTGCATTGTAGGCAGACAGTTTACTGTCTGAGCCACTGGGAAGTCTGGGTCTGGTCAGACCTTTCTATGGGTAGTTCTGATCTTGTTAATTTAAGATGTGTGTTGTGGGAGTCGGTCTGACAAGTGTATATAAAGGCCTTGCCAAGACTAGCGAGGGGGGCACTTTCGGTCCTCCTTCTGCTGGCTGTGTCAGAACCTTTCTCTGTCCTCTTTTAGTGTGATAAAACTCTGCTCCACAAAAGCTCTTGGGTGATCAAGCCTGGTCCGTGGTCCCGAAGGTAAGTCTTCTTCTTTGGAGATCAGGAATCTGACACAGCTCACTGCTAAGCTGTCACAAAGGCCGGCAGTTCTTCTATTAGACACTGAGGCTTCACTTCTGACCGTCGTCGGAAATCATTTCTTTCCTCTTCCAAACCCGTGTTCATCCTGGGGCGTCCGATATCACAACTCAAAGTTTCCATGCGGAGGAAGGGTGACTCCCCGCCTCCTCCCCTCAGTAGCAGGCCCTCGGATACATCACAAAAGAGTTGGCTCTTTCCCCAACTGTGCTCAGTTTCCGCTTGTCAAGACCTCTTCATCTTTCCCCCATCCTAAATCTAATTGGTTTCCTTTCTTACTTTGAATGTATAGGATTATTACTGTTCAGCAGAGTAGCTTGCATTTGTCTTTATTGACTTTCATTGTGTTTAATTGAGCCATCCATCCAGTCTGCTGACAGCATTCTGGAGGCTTCAAATTGTCAAGTGACATTGGCTCTAAGCTGATGTAAAAAAAAAAAAAATTCCCCTCTCAGAACTGCCAAGCATTCACATGATTAGGCTGGAAAATAATCACAAAATTCATTATTTTTGTACCTTAAAATATATTACCTAAAAGTGCATGTAGAATACATTGGAAAACAATTCCCAAGTCTAAATCTGCCAGCTGAAGTACTCCCATCACCAGGAGGATGAAGGAAGCACGCGCACAGCACTTGCACGGGTGGGAACACAAGGATTCTCTGCTTTTCCAGGTGGGAGCCTGGTACCACCCTGAGAAAAGGGTTTCCCTCTCAGACTGGAAATGCAAGACTGTCAATATCACCTACGCTGGTCATAAAGAACACCATAAGGGTCACAAAGTATCCTGATGCTTAGAGGATCAGTTTCAATCTGAAGATAAAAAGCAACAACAAAACCCAACCTTTCCTCAGGATAGAAAGTTTCTACCCAACATTTAAGTACAAGCAGAAATTATTCTCTGCATGGAAACCTGTCCACACCTCTTGCAAATTGCTTCCATTTCCCCTTTAGTGTCCCCTAACGCTCTCATGGGGCTTCCCCGGTAGCTCAGAGGTTAAAGCGTCTGCCTGGAATGCAGGAGACCCGGGTTCAATCTCTGGATTGGGAAGATTCCCTGGAGAAGGAAATGGCAACCCACTCCAGTGTTATTGCCTGGAGAATCCCATGGAGGGAGGAGCCTGGTAGGCTATAGTCCTTGGGGTCACAACAAGTCGGACACGACTGAGAGACTATGACATACAACAATGCTCTCATCAAGAGGGCAGGGCGAGCTCACCTCTGGGAAGCAGCCCAGCCTTGCCCTCTGGAGCTCAGTGCCGTCACTGGGCTGGGCATGTGGGTGGCGAGGATGCTCTGGGGTGAGCTGTTAGCAAGTCTGTGATCTCTGTCTCGAGCAGCAGGTTGGGGGTGTCATAGTCTGCATTGAAATATATCGATTAAAGAACTCAGGCTGCCATGGTCGGTGAGTAGCGGCTTTCAACACCTCCTAATGTTGCTGTTGGGCTTCCCTGGTGGCTCAGGGGTAAAGAACCTGCCTGCCAGTGCAGGAGACACAAGAGACACGGGCTTGATCCCTGGGTCGGGAAGATCCCCTGGAGAAGGGATTGGCAACCCACTCCAGTATTCTTGCCTGGCGAATTCCATGGACAGAGGAGCCTGGCGGGGTGCAGTCCATGGGGTCTCAAAGAGTCAGGCATGACTTTGTGACTGAACATCAACAAGAAACGTTGCTGTAAGCTGCTGGGCAGGTGGGTTTGGGAGCCAGTTTTCCTTGGTCTGCATGGACCCCATAATGTGGTCTGGTCAGGAGTAGAGAATAGACCCGGCGGTACTCTGGGGATGAAAATTTTACAACACAACCACAGATCCCGTTGTATCCACAGCTATGATCTGGGTCCTTCCTAAGTTCTAGGCTTTGCTCTCGTCCAGGGGTTGTGAAACAGAAACGCATACTTTTCAGGGCTGCTGGGGGACCTGGATGTACATAGACGGGCAAGGGAGACATCACCCTCAACATCCTGGACGTACAAGTTTACCCTTCATTGGTATAAACCATCTGTGCAGGGAAAACCCCAGCAAAGAGCCTACGTGTAACCAGATTTCAGGAAGAGTTTGTACGTCTCTCCATAAACTAAGACATTGGGGCCACAGAGGCGTTTTCTTCTATAAGTAGTCACTTACTGTAGCAAAATATCATTTCCTCTTTTCCCCTCATTAATTAGTTAGAGATAAAATAATACTTGAGCACTTCATAATCTTAAATTCACAATATTTTACTTAATTAAAATAGGCAATTTAGAAAAATAATTGGCAATTGCTAAGACCTCTAATGCTGATGAGAAGTGAGTTGGAAGCGTTCTTTCATCACAAATTGATACTTGAATGTAAAGTTCCACACACGGCTGGAAGGTGCCATTGGAAGTGCCATGTATAAGTAGCTATCATTAAACCAAAGAAACCAAAATTAAAGTAAAAAGAAAAATGGTGCATTTTAAAAGAAGTATTTGGGAGTAGATTTTTAAGGGCTCAAAAGTATAAACATGACTTTCTATGCATTCATTCTGAAGAATACTGTTATATAACACATCTGTAAATTTCTGACATATGGATTTCATTTCATACTCCATTCTATAAATACAGTTTTGATAATAAATTAAGAAAAATTAAGGCTTATATATGTCATTTTCCTTATACCAAAGGGTAAGTTTTAGTGGTGAACTCAAATTTTATTCATGATTTCAATCTAAAGTTATTCATGTGACTGAATTCCTGCCTACTGATGCTGACTTATGTGAAATGAAAGAACTGCATCTGGAATAAGCAAACCTTTTTTTTTTTTTTTTTTTGCACATTTTCCTATTTAGGACAAATGATAAAATGCCTCTCTGCAATACCATACAACACAGCACAGATACGTGCTAATCTTCAGGAACACCAAAGAAAAACACATCCTTTGGAGAGCTTATTTGTTCCGTGGGAGGCTGTCTTTTTCAGGCCTGGAACAAAACCCTGTGGATAAGGATTAGAACATATGCAGACATCATTATGTGTGTGTTGGTGGGAAGGGAGGGTGGGGGGGGGCAGCCCGTTCCACACCATGGAATTTGCTATCACATTTTCTCCTTGGTACCACATTAAAAAAGCCTAAGAATTAAACAAAAGCCTAAAGAGCAAGGATTTAAAAGACAACAACAACAACCCAGCACAACAAATGTTGCATTCTGGTGGGATACAATGGTGGTATTTCAGCACTGCCAAACACGACTTTGAAATAAAGATTCTTTATATTCTTTTGCAAATAAACGTCCAAAATATTTATCAAATTGCAGCTATGTTAAAGCAAATTGAGCAGTTTTCAGTTTTCACATCTTTCTTTGGGATGTAGGAAATTTTTCAAAAATCCATGTATTGTTCAATTAAGATTTCTCTTAGAGAACAAGACTATTTGATATATTTAAATCTTATGTATTAGATTCTAATTTTTAAAAATCATTATTTAGGAGAAGATATGAAATTGTTTTTTCAAGTTACTAGATAGGAAAAACATCCTAAACCAATAATGAGATAATCAAAACCCAGCAGAAAAATATGCTCCTTGGCTCTTTCACTAAATTTGTAACTTAAATTATTAAATTCAGCCAATATTTATGTACTGCCTCAGTCAGTTCAGTTCAGTCGCTCAGTCGTGTCTGACTCTTTGCAACCCCATGGACTACAGCACGCCAGGCCTCCCTGTCCATCACCAGCTCCCGGAGTTCACTCAGACTCAGGTCCATCGAGTCAGTGATGCCATCCAGCCATCTCATCCTCTGTCGTCCCCTTCTCCTCCTGCCCTCAATATAGCACCTACTGCATACCCTTCACCGGCCTAGGGGACTTCGTGACAGTTGAGTCCAGATTCCAGTCCGGGAGGCCACCGTCCAGCAGAAGAGACGACGCTGCCGTTACTAGCGTTGCATCACATCCTGACCCAAGCACGACCAGGACACAGAGCGCGCAGATAATTCCACCAGTTTCTCCCTTTTAGGGGGTGGGCGGAGGGCGATGTGAGCCTGGAACAGTCCCTAAGACGGTGACATTGAGCTGACCTTGAAGTATAACGGTAGTGACAGCGGGCAGGACATTCCTGGCAGAGCAGACGAGGCGCCAGAGGCGGGGTGGTAAACTGGATGCGAGACAGCCTCGGGAAGGAGGCTGGAGGCCGCGTGCGCTCACGGCTTACCAGGACCCAGCCCAGCTGGCGCGCTGACTCAGCTCCAGGGGGGCACCCTCAGGCAGGTCTAAGGGGACCTTTGGGCTTTCCAGGTGGTTCAGACGGTAAAAGAATCTGCCTGCAATGCAAGAGACACAGGAGGCCTGGGTCTGATCCCTGGGTCGGGAAGATCCCCTGGAGGAGGAAATGGCCACCCACTCCAGTCTTCTTGCCTGGAGAATCCCATGGACAGAGGAGCCTGGAGGGCTACAGTCCACGGGGTGGCGAAGCGTTGGACATGACTGAGTGACTGACACACGCAGGCGGACTTTATTTAATCCTCCCACCAGCCCCACGAGGGAAGTACTGTCTGCGCTGGTGCAGGTGGTGAGCCCGAGGCACAGAAGCTGAATCACATGTTTGCAGAGGGCTGGAGGACCCCAGGGCCTGCCAGACCCGGGGCTACTCTGGGGTCCTGAGTGGCTTGAGGGACGTTGTCAGTTGGTGGGTGGAGGACCCGGGGTGGGGAAGGGAGGTGAACACCTGCGGCCTGGTTACTGGTTAGAAACCAACTGAAACAGGCGGCTAATGAGGGATGGAACCACGGCAAGACCAGAAGACTGAGGGGAGATGAAAAATCTCCTGATTTAAAATGTTGTGATGGACTGGGGGTGGGGAGTTCCGGGGAGGCTGGAGCCCCGAGGATTCCTGTGTCTGCTAGAGAAACAGAAATATGGAAATGCAACTGAATTTTCTGGTAACCACAGGTGGGCAGTGGGGGGAGTTGTGGACACATGAGAGGGGGCATTTTTGGGCGTGCTGGGACAGGTGCGTCCAGGCCGTCGGTGCCTGTGGAACTTTCTGGAATCTGGGCAGAGATGACTGAGGAAGGTGAAAGCCCAGAGGGCAGAAGCTGAGGGAGGAGGCAGGGAAGAGACAGAGGAGGAGCAGAGGGAAGGGAAAGAAGCTTTACTTCTCTGAAGGGACCCAGAGCATCCGCAGAGGCCGCAGCAAACAGGCGATGGGACGTCCAGGGGGTCAGGAAAGGAAAGGGTCTGGGAGCAGCGAGAATGAGAGACACTTCTGGAAAAGGTGCGCTCCAGAGTGGAAGGAAAAGCAATGGAGAGTGAGAAAAACTGAGGTTTCCTCAGAAGACAGAGGGCTTCCCTGGTGGCTCAGACGGCAAAGAGTCTGCCTGCAGCATGGGAGACCCAGGTTCGATCCCTGGGTCGGGAAGATTCCCCTGGAGAAGGAAATGGCTACCCACTCCAGTATTCTTGCCTGGATAATCCCATGGACAGAGGAGCCTGGCGGGCTACAGTCTCTGGGGGTCGCAAAGAGTTGGACATGACTGAGCCACTTCACTTTAAGAAGACAGAAGTTTGGGGAGGGTGAGGCCCCATGCAGGTAGGTTTTCAGAGTGGAGACCTGATTGGGGGGTGCAGAAGGGTGGAGCAGACAGAGGGGACCGGAGGGTCTGGGCGGGCAGGAAGCTGGGGAGGAGAGTCCCCTCCCCTGGAAGATGTGGAGGTGAGGAGTAAGATGCAGGGCCTGCGGGAGGGGAAAGAGGAAGGGGGAAGGTTTCGTGGACCCTCGGGGAGGGGAAGGAAGCCAACAGGGCTGGCGGAGTTGTAAGTCGTTCCTTCCTAACAGATCCAATCAGTTGCTGCAGTTTCCTCCAGCACAGCTTAGCAGTTTTCAACATGACATCAGGGGCACTTTTTTTCCGGCCATAGACTTTCCACAAAACATTCATTCACTCCTCCGAGGTCCCTGCACGCCCTCGCCGGTCAGTTGTGGGGCAGCAGGTTCAGACGGGTGCCGGACCTCTGAATCCCTTACCCTCCTATGGGCGGCACTGCAGTCTCTAATTACAATTGCCCGGATAGACCTCATCAGGGGGAGCACAAAACGGTTCCAGTGTGTGGGACGGCCCGGAGTTCTGGGTGCTGTCGGGCCTCTAATCTTTCATCCCCAAACACAGATTACACACAAAGCTGAAACCGAAAGAAAAAGAGTTGGAGGGGAGGGGGGTGGGCTTTGTTTTTTGCAAAGAAAAGCCGTATCACTGGAATTTACATATTTTGCGTGTCATATTGTATTTAAATGTTGGGTATGCTGCCATCTGAAGTTCAGAGGAGCCTGTGCGTTTTTGAGGTGCTAGCCTTTGGTTGTTCCAGAAAGCAGGGTGCTCTAAAGAGAAGGGCGATGGCCTTGGACTCAGCTCTCTGGCCAGAGAAGAAATGTTTCCTGTGTGAGATGCTAACGGCCAAGAAGGCCCGATTTGGCTTGTGCATATTAGACCCTGCCCAGGATAACGCCTTTCAGTGGAAAGTGTGTTGGACCTGTCCTTTAGTATAACAAATTTAATGAATTGTATAATAAAACAATAATTTAAAAATATTCATAAAATGCATGATACACGTCAGACACTGCCCCAAGTCCAGTGGAAGGGTACAGAGGGGATTCACAGGAACACCATCCTCAAGAAGCTGCCTCTAGTGGCCACAGATGCTCAAAACACTCAGGGTGCTAAAAGCATTAAAATAAAGATCTGGTAAGAATAACACCCTTCACATTATCATAGTCTATGACTTAGTGCAAATTTCTAATATTTCTGCAGGTGGACAGTAGCTAGGGGTCTCTTTGTTCCCCCAAGAGTAAATTTTCTGCTTAATTACTTTTCCTTTAAACAGGAAAAAAACATCAAAGTTTAATGACACATGTACATTGGAAAGACCCAGGAAAGCTGACTCACTCCTCTGCTTAATGTCCTACTTCCGATGGTATCACCCAGTGAAAGTGAACCAGATTCTATTGTGTAAAAGGGGCTTCCCTGGTGGCTCAGCTGGTAAAGAATCTGCCTGCAGTGCAGGAGACCTGGGTTCAATCCCTGGGTCGGGAAGATCCCCTGGAGAAGGGAATGGCTACCCACACCAATATTCTTGCCTGAAGAATTCCATGGACAGAGGAGCCTGGTGAGCACAGTCGATAGGGTTGCAAAGAATCGGACGTGACTGATCGACTAACACACACACACCCTGTGTAGAAGACACAGTGTCAGGCCTTATGTCGAGTAAAAAGGTGCATAAAATACTTAGGGAGCAGCAGTGTAGAGTCTCAAATGCAGGTGTGAGTCCATGTCTACGGTGCTTGCTAAAGACTTTCCTGAGAGGAGGTGGGATATGTTTGGGCCTTGAGGGAAATATATTATTTGTCATCTTTCCATATTCAAGAAGTAAGTATATGTCAGGGGAGTGTAATCTCCTCGGTTCTGTCTCGTCAAAACAAAGATTTGAAGCGACGGACGATAAAGCCCTCGACGCGTCACAGCTCTTGGACAGTCTGTGTTGTAGCTCTCGGACAGCTCAGTTTTATTTAGAAAATAAAGGAAAATACATCCTTGAGGCGTGAGGGCATGCCGACCCAAAAGGCGCCAAGAGAAGAGAGAGAATAAGAGAGAAAAAGAGAGAGCCCCGGCCCTTTGGCTCCTGTTTTTATGTGTTTTCTCCTCCCCCTGGGCCTGCCCTGTGAAACTGGCTAGCCGGGGGTGCTGTTTGCCCTACCTGAGGTCCTCACTCCGGTCCTTGGAACTTCCTTTGTTCTATTTTCGTGGACTTTTCCCTTCCTTGGCCTGTAGCCACCACCCTGCTGGACTCCTGTTTCCTATTGTAACTACCTAACCTATACGAGTGTGTTTTTTGTAATATATTAAACGATGCATCCATTTGCAATGATCATGGACCTTCCTTTTTTTTCATAATTTTATTTATTTACTTTTGACTGTCCCAGGTCTTCACAGTGGCACATGCTTTTCTCCAGTTGTGGGGAGTGGGGGCTGCCCTCCAGCTGCAGGGCTCGGCTTCTCAGCGCAGCTCCTGTTGTGGAGCCTGGGCTCCAGGGTACTCTGGCTTCGGTAGTTGAGGCTCCCAGATTCCAGAGCACAGGCTCAATAGTTGTGGGTCATGGGCTTACTTGCTCTTGCAGCATAAGGGATCTTTTCAGATCAGGGATCGAATCCGTGTCTCCAGCATTGGCAGGCACATCTTTACCGCTAAGCCACCAGGGAAGGAAGCTTCAGGCCTTCCTTTCACTTAAATCTTAAGCACTCTTCTGATTCTGTATGTTGAACTGTGTTGAGTTCAGTGTGTGAACCCACAGGAATCAGGCACAGATACTAAACCTACAGGCTAATGAAGGAAGACAAGACACTCTCAAGGAACTGTTGTGGGAGATGAGAGCGAGTTGCATAAAGGATGCTCAGCTAACTGCAGAGGATATTCAGAAGAGAATTAACTACATTCCATGGACTGACAAGATGGAAAAGGGATGAGCAATTAAGAGGCACAGTGAAAAAGAGTCAGCCAACTCCCACAAGCTGTATTGTGACCATGTGCAAGGTGGCATAATATTGTCTACATTTGCAGAGGAATATTGTGAAAATGAATGGAATATTATCTCCAAAGCAATTAGAGATGTTTGGAGAAAAGCCACTGGCAGAAAAATTCCATCGTGTTATTTCTGAAAAGGCATTTTAAAAACAGGTTAGATTGTAAGGCAAAATAGAAGAACAGATTTGTCTTGAAAGATGTTTCCAGACCCTTTGTAGAATGAGGCTGAACACCTAATGTAAACGGAACTTTTGGAATTGCTATTGTGAAAACCTGATTGAGAGAGATGGAAGGTAGCTCTCCGAGTCACCCATGGCAAGAAGAGAAGGTGGTCTGGCAAGATGGAACAAAAACATAGCATGCAATGTTGGGGTTTCCCAGAAAAAGTAGACATTTTCCTTGCCTTCAGACAATATGTTACACATATGGCAAGTTCCTTAGCTTGATAAACATCTACAAGTAGATAACTCTGAGACAGATGGTAGTCTCACGGCTTTGTTTTATTAATTTCCATGCCATTAGACTGGATAATTCAGAATTCAGATGATCAACTCAATTTCTGTTTTGGGAAAGCAACAGAACGCCTCAGGGTGAGTGACCGAGGGTGGGAAGGAGAACATCCCAGTTGTTCGTGCTGACTGATTATTCTGTGGTGACAGGGAAAATGGTGAAGACCAAGTCTGGGGACTCCAAAAAGGAAACAAAGCCAAAGCCATAGACAGCTTCTCCTGCTCACTAGTGGGCGCCACACGTGGACTCGTGAGATGGAGAAGAGCAAGGTAGGAATGGTGATCGGCTACAGAGGGTCTTTCTCCTTGCAGAAATGTCAGAGCATAAGGGTCAGAGAACAAGACAGAGGAGAAGGAAACGGTAGAAGGGAAAGCAATGAGAACTTATGAAGTTCAGCAATTTTAGAGTTTTCACTACCAGAGAATTAATGCGCATCAGAAAGGTAACGTTAATAAGTGAAGACAGAGCGCCAGCTGCCCCCTGCCTCCCTCGTCCTGCTCAGCAGACCCAGCTCCCCGTCTGCTCGGCAGCAGGTGTCAGCGTCCCCTCTGCACGGGGCCAGGGGCCTGACCAAGGGCTTCTCTGAAAGCAGGGAAGTGCCTGGCACAGAAGCTGCAATTCAAAGGTCAGACTGCCATGCCCTTCACCCAGTCAGTTTCTCTCTCCATCTCACTCAAGCACATGCAGATTATTCCTGGGGACGCGGGTTTGGGAGAAGGGTTAGCAAGACCCCCAGGGAGGGTCTCAAGCTGGGCACGGCTGACACTTGACATGTTCTGTGAGGGGCCATCCTGTGCGTCCACTGCTGGATGCTCAGCCCCATCCCTGGCCCCCACCCTCTAGATGCCGGTACCACCACCCAACCCTCACTGGGAAGCAACCAAAACTCCCCTGGGAGGGAAAACCTTTCCCAGTTGAAAATCAGCACTCTAGATAGAACAGGAAAAGGTAACCTAACGATTGCAGAGTCAGTGCTTCTGGACCCTTAGGGAGTAACATGGTATTTATAGTTGATGGGAAACGGAGACAGAAAATGCAGACTGCATTGCTTGGGATCTGTTTTACCAGAGCAACAGTGAATAATACATCATGGGAAACGCTAAATTTAGCTCACACATCACTTTCGTATGTATGGGTTTATTTAACCCTTAATACATAATTATGCTATATATGTGAGAAATTCATGATATATAAGGCATAGCATATATAATATATGTAAACATACATTATATGTGTGAAGATTTATGGTGTATACTACATACGCTATACATAATATATGTGAATACATATTACACATAAAATACATGTGGATATATTATATACATAATATACGTGAAAAATATTATATAATCTCTAGTTAAGGGTTAGATAACCGAGGCTTGGAGTGGTTGAGTCACTCGTCCCAGATCGTATAGTGGAAGAGCTCAAGGCCAGACTTAAATCCAGGCCTTCAGACTCCAGATTCTAGGTTCTTTTCACAAAATGTTCTCAGGGACGGTGGAGTGAAGGCACAGCCATCATGCCAGAAACCGCTGCAGTGTAGCGGTAAGAGCAGTAAGGCTCCCAGCTGGCCCAGAAGACCTCAGTTACCTTTATAGACTTTCGCAGGTGCAGAGGAGAAGAAGGAAGAAGGTTGGGAGGGGGCCCGACTCTCCATGCCTGCACCCGTCTTCTGTTACTAGAGATCCTCTGCAGGCCAGCTCCTCTGTGTGTTTCAGACTTGAAACCTGTCCCTGGTGTTACGGCCTTGAACTCACCAAACCAACAGGGTACAGGAGAATAATATTTATATTTTCTTTCTTTATCATCCTTTAGCATTTTTACCTTTGTAGTTTTATCATACAAATATTTGTTCATTGATTTACTTTTTATATATAATATATTACTATTTTATATTATAATAATATATATAGTGTCTATAATTACATATGTGCTGTTGTAGGTTTTTCATGCACAATTTTAACTTAACTGATGAAGTGCATGATCAACGGAAAGAATTAAAAGCTACTATTCAAGAAACATACACAGCTACTGACTGGAAATGCCAACCAGTCAATCCCACAGGAGATCAGTCCTGAATATTCAGTGGAAGGACTGACGCTGAAGCTGACACTCCAATACTTTGGCCACCTGATGCGAAGAACTGACTTGTTGGAAAAACCCTGATGCTGGGAAAGATTGAAGGCAGGAGGAGAAGGGGACAACAGATGACGAGATGGTTGGATGGCATCACTAATGCGGTGGACATGAGTTTGAGTAAGTTCCAGGGGTTGGTGATGGACAGGGAGGCCTGGCGTGCTGCAGTCCATAGGATTGCAAAGAGTAGTACACAGAACTGAACTGAACTGAATGCCGGCTCAGAAATCTCCTTTAATTCCAACCCCCCAGTTTCCCCCACTCTCCTCTCAGAATCTCTTCTCGGGCATTCCCAGCACCACCCCGTGCAGCGGTGCCCAGGCCAGTGGCTCCCTCCTCCTTTGTTACTCACACTGGATCCTACCCTGGTTCAGGCCCTATGTCCCCTGCACCACTCACCTACCCACCCAGGTCCTGCTCCCTCCAATTCCTTCTCTATGCAATATCCATTTACCAGGTGGGTGTGACCCTGTCCCTGGCCCTGTGTGGGGAACCTCTGTGGCTGCGGGAAGCCCCACATGTCTGCTTCCTAGCCTCATGGGGCACCTCCTCCCAACCCCTCAGGCTGCAGGCCCCAGTGAGGAGCCCACACTGCCCTCTGCCTTCCAACAGATTTCTGTTTGCCCCAGAATGGGACCCAAGTGTTTCCTCCTCTTCTGCACCATGGCAAGCTCCTGAAGAGCAGGGCTTCCACAGTATCAGGTACCTCATGTGTTAACCAAAACAGACCACACATTGAATGAATGTTTATACAGTGAGTGAGTAAGAAAGCGATTGACAGAACGAGCAAATGAATCAATAAGTTAATCCATCAATGTGCAATCTGACAGGTCGAAAGCACTTCAACTGACATTGACTGAGATAACTGGCTTCCCAGGTGGCACTAGTGGTAAAGAATCTGCCTGCCAATGCCCGAGATGCAAGAGGTGAGGGTTTCATCCCTGGGTTGGGAAGATCCCTTGGAGTAGGAAGGGGCAACCCATTCCGGTATTCTTGCCTGGGAGATCCCATGGACAGAGGAACTTGGTGGGCCACAGTCCATTGGATTGCAAACAGTTGGACACAATTCACCTTTGCATGTGCGTGCGCGTGCACACACACACACACACACACAGTCGGATAACTAATCACCTCCCTCCCGTCTTCTTTCCCTCCCTCCCTTATTCCTTCCTTCCTACATGATCCTTCCTTCCGTTTTTTCTTCCTTCTTTCCCTCCTTCCTTCCGCCCACATATTCTGGAAAGGTGTTTGTAGACTTTACCAGACTGTCAAGATCCTCGAATATTGTGCCACCATTGTGTGGAGTTTTAGGTTTTTTTGTTTTTTTGTTTTTTTTTTAAGTGGCCAACTGTTGATAAATCTTACTAATGTTTGATCACTTTTAGGACTTGACATTATTTCTGCCATTTTAATCTGAGCCTTGGGTTCCTTCTTCTTGCTGATGCACTTACTTTAACAGTGATTTTACATGGAGTTAAGGAGAGTCGACAAACTCTTTCAATGTTTGTATGTGTGAAACTGTCTTAATTTCATCCTTACTCTCTTGAATGATATTTTAGCTGTGTATAAAACTTAAGGTAGTTACTTTTTCTTAACACTTTTAAGATATTGATCTTGTGTCCCTTGCTGCTGATTAATTCTGCCATCAACCCAAATGTTGCTTTGTGGTGCTCTGTCCTTCCTGGTGGTCCGAAATATTTTTTGTTTTCTTTAATGGTCTTCAGTTTTCTCATGATATATCTAAATGGGATTTTCATAGTTAATCTATCTCAGTTTGAGATACATTTCCATTCATAATAATTTTCAACTCATGAATCTCTTCTTTAATGTTCTAGTTTAAAGTTCATCATCTCTCTAAAGTTTTCCACTTTATTTACCCCAAATTCATAACTTGCTTCTTCTTCATATCCAACTGTTTTTATTTTGGGTTTTCTATTTTTTTAAAAATGACTTCTTTAAAATTTGTGATTATCTTGTTTACTTCTTCATACTTACAAAATATACTCACTTTCTCCCTTCTCATACTGTTATATAAGTTTAGTTTAATCTGGAGTGAGTGCATGTTCCAACTTTGTATTTTGTTGACTGTCTTTTTAACATTTGACTCCTTCATGTGTTACACAACTTTTATGTGCAGACTTAAGTGTAAAGCTTTTTTCTGTTTCTCTCCCTTTCCCAATCTGTACTCACGCCTCTTGCTAGTAGTTTTGTGTCGTCTTTTCTCAACTCCTCAGCCCCCATCCAGAACCAGGCACCAGCTGCCAGCAGATTTCATTTACTTTTTCAGTAGTGGAAGACTCGAGTCTGGCCCTCACGCTGAGCATTATGCCTGTCCTAATCTCCACCCTGTGGGAGACTCTTCCTATTCCCCTCTACCCAACACAACCTAGCTCTCAGCCACCGCTGCTCTAGTAAACGGGATCTCTGGAGGCCTGCAGCTTTTGGCCCATCCACAACCTGGTATTCCTATTCTGCTTCTGCTCTCTAGAAATAAGATGTTAATCTAGTCCTTGGGCCCAGAACTGACTTCCTTGAATTCTCCCCTCCTGTGGTTTATCCATCCTTGCTCTGTGCTTGGCGCCTGGTATGCCTTTGTGTGCTCCAGGGTGTAAGTGTGCAGGGCCTTCATGAGCAGAGTTGAAAAAGCTCTCCAGGAGTCCTGACGGTCCCCACAGGGAGGGACTAGTCCAGACAGGTCTGGCTGGGGAAGCTTTCAAGGAGAGGAGGAAATGGAAGCCGGTCCTGGCAGGACAGAGCTTATTTGGACAGCAAGGAGGAAGGGGCTGTGTCATAGACAGGAGTCGCAAGAACAGAGGTGTGGAGAGGAGAGAAGGGAGACTAATCGGAGGGACTCATTAGCAAGCACATCTGGTGAGAAGGCAAGATCTATAAGGAAATCAGTAAAAGGCAAAGTTGGGGAAATTCTTGAGGCCGGATGATGGACATAACGGCTTTCTGGACTCAGATTCAGACTCCAAAGTAATGAAAAGATATTTTACATATAGAAATAGAACAGCTATTCCTAAATGAAAGCTTATTTTGGCCAAACACTGTGCTAAGTGCTTTGGATAAATTATCTCAAGTGAGCCTCTAGCAACCTTATGGGATAGGTACTGTTATTATACACATTTGATAGATTAAAATGTTGAATTTAGAGAGATTGAACAATTTACCTGAAATCACAAAGAAGTAGAGCGGGCAGAATCATGGTCTAAAAGTTCTGAGGTCCTAATTCCTGGAACCTGTAAACAATACCTTATGAGGAAGAAGCGAGTGAAGTGAAAGTCATTCAGTCGTGTCTGACTCTTTGCGACTCCATGGACTGTCCATGGGATTCTCCAGGCCGGAACACCAGAGTGGGTAGGCTTTCCCTTCTCCAGGGGATCTTCCCAGCCCATGGATTGAACCCAGGTCTCCCGCATTGCAGGCGGATTCTTTACCAGCTGATCCACCAAGGGAGCCCATGAGGAAGAAGAGTCTTCCCAAATGTGATTAAGGGTGATGACCATGGGACATTATCCTGGATTATCCAGCAGGTCTTAAATTTAATCACAAGCGTCCTGATAAGAAAGAAGCAGATGGGGGGGGGGGACTTGATATGCACTGAAGGGCAAGAGGTGATGTGAAGACAGAGGCAGAGACTGGAGTGATGCAGTCACAAGCAAGGAATGCCAGCAGCCACTGGCAATCTGTCGATAACCTGATTGCAGCCCAGTGGGACTGACCTTGAACATCTGTCCTCCAGAACTGGGAGACGCCACGCTGTTGTTCTAAGCTACCAAGTTCATGGTTGTTTGCACAGCAGTCCCAGGACTGCTGCTGCTGCTGCTAAGCCGCTTCAGTCATGTCCGACTCTGTGCAACTCCATAGATGGCAGCCCACCAGGCTCCCCCGTCCCTGGGATTCTCCAGGCAAGAACACTGGAGTGGGTTGCCATGTCCTTCTCCAATGCATGAAAGTGAAAAGTGAAAGTGAAGTCGCTCAGTCGTGTCCGGCTCTTAGCGACCCCATGGACTGCGACCCACCAGGGTCCTCCGTCCATGGGATTTTCCAGGCAAGAGTACTGGAGTGGGGTGCCATTGACACTGACAGGTAAACAGCACAAGGAAGATTCAGGATATGACTGGGACTCTAGACTCATATTTCTACTAACACCCTAGGGGAAAAACACTGATTTGGGATGGCTATTCTAGAAATGATGCATGGAACTGAACAAAGACAAAGCTAGATCTAGGAGGTCATTTAGGAGGCTACAGCAATCACCAAAGTTCAGCCAAGTATTTGAATTGCAATTAATGTTTCAGCTACATTTTTATTCAAGTGGTGCTATTTACAGGTGGGGATAAAGAATAAATGTGCCAGTGCTAATTGCCTTCCTGGGAGATTGCTTATCATACTGATAACTTAAATTGTCTCATTTTGGGGTAGAGGTGTCAGATATTTATCCATGGTTGTAAATAGTGTTTTGCCTTTTTTTTTTTTTTTGCCATTTATCCCTCAGAATCCCATGTGTGACCCTTGCCCTGGTACTCAAATTAGGAAGATTTTCAGATCTAAACTGGAGTGTTAAGAAAATACTTAAATCTCTTTATAATTCAAGTGAGTACCATTCATGGTTTGTAATGTTGTAATTATGAAAACATTACTGTCAAATTGATGGCAGGTCTGCAATTTGCTTTGAGTTTGCAGTATCTGGCATCTGGATGTGCTAATTCAGTGGCTTCCTTGACAAGCTCTCTGTCTCCTTCACCTGTTCAGTCCTTCTGGGCACAAGGTCCCAGTGTCAGGCCTTGAGGCAGGGAGACCTGGGCTCCAAGGCTTCCTCACCCCTCAAAGGGCAACAGAGCCTGCACCTTCCTGGGTCATGGTGAGAAGTATGAGGCCTTCCGTAAACCTGCACAGGGCTTGGTCCCGGGTGCAGGGGATCCCGGGGCCATGGAGCCAGGCACCACGTTTGGATCCAGGCTCTGCCATTTACCGGCAGCGGGGTCTGCTCAGTCTCTCCATCTGCAAAATATGTCTCTTCTTCTTAGTCCTGTTGTGAGGATTAAATGAGTCGGCTCGTGTGACGCTTCTGGCACCGTGTGAACATTTGATGAATGCTCGCCATTATCGTTGGTGTGACGGAACGCATGGCTGGGTGGAGACTGACGCCTGGCTCAGAGCACAGTTTTAGATCCTGTATGTAAAGGCGAGCAGGTGGGCTTTCCTGGAGTCGAGGGGCATGTTGAGGATGGGGTGAACGAGTCTGTCTGGGAGCTCTCTGTGGTGTAGCAGTGGCTGCTCTCTTTGTCACACGTGAAATCCTAGGGGTTTTTTTTTTGAGGATCTTGGTGGGTTAATTCAACACCGCTAGGGGATAAGGCTGAATCTCTATTTTGCGTTTAGAAGGCTGGGGAATAAAATGACACTAAGGACTGGCGAGCAAACAGCAAAACAGAACAGGGAGGCGCAGCTTGGGGAGCACGCTCAAGAGGGCGGAATCCATTATGGTCAGTATGCATACTGTGGGTCATGGATAGTGATGAGATTTAAATTCATCTCCAGAATCTCTGTGGCATTGCAAAGAATGGGGAGACTCACGAATAAGGCGTAGGGAGATACTATAAAAGGGAGCTCGTTAAATCCCTGATTTCAGTGGGGATGACAGACAACCTCCCTATTTCATGTTTCGAAACTACTGCTACTTTTAAAGCTATCATGAAATCTCTTTGCTTATTTTTTTTTTCATCTCAAAATAGTCCAAGTGAAAAAATATCCTCCTCTTGCATTTGAAAGGAGAGCTATAAACAGGAGCGCTGTTCCAACTAGTCATCTTCTGAACCAGTGATGTGTCCAAAGCCTTTATACTTGAGACTTTCTCTGTAGATGCTATTTATAGACTCATTTTAATATTATAGTAATTATATGTTATACTATATAGTTATATTAAAAAGCTGAGACATTACTTCACCAACAAAGGTCCATCTAGTCAAGACTATGGTTTTCCCAGTAGTCATGTATGAATGTGAGAGTTGGAGAATTGATGCTTTTGAACTGTGGTGTTGGAATCTCCTTGGACTGCAAGGAGATCCAACCAGTCCATCCTAAAGGAAATCAGTCCTAAATATTCATTGGAAGGACTGATGTTGAAGCTGAAACTCCAATACTTTGGTCACCTGATGCAAAGAGCTGACTCATTTGAAAAGACCCTCACACTGGGAAAGATTGAAGGTGGGAGGAGAAGGGGACAACAGAGGATGAGATGGTTGGACGGCATCATCACTCAATGGACATGAGTTTGAGTCAGCTCCGGGAGTTGATGAGGGACAGGGAAGCCTGGCATGCTGCAGTCCATGGGGTCGCAAAGAGTCGGATACGACTGAGCGAACTGAACTGAACTGGTAGTTATATTATCTAGAATACACATTTTCAATTTATTTAAGATATTTTAATTCATCACATATGATTCTCTTTAAAAAGTACTTTGCTGAATAAATTACTCAAAATCAAGTGTGTAGTTGGCAGAAAATAGATTTTGCATTAGTTCATTCAGTAATCCCTAAACTGGCAAAAAATCAATATGTAGTAAGACAGTTTCAGTTATAAATACATAAACCTAGATTATGTCATAAAAGAAACCTAAAGATTGTAGTAAACAGAAAAGTATTTTCTAAAAGTGAACTTTACACTAACCAGAGCTGTGCAAAATCTTTACAGAAAAAAATAAAACATGAATAAATCCAGAAAGAACTAAAGAATAGCATCACCAACTCAATGGACATGAGTTTCGGCAAACTCTGGGCGAGTGTGAAGGATGGGGAAACTTGGCGAGCTGCAGTCTATGGGGTCACAAAGAGTCAGACACGACTTAGCAACTGAATTGCAGCAACAGTTTGTGGATGGAAAAATTCAATCACTTAAGCATGTCAATTTCCCACAAATTAATGAATAATGAA
This sequence comes from Bubalus kerabau, assembly GCF_029407905.1. Taxonomy (NCBI): domain Eukaryota; kingdom Metazoa; phylum Chordata; class Mammalia; order Artiodactyla; family Bovidae; genus Bubalus; species Bubalus kerabau. The sequence goes on along the minus strand of NC_073632.1, from coordinate 106,776,374 downwards.
TTCAAGGTAATTCTAAAAATTATCCCAGCAAGGTTTTTCACAGATCCCGGAAAGCTGATTCTCAGCAGCACAGAATGGAGAATAGGTCAGATAATTCTGAGGAATTAGATGGAGGGCACATAAACTTACAGTGGTTAAAACAAGAGAGGCAGGAAGCGCGTGTGCGTGGAGAGAAGCCACGTACGTAACTGAGAGGCAGGAAGCGCGTGTGCGTGGAGAGAAGCCGCGTGTGTAACTGAGGGCAGGAACAGATCGATGGGTCAGGGAGGAGGCATTCAATCCATGATCCTTGCACAAATACATTCCCGTGTCAAGCCATTCAAAAAATTGTGAAATAAAGATTAAAATGTGAAAAACAAAACTCTGTATCTTTGGAAAACATATACAAGAGTATTGTCTTAATCAAGATCAAAAGCCTGAAATCACAATGAGAGGATCAGCGGATCTGATTATTTAAAATTATCCTCCTATATTTGCAAAAGATCTCATGGATAAGGGTGAAATTTAAATGAAGTCGGGAAATACATATAACCAAGGGGGTAGTATTCATAATCAATAAAATACAACAAATTGAAAGGATTCATGGCTCAACAAAAAATGAGCAAAGTGTTTCAATAGGTAATTCATAGAAGGGAAATTTGATGAGCTGACAAGAAAAAAATGCTAAACTTCAGCTGTCATTAAATAAATGCCAATCAAAATATATCACCTTACACCCATTTGCTTAGCAAAAATAAAAGTGTTTGACACTTCCAAGTGTCAGCCAACACGTGGAGCGACATCTCTCATCAACCACCCAAGAGCATGTAAGCTGGAGAGCCTTTGGAAGTACCAAGAAGAATGAAAGATGAGATGCTTGCAGTTTTCAAGCCAACCTCGAGATGTGTGCCCTAAAAATCTCTGGCTTATGTATATCCAGAGAAATAAAGAAGATTTCCAAAATCGTTGTTTAACATAAAGTTAGAAACATTTCACATGACGATGAATAAAATGGATGAGTTGGGGTATCTTTATGCAATATACATACTTCAATAATTAAAATGAATTAACTAGGAACCACATGTAGCATACAGATCTCAAAAATAATAATGATGCATGAGAAAGCGTATTGCAGAATGATATGTAATCCGTTACTCTCTATATATCAAATATGAAAACATGGAAAATACATTGTTTATGGTATGGATATATGTTCTAATAAATGTTGATTTCAGGAAACCTCCATGGAGAGAAGAAGGGTAATGCAATTAGAAGAGGGGTCCCCAGGGGTATCTTTATGCAATATACATACTTCAATAATTAAAATGAATTAACTAGGAACCACATGAAGCATACAGATCTCAAAAATAATAATGATGCATGAGAAAGCATATTGCAGAATGATATGTAATCCGTTACTCTCTATATATCAAATATGAAAACATGGAAAATACATTGTTTATGGTATGGATATATGTTCTGATAAATGTTGATTTCAGGAAACCTCCGAGGAGAGAAGAAAGGTAATGCAATTAGAAGAGAGGTTCCCAGAGGGTGTTGATGTTACCTGAAAGGCTTTTTCCTTTAAGTGCTTAGTCACTCAGTTGTGTCCGACTCTTTGTGACCCCGTGAACAGTAGCCCACCAGAATCCTCTGTCCATGGGATTCTCTAGGCAAGAAGACTGGAGTGGGCTGCCATTCCCTTCTCCATTTTCTTTAAGAATCTTGGAATAAACATGGGAAACTGTAAAGATTTGATAAAATTGTTTGATGAGTATACAGGTATTCATTTCCTGTTTATATTTTTCTGAATGCTTGAAATATCAACTTTTAAAGGGAAACACTAATCCATTGTTATTATGAGGGAGTAACGTAATAGGAAAACACAAGCTACACTGAAATTCTAGGAACTGAAGGATCCCTTGCTCGCATTTGGAGAAGGCAATGGCACCCCATTCCGGTACTCTTGCCTGGAAAAATCCCATGGACGGAGAGGCCTGTAGGCTACAGTCCGTGTGGTTGCAAAGAGCAGCAGCAGCAGCTTAGTTGCATTTTATATTTTTTGATGTTAAAGATGCACACCTTACAACAAGATGTACATTAATATTTTTCCCCCTTAAAGTCACTATAAATTGATGGCTCATCCAACAGTTATCGGTGCTTTAGACTACAGTGTTGGTCTTTGTCGTCAGTGACCTCAGCCTCTATGTTCCTTAACACTGAAATGGATTTATGAATCTGGTAATCTGACTGCTTTAATCTACCAGTTTCTTTTTCCGAAAGCAATGAGGGAGATCTTCCTCCGGAGCAGGGCGGGCTTCCTGGTGTGCGCCTTGTGATTCTGCGCAGGGCCCTGCGCTCTGGAGGGCCTTGTGTTTGCTTCAATGTTGTGCTTTTTTCATCTTCAAACTCTTAATGACATTATCTCAGAGTCTGTGCCCTGGAATTGGAGTGATGGGACAATGGAGCGTGTGCGTGCGCAGAGGGGACGGAGGAAAGTGTGTCCTCCTGCCCCTCCTGGGTGCCCATTCCCAAGGGCTTGCTGTGCCTAGTGGAGATAGAATTCGGGTGGGCTTGTGAAGTGCGGACATCGTGGTAAGTGTTACATGTTAGTTCAGTCAGTTCATTAGCTCAGTCGTGTCCAACTCTTTGTGACCCCATGGACTACAGCACGCCAGGCCTCCCTGTCCATCACCAACTCCCAGAGCTTGCTCATACTCATGTCCATTGAGTCAGTGATGCCATCCAACCCGCTTATCCTCTGTCGTCCCCTTCTCCTCCTGGCCTCAATCTTTCCCAGCATCAGAGTCTTTTCAAAGGAGTCAGCTCTTCACATCAGATGGCCAAAGTATTGCAGTTTCAGCTTCAACATCAGTCCTTCCAATGAACACCCAGGACTGATGTCCTTTACGATGGACTGGTTGGATCTCCTTGCGGTCCAAGGGACTCTCAAGAGTCTTCTCCAACACCACAGTTCAAAAGCATCAATTCTTCGGCTCTCAGCTTTCTTTATAGTTTTACTCTCACTCACATCCATACATGACCACTGGAAAAACCATAGCCTTGACTAGATGGACCTTTGTTGGCAAATTAATGTCTCTGCTTTTTAATATGCTGTGTAGGTTGGTCATAACTTTCCTTCCAAGGAATAAGCATCTTTTAATTTCATGGCTTCAGTCACCATCTGCAGTGATTTTGGAGGCCCCAAAAATAAAGTCTGCCACTGTTTCCACTATTTCTTCATTTATTTGCCGTGAAGTGATGGGACCGGATGACATGATCTTAATTTTCTGAATGTTGAGCTTTAAGCCAACTTGTTCACTCTCCTCTTTCACTTTCATCAAGAGGCTCTTTAGTTCTTCTTCACTTTCTGCCATAAGGGTGGTGTCATCTGCATATCTGAGGTTATTGATATTTCTCCCAGCAATCTTGATTCCAGCTTGTGCTTCTTCCAGCCCAGTGTTTCTCATGATGTACTCTGCATATAAGTTAAATAAGCATGGTGACAATATATAGCCTTAAGGTACTCCTTTTCCTATTTGGAACCAACCTGTTGTTCCCTGTCCAGTTCTAACTGTTGCTTCCTGACCTGCATATAGATTTCTCAGGAGGCAGGTCAGATGGTCTGGTATTCCCACCTCATTCAGAATTTTCCACAGTTTATTGTGATCCACATGGTCAAAGGCTTTGGCATAGTCAATAAGGCAGAAATAGATGTTTTTCTGGAACTCTCTTGCTTTTTCCATGATCCAGCAGATGTTGGCAATTTGATCTCTGGTTCCTCTGCCTTTTCTAAAACCAGCTTGAACATCAGGAAGTTCACGGTTCACATATTGCTGAAGCCTGGCTTGGAGAATTTTGAGCATTACTTTACTAGCGTGTGAGATGAGTGCAATTGTGCGATAGTTCGAGCATTCTTTGACATTGCCTTTCTTTGGGAATGAAATGAAAACTGACCTTTTCCAGAGTATGACATTTCAAAATTGTGAATTGTTATACTGTATACCTGTAACATACAATATTGTATAGCAACTATACTTCAGTTGAAAAAAAGACTATGACAAGGCCACAATTGTAGGGACCCACTAGCAAAAGTCCCTGCAACTACATAGACCCGAGTCCTTCTCTTCTCCCACCTCATCTGAACCTGACCAGCAGTGACCTATTAACCTGAAAAATAAGTAAACATACATCACTTCATGGCAAATAGATGGGAAAACAGTGGAAACAGTGTCAGACTTTATTTTTCTGGGCTCCAAAATCACTGCAGATGGTGATTGCAGTCATGAAATTAAAAGACTCTTGCTCCTTGGAAGGAAAGTTATGACCAACCTAGACAGCATATTAAAAAGCAGAGACATTACTTTGCCAGCAAAGGTCCATCTAGTCAAGGCTATGGTTTTTCCAGTGGTCATGTATGGATGTGAGAATTGGGCTATAAAGAAAGCTGAGAGCCGAAGAATTGATGTTTTTGAACTGTGTGTTAGAGAAGACTCTTGAGAGTCCCTTGGACAGCAAGGAGACCCAACCAGTCCATCCTAAAGGAGATCAGTCCTGGGTGTTCATTGGAAGGACTGATATTGAAGCTGAAACTCCAATACTCTGGCCACCTGATGCGAAGAGCTGACTCACTGGAAAAGATCCTGATGCTGGGAAAGGTTGAGGGCAGGAGGAGAAGGGGACGACAGAGGATGAGGTGGTTGGATGGCATCACCGACTCAATGGACATGGGTTTGGGTAGACTCCGGGAGTTGGTGATGGACAGGGAGGCCTGGCGTGCTGAAATTCATGGGGTCACAAAGAGTCGGATACGACTGAGCGACTGAACTGAATTGAACTGAACTGTTTCTTTAGCTACTGAAATTTAGCAGCGTTCTGTTACTTTATGCAGCCTAGCTTAACCTAACTGACTTGCTCAACATAGATGTCATACGGACAAAAGGAGCCAATGAAAATTACCCAGAAATTACTCTCCCCAACCCCCATTACCTTTCTTTTTCACTAATTCTAGAGAACAACTTTTACAATTATATTTCCCAATTGATATTATTTAAATTTCTCCTGAAAACAGAGCTTTTGCCCTGACTCCCGAGAATCCAAATTGATACTAAACACAATTAAGAGTTACATAGGTGTTTTTCTTCTGGACTTAATAAAGGCCACTAGGAGCCCAGAAGTAATTTATCAGTTGAGTATAGTTCCTGCCAAGGACGTCTTAGAGTGCGTGGCGACAGAAGGCACAGGTTTTCCCCCTGGATCTGCTCGTGGCCTGTAACTTCCCAGGTGTGGTTTCTTTCTCCAACTGGGGACTGCCATCAGCTCTGCTGAATTATTATAAGGCTGTATTAATCACAGGGCACAGGCAAACTGCTTAATGAGTCTTAGAGGAAAAGTAATATAGAAGGAATAATACTCGAGTTGTTTTACTTCAAATAGAAGTTGGGTATCAAAAGGGAAATTTGTTCTCATTCAGTTCATAAATAATGACTCCCAGTATTCAGATTCTTCTTTTCTTTGCAAGAGACCATTTTATTTTGTTCTCAGACTGGGAAGTTTGTTCTACTGTTGGAGTAGTTGATTGATAAATTTATTGATGAACCCATTCAAATGAATACCACTGAAACAATCATCTTAAAATAAAATATACATTTATTAGATTTCTAGTAGGTAGCATAAAGCCAGCCGTATTTGTGAAAACAATTAAACATTTTTATCTTAAATCAATCTTATTTTTAAATACATAGAGATTTAACTTCCTTAGTAGATGAGGGGATTCCCTGCTGGCTCAGACAGTAAAGAATCTGCATGCAATGCAGGAGACCTGGGTTTGATTCCTAGGTTGGGAAGACCCCCTGGAGGAGGGCATGGCAACCCAGTCCAGTATTCTTGCCTGGAGAATCCCGTGGACAGAGGAGCCTGGGAGGCTAGAGTCCATGGGGTCGCAAAGAGTTGGACATGACTGAGTAACTTCACTTTCTTTCACAGTAGATTAAAAATGAATATACTGTAGAATATTATAATCTAATCTATTACTTCGGAGAAGGCAATGGCACCCCACTCCAGTACTCTTGCCTGGAAAATCCCACGGATGGAGGAGCCTGGTGAGCTGCAGTCCATGGGGTCGCTAAGAGTTGGACACTACTGAGCAACTTCACTTTCACTTTTCACTTTCATGCATTGGAGAAGGAAATGGCAATCCACTCCAGTGTTCTTGCCTGGAGAATTCCAGGGTCGGGGGAGCCTGGTGGGCTGCTGTCTATGGGGTCGCACAGAGTCAGACACAACTGAAGCAACTTAGCAGCAGCAGCAGCAATCTATTACTTATATTTAATGGACAAACCAAACCATGTCTTTCTGAAATAACACTAGATACAGTAAAAGCTGCATGCAAATGATTAGACAGTAGTCTGAATACTGCGTTCTCTGTATCTAAGTTGTGAGTCTTTTAAGACACAACTGATGCAAAACATTAAAATAATAAATTAAAAGAAAACATTGAAAAAGTTTACTGAGCACATACCATTAGCAAAGTTTGGTGGTAGGGATTATGCAAGGGGATGAAAGGATTTTCGGAAAGTAAGAACTTTACATCACCCTTTGTGTAGACTTTTACTTGTCAAATAACACTTGCATCTCTCATCTCAGTGGATCCCCACCACACCTACGTGAGGTCAGAGGGCGGCACCGCTCCACTTCACAATGAGAACACAGCGTTCCACACCCACTGGATTAGTTTCCTAGGGCCACAGTAAAAACGGATCACTAACTTGGTGACTTGAAACAACAAAAATGTGTTATCTCACAGTCTAAAATCAAGGTGTAAGCTGAGCCACGCTCTCTCTGAGAGAGCTAAGGGAAGCATCTGTTTTATGCCTCTCTCCAAATTCTAGGGTCACCGGCCACCCCCAATTTGTAGAAGCATCATTCTAATCTATTCCTCCATCTCCATGGAGGGCTCTTCCTTCAGGGTGTGGCTGTCTCTGCCTGTCTCCTCTTCTTTAAGGACACTGGCCACACTGATTAAGGGCCCACCCTACACCAGTCGGACCTCATTGTAACTAATAATATCCTCAAACTCTATTTCCTAATAAGGTCACATCCTGAGCTCCTGGGGAGGATGCAAAATTTGGGGGACACTTTCCAACCCAGTACCCGCCTCCTGCAATGTTTCTGTCTGAGGGAAGCTTCCCTTATGACTCCGGTCCACATCAGAACAGAATTCCAGGCACAGGACACTCTGTGGGGAAAGGCGTGTGGGAAGTGCCTCCTGAGTGTAGTGGAAGCTTGGCTCTAGGAGGTGAAGACACGGGTGTAGAGGACCACTGGTGGGAGATGATGCTGCCATGCAGCAAGTGTGACCCACGTGGAAATAACTTTGCAAACCACCTAACAAAGTTTTGACATTATTGCAGGGGAGTCAGTGACAGGTTTTGACAGAAAAATGGCGAAGGTGGTGGGGTCTGTGAGATGCTGGTTAGGAGCTTGCTAAAGTAGTTGAGATTGCATGTGCGTTCAGTCATGTCCGACTTGGCGACCCCATGGACTGTAGCCCACCAGGCTCCTCTGTCCACTGGATTGTCCAGGCAAGAATACTGGAGAGGGCTGCCATGCCCTCCTCCAGGGGATCTTCCCGACCCAGGGATCGAACCTGTCTCCTGCATCTCCTGCATTGGCAGGCGAGTTCCTTACCAGAAGACCCACCTGGAAAGTCCCAGTTGAGATTAGTGGCTGGCACTTGAAATAGAGTATCAAGAGCGATAATGAGAGAAAAAAGAAGGAAGGATGACATAGCAAAGGAATAGTGGGCAAAATTCACTATTGAGAATTTTAGGGTGAGGGGAGGAGGGAAAATAAAAGGAAGCATGCAGAAGTTTGCCCCTAAAGACAAACTGAGGGCTGAGGTCACAGACACAGGTTGGGGTGGCATAATATCCAATTTTGTGGGTTAACTTTGTATAAGCACCCCTACAAATACAACCACCCTTCATCCTGATGAAATATACATAATCAAGATATGCACAAGTAACTCTGTGGTTAAGAAACTATACAACTCCATCTTTTCATTGTTCTCTGACTCCTTATCTAAGACACTGCTTATTTTGTCTTTCGCATTTCTCCTTTCAGTTCTTTTGTTTGACTAGTTTCCTAGGAGCAGTTACAAGACAAAAGACGTTCCATCTTTCTTTGAAGGATGATGCCCGTTCCAGATTGGTGATGAGCCCTTCATTCTTCTCTTTGTGCCTTAGTTTACTAGAATAACCACCTTTCCTTGAGTTGTTACTTTTTCAACAAGCACTTATAGAGTGTTTACTATTTGCCAAGCGCTGTTTCAAGCATTCTATAGCTATAAATCCACTTAATCGTCATAAGGACACCTCTACGGTAGGTACTGTTAGCCCCATTTTGTGGATGAGGAAACTGAGGTGCAGTGAGGCTGGAGGAACTCGACCAAGGGTAGGGGGCAGAGTCTGTGCCCCTGGCCACTGCCATGCCGTCTTGTGGTCAGCAGGAAGACCAGAGGTTGCTGATCAGGACAGCACTTGCTTATCTCTAAGACCTGGCAGCCCCTGGATGCAGAACACTGTGCAACCTCTAACCATAAGGAATGGTCATAATTTCGAAACACTGATACTATTTAGAATGAGCAATAGGCCAACAATAGGATTATTTCTGACCAAATATGGGACTGCTAAGTTTTTGGACTGGGATGGGGGCTGTAGAATCACACCTGTCTCCCTCACCTGCTCATCTTTGGCCCAGTGGTACACACGCATTATCTCTCACCTGAAGTTTACCATAAACCCAGACACATACAGATGACCGCTTCCTATGATGGGACTAAATCTGACTCCAAAATCATTAATGATATGATCTTAAAGTAGTGGTTCTCAAATTTGGGTGTGGATAAAAATTACTTGGAGAATTAAAGCACAAATTCCAGATTCTTAGCCCCACCTGCCCTGAGATTCTCACTCAAGGAATGGGTGAGGCCTTGGGTATTCCACGTTTAAATAAGTGTGGTGATTCTAAAGCTGTTTATCCAAGGATGTACTTTAAGAAACCATTGGAGATGGAGCTACCAGAACCTTATACGGAGGTAAGAAAATATTTTCCTCAACATTTTAAACTATTTTTAGAACATTGAGAATTCTCTTATATTTAACATTTAATACATACCATCTAAGTGTCTACTAAAAAAGCAGATGGTAAGAAATGTCTATCAAATTTTATCAGTGAGGTTTTTCAATGATAGGTTCTTTAAAACATACTGAAAGATTTATTACTTCTGGAAATTTGATGATATGGACAAAAATAGCTTTCCATGAGATAAATGTATCCAAAATCCATATTGAGTTGGAAATTTTCCCATTAGTTTTGCATAGTCTGTACACAATTTTGGCTAACGACAGTCTTGAGACTTTGTGTATGATTATTCTCAGGGCGTGAATCACGCGAATCTTCCACAATCCATGTACGTGACCTCGAGGGTTCAAAGTCTCAGAGCCCAAGGGCCACTGCATCAATCACTTTATGTTCCATTTCAGTGGTAAATTAAGTTATGCAACTTGAAAGTATATAGCTTGATTTTTTAAGAAGCTTGGCTTGCAGACAAGAGGAATGACAAAAAAATCCTAAATTCATTTCCTCCATGATGGACATCCATAATCGAGCCATCAGTTCCCCTGAGAACACCAGAACTTAAAGAGCCAGACCACAGTGGTTGAAGGTATTTGTGTTTCTCTTCCTAACACTCTTAGAGCCTTAGAGTAACCAGGTTTCCTCTTGCTCAGTTACTCCTGACTAGAACTAAATTATAATTCTTCAGGAGGATGTTTAAACTCATTCTCCATTTACAACCGAGGGCAGTTTCTCAGCCCTGCGTCTTGTTTCAAAGAAAGCCTAGATTAATATCCTGGGAATGGAGCTTTTGCTCTAATTCCTCAATTTTATCCAATTTTAAGTGGCTTTTCTGAGTATATAGAACCATCTTCTTCAGATAATCTCAGCGATTTTGGTATTTTAGAACAATTACACTTTAAATTCAAAAACCTCCTGCAAGTTGAAAATTTCAAAGTTCTCTGAAAAAAATAATAAATTACAATCAAGGAACAAAGGAATAATAAAAAAAATACAGAGCACATATTCTAAAACCTCATGTTATGAGATGGGTTATGAAAGCAAGTGAGACATTAAAATATATACCTCTGGGAAGAAACAAAAGACATAACACTTAAACATGATCTCTTAATTTAAAAAACAATCGGCTGGCTTTCACCAGGCTTAGTATGCATTTCAGATACAAGTGGGCTTTTGATAGGCACGTGGTGTTCAGGTGACAGGACGGATATCCAAAGGATGAGGCTGTCATGATACGTCACTTCTGTGAGCGGGAAAGGCAAGGGCCTCCTCTGTATACACAAAGAGCCCCTATGACTTTCCTGGGTATGGGCAAGTTTCTTTTGCTACTGACCTATTGACTGACCTAATCCTCTGGCCACGGAAAATGAAACTAATCAAAACCAATCTAAGTGAGGACACAGTTATAAAATAATCTGAAGCTTTCATTCTTCAAAAGCAAATCTTTACTGAGCTTCCACTATATGCAGGGTTTCCCAGGTGGCGCTAGTGGGAAAGAACCCGCCCGCCAATGCAAGAGACCTAAGAGTTGTGGGTTGATCCCTGGGCCGGAAGATCCCCAGAGGAGGGCATGGCAACTCGCTCCAGTATTTTTGCCTGGAGAATCCCATGGACAGAGGAGCCTGGTGGGCTACAGTCCATGGGGTCACAAAGAGGCAGGCACGACTGAGCACACAGCACAGACACCCTTGTCTTGCATCAGTGCCCCCCGCCCCCCACCCTCCCGGGGCAGCTCAAGGCTGAGAAAGACAAAAATCATGTGAACACACAGCCATTCTGGGCTGGCCAGCACCCTCGTGCTGTTCTTAATGTCTCTGTCTGTGCTACTTTGCTCTGATAATTTTGCTGGGTTCCTATTTGTAACAAAATCTAAATATATTCACTCATAATAGGAATGGTTTATATGGAGTTATTTTATTTTCATCTCTGCGGTGACCTTTCAGATTCTTCTGCCACCGTTTTATGTGCCATATTTTAGTTTAATTGAGTATGTGTAGAAGAAAGGTGAAGCTTGAAACACTGGATGTCAGAAAGACTGGGAGAATTATTGTGACCTGTCTAAACTGCATTTGCTCTGTTCCCTTTGTAAATGCCCTCGTAAATACTGAAGACAATCTCGGGCTCAGTGCTGTGTAAAAACAAAATGTCACAGAAATTATTTCTGTGAAATGAGAAGAAGTGGAAGGAGTCATCCAGAGGAATTAAATGTATGCAGCAGACGCCATGTGGTGGCTCTGGAGCCCTGTCTCAAGGTCAGCCATTCTAGCAGAAGGTGTGAGGCCTAATCTAGGGGTTAATGAGACAGTACTTTACATGTGATACTTGAGTAAAATGGCATACCATTGTATTTCGGCACCTGGTTGTAAATAAAAGCACAATTTGGCGTGTTCGGATTAAAATAAAAGTCTCTCACCCAGCAAACTCCTCCCCTGCGAGCCCCTCCCTCACCACCTGTTCATCTCTATTGCTGCCATGCTTTATTAGAATACACGCAACTGGTTCTGCATGAGCATACACATGTGTTATCTGCCGGATAAAAATACAATCATGCTTTCATTTGCTTCTCCCATGCTTACATATGCATCCTTTCTTACAATAAACTCTTTTCTCCAAGGCAGAATATATATATCCTAATTTATAAAAACTCTGCACAGCCTACCACTATCAGTAGTCACTGATAAACACTTATACACTTTACAAATCTTTGCTATTTCAATAAAACCTGTGTTATGATTTCCACAGGATAGTTGGCTAGAAGTAGAGTTGTGAAAATCACTCAGTCGTGTCCGACTCTGGAATTCTCCAGGCCAAAATACTGGAGTGGGTAGTCTTTCCCTTCTCCAGGGGATCTTCCCAACCCAGGGATCAAACCCAGGTTTCCAGTATTGCAGGCGGATTCTTTACTAGCTGAGCCTCAGGGGAAGCCCAAGAATACTGGAGTGGGTAGCCTATCCCTTCTCCAGGGGATCTTCCCAACCCAGGGATCAAACCCAGGTTTCCAGTATTGCAAGCGGATTCTTTACCAGCTGAGCCTCAGGGGAAGCCCAAGAATACTGGCGTGGATAGCCTAGCCCTTCTCCAGGGGATCGGCCCAAACCAGGAATTGAACAGGGGTCTCCTGCATTTCATGCAGATTCTTCACCAACTGAGATATCAGGGAAGCCCAGAAGTAGACTTCGGGGTGGAGCAAAAGGCACACTTAAGGTGAAATTGCTAAATTATCTTTTAAATTATGTTTCCTGCTTGCTTTCTCATTAAGAGTGTTTGTTTCTAGGGATCTCATAAAAATAAGAGGTCATATTTCATTGTGATTTTCATTATTTTATTGTTAACAGAATCAATCACCTCTTTGCTTTTTTTATTTGTGCTTCTTCTCTGAGTTACTTCTCATTATTGGGTTGTCTGTCTTTTTCTTATTGCTATTTAAGAGCTTTTTGTGTGTCCAGGGCATTAGTTAGTTCAGTCGCTCAGTCATGTCTGACTCTTTGCAACCCCATGGATTGCAGCAGGCCAGACTTCCCTGTCCATCACCAAATCCTGGAGCCCGCTCAAACTCCTGTTCATTGAGTCAGTGATGCCATCCAACCATCTCATCTTCTGTTGTCCCATTCTCCTCCTGCCTTCAATCTTTCCGAGCATCAGGGTCTTTTCCAATGAGTCAGTTCTTCACATCAGGCAGCCAAAGTATTGGAGCTTCAGTTTTAGCATCAGTCCTTCCAATGAATATTCAGGACTGATTTCCTTTAGGATGGACTGGTTGGATCTCCTTGTAGTCCAAGGGCTATCAAGAGTCTTCTTCAACACCACAGTTCAAAAGCATCAGTTCTTCAGCACTCAGCTTTCTTTAGAGTCCAACTCTCACATCCACACATGACTATTGGAAAAACCATAGATTTGACTAGATGGACCTTTGTTGGCAAAGTAATGTCTCTGCTTTTTAATATGCTGTCTAGGTTGGTCATAATATTTCTTCCAAGGAGCAAGCATCTTTTAACTCTTTTTCATGGCTGAAGCACCCTCTGCAGTGATTTTGGAGCCCCCCAAAATAAAGTCTCTCACTGTTTCCATTGTTTCCCCATCTATCTGCCATGAAGAGATAGGACCAGATGCCATGATCTTCGTTTTCTGAATGTTGAGCTTTAAGCCAACTTTTCCACTCTCCACTTTCACTTTCATCAAGAGGCTCTTTAGTTCTTCTCTTTCTGCCATAAAATTGGTGTCACCTGTGTATCTGAGGTTATTGACATTTCTCCCAGCAACCTTGATTCCAGCTTGTGCTTCATCCAGCCTGGCATTTCTCATGATGTACTCTGCACATAAGTTAAATAAGCAGGGTGACAATATACAGCCTTGACGTACTTCTTTCCCAATTTGGAACCAGTCTGTTGTTCCATGTTTGGTTCTAACTGTTGCTTCCTGACCTGCATACAGATTTCTCAGGAGGCAGGTCAGGTGGTCTGGTATTCCCATCTCTTTAAGAATTTCCCACAGTTTATTTTGATCCACATAGTCAAAGGCTTTGGCATAGTCAATAAAGCAGAAGTAAATGTTTTTCTGGAATTCTCTTGCTTTTTCCATGATCCAGCAGATGTTGGTGATTTGATCTCTGGTTCCTCTGCCTTTTCTAAATCCAGTTTGAACATCTGTAAATTCACGGTTGACATACTGTTGAAGTCTCACTTGGAGAATTTTGAGCATTACTTTGCTAGCATGTGAGATGAGTGCAATTGTGCGGTAGTTTGAGCATTCTTTGGCATGGCCTTTCTTTGGGATTGGATTGAAAACTGATCTTTTCCAGTCCTATGGCCACTGCTGAGTGTTCCAAATTTGCTGGCATATTGAGTGCAGCACTTTCACAGACTCATCTTTTAGGATTTGAAACAGCTCAACTGGAATTGCATCACCTCCACTAGCTTTGTTTCCTAAGGCCCACTTGACTTCACATTCCAGGATGTCTCGCTCTAGATGAGTGATCACACCATTGCTATTATCTGGGTCATGAAAATCTTTTTTTGTACAGTTCTTCTGTCCTGGGCACTAAATGTTTACTATTTTATGTACTGAAATTATTTTGTCCCAGTTTGTCATTTGCCAAGTAACTAACTCTATGTTGGGTTGTTTCTGCTTGCACATGAGTTTTTAGCTTTTTTTATAGTCAGATCCATCGATCTTTCCCTCAATACCTCTTAGCTTTTGGGTTTAGGTTAGAAGAATCTTCTCTACTCTGACATTAGTTTTAATAAATTATCGTATATTTTCTTCTAGTACTTTTATAGCTTTAGTATTTTACACATAAATCTTTGCACTTTTTCAAAACTATTTGTGGAGTACTGGGAGGTACACATTCTGATTTTATTTTCCTCCAAACAGAACAATGAACTCAGTTCCATTTGTTGAATAATCAGCTTTCCCCTACTGATTTAAAATGTCGTCTTTACTGAATTTCAGATTTTGATATACTTTGAGCTTTGCTTCTGGCCTCTTTACTGTTTTCTACTGATTGTCTCTCAAAGTCCACACTATTTTATTTAGAGTAGGGCAAACAATTTCTTCTCCTTTATCTCTACCACCTTTACATTTTCTAATTATATTTTAAAATTATTTTTCATAAGAATATAATTCATGGAAACACACATTTTGAAGTATGTAAAAGAAGTTTTAAGTGTACAAGATACCTATAGGGAGTATTATTATGGGGTATCAGAATATAGGTTGTTCAACAGTTACCATCTTATTATTGACTGTAGAGCTTACATTAGACAGTGCAAAGGGCATCCTATAAAATCACCCTGCTCTTGGAGACTCTGGTGTTTAAGAAGCACTTGTCTTCTCCACTAGCTCTGAGCCCCAGCTTCCTTTCTGCACTCTCTTCTGCCGTGCCCCAACCTCTGTTCTTGTGCAGGATCCTAATCCTGTGGAAACTCTGGATATTTTTTTGTTGGGTCTGGGCCCCCTTCCTAAGTTTCTCTGCCTCTTGTCCAATGAGTTCTTAAGAAAAATAAAGTCAAATGATTTTATATTTGGTTACCTTATGATCTATTAAATTAAGGTTTAAATAAAAAATCAATTCAAATATTTAAGATGATAGGATATATGGCCAATGAAAATCAATTCAAATATTTAAGATAGCATATGTGGCCATTTCATCAAAAAACTGAACATCAGTTTCTATAATTAGAAAGCTTTGCTCAATTTTAACATCATCTCCTTGAGAAAAATCAAATTCTGTATATATATATATATATATATATATATATATATTTCTCAGAGAAGGCAATGGCACCCCACTCCAGTACTCTTGCCTGGAAAATCCCATGGATGGAGGAGCCTGGTAGGCTGCAGTCCATGCTAAGGGTCGGACATGACTGAGCGACTTCACTTTCCCTTTTCACTTTCATGCATTGGAGAAGGAAATGGCAACCCACTCCAGTGTTCTTGGCTGGAGAATCCCAGGGACGGGGGAGCCTGGTGGGCTGCCGTCTATGGGGTCGCACAGAGTCGGACACGACTGAAGTGACTTAGCAGCAGCATATATATTTCTAATTTGGGTATCTATTCTAGAAAGCAAGGTTTTTCCTGCATCGTGTTGAAAAATGCAGAGGATTGATTTATGTTCGTATGCCCAAGGTTGCACAGTTGGTTCTAGAATATATGACTTTCAACTGAAGACCCACTAGATGAGATCTTAGATAATCGAGTATGTTTTCTAAAGTCATATTTTATTGTAAACATTTTTTTTCCAATTAAAAAGACCAAAATTTAATGAAATTGCTTTAGAGTTGGCCTTTCTCCCTTTTTTCACTTAATGTGTTTCCAAAGTTTTTTTCCCTTTCTTTTAAAAAACATAACAACTCAAGTGGGATGAAGATGGGAAAAGAAGAACAAGTCAGAGTCAGAAACACATTACTGTATCAAACAAAAACACACAACTTTGTCTACTGTTTTCCTTCAGGATACTGTCTCAATGTTCTGAATGCTTTATGTTGGAGACTTTTAATTCTTCCCAAAGCACTTCCCAAAGCCAATACAGATGCTTAGAGTAGGTATCCAAAAGAATGAGAAGCAGCATCAGCAGAAATGACCCTTATACAGCACCTTCTTTCCCCAAACGACCTTTTGCTTTTGTCAATGAACAGTATAAAGGATTACCAAGGAGAATGAAATGGATGTTCTGTAAAGTTCAACTGAGGAGAATGAGCTCCTCTGAGTGAGAAGTGAGGTGAAATTCACACAGTAGGTGCAGTGAAGCAGACATAGAAATGCCACCTCGGTGCTAGGTCAGCTGGAAGTGAGAATTATAAGAGAGATCACCAAACCCGTGAGAGGACACCAAGCAAAGTGAGGCCCATCAACCTGCGTCCCGGAAGCCTTGTCTCAGCAGGCAGACACGTCTAATTTGTAGACAAAAGGATGAAAAGTATTTAGCAAAGATATGAGTACTCCCTGATGCTAAAATATAAAAGTGTAGCCAAAGAAGAGACTCTTGCCCAAGGAATTGGAGAGGAAGAAAAAAATGATACGTGAATAGTGACTTACAGCTTACAGAGCGCTTTATCATATGTGAGCTCCACAACAACATAATTGTTTCGATTTTATTAACAAACTGAGTCTTGACGGGGTTAGATGAGAGGTCAACAAACCACATTTCAGGCATTCAAGTATCCCTGAGAACATCTACTGAGCCAGGTGTGGGTAAGTGCAGCCATTGTGAAGTTGGTAGTGACGGTGCTTTCATATTATGACTCTGGAAAGGAGAAGAATGTACCTCATAGTCCTTGGATTTAGAACAGCTTTTATTTTACTCATGGAGTCACACTTTGGCCTCAAGGACTGCTGATCAAACACCTCCTGGCACTTGGCAGAGGAAGCGCATGGCCGGGGTCTGATGAAGCATCTTGCGGCTCCCACAACAAAGGAAGGAGCCCAGGCCTGAGAAGGTCGGGGTCTGGCTCACTTCCCCACATGATGGGGATTCTCTGAGCGCCTCCATCACCAGATCTCATACGGGATGCCACCAAGATCAGCAACTTCATGCTCTTAAGTGACAAAATTTCAACTAAAATCAGTGTTATTCAGCAGTCTCCATGGGTAAAAACTCATACAAGTAAACTAGTTGGGTTGTGGAGGAAAAGAAAACAGAGTCAATGCTCTGCAGTGCACACAGTGAGAGCTTAAACGTTGAATCAGGGAACGTCTACAGCTCGGCTCGCCTTCTTGTCCAGTTTCATCACCTGGTCACATGCCCCGTTAGCCCGGGGCACCCCTCTCTGAGATGTAAGGGCTCGATACACTAACGGAGTCTTCAGGAGCTACAATGCCACGCCCTGACAGGGCCACCAAAAGTGGACTTTTCACATTGAAAGTGAAGTAGCTGAGAACAGGTGAAATGACCACGTCACACGTGCCTGGCTTATTCACAGAGGCAGGCGCACAGTTGAACCAAGGGAAGTTCGCTAAGACATGGGATGATTCAGCTGGTGCTATGGGAAGGCCAGTGGGAGGTACAAGAGAGCAGAGTTCTTTCCACACATGGTTGAGGACTAGGTCAGTCCCCACTAAAGCTTTTCCTCTTGTCTGTTTCTCCTGTTATTCCCTCTGGAGCCATGCAAAACACAACCTTCCCCCCACCCGCCTAAAACTCTACCTTTCCTGGAAGCAACTTCAGGTCACTCCTTTACTATTAGGGCGTCCTGGTGGTTCACACAGTAAAGACTCTACCTGCAATGCAAGACACCCAGGTTCAATCCCTGGGTCAGGAAGACCCCCTTGAGAAGGAAATGGCAACCCACTCCAGGACTCTTGCCTGAAGAATCCCATGGACGGAGGAGCCTGGTGGGCTGCAGTCCATTGGGTCACAAAGAGTCAGACATGACTGAGTGGCCAAGCACACACTTTATTATTTAAAAAAGGAGTATATTATTTTTCTTATGCCATGAATGGGAAACCTAAGTTTCTTCAAAATGTGTCTCAGAAAGGAAGCCAGAGGCTGAACTGATGCCAGAAATGGTGGACTTGTGACCTTTCAAATAGGGAGATATAAAATGAATAGTTTAGACTGTGAGTCCCTCCCAAATAACCCTAGTATTTAAAGGTGTAAAAGGAACAAACAAATACATAAAAGGGTGTTGACATTACAATTAAAATAGAAACCTCTTTGTGTGGGGGGGAGTCATTTCCTCAGCAATTTTCCTGCTTTTCATTACCTGCTGCCACTATATATTAAGATATTATTGCAGTGGCCTGTAGGCATTTTTGAGTTTCCTAAGTATTTTCAGCACTTTGTCTCCATACAAGATTCATAAATGAAAAGCATGGGTTACAGTCACCTTCCTGTACCTGTTGATATTTGTATGGTTTACAAGATATATTAATACTAGGCCTTTATTAGGGCTTCCCTGGCACCTCAGTTGATAAAGAATCTGCCTGCAGTGCAGGAGACTCTGGTTCAATTCCTGGGTCAGGAAGATCCGCTGGTGAAGGGCTAGGCTACCGACTCCAGTATTCTTGGGCTTCCCCGGTGGCTCAGCTGCTAAAGAATCTCCCTGCAATGAGGGAGACCTGGGTTCGATCCCTGGGTTGGGAAGATTCCCCTGGAGAAGGCAAAGGCTACCCACTCCAGTACTCTGGCCTGGAGAATTCCATGGACTGTAGAGTCCATGGGGTCGCAAAGAGTTGGACATAACTGAGTGACTAGCACTTTCATTATCCAAAATAGGTGTGGGCCTGTAGACGGTGCTGAGTTGCCCCCAACAATCTCCCTGGAGTTTCTTCTCAACTCCAACATGCACAGTAGCAGGAAGAGCCCATTAGTTACCGTTTGCAAAGTGCTCCCAGGCACCAGGCAATGTTCTGATTGTTTCACCAATGTGATCTCAAAATCCTTAAAGCCGACTGTGAGGTAACAGTATTAACATCCTACTTGGACAGGCAAGAACACGGAGGCTCAGGTAAATGAATCAACTTGCCCGCATGCCTCACCCGTGTGGGGCTTCCCTGGTGGCTCAGTGGGTAAAGAATCCATCTGCAGTGCAAGAAACACAGGAGATAACAGGTTCGATCCCTGGGTCGAGAAGATCCCCTGAAGGAGGAAATGGCAACCCACTCCAATATTCCCACCTGGAGAATCCCCCAGACAGAGGAGTCCATGGGGTTGCAAAAGAGTTGGCCACAACTTAGCGACTAAACAACAAACACAGCTCCTGTGACCCACAAAGCCCAGCTGCCTCAGGGCTGCTGAGAGGTGCTGTTGGTGCTGGAGCCCAGGCGTCGGGCTGCAGGGCCGGGTCCACGGCTGGTCCCACTGTGGCCTCTCGCCCTCCCGGCTACCCGACCAGAGTGAGCCTTGCCCCGGACAGCCTCCCACAGGGACCCAGGGCAGCCTTGCCTTGAGGAGGGGACTTCCTGCCCCTAGAAGAGCCTCAGGCAGGCTCTGCATGGACGGGACCCACAGGGACATGGGAAGAGACCCCCTCCTGCCATGGTCCCTTGCTGGCTCCACTCTGGTAACTCAGGTTGTGGGCGTCCGATAGAAGAAATTGGACTTTCTGAACTTTCCCAAGGAAAGGAAAGGAAGTAAGAGTGGGTCTTTGAAAATACTGTTGTTCAGTCGCTCAGTTGTGTCCAAGTCTTTGTGACCCCACAGGCTGCAGCACGCCAGGCTTCCCTGCCCTTCACCATCTCCCGGAGCTTGCTCAAACTCATGTCCATTGAGTCGGTGATGCCATCCAACCACCTCATCCTCTGTTGTCCCCTTCTCCTCCTGCCTTCAGTCTCTCCCAGCATTAGGGTCTTTTCCAATAAGTCGGCTCTTGGCATCCTCAAAGTTGAAATTATCCACTGAAAACATCCTAAGGCTTCATCTGTTCTGTTTTTAGAGTTTTTCTGAGTCTCTTTGCAAGGGTGGCTCTCTCACATGTTTGAGAAAGAAGGGGAAGGTGGGGAGGAGAGGCGACTCCTGAATGAAACCCTCGTTGGAGCATCAAATCCCCAAGAGAACGCAACCCTTAGAGGCCGATAGCGCGCAGAAGTTCTGTTACCTTATTAAGTCAAACAAGTTAGAAGCCATATGTCTCCTCAAAAATTGGAACATATTTGTTTACAAACGTATCCAGTAAGTGACAAGATGTATAGCAAATAAATACGACACCCTCTGAATTTCAAAACTAGTTCTTCTTAAGTTAGCCAGTGAATTAGGTTAAGGTAAAAATAGCCTAAACTGAAAAAATATCAAATAGCCATTTCCCTTTAAAGGACTCAGAAAGGAGGCTCTATGAGTGACATACAGCTGCCACTGCAGTAGCCTCGTTTGTTTAAATTTTGGTCTTCAAATAGTTGCCATTAACAAAAATTAGCCATGTTCTCTTGACCCATGAAGAATGGATTCTCACTTCTCTGGTGCTCTGCATGCACTCAGATGAGGAAACTTGAAGTCAACAGCTCAAAGGACAGACTGTACCGTTAGCACCGCCGCCCGGGAAGTGGGTGATATGCGGCTATTCGTCCACCCTCTCATCCGAGAATCCAAACCATCCTCCACGCGTCACCTCGAATGCGTAGGTAGGTGGCAAGTATTGTTTTCCTCTTCATTGCGCAGTGTAAAAATACCTGGGGAGGCAGCGCACTCCCGGGAAATAATTACTGTTCTCACTGCTGTTTCCAGGAACACACACAGAGGCGCCCTTTCATGCCACATAATGAGTTGCTGACGGAGTCAATAGCAGACCCCAGGTTTTCTGTGTCCAACTGAAACATGATGTGTATCTTAGCCTTCATCACTGATACAGGCTGAGTTCCCTTCCCACCCACTCTTAATTTTAAGCTCATAAAGGCCAGCGATTCCACACCTGTAGATTAGGACAATTAAACATCAATGCATTGTCCTGTCTGCAGTCTGGTCTCCCTGTGCCAAGCTGAGCAGTTTGAATGTCTTATGATCTAATTACGGCTCCAGGTAAACACTTTGACTCCCTTTTCACTAGATGCTTTCTCTTGAAACCTCAGAAGCTCCACTCCTTTCAGTTCAGTTCAGTTCAGCCGCTCATTCGTGTCCGATTCTTTGCAACCCCATGGACTGCCGCAGGCCAGGCCTCCCTGTCCATCATCAACTCCCGGAGTTTACTCAAACTCATGTCCATCGAGTCAGTGATGCCATCCAACCATCTCATCCTCTGTCATTCCCTTCTCCTCCCACCTTCAATCTTTCCCAGCATCAGGGCCTTTTCCAAGGAGTCAGGTCTTCCCATCAGGTGGCCAAAGGATTAGAGCTTCAGCGTCAGTCCTCTACCTTTCTATTTCCTAGAGCCCAGCCACACTGTGCCCAGTAGAAAACCTCCTCTCTGGGGTCTTCTCCAGGCTGGAGCAGGGAGCTCCGTTACTGTCCCTGGTGGGAAAAGACCACGTCCACAGTGGGAGCTGGGGTTAGACTGTGATGCTGGCTCAGCAGAGGATTTGGAGGGATCCCAGAAGGATGATTCTAGAAAGTGCTGGGTGAGTGTGCCCTGGATTCATTCTTTTACCCACGTTCTGATTTCCCCTCTTGTTTACATGATACTCTCTGCCTTGGCATTCTGATTCATGTCCCAGATTACACACGTCCTTCCGTGGGTGACCGGATCAAAGCCGGCAGGGTGCCCGGCACATGCCGCCTGCCCTCCCAACTCCTTCACAGACTTGTTCTCCTGGGGGTCCCACAGCACCTCGGGCTCCTCCAGCATGTACAGACTGAGCTCGGCAACCACGCCACCACCCCTTTCCTCTTCTGTTTGGAGGTGGCATCACCACCCTCCTGCCCAAGCCTTTCACAGCCATTCCTGAGCTGTCTTTGTCTCTGCGCCCCTGGACTAGATGGACGGTGAGCTGGGCTGGCTGGTCCAGCGCCACCTCTCTGCCCTTTTCCTCCTCTCCTCTCTCTTGATGCAAACTGGAGTTCCGGCCCTGAGCCTCTGACCTAAATCACAGAAACCACAACAGAAGCGAAAGCCCTACTCTCGCTTGCTGCTTTCACAAATGTTTGCGAAGCCGCAGCTGACGTCCGTTTCCCGTTATCCGTGGGCTGCAGTTCCTGCTCTCTGCTTTACGACATCCCAGAGATTGTAACCAAAAGTGCCCTGCTCACACCGACGGCTCAGGTGCCAAATTTAGAAAAGATAAACTTGCACCCCAAAGCCTCCCCCATCCCTGCAGGAAGTTTCCCCTTAGTGACCTATAGAAGTGTGCCTGTGTCTCAGGATGGGAGGGGGCCTTGAGGAAGACCCCAGACACCCAGGGCACATGTCTTTCTGACACTAGAACAGGCTGCTGTGTCTCGGGGTGTGTAGCCGCTGAAGTAGCAGCTTGCTTGTAGGGTGTGGATACACCTGGTCACGTGGGCCTCCCTGGTGGCTCAGAAGGTAAAGACTGCCTGTGATGCAGGAGACCTGGGTTTGATCTCTGGGTTGGGAAGATCCCCTGGAGAAGGGAATGGCAACCCATACCAGTATTCTTTCCTGGAGACTCCCAGGGACAGAGGAGCCTGGTGGGCTACAGACTCTGGTTTTGCAAAGTGTCAGACACGACTGAAGTGACTAAACACTTCCACTTTCACACCTGGCCGACTATAAGTATTAAACACCAGGGGCAGACAAGGAGCTGAAACTGAGTGGGAGACACCGGTTTTGTTTCAATCCCACAGTCTCTCCTGGCTGTGGATTTAGGAGTCCAGTGGATGGAAGGGTTCCTGGCCTGCTCTTTGGACCTGATTGGATCTGAGGGTTACATGTTCACATGATGATTTTGCTATAAAACTGTACCCTCACTCTGCTTATGTTTATTTTCAACTCAAGTCAGTCAAATCAATTGGCTTCCTTCAGTCGTACCCAGGTGGCTTCCTCCCCCACCTATAATCTTTCAAACGATCCCTTGGGTTAGGGAAATTATGGACTAATGTAGACTTATGTCTTCAGCGCAGTGAAAATCAGTCTCAGAATTTGTCACTCTCAGGATGCTTTTCTAATTAAAAAAAAACAACAAAAAACTGCTATCTACAATAGCATATAAACCTTTACCTCTGGGCAGTTTTAATATCAATGAGAGTATAAGATAGCTCCCTGTTTTTTCCTGAGGACTAGGCTGGTTCCCTGGAAGATAAAGTGGACCATCCCCTCCACCACAGCCGGGGGCTGTCATCACAGAAGCCCCCCAGCCCCGGCACTCTGAGGCCGTATCTTCTTTTCCCACGAAGCTCTGAATCCTGCACATGGTGGGCATTCATCAAACATTGATTTTATGAGATCCAAGGTTTCTATTTATATGTAGGAGATTTGGTTGATTTACTGCTTATTATATCCCCTGGAGAAGGAAATGGCAACTCACTCCAGTATTCTTGCCTGGAGAATTCCATGGACAGAGGAGTCTAGTGGGCTGCAGTCCATGGGGTTGCAAAGAGTTGTACACAACTGAACAACTAACCCACTGCTTATTTTAATGGTTGATTAAATTCCTAAAATGTCCAAGTCACTGGGATGTTACCAACTATTAATTAAGGAAATTTTTTAATAGGTCTATGATTAATTCCCTTGAAGACCTTGGCTAGCCTAGCATCATTGTCCAAGAGAAATCCTTACCTGACTTTAAAATCTAACAAGCCCCTTCCCTTCCCCTTCCCATTAACTCTCTTATCCATACAACCAAACAACTGGCTTATGTTTTAACTATCTGTGTTCAGTTGTAGTTAATTAGTTATGTCAGTAATGATGCAAACATGAGGGTCATTAAGAAGTAGCTTTCAACTGCTTGCTTTTTAAAATTCCTCAATGACTTTGATAATTTGATACTGCTGCTGCTGCTGCTAAGTTGCCTCAGTCGTGTCCGACTCTGTGCGACCCCATAGACGGCAGCCCACCAGGCTCCCCGGTCCCTGGGATTCTCCAGGCAAGAACACTGGAGTGGGTTGCCATTTCCTTCTCCAATGCATGAAAGTGAAAAGTGAAAGTGAAGTCGCTCACTCGTGTCCGACTCCTATCGACCCCATGGACTGTAGCCCACCAGGCTCCCCCGTCCATGGGATTTTCCAGGCAAGAGTGCTGGAGTGGGGTGCCATTGTCTTCTCCGAATGAATCCAGGTTTTCCACTTGGGTAAGCAAACCCAAGTGGAAAACCTGGATTCTCAGAAAAGAAAAATTAGGGTGTTAAAAATTCACTTAAAATTCAGAATATGATTCATTTCTGAAAATGAGTGCCCTTCAGGCATTTAAATATATGATTCAATTTGTTAAAATTTGATTTACATACTGTGTGCCAGGAACACGTTTATTAGATAAAGTGAGGTATACCTAAGCTGCAAGCGCATTCTCCAAAGAGAACTGGTTAATACAGTTAGAATAAAAACAGGAAGCAAGGCTTAGCATGAAATCTCACAGATCATTTCAAAAGAGCACAGGTCCTGCATTAAAGAGTACAGAAATCACAGGAATGTTCTATAACAATGAAACATTAAGACAACCATCAATGCCCTGACACCAAACATAAATGTGCTTCAAAGAGGGGGTGTTGGGAAAAAAAGCTCCTGAATGCACTTAATTGGGCACTTCAAACCACAGCAGAATGCTTCCTGTTGGTTCTAAGCTTCACAGGTACCAAGCTTGGAGGGGATATTATTTTGCCCCAGGCGTACAACACCCTGTGTGCATGCTGTGTGCATAAACACCTCATGCACAAACGCAGCGGGGGCACCCCATATTTACTTCCTACTTATCAATAGCATCGACATCGTGTTCTTCACCCCGCAGTATGGAAATCTCATTGATTTTGCCAGTGTTTACAAGAGGATCATAAACTCCAGAGTGAGGTCCAGCTGGGTCGCTGGGATGCGTTTCGGTGGAAGAGGGAGGGGAAGTCAGGGGTGCCCTGCAGGGGAACTGGGCCTCTCCATTCTCAGGTACTGGAGTAAAAGGCTCTGGGCAAAGTGGGTGGCAAGAAGGGATGGGCACAGATTACTTGATGAAAAATGACAGCCACCTCTGAGGATGGAGAGAAGGGAAACGGACAAGAGATGCACAAAGAGATTCTGAGTCAGTCACAGAACTGGTCCACCAAGAGTCAGGAAGCGCTCTAGTTGGACACCCTGGAGGACATGGGAGTATTTATTCTTCCCACTTTCTCGCTGAAGGAACGCATAAAGAGAGGCGCTCGGTGGCTCACGTAGCGTCATACAACCGCCCAGAAGGAGCAGTAAAGGAACCCAGTTCTCATGATCAGCTACACAATGGTCCTCTCAAGAGGGTGCTTCTGTCATCTTCTTGACCTTAGTTAGCTGGTCTGTGCCAGCAAGACACGTCTGCAGGATTGAGCAGCAAAGTGTTGGCTCAGAGCCAATCCAGTGCCTGCTCCAGGATTGCTAGAGGCATGTGAACCTGACCCTGATGTTCTGTAGTCCGTCTCACCCTTAGCACATAACCCGTGTCTCTTCAGGAGCAGCTTGCATAGAACCACAGATAAAGTCGCTATGCAAAGCAAACTTGTTTTATTTATTTATTTTTTAATTAGAAATCCCTTCTTGTTTATCTCTCAACATTTGGTGAGTTGACATATTTCTTCTTTTTACAAAAAGTGTCCTTTGTTCCAAGAGCATATATGCTGAAGCATCAGAGTATTGGGAAAGGGCTTGTCTAAGGAGTTGAATTGTCTCTTTTCTATGACAGCTAGTACTAAGATAATCTCATAAGACTATAAACGTAGAAATATTAAGAAAAGAAAACGACCCACTAGCACATTTGCATCCAGCATTTTTAGACTGGTGACTATGTGTTTCTAGAATTGCAGGGAGGTTTTCCAATTTGACACAGAACAAGAAATGTGATTTTTGCTTCCAGGAGAACAAGAAAGAACTCATTATAATAGACAAGGTAAGATCCTAACGCCCTAAACTAGAGCAATGGCAGGAGGGGTGGCTGGTAATAGTGCAGAAATGAAGCTGCAAATGAGAGAGTAACAGAATTGGTAAGTGACTGCAACTTGGAGTGCAAAGGAAGTAAACGATTGAAAGATTACTCCATTTGGTTTTTTAAAGAAGTTGTCTGGTAGAGAAATCCTACATGCAATCACAGATTTTCTTCGGCAATACGAAACATGTCATGAATCCGGTTTGTTGGGCTGTCCAATAAAATGTTATCAACCAAAACCAATCAAAACATCAGCATGTTTGGAACTCTGCTCAGTGTGATGTGACAGCCTGCAGGGGAGAGGTGTTTAGGGGAGAAAGGATTCATGTGTATGTATGGCTGAGTCCCTTCACTGTTCACCTGAGATGATCACAACATTGTTAAACGGCTACACCCCAAATAGAAATGCATTTGGCTATACCCCAAACAAAATGAAAAGTTAAAAACAAACAAAAAAAGATGTTAGCATGTTTTTTTAAGTGTTGACACAGTGTTCCGTGATGGCGATACTTTGCTTTAAGGCTGAAACAGCTATCTAAGCCTCATCCTGAGGAGACAAGAAGCCTACATTTACTGAATTTGTGTGGACAACCTTGACCTCAAACAATATCACTTATGCCAATGCTAAAACTCAAGTAGAAGACTATCAACAATGATAGAATTTTTCACATTTTGAGGAAGGAACACACAAGATTTTGATACATCTACGATACAGTATAATTTGAAATGCCAACTTGTCTGAGAAGAAAGAACCAAATTTCAACCAATGTGTTAGAATTTTGGAGAAACTGAACAGAAATTGAGCTGTTCTTCTGAGAAGAGAAGAAACCGATAAAGCACAGCCAATGAATGTTGAATTGGAATGTCAGTAAGAGAAAGTAAGGCCATCTCTTACTATATTTTGGAATATGACAAAGTAAAAGTATACCTTGCCCAAAATCAGTCAATAGGAAAAGAGTACCCAGGAAGGATATGCACCAACAACTCCGAGAAAAGCCAGGAAGTAAGAGGGCCCTGGATACAAGGAGAGCGTCTGAGTGAGAACCACAGAGCCGAGTGAAGACCAAAGTGGGAGAAGTTATAGAAAGCAAGGTTTTGCTTAAATATAAGGGAACAAATTTTCAGTTAAGTTCTTCAAAAAGGGTGCTAGTTGCACTCTGGTGCTGGGAGGATCACATGGCTCAGGGCTCTAAGCAGAGGTCAGGGGGCCGCTGTCGAGGGGCGCACTCTTGGGAGGCCCGCCACAGGCGACCCAGGGCCTTCCTGCACAGTCCAGGAGCCTAGAGTTTGTCTCCTCATCACATTCTGCGGCCTTCATTTTCAGCGCATCCCTGCCTGACAACTCCAGTTAAAACCGACGGTTCTACTGATACTCCTTCTGTACCTTTTCAGCGTTTCTCCATTTCTCATCATATTTTTCTTTGATTTCCAAAAAAAATTATATGAAATACGTCCTTCCGGTTTTAGATTTTAATCTCCCCACCTAAAATTTTTTCTGCGCTTCTCATGCTATTCACTGTTCTCTTTCCTTTCTCTCTCTCTTCCTCTCAAACTAACTGCATGTTCAAGCTGACGATCTAGCAAGCCATCCTTTTGAAGGAATGACTTTCTCCTTGATCATTATTAACGACTCGTCTTCCCCAAACTTATAAACATGAAACCAGGTTGTTGTTGTTGTTTTTTCCTCAGTCCAAGTTACAATTAATTCACATCTTTCAGTGGACAAATCTTACAAACTCTTCTTTGCAATTGTTTTGAATCATCTCAAGTTAAGTCTTGCTGACGAGGAGGACTTCTGTGCAGAAACTAACACTGTCAGCAAAAGTGTCTTTCGACACAAAGAACAGATGACTGCACGGGAGGAACTGTACGCTTCAGAACAAAATGTCTCACTTTTCAAGGCTATCCATATTATCACATCCAAGCGGTACTTCAGGTTGCATTTATAAATTCAGCAAACGTGTATACATGCTGTATTGACTACTTTAGAAGAATTTTAATATTTAATATGTGCTGTAAAATTTTGATTATTATACATGTTATACATCTAGTAAAACACTTTCACAAACTATATCTATGTAAAAAATTCCATCCTATTGCAAAAATAATTTTACTCTAGTTTTCATCCAAGATCAATGCCACTTACTATTAAAAAGAAATAAATCACAAGAAATAACTAATACTGACCACTCCTTTTTTAAAAATTGGTAGCGAGAATGAAAATAAAAAGTTTGGAACAAGCTGCAAATTTAAGAGTGTTTTTAGTTGAACATGGCTGGCTTGAGCGCTGGAAGATGAAATCGACACATTGGAAATGACTTGTCTAACAAGCCATAATGAGATACCTAAGTGGGTGCAGTTGAAACACAATATTCGTGAAACAGGGACAACTATAGAATTGACCACTTTTGGTTCCTCTTTCCATTTGAACAGTGCCCTCACGGCCCTTTTGCTAACTGACCAACAGCATGCAAATGACTTAATCCTTCTGCCTCCATTTCCTTATTACTTAAATTAGACTAAGGGTACTTTCTTCCTCCTAGCTTTGTGTAGATTAAATGAGATGATTCAAGGAAAGTGTTTAATCTAGCATTTGGCATGTGCCATAGAAACCATAGATAACTATTAGCTCTTGCTAAAAATTAAATAATACAAAAAACTTGGGGGCAAATTAAATAATCTCACGAAAAAAAATTTTTTAAATAGGAATATGTACTCTAGAAATACAATTGGCAGAACAATTTCCCTGAAATTTATATTAATGAAAGACACAGTTTAGATAAGCAATCAATTCTAAGAATGCATCAGTTTTTAAGAGAAGAGATTTCTAACCTTCCATAATTAATTTCACAAAGATCACAGGATCATGTCACAACATTGCATATTAATTCATGGCCTTGATTACAGACTTCCCTGGTGGCTCAGACGGTAAAGAATCTGCCTGCAATGCAACAGACCTGGATTCGATCCCTGGGTCAGGATGACCCCTTGGGGAAACAAATGGCAACCCACACCTGTATTCTTTCCTGGAGAATCCTATGGACAGAGGAGCCTGGCAGGCTACAGCCATGAGGTCACAAAGAGTCAGATATGACTAAGTGACTAACACTTGATAATAGAATTCTAAA